>NW_025224980.1:0-1218751 GCF_016746235.2 Drosophila teissieri
GGGAAGCCATTATTTATTTAGACTGTTGTGATACAAGCAATTTTATCAGCTGGTTTTGGTTTCGCATTATATCTTGCATGGTGGTTCTCAAATCCGACATAAACTCCATCATGCTTTTGTGCAGGGTGTACATCATACCTTCTATTTTCGTTTAATTTTGTTCTGAGGGCTGATGATTATGGTCTTTGCCAGACTCGGTGTACGTTGTTAGAGGTGTTCGGCTGCTTGTTTGGGTTGTTTGGGCTGTGGCCAGCTGTCCGTGTTTTAAGGCATTTGCAAACGTTAATTTAGTGTTTAAGAAGACGGACCCGGAGGCAGTTCCTGGAGCTCTGGTTAAGAAAATTACTGGGTTTGTGTTTGATGGGGCGAATGTGGGCATTCTTTGTTGGGTCCTTAATGTAGTGGTTCGTAGCTGGAGACGACTCTTCAACTTCTTCTAAATTGGGCAGCCTCTGTAGTTTGCTGTGTGATTGCCACCACAGTTTCCGCACCTTTACTCGCTGGGTATGATCTTGTTTGCTAGGCAGTGTGCAGCGTTATCAAAACTCGGCTGCTGGACAAAGTTTCGGAGACACCAGAATCAAAACTAAACCGCCAGTTACCGCCTCAGCATACGCCCTCGGTGGTCCCCCGCCGAAACCCCCTCGACAGCCAGAGGCTTAAGTGTCGCCTCAGCAATTACCCTCGGCGGTCCCCGCCGAGACCCCCCTTCGACAATCAAAGATTCAGATGACGTCCACAAGTATTTGGTATCGGAAGGCACTTGAAATGCTGAGCCGCTACAAACATCGGGGTTCACCCGATACCCCTCACCACAGAACTGCATCCGCTCCAATTCCACTTTTCGGCCAGATCAGCACTTTAAGTAAACAAATGTAACAAGCAAAGCTGAGAATAACCAACGAATAAAAATATAGATTCATTCTGAAAATTGAAGGCAAATCGAACGGACGTATTGATTTCTTAACTAAAATCCCAAATTAAATACCCAACTTAAGACACACTGCAACTCCCTGCAACTTAATAAGAACCTACTTATCATAACTGGCGCAGTCGGCAGCCCTTGGCCTAAGGACGGATTCAACAGGAACGAAGGATTCGTGACGACCAAGGATGTGGAAAATTATTTTAACAATAGCATTGTAAGGAAGAAATAAAAACAGTGAGTAGAGTGTTGTGAGTGAAATGGAGGTTTTTTAAAGAAAAAAAAATAAATCGCAAATAAAACAAAATATGGCAAACGAAATGAATAAAACAAACAAATGCAAGAAGAAATAAAAATAGTAAAATCACAATTAAAGAAAAATAATACAAATGTGGAAAAGAATAAAAGCAAAAAACAAATGGAAAAAAAAAAAGAATTAAATGGAAATAATAAGTTAAAATAACAAGGTGAAAGGGAGTAGAAGAGAAGTAATTTGGAAATTTAAAATCAAGAAGAAATTGAGAAAACGAAATTCATTATGAAAAAAATAAAAATACAAAGTAAAAAAAATTGTGGAAGAAATAAATCAATTTAAAGTTACGGTCGACGATAAAATGCACGGGGAAAAAGTTCGGTTCGATCGGACGAATGGTCAGTGGCGGATGTTGGCAGGCGGTTCGCGTCGAACGGCTCAAGCAGACGAACGACCGTCGGCAAGCGACAATGGTTGTCGGCGGTTCGATGCAACGAGAAGTTTGCCGAGCGAACGGTCGTCGGTCGACGTCAGGCCAGACGGTTCGGGCGGTCGGAGTTAGAAGGTCGGTGCAACAAAAGTTCGATGGTACGATGCGGTAGGAGAACGGTCGTATGTAACGGTTCGATGGAATCGAACGTTGCATACAAGTACAGGGGCGGATCGAAAAACACCGCGGGTCCTGAAGTAGAGAAAATTAAATAAATTAGGGGCTCGTTCGCATGTATTAGGCAGGACGCTGTGCAAACAGGGTGGCTGCTTAGCGTGAGGACGAGACCAAAACAAGATAATTAGGAGTAGGATAGCCATTCACATGTATTAGGCGGCGCACTGTAACGCACAGGGCGGCCGCTTAGCGTAGGAATGGATATTCGTATATTGAAGAAAAATTAAAATTGGTAAATAAAAGAAAGTTGAGTAAATTGAGGCTCGTTCGCATGTATTAGGCAGGACGCTGTGAAAACAGTTTGGCTGCTTAGCGTGAGGACGAGACCAAAAGAAATAATTAAAGAATAGGATAGCCATTCACATGTATTAGGCGGCGCACTGTAACGCACAGGGCGGCCGCTTAGCGTAGGAATGGATATTCGTATATTGAGGAAAAATTAAAGGTGCGAAATAAAGAAAAATACAACGGAATAAATAAATTTGGAAGAAATATCGAAAAAATAATAATAAAAATTACTGCACATACAATAATAATAATAAAAAAAAAAAAAAAAAAAATTAAGCAATCCAGCCATGCACATGTATTGGGCGGCGCACTGTAACGCACAGGGCGGCTGCCTAGCGTAGGTATGGCTGGGGGTTGGAAAAATTACACAGTACGTGAGAGAAAAGGGGAAACACCGAAGTGCAATGACTGTCCGCATTTGGTTCCGAGGCTGTATCGCACAGCCGACGAGCTAGCTTCAGCATGCACTGTGGAATAGACAAGACGGGGATGCCTTAGCAATGACTGTCCGCAATTGGCTGTGAAGCTGTATGGCACAGCTGAACAGCTAGCTTCAGCATGCAGGGTATTTTAAAGAATAAAGTATCGAAAAAAAAATAATAATAATAATAATAATAAAAATAATAATAATAATAATAAAATATAATAATAACAAAATAGTACATATTAAACGCCACCCAATAAAAAGACAAATAAAGCAAGCGACATTTATTTTGAAACCCCATTTTGTTAAAATAATATTCAATGTTGAAGAGTTATTCATGATAATTAATTACAGAAGCTCCATTTCACACACGGACACTTGAGGACTCACTAATTAAATAATCACATAACTGGCATACATATACATACACGGAGATCCGGTTTTGGCAAATACATTTTATTAACTATTATTACTATTACTAATTATTAATAAGACAATATGAGATTAAGTAACACATAACACAAACAAACACACTCGAAAATATATAGGCAAGCAGAAAAGGTAGCTAACTTAGCAGAAAATGGCAACTACAGGGGTATTAGAAGCAATCAAGGTGATCGACTTGGTAGAGATTATCCCCAAATATGAGGGAGAAGGAGGTAAGCTAGAAGGATTTATAGCTGCGGTAGAACAGGTATTAGGTTTGATCAAAGGAGAGGAAAGGTCGAATGTAGGACTTATAGCGCTCAGAGCAGTTAGGAGCAAGATAGTAGGAGCAGCAGATAGGGTGTTAGATCTAGATGAAACGGAATTAAATTGGGACCAGGTTAAAAAGATATTAGTTTCCCATTTTAAGGACAAGAGGTCGGAGCAAGACCTGATAATGGAGTTGACCCATATTAAAGAAAAGAAATTAGAAGTGGAGGCCTTGTATACCAAGATAATGACATTGAAAAAGACGCTAGTGAGCCTTGTTAAGTCTAGCGAGCATAACATATTGTTGAAAGGAGAGAAGATTAAATGGTATGAGGAAATGGTGTTAAATGCCTTCGTGTCAGCATTAAAAGGCCCGATAGGGGTGACCATTAGGAATATGGAAGGGCTGAACATAGCAAAAGCTTATGAAATAGCGTGCAGGGAAAAGAACTTGGGAGCCTTGGGAGAAATCAACTCAGATCAGAAAGCACAGGAGTCACCAGAATCAAAGGATAAGACTATTGAAGAAGTTCAGAAACAAGTAGAGAAAGAAGAGCCCCAGACAATTGAAACCCACAAGGAAACAGGCGTTTGGTCGCAGTACCAGTGGGGAGGAAACAACCAACACCGTTTCCGATGCCATTTACCATGCCAAATATGAATGGGTGGCCTGGATTTGGGTTCTCATACCCGATGATGGGTAATCCATTTAGAGCAGGTAACTTTAACCAAGGGGAGACTTCAAATTATCAAAGGCCATATCGTAGTTATCAGAATAGGAATCCGAGATGGAATCAGGGTCAGGCAAACAGGGACAGACCATGGAACAACTATGGCTATAATAACAACAATGGCAGAGAGAGAGGTCAGCTAGCAATCGAAGCACCAAAAAACACAGAGGGCAGCGGACAGTCAAGAATGTCCAAGAACTTTAGCAACTCGAATAATTCAGGACAGTCTAGACAGTCATACAGTTCATACAACTCGAACAATTCAAACAACTCAGGGCGATCTTTTAACTCAAATAATACCCCCGATAGAAGGGGTAATCAAGCATCGATTAGGGGACAACTACATAATATCCAAGAGGATGAGGCAAATTTTTCCCAACTAGCCTCGAACAACCCACAGGATATTTAGGAACCAGGAAGAGGCATTCGACGCTGCCTTATTTATTGATAGAAATTGAACCGGGAAAAACAATAAAATTATTAATAGATACAGGATCCACCTTTTCATTTATTCGACCCGAGTTAGCACGACCTCAGTATATAAGGAAATTAAAAGACCCAATAGCTATTAAAACCATTACACAGTCCCATGAACTTGAGAGGGAGGCATTTTTACCAATGTTCTCGGAACTGGGGGGAGTTGGTAAAATAAGAATGTTTCTCTTTAGGTTTCACCAATTCTTCGAGGGTTTGATCGGAATTGATGTACTCCAACAATTGAAAGCGGTGATTGATATGCAGAACGGTTGGTTTATCGTGGCGAATAGGAAACAAAAAATTAATTTTGTCACGTATAGACCATCGGAACTGTATACAATAGAGGCCGAATCAAAAAGAGTTATATCTGTGCCGGTACAACTGCAGGACGGAGATTTTTTTCTAAACAAAACTATAATAAAAGAGGATGTTGAGCTTTCCGAAGGTATGTACAGGGCAGTGTCAGGACAGAGCCTGGTAGAGGTAGTAAACTATGCAGAGACAGATCAAGAGATATTCTTCGAAGAGCCGATGAATGTTGTTGAATTTAAGATCACGCAACATTTCGAGTTGAATAACATAGAGGGAAGGAAAAACGACAGTGGGAGCATTCCATTGCATAGGATCAGGACAGAGCATTTGGATAAAACGGAACTAAGAGAATTACTCAGAATTTGTAGAAAGTATCCAGGAGTATTTCATAAAGAAGGGGATAACTTGTCTTTTACTAGTGCTGTCAAACACCAGATAAGGACCAAAGATGATATTCCTATCTATGCCAGACCATATAGATATGCGTTTAAAGAAAGACAGGAAGTGAGGAAACAATTACAGAAGTTATTGGAACAGAAAATAATCAGACATAGCCATTCGCCTTGGAGCGCGCCGGTATGGTTGGTGCCGAAGAAAAAGGATGCTTCTGGAGAAAGGAAATGGCGGATGGTAGTAGATTATAGGATGTTGAATGAAAAGGTGATTAAAGATAGATACCCGTTACCGATAATAAGTGACGTATTGGACAATTTAGGAAGGGCTAAGTACTTTTCCACGCTAGATTTAGCAAGTGGGTATCATCAGATTGAGGTTCAAGAAGAAGACATCCCAAAGACAGCATTCTCTGCAGAGGGAGGCCATTTCGAATATGTACGTATGCCGTTTGGGTTAAATAATGCACCCGCGACATTCCAGAGACTGATGAATAACATTTTTGGGGAATATTTGGGCAAATGTTGCCTCATTTATATGGACGATATCATGGTGTTTTCAGCGTCCCTGCAAGAACACGTCACGGACTTGGAAAAGGTTTTCAAAAAACTCACGGAAGCAAATTTTAAATTACAACTGGACAAGACTGAATTTTTGAGGACAGAGGTAGAATATTTAGGACACGTAGTGACCCCTCAGGGAATTAAACCCAACCCAGGAAAAATCGAGGCGATAACAAAGTTCGCTACTCCAAGGACTAGGAAACAGATTAAATCCTTCCTAGGGTTACTGGGCTACTACAGGAAGTTTATTAGAGATTTCGCGGCAATAACGAAACCACTGACCAAACAGTTGAAAGAAAAAAGGCAGTGCAAATAGATGATGAGTATGTAGAGGCATTTGAAATATGTAAAACCTTATTGTGCAACGACCCAATTTTACAATTTCCCGATTTTGAGAAACCATTCATCTTAACCACAGATGCCAGCAATTATGCTATTGGATCAGTCCTATCGCAAGGGAACTTGGGAACAGACAGACCAATAGCATACGCGAGTAGAACCCTATCAACGTCAGAAATAAATTATGCTACTATAGAGAAAGAAATGCTTGCCATCATTTGGTCAATAAAGCATTTCAGACACTATTTGTTTGGCACCAGGTTCAAAATAGTCACGGATCATAGACCATTGACCTGGTTGATGAGTGTGAAAGAACCTGATTCTAAGCTTGTAAGATGGAGACTCCAGATGTTAGAGTACGAGTACGAAATAGTTTATAAAAAGGGGTCCCTGAACGTAGTAGCAGACGCGCTGAGCAGAGTCCAACCAGAGCTAAATATCTTAGAAAGTGTCTCAGATGTAGCAACAAACGGAGAGACGATCCACTCCGCAGTAGAAGACTTACAATTAGGATTCCCAATTTCGGAAAAACCACTAAACGAATACAACATTCAGGTGGTAATAGAAAAAGGAGGAATATCTAAGGTAGTGAAAGAGATTCCATTTAGGAATAAGTTGAGGATAAGTTGGACAGAAAATAAGTTTGACGAAGAAACAATTGGACGAAAACTAAAAGAGATATTAAAACCCAAGAGAACGGTGGCATTGCTGATACCGGAAGACTTGGTGTTGACTATTCAAGAGGTGTATTGCAAATATTTTGCTTACAGTAGGTTATATAGGGCAATAAGATGCACAGTATTATTGCCAGACATAATAGACAGAAAACGGCAAGAGGAAGTTGTCAAAGATTACCACATGAAAAGTAACCACAGGGGAATAGAGGAGACAGTAGCGCATATAAAAAGGAAGGTGTTTTTTCCGCATATGAAGCAAGTGATAACACAAACGATCAACAATTGCGATATCTGTCAAATCCAGAAGTACGACAGGAGACCCCACAAAATAAAATACAGCGTAACAGAAACCCCAGAAAGGCCCATGGAAATAATGCATATTGATTTATACTTTGTCAATAAGAAAACTATTTTTACAATTATTGATAAATTTTCAAGATATGCATGGGGAGTGACAATTCCAGCCAAAGAAAGTATTAACATTGTCAAATCAATGAAGAACTTTATGGCCTTGTTTGGAATTCCCAAAAAGGTAATCTGTGACCAAGGACTAGAGTTCACATCGAATCTTTTTAAGGATTTTTGTAGACAGTACGAAATCGAACTGCATACAACATCCTTTCAGCAATCCTCGAGTAACTCTACAGTCGAAAGACTACACTCCACCATAACAGAAATATATCGAATAATTACAGACTACAAGAAGACAAGTAGGATGGATATTAAACATGACGAGGTATTGAGCGAGGCCTTTATAACATATAATAACGCTATTCATTCGGCTACAAAGCTGACACCCCAGGAACTCTTTACAGGCAGAACGCATAACTTTCTGAATAATACGACATTTAATAACGAGCACGATTATTTACAGAAAATTAATGCATTCCAAGCCGAAATATATCCGAAGATTAAAGAAAGGGTAGAGAATGAAAAAATCAAAAGAATTAAGTCAGTTAATACAGACAGACAGGAAACGGATCCAGTACAGATAGGGAACACTGTATTTAGAAAGGAAAACAAACGAGATAAACTCAATCCAAGATTCTCAAAACACAAGGTGCTGGAGGATAACAATTTAACTATAACAACAACCAAACCTCAGAAAATCCACAAAGAAAAAATCAGACGGATTACTAAACCAAACGAATAACATTAATTACAGGTGGTCAATTGCCGGGGCCGAAGATAGCAAGTTTGAAGTTATACCGTTGAAAGGGAACGAACCGTTGGCTCAAATACAACTGGGAGCAGCAAGAGTAATTCAAACTCATAAGACATTCATCCATATTGTAAGGTTACAGGAATATCAAGAAACGATAGAGAGGATGGAATGTGAGGCGGAATGTGAGACGAAGGATGCAGGATTCATCACCGCGATATTCGAACCAGAGGCTGGGTACATCGCGATATTTAATGGAGAAAACGTGAAACTACAAACAGATTGCGGACCGGAGAGAACATTGAATGGATCGGCCTTAATAAAATTTAGCCATTGCAAGACAATGGTGAACAACGTCCAATACGAGGCAGTGGAGAAGCTTGGCGCAGCTGAATTAAAACTGGATTTACCACGGATAGAGACGATCAAGAAAAACAGGACAACCCAAGAGTTGGGGATACACGAGTTAAGAATGGAAGATCTCGAAACCAAAATACAGATCAGCAAAATACAATGGGGAACCACGGTCCACGCGACAACTACATACACGATGATTGGCATCTTACTGATAATGGTATCTGCGGTAGCATGTTTCTCAAAGAGGACAACCATCTTCTCATCGGCGGACACACCACTTGCCACCTTCACACCAACCACCGCTCCAGTTGCTACGTTTGCAGCAACTATGTCCCCGCTATGGTCGGTAGTTCAGTCTGAGAAGGGAGGAGTTACCGCCTCAGCATACGCCCTCGGCGGTCCCCCGCCGAAACCCCCTCGACAGCCAGAGGCTTAAGTGTCGCCTCAGCAATTACCCTCGGCGGTCCCCGCCGAGACCCCCCTTCGACAATCAAAGATTCAGATGACGTCCACAAGTATTTGGTATCGGAAGGCACTTGAAATGCTGAGCCGCTACAAACATCGGGGTTCACCCGATACCCCTCACCACAGAACTGCATCCGCTCCAATTCCACTTTTCGGCCAGATCAGCACTTTAAGTAAACAAATGTAACAAGCAAAGCTGAGAATAACCAACGAATAAAAATATAGATTCATTCTGAAAATTGAAGGCAAACCGAACGGACGTATTGATTTCTTAATTAAAATCCCAAATTAAATACCCAACTTAAGACACTCTGCAACTCCCTGCAACTTAATAAGAACCTACTTATCATAACTCGCCTTCTGTTAGACGCCGTTCGAGATTTTAACACACATGCGACGCCGTGCTCCGGGCCGGATCATGCCACGTTTTTTGCAAAGAGGCCACAATACAATCGAGCAACGAATACCAAAGAAGTTGCAAATTCGTTACGTGTTTTGTTCCAAAAAGGGAATACCTTAAAAGTCGAGATCAAGGGTGTCAATACATCAACATCGAACATGGTAGATCGCATAATTTTGGAAAAAATAGCGGTCGGAAGAACCAAATTCTAAGAATTTTAACTAAAGCCAAAGGTTTGCCTGCAACAGTAGAAAGTGCAAGGAACATTGCTCATTCATAACGTCTTTAAGCTAATGATAACAAAAATGAATGATAAAATGTCAATTGGATCTGACAACTGTCTGCCTTGTATAAATCCGTAAATGCATTCGAGCAACGAATATCACAGATGTTGCAAATTCGTTACGTGTTTTGTTCCAAAAAGAGAATACCTTAAAAGTCGAGGTCAAGGGTGTCAATACATCAACATCGAACATGGTAGATCGCATAATTTTGGAAAAAATAGCGTTCGGAAGAACCAAATTCTAAGAATTTTAACTAAAACCAAAGGTTTGCCTGTAACAGTAGAAAGTGCATGGAACATTGCTCATTCATAACGTCTTTAAGCTAATTGTCCAGGTTACGGGGCGAGGACTGTAACCCGCTCTCCGCTCTCTCTCTCTCTCTCGCTCTTCACCACAGAATCTCCAATTCTACTCTTCCCGTGGCAGCTCAAATTGGAGTCTCCGCTGCGCTCGGGAGAGCTTAGCTAATTAGAATAAGCATTAGCTGAATAAACAACGCCCGGTCGCGCCCGCTCAATTATTAAAAGTCAAGTATTTGCCTGTTCGAGGGTTTTATTTTTCAGCATATTTGGAAAATTCCAGGCCAGCCAGCCCCAGCCCAACATTTGGTCCTTCGAGCCGGATAACTTGGATTTTCGATTTTGTTTACAATTTGCTGTAAGATTGTCAAATCTAACGGATTTCTCCGATAAAAGGGAATTAAAGAAAAAGTACTTTTTCATTCCTAGGGGCGCCGCCATATTACCCACCGTTCCCTTTCACCCTTATTCGTGAAAGTTAAAAGTCCAAATGTCCGAATATATTTAAATATTCATCCCAAAATTTCAATTTGCAAAAAGAATAAAAAGTTTAAAAAAGTGCAAAATTCCAAATGTAAAAAAGTGAAAATAATTTGTGCCAAGTCCCAAGCTCTGCCAAAAGTGGCAACCATTCTGTTCTCGTTTCACAGTGTCCAAAACAAGCCAAATTCTTTTCGCAACACATTTATGCTTAAACTCCGCAGTCCACTTAATACAATTTGCTATCGAAGAATACAATAACAAAACAAATAACACATACCCTCTGGCCATTCCAAATAAAATATAAATTAAACATTTACACGCCAGTTCCATATATTACATATTACATCAACATATATTCCATATTACATCAACATATTTTCCATATTACATCACCATATACACCCACATATATCACATATATTATATTACCTACATATATTATCTACATATAGTATCTACAAATATTATCTACATATATTATCTACATATTGTATCTACATATATTATTTTCATGTATTATCTACATATATTACCGACATACATTGCGCATATTATCTGCATTCCTTATACACATATACCAAAGTGTAAATTGTTTCCCGTCGGCAAGTCCAAAGCAAAAAATAAAATTTTTTCTCAAGTGCCGGCGAGGAAAAGGCCTTTATTTTCTATCCATAAAATCCAAGATAAATAAATTTCCAAATCAATTTCCGAGCCATAAATTAAAAGCGGTTTTTCTTTTTTAACAAATAAATTTTTCAATATTTATTTAATTATTTTTAAATTTTCATAACAACTACAAGAACCACAATAATTTTTTCATCCAAAAACAAATTTTCTTTGTAAACCAAAATTTAATAAATAAATAGACGACCGTTCACCCAACAAATATTTTTTCCTGTATTGCTTGGATATTAATTTGTGTTTTTTTAGAAGTTTTTACAACGCGGAGAAAAGATTCCAATTCCACCATTCCAAATTTCTCCGTTTCCAGTTGTAAAGAAAAAATAAAATTTTTTGCTACGTTCTAATAAACATTTATTCGACCGTGCTCCACATTCCAAGTGTTCCAACCGTAAATCAGGTGGACCTGATTACCATAAATCACCGGTCATTTATACAATTCGCGGTTCACTCCAAGTCAGGTGTGCAATTAGTTCAAACTTCGGCGTTCCCACTTAGTAAATTTTACACCACTTTCACACCCGTTACATCCTATACGGTCTTTTTCCGCTGCTTTCTATCGTTCACGGCACCAATCTTAAACATATTAATTGCAGTCTAACGATAATCTGTCCACATTTGCAAAAGTTTGACCGTGCTGCAAAACCGCTTCCTTTCCATTTCTCATTTCTTCGATTACGCCCATCGGGGCGTATAACGATAAGAAAAAATTGTCCGCTGACAAAGCCAGACCTATTTTTTCACCACAAGGGCCGAAGAGTCCAAGAATTCCAAGCATTTCGGTGAAAACGCCTGCGCAGATTTCCGACGACTCTGCTACTCCATCCAAAGCCACAGTACAGCGCACAGCTAAAAATATTGCTGCTTCCGATCTAGCGCTAGCCAAATTCATTTCGGTTTCTGACTGTTTAAGCGAATTTGAGGCTCAGATCAACACTCCGGAATCTGCAGCTCCAACCGTCACGATGCTAAGCGTCCGTCGCGAACAAGTCCGAATCCTATGGGACAAGGTTGAAAAGGAATTCGACATCTGCTCAGAGTGCCTTGTGTCAGCAGGCGTAGCGGCAGCAGGCCACATGCCTATTTTCAGGGCTAAATACAGTTATTGCTATTCAGTCTATGAAAGGTGTGTTGCCCAGCTCGATGATAAAATCGATCAGGGCACGTCCCAGCCGCGAACGCGGCGCCCCAGGCCTACATTTCCTCTGGCTGCCGGTTGCCTCCATGCGATGCAGGAGTTTTCGCAGGCGACTATCTTCGCTGGCCGACTTTCCGGGATCTTCTCACAGCCATTTATATTAATAATCCACGGCTGACTCCGGATGAAAAGTTATTCCATTTAAATGCCAAAACAAGTGGCGACGCGCATGCCATCGTTTCGATTTCGCCTCTCACCAACGAGGGTTTCCGCTCTGCCTGGGAGATTGTTGGTAAACAGTTAATTGAAAATCCTGTTTAATGTGCAGTCTATACCACAGGAATAAGGGGCGGCGTTGAAGGTACTGCAAAGTACTGTTGCTTGACTGCCTTAGAAATGTCAGGCATCAACATTGAGAACTGGGACTGCCTGCTGATATATCTGTGTTCATCCAAGCTCCCGAAGATAACTCTCTCCTTATGGGAGCAGTCGCTCCATAAAAAAGCCGACATCCCGACATGGGTAGAGCTGAACACCTTCCTCACAGAACGTCATCGAACCCTAGAGGCCATCGATGATGTGAGACCTCCCGTACCAAGTCAGTCGCACTCCAAAGCGATGAATTCAAGTGGGCCCTCTAGAAAAATTAATTCCTACGAGACGAAAGTGGCTCCAAAATCCAAAAGTTGCGACTTGTGCAACAAGTCCGTGTATGTCCGCGTTTTCTCCAAATGTCGGTTGACGAGCGGTCAGCCTACATTAAACGGAAGCAGTTATGCTTAAACTGCTTTGCAAAGGGACATCAGCTTCGTGAGTGCAAAAGCACGCACAATTGTTTTACTTGCCGTGGCCGGCACCGAAACAACCCCTTTTCCAGCAATTCAAGTCCTTCAAATCCTGCAAGGCCAATTTCTGCTAATCAAGCCAATTTCGTTCCTAATTAGTAAGCCGGTGTTCAAAATTATTTCGCCACGGGCTCAAGAGCTATCCTTCTTGGCACTGCCGTGATCAATAATTCCCATTTGGGCACTAACTTTAAGGCACGTGCCTTGATCGACTCCGGATCAGAGGCAACATTAAAATTATTTCGCAACGGGCTCAAGAGCTATCCTTCTTGGCACTGCCGTGATCAATATTTCCCATTTGGGCACTAACTTTAAGGCACGTGCCCTGATCGACTCCGGATCAGAGGCAACCTTCATAACCGAGCGACTGTTCAATCTAATTAGATTGCCATTCCAGGTGGCTCAAGCCCAAGTCTCAGGCTTAAACCAAACAGTAGCAGCTCAGTCCAAGAAGCTTTGCAGTTTCACCATCCGATCTCCGACTAGGTCCGCGTTGCAGTTGGAGACGACGGCCTATGTCCTCCCTCAACTAGCCGGAAATCTGCCTTCCTACCCAATTCCGCAAAATTTCCTTCGGGATCTTCCCGATTTTCCACTGGCGGAGAGCGCACAAGTAGTGGGAATATACGGGAGCGGCGGTACTTAGCGGATACACGAACCTATGATTAGTCAAGACGCATTTAGTTGGATAAATGCAATTCTTATTGGAACATTCTTGTTAGAACACTTATTAGGTTTCAGGAAAATCCTGTTAGAAGGTTTGTGTGTAAACGGTGTATAGGAAAAATGAGCTAGAGAGATCCCTTTTGGGGTTGAGTGTAATTTTACGTATTGATTTTACTTCGTCGAGTAGATATTTATGTATAGAAGAGTTGCTTATAATTTTAATAGGTTTGAGAGATAACTTTACATTTGTGTTCCTCAGCGCCAAACGGGGAGACTGCTGTGAAGACGCTCGCTCCCGTATATTTCCACTACTACCCGAAAACAGGCCAAAACCGCCGATTCGGTATATGCTATTGGGATCCCTCTGTAAAAAAAAAAAGTTATGCAAATTGGGTGTCATTGGAAAGGATTTTTCAAGCCCTTTCCAATGGTATGCTTTTCCTTAAATTCTTAAATTACAAATACTTTTCATAAAAACTCTCAAAATTACAATTGCACTTCTTCGCGCATAAGCAATCTTGAAAGGGGGTGCGCACAAGCAATCTTGGAAGGGGGTGCGCACAAGCAATCTTGGAAGGGGGTGTACCTGCGCGCACAAGCAGTCATAAGGATGATCGCAAGGGTGGGGGTGAGATTTCTGTTCAAGGCTATGCACCTTACTGTGTCCTCAATTTTCTGGGAAGGTAACTGGTGGTTGGATTATTAGTTGAGAAATATTTAGAAATATCAACCAAACTGGTTATAGGGTCGTGTATACGTATACATAAAAAATCATATAATCATAAAACCGTTAAAAAACCGTCGTTCCCGTATATTCCAGCTACTTTCAGCTAAAAGCTATGGAGCCGTTGAGAAGAAAATCTAAACAATCTGAAGTCATAGCGACTTTCAGCTTAAGGCTACCCACTTTTTAAATGTATGCCTTGCAAAATGTTACTTATAAAGTAACAATGACTAGTAGTCACCAATAATTTCATGATCCCTGACTGCGGTCATCCGAAATAATTCCCTACAGAGATATGTATTTCAGATTATCTGTGATCTGTCTCCATTTTCATTATGCTAGGAGACCCCATAAAATCAAATATTTATGACTCTTTGAAAGTCAAGCGGCTATTTACCTCATCCAAACCCATAGCTCGCCCTCCTTTTCTGACTTCCCCATTGCAGTCTGTGCAGTGCTCCTTAAATCGAGAACCAATCAGGTGGATTCTAAGAGTAGACACCCCCTGTAGATGTAAAACTCTCTAATCCTCGTGTATAAAAATGGATCCCCTTAAATTGCTCAGGATCAGTTCTTATAATACCTCAGCACTGCATACCAATGGATCTTACTGTAGAGTTTGTTGACTCACTAAATGGAATAAATGTTCCATTAACTCAAGACTCTGATGTCGAAATAATTGTAGGCTCGAAGGAAGGTTATGTGGAGGCTATCGACACAGAGGATTCGGGAGATCGCTTCTTAAAAGGAGTATTTGATCCTTCTATGTCATCTACCCCCACTACAAAAATTGGAAGTGAATTTGCGTCTCTTGAGTGGAGCGATTTTCCTTTTGGAGCGACAACGCAGGACGTTTTATACGAGGCAATGGAGACGATCAAGAAATGCAATGTGCACAGCATTTCGATATGGATATACTGCACACAGATCCTATAATCTATGAGTTTCCTGATGATGATCATATCTTTGATCAGTTCATCGAGCCAAGTCAACCCAACATTTATTTACGAATAATGAAGGATGAAGATGACCATTCATTACTAGACGTTTTATTTGATCTAGGTTTTTAATTTGTCTATATTATACAAAAATTTATTAAATAAAACTATTTTACAAAATTCAATTCTCAAACTTGTTTTATTTTTATTTGATAACTTTCCATTGATTTACGCATACTCTTTAATTCTGCATCGTGCATCAGCAAGAGATGAACATTGTAATTATATCGCAACCAGAATTTTCGTTCATTGGGACAGAAAAAGCAACAATAATAAGAAGATTTTGATTTTTGATAGTTGAAGTTATGCACTTTAAAGGTGTGTTTTTATTTTAAACCGCTGCGTGAAGCAAACGATTTTTTTTCCGAACACAACTCACAATACAACTTTGTCATTCTGAGAGTAAAAATTGAATCTGAGTTTTCGAGAAAAGTGCTGTCTTATATTAGGTTTGTAGTAACCTTTTATTTCATATGAAGTTATATATTTATACAAAATGAGATAGATATACTCAAGTATATAAAAATATTCTACATATAACTGAGTTTATGTATATAAAGAGCATAACAGATATATTGGTATCTACATATTTCAGTAGTATATTATTCTTGTAATAATATAAAAAAAAAAAAAAAAAAAAAAAAAAAAAAAAAAAAAAAAAAAAAAAAAAAAAAAAAAAAAAAAAAAAAAAAAAAAATTATTCTTAGTAATATATATATATATATATAATATATGTAGTGCTGAACAGTATAAAAGTCTCGTAATTGTAAGTAAATGCATTAGTATAATACGAATAGTTACAAGAGCATAACGAATCAAATCTCACGTTGGTCAGAAATGGTATGCATATAGGACATTAATAAATAAATCCTGTTCAAATTTTATTGAATTTCTAGGATTTCCTAGAGACTCTGAATGAATCGAAGCCTGTGATTGGTTATACAAAAACTGAAGATCTATGTATTGGATTTGAGTATAAGATCACTGGTTGTAAGCTGAATAAGACACCTTATGGAACTAAGGTAGCTCTTTATTTAGCAGACAAGGACGAAAAAGATGTTTGGATTTTTCTACCTCAGAGTTATGTAAACAAATTCTGTACTAAGACACCTTTTAAGAAATTAAATGAGAATGGTATTACTCATATGGTATATAAGGGGGTATATTTACAGATATAGTTCTGCACGAATTGAATTTTTATCAGTAAATAAATAAGTACATGAAATTTTCCAATATAAAGGTTTGAGTTTTCTAAATCCAACATCAGTCTTAAAAAAACCTTAACGAAAATGGACTCCAAACAAATTGAGCTCTTCTTGATGCAGTTCGAAGACATGATATTTGAGGAGCACGTAACGCAGCTTATATATTTGAAGAGCACTCTGGAGGACTTAGAGGATAAAGAACTGATCCATTTTAAATATGGATTCCACTACAAGCTTTGTCCATGGATTGATGATGACGCTTCGGAAGGACCCGATACGTGCCAGTGTCATAGGCTTCCAATTTTAAGAGACGAGGCCTTCAATATTATGTTAAAATATTATAAGCTAAACAAACGACTTAATAAATAAACAAGAGAGAACGCTATAGTCGAGTTCCCCGACTATCTGATACCCGTTACTCAGCTAGTGGAAGTGCGAAGGAGAGTCTTCAGCACTGCCAGTTTTTGGCGGTTTGTGGGCGTTAGAGTGGGCGTGGCAAAAAGTTTTTTAGCAAATCGATAGAAATTTAGAAGACATACAAAAATGAAAAAATATCAAAACATTTTTCAAAAGTGTGGGCGTGGCAGATTTGTGCGGTTTGTCGGCGTTAGAGTGGGCGTGGCAAAAAGTTTTTTGGCAAATCGATAGAAATTTACAAGACTAATACAAAAATGAAAAAATATCAAAACATTTTTTAAAAGTGTGGGCGTGGCAGTTTTGGGCGGTTTGTGGGCGTTAGAGTGGGCGTGGCAACATGAATCGACAAACTTGCGCTGCGTCTATGTCTCTGGAGTCTGTATGCTTATTCTCAACTTTCTACCTTTTGTAGTTCCTGAGATCTCGACGTTCATACGGACGGACAGACGGACAGACAGACGGACCGACAGACGGACAGACGGACGGACAGACGGACATGGCCAGATCGACTCGGCTATTGATCCTGATCAAGAATATATATACTTTATATGGTCGGAAACGCTTCCTTCTGCCTGTTACATACTTTTCAACGAATCTAGTATACCCTTTTACTCTACGAGTAACGGGTATAACTACATTGATTTTCTTAAATATCTTGCATTTTATTTTTTAAAATTAGACTTAAACATTTTAAGTATTAATTTATCGTTATATGAAAAGTCATTTCTCTTAAAATTTGTTAATAAATATTTTAGCGTTTTCTTTTTACATTTAAAAAGACCATACATTATGCAATAATGACCACACGTATTAGAAAAATATCCTTGTAGTTGTTGCTTGTTATAGCGATTTTTATTTGCGTTAGATTTTAAAAATGTCACGAATTCCTTGTTTTGGGGAAATTGTCCATAGGAATCAAAAAATTCTGCTGATTTGCGACTTTCGAAATAGAATGCAATCCAATGAGTTCCTGGTTGATCTGATGTGTCTGTGTTTGCAATAATTAAAGCCGGATACTTTGAAATAGTTTTTGGAAGCTGGTCTGAAGGGAAAACTCCTTTAAAAATTGATTTTGTGTATATATGTTTTGTAAGCAAATTGTGAATTTGTAAAGTATTCATTTAAAAAAAGGGTTCGAATATTTCTATGCTTATCAATATCAATCATGGAATCGTATTCACAATATACCAGACAAGTAACGGCTTCACTAAGAGGTTCTGAAAATCTTCCTTCGATTCTTATTGTGCCTTGCGACATCAAATTTGAACATATGGTGGTATTTGACTGATCAGCAGTTAAATCAAAGGCTAATATAAAACTGTTCGTATCAAACATTTCCTTGGTAATTTGAAGGCCACGATCATAATGTTTTATTCCGCTTGATCTGAATAGCATATTATAGCCTCTTGAGCTTTGAACGTTTTCAGAGTTCGAGTAGTCAAATTCCAGAGCTTGCGAAGGAACTTGAACTCCATTCACCATTAGATTAAAGCGTTGCATTTTAAAATCTTTAAAATTAAATGGATCTAGTCCTCTGTTGCCTGAGTATGAACGGTTTTTAATCATACAAAAAGCTAGAAAATTTGGTAATTGTCCAATTACCGCATTGTCTATTGATAGCGTATTGTTTCCTGGGTAAATTGTAAACGATTTTACTTCTACTTTACTGAATGGGTAAAGAGCATTTTATGTTTGTAAAACATGATGATGAGCCAATAAAATGCTTGGGTTCGGAGTTACATGATTCATGAAAAGTTGTGCTTCTAATATCTTTAAATTTGATTCGCTATCCTTTTCCATTAAATAAAATGCAGTTTTTTCAATATTAAAATTAATTCTTAAGTCAACATTATTGACAAGAAGTTTTGTTTGATTAAATATATCACCATGAATTTTTCCAAATAGTTTTACCTTATTACTATTTTGAAATATATTTTTCAGAGTTTTATTAGAGCTCGGATAAACGTATTTTCCTGATGTTAATCGTCCGAAATTTGGAAAATAACCTTGCGAGGCCAAGTGGCTTTCCGAGGCGTCACTCCCATAGTTTAAAACTGTTTGCAGATATGCTCTATAACGATAATTATTATCACTCTGCGAAACTAATATGTTATTAAAAAGTACTGATGAACTTCTAAATATTGCATGTAAGATATTGTTTACTACACCGACAGCATTTCCTTCAATGACGCTGTTATCATTTTTTTTCAATTGCACCACAAGTCGTAAATAAACACTTGATAGATCTCGATATGTTTCACCATTCCCTAAACAAACAAATTCGATTGGGGAGGCACCATCCAAGGATGCAATTGGATTATAAGAAACCTCTTCGTTTCGGAGAATTGAGTTTTGCGTAGGGTGTGGTGCAAACAAATCCAATTCGCCTTTCATACATTCCATATGGTTACTCATTTTGCGTTAGAAAAAATATCCGTAATATTTAATTTCCTTGATGATTTTTTTCTTTTATGAGACCGTTGGGTATGTTTACGTTGTCGTTTAGATGTTAAATGATTTCGGTTTTTTCTACCACCTCGCTTTTTATTTCTTTTTCCACTGCCATTTTGAAACCGTGTCATTTTATTTATTGCTTTATTTGATAGGTTTTGTAAATCAATTTTAATCTGTTCTTGAATAATATTTCTTAATGGCTTTCTACCAAATTCATTAATTACAGCTTTTCCAGTCTCTGCAGCTTGATTTTTTATAGCATTTAAACCCGAAATGAAAAGTGGTTTTATGTAATTAAAAAGTCCACTAAAAAAGTTTCCGATTCCTCGACCTTGTTCAATAATTCGCGGGGTTACATATAGGGTTCCTATATTGGACAAGCCTGCTCCACACTGATTTACATAATAATCCTGATAAGATTTCACCATGATGACTATTAGTGTTCTAAGTAAGCATTATTTGGGTATGTATTATTTATAGATTTGACCTTCTCCTTTTTCTAAAGTGAAGAGTAACAAAAATCGGCACTGCGGATGTCTCGAAAGGTACTTTATATCCACTTGAATCAGTAATTAATATTGAGATTTCATTTGGAGACCATATATCCAAAGGATAATATTCAATAGTTTTAAAATGAATATTTTTTTCTTTTCCGTTATAATGCATTACACGAAGACATCGGGGTCTCATACTACCAACAGACCTGGGTTTAATTATGTCAGTGTAAATAAAAATCAATCCACATTCAGATATTTTCGATTCGACAGCGACGTTTTTATATCTAAATGTTTCAGCATTTACTAAACTCACAAACTCTGCTTCTTTAGATAAATTTGTTTCTTTTGCAGTTGTTTTGCTAATATAATTATTCAGATACATATCTGTAATGCCTACTTCCCAGTCATCATTCATGTCTTCGGGGATATTTACAATGTTTGTAAATGCACACTTTACATTATCAGGAAATACATTCAATGAGTCATTACTGAGCAATGTAATAAAGAAATCATTTACATAATTCATTTTTATATTTAAATTTCTGCTATTGGTAAGATATCCAATTAAGTTTGTTTTTCCCTATTTGCACTAATTTTTTTCTAGTTGATCTTCGCAATTTTTCACGACCTGTTATATAATTTAAATTTTGATATGGTAATGTTTCCGTTGCTTTAATTTTATTTAACTTTTCTCTTAACCTGCGTTGTTTTTCAGTAAGCTTAACTCTTACTTCTGCTTGTTTTTTTATATCTCCTTTATCATCTGAAAACGAAGTGTTGCTTATCTTTCGTTTATTGTTAATTTTATTTGGAATTTCATCATCACTTTCTGGAGGTAAGTCAGGAATCTCTTCGTTTCTTGAAAAGCCGAATTTTACCTTTTTTTTTAACATTCAATAACTTAGCAGTTTCTTTTGATTTAAAATCTTCTTCATCAGTTTTTTGAGGTAAATCCGAGAGCTCCGACATGTTTGGTGAAAACTTTGAATTTAATTTTGAAGTGTTAGGACTTATATCAATCGATTCTATTGTTTGAGATTCAGCTGTTCTCGTTGAATTTAAGTATGATTTTTGTTCATTTGAAGTATGATTTACTACGTTTTTTATTTTGATAGAAACTTAGTTCTTGACGAATCTTAATCCATTTATCATAATCCCTTATTTTGTTATTATTTAAAATTGGTAAAAATTTTGTAATTATTAATTCATTCCCTCGATCATTATTAAGTAATTTTTGTAAGGTATTCGGGTTCATTAAAATTACTTTATTTAAATTATGCTTATTTTTGATCATTTTTTAAAATTTTTCCAAAAATTCCTGAAAGCAACGAACTAATTAGAATTGGTAAAAAACCACCTTTTTGAAGTAGGACTTTTCTCTTAGAGTTTAATGTACGCTTTGGACATGAAATATATCGCAATGCATTTTTATACTTTTTTAAAGCACTTAGATGCGCTTTATTGACTTTATGATTTCCTCGTAATGTATTTAAAACTATTTCTACTATTGTTTTTACCAGCTCATTATCACCATTGCTTATAATTACCTTCCGTAGTTTGTTGTTGGCCCTTTTGAGAACATACAATATATGTTTGTTCGCTTTTAAGCGACTTAGGCTCTTTTTGTAAACCATATTCGTCAGAATTGCACACTGTATATTCCGAATTAAAAATGTCTGATCTAAATCTCAAGAGATCGTTTATTCCCTGGGTAAGATCAGTAAGTAAATACCCGTGTGATTGTTCTGTTACTTCTTTATATATTCTAAATAACTCCATGGGGTTTTCCGGATAAATTTGTCTTGCCAGGCATTGAAATTGCAGTTTGTCACGAGGATTTTTAAATGCAATTATCTATATCTCTGGTATGCGATGATTTGTGAAATATATTTTGAGTAACAACAATAACAGATAAATTTCGGTGGTGGGAACCTTTAGTAAAGAGTTCACATACATTTTTGTTAAAGGCTCCCATCATCAAATCGTCCAATATCAAGAGAATAGGCTCATTAGTTTCATTTTCGATGGTTTTAGGAACTCCTTTAAAGTATTCAATGTTATTAAAATTTGGCTTAGCACTCTCCTCCCCATAACACCAAATAATTCGATCAATTGAAACATTAAAAAGACATTCTTCTTGTTTATCAAATTTTCTAGAAATGTTGTTTTTCCCGATCCTGAAGGTCCGCAAATTAACATTGTGTAAGGATGTATAAATTGTCGAAACATTTTAAATGTATATTCACTGATTTATTTTATACAAGATAAACTATAAAATGTATATTTTTCCGTTATTTATTGTATATTTGTTATGAAATATACTATGCTTTTTTATGATTTTCCTGGTCGCGTTTCTTGGCGCAGTTCTTCTCGAAATGCGTATCAGATCCGCAATAATTACGATATATAAGTCGAAAGTATCCTTTTTTCTCAGGATTGTTACCAAACAACTTTTTAACGGAATCCATAGTAGACGATCTAAATGGTTTACAAATTATTTTTTATTTAAGTTTAGACCCATGTGTCACCATTACTGTATATTTCATAATTCGAGTTTTCTAAGAATACAAATAACTTAAACAAATTATTTAATGAACAGCGAAGTGGAAGTTTTTTCTTATGTATTCTACAATTGGTAAAAAAATTGGGTAGCTGAGTTAAACTTTTTCCAATATCTATATCAATTATGTTTGCTGTTAAGTACTTGCTTAAAAAGATTTTCTAAATTTCACCTCGAACGATAACTGTACGGTATTTGTTTAGCGGTAAAAGTATTTCTTCAAGACATGTATACGGAATATCTCCAGCTGACCAGTCCAATCCGTTAATTTTCTGATGATTAAGATGTTGTTGCTTAAGAGTTTCATTATCCAATTCCTTAATGTTAAATGGTGGTTTAAAAGGAAAGTAATTAGGTATGACAGTTCCGGCCGGCATAAACGCTAACTCTTTTACAAAAACTTGTTTGTTGCTTCCAAGTAAATATTGAAAGTCTACTATAATGCTTGAATTTCGATCTACAGTGTTCATGATGGTCGGTTGAGACTTTTTAATCAACTGAGGGTGAGTTTGGAAGGGCTTCCTCCTTTATATACCGCCAAGATCAGAATATACTTTTAGTTTGAATAAAGCACTCTAAGCCAATGGATACGTGCATAACTAAAAGAATGAAATCTTCTCGAAAGACCCAGGATCATGAAGTCATTTTTGGTTTCGAATATTATGTTGGTCATAACTTAAAGTTGAAATGTGGTCTGTCAACTTCTCGTAATTTTTCGGCCATGATTTGGATGCAGCAAAGTAAAAACAATTACGTTGGATTTGATAAAGACGAATGGATGCAACTGCTCACATATAAGGAATATATATAGCTGAAGCTTGACCAGTATGACTTCCTGATGCCAGATACTATTATTGATCATCCTTGCATGCCCTCAATAAAGTGTAATATTAGATTTAGGAAATCATATAAGCAGTACGTTTTAGTAATTAATCAATATGGTAACAAAATTGAGTTCGATTGTGAGTCCTGAAGATCTTTATTAAGATTGGGTATCTTTTTTACCACATTTTTGTGCTGGAATTCCATATTACGACAACAAGTTATTTATCTTTATCACAAACATATAATTCCTAAGTGTGCATCCTTACAAAAGTTAGATATTCAACTGTCTGATTTGGAGGGTTCCTATGATAAAGATGTACAAATAGATTTAACTCGATTATGTTTTGAAATTTCTAAAAAGATGCGTGTTGAAATAAAACGGGATGTACTAGTATATAGCAATAACTATTATCTAATCAAGCAGCGTCTTATAATAAAAAGTAACTCAAAGAAATCAAATCCTGATCATGAGCAAACAACAAGTTGTTAATGGAATTCATAAGCCTGCTCGGAAAAATTTTAAACGCCGAAAATTCGTTCAAAAAGGAATAAATGATACATGGCAAATTGATTTGGTTGAAATGATTCCATTTAGTAAAGAAAATAAGGGATATAAATATTTACTAACCGTTATTGACACGTTTTCAAAGTATGCGTTCGCCGAAGCGGTTAAGACAAAGTCTGCCCCAGATGTAGTACAGGCAATGGAAACTGTTTTTAGAACTAGTAAATGTAGACCTAAGAACATTCAGTCAGATCAAGGAAAAGAGTTTTTTAATTCCGCTTTTAGGGAATTAATGACAAAATTTCATATAAATCATTACCATACTTATACACACCTAAAGGCTTCTATATGTGAACGCTTCAATCGAACTCTAAAAAATCGTATGTGGAAAATGTTCAGTATGAAGGGTGACTATAAATGGATTCATAAAATCAAATTTCTTGTAGATCAATACAATAATTCTTATCATCGAACTATTAAAATGTAAATGTGGATGTGTGTGTCAAAAATGAAGAGTTCATTTTAAAATCAGTATATAATATACCAAAAATATTCCCAAAACATAAATTTTTAGTAGGGGATTTCGTTAGAATAATTAAATACAAGGGAGTATTTATGAAGGGATATGAACCTAATTGGACTACAGAAGTTTTTAAAGTTTTAAAAGTTAAGTCAAGAAGGCCTGTAACGTATGAAATAGAAGATTATATGAGTAACCCTATTCAAGGTTCGTTTTATGAAGAGTGTTCATAAATAAACCCGCCAGTGTTACTGTTTAGTTTGATTTATTGGTTAATTTCAGACACTTAGTATTAATTAGTTCGACACCGATGCGTACGTTTTCTTGCAGATCAAAAATGTGACTAACTTAAGCTTTGGCTGTACTCACGCCATACGATTAAACTAGCATAAGACGTAAACAAGTTACAGTTAGAAGGGAGTTAGAAGTTTTGAAAAGTACTGGGCAAGCTCGCGGACAATTACAGCGGTGCGATGCTTACATTGATTCCGCTGATAAGCTCTGCTGAAGCTGCAGACAAATGATAATGTAAACAAAGATAAAGGGTTACTTGTTCGCGCATATAGGGTGTCTCGTTCCCAAACATACCGGCCCCCCTGAACGGTTGTTCAGCAGAGAGGCAGTACAGCGATTTTGGCAATTGGGCATTTGTGTAATCCGTGAGCAGTCTTCACTGTAACGACTCGGACCTTGTCGTCGATTCCTGCGTGCACTGCGGTGATGCGGCCAAGAATCCATTTAGAGGGCGGTAGATTGGGCTCCTTGAGTACTAGCAGTGTGTCGATCTTCAGATTCTCGGTTTCCAGATGCCACTTTGTCCGCTCATGAAGAGATGTCAGGTATTCCATATGCCACCTTTTCCAAAAGCCTTGAACCATGGCTTGCAGCTGATTCCACCTCTCCAATCGATTGACTTGCATATCCAGACAACAGGGTTCAGGCAATGCAGTATACGGAGATCCAGTCAAAAAATGAGCAGGCGTCAGTGGATCCAAAGAATTATCCCCAGTTGGGCACAGCGGGCGTGAATTCAGGATAGCTTCAATTTGGGTCAGGACAGTAGAGAGCTCCTCAAACGTTAAAGCCTTTGATCCAAGTATCCGTTTCATATGGAGTTTAATTGAGCGAACTCCAGCTTCCCACATCCCTCCAAAATGGGGAGCAGACGGGGGTATAAAGTGCCAAGAAATCCCTTCATTGGCAAAGAATCCTGCTAGTTCCTCATCTTTGGCTTGTTGAATGGCCAGGCGTCTCATGTCATCCAAAGTTTGCTTGCCTCCATGAAATGTAGTTCCGTTGTCCGAATACAGGTCAGTAGGCTTCGCTCGGCGGGCAATGAATCGTTGAAAGGCTGCGATGAAAGCCTGTGTAGTTAGCTCACTAACAACCTCGATGTGAAGTGCCTTTGTAGTGAGGCACACGAAAATAGAAAACCATGCCTTTCCGATGCGTGGAGTTCTTCCTTTTGATTCCTTGATTGCGATCGGTCCAGCGTAGTCCAGCCCTGTGTGTTGAAAGCAGCGGCTAGCTTGAACTGGAGGAATTGGTAGCTCTCCCATGATCTGGTTGCTAGTGCCCTTTCGTTGAAGAAAACAGGATTTGCATTGGAAGACTGCCTTTCTGACGAGATTGCGGGCTCCCAGAATCCAGTACTGCTGACGAAGATTGGTTAACGTTGCATCAACTCCAGTGTGCAGATAGGAGACATGAAAATGTCGAACCAGCAGTCCAGCTAGTGGTGTATCTTTAGGTATCAGAATCGGGTGCTTGGCGTTGTAGTTGAGTGTAGATTGCTCGATTCTCCCACCGACTCGCATTACTCCATAATCATCCAGAAACGGAGAAAACCGGATAAGATGCGATTTAGCGTTAAGCTGGCGTCGATTCTCTAGCTGCGCATATTCTCTGGCAAAGGATTTTTGTTGCACATGTCGAATAAGTCGGCGCTGTGCGTCCAGCAACTCTTTAGACGTAAGGAATGGTGCCGAATTCCTATGATGAGATAAAGCGATGACAGTAGCTAGATACCCTTATAAGATGCGTCCAGGTTGAGAATTTGTGGATGAGTAACTCGTGTATACTTTCATCAGGAAAGTTATGTAGAGTTGTGGGCTTTATGGCTCGTTCTTCGGTGTTGACATCGAAACTTGAAGATACGCTGAACTTGCTTGTAGAAGGTGGCCACTCAGAGGTGGGTGTGGCCAGCCAGGACGGACCTTTCCACCACAGTCGATGCTTCAGAAGCTTTGACGGATGAAGTCCTCGGGAAGCACAATCAGCAGGATTGTCTTCCGTGCGAACATGGTTCCAGCTGCTACGGGGAAAGTCGCTCAATATCTCAGAAGTTCGGTTGCAGACATAGGTGTTCCACCGTCGAGGGGGAGCTGAAAGCCAGTGTAGCACAATTTCTGAATCTGTCCAGCAGCTCGTGCTGAAAAGAGGAATTGTTAGTGATGTTTTGACAATAGAAAGCAATCGAGATAGAAGTAACGCAGCGTTTAGCTCCAAACGTGGAATTGATACGGGCTTGATCGGGGCCACCCGTGTTTTGGCGGCAACCAGAGTTACTTGAAAGCTGCATCCAACTGCAACTCGAGCGTAAACTACCGCACCGTAGGGTGGGAGGATGGGTCGGCGAATCCGTGTAGTTGAACATCTCGAAATGGTGACGCAATATACCGTGGTACTTGGCATTGCGTAAGTGCTGGTAAATCCTCTACTAAGGCTCTCCAGCGCGTTCGTAGACTTTCAGGAATGGGGTCGTCCCACTGCAGGACACTTGTCCAGCTTTCTTGGAAGATTAGCTTGAGTAGAACTGTGACCGGCGCTACCAGTCCAAGCGGATCATAATTTCTTGATAGCTGAGATAAGAGTTCTCTTTTCGTCGGAGAAATGGTCGCATCGCATCCCTTTAGGTTGAGATACAGAACGTCCTTCCCAGGGTTCCATGGGATACCAAGAACTTTGACAGGTGAATCCGCAGCTGATTTGTTGAGGAGCTGGATAGGTTCAAAACATCTATCTTCCTCTGTTAATGATTTCAGAAGACGCCAACTATTAGAACTCCATTTGCGTAGCTTGAATTTTCCCTTATCCAAGAGGGCTATAAGCTCGTCCTTGAGAATCATAAGCTCCTCGAATGTGTTGGCGCCTGTAGGGATATCGTCCACATAGGCATCGTGCAGAAGAGCGTGAGCTGCTGCAGGGTATTCATGGCCATGATCGTCGGCAAGTTGCTTTAGAACTCGAACAGCCAGAAATGGTGACGGTGCTAATCCGTAGGTAACCGTCAGCAGGCGAAAATGAAGCAGAGGTTCATTCTCAGTCTTGCGCCAAACAATGCGCTGAAAATTGGTGTGTGGCTTAAAGATTTTAATGCCTCGAAACATCTTTTCGACATCTGCGCATAAAACATATTGGTTCTGCCGGAAGCGTAGACAAACGCCAAGAAGATCGCGTTGAATCGGTGGACCAATATGTAGTCTGTCATTGAGCGATACTCCAGAGCTGTCCTTTCCTGATCCATCAAAAACTACACGACATTTGCTAGTCAGACTGTCCAGTTTGATGACAGCGTGGTGCGGCAAATAGAAGCAGGTGTCTGGGGACTCCTCAACCTGAGCCGAGGTCAGTTGTTCCATATGTCCACGTTGCAAGTAGTCGTCCAGGAAAGCTTCGTACTGCTGCTTCAATTCTGGATACCGATGAAATTTGCGTTCCAGCGAGAAGAAGCGATTGATAGCCTGTGGCAAGGTCGAATCAATAGGCGGTGCCTTCTCCTTGAAGGGATACTCGACGACGTACACCCAGTCCGTCGAGCGCTTGTGTGTGGCAGCAAAATGACGCTCTGTGGGATCGCTGGCGTCCAGGAGAGCCTGGTTAGGCTGAATGCTGTCCATCTCCATAAATGAACGAACCATCGTGTCTAGGTCCGCGTGATGAGTAACCGCAGAAGTAGGGTGATCATCGAATGCAGAGTAAGAGCCTGCAAGAATCCAACCAAATACAGTATTGAGAGCGATAGGAAAGTCGTTACCAAAGTGTTTCCGATCTCCTGTGTATAGAGACCAAAGTTGATCCGATCCAACAATGAAATCGATTGCTCCAGGTGTGCAGAACGTTGGGTCTGCCAAAGGAAGCTCGCAGATTTGCCTCCACGTAGAGGATGAGGTGTCAATAACTTGGGCAGGAAGTGATGACGTCAGCGAGTTGAGAATGAACGAGACCAATTCGACAGTTTGGCCCAAATGACGAGAGCGCAGCTTGATATGTGCGCGTCCTCGGGTAACGCCCGCGCTGTTGGCGGCGAGACCGAGAATAGAAATCCGTGCGTGCGTTCGACGCACGCTTATTCGCTGAACAAATGATTCCGATGCCAAGGTTATTGTAGATCCAGTGTCCAGGAGCAGCCTGCAGGTTGTTGTGTTTCCCCAGGCGTCGATGACGTCAGCAAGGATGGTTGGCAACAGAGTCTGAGAACCAGCCGCCGGAATATTCTCCAGAGTATGATGCGTAAAGTTGTTTTCCGCGGGAGTCTCGCTTCCCAAGCGATGACCTTCTCGAGCTAGCGGTTGATTGTGGCCAATTGTAGATCCCGCATGTGAGACTGCTGGTCGATCGCGGCTGTCAACACTTGCTGTGTCAATGTTGTTGCCATTTTGAATTGGCTGCGACGAGCCATGAACCAAAGTATGATGCTTGCGGCGGCAGATCCGACAAGTATGCCTCGATGTACAGTTGCCCACCATATGAGCCGGGCTGAGGCAATTGAAACAGAGCTTTCTTGATTTGAGGAAGTCTCGGCGAGATGCAATGTCGAGTGCGATGAATTGAGGACACTTAAACAGTTGGTGATTCTGCTGGCACGATGTGCACTTCGGCACTTCCCGTCTTGGATGCGTGTCTGCGTGGTGCGTTGTAGCTGCGCGTCGAGCTTGGGTTGATCGAGTTATGTTAAAAGCCTCCAACGTATCGCAGCGTGATGTGAGAAATTTCAGGAATCGGTTGATGGTCACACCTTTTTCCTCCGATTCTGCGCACTGAGCCCAGGCTTGGCAGGTATCGCTATCTAATTTTGAAATTAAAATGAAAATTAGCCAGGGATCCCTCTCTTCGCAATAAGGAGCTCGTAGACCACGAATAACTTCGTCTGCACCATCGGCAATTTTCCGCACTGTGCCGATATTTGAATTTATAGCACTCGGAAGGCTCATGAAACTGTTTAAGAACGATCGAATAATTAGCGATTGTTTGTTATATCGCTGTTCCAGCCGATCCCATGCTTCCCGATAGTTGTCATTAGTAACTGGAATATGTTTAACTAATGCAAGCGCGTCTCCGGCAAGGTACGATTTTAAATAATGAAATCGTTGGCAATCCGTCAGGCTCGAATTGGAAGCAATCGATCCAATAAACATGTCCGAAAAATGTTTCCAGTCCTCATAATTTCCAGAAAAAGTCGGAAGTTTAATTCGCTCGAACTGAAAATCGACATGACTTCTCTGGGATGTGTCTGCGGCTTGAACTGTGGCATCAATACTGTTTGAGGTGACATCCCGTCTCAACTCCTCCAAAGTATTGCTGAGAATAGCGTGTGTAGCATAATGTCCCAATCGGCTTCCGATTTAAATGCATACAGCTCTTCCGAGAGCCATACGAACCGCAAATAATTTTCCTGTAGTTGCGCCAGGCGGACAACTATTGTTTGCACTGAATGAATGTCATCAACAAATTTTAAGGCATTATTATGCGCACGAGTAATTTGGCTTTTGCAGAAGCCCCGTTGTTGAATCACACTCTGCATGGTGGTCGAAAGAAGGGAACGATTCTATACGATGTAGGAATCTATAGATCACCGTTTGCCAAAAGGCCAATAATCAAAATCAAATGCCCGAAAGAAACGCAGTTCCGGTAATCCGGCTCTCGAAGGACCAATTTTTTATGTTCATAAATAAACCCGCCAGTGTTACTGTTTAGTTTGATTTATTGGTTAATTTCAAACACTTAATATTAATTAGTTCGACACCGATGCGTACGTTTTCTGGCAGATCAAAAATGTGACTAACTTAAGCTTTGGCTGTACTCACGCCATACGATTAAACTAGCATAAGACGTAAACAAGTTACAGTTAGAAGGGAGTTAGAAGTTTGGAAAAGTACTGGGCAAGCTCGCGGACAATTACAGCGGTGCGATGCTTACATTGATTCCGCTGATAAGCTCTGCTGAAGCTGCATACAAATGATAATGTAAACAAAGATAAAGGGTGACTTGTTCGCGCATATAGGGTGTCTCGTTCCCAAACAAAGAGGAACTTCAGAAAGTAAAAGATAAAAATGCGTTGCTAATAGAGAAAATAATTAAAAGAAAAAAGAACCAGGGGCTAAAGTGTTACAATTATCTGGTGAAATATATCTCTTATCATCCTTATAGTTAAGACTAATTTTATTTACAATTTCGGTATAAAGAATGTGAGACCTACTACGAATTACTCTCTGTGAGCCATAAAATGTCTTTTTATACTTAATACATTCAATATAATCTACATGGTTCAGCCTCTTAATAACAGATTTTTTTACACCTTTAATTTTTTTTATACATTCGGGGTCATTTCCTTCTCCATCAACTAAACAAGAGTATGCCTTAGCCTTAAGTCCCGCAAAAGAGGTCATAACTTTACCGGCATGTTCATCTTTCATTTTTCCTGGTTCTTTATTATTAGCCTGTATTATATTAAATTGGTTTTCTTGCTTATAGTTAGAAGTATCAAAGCGTTGTGGGTTGTCTTTTATAGTTTGATAAAAATCTTCTTCTGAAGATAGTATAAATGAATCTGTATCCATATATATTATTTTCGTAGATGGACTATTAATTAAAAGGAAGTCATAATAAAATTCATACATTAGCCATTTTGAGAGTTCTAAAACCGTTACTCCTATATATATGGGTTTATCATACATCATTTTGGACGGTATTGACTCAATTGCTGCTAAGTCTGAACCAAATATTTCTACGCTATGAAAATCATTTCTAGCTATGCGCTGTCTAAAACCTGGAGAATTTTGTTTCGATTGATAATGTTTAACTAAAGCTTCTTGACGACGCTTTGCTACATTCTCCATTGTTTTTCCGTAAACAGCATTATTCATTAGCGTAAAAAAATTTTTTTCAAAATCATTTTCAGCCAATTTTCTCTGCTGTGTGTTTAGGTCGATATAAGGCTTCAGCCAGCATGATTGCGTAAAGGACAAAACTCGGTGTACCTTTCTTACAATAAGACCATGCTCTAAACAAAGTTGAAGCTGTTTTAAGTGAATTATGTATTCACTTTTATTAGTTAAATCAGCTATAAGCTTTCTTTGCTTGCCCCCGGGTGGAATTTTATTTTCAGGACAGAATGGTAAATAATTATGTAAATCATGCTTATCGGCAGGATACTCCAGATCAACTTCTAGCATATACCCTATACTACCATCACATGCTATATTTTTATAGTCGAATGAATCAACTACTTCTTTATCCAAAAACTGAAACCCTGATAGGGGTAAGGGCTGACTCATAGCCCATCCATATAAATTATTGGCATCAATATAACTTAAAAAATTGTTCGGTTTTTTTGGATCGAAGTTTTTTAAAGTATTTATTATTTGCTATAGAAATGCGGTGAATGGATTGAGTCAACCCTCCCCGAATTGCTCTTTTTAAAAAATTATACATATCACCATCACTTATTAGTTCCAAATTTACATTAGTGAACTTAAGCATAGCATCCCATGATATTGATGGCGCAGTAACATAATTAATGGGATCTAACTTATAAATTTTTTTGCAAATTTTCCTAAAATTTTCAAACACATCTGCTAAAATTAAAACATCGCTTTCTAAATATAGTTTTAAATAGTCTTTAATAGTTCGACAGTTAAATGTCTCCCAGACTTTCTGTGCGAAATTAAAGTTATCTATACTACAATTTTCTTCACCAAGAGAATTATAACAAGAGAAAACGCTATAGTCGAGTTCCCCGACTATCTGATACCCGTTACTCAGCTAGTGAAAGTGCGAAGGAGTCTTCAGCACTGACAGTTTTTGGCGGTTTGTGGGCGCTAGAGTGGGCGTGGCAAAAAGTTGTTTGGCAAATCGATAGAAATTTATAAGACTAATACAAAAATGAAAAATATCAAAACATTTTTCAATAGTGTGGCGTAGCAGCTTTGGGCGGTTTGTGGGCGTTAGAGTGGGCGTGGCAAAAAGGTTTTTTGGTAAATCGATAGAAATTTATAAGACTAATACAAAAATGAAAAAATATCAAAACATTTTTCAATAGTGTGGGCGTGGCAGTGTTGGGCGGTTTGTGGGCGTTAGAGTGGGCGTGGCAACATGAATCGACAAACTTGCGCTGCGTCTATGTCTCAGGAGTTAGTATGCTTAATCTCAACTTTCTACCTTTTGTAGTTCCTGAATAAAAACTATCAATGCTTGGAAGTTGGGTATCATTGAACTTTTCAAAACTATCTAAGTAGTCATAGGGAAACACCCGCTTCCTCCTCATTTGCTTAAATTTTTCTCCCTGAAATTTCGTACTTTAATTTAAAATTTTTATCCTCCATATAGCTTGATAGTTTATCTAAACTTGAATTTAAAAATCGGACTGAATCTATGTATCTTATTTTGTATCTGCTTGTAGCATTGATTTTTATAGTTTGCGTAAGTGCTATATAGAGCTCTTTATTGCAAGGTATGGGACTTAAGTCCCCCTCTAATTCAGTAATAAATAAATGAATATCATATTTAGATAAATTATGGAACACTACAAGAAAGAAAGGGTCACTTAATCTAAACTTAGGCTTATAATTTCTATGGATAGGACCTACGTATTCTCCAGAAAATTGATCAAAGAATTTGTCCAGGTCGCTCGAATTTATTTCTTTCTTGCAGGCGCAACAATTTCCCTTTTGAAGCTGTTCATCGAATGTGTCATCCCTCGGTTTCTTGGAGTTAACCCAATATTTGTAATACAGGCTTACAGTTTTTTCTTTAAGAGTTTTACAAAATGTTTGTATGCAATCAACGCCTATAAAATTATACAATTTAAATATGTTAGTTAAATATAATTTTATAAAAATGTTGTTCTATTCACCTTCGTAGGTCCACAGCTCGTTAAGATTAGGATAATCTTTATGGGCAACATAAAAAGATACGGCACATGCCGTATGCTTTTGTACTTGCGTGTTTGACGAGGAAGCAGAAGAATTCAAGCATGTTTTGTAATTTTCAAGAACAGCCTCAATGTCTGCATAAATTACAACTGGAGGAGATAATTTTTTGTGATATCCTTTAAACGATGTTGTCGTATTAGGGTCAGGATAAAATGAGGACACTTTTCCGCATTCCAGTTTGTTGTGAGTAGTGCTTTTCACATGATAACACTGAAGACAGTTCTCACAAAAATATCCTCCCGATTTTCCTTTAGAAAATTGTGAAGAGCATAATGTATAAAGATTTGTTATATACGCAAAATGCATAATGTTTTGGGTAATATTATCGATTCCCAATATATTAATGTGATTTCGTTTTCTTTCTTTTGTTTTAATCGTGGGACCAACAATTTTTTCACCTGCTTCATCAATTTCATAAATATTTATACTAAAGTTGACATTGTTTTTCTCAAAATGTCGAACTTCTATTTTTTCGATTGGAAATTGAATTCCCGAAAAATCTAAAGTCATTCCGCCATACACAATAGTTTCATCATTAATATTAATGTTATAGCTTAGAGGCTTTGTCATCCTTTCTCTCGAATATTTCCTTTGCTGGGGGGTTGTAAAAGTCCTATTTTCATGGTTTTGATTAGCTATAAATGCAAGTATACACCACTTGAAACAAAATACGTCGACATTCTGCACGTTTATTAGCGCATTTTGGGCTCTTATTTTTTGAGGAGCTTTAATGTATCCGCTGGCAGGAATATTTTCCATTTTTATTATAGTAGTTTCAAAATAGTTAAAATTTTTAATAGCCCAGCCTGGGTCTTTTTCTTGAAATTCGCTGCTTAATGTAAGTAAGCAATCTATGGCCGAATTTAACTCATCAATAATATCTTCATTTATGTATACAGATTTGTAGGCAGTTTTAAAGTGTTTCATTGTTTCCACTGTAACTCCTTCATCTGTTTGCTTTATATGTACCATATACACTTAGGTTAAATTTAATGGTTCTGTAGTCTATCATACAATGCTTTATAACTTCAACTATATCTTTTTGACACTGCTGATAAAACTCTTTTAAATCAATCATATTATTAAATGGACTATCAATTCGATATGATTTTACTGGAAATGTCGTCTCTGATGTAAGCAATATGATATTCGCATTGTTCTTAACTTCTCTGGCCGACGCATTTTTATGTATATCGGTCAAAATATGTTGACGTTCTCTGGATGCAAGTAGGACATAAGAGTTCCCTTCTTAAGTCAATTTGTTTTCTTTTTGGGGGGTTAGATATTTCCTTATCCTCTTCCATCCTCAATCGTTTTATAGACTTAGCTGATGTCATAGGGCGGTCTTCTTCATCCAGTTTTCCTCTACCCATTAAAATGCTAAATGCATTTCGGGGTCCTTCACAGCGTTGGTAGTGATCATCAAATTCACAATTTTTTACTAGATTAGAGCATAAGTCACATCTAATGTTTGAGTTTAACATTAAAGCCTCGCAGGCTTTACTGGGTTCTGAGCACTTCGCGTAATGAGAGACAAACTCACTAATTTCGATGCATTGGTTGCACAAATCACAAGCCACTGATGATTCCATTTTGAATTTTTTATAAATATATTTTATTTATATATTTTAATTCGTTTTTAAAATTTTTCACAGTAAATGGTTTGAGTCCACACAAACAATTAAAACGGTTAGACGTGATATCCCGAGCAAGTTCGACCGAAATTATGTATATTATAAGAATGCAGTGCTGAGGTATTATAAGAACTGATCCTGAGCAATTTAAGGGGATCCATTTTTATACACGAGGATTAGAGAGTTTGACATCTACAGGGGGTGTCTACTCTTAGAATCCACCTGATTGGTTCTCGATTTAAGGAGCCTTCACAGACTGCAGACTGCACAGACTGCAATGGGGAAGTCAGAAAAGGAGGGCGAGCTATGGGTTTGGATGCAGGTAAATAGCCGCTTGACATTCTCGATAATAGGTTCAAAGAGTCATAAATATTTGATTTTATGGGGTCTCCTAGCATAATAAAAATGGAGACAGATCACAGACAATCTGAAATACATATCTCTGTAGGGAATTATTTCGGATGACCGCAGTCAGGGATCATGAAATTATTGGTGACTACTAGTCATTGTTACTTTATAAGTAACATTTTGCAAGGCATACATTTAAAACGTGGGTAGCCTTAAGCTGAAAGTCGCTATGACTTCAGATTGTTTAGATTTTCTTCTCAACGGCTCCATAGCTTTTAGCTGAAAGTAGCTGGAATATACGGGAACAACGGTTTTTTAACTGTTTTATGATTATATGATTTTTTATATATACGTATACACGACCCTATAACCAGTTTGTTTGATATTTCTAAATATTTCTGAACTAATAATCCAACCACCAGTTACCTTCCCAGAAAATTGAGGACACAGTAAGCTGCATAGCCTTAAACAGAAATCTCACCCCCACCCTTGCGATCATCCTTATGACTGCTTGTGCGCGCAGGTACACCCCCTTCCAAGATTGCTTGTGCGCACCCCCTTCCAAGATTGCTTGTGCGCGAAGAAGTGCAATTGTAATTTTGAGAGTTTTTATGAAAAGTATTTGTAATTTAAGAATCGCATAATGAAAAGCATACCATTGGAAAGGGCTTGAAAAATCCTTTCCAATGACACCCAATTTGCATAACTTTTTTAGAGAGGGATCCCCATAGCATATACAGAATCGGCGGTTTTGGCCTGTTTTCGGGTGGTAGTGGGAATATACGGGAGCGAGCGTCTTCACAGCAGTCTCCCCGTTTGGCGCTGAGGAACACAAATGTAAAGTTATCTCTCAAACCTATTTAAAATTATAAGCAACTCTTCTATACATAAATATCTACTCGACGAAGTAAAATCAATACGTAAAATTACACTCAACCCCAAAAGGGATCTCTCTAGCTCATTTTTCCTATACACCGTTTACAAACAAACCTTCTAACAGGATTTTCCTGAAACCTAATAAGTGTTCTAACAAGAATGTTCCAATAAGAATTGTATTTATCCAACTAAATGCGTCTTGACTAATAATAGGTTCGTGTCTCCGTTAAGTACCGCCGCTCCCGTTAAAAGCGTCCAGTGCTAAGTTCCAGTTCCATCCTAAGCATGAACCCTTTTCTAGATCCGCAAGGACTGATCAGGGCGTGCGGCCGTGTGGCGGCTTTCTTCCTAAACTGCCTGCTTTCTCGCCTCCTTGCGAATTTCACACATCGCATAACTCTCCATGGTGGTAACCATTTAATAATGCTTCTCATCCGGTCGAAATACTGCATTCCTAGAATTAAGAACCTGATGAAAGCAGTAGTAAATTCGTGCAAGGTATGTGTGATCCACAAAAAGCGGGGGCAAAGCCAACTGATGGGTCTCCTGCCCAAAGAAAGAGCATCAAGTCCAGTCAAATAGGCTTTTACACCTACCAGCTTAAAACCAGTAAGGGCCTGCAAGTAGTACTAAAGGGCATTGAGTCTGATGTTACGCCCGAAGAGATAAGTGAGGCGCTAAAGGAAAAGGGATTTTTCGCCAAAAGCGTGTTCAATATCAAAAACAGAAACAGGCAGACAAACTACAGAGGCTGTCCAATCTACAAAGAGCTGAAAAGCCGTCTTCACAAAAGAATGTACACGGCACACCAAGGAACAGCTACGCTGACACCATCAGAAACAAATCCTGAAGTACTTTTTTCGAAAGCAACAAGTTTCGCTCCCTGGTCTACACCCAGCACTAACAAGATAACCTCTGCAAACGTTTTAAAATCAGGTATGACGCCTCCAACCCAAAATACCTCAACCCCACATGAAGTGACACACAACAAATCCCAGCTACGCAGCAAGAAACAAAAACTGAAGCTATGATGCAAGCCTTACAACAGAGCATGATGGAATTTATGGCATTTATGAGGACCACCATACAAGACATGTTGCGTAATCAAAACCTTTTGATATACTTGGAATGCCAATGGCGTTTCACAGCTCAAACTTGAGCTAGCTTAATTCCTACATGAGAAGCATTTCGACCCCCTCCCCTGCTGGCCCGACTAAATCTATATCTGAGAACCCACAACATAATCCCAGCCCATCAATTTGGATTTCGCGAATGCCACGAAACCAATGAACAGGTGAATCGTATAACAACGGAAATAAGAACTGCATTCGAAAATCGTATCGTATCGAAACGTATCCCAAGCATTCGACAGAGTCTGGCTCGACGGCCTAATGTTTAAAATTAAAACAGCCCTACCCGAAAGCACACACAAACTCCTAAAGTCGTACCTCTATGACACAATGTTTGCAGTGCGGTGCAACACTGCCACTTCCACTGATCATGTAATTGAGGCTGAAATCCCCCAAGGCAGCGAGTTATGATAAGTAGTTTTTATTAAGTTGCAGGGAGTTGCAGAGTGTCTTAAGTTTGGGTATTTAATTTGGGATTTTAATTAAGAATCAATACGTCCGTTCGGTTTGCCTTCGATTTTCAGAATGAATCTATATTTTATTCGTTGGTTATTCTCAGCTTTGCTTGTTAAATTTGTTTACTTAAAGTGCTGATCTGGCCGAAAAGTGGAATTGGAGCGGATGCAGTTCTGTGGTGAGGGGTATCGGGTGAACTCCGATGTTTGTATAACGATGTTTCTTAACTCGTGTATCCCCAACTCTTGGGTTGTCCTGTTTTTCTTGATCGTCTCTATCCGTGGTATATCCAGCTTTAATTCAGCTGCGCCAAGCTTCTCCACTGCCTCGTATTGGACGTTGTTCACCATTGTCTTGCAATGGCTAAATTTTATTAAGGCCGATCCATTCAATGTCCTCTCCGGTCCGCAATCTGTTTGTAGTTTCACCTTTTCTCCATTAAATATCGCGATGTACCCAGCCTCTGGTTCGAATATCGCGGTGATGAATCCTGCATCCTTCGTCTCACATTCCGCCTCTCTTCCACCTATCAGCCTTCTTATACATTTTTCATTAGCTTGGTTTACAATCTTGTCGTTCTTACATATATATATATTCCTTATAAACTGACATTTTTCCTTATAATAATACATTTCGTCTTCATGAATCGCCAAATAATTTGGTGTTATTACAAATTCTGTGTTATTCATTGGGAGTGCGATTATTCTTCGCAGCGAAAATATTTCTTTCTTAAAAATAATTGAATTGAAAATATGATATCCGTTCTGTTCATTATGGCTCTTAGGTCTAAGAATTCATACATGTGTTCCTCTGAAATTAAATGTACATCCTGCTCTTCTAGCTCTTGCATACATTTGCTTGCTTCTTGCCTGTCGAATATGAATCTTGAAATTACACCTATCTTAGCCAATAATAAGCTCTCGGTAACATCATTTAAGTTTAACCCTAGCATATCAATCGTTAATGAAATTCTATCAATGTATTCTAATCTATAAATCCTCTTGTCTTCTTCAATAAATGTCTTGCTTATTCCGTTTCTATAATTATTTATGAATGTATTTACCCTAATTTGCTCCTCATTTATATATCTTGTCAAGTTCCTGAACATAATGCTAACCTTGCTACTTGTCTTTTCCTGCGAACTCATGCTTTCTCTTAATCTCTCTTCCTCTTCTTTCATTTTCCTTATTTCTTCCTCTAACCTTATTGCGTCTTCCGCATCTAAGTTTCCTGTTACTGATTTTATAACTGACCCTAATCCATTGATTAATCCTCTTGCTTTCCTACGTTTGGGACATATGCTTTCTAATCTTGCTTTTATCATCTGCAGTTTGTTCTGCAGTGATTTAACTAAGTCTCTGGTTTCGGCTTCTTCTACGATCTCCCTAAGTGTATTTTCCATCCTCTCTATCGTTTCTTGATATTCCTGTAACCTTACAATATGGATGAATGTCTTATGAGTTTGAATTACTCTTGCTGCTCCCAGTTGTATTTGAGCCAACGGTTCGTTCCCTTTCAACGGTATAACTTCAAACTTGTTCTCTTCGGCCCCGGCAATTGACCACCTCCTTCTCCATCATATTTGGGGATAATCTCTACCAAGTCGATCACCTTGATCGCTTCTAATACCCCTGTAGTTGCCATTTTCTGCTAAGTTAGCTACCTTTTCTGCTTGCCTATATATTTTCGAGTGTGTTTGTTTGTGTTATGTGTTACTTAATCTAATATTGTCTTATTAATAATTAGTAATAGTAATCATAGTTAATAAAATGTATTTGCCAAAACCGGATCTTCGTGTATGTATATGTATGCCAGTTATGTGATTATTTAATTAGTGAGTCCTCAAGTGTCCGTGTGTGAAATGGAGCTTCTGTAATTAATTATCATGAATAACTCTTCAACATTGAATATTATTTAAACAAAATGGGGTTTCAAAATAAATGTCGCTTGCTTTATTTGTCTTTTTATTGGGTGGTGTTTAATATGTACTATTTTGTTATTATTATATTTTATTATTATTATTATTATTTTTATTATTATTATTATTTTTTTTTTTTTCGATACTTTATTCTTTAAAATACCCTGCATGCTGAAGCTAGCTGTTCAGCTGTGCCATACAGCTTCACAGCCAATTGCGGACAGTCATTGCTAAGGCATCCCCGTCTTGTCTATTCCACCGTGCATGCTGAAGCTAGCTCGTCGGCTGTGCGATACAGCCTCGGAACCAAATGCGGACAGTCATTGCACTTCGGTGTTTCCCCTTTTCTCTCACGTACTGTGTAATTTTTCCAACCCCCAGCCATACCTACGCTAGGCAGCCGCCCTGTGCGTTACAGTGCGCCGCCCAATACATGTGCATGGCTGGATTGCTTAATTTTTTTTTTTTTATTATTATTATTTTTGTATGTGCAGTAATTTTTATTATTATTTTTTCGATATTTCTTCCCAATTTATTTATTCCGTTGTATTTTTCTTTATTTCGCACCTTTAATTTTTCCTCAATATACGAATATCCATTCCTACGCTAAGCTCCGCCTAATACATGTGAATGGCTATCCTATTCTTTAATTATTTCTTTTGGTCTCGTCCTCACGCTAAGCAGCCACACTGTTTTCACAGCGTCCTGCCTAATACATGCGAACGAGCCTCAATTTACTCAACTTTCTTTTATTTACCAATTTTAATTTTTCTTCAATATACGAATATCCATTCCTACGCTAAGCGGCCGCCCTGTGCGTTACAGTGCGCCGCCTAATACATGTGAATGGCTATCCTACTCCTAATTATCTTGTTTTGGTCTCGTCCTCACGCTAAGCAGCCACCCTGTTTGCACAGCGTCCTGCCTAATACATGCGAACGAGCCCCTAATTTATTTAATTTTCTCTACTTCAGGACCCGCGGTGTTTTTCGATCCGCCCCTGTACTTGTATGCAACGTTCGATTCCATCGAACCAATACATACGACCGTTCTCCTACCGCATCGTACCATCGTACTTTTGTTGCACCGACCTTCTAACTCCGACCGCCCGAACCGTCTGGTTCCCTGACGTCGACCGACGACCGTTCGCTCGGCGAACTTCTCGTTGCATCGAACCGCCGACAACCATTGTCGCTTGCCGACGGTCGTTCGTCTGCTTGAGCCGTTCGACGCGAACCGCCTGCCAACATCCGCCACTGACCATTCGTCCGATCGAACCGAACTTTTTCCCCGTGCATTTTATCGTCGACCGTAACTTTAAATTGATTTATTTCTTCCACAATTTTTTTACTTTGTATTTTTATTTTTTTTCATAATGAATTTCGTTTTCTCAATTTCTTCTTGATTTTAAATTTCCAAATTACTTCTCTTCTACTCCCTTTCACCTTGTTATTTTAACTTATTATTTCCATTTAATTCTTATTTTTTTCCATTTGTTTTTTGCTTTTATTCTTTTCCACATTTGTATTATTTTTCTTTAATTGTGATTTTACTATTTTTATTTCTTCTTGCATTTGTTTGTTTTATTCATTTCGTTTGCCATATTTTGTTTTACTTGCGATTTATTATTTTTTTTTTTAAAAAAACCTCCATTTCACTCACAACACTCTACTCACTGTTTTTATTTCTTCCTTACAATGCTATTGTTAAAATAATTTTCCACATCCTTGGTCGTCACAAATCCTTCGTTCCTGTTGAATCCGTCCTTAGGCCAAGGGCTGCCGACTGCGCCAGTTATGATAAGTAGGTTCTTATTAAGTTGCAGGGAGTTGCAGAGTGTCTTAAGTTTGGGTATTTAATTTGGGATTTTAATTAAGAATCAATACGTCCGTTCGGTTTGCCTTCGATTTTCAGAATGAATCTATATATATTATATTCGTTGGTTATTCTCAGCTTTGCTTGTTACATTTGTTTACTTAAAGTGCTGATCTGGCCGAAAAGTGGAATTGGAGCGGATGCAGTTCTGTGGTGAGGGGTATCGGGTGAACCCCGATGTTTGTAGCGGCTCAGCATTTCAAGTGCCTTCCGATACCAAATACTTGTGGACGTCATCTGAATCTTTGATTGTCGAAGGGGGGTCTCGGCGGGGGCCGCCGAGGGGAATTGCTGAGGCGACACTTAAGCCTCTGGCTGTCGAGGGGGTTTCGGCGGGGGACCGCCGAGGGCGTATGCTGAGGCGGTAACTAGCGTTCTTGGGCCAACTCTATACCTCATCTACACAGCCGACATCCCTACAAATAGTCGCTTAACGGTATTCACATTTGCCGACGATACAGCTATCCTTAGCCATTCAAGGTCCCCTACCCAAGCCACAGCACAGTTGGCATTGCACCTCACCGACATTGAGAAGTGGCTCTCTGACTGGCGAATAAAGGTAAACGAGCAAAAATGCAAGCACGTGACGTTTACGCTAAACAGACAAGACTGCCCTCCGCTCTTATTGAACAACATACCACTCCCGAAAGCAGATGAGGTAACGTACCTAGGAGTACACCTTGACAGAAGACTCACTTGGCACAAGTGAGCCTCAGCCTAGATCACAAAGTCTTACTCTACAATTCTGTATTGAAACCTATCTGGACCTATGGCTCACAGTTATGGGGCAATGCCAGCAACAGCAATGTTGACATCATACAGCGAGCACAATCAAAGATTCTGAGAACCATCACTGGGGCACCGTGGTACGTTCGGAATGAAAACATCCAAAGAGACTTAAATATCCCATCAGTTATTAATGCAATTACGGAACTTAAGGAAAAATACCATAGCAAGCTTTACTCGCACCCCAACCACCTAGGGAGAGGTTTAACCCAGCTCAGCAGCCGTTTCCGTCTCCGGCGAAAAGACCTACCCAGCGAAGAAATTTTTAGGGCCGTTTAATCATAGAACAGTTGGAAAAATAATACAACTGTTCAGAAAAATACTTGTTATAGTTAAGATTTTTAAACTTATTGTTAGATCTTAAACAAGAAGATTCAATAAATAAAAGCAAAGTAATATAAAAAAAAAAAAAGTCGAGTCAGGCAATGGCAAAACCTTTGTTGGCACTGCCACCCTGCTTTCCCGCGATTTCCTTCAGGAATGCCTATAGTGACGAATGCCTATAGTCATCAAGAGATGTAATGGCGATTTATTCCTCCGGAGGAACCCCATATGGGAGGCCTTTGGGAAGCAGGCGTAAAAAGTTTTAAGACACTATTTTACAATTGCACTGCCACACGAAAATACACGCTTGAAGAGCTCTCCACGCTCTTGGCAAAAATAGAAGCGTGCCTTAACTCCGGTCCGCTCTCTCCTGTCTGAGGATCCGACAGATTTGCTGGCCCTGACGCCAGGTCATTTCCTTGGGGGACCCCTTATGTCCACGGTGGAACCTGAAGTAAAGGGAGAAACGAAATCCATTCTAAATCGGTGGCAGCATTTGAAGGCTCTCCATCAGCAGTTCCGTGTGCGATGGAAAGAAGAGTACCTCAAAAAACTCCATAAGCGCACTAAATGGCAGGCCCCGATCAAGAATCTTCGCATCGATGACATGGTCGTCATCAAGGACGACAACTTACCCTCTAATGAGTGGCGGCTCGGCAGAATTGAGTCTGTCTTTCCAGGAGCCGACGGCAACGTCCGTGTAGTAAATATGCGTACTGCACGCGGAGTTGTTAAACGTCCAGTGGCAAAAGTGTTGGTTTTGCCAACGGAGTCTTCCAAATCTCCACAATTAATAGGCGCGCCTCTCGTCCTTATTTGTAGTTCACTAGCACTAATCATCCATTATTTTTCATTTCGTTTTCGATCTCCTTTCGACATTCAACTACCCGCAGCATGGCCTCTCGTCAACAAAACGCACGCAGTGCTCGTGCCTTGGAAAGCAGTCGTACCCGAGGTATTCAATCCTACCGTTGCCAAGTCTGCCGCGGCATCCATCCTCTTCGGAAGTGCGCGAGGTTCCTAAAGCTCAGCGCTGAAAAGCGTCTGCGAGCAGTCCTCATCAACAAATACTGCACCAATTGCCTCGCTCACGAGCATTCCACAGGAGACTGCCGAAGCGGTGATCGTTGCATGAAGTGCGACCGATCCCACCAAACGCTGCTCCACATGCACGAGCAGGCTAGCTCGTCGTCGCGGTCGCGAGCGCGCTAGTTACCACACCCCCTAAACCCCACGCCTACACACCAATAACCTTCGAAGTTCCAGAAGTTCACCGACAAAGTTGGTGGCGTTGTCTGACCAAATTTGCTTCGGCTTCCGCCGGGTGCATATGAACCTCTTGAGTCCGCACAGAAACGCAACTGTCGAGAGATCCTTGATCAGCTCCAGGTGCACTGTCTTGGTTGCAAAGCATATAAATACGCAGACGTAGCATTTAACCGCAGGCTTGTTGCGAGTATTCGACTTGTGAAAGAAGGGTCCACAGAAGTCTATACCAGCAACCTCAAAAGCGTGAAATCCTTCCAAGCGCTCCTTGGGAAGGTCCGCCATTATGTGCTCTATCAGCCGCGGCTTCGTCCGAAAACATCTAACGCATCTGTTCACGGCCTTGGTAACCGTCTTCCTCCCCCAATAGGCCAATTTTGGGATCGAATTGCACCCAGAAGAGCTCGAGGTCCAGCATGAAGATTGCTTTCATTGTAATGCGAAATAATTGCGAGAGTCACCGGATGGGACCTTGGAAGGATTTTCGGGTGGCGGCCATCAAAGTCCAATGACGACCGGAGGCGACCGCCTGCTCTAAGAAGTCCAAATTGATCCAGGAACGGCGAAAGCGAGGAAACTCTTCCCAGCGTTTTTTGGGACTGCATGTCCTCCCATAACTGCGCGCGCTGCACCAACCGCAGCATCATCTGAGTACTCTCTTGAATGTGTGCGACGGTGAGCCCAGGATGACGAATTCCATTACAAAATTTGTAAATATATGCAAACACTCGTTGCAGTGAGGGGTAAGAATTTGCAAATTTGGAGCTAGCAATTACATCCACGTACGGCGACTTTACGATGAACACACTTCGACGAAGCTCAAGCACCAGTTTGTCAGGACAAACAGCTGTTGGCCAATCTCTTTCAGGCTCCGTAAGATAGGCGGGTCCATGCGCCCAAAGTGACGACTCGCTAAGCTCAGACGGCAGGGATCCTCTGGATAAGATGTCAGCCGGATTTAACGCTGTTGGAACATAACGCCAAGCCGTGACATCTGTCAGCTCCTGAATGGCAGCAACCCTATTTGCCACACCGTCGAGTCGCACCAACAATAGTAGCGTCCTTTAAATACTTTCAAGCCAACTATTTCCCTCATGATTTTAGCCAGAAGATCTGCACCACAAAGCTCCAGCTTTGGTACAAAGCAAATGGCTAAAACTTTGATTCCCTTTAGAAACCACATAAACGCAGGCTCCATAGGCATCAATGCTTGCATCACAAAAACCATGCACCTCAAGACCAGACTCTGCGCTAAACACGAACCGAGGGAATCTAACATGACTTATTATTTCAAAACTGCGACATATATCAAGCCATTTCGTGTTATGAGTTTCCGGGAGGCTTTCATCCCAGGACAGCTTTTCCTTGCAGAGCTGCTGCAAAAAGATATTACACCTTATGATTACAGGACCGACCAGGCCGAGAGGATCGTAAATTTTAGCAATCGCAGACAAAACAGAGCGCCTGCAGGGTCTCAATGGCGACTGAAAGGCAGAGAAAGAAAACAATAGCTGGTCGGAGGCGGGATCCCAAGCGAGACCTAAAGTTTTGGTGAAATCGCTACCATCTTCAAACTTCATGAACGACTCCTTGTCCTCGGCGGGCACAACCTCTTGAAGGTCATCGATCGGGGAGTCCCTCCATACAATGCAATGCAAATAGCTATCTTCTTGCGAGACCCTTACACATCGGTACATTTTACATATGTCTCCTGTAACGGCAACTGGGTGTGCGCGAAATCGAATTAGGATGTGAAATATCTTGGGCTAGATGACCGGGCCAGCCATTAACACATCGTTAAGCGAGTAAACAGTGGAAGTAGCTGTTGATCCGTCAAAGACAACTCGAAGATTGGTGGTAGTGCTATTCTCCTTCATGACGCAGTGATGATGGTAGAAAATATCGGCTCGAGCTGACCTCGGAGGCAGGCACAGGCGACATATGTCCCAGATGACGATATTCCTTCATGAACGCCGCATATTTAACCCTCAAGCCAGGGTGCTTTGTAAGCTTCCTTTCCAGCGACAAGAATCTCCGCAAAGCCTGAGGATAGGAATCTCCTAAAGAATCCAAATGGAGTTTTAGCGGCAACCGTACCAAGTAATCGCCAGCTGGCAATCGGGTGTAATTTTTAACAAAGTGGGCCTCGCAATCTAGCTCCTCCTTAGTGGCTTGAACTATTGGGCCTGGACAATTTTCTACCTCCCAAAAGCGCTGCAGAAGTGAATTATGTTCAACATCAATGCTGTTTTCCTTGCTGGCTGAAGGAGGAACGCGTGAAGCTATTAAGGCGCTACCGCAAGGGTGCGCGCAGACACAACCCAGCCCAGACGAGTTTTTTGAAGCAGTTGCAGTCCTGGCAACAACTTTATCTGACCTACGCACAGCAGCTCATAAAACAGGCTAGCTCCTATTAACAGGCTGAGCTTTATGAAATTCCGGGTCGGCGAGCTGCAGATTTTCTGGAATCTTCCAGTCCCCAATGTCCACATTAAAACTTGGCTGGCGATCCGTGATATTGGGAGCGATAACTGCTGTTATGCTCGTTGAGAAATCCGAAGTGACAGACCGCATCGCAATTCCTACCGAGAATCCATCAGACGCGAAATTGGAATCCCCGATTCCAGTGACGGAGCCGGACGACCTCGACTTCTTAAGTTGCAGTTGATTTGCAAACCGAGAGGTGACCAAGTGCAGTTGAGAGCCAGAATCTAACAAGGCCCTGCAGGGAACGAACAGTCCAGACCGATTCTGCACTAGAACGGTTGCAGGGGCTAGCAGCACAAGGTCACTACCGAGATCCTGGTTAATCCTATATGGCATGCTCTGCACTATGGCAAAGCATGCAACCAAGAGAATTTTGGGTGGTAGCAACTAGCGTCAAACGATTTCTGCCCACCTGAGCGCCTGGCGCATAGGTTGCCATGGCGCAATCTACGGCCTCCAAAGTCCTACATCGCTGCTCCAGGAATGCAGCCATCGATTCCCACGACGGAATAAGGTTGACAAAGACCGGATCCTCCAAGCGCTCCTCCCACTTAGCTTGGCTCGCCGCATCCAGCTTTTGCAGCAGCACTTGCACTATGATGCAGCCAGCGATTTGCTCAGTGGTGCCCAAACCCTTCAACGCACGAATGTGAGCGTTAAACTTGTCCGACAATTCCCGAAGCGATGCCACTGAACCATTCCGTACTACCTTTAGACATAGAATCTCGGTGATGTGCGCCTGAACAACGAGACGCCAATTATCAAACCTTTTTTGAAGCAACTCTAAAGCCGCTTCGTAATTGCCGTTTGAGATCTCCAATGATCGGATAGTTTCCAGCGCCGAATCCCTCAAACATGACCGCAGATGCTGAAATTTCTCAATGTTGGAGAGATCCGGATGGCTGTCGATTATGCTCGTAAACACGGAATAAAAATCCGCCCAGTTTGCGTAGCCTCCGCCAAACGTTGGCAGCTGCACAGGCGGCAACGGCATCGGCCGCGGCTCCGTCTGATGACCACTACACTGGTGGGGCACAACACCTTCCGCAAGCGTTGAGTGCGGCGCGAAATGCACACTGCGTTTGGCTATTTCCGCGCGCACACTAAACTTGAATTCTACGATGAATTCATCGAAACTCTCGCTCATTTCACTGCCAATTTCGTCGAAATCTAATTCCTCCAGATCTGTATGCAGAACATTGAAGGCACTTTGCAGCTCATCAATCTGATCCAGCCTCACCGTAAGAATGGGTTCGTCGTAACCGCTTAGCGTCTCATTAGACAGCGACGTTTGTAGCCTCTGCAACCTGCTGAACAACGCATTGGCTTTGCGCCTTAAAAAGGTCACCCTGTTTTTGTCACTTTCAGCGGGCATAGCAACAAATCGCTTTAAATTCGGTTCAGCGGGAAGATGAGCACAAAATAAATGCCGATAATGCAAGCGGAGTCAATGCACGTAACGGGGCGGGCTGCACTTGATATATGTAGCAATGTATGTATGTATATATGTAATGCTAGCTCGCTTAAACACAGCCACTATCACCGAAATCACCACTCACTTGTCCAACCGATTGCAATTTAATATATTTATATTTATTTATAAACGGGATAAGTACCAAGAGCTATATCGAATGCACATGTTGAGTTTTTGCCGAAAAACGAAGAAGTGACAATTGGCGGGACAGACAGCCGAATGCAGCGCCCAAGCTTAACATAGTGTGAGGAGTTAAAATTCCGCACAAATGCGAATAGTGATCGCATGAGAAGGGCCTGCCGTTGCCAGTTAAGCAACAAGTCAACGCGTAGTAACGGCAGTGCGGAACGGGAGAAAGAGAGTTCGGAGACTCTGAGAGAAGAGAGTTTGGAGACTCTAAACTGGAGGAAGAGAGTTTGGAGACTCAGAGCCCGGAGAAAGAGAGTTTGGAGACTCTGAGAGAAGAGAGTTTGGAGACTCAGAGCCCGGAGAAAGAGAGTTTGGAGACTCTGAGCCTGAAGTCAGAAAGGTTTGAAGGAAAGTAACGGTACAAGCTGGACTTTGGTCCGGGCCAACGGTAAAACTGTGGACTTTGGATTCGGAGACTGGAGACCAGAGGAAGGAACCGTTAGAGAAGGCCTATAAAAGCGGGCCGAACGCTGGAAGCTGGACAGTCGAGGAGAACAAGTATACCAGTGAACAAGTGAAGAACGAAGTCAGTGTCCGTGCGATCCAAGCAGGCGTGGTACCGGCGCCACCAGTCCGAACAGACGTGGGGTTGGCGTGTTGCGGTTTCACAGGCGTTTGCCTTGGGGAATCGCAGCCGTTAGCTTCCGTGAGTCTGCGTACGACAACAATTCTCAGCCCAAGTGACGAGCGCCCAACAACGAAGGTCCGCGCCACTCAGGACGACGAGAGCGATGAGAAAGAGGAACGAGGCCGCTGGACAAGTCATCTAGTACTACGACGGGAGAGCAGAGACGTCCGTATGATCAGATTGCATTGTAAAGCTAAGTACGAATAAAGACCCAAGAAACGAAAACTGCAAGTGTCATTACTGGTAACCGGGTGATCACGTTATATTATAAATTTGGTGGGACGAACGCACAAATCTACTGAGCTAGCCGCACGTATTCCGTAGCGAGCAGACCATGCAAATCAGTTCGTTACATCTGGCGCCCAAATAACGTGATTATCCCGGCAGTAAACACAAACAAAGCAGTATGGGTAGAAGTTGGATCTACCGTCTCAAAAAGGAAGATTTCGCATATGTCGCACAGAGGTTGCGCTGTCCGGAAGGACAAAGGACATGCGAAAGGCCCTAGCGGAGTACTACGCAGAGACAGAAAACGACCCAAAGCTCGCAGCAGTCTGGACAGAATTGGAGGCAGCATATCCAGATAGACCAGGTCCAAGCCTAAAGCTTACGAACCCCGACGTTGAAGACTTTATCGCAAGTCTGAACATGGAGAAGATGTTTCGAGAAGGTCAACGGAGAGAGACGAGCAGGGAAATGAGGCCAAGTCCATGGTCCGCAAACACATACGGTTTGGACCTGAACATGATTCCCCGAGCCATGCCGGAATTAATGAAGGGAAAGGCTTTGAAATGGTACATTTCAAACAACAAACACTGGAGGACGTGGGCCGAATTTATAGATAGCTTCCAAACGTATTTCCTGCCCAGGGGATACTTTACAAAACTCGCTGACAAGGTGAAACAAAGGAAGCAAGGGTTTAGGGAAGCATTTAGGGACTACATTGTCGAGATGCAGACCCTGATAAGACCTCTTGGGTATGGGAAAAAGGAAACGCTGGAGCTCATTAAGGAGAACTGCACGCCAGACCTCCGAATAGCGTTGAGATCCTACCACGTGGACGACCTAGAGGCACTAATGATCCTGGCAGATGAGTACGAGGAATTGCACAGGGAACGGGAAGCCTTCGCGGAAGAGCATAAATTCAGCCGCAACAAAGCCCCGGCCACAACACACGTCACGTGCAGAAGGTGTGAGAACTCAGAAGATCCAGGTAGGCATACCCGGGAACAGTGGGCGCGATATACCCCGGTTCAGTCCAGGCGACAAAACACGACCCTATGGAGGCCGCCAGTCACCACCCAGAGACACACTGGAACGACGCCTAGGGGCAACTCGGGTCAGATCCCAACCCATATTGCCAATCCGCAAGAAGCGTGTCGCAGGTGCGGTGGACACGATCATTGGGCAAGAGGCTGCCGAAACCAGAGGCTGTTGTTCTGCTGGATGTGCGGAAAAATAGGAATCCGAAACACAGAATGTTGCCAGAGAGCGGGAAATGGCCAGCGATCCCATCCGCAGAGAGGCGAGCCGGGGTCGCAGGGTGCCGCCTCTCCAAACTAACTGGAAAATTAATCGAGGAGGAGCAGCAGTTGTCCGCAGCGGTGACGATCGGTGGGGACACGTACAAGGCCACGATCGACACCGGGGCAACAGCAAGCTTCATAAGCGAAGAGCTGACGGACAAGCTGGCTGCCTGTGGAGCGATTATAAGGATACGACGGCAGGTTAGGTTGGCAGATGGAAGGTGCGGCGAAATCAACGCAAAGCTCGAAATAGGATTGGAGTTCGGCAACTGGCGATTAAGCATGAGCCTGCTGATATTACCAGGAATAGTGGATGCGTTGGTGCTGGGGTGGAATTTCCTCACGCAAGTCGGGGCCGAGATCAGGTGCGCCGGTCATGAAATCCGGATACCGGCCAGAGGCAGACACAACGGGTGGCTCGAGGAAAGCTGCCGTCGCAGTAGTCCACAAGGATGGCGAAGAAGATGACATGAGTAAATTCCTGGAAGCAGAGCTGGCGGAGTTTCACACGATAACCATGAAGGATGATAAACCAATTAAGCAGAGATACTACCCCAAGAATCCAAAGATTCAAGGGGAGATCAATGCAAAAGTGGACGAACTTCTGGAGATGGGAATGATAGAGCATTCAAGGAGCCCGTACAGCTCACCCATAGTCATGATAAAGAAGAAAACGGGAAAATGGAGACTATGCGTGGACTTCAGGAAGATAAACGCGAAATCCATAAAGGATGCCTACCCGATGAAAGGGGAGGAGCGGTACAGCAGTACCGCAAAGCACGCCAAATGAGGCTGCAGGGAAGAAAGTCAAGGATTAACAATGATGAAACGGTTTTCTTTACATTCCAACTTACCGCCAGAATTTTGTTTATAGTCATCAAAGCTTAGGGAAGGGGGCGCCTCGATCACAAGGCGGTCGATCGGCACTCGATAGTGTCAATCGATAGGCAAAATATCGGAATTAGCAGCACATGACGGGTCACACTACGGAAATACCATGGTCACCAAGTGACAACGCCGCCCCAACGGGAATTATCGGGATCTTTCTGTATCAATCGATCAACGGCGAATGGTGTGACCAGATGACGAAAAGACGAAAATGCGGAATGCGGGAAGAAGAGCGAAGAACGAAGAAGCGTCACGGAAATACGAATGGGCGGCAAAATTTGAAATTAGGAACAAGGAATATCCTGAAAGGAGATCGGCGCTGTGGAACTCGAGACGGAGCTGTGAGCGTCAACGGGATCTCAAGAATGTTCCGCGGTAACCGCACGGCCGGATTTTAAATTTTCTCGAAGAAAGGGGGAGATGTGAGGAGTTGAAACTCCGCACAAATGCGAATAGTGTTCGCAAGAGGAGGGCCTGCCGTTGCCAGTTACGCAACAAGTCAACGCGTAGTAACGGCAGTGCGGAACGGGAGAAAGAGAGTTTGGAGACTCTGAGCCTGAAGTCAGAAGGTTTGAAGAAAAGTAACGGTACAAGCTGGACTTTGGTCCGGGCCAACGGTAAAACCGTGGACTTTGGATCCGGAGACTGGAGACCAGAGGAAGGAACCGTTAGAAAAGGCCTATAAAAGCGGGCTGAACGCTGGACAGTCGAGGAGAAAAAGTATACCAGTGAACAAGTGAAGAACGAAGTAAGCAGAAGAGCTACAGCCGTGGTAGTCAACAAGGAGCAAGATCGCTACGTCAAGACGTTCGGGACAAGGAAAGTCTCCGAATTGAGACGCAGGTAGCTGAGGTCCAAACGACGAAGCACGAGTAGCCCGGAGGCATTCAACAGGCGAGGCCAGACCTAGGAGGGCACAAGAAAGCGGCAGGGATTGTGGTGTAGACCCGGTGGACTGTGTAGGCGACCGCGTACTTGAACCAGCGATCCAAGCAGGCGTGGTACCGGCGCCACCAGTCCGAACAGACGTGGGGTTGGCGTGTTGCGGTTTCACGGGCGTTTGCCTTGGGGAATCGCAGCCGTTAGCTTCCGTGAGTCTGCGTACGACAACAATTCTCAGCCCAAGTGACGAGCGCCCAACAACGAAGGTCCGCGCCACTCAGGACGACGAGAGCGATGAGAAAGAGGAACGAGGCCGCTGGACAAGTCATCTAGTACTACGACGGGAGAGCAGAGACGTCCGTATGATCAGATTGCATTGTAAAGCTAAGTACGAATAAAGACCCAAGAAACGAAAACTGCAAGTGTCACTACTGGTAACCGGGTGATCACGTTTATTATAAATTTGGTGGGACGAACGCACAAATCTACTGAGCTAGCCGCACGTATTCCGTAGCGAGCAGACCAAGCAAATCAGTTCGTTACAGTAGGTAGATAACAAAGGGAACAAGGAATGAGCGCCGTACAGATAAATACGTGCGAGAACAGCGGTTTGCACTATGGGCATCGCAACTGCTACCACTGACTACTTCGGCTTACAATATTAAGAGTATGAAATTAGTCTACTGCACAGTTTTGGCGGCTGCATGACCCAAAATTACCTGTAAGTAAGAAAAAATGTAAGAACAGAGCATAAGTGATAGCCGAATAAGAAAATTGTTAAATAAAAAAAGAAAATTGTGCTATAGTGACGACAAAATGTAAAAAGTGAATGATCAAGTGAATGAGCTGCACACGGTGACGCATAAGTGCTTGAGTAAAATTAAAAGAAAAATTATTAAAACATAGCCAACAAACAAACCGAGTAATGTGCGCGAAATTGTGTGCAGCAAACAACGCATTGTGTCAGCAAAATAAATAACAAAAAAAAGGAAACAAATTAAAATCGCAAAACATGTTTTTTCAACACAAAAAATATTTTTCCCGCTGGGTTCACACCCACACCGAATAAAATAATAGCTCACGGTACAACAAACTTAATATTCCCCCACCTAAATTTTTACGGCCTAGGGTATTCTCTTTAATCGCAAATAAATAAAAAAAAAAGTGAGTGGCCCAAGCCTATCGAGTCACAATTTCTTTATCCAATAATCGTCAACATTCCCTTATGTTATGGTCCGAATACTATAAACTCTGTATACAACAATTTTATAATAGCAACTATTTTACAGATATTGAATCACATAAAAAAAAACCATAACACACCACAAAACCTATATACGTTAAGTACTATATACACATGTCGCAGATCATTTGAATTTAACGACATTTTTAGCAATTGCGTCTTTCTGCTTGGCACGCGCCATGCAGGCGCCTTTTCTATTCTTTTAATGCGCGGCAGACAACCGTTAGAGTTTCTGCCGAACGTAGTCTGGTCGCGGGTATGAGCGGGGGGAAGTAGAAGTCTGCACGAAAACGAGAAGCATACAGAAAAATGCAGTGTGCATTAGTATTGGTGTATGCGGACTGGAATAACCCTTCAGTACCAGTCCCTAAGGATTCCCTAACGAATCCCTAGGGAGTCCCCAGGACTCCTAGAGGAATCCTAGGGGAAGTCTCAATACAAATCGGACAGGAATTTCCATACAACAGGCGTTCGTGGCGAGGAATTCGAAGTTCCCGAGGAAATCCTCGGGAATATCGAAAAATAAGCACGGGGTTTTCCCGAGGAATTCCCCAGGAATTCCCGAGTAATTCCCGAGGATTTTCCCAAGGAATTCATTGGGAATTCCTGAGGATTTCCTGTGGGATAACGAAAAAAAGGCAAGGGGTTTACCTGATGAATTCCTCAGGAATTCCTCAGGCATTCCTGGACGAATTCTCCAGGAATTACTCGGGAATTTCTCAGATATTCCTGGACGAATTCCCGAGGATTTTCCCGAGGAATTCCTTAGGAATATACCTGTAAATCTAGAAAAATCTCCCAAAAAATGTATTTAAATGTTAAATTAAATTTTTATTTTTCTTTTATTCCATTAATTTTTTCCTATTTTTGTTTGCGTTTTTGCAAGTGCAATGCAAGTGCGGCCAGTGGGGCAAGGTCTTCTCCGGTGGCTGCTGGGCTGGCCTCCTAATGTGCTTATGCTATCTGTATAGAAAAATATATAAATAATATACAGATATTAATATCATGTAGTTTGGAATGCAATTAGCTATGCTAATTTACCAATGCGAAACACTACTTACCGGTTTTATATATTTCACGTTAAAAATTTTCCAAACACCACTTGTCACGTTCTACAATTTAAAGCAAACGCAAAAGAAAAGGGGTGACGGAAAACGAAACCGAAAATTCTGACAGGCGTTTGCCAGGGTATTTCCGACCATAATGATCCCGTGTAATTAGAATTACATAGAGAAATAATTAAAAACGGACGCACTTGCGTTGCCTATAGCGACAGTTTAATTTCTTAAAAAGCTTAAAATCCTTAAATCAACAAATATAAATTATATATACACTTAAAATAATATAAATATCCCACCAATTATTAGATCGGTATTTAGAAGTCTATACATTGCGTTTTTTCTCGACTCTGATTTTGTCTCCTCTCATCTCTCACTCTCATTTTCGGTCACTGCTCCGAACTACTTCGAAAAAAAACCAACAAATATGAACTGCGGGCAGAGGCAGCGGCAGAGCCACGACAGAATTCGGCTTGACTATGGTGTTTGAAACTTTGCTAGAAAAAGCCTGTGAGATTTGTTTTTGTTTTTCGAACTCTGGCGAGGAAAAATAAGGGAAAGGAATTTTGGTACTGAAGGGAAGTCTGCAAAATGTGTTGGTATTGCATGTAAAGTTAAGAATTACGCATAATTCTGATTTTGTGAAAAGAGAATTGGGTCAGTCAGTTTTCGATCATTACGCATAACAGACATGCCTCGCTCACGCGTCAGAAAACGTTGCACAGACAACGAGAGTAGTGAAGAAGAAGAAGGGCTTCCTGATAATTCTTCGACATCAAAAGTGGGATCGCCTATACCTACTTTGAACAATGAAAATAGTTTGCTGGCAATTTTGGAGTCGCAAAATCGAAATTTTTCTGAACTTCTGAAACAAGTGCTACACTCACAAAGAGAGCCAAAAGAATCGTTTGCTGTGGTATTGCCCAGGTTTAATCCTGAACGTGCGGGATCAGACGCGCAATCCTGGTGTTCAACGGTGGTACATCTTGTCTGAAAACCAACTGGAAGGCAGCGCTCTTGTGATGACCCTCAGCAAATCACTGGAAGGAAGCGCGTCTCATTGGCTGTCACAAACTTGCTATCCTGGTATATCATGGACACAGTTCCGAGAATTGTTTCTGCAACATTTTGCGGGAACAGAAACATTAGCGGCAGCAGTTATGAATCTGCTAAATGGACGCCTCGCGGAAGGCGAGTGCCTTTCGTTATATGGAAGCCGAATGGTTACTTCGCTTATGGCCAAATGGGAGACGCTGAGTGTGGAGCAAATCGCAGTGTCCATTACACTGGCGCATGCAGCTGGAATTGACAGGCGTTTGCGGCGTTTAGTTTTCACTTCCGACATCAACACTCGGAACGAGATGCATCAAAAACTGAAGGCCTATTCATTTGACGCCAAACCGAGCCACCTTTCAAACGACGGTACATCAGAGCCGCCAGGAAAACGAGCTAAGCCCCACTTCAAGTGTCACAACTGCGGAAAGCCTGGTCACAAAAAGGCGGACTGTCAAAAACAATGGCAGTGCACGTCCAGCAACCCGGCAAGTAACCTTCAGGGAAAGACCGGTCTACTTTGACTTGTTTCAATTGCGGAAAAGCTAGACACATCTCTACAGTATGTCCTGATCGTCAGGAGCGTTCGTCGTCTTCCAAAAACATTATTGTAAAAGATGTCAACATCTGTACCATTTTTGAACCTGTAGGAACGTTTTCGCAATCTGGTGAGTCGTTCCAATTTTGATTTCATTCTGGAGCTGAGTGGTTCACTCATCAAGGAGGCTACTTCGCAGAGACTATCTGGATCCAGAATGGGCAACGTAGTTATTTTAAGGGGTCTTGGTAGTAATACTATTTGTAGCACCTTGCAGATATTGGCCAATGTTTTGATTTGTGAACGTTCATATGAAATATTGTTTCATGTAGTGTTAGACAATTATATTAAGTATGACGCTCTGATTGGTCGAGATATTTTGAGCCAGGGAGTCGGTGTGACAATAACATCAAAATCTCTTACTATGTTTAATGAAAAATCTATATTGGCTGTTGAAGTTTCCGAAAAGAATCCTGATTTGGCTAGTGTTGACACCGATCTGTATGGACCAAATAGAGACCAATTGTTGTCAATAATACAAGAATATTCAGGGTCATTCATAAATGGAATTCCCCAAAGCCGTGTGACTACGGGACAGTTAGAAATTCGATGGATCGATCAAAATAAGACGGTTCAAAGGATGGGCGCCTAGGTTGAGTGTAGAGGAAAAGGAAAAAGTTCGGCATTTAATTCAACAGCTGTTGGAATCAAACATTATTAGACCCAGTTCCTTCCCCTTTGCGGGCCCAATGTTACTTGTCCGAAAAAAAAAATGGTACTGACCGCCTCTGCGTGGATTATAGAGAGCTAAACGCAAATACCGTTTCTGACAAGTACCCTTTGCCGCTAATTTCTGATCAAATAGCTAGGCTGAGTGGTGCTAGGTTTTTCAGCTGTATAGACATGGCAAGCGGATTTTATCAGATCCCTATTCACCCGAATTCAGTCGAGCGAACGGCGTTTGTCACCCCAGAAGGCCAGTACGAATATTTGACTATGCCATTCGGGCTTAAAAACGCACCTTCCGTATTCCAAAGAGCTATTAATCGTGCCATAGGTGATCTTATCCATTCATATGCCATTGTTTTTATGGATGACGTAATGATAATTGCACGTACAAAAGAAGAAGCTTTTGAAAGATTGCGAATAGTATTGCGAAACTTACGCATGCTGGATTTTCTTTTAATATTACAAAATGTTCCTTTCTTAAGTCTTGTGTTGAATATTTGGGCTTCGAGGTAAAGGCAGGTGAGATCCGACCGAATCCCAGGAAAATTCGAGCCCTTTTGAGTTTGCCACCCCCGCAGTCCGTCACTCAGTTGAGACAATTTATTGGGCTAGTCTCATATTTTCGACAATTTGTACCCAAGTTTTCACAACTGATGAAACCTCTTTACGGCCTTACTTCAAAGAGCAAGTCATTTTTGTGGGAATTGTAGCATGAGCAAATACGGCAAAAAGTAATATCTATTTTAACTAATGAACCCGTCCTTCCTATATTCGACCCACAATTTTCTATCGAGCGCCACACAGACGCGAGTTCTGTTGGCTATGGCGCTATTTTGCTGCACCGAGTTATCGAATATTTTAGCAAGATGACATCTTCAGCAGAATCACGTTACCATTCATATGAACTGGAGACACTTGCTGTCTACAATTCTATAAAACACTTTCGCCATTACTTGCATGGACATCATTTTGTTGTGTTTACTGACTGCAATTCGCTTAAAGCCTCTCGTACAAAGGTAGAACTGACTCCTAGAGTTCATAGGCGGTGGTCGTACTTGCAATCTTTCGAATTTGATATTCAGTATAGGCCAGGTGAGCGTATGGCTCATGTTGACTTTCTGTCTCGGAATCCGGTTCCAAAAATTGTCAAGAATTCCATAGGCGTAGTCGAAAAACATATCAATCTGACAGAAATATCCGACAACTGGTTATTGGCTGAACAGCAAAGAGACGAAGAAACTTCTTATATTATCTCTAAATTGCGTAATGATGAATTGCCCGAAGATTTGGCCAAAACTTACGAAATATGGTCTGGAACTCTATACCGAAAAGTTCAAAGAAATGGAAAACTCGAATCGACATCCCGTGGCATACGGTTCATGTGGATATTACAGGTAAACTTAGCGGAAAAAGCGACCAGAAGGAGTATATAATTGTTGATAGACGAATTGTTTACCAAATTTGTCTACCTCTCTCATACTATGAAGTTAGACACTGATAGTTGCATTAAGGCAGTGAGATCTGTTATATCGTTATTCGGTGTCCCCTCCCGACTTATCGCTGATCAAGGTCGTAGTTTTGCTAGTTCAGCATTCCGTGATTTCTACTCAGCACAGGAAATGGATTTACATTTAATTGCCACAGGTGCTAGTCGTGCCAATGGCCAAGTGGAGCGAGTCATGAGTACTCTAAAGTCCATGCTGACCGCAGTTGAAACTGGCCCAGGATCTTGGCAGGATTCTTTAGATGAAATTCAGCTGGCTCTTAATTGCACACCCAACAGAGTTACTAAAGTCAGTCCATTAGAGATACTTATTGGCAAAGAAGCAAGGCCATTTGGTCTTACACCTGTTGTAAATGAAGAAAATATTGTCGATGTTGGCTTAGTAAGAGAAATGGCAAATCATAACATGGAAAAGAATGCCAAAATTGATAAAGCTAGATTCGATAAAAATAAAGCTACTATTGTAAGACACAATGTAGGAGACCATGTTTTGCTTAAAAATGAGGAACGTCATCAGACCAAACTAGATCCTAAGTTTAAAGGTCCATTTATAGTGGCCGAAGTAGTGATTAAGCCAGTGAGGGCTGTGATCTTGAGAATGACTAAGAATTTGTAAACCTCCGGACCTATTCCAAATGCGACTTTCTCTACCATATGGGTGCCCGAGTTATGTGGTTCGCCATTTTGTTGCAGTTAAGTTTAAATGGTGGTGTGAGTTAGTTGGCCGGCTTATAGACTGCGTCAACTGGGTGCCACGTATGTTGGCCGGATTGTCGAGTTATGAGCTGTGAGCTAGGCTAACAAAAGATGGACTGGCCGGTTTGAAAAACTGTGTGCTAGTAGAAAAATGTATTGAAAATCAAGAACTTTAACGATTTATGTGTGAAGAAGATAAAATTATGATTGATTGATTGAAAGTTGATGGTAATCCAGATCTCATGGCTTAAATGTAATAAATGAAATGTTTTAATTATTTGTATTGGTTTGCTTTAAAGTAATAAAGAAATGAAGAATAACTTTAAATTTTGAAAAAAAAAAAAAGAGAAGGAGAATAAGTCTTTGAAAGATTCTGATTAATTTTTTTTGGAAAAAAAAGGGTTTATAATAAATTAATAACGATGATCGATATTAAGGGATTTTTAACACACGAGGACGTGTGATAGGTCAGGAAGGCCGTGTCGCAGATCATATGAATTTAACGACATTTTTATCAATTGCGTCTTTCTGCTTGGCACGCGCCATGCAGGCGCCTTTTCTATTCTTTTAATGCGCGGCAGATAACCGATAGAGTTTCTGCCGAACGTAGTCTGGTCGCGGGTATGAGCGAGGGGAAGTAGAAGTCTGGACGAAAATGAGAAGCATACAGAAAAATGCAGTGTGCATTAGTATTGGTGTATGCGGACTGGAATAAGTCTCCAAAATGTGTTGGTATTGCATGTAGAGTTAAGAACCACGCATAATTCTGATTTTGTGAAAAGAGAATTGGGTCAGTCAGTTTTCGATCATTACGCATAACAGACATGCCTCGCTCACGCGTCAGAAAACGTTGCGCAGACAACGAGAGTAGTGAAGAAGAAGAAGAAGGGCTTCCTGATAATTCTTCGACACACATAAATACAAATATATACTTATACAAATTTCACATTATATTAAAACTTGTTCATTATTTTCTTTAATATAAATTCCATATCAGAAATAACAAAATTTCTTAATAAAATAGGTTGAATATCCAAGAAATTAACTCAGAATATTAAGAAGACCGCACAGTCTGTATTTGAAGTCCCCACCCCAGCTAGCAGAATTATACGCCCCAATACCCGTCCCTCTGGTTTGCCTATTGTCCCGGAAATAATTGACCACCCCACCACCCCGAACACGATGGATTCAGGCAATGCTTCCAATAATTCTGCTCAATCCGTTCGCCCTGGGGCACCCTCTTTAACTCCCCTGTAGAACGCCTTCACTCCACATTTACAGAAATCTACCGAATAATTATAGACACTAGAAAACAACTAAAACTAAATACATGACGAAACGATGTCAGAAACACTAATTACGTACAATAACGCAATTCACTCAGCGTACCCCTTTCGAACTATTTACCGGACGTACCCATACACTTGAAAACAATACTAAATTCAACTATAAACACGATTTCTTAATTAAACTGAATGAATTTAAACTGAAAATATACCCACTCATCGCAGACAAATTAGCAGAAAAGGCATTACAAAGAACACTCAAAATCAATGAAACAAGAACACCCCCCGTTATCCTACAACCCGAAACGTTGGTACTCAGAAAGGAGAATAGGAGAAATAAGATAAGACCTAGGTTCTCATTACACAAAGTTTTACACGACCAAGGTCCAACCCTGGTCACCACTAGGAATCAGAAATTACACAAATCTAAAATACGAAGAATAATACTAAAGAAAAAATAAATTTTATTGCAGGTTCACCATCCCAACAATTTATGCCATTTCCATACAACCCCTGACTAATAATACCCCTATAGCAAAAATAGAATTGGGGTAAGCCCTTCTTATAATTAGGTATAAAAGAGTTAGCCATGTTATTAACTTGGAAGAATACAGTAAATGTATCGAACAATTTCATAAAACACTCCAGACATTTAAATACGATGACACCCTAATAGCCATACTAAAATCTAAACTAGGACATGCCCAAACAAAACTCAATGCATTAACCCCACTGAAGAGAAACAAACGCGGATTAATTAATGGACTAGGCAGTCTCGTGAAAGCTGTCACGGGCAACATGGACGCCGAAGATGCCAGAGAAATAAGTAAAGATATCGAAAATATTAAAATAGCCCTTTCTACCGCTAACACAAATTACCAAACACAGGATGTTTTCAATAACGAAATTTTAATTAGATTTGAGAATATTACAAGTCATATTAATAATGAACAAATTCTAATAACAACATTCTTTGAAGATATGCAAAATAAAAATTATAAAGAAGAAAATATGGAAAAATTACAACATATAAATAGGATTAACTATAACTTAGAATTACTACTTAATCACCTGAACGATATAATTGAAAGCATGTTATTAGCTAAAATAAATGTAATACCCAGATTTATATTAACCGGATAAGAAATATATAAAAATAAAATGTTACTGGAAAATCAAAATATTACAATAAAAAATGAACAACACATTTACGATTTGTTAAAAATGAACACGTTAAGTTACGAAAATAACATAATTTTTATTATACAAATACCCATTTTTGAAAAAGATAATTACAAAATAGCCAGATTAATTCCCTTACCAATTAATAATAAATACTTTGTTATGATTCCTAACTATTTAATATATAAGAATAATGTTAATAAATACTACTTGACACAAAACTGCCCCAAAGTAGACGAGGCGAAAAAAGGCTATATTTTCGCAATTAACGCCAATAATCTGAAGGCTCAGTTAAATAACGGCATCGAAATCACTATAAATGGCTCAGCTATCATCAAATACGTGAACGAAACTATACGCATCAATGGCATAGAGTACGACAACGGAGTTGAGACAACCTTTGAGCACCTAGACCTCATCCTAGCCCAATTCTATACAAGTGCCAAAAACTTACAAAAGTAATACACCAGCAAATACCCAACATCTTTGCTCCTGCGGACTAAATCCTGTTAACTCACCTCCCATCACTCGGCCCGAATGATAACTCGCTCTCGTCTCCAACCGGTGCCAACCGGAGGCAATTCGGCCTCGTCCCAGCGTTCCCGCAGGCAAAATCCGCCTACTCAGCGTAGGAGGTCACCGCCACAACGCCTGGAATCGACCACGCCAGGCCCATCGCTCTCGTCGCTGCTGCAACATCACAGCGTGAACATCCTTCCGACAGCGCTGGTCAAGTTGGAGACCTGAACGAAGACCTTCGAGACCGCAGCACTAATCGATTCGTGCACCCCCATGAGCTGCATCGACGCTTCGTTAGCGTCAGCCTTTACGTTACCGATGACCAGTGTTGGCGACGAGAAGGTCTGTACGACGACTACCGTCTCCATGCTACTGTCTCCATGCTACCGTCTCCATGCTCCTGGGAGCAGATATTTATCCAAAGATGCCGGTCGCCCAGAAAACGGTTTTTGTGTGGATCGTGTCACCCGCTCTCCGCCCTCTCTCTCTCTCTCTCGCTCTTCACCACAGAATCTCCAATTCTACTCTTCCCGTGGCAGCTCAAATTTTAGTCTCCGCTCCGCTCGGGAGAGCTTAGCTAATTAGAATAAGCATTAGTGTTTAATTGGTATTCGCTGAATAAACAACGCCCGGTCGCGCCCGCGCAATTATTAAAAGTCAAGTGTTCGTCTGTTGAAGTGTTTTATCTTTCAGCATATTTGGAAAGTTCCACGCCAGCCACCCCCAGCCCAACACTAATGATAACAAAAGTGAATGATAAAAAGTCGACGTACAGATATTTCCTAGTTAAAGTGAAAGTAATGCCGTTATCTGCTGATCAGCTTAAACCAGTGGATGATAACAATATAGACTCTTCAAATGTCGGTCGTATTCAAAACAAACAAATAATATTGTGACCCGCTCACTGTGGGGGTCACACGTCAAGAAAACAGCACAATTGGGAAGTCCCTCTCGAACGTTACCGTTTTACCACATGTAGAAGATTTATACGCTTTCTTGTAAATATAAATAAAAGACATTAACATCCACATTGATCTTGGTATAAGGTGATGGCAAAAGATTGTGGCAACCCATATTATTTCTGTAGCGGAGCGGCCAAGAGCTAAAACCTCTCAGGTCACGTCAAGAAGTCCCAAACGTTTCGCCACATGTAAAATTTTCTTACGCTACAATAAAAGATATTAACCTGCGCAACGATCTTGGTTGCCAAAAGATCTTGTATAGTAGAGCGCCACTTAGCGACGAGTAGCGGTGGTAAACGGTACTGACTTCCCTATCAAAATAATCGGCTCTTCGTTTGCGTTAACAATTTTAAACTATCCGTATTTCATTCTTCGAGAGATACCAGTATGTTAGCCGTGGGGTGTGCACTGAGAGAAATTTCCTTTTAATCCTTCTATCCACTTGTATAGGGTCAAATAAATTCGGCTCGTTCCCTGCTTGTACGCATGTGTACCTCTTGTACCGAACTGTTTTTCTAAACGTTCTTCTCGCTACGAGTTGCAGCGGCTAGCATTAAATTTATTATTTGTGTGATTGCCCGACCAAGATGAAAACACGGTTATAGATGTACGTCAGCTTTATTAGGGCAATCTCTGATGGTCCTCGCCGCATGCTGTGCGGGGTTGTTCCTCCGATGTCCTCCCTTGTAGTCCCGCGTCGTCCTCGACAACGGATGCCGTGCCGGCACGAATAATACCTAGAATAGTATGGTGGCGTGGCCACAAGGTGTACGTTCATTAGGTCGAACCAAAGCTCTTCCCAGAACCACCGTCGCTAAACACCCGGAAGAGCACGTCTGCTATGATCGCTCCTGTCACAGGACACCAACCACTGACTCGCCAGGACATTGTCTACTCCGCCTGTAGTATCCTCACCTTGTGGATCTCCACGTTCCACTGCTTACTCACTTGCGGTGATTGTACTTTCGCTTCGGTCGCGGTTTATAACTCGGCGCTTTGAACTGCTTGCACCTTTTCTGGAACATGAAAATCACTTAAAATCCCTTATCGTCAGCTTTAATTCCGTCTTCGGAAATCAGAAAACCCACATACTTAACTTTGTCATGTAGAAATTTGCATTGATCCATTCTTAATTCTTATTTATTTTACATAAGCCTCCTAAAAAAATTTCCCTAAAATGTTTACATGTTCTTTTAAATGCTTTCTGGCTATTATTTTTTCATCCACATATAATTAATTACTTTTTTTTTCTTTTAATGTTCGTAAATATTTCATTACCAAATTACCAGAAGTATTTCTGGAGCAATTTTAAAGCCCAAGGGATTCTTGTACAATATATTTGATCGATTCTTTGTAAACAAGCCCATGAAAATAACCAATTCAAATTCTAATTTTGTACTTATTTCCCCACTTTTTCATGTAGGCGTCGCAGATTTGGGCAATTTGTGGGCGTTAGAGTGGGCGATTTGTCGAAAATCTTTTTACCACACCCACCCTAACGCCCTCAAACCGCCACACTTGTGAAATATGTTTTGATATTTTTTCACATTTTTCCACACAAATCCACGGTAAATCTGCTGGTCTTCAATAATTCGGTAACAATTTTAAACGTGCTACAGAACTCAGACTGATTTATTTTTCTGAGGGTTGTTACCTACCAAGAATAGAATGCGCTCGGTTTTGTTTACCATCTTTTATAAGTCACACGTTGCAGAAAAGAAGGTAAACATTCTTTTGGAACATGTAAAATTAATTATTTGATTTATTAAAAAAAATGATAATTGAATAATAAATTAATTAAAGAAATAAATAAAACATTTATAATGTGGCGCGACCAAAATTTCGCAAGGCGATAAGCTCCGGCGACAGAAACTTAAGACTTATAAGACTTCTTATAAGTGTATCTAATTTATTTTTGAAGGCAGACGATACATACATACTTATCTACTTTGTCTTATTCATCTATAATATTAGGATAAAGTATTCCTTTAAAATCAACATTTTAAATAACAATATGGCGTAGAACAAGGTACCCCCCATATAAGATGGCAGCAGTGACCCTAAGACAGAAAATCAAAAATGGACCTAGTTCATTGGCACTGATGACCGTTAGTATTTTGTTTGTGCCTTCATTATTCAAAAAGTCAGTCAGGGTTTTTGATATTCGAATACTATAATTTTATTTTTAAATAACGTGTTAAATGTAAAAAAAAAAATTAAAATGGGTTTCTGGTAAATTAAACCACTTTTATAGAAAAGTAAGATTTATAGTATTGCACGTGCGTTTTATGGGTACCGCCAAATAGTCGGTGTACAGCACGTGGCTTGGAATTACATAATTGCGGTTTAGATAAAAAATCTTAAGGGAATTCCCTTTTATTTGCTTGACATTATCTCGATTTTAATACACCCTAGTTCCCACAGCCATCTATCTTTTAAATTCAGAAATTAATGGCTCAAATTTTTATTTACTTTACGATTAGAAGAAAAAACAAATCTTTATAATTACAGGAAGTGTAAGTAAAATACAAATACAAAATACAACTCACTTAAAACGTTGTTGAATTAAAATAAATTAAAGTCAAAAAATCACGTTCTTATTATCGTATGAAAATAAAAAAGGAATTAATTTGGATCGCCTGACAAGGACACGAAAGTAAGCAATCAAAGATCATATATCCAATATCGCAATTTATTTATATCCTCTAATGCGTTTGGTCCTTTTTGTTAAATTAATCCTTGTTTCAGAATTAAAAAAAAGATTATTACAAAGCACATTCGACGGTTTTGTGCTTACAAACTTATAATTACATTAAATTAACATGTATTTTCATATGCTAAATATTCACGTATTTATTATTATTATATATATATATATATATATATATATATATATATTATTATTATAATTTATTAAGGCATTATAACGAGGGCCTCGATAACGAAGCTTTTTTTATATTTATTTTATCGTATATAAATATATCATAATTTTTTCTTATACTCGTTTAAAAATTATGTGGCATTAAACATAAAGGAATATAAATGGGAATACTTATTTTATTCATCAAGTAGTTAAAAACTAAAGTAATTCTTTTTCATCTTATAATATGCATTTTATTTGCAGTTTATATTGTTTTCGTCTTGTAATATACATGTAATTTTCTTGGTGTTATATTTCAAATTTTTCTTATACACTGAAAAGAAACATTTAATTATTCAATACACAAAATTAGAATGGTTTGCTCAGGCTTATTCCGCATCACTGATTTCATCATCCGTAGAATCAATTTTTCTTCTTTTTTTTTTAGTTCGCACCTGATTTGTTTTGCGGCCACTAGGTTTTGAAGGCAAAATTGATGCCTTCACAATATGAGACATTGGCATATCAACCACATCCTAAAAAGCGCGTAATATTGTCGGAATTATATTTTAATAAAATTAAACAAATTTCATAATTGGCACCTACCGTGACAGTTAATGAGTATCCATCACCAGCGGTGTGGGAATTTTTTGTTGAGTTGATGAATCTTACCCCATCAGAAGGAGCAGAAATATTTGAAATTGATTTATCGCGGGATTCATCAGCATCAGAGTCGCCATCATCCGGATCCAGTTTTAACATCAATTGCTTAAACTAAAATCAAATTAGCAAAATATTGGAAAGTTTGTTTGTTATGTAAATTGATACCTACATCAAGGTATTTAACAACAAGGTCCAATTTCTCTTCTTGAGTAAATGTAAAATGTATGTCCGTACTCAATTTCTCTTGAGACATTTGTTTCTTTATAACATCAATAGTCGTTTTCGGATTAAAATCAATAACACTTTTACGTGTTACAGCTTTTTCATATAACTTTTGTTCGGAAGGTGAATATCTTGAAATTTTACTGTCAGTAATAGCATACATTTCCTTTAGATGATCTTTTAGAATTAAAAGAAGCATACATGCTTGAGCAGATGTCATACATTTTATTATTTCCGTCATATCTTCGGGCAATCTATTAAACAACACCTGTGGGTCTTCTACATCATCATCATCTTCTAATACATCTCCTTCCTTGTCGCTCGGTTTTATATGTTCCTTAAACGTAGCGAGTAAATGTGTTCCAGCCATTGAAATTAAGAGATCAATTTGATGGATTAGGTATAGAGGTTCATCTTGAACTACATAGGGAAAATAGGCAAGGTTATCAGCAATATATAACATTTGTTGTAATGATGTTTTTTGATCGTCAAATTGTTTTGTAACTGTTTGCACCAAAGCACGCCTTTGCGGCTTAGTAGTGCGAAGAAGTGTATAAAGAAAGTCGTTTAGAGCGGTAGTTGTGTTATCTGGTCCGCGATTCCTTAAATTGTAAATTAAAAAATATATGTATAAGATTCAGAAATATTTTATAAGAAACTTACGCATATCCTCTAATTATTTCCAGTTTCCCCCTGTTGTTTATTTGTAAAATTTTTTGTAGCTTAAAGCAAAGTTGTAGCCCGAATTGAACTTTCATATTAACAAATCCAGAGTATGTTTTATCAATATCTTTTAGCAGGGCATCAGCTCGATGGGCGGACTACAAATATTTATTTAAAATTTTCAAGTTAAAAAAACTTAATTTTTTACTAACCTCTATCCTATGGTCTGTGCTTAGACAAATTAAATACGGAACCATTCTAACAGGATGAACCAAACCTTGACGAAGGACAATCTGTATTACTTTAACAGCCCATAAACGAACAGTGTCATCCCGATTGAGAAAGCATTCGAGAATTTCTTCTAAATATAGTTGAATTATTCGACTTGCCATGCCAGACGAAACGTCGTTCATTTCCTTAAGATCTTCGTGTTTTGATTGTTTTTCCCCTGTAATCATTAAAAAAAACAAAAGATCGAGCTTAAATATTTTTTCTCCAATATTGGTTAATATTTTGTATTTTTATACCCGTTACTCGTAGAGTAAAAGGGTATACTAGATTCGTTGAAAAGTATGTAACATTCTTGATCAGGATCAGTAGCCGAGTCGATCTGGCCATGTCCGTCTGTCCGTCCGTATGAACGTCGAGATCTCAGGAACTACAAAAGCTAGAATGTTGAGATTAAGCACACAGACTCCAGGGACATAGACGCAGCGCAAGTTTGTCGATGTTCATGTTGCCACGCCCACTCTAACGCCCACAAACCGCCTAAAACTGCCACGTCCACACTTTGGAAAAATGTTTCAATATTTTTCAATTTTTGTATTAGTCTTGTAAATTTCTAACGATTTCCAAAAAAACTTTTTGCCACGCCCTCTCTAACGCCCACAAACCGCCCAAAGCTGCCACGCCCACACATTTGAAAAATGTTTTGATATATTTTCATTTTTGTATTAGTCTTGTAAATTTCTGTCGATTTGCGAAAAAACTTTTTGCCACGCCCACTCTAACGACCACAAAACCGCCAAAAACTGTATGTGCTGAAGACTCTCCTTCGCACTTCGAATAGCTGAGTAACGGGTATCAGATAGTCGAGGAACGCGACTATAGCGTTCTCTCTTGTTTTTTATTTGTATTTATATCAAACATTTTAAATTCTTATTAACGTGAAGCTGCACTTTTTATCAATTAATCATTCGATACCCAAAATAAAATATTTTTGTAGGCCGTACTTAAGATATAAAGATTTTATGTTTTCTAATTATACTCGTTACTCGGAAAGTAAAAGAGTATACTAGATTCTTTATAAAGTATGTACGTATATTCTTGATCAGGATTACTAGCTAGATTTACTAGATTTTGATCTCGGGAATTGTTATTTTTTTTTTATTTTAGTAAGGCATACGTGGAGTTCCATCTCGCCCATTTGGGCGTTACTAACTAACAGTTAGCTGTGTCTAAATTTATAACAATAACATAAAAGGGTACAATCACAGATAACAAGTGGCATACATGGAGATAGGAGAACGAGGTCCCTCGGTTGCCTTCTGTTAAGCTACATTGGAGGGCGAGTACTGCTCAGGGCGAGCCTTTCATGGTCGACTCGAGTGTTTGTTAATTTCACCAAATAGCGATTTAAATCTTTGTGCAGGGTGGTGTTTCGCACAAACCACTTGCAACCAGTGACCAGTTCGCCATCCTAGCACGTATGCGCGTTAAGTCCGTAATATGTTTGGCATTGTAAATCTGCGATCCAGAGCTACTCCAGTATACTTGGCTGTTTCGGTTCAGGTATCGGGGCCTCCTCAATATAAACAGCTGGTAGTGTGCTTGCCGGTATTTCTCTCAATATTCCAGCGCCTGGCACATTCCGGCAAATTTAGCCAGCATGGACTTTCCAAGAATGTTGTCGTACGGCCGCGGTATATCATAACTATAAAAGTTGTAGAGCAGAAGCCCGGGGAAACTTCCCTGAGGGACACCCGCAGCGACATCATGCTCAGTGGAAAGGGCCGAGTGATATCTAACTACAAATCGCCTTCCTTCAAGATATGATCTGAGCAATCCGAAATATAGCGCAGGTAGAGTCCGTTTGATTTTGAGTAGGATTACTGTGTGCCACACTCGATCAAAAGCTTCTCGGATGTCAAAAAAAAAAGAACGGTGCAATAATCCTTATTATCGTAGTATTTGCTCTACAACCCTATGAAGTTTCTCAACAGTACTGTAGTCAGCACAGAACTGGCGTTCAGGGGTAATCCCTTGGGATTCCATGATCCTGACTATCCGGGGCAGAAATTAGTCTCTCAAACACCTTTGATATCGAAGGGAGAAGGCTGATCGGTCTGTAGGAAGTGTGTTCTTTCCGGTTTGCAAGATTTGTGGATCATAGAAATTATCCCGAGCTTCCACTGAAAAGGAAAGTATTGCAACCTCACAATAGCGTTGGTAGTGCCTTTAAAGTGGCATTGCAGATGACATCTTGGCCTGGCGCTGTTTTAGTTTTGGCGTGCTATAAAATCATCTACCTCTCTGGGCTCAAACGGAGTGATTGGCAGGTCCATCTGAACCGCTTTGGTCAGATGCTTTAGACTGGCAAGTTTGAATGGCAGGAAGCGTTCGGCGAAGTTGGCGGTCGTGGGTTTGGCAAATCGATAGAAGTTTACAAGACTAACAACAAATTGATAAATTATCAAAACATTTTTAAATGGACGTGCGAAATTGACAATTAAAGTAAGGTGCATTAGCACCCAGAATCGTTGTCTTTGCATAATTTGTACACGTCGCAAGCTGAAAACCCTAATGACAATTATTCTAATATAAAGTAATGTATTATTATATGCATACATATATTCGGCCATAGATTGAAAGTCAAAGCACTTGTAAAGTAATGGGCATAGTTTGTTAAATTAATAATGCATGAGAATACGTGTGCGCACATAAAGTGGTCGGCTGTCGCGGTATGCGTACAAGAGAGCAAAATAATCATATGGCGTAACGCATCTTGTTATTCTAATGTCTTTGGTCAAACTGTCAACTTAAGCCAGAGAAATAGAATTGTTAAATAAAATATATTTAGAACGGAACATTTTCAATATAATCGAAATAATATAATAATATAAATAATATAATAATAATAATAAAATTAACAAAGCTACAAGTCTTAAGCAACACAGATCGACGTGCTCATTTAAGGGATAGCGTATAACAAAAATGGACAAAGATGTGCAAGTAAGAAATGCACAATCCGTCGTAGACAGGATTAAATTAGAGAGCCAGGATTAAATTAGTAAATTAGACAACCTATTGATTCCGTGATTATAAGGGGAATTAATTCTATTAACTATTAAATATAATTACCAACTAATTCAAACAATTGTGTCGGCGCATGTTATGGTTGAAATCCTGTTTTGGTTCTATTCCTATATAGCTGGATGTCTCGGAGAATATAACAAATACTTTCGCTCCAATTTTGCAATTTAGCAAATATGGGTAGAAATCAAAACACACCAATAGTTGTCGTTAAGTACAACCATAAAAAAAGATAATTTCTTAACAATTTTAATAACATTATATATGTTGAGTTATATTAATGAGCATGTTAATAATTAAATATTAGAATAACACTACTTGAATTACAAAGGAATGAAAACACACCCAAAACCCTATTGGCCGATCCTGCCACTCAGTCTCAATAACTAACGTAATTTTGATTCCAATACAATGTTTTGCAACTGCATTTTTTAGCATCTTATCGTCTCCAGTTATACAGAATTGCAAGATTGTTGACCGTCAGGTGCTATACTTGTCATGTCACTTCTACCCAAGTTTCCTGAAAAATACCGTAATAGACTGGTCCTAATCTTCCGCGGCTTGGCTTGGATGTGGAATTGTAGATCACACTCATGCCCTAATTCATCGCGAACTTAAGAAATTCTAAGATTCGTTTATCGTTCAGCCTCAAACACTAAAGGAAATAGTCGGAGTTCTATTTTCTCTTGGAGTAGAGAACACGGATCGCTTCTGCTGTGAGCTCGTGCATAAACGTTATAAAAAAAAACGAAGCTCGACGAATTACAGTTTGCAGCTAACACCGTTTTGTGGCAACTAGCGACTTGGTAATGGAAGTTCCGGCCAAGTTAACGACAATCCTATAGACAAGCAGAACGCCTATTGTTTCCAAGGGAAAGAAGTGCTCCAAAGGTGCAAACAAACTTTAGACACACCTGCTGTTAAGGGGAAAAAGGAGCTCCTACATTCGGAACGAACTAGAATTTCAAATAGACCAAACTAGACCTTGGCCGTAGCAAAGAACAATAAATATTTGTTTCTAAATATTTTCAATAGGCAGTTAGTTGCTAAGCTATGCTACTACTTTTGTGAAAGGCTCTTATTAAACCACCTGAATTCCCCTTTATTATAAAAACATTTGTTTTGGCAATAAATGTAAGAAATATATCGTCCTGAATTGCATTTTCTTGTTTCTGCCTGGTAAATGTATCTTTAAAAAAAGTAATTGTAAATTTGTTTGACACATTTGGTTTCAAGTTTGCAATGCTACGCCAATTAGGTTGACAAAGTAGAGAAATACTATACTGTTAATTATTTCATTGATATAAAGGTTGATCCATTTAATTTGAATAGGTAAAAATCGAAGACGATCCAAAACACGTGCAAGAAAAGCAGCTGTCAACAATTAACTGAACATTCAAAATAACCGAGCTTGTCGTAACCCGCGAAAATTCGCGATACTTTTTGAACGCACCTCGTATGTCTCAGAATTCTGCATAATTAAACTTAACTATCTATATTTTGTAGTTCCGGATATCTAGGCGTTTATCTGGACATACGGTAATTGCCAGAACCACTCGGCTAGTGATCCTGATCAAGAATGTATGTATGTATATACTTTCTAGGGAAACGCTTTCTTCTTCGTGGTACATCCTATTCAACGATTTTAGTATGTCCTTGTACTTTATGAGTAAGTTTACTTAGGATAACTATGTATATTAGACGTAGAAATCAATAATTCGTAGTCTCGTAGTGTTAGAGAATAAAATAAATACATAAATTGGATATACTTACATTCTTTTTCCTTATTGTGCATAAACATTTCAGATTCCGTTAGATAAATCCAAATATTCCGCATGCAGATTATTTTAAAGCCGGCATCGTTGGAGATTGAGCTTAGAATTTCGCAATACAAATTTTTAAGTTCGGATCTAGTAAGATAGGCATCGTTTAGTACACAAAATGATCCAAGCGAGATAAGTGCTTGCTTTCGAATTTCTTGATTAGTACAACGGCAGAAAAACATCAAGCAATGGAATACATCCTCACATATCGAAACAGGCAGTCCATCATTTGTTTCACCTAAAAAAAATATATAATATTATCCAAAATCAAAAAAAAAAAGTACATACCCAACGCAATAGGAGACTTAAAATCAAAGTATCTCATTAGTATTCCGATCGTAAATAAACTTCTCCGAAAGCTGGGAGTGTAAATATTATTTACACTGATATTTCCTTGCATTACTTGACTTCGAGACCCATCAAGAACCCGATAAAACCTTTAAAAAGATTAATTTATATGTAAGCATACAAAAATTTTAAATAAACACAAAAGGCAAACTGGTACACTTTCATTTTATAATTGTATTACTTTAATATCTTATTTACTTATAAGATAGCGACACTATCATCGGGTAGCCGAGGTCTTAAAATTCCTTGCAGCTTTCACAAATTTTATATCTGTACAATTTTACTTAAATATCTAATATATATTTATTATAATATAGTAGATATAAAATATAAAGGTAAAACGGTTCTTTCCCCTTGTGCAGAAAAAAATAAGAAGGAACGCTATAGTCGAGATCCCCGACTATCTGATTCCCGCTGGGGAAAGTGCGAAGGAGAAATTTTTACACTAACAGTTTTTGGCGGCTGGTAAGCGTTAGAGTGGGAGTGGCAAAAAGATTGTTGGCAAATCGATAGAAAAATTACAGGACTAACAAAACATTTTTCAAAAGTGTGGGCGTGGCAGCTTCGGGCGGTTTGCGGGCGTAAGAGCTTAAAAATTTACAAGACAAATTAAAAAAAACCAAAACATTATTGAAAAGTGTGGGTGTGTGTTGGGCATTATAGTGGGGGTGGCAACATGTGTCGACAAACGTCTATGTCCCTGAAGTCTGAATCTCAACTTTCTAGCTTGTATAGTTCCTGAGATCTCGACGTTCATACGGACGGACAGATAGACATGTTCAGATCAACTCGACTGTTGATCCTGATCATGCCTGATCATCCTTCTGCCTGTTACATACTTTTCAACGAATTTAGTATACCTTTTTACTTTACGAGTAACAGGTATGTACGAAACGGCAAGAAAAAAGGTAACATTGTTTTGGACTTTTGTGGGAGGTGGATGTGGCCAAATTTCCGCCGGCATATCGATAGCAATTCGCAAGTCGAAAAATAAAATGAAAAAACGTATAACAACTTTAAAATGTGAGCTGGCCGTTTTGGCGGCCTGTAGGCGCTAGAGTGGGCATGGCAACGTTCGGAAACAAGCTAATCTTATCTTTTTAGCTGTTATAGCTCCCAAGGTCACAGCGTTCATATGGACAGACAGACGGACATAGCCAGATCGACTCGTCTAGATATCCTTATCAAGAATACATATACTTAATAGTTACATACTTGTTACATACTTTTCAAAGAATCAATTATACCCTTCTACTCTATGAATAACGGGTATATCTAAATTAAATGAAATATTAGTATTTCTAAGTGTAAAAGGAATATATTCGATTAAAAATAGAATAAATAAGATGCTTAAGATGCGAAAATCCCAAAAACAGGATGTTTCTGCTTAATCTCAACGTTCTAGCTTTGATAAATCCTGAGATCTCGACGTTCATACGGACAGGCGGACACGGCCAGTTCGACTCCGCTATTGAATATATATACTTTATATGGACGAAAACGCTTCTTAAACGCCTTTTACTTTACGAGTAACGGGTATAATAATTTGTAAAGCCATTTGTAAACGCTTACTTCCCAAGGAAAGATTGCCAGATTTATTTTACCGTATTATGATAACTCTTTTAGTGTCGAGAAAGAGTGTTACGATGGTTGACGGCTTTTGCAGCCGCCAGCAGTTACAGGAGTATTTTCCTTTTAAAGCCCGCCTCTCTCGTCCTCTCATCATCTTGTACTCTCGCGCTTCCACCTTTGGCTAAGCGATCTGCTGTTTGCTCTGCATTTTAAGTCGCTCAATGGTTTTCGTAACCTATGCATGCGTGCAACGATGACAAATCTCGTTCGAACCAAAAAATAAATTAATCGTCTTTTCATTTCTCGAAAAATTTACCGACAGAAGCGTTGTGAACACTGATACACATTATCTATGTATATAACTTCGTTATTTGTATATGCTTATATAATTATTTGATTATGTTGAAATCTAGTGTTAGTGAAATTTTAAAATAATTTATAATCATAATAAAGATCGCCGATTTATCCGGCCCCACCAAATTTTAAACTATATCCAAAATGATAAAGATTTTTGAATATTCAATAAGCATTAAATCTTGTTTAGGTAAAATAGGGTTAACCAGCATAGATAAATATTTAAAAAAATTAAACCTTAAAAGATATTAAGATGAATACGTACTTTTGAAAACAGTCGCGGATCAATTTAAAGTTATGTGTAATTTTATTCACAAGTGCACCCAAGCAAGAAACACAACTGGTGACTTCGGCTTGATTTCGTGAAACAACCAATAACATTAAATGCTCTTCCAACGATGCCAAAAAGGATTCACTGGCATTATTAACCAGGGGAACTACTTTTTCGAGAATATCTGCAACCGCACATATAAACTTTGCGGCTGTGGCAGAATGACATTTTATATTGAGATATGGCTCAATTGTTATAGCATGCTTAACAAGCAGTTGGGGCCGCACTTTAGCTAGTAAATGAAGTGTGGTAATGCAACCCAGCATTCGCGAGTTATCTGTATCTTCCAACTCAATTAGTCTGTCAACTAGGCCGTCAGCTAATTGTTGACAAGCTATCACAATATCCATTGGTGGCTCTGTATTCTTTTTAATAAGTTCTTGAGTGAATCCCTCCGACTTTAGCATATTATCTCTTGGCTTAAATATCTAGATTAAAGGTAAAATAAATATGAATTATTAAAGGTTTTTAATTTTTTTTTTTTACTTACACTCATTAGAAGGCCTTCTAACCAAGTAGTTCCAGTATCATGTGAAGTATTTACCACGTCTATCATATGATTTATTTTCCTTTGTATTCCAATCTAAGCAACAATTTATGCCGTAAGAATTTTTTAAAACGGTAACTTAATGATAATTAGGGATAAACTTTGTGTAGTAGTAGTAGTAGTAATTGTGTATAAGCATAGTAGTATAATTCCCATTGCAATATTAGAATGTAAGAACCTAATTATAAGAGTCGCGAATGTAAACACACACACTTGCTGAATAAATGAAGAGTTAGTTGTCGCTGAACTGTCACTGAGCGCACACTAAATTTGTATAATATCCTTTTTCTATCTGTAAGCACGATAAAACGCCATAGTCGAGTTCCTATCGATACTATTAGATACTCGCTATTAAGATAGTAAGTGTAAAGGAAAAATTGAAAATGCTTTTGGCAGATCGGTAGAATTGGCAAGACTTATAACTTTTTGGCAAATCCATACAAATTTACAAGACTAAAAACAAAAATGAAAAAAAAACATTTTAAACTGTAGGCGTGCCATTTCTAGGCGGTTGGTGGGCATCTTTATGCTTATTCTCAACCTTGTAGCTCTTCTTTCTCAAAATCTCGACGTTCATACGAAATAACATTTCCAGATCGACTCGGCTAGTGATCCCAATCAAGAATATATATACTTTATAGTGTCGGTCGTTCCATCTGTTACCATTTAGTAACGGGTGAAAAAAAGTTTAATAATTGTGCTGCATGTGCTGCTTATTTCAAGACAATTGCGTTTGAGTTAAAATTGGCCGCCTTCGCCGAACAATGTGAACCGCGAAGATCTTGAATTTGCTGAAGGTCAAGAGACGGTTCGCCCTCAATAACATACATTTTTAAATAATAAAACATTACGATAAAAACAAGTATACAATTTTATTAAATGAAATATAAAAGCTAGAATTTCGGACACTTTAAAGCAGTTATATTTTGATCAGAATAACAATCTGATTTGTTTTAGAAATGTACATCTGTCCAAACTAAGATCTAAATCGCGGGAGCTATAAATAATCGAGATCGCGTGCAATCTCAAGAACAGTCCTTTTCCGGACCTAAAATAGCGGTTTCTGTTTTAATACTTAAAATTTAAAGTGATATATTTATTAAAATAAATCTACAAAGTAAATATTGGTACGTACTTTGTCATTTTTAATGCACGGTGTAAACCACATTTTCATAAAAACTTCGGTAACAAGTTTTTGAATACCTTCTTCGTCATGAACACGTCGTATCATTTTAACGCAAATTTCGGGAATTTTAGCAAAATCTGGATATTCTAAACAAATATCTCGCAATATTTTAATGACCCTTTTTCGTACGGAGACACCAGTATCCTAAAAGAAATTATTTCTTTTACGTTATGAAAACTTTTTTTTTTTATATTACCAAAATACGAGTGGACAGCATATCATAATACTGATCGATTAAATCTTGATTACTAAGAACAAATTTTCCAACCAAATCTACTGCAGCTTCTCGTACCGAAATAGCCGTGTCTAAGAATTTCTGATTAACTCCCATTTGCATGTCTTTTCGTTTTAGGACCAATGGATCAACTTCCACAATGTTGGCAAGACATTTCATTGCACGTGTTCTTACTGCTATCGACGGTTCACTGTGTCATACCAAGAATGTACAATTAGTAGAATTTCAAAAACGGACAGCACTTAATATATACTCACTTCACAACTAAAATAATTTTCTTTAGGCATCCATCAAAAGATTGACTGAAGGGCCTTTTGGTGGCCAGATATTGCGCTATTAACTGTGCGTTATTATAATCTATGTATGTTTTTATGTGCTGATTAGATGAGTGGTTTTGTTCGCCGAAAACTGAAAATGGCTTAATTTTGTTGATAAAATATTGCTTTCTAGCTTCTAAAGCATTAAAAATTTTTATATTTAGTTCAAAATGATTGCTCTCCATACAGTGAATTCCTTTTTTTTTTGTATCGGTATCAATTTCATCGCACGATCCAGAATCCGACGTATCCAAATATTCACCTTAAACAAAGAAACAAATATATTTATATATAAAATAAGCTTAATTTATTTTTAAATAAACAACTTAGGGTTTGAACATCGGAGGCTAAACCAACGTTTTTAGCATATCGATAGAAATCGGCCAGACATATATAATGAAAATAAGAGGGAACGCTATATTGGTTTTCGCCGACCATCAGATATCCGTTAGTCAGCTAGTAGGCAAGCTAGAGACAACATTCCACACTTTGACGGCAAAACATAAAATTAAGGGGGGGTAGGGTTGTGAGGGTTCAAAAAAAGTGATTTTTTTTATTGCATATTATGAAAGTATAGTAACTCAAGATTGTTGTCTGTAAATAGGAAGTCAATCGGAGCCAAACTCACAAAGATATAGCTTTGTAAGTAGGCGGGTCTCGAACGACTACCTGAGCTGTAATCCCTGAGCGGGGAAGACAGCAACAAAAACTTTAAACACGTTTTTCTCAAATCGATGTTATTTGAGTCGGTGCACTCTGTATCTCAAAATCTATTCAACCGATCGTTCTCAAATTTTGTACAGTATTTCCTTACATAATTTATGAGGTAACCCTGTCGAGATTTTTTCGTTTTTGATTTTAATTTTTTTATTATTAACAACAATAGTCATGAATTTTGGCCAAAAATCGGTATTTTCACTTTCAAGTTTTGTAAAAAGTTCAAAAAAAATGGAAAAACTCGACAGGGATACCTAGAGGGACATAAAAATTGATGGAAAAACTTTGGGTATTTCATATCAGATTATCCATTGCTGAGGTATGACGTGCACGGAAAAATGTATTTTTTCTGAGGCGCCTGCGAAGAATTGCTGCCATTCGGTCAATTTTCAATATTTTTCAACCAATATTTCACAGAATATAGTTCAATTACTACTCTTTAATGTACAATAATCAGAAATAAATTTACTTTCACCGTACGCCCAAAAACAAAATTGTAAAAACCTGTTTTTTGTTCTCCCTTTAAAACCCTACTCGAAAGCTACCCTGGTTCAATAATTTTTGTAATTTGGAAATGAACATGGCAATAATAATTATACACGTTACTCGTAGAGTAAAAGGGTATACTAGATTCGTTGAAAAGTATGTAACAGTTATAAGGAAACGTTTCCGACCAAATAAAGTATATATTTTCTTGATTAGCATCAATAGCAAAATCTATCTGGCCATGTCCGTCTGTCTGTCCCTATGAACGCCGGGATATCAGAAACTATAAAAGTTTGAATGTTGAGATTAAGCATGCAGACTCTAGAGACTTAGACGCAGTGCCCGTTTGAGGCAGCGTACTGGCTGGGTACTCAGGGAGCCGTGATAGCCGCGGCCTCTTCTTCCGCCATCTTCAACACGTGGAATACTGTATATAAGTTAACACAAGCTAAACTGAATCAAATCAGCCGGATGCGCGTGCAACAAAGTTTCGACACCCAACGGCGGCGTAAATTCATCCGCGCATCTAGCAGCCGACGAAGAAGGTCACGAGGCGCACAGTCAGCAAATCCGTACGCCAAGTGGCCGCTGCAGAACGGCACGAGGCGCATGGTCAGCGTTCTCCCGCGACGATGCCAGGTATCCACAGTTTTCGTTAGAGCTTAAGTTAGTTTTTAGAGAACAGCAAAAATATCCAAACGGATTATAATAAAGTTTGATAAACGCAAATACTCCGTAACTAAACAGTTTTGATAAATTAAAACGGTAATTTCGGAAATAAAAATTATCGTGATAAAAAATAATAAAAAACGGTTTAAAACACTCAGTAAAAATAATATTTCGTAACTAAACAGTTCCGCTGAAAGTATAACAACAGTGGATTAAAACAAAACAACGCACTACAATTGCACAGAATAAACTGTGCCAGACAACAATAAAACAAATAAAAACCAATAAAAATTACAATAACAACGTACTACAAATTCGTAAAAAAAATAACAATAATGTAATTCTTTTCGTTAGGAAAAAAATAAAATTTAAATTAACTCGCATGTACTCAATTATGCTCAATTTGAATTTTTCAACAAAAGCTTATCTTTTAGTACTTAGTCCAAAGACCCTTAATTCTGATGACGCTTTTTATACGCTTTGGCATACTTTCCACCAGATTTTGAATAATTTCCTTCGGAACAGCTTTCCATTCTTGCTGGATTCGTTGCTACATCTCGTGTTGGTTTGCTGCAACCGATTCGTAGTGTCCCAATCGTCTTTTCACAATCGACCACAAATTTTCGATTGGATTGAGATCAGGACTCTGAGCTGGCCACTCCATTAACTTAAAATCTTGATTTTCGATCCATTCCTTCACGATTTTGGACGTGTGTTCGGATCTCCATCTTGCTGGAATGTGATATCACTCTCATTATAAACGCATTTGTCAACAAAATCGCAAAGATGGGTTTGCAGAATATCTAAATAGTCCTCTTCTTTCATAGTTCCTTCTATTTTCTTTATTGGTCCAAGGCTCCACCAGGTAAAACAGCTCCAGACCATGTCATTTCCTCCTCCGTGTTTTACTGTTTCCTGTACGTGCCATCTTTGCAGCGACTCTCCAGGCTTTTTCCAACAATATTGTTTTCCGCCCGACTGGTATCGATTAAATTTTGATTCATCAGACCACATAACTTTTTTCCAGTCGTCCACTTCCCAATTTTTATGTGCCTTCGCAAATTTTAGCCGTGCTTTTATATTTTTATCGGACAAGGCCGGTTTCTTTTTTTTTAATTCGGAAACGTATCCAATACGCTTAAGTGCTCGACACGCTGTCCACTGGCTGACAGGTTTGCCTATAGCTGCAGAAGCATCCTTGGGTCTACAATTCTTATCCTTTTTAATATTTTGCATCACAAGCCGCGCATCTGCATCGGTCAACAATCGACGTGGACCTCTTCTTTGAATTTTGGGTACCGCGTTTCGCCTTTTTTGAACACGAATGACTGCTGATTGGCTTATATTTAACTTCTCAGCTATTATACGCGTCGAAAATCCATTTTCAGTAAGGTTTATCACTGAATCTTCAACATTTATTGGCAATTTCTTCATATTATTTGTTTTAATAGTTAAGAGCCAAAAACACGTGGAGATTCGTACCTTTTTGGTTGAAAACTTTTATATTTATACTTTTATATTAAACTTTCTTAAAAACAAACGGTAAATTCTAAAATTAAACTTTCAGTTGAATGAGCTGTCCACCTTTTGTTGAAAAATTCAAATTGAGCATAATTGAGTACATGCGAGTTAATTTAAATTTTATTTTTTTCCTAACGAAAAGAATTACATTATTGTTATTTTTTTTTTACGAATTTGTAAATAAAGAATCAAAGAATCAACAGTAAAAATTTGGGTTCATTTGCTTAACTAATACCTTTTTTATTTAGGCCAACAGTCAAAAGTTGCAAACATGTACTCATACTTGCACGCCACTGTAGCTACAGCTCCTCAACGATCGCAAACTTCCGCTGCTCTCTTCAAGTTACTCATCCGCCGCTATTTCGTCGACGCCCTTTCAAGTTATTTTCTAGGCATAAAACTGAGATTCATGTAAGTGGAATGATAAACGTTATTACTTCTTTAAATAATAAAGATATATATGAATATAATATTTTTCAGTTGATCTAGTAATTTCGAATTAAAGTGAAAACATTTTTCTAGGATTTGCAAAATGTGTTTTCTTCTTGTCTTGATAATCAAAATACCCCATACGGTAACAGATTGATGTGGAGAAACAGTAATACCACGAAGAGATTTTACCTCTGCTGATAAAACGCCAGTACGCGTTACTCTTTTCTGTATAGTAGTAGTGGTATTACTGTTTCTCCACATCAATCTGTTACCGTATGGGGTATTTTGATTATCAAGACAAGAAGAAAACAAATTTTGCAAATCCTAGAAAAATGTTTTAAGTTTCGGTACTCTTAGAAAAGGAGAGCTATCCTTGTTAGAATACTATGACGAGGTCGAAAAAACTTTAACCTTACTCACGAGCAGTACAGAAAGGATGCATTACATGATTTCGTTGCTGGTCTTATAAAGTCCCTTAAATCGGTAGTATTTTTGGCTCAACCCGAGGATTTACCGTCAGCTTTGTCCGTAGCCCAGGAGGCAGAATTTTCCAATGAGTACTCACAGTTCGCCGCAAACGTTGCTAAAACTAACCAGGAAAGAATAATAACAATAGTAACCAGGGAAAAAATACTTAAGCTAATGGTAAACCTATAAAGACAGGTCAAACCAATAGTCAAAATCTCTGGGAAACTTACACTCAAATTCCTCAATTTGAGGAATATCAAAGACCTGAACCTATGGAGGTTGACCAGTCGATATCGCGTTTTCGACAACTCAACCCAGAGACGACAGAATGTTAATTATTCGGCCCAGGAGCACTGTTGATAATGATTACCGGTCCCTAGCTGAGGAATATGCTCAAGCAAATAAAGATGATAAGAGCAAAAATTCGTGTAATTTTTTAGAAATAAGTCCTTCCTCCCGTTCATCAAACAGGATGTAGGAGGAGGCTTAATCCTTAAGTTACTAATCGATACCGGCGCCTCAAAAAATTATATCAAACCTTAAATATATAATATATCCACCTTAAAAAATTTCTTACCCGTTGAGAAATCTTTTCTGTGCCCCCCATCCATGGGGGCACACAGCTTACAATAAGTGTCCAATCAAATTGTTCTATACAACAACCTTTTAATTAGTATTATCAACTCTTAAAGATTTTGACGGTAAAGTGGGACTTGACCTACTTTTGCAAATTGACGCACAACTAGATTTAAGTAACGGTATCATTAGGTTTAAAAGCGGCACTCACTTGCTTAACTCTAAAACGTGCCCTGATGTAAATTTCACTCAGGTCGATGACTCTGACGTCCCCTGCCTATAAAAAAATTCTTCGATAGCCTGATCAAGTATAGATCAAATGCGTTTGCAGACCCAAACGAGTCGCTACTCTATAATATTAACACTGTGGCTACCATACAAACAGATTATGAGCCAGTGTACTCAAAGTTATACCCATACTCTATGGGTGTAGCTGACTTTGTCAATTTAGAAGTTAAACCACTTCTAGAAAACGACTTCATTCGACCATCATGATTTCCCTACGATAACCCTATTTCGGGTTGTCGATAAAAAAGATGCCAATGAATGAAGGAAAAGGATGGTCATAGATTTCAGCAAACTAAATCATAAAACCGTGAGTGATTAATACCCCTTATATTTCTTTAATACAAGCAAACATGGGTGAGGCTCAGTATTTTACAACACTGGACCTTAAGTCCGGCTTCCACCAAATATAACTGTCGTAAAGGGATAGAGAAAAAATGGAAATTTCTGTTAACAATGGGAAGTACGAGTTTTGCCGGTGCCTCCATATTTCAGAGGGCTATTAATGATGTCCTCAGTGAGGAGTTAGGAAAAACCTTTCAGGTCTTATGTGATAATTGGTTCTACAAACAAAGAGGACTATGTAAAGCATATTAGCTGGGTTTTGGAAAAACCTTGAAGAGGCTATCATGAGAGTGTCTCTAGATAAATCCAAGTTCTTTAAAAAAAAGTGGAGTATTTGCTGTGTCCAGAGGTGGAATTCAAATTTCACCAGAAAAGTACAAGCCTTAAAAAATTTTCGAATCCCGAGAACCCTTCTTGCACTTAGATAATTCCTAGGGTTAGCCAATTATTATAGGTGTTTTATCAGGGGATTCGCTAATATCGCCAGACCCTTAAATGGAGTACCCAAAATAATCTCGCGAACGAGAGCTTCTAGCCATTGTTTGGTCTTTACAAAATTTAAGAAATTACCTGCATGGTGTTAGAAACCTCAACATTTATACAGATCATCGGCCGCTGACATATGCTGTGTCCGATAAGAATCCCAATGCCAAAATAAAGCACTGGAGAGCCTTTATTGACGAGCATAATGCAAACATAATTTACAAAGCTGACCAGAAAAATTACGTAGCTTACGCGTCAACGATCCGCAATGTTCCGACATTGCTACAATCAATAGCGAAGAATCCCTGACCTACACTATAGAGACCACTGACAAACCAGTGAACTGCATCAGGAATCAGATAATAATTGAGGAATCTGATTTTGTAAGAACCTTCGTGCTATATTAAAATAAATCAAGGCATATTATTGGGATCTCTGATCGGAGGACTTTCCCCCCGGGCCCGTATTCCCTGTCGCCGGGCCTGCACACACTGATCGCACTTTTCCCGTCAACAACATTTCGATTCTCAAAGTATTTGGTAACTGACATCTCAGTTAAATCGGAACAAAGGGAAATAGTAACGGCAGAACATAACCGAGTTCACCGAGCGGCACAGGAAAATGTTAAGCAAATAATGTTTGACTATTTTTTCATAACATGTCCAAACTAACAGCAGAAATCGTAGAAATTGTAGAGTCTGCTCAAAGGGTAAGTATGACCAACATAAAAAAAAAACAGAAATTGGGCGAAAAGCCAATTCCCACCCACGCAGGAGAACGTTTATTTTCTACAGACCAAGAATACTTATAAACGGGTGTTGATAAACTCTCAAAGTTTGCTGTGACTCAGCCAATTTGCTCAAGAGCAAATGTAGACATCAAAAAGCCGATTTTGCAACTTATAAATATTTTACCCAACATTAACACTATTTAATGCGACAATGAAAGGTCTCTAAATTCTGAGACGGTAAAATCTATATTGTCCAAATTTAACATTCAAATTGCAAGTACACCTCTCTCACACAGTGTTTCAAACGGTCAAGTCAAAAGGTTTCACAGCACTATAGCAAAAATTGCTCGTTGTATGACACCTTACAAACAGATAAGCGACACATTGATCTGATTCTGCTTTGAACAATCGAATATGATAAAACAATTCATTCGGTAAACAAATTGAAATCAGTTGAACTCATCCGTTCAAACAATGTGAAAACATGACTGCAGGTAACAAATAGACTTGAGAAAGTCCAGTCTAAAATATCGCACAGGAAAATAAAAACAGGAAAAATAAAAGTTATCAAGTAGGAGATTGGGTTAAATCAAACAAGCGCTTGGGTAATAAACTGACCCCACTATGCGTCGAGGGCATAGTGGAATAGGACAATAAAAAACAAGATAGAACGCTATAGTCGGGTTCCCCGACTATCCGATACCCGTTACTCAGCTGGTGAAAGTGCGAAAAGATATTACAACACTGACCGTTTTTGGAGGTTTGTGGGCGTTAGAGTGGGCGTGGCAAAAAGATTTTTGGTATATAGAGTTAAATTTACAAGACGAACAAAAATGTGAAAGAGTTTCACAACATTTTTCAAAAGTATGGGCGTGGCAGTTTTTGGCGGTTTGTGGGCGTTAGGATGGGGGTGGCAACAAGTTTTTCTGCTGATCGATAGAAATTTACAATACTAATAAAAAAATGAAAAAATATCAAAACATTTTTCAAAAGTGTGGGCGTGGCAATTTTGGGCGGTTTGTGGGCGTTAGAGTGGGCGTGGCAACATGAATCGACAAACTTGCGCTGCGTCCATGTCTGTGGAGTCTGTATGCTTATTCTCCACTTTCTAGCTTTTATAGTTCCTGAGATCTCGACGTTCATACGGACGGACACACAAACGGACAGACGGCCAGACGGACAGACGGACAGACAGACGGACAGACAGACGGACGGACATGGTCAGATCGACTCGGCTATTGATCCTGATCAAGAATATATATACTTTATATACTCGGAAACGGTTCCTTCTGCCTGTTACATACTTTTCAACGAATCTAGTATACCCTTTTACTCTACGAGTAACGGGTATAAATACGAAATTACTAGTATTAGGAAATAAGAATAGAATAGATGTTAAAATTTGTTCCTTCTTCTTTATCTTAGGCTAACATCAATACTTGTGGCGTTTTTAATGACTTTAATTTAATTTTACGACTGCAACAGTTAAACTGACAAATAACCCACTTTTGGACTACATACCTGTAACAAACGCGGAGTAACCATTTGGTACTGCTCACTGACCTTGGACACTTTGACACACTAATTACGATTTTTAAGGTCAACCATAGAAACGAACGTAATATAAACTTGCTGGGGACAACCCTGAAGGTTTTAGCAGGAACTCCTGATTTCGATGACTGGGAACAGATTAAGTTTAGGCAAACACAACCAACCGATTCTAAAAACCGACAAATTAAACATAAATGCCACGGTAGTCGAATTCGTAACCATTTTACAATTTTGATTTGAAATCGAAAAATCGGTGCTCCGGTTTTTGAATTCGTCGGAATTTTTTGATTTGTAAAACGGGCACTTTTGTCTAGCCAAAATTAAAAGTAAATGCCTTTTTTTATATCAAATCAAAAAAACAGTTCACTCAGTGGTCGATTGATGATTATTCCACATAACCACAAGATCATTCTTGCCATACTGTCGGTGAAACGAAACAGGCAGGTACAAACTCTTATAAAATATAAAAAGAATTCATAAATTAATTTAAAGGAGGGCCAAAAGTGTTGTGTATATAATGTAATAATAACAATACGTAAAAGCGTAATTACGAACATTAGAATCAGAACATCAGAAGTTGGCCGCTCTAGATTTTCTGAAACCCACCAATTTCGGCCTACTCCTGGCTTCAAAAAAAACAATTGCAAATATAAGAATAATTTTTTCAAGTTCTTTGATTTTGACAAAAAAATGTTTGAGCAGCAAAAAGCGATGAGAAACGAAATATTCTTATAGCAAAATGATAGCAAAAAATTTTCGTGAGAATTAAATGTCAAAATAACAAGGCCGGTTTTATTGAGATTTCCATTTTCTTTTTTCAAAATCTTATTTATTTTAGTTACATGTTGATGTGCAAGTTTCTTACTCTAATATTTTCGGTTGTTACTCGCAGATCATTTAAGTGGATTACCCATTTGTTGAGTTAAGAGAGTTGTGGAGACTTATGGTAGCTTATGGGAGCAACAGATTTTGGATGCATAAGTCTTTTAGTTTGTAAGCTGCTTTTAGATTTGATTGGGAGTGTTTCGTTTCTAAACTTTTGGCATTCCTTGACTTCTCCGCCGCAGGCAAAATCTATTTGTTTTTTGATTAGAAATGGAGAAACGTTTGCAAGGTCGAGAACTGGGTCGGATCTAGATATAATCATGAATTTGGTTCCGCGGGAATTTAGTAGTATGTTAGGGCCTCAGTCGGGCGGATGCCCGTCTTAGAGTTGCTGTTTATATCTCGCGTAGTTTATTTTTCGGTTGTTTTTCACTAGTGCTGGTGGTAACGGTAGATATTAAGATTTGTTGTTTGTTTGAGTAGATTGACTAATGAGCTTTAGGTTTGCTTGGCAAAACTATGACACAACTGAACTCAAGAAGAGATGATTGTGACTGTAATTAGGTATTGGATGGCAAAAAATGTAATTATTAGTTAAAATTTAAGATAATCTGCGTACATAAGTAAACAAGAAAGGGAAGGTCCTTAATAAATGTGGGGCGCCGGATGTGACTCGGAGAATACAAGAACCAGTATTTTTAAAAAAGCGGGCCCCTTTGCTGGGGCGCGGTTTAGGAACGTAACGAATTTAGTTTCCTTTCCAGAAATGAATGATTAATATAGTCAAATGATAAACTTATGACAGTGAAATTTACATGTTTTTAAAAGTTATTTTTGAAATAATTTATTACGAACGAAGTAAGTTCCGAAGGGCTAGTGGTCGTTGATGCAGAAGGCTGTTCAGAATGAGGTAAAATAGAATATGTTGTTCGGAAAAACTGATCCGATATTACCGTAGCTTCGGATCCTGTGCAGACTGAAACATACAAGGGATTAAATAGTTATTGAACATTGAGAACGTTAAAATTGACCACAGCAATTACATATTTGGAACAGATAGACTGAGACTTATTACGGTACCCGTGTCGACTCTAAACAAAAAGAAACTTTCATGATTTCTTAGGTCTACTAATCGTCTACTAATCGACTAAGAGAATTTCGAATATGGTTATCTTGCGACAACAATATATCGAGCACGCCTTCCATAAAGTTATCTTGTGCTATAGGGGGAAAGGTTTTTGATTTTTCTTCTATGACCAACGCATTACGAAGTATATTAAAATCATATAGATAAGATAGCGGACAAGAAATTAAAGTATATTGGGAATTTAGGAGACGCAGAATGTAAACGCCAATTAAAAAAAAAAATGATGATATCATCTTGGTACGCAAATGACATGTGGCGACACTTTCGGTACAATCACCTGATCCTGTGCTTGTTGAAATGTGGCCGATACGGACACTTCATCAGATGATGTTTGATCAGGGGAAAGTAGAGAAACGAAAATTAGTTTTGGAACCACCGATGGGTTTCGGACTGCATATTGTGCTTCCGTAGGGACCCTGGTTGCCAATCCAGTGCAGATAAATCAGAATCTCTAGCAATCTCAAGCTGCATACCCTCCACCACTGATTTAGCTGCCTTTGAGTGTTTGCTGCTATCGACAACAGATCACTTGCCGGAGGCTGCGGGCCGTTCACTTTAGGCAGCTTACGCCCAGAATCTTTTCTGAGCTTCGGAGATTACTCTAATGGCATAAGGTTATTAAACTGTCAATCTGGCGTGGATAGCAGATTATCAGCTCGACGAAAACTATCTGTAGCTACGCCAAAGCTGCTGATCAGCTAATGAAAATACAATTTTCGAAGCACTTTTTTCACTCCGAATAAGACAACAACAAACGTCTTTTGAAGCACCGCGATCGTATTTTTTGAGCATTTCTTTACACCAAATCCACACGCACCTTTTTATGAGCGATTGACAAATTGTGCCAAACCTTTTTTATGCCAGGTGTTCATGCAATCTCGAATGTATGCTGGTGGGAGAAATGCATAGGCATGCCTCTATCTGAAGGTATGTTACATGACGGTCTTGCATTATCAGTTCACGTACGGCATCGATATTTTCTGGCACACAGCTGTTTTTGGACTACCTTCACGGAATTCGGCTTTGAGCGAGCGCCGACCACGATTGAATACGTTGTACCAGTGTACAGTGCTATAGGATGGTGCTTCATAGCCAAATGATCGCAAAATGTTCGCACGAAAATGTTTACGAGTTATTTCCATTTTTTGGCCGAGATGAATTTTTTAATTTCTAGTAAATAAAACAATTCATGATTAAATGACAAAACGTTCTAAGTGATGATATGCTACAAAATGTCAAACTTTCCTATGAAAATGTCAGATTGCACTTGGCAACACTTAGTGTTGCCTAGGCCAAAAATATATATAGCAGCCCTCGAATAGTAGTATAGAAATAGTAGCATTTGAATTTTGTGTATTAAGTTTAAATCAGAATGGATTCACGGTCGAGTACCGAATGTAGTTAGGATAATAATGTATATGAATCGCGTAATTAGAGGATTTATTAAAAACCACTGTTGGATTTACCAAAAACAAATATAAATTGAATGCGGATTAAAAAAAACCAACAGTTCGCTTTGAAGTTAAAAACAAAGTTTTTGATTTATAGACGGTTTTACGAAAGTAGAAGCGAAGATGGTCCAAATTTTCACCCAGTCTCCGTTTAGTCACTACATCTTCCTCAAATGATTTAGATGTAGCAAACCCATATTTTTTAAGTCCACGTATGCATCCATAAGCACAGCGATGCCCCCACTTATCCGTATTACTTTCACATTATTCTTATTCCTGTCATAAGTGATTAGAATGTTTTTCAAAACCTTATTTTAATAATGTCTTTTTCTTTCGGCTCGGATCTTGTGCTAAGCTGTGTATTAAGAAACTGTTACATCGCCCTATATCTAGCACCGTCCAGACTCTTACAGTTGTCTCTTAAAAAATTATTATACTCTTTACTCGTACAGTAAAAGGGTGTATTAGATTCGGTGGAAAGTAGTTAATAGGTAGAAAGTATAGAGTGTATACATATATTCTTAATCAGAAACCTATACAAGCTAGAGATTAGACATGTAGATTCCAGAAAAGCAGCGTATGTTGGTTAACTGATGTTGCCACGCGCAGTTTAACGGCCAAAGGGTGTTCAAAACTGCTACTCACACACTTTTTAAAGTTTTTTTTTATGGATTTTCGTATTCTATTCCAGTATCCAAGGTAGCCATCTCGGTCCACTTTTGTTTGCGATTTTTATTAATAACCTATCTTAGGGAATTATATCTTCCCATGTACCAATGTATGCAGATTACGTTCTGACTCACAGTTATGATTGCAGGAAGACTGGATAAATATAAGTAAATGGTGTAATCATTATATACTTTTTCTAAACCCCCCATAAATGCAACTTTATGTCTTTTTATCTAAGAAATCTTTTTCTTGGGTCCAAGTCCAATCCTTTTGAACGTAAGAATTTCGCAACAGATCTAGGAATATTATTTACTCACAACCAAAAACTTTCCAATCACATTTTCATTTTTGTTATTAAAGCAAAATGAGTCCTTTCACTTGTCAAGCATTAGACTAATAAGTGTAGGGATCACACCAAATAAAATTGTCTCTTGTTCGACCATTACTTGAGTATTGCTAATACGCTAATTATCAAGATCTTGTGGAACCTTTACAGAAGAAGTTTATTTTTTTTGTTCTACGTGTGTTAAAATGGGACCTATGTCTCTTGGACATACGACACGGAGTTGTGTTCATCCACAAGCTAATCAACGCAGACATAAACTTAAGTTTCTTACTGGGGAAAATCTGATACTCCGTTTCTGTCAGATCAACTTTTGGCCTATTTTTTGCAGACGCAAATCGAATTTCGGGTAGCAAAATCCTATCCGTGTTTTATGTGCGCTGTATAACGATACTTCTTGTATTATACTGTTTACTTAGCTTAAATGGGCAAAGACACTATTTGTATGATATCTCAATATTCTAGCATTTATAGTTCGCGAGATCGAGGTTCATACGGACAGACGGACATGTCCAGTTTGACTCGGCTAATGATCTTGATCAGCAATATACATATATATTTTATATGGTCGCTTCCTTCTGCCTGTTACACACTTTTCGACGCGTCTAGTTTACGCTACGAGTAACGGGTATATAGATCAATAAACTCAACAACAATTTGTGAAACCAAACGAAATCGTATTTGTATTAAGCTAAATAAGTCAAACAATACACTGGGAAATAGGCAAAATCCAGAATCCTTTGCGGATGTCGGTACTTATTGCGAATTGCCAATTCAGCATAAACTAGTCGAGGCACTCCTTTCAACATTTGCAGAACGCATTTATCCATGTAACTACGGCCATCAGTCATTGAACTCCCGAGATTCCTTTTGGGCTATCCTAATTAGATAGATTTTTATTCTATGTATTCTACAGACATAGATAGCCATCCTGACCTTAGAAACATAAAAAACTACTGCAGCTACGATTATGACTGAGAGACAATACGTTAGAAACCATTCGCTTACTGGAAACTATGGCAACAATGATGTAGCTTTGAAATTTGTATAAAACACATTAACAAATTGTCCTTTTGTTTTTCAGACACACACTACACAGATTATGGGGTTAAGGGCAGTGCAGGGTGGTTGCGTTTCAATGTTTCGTGAACAGTCTGATAAATATAACACTCATTTTCGCGCTCTTTATAAAGTGTTCCTAACGGAAACTGTTCCTGGATAAATCAATGTCATAGTACTTCTTAAAATGCTGGATCCGGGCAGTCTTCAGCCTTCAAAAATTAACATTTAACAAGAGAGAACGCTACAATTCAGCTAGTGGATATTAGTAGAAAAATTCGACAGACTCAAGAAAAATCTTCAACCAAATAAACAAAAGAAAAAATAAAATAAAGTATTAGGTCGACGATAATTTTTTTTCTTTTACCTGGGAAATAAGTTGACTGTATAGTGCTCCATACGGTGGTCCATTTAGACAATTTAAAATAAGACTACTACTCAGATAGTCGGTAAACTCGACTAAAGCGTTCTCTCTTGTTTTATATCGTATATGTATATATTATATGGATGTATTATCCATATTACAAAATTGTAAAAATTATATTTATTGTGTTAGCATACCATTAGTCTTCCGATTATTCCGAATTTTAGACTTCCTGAAAGTAAACCCTTTTTTGTCATCATTTATCCTACGTCTTTGATATATGACATCCCGATACCATTGTGCCAAGTAAAAATGTCTAGCATAGTCCCAGATTAAGTTTTCTTCTTGAGCATTTACTGCTAGAAAATCGAGAAGAATTTTTTGTAAAAAATCTGTTCGCTGCTCCTCGGGCTCTAGTTCAAATTGATCCTGCAATGTACGAACGTAAGATTTTTGTAATCAGTAAATCCGATATTGTTACTTACACTGTTTGATGTTACATCTCCCTCCTTTTCTTGCTCTAATTTGATGGATTTAATCATTGAATCAATTATGTTAACCCTACACCGAGATTCTACTGTGTCTTTTCGCAATCGAGCTGCTACTATGCCCAGGTAATCCAGTGATACTAAGCGAATGCTTTGTTCTATACCCTTATCAGACACGTAGCGAACCAGCATAGTTCCCAAGAGCGAAAGCAACAATTCAGATGCAGGCCATTCAGGTTTGTTTACGGTGGCCAGTAAATCATGAATAAAATTTTCAAAAAGTGGTCGAAAATCTGTTTCATTAGACCGAGATTTGCATTTATTAAGGAACGTTGTTAAGAAATTTCCACCAATGCTGACAGCTACATCATACTTTTGTAAAACCAGTAGATCCTGACTATGCTGTAGCATTTTTCCTTTTCCTTCTTCTTCAAAAATATTGCTCTCTTGCTGTTTGTTACTAAATTTGCCATTATCACAAAGTGAATCTGGTAGTATCGTTGCGCATTGAATTAACTGCAACACAAGTGCTGTAACCATTTGAATATTTCCTCCACTGTTTGTAAGTTTATATGGACGAAGGTTTTTTTTTGATGAAGGTAAGCGATCAATAGATGTCAATATGTCTCCCAGGATGCTGTTTCTTATTTTATCGTATCTTTCCTTGCGAAAAATCTGAAATGTAATCAAATTATATTTTAAATATATTATATTAAACAAAATACTATGGAGTTTTATTTAAGTAAGTAATTTATTAAAGTAAATTCGTAATAGTTTGGGTTTTATAACTACCGACCTAGGGCTGCTTTAATTTATTTATAGGGTCAGAATAGGAGATAATAGGATAAGGTATATTATAGATAGGATTGCATAATAATTATTAATAATCGGTAGAGCTACAATGATTTAAAATTAGGGGTAAGTAGTTTCTAGTGAATCTGCTTGGAACAAAGAAGTTTAGCCGACTAACCAAGTCGGGACTGTCTGTTCCGAGCACGGTTTTGCGGTTAGCTACGAAAAGTAAGTTAATTAACATGTTGCGTACACCCTTTTCGGGAGATCGTAAGATCTTAAAGCCGGAATCTAAAAGCAGGGGAAGGGGTACCATCACCCCGTTGACTCAGTTGGATTGCGACAAAGAAAATGCAAGTCGACAATAAACGAGTCTCCGATGACCGATTATCCTTCTGTCCATCAAGGGGAAGACTCAGGGATAACTCCAGTCTCAAAGAAAAACGTCAAGGAGCAAGGACACTAGCATCCTTTAAAGGAAATAACAGGACTAACAAGGAACACACTTTGAAGGAAGACCATAGTTCCACGAAACTCTCAGGATGGGCGGCAAGGAGTCTAAGGCCTCCGACAACACAGCAAATGTGATAAACACCATGGAGGTTGTCGACCACAAACAGGAAATAGAAGGAGTACAACATACTTTGGAATTCATCGCTGCTATACTGATCTTCCTGGCTCTGTTAAAGATCGTAAAAATGTACAAGAGATCCGTACAGCGGAGGAGGGACCATCACCATGTCCTGGACAGGATTGCATCCGGTGTCCCGCAAAGTGCCTAATTAAAAATACTAACGGCAAAACAATTAAAAGAACAAGTGAACCGGTGCATGGCCGTTAATGTGAACATCAGCAAAAACCAAACAACAGCAAGTGCTCGCTCCAAGTAATCTGAGAGCCGAATAGCAGCCAAAGCGTGCTACAAAAGAACAGAAACCCAACTCATTCATACTTTTATATATATATGCATACTCCACTTAGTGTATTTTGTGTTTGTGTATATCTTATTATTGTTCGGTTACAATTAATTGATGCACGAAAGTATATGTATAACTCCATCACTATATATATAGCAACACCCAGGATCCAACGCGTCGAGATCTCATCGCTCCGGATAAAAATGGGGTAAGTTTGACGGAACCCTGTTCCCAAGTTTTTTTATATTCATATATATACATATATTCTCGTGCTCATTTTATTTTTACACCATTAGTAAATATAAGTATATTTGTGTCAGGTTTAAAGAAAAATATCTTATTGGCAGCCTCTTCCAGGCAATTTATTTCATTATTAGGAGTTAAATATTTTGTCTTCCATATTGTTTTTAAATGAATAAAAATTACTTTTCAGCGACGAGTATCTGCCTTGTTTTTGTTATGCAAAAACAAGAGCCCTCAGAGCGACGTTTGTAGTCGTGATGAGTGGGCGTTTGCTTGGTGATGAATTCGATACTCCTCGCTAAAAACAGTTATATCCAATTTATCATAAATTTTGTATGCTAGCTTTTTATACCCGTTACTCGTAGAGTAAAAGGGTATACTAGATTCGTTGAAAAGTATGTAACAGGCAGAAGGAAGCGTTTCCGACCATATAAAGTATATATATTCTTGATCAGGATCAGTAGCCGAGTCGATCTGGCCATGTCCGTCTGTCCGTCCGTCTGTCCGTCCGTCTGTCCGTCCGTCTGTCCGTCCGTATGAACGTCGAGATCTCAGGAACTACAAAAGCTACAAAGTTGAGATTTAGCATGCAGACTCCAGAGACATAGAAGCAGCGCAAGTTTGTCGATTCATGTTGCCACGCCCACTCTAACGCCCACAAACCGCCTAAAACTGCCACGCCCACACTTTTGAAAAATGTTTCGATATTTTTTCATTTTTGTGTTAGTCTCCTTAATTTCTATCGGTTTGCCAAAAAAATATTTGCCACGCCCACCCTAACGCCCACAAACCGCCAACTCTAACGCCCACAAACCGCCTAAAACTGCCACGCCCACACTTTTGAAAAATGTTTTGATATTTTTTCATTTTTGTATTAGTCTTGTAAAATTCTATCGATTTGCCAAAAAACTTTTTTCCACGCCCACTTTAACGCTCACAAACCGCAAAAACTGTGAGTGTTGTGTTTCCTGCGCACTTTCACCATCTGAGTAACGGGTATCAGATAGTCGGGGAACTCGACTATAGCGTTCTCTCTTGTTTAATTCTTGTTTGTATTACATGGCACTAGCCAACAATCTATTACTCAATAAAATTATGCTATTATTGTAACTACAAAAAAATGAGTAGGTAAACATTTCAAGAAGGGGTGCTGACTCGCGAAGTGGAGTAGGTCAAAAACGATGACATAACGTTTGACGGACAACCTTGACAAAAGGGGATCGTATTGCGCGGCCCGCGACGATCCATCAGGCATGCGGATGCATGAAGGGGAGGGAACGTGGCCGAAACATTGCCCGATCGTTTTACGATCAAGCTACATCTTGTGGGGCAGTGAGGACTGTTGACTGACGAACGGTACGAACTTTTTCAGGCACTACTAATATTTATTCTCGTTATGTTGGGGAGGTGAGGGGCTTACCAAGATCCCACGACTCAAAATCGACGAGCTTACGCCGGCATCCTGGTGCCTGAACATCGGATGCCCCTCCCTCGGCCTGAGTCCTTTCCCAGGACACAGGCACGAATACACCGACGTAACAAACATTAGCATTAGTCTACTGGAACAAGGAGATAATACAAGGTTTGCATCTCAATTTAGGCACTATAAGTCAAACAGTAAGTCACTGGTTGTGAAATCAGTGCAGTTAAAATGGAATCTCTAGCAATCCCAGGCTGGACACACTCCACAGTGGATTGATCGGATTGCTCCGAATCTTTACAATATTTGAGGGTTTGGTGCGATCGACAGCTGATCAGCTGTGGAGTCCTCTTGATCACTTGCCGGAGGCTGCGAGGAGTTCCCCTTCGCCAGCCTACCACCAACGGCTTCATTGCGCTTTCTAGGTTCCTCGAATCTAGCGCGAAAAGCAGATCATCAGCTCGACGAAAACTCTCTCTTGCCACGCCAAAATTGCTGATCGGTCCCTTAAGTTTGGAGCATGAACAAGAAAGGCATCACAACAGTATTTTAGATTAGAACCCTTCACTTCTTCGGCCGGTAAGGCCAGCGCATTTTGTGTGCACCATTTTATCGCACATCCAACAAGTTACTTTTGGCTGCTCAGGCTTATAGGTATACAAGTTAAAATAAATCTTGCAGATTCTTAAGACATTAGTTTGATTTAGAAGATTGCTACGCTAATTCTAACGCCCACCAACCGCCCAAAACGGTCACTTTCACACTTTTTCGCCACGCCCACTCACAGCTGCGAAGCTTAGAATGCTAGTCTATCAAACTAGTATGGTTCGTACAATGGTTTTCAATTAATAATGCAGAATCGCTAATAAAAATAACGTAACGTTCAAATTGTTTAAGAACATATTACGGCCGGTCTTGTGCACTACACTTTTTAATTAAAAGCGTGATACGATATTAATGTTGGGATAATGTAGAGGACCGCCATATGAATTAAAGTATACTTCGCTTTGTGATAGAAATATTTAGCCCTTTAAAAAAAGGGCTCGATATAGACAAATTTTACAATCAAAGATAGCTGTGGATACGTTTTTGTATATATTGAAGGGTAACTAACGACATATCTGGTTTTTGGTTTATAAAGTATATATATTCTTGATCAGGATCAATAGCCGAGTCGATCTGGCCATGAACGCCGAGAACTCAGGAACTATAAAAAGCTAGAAAGTCGATTCATGTTGCCACGCCCACACTTCGCTTTGTGACAGAAATATTTAGCCCTTTAAAAAAAGGGCTCGATATAGACAAATTTTACAATCAAAGATAGCTGTGGATACGTTTTTGTATATATTGAAGGGTAACTAACGACATATCTGGTTTTTGGTTTATAAAGTATATATATTCTTGATCAGGATCAATAGCCGAGTCGATCTGGCCATGAACGCCGAGAACTTAGGAACTATAAAAAGCTAGAAAGTCGATTCATGTTGCCACGCCCACTCTAACACCCACAAACCGCGCAAAACTTTTTGCCACGCCCACTTTAACGCCCACAAACCGCCAAAAACTGTCAGTGTTGAAGACTCTCCTGCGCACTTCCACCAGCTGAGTAACGGGTATCAGATAGCCGATGAATTCGACTATAGCGTTCTCTCTTGTTTAGGTTATGGTCAAAATTGTGTCCGTTTAAAGCTATAATTATACAAAACACCATTATACAATAGATTAACAATTAGATTAATTCTTGAGTTCGTTGGCCGCTCTGGATACACTGCTCACTCAAATTCACTTCAATTCTGGAAATTACAAAATCTTCGAATAGAAGTGGAAACGACATAATTTTATTAAGTGGATACATTTTTAGAAAAATTAGACTAGCGACTTCCCTCCAGTTGAGCTTGAGCTTACATATAAATAGCATTTATACTCATTGCAAAATCTTTCTCATCAACGAAACGTTGCCGATGCTGAGTGTAGCCCTAACGGAATTACTGGATACTGTGAGCCTTTGACTTGTTTCTTCCAGAGAATTTGTCAGTATCCATCCATAGGGCCCAGGCTTCTAATAAATCGCGTTTTTCGTAGCTGGTCGAAACTATAATTAATCCGTGGCATTGGGTAGGCGACCTTCTTAGACCGCATTTAAGTCCGCATACAGTCTCCAATTGCGCGTTTTCTTCATCTCCATGACTATTTTTGAGCTTTTCGAGTGCTCTATTTAACACATTTAAAGGAGTTTGATATCTGTTGTGATTGCCTGGCGCATCTGATTTCCTCCCGGTTTCCGTGGGGAACTTTGAAACTCTACCATTGGTAGTTTCGCACTGTTCCCGCTGCCCCAATTATCTGCCAAAATAGCGTTCTTGCCGTTTTGTCCTTGTAATCCTTCTCCAAGCAGTCGGTTTGTTCACTAGTTCTTCGCCGCCGAAGTTTGCTGTTGCCCCTTGCGACGCTCGCTCACTTTTCTGCGGCCGAGATCACTGGCCGTTTCCCGTTCTCTCGCAGAATTTCACGCTTCTAATGCCTACTCTTTCGCACATTCAGTAGAATAGCAACCGCTGATTCCGGCAGGCTGCCCCAGGGTGTCGTGCCTTGGAGTCTCGGGATGGCCTCTAGAGGGTTGGGTTCTGTCACCTGGGCTGGGCCACCGGGCTGGGCCAAAAACTGTAAGTGTTGAATAGCCTTCTTCGCACTTTCACTAGCTGAGTAACGGGTATCAGATAGTCGGGGAACTCGACTACAGCGTTCTCTCTTGTTTATTATTTGTTTATTTATCTTGTAAGTTTCTATTGATTTGCTAAAAATAATTTTGTCACGATCACTCCAACGCCCAAACTAACACGCCCACCTTTTTAATTTTTTTTCATTTTATTATTTTTCCAAAATTTTTACCTATATTTCAAAAATTGTTAAAAATTCTCGTTCGCACTTCTACTATCTGGAACGGAACGGAAAACTCGACTATAGCATTCTCTCTTGTTAAATTTGGCTGACTAACCAAGTTGAGAATAAGATCAAAAATAAAGACTGTTGCAAGCACCAATATAAAAATATTAAATTCGACTTAGATACCATAGCTCGCCAATAACTGTTAACCGTTTTTCGTTTCGCGGTCTGCACTCGAACACAACCGAAATAGACGACGCGCGAGTGCTCTCGCTCTGAACAGAACTTTTCGTTTCTCTTTGTTTTGGTTTTCGGTCAACTGTTCTCAGTCGCGTGGTTCTTGTTATGCTCACTCAACAACAACTCAGAGAGAGCGAGCCAACTGAACGCTCGCTCGTTGAGGGTCAGCATAAGACCGAAAAAACGAAAGACTCAGGTCTTTTGTCTTCCGTGCCTTTTAAACAAAGCTTGGCAACATTTTTTTTTTTTTTGGCACAAAAATTTAAACACTCCAAACGCACCGAATCCACAAGCACGTGTGACTTAAAAGTTGACTGATAATTCGCATATACATACACAAATGCAAATGCAAAAGACTTTTATTTTCTTCGCTCGTTGCAAAACGGTCAGCGAATAAGCAGAGCAATAGGGAAACACGAAATTGGTTTTTGGTTGAGCACAGACCATTCGTTCAAGAGACACTGGTGAACGGTTCTTGTCTGATTTTTTGCGCAAGTGGTGCGCATAAAACAGTTATTTGGTGACTGCAAGAAACGGTCAACTGTTATTTGCGAGCTCTGTTAGATACAGAAGGCTGTTCAGAATGAGGTAAAATATAATATGTTGTTTGGAAAAACTGATCCGATATTACGGTACCCTTGTCGATTGTCACCTCAAACGTAGGATGATGTGGATCTTCCAGAGGTGCTACTCTGGACAAAAAGACACTTTCATGATTTGTTACAAAGCATAGGTCTACTAATCGACTAAGAGAATTTCGAATATGGTTAACTTGCGACAGCAATATATCGAACACGCCTTCCATAAAGTTATCTTGTGCTATAGGGGGGAAGGTTTTTAATTTTTCTTCTATGAACAACGCATTTTTTTTTTTTAATTCCAGGCTATTCCTCTCGGGAACTTAGGGCTTCTACGAGAGCCTTCCATCTAACTCTGTTTTGTGCTGTCTGTTTAGCATTTTCCCATGTGATGTTTATTTGGGTAAGTTCCTGTCGAGCGGTTCTTCTCCATGTTGCTCTTGGCCTTCCTACCCTCCTGCTTCCTTGCGGGTTCCAGTCCAGTGCCATCCTTACTATGCTACTAGGGTTTCTCCTAAGAGCGTACCCTATCCACATCAATTTCTTATTCCTTATTTGGGTGTGTTTCGGGGGCTCGCTCGTAACGCGCCACAGCTCTGTGTTTGCAATTCTGTTTGGCCAGAACAACGTATAACCAAGTATATTAAAATCATATAAATAAGATAGCGGACAAGAAATCAAAGTATATTGGGAATTTAGTAGACGCAGAATGTAATTGTTGAAGAGAATTTCGAATATGGTTATCTTGCGACAGAAATATATCGAGCACGTCTTCCATAAAGTTATCTTGTGCTATATGGGGGAAAGGTTTTTGATTTTTCTTCTATGACCAACGCATTACCAAGTATATTAAAATCATATAGATAAGATAGCGGACAAGAAATTAAAGTATATTGGGAATTTAGGAGACGCAGAATGTAAACGCCACCAAAAAAAACTATCGGAAAGTGAAAGCCCTACGTATGTGAACTCCCCTTCTGGAGTGACTTTCGTGCCTGTATATTGTGTACATATCTGGGAACACTTCGGAGTTTAGGATCTCCGGCAGTGGTCTAACCACATGAGAGAAGTTTAATTCCCACGGACCCTTTTAACTTCGAGCTCTTTTACCACCGTAGTATCATCAGCACATATGATGGAAAAAAACTCGTTAGGGACAGTTGTCCTGAGATATGAAGCTCTTATTTTGTCTTGTATATAAGACACAACTTTTTGTGTTCATCTAGGGTGCGACCAAGGGCTACGATGATATCATCTTGGTACGCAAATGACATGTGGCGACACTTCCGGTCCAATCACCTGATCCTGTGCTTGTTGTAATGTGGCCGATACGGAGAGTAATCCAAACGGCATATCTCGCCACTGGAACCGTGAATGCCGTGAACTCTGGACTTGCTTCTTCATTTATATGCCAGTATCCATCCTTAAGATCTAGAAAGCTTGTAAAGCGCGCCTCCCTTAGTTAGTCTAAGACGTAATTTAATCGTGGCATTGGGTGGGCGTCCTTTTTGGATTTCGCTTTTATTTGCTTGAAGTTCTCTTCTTCACTGCTGCCCATTATTGATTAATTTGCCAGATAATTTCGCACCTTGCGACCCGTCGGGATAATCACTTTTTGGTACCGGCTGATCCCGGCCAACGGTATGGTCTGGTCTCGATTAGGGGCGTAGAAAGATGTCTCGACCTAACCTTCCTTGTCTCCACGGTTTTATAGTTTGCCTGCTCCAAAGTCCAGCTTGGTAGCGTTGCTTTCTTGAAATCGGCACGCAGAGACTATCTGTTCTTGCTCTTATTCGTGCCGTCTCAATCTCGTTCTACAAATTCTCCTCCAAACTGTATTCCTCCAGACTCTCGTTGTCCAATCGATCAACAAATTCCGTTTCTTCAAACTCCCTCTGTGAAAACTTTGTTTTCTAAACTCTCTCTCTACAAACTCTCCTTATCGCAGGGTCGCTAATTCGTACTGATTTGATCCTTCCGCAGTTGACTTCAGCATTTGTGCGGAGTTTCAACTCACATGCCTCCTCTCTTCGGAAGACAATAAACTCGATATTGCCATCCTTGGTGAACAATACCGGGATTCCCCAGAAGCTCACAGCTCTATCATGAGTTCCACAGCGCCGATTTCCTCTTAGAGCACTGTTTTTTTTATTTTTCCAAATTTGCCGACCTTTCCCGTGAAACGGTTCCCTGCTATGAGCTTTGAGCGATGGGGAGCTCTTCATTCTGCATTCCGTAATTTTCGTTCTTCCGCCACTTGGTCAAACTACCTTCTCCCGATCAATGGTTGCCACGTTCTTATATATTCCTTCGGTGCTATGAGCAATAGGAAGCTCTTCATTCTGCATTTCGTTCTTCCGCCACTTGGTCACACTACCTTCTCCCGATCAATTGTTGCCACCTTCTTATATATTCCGTTGGTCCGGCGCTAAACTCGATGGTCTTAGTATTTATGCAGTGTGACCCGTCACGTGCCGATAGTTCCTCCGTATCCGGCTTACTTGCAGCTGGCTTCCGTTGACTCCGGCTTTGGCCTGACGCCAATGCGGTCGCCCCTGTTACATGTATTTTGGAATACGTTGAGTGTGTCTGTGCCTGACGTTACTCTCTTTTAGTTTTTCTGGGTATTGGCCTCTGATATTTTTGTGTGGCAGAAGCGGTAGAACTGATCAGTCCATTCTCAGGTCTTGTCGTTTCTTCCCCTCTTGACGGCGGTGATCATCTTATATATTCAAGGTTGTAGACCCTGTTCACTTTGGCGGTTGAAAGACGAAGAAACAGTTGTCTTGTCTCGCTGTTTCGGTTGTGTTTGTCTGAAGCAGTACTCCGGTTTGTATTATACATCTTCAGCATCTAAACAAAATTGATTATTTATTATCATGCTGGTTGAAAAATCTGAACAGTGTTTCAGATACAAATTTTAACAAAAAACTAAATAAATTTGACCCGGTATTAAAAAGATTCTTGGTGTGTAATTTAACCGCAGTTAATTTGCTCAAGATCAATACAAGACTAAATCTACTAAATCCCTCTGCAGCGGATTAAACAGCCAAAGCAAAGACGAGCGTCAACAAAGTATTAAAGTTGTTCGATTTACATGTTATGTTATTTCACTAAAAGTCTCTATGTATGGTATGTGTTTAAATGTAATTCAATAAGTATCAATAGTTTTAATAAGTATTTATGGAAATAAAAATTATCTATTTTCTATATTAATATATTATTTAAAGCTTTTAACGATGCCGATTGCGGTTTGCACCTCTGCCACTCGGAGGACCTTGCGGTCGTTACCCGCGATTACTCGGGTGAGGCACCCTAGATGCCATTTCTGGGGCGGTGTTGTCTTCGTGTATCAGCACCATGCGTCCCACCTCTGAGTTGTTGGCCTCTGTTGTCCATTGTGATCGCTGCTGGATGCTGATCACATAGTCCCTGGACCAGCTGTTGCAAAACTGCAGCTTAAGCACCGACAGCTGCCGCTTCCGCTTTAAAGAAGGATTGCTTGCCACGTTCCATGGTTCGAGCCTGACCCAGCAGCAAATGGCCTGTCGTTAGTGGCTCGCCGTCGTTGGGATTGGAGCTCTCGGCCGCCAGTGGCCTGGAGATCAGCAGCGCTTCGTCGCCGACTAGATGTGTGCTTCGCGGCCTTGACTGCCGTCTCCCACAGCCCTCCAAAGTGTGGAGTTCTGGGTGGTATGAAGATCCACTCCATTCCTCTCTCCTGAAGCTCCACCTTCTGCTTCTCATCGCGGTTTTGCAGATCCTTCAGTACGTTGCTCGCTCCTATGAAATTGGTCGCATTGTCGCTGTTTATCTTCTCTGGCAGTCCTTGTCTGCCCGCGAACCTTATTAAATACATTTAAAAACGCGTCAGTGGAGAAGTCATCTACGAGTTCAATGTGAACAGCCTTTGACGTAAAACAAACGAACAAAGCAACATAAGCCTTTACTGGGGGTCTACCGCGCAATCTATAGCTTACATAAAATGGTCCACAAAAATCAACACCGCAAACTCTGAATAGGCGACCTTCTCTCAAACGGTCTTCAGGCAAGTTGCCCATGATTTGGCCTAATTATTTTGGCTTATATTTGAAACGCAGTTGCGAACATCTGCTGAGCACATTTCTCGTGTGTTTTTCAGCCAAATTTGCTGCCTCATAAGTGCCGTCAATACTTTTGGGCCAGCGTGATAGTTTTTAATGTGCAGATTGCGTACAAATATTCTGTTGAAAGTTTCGTCACGAGGCAACAAAAGAGGAAATTTCGCATCGTAGGGAATGTTACTCTGCAGTAACCTACCACCTAGACGAATGACTAAAATGTATTCCAGATTGGTCAAATTCCTTCATAAAGGGGTTTAACGACTGAATACTTGGCTGCAAAAAGTGCAAGATCGTCGTTCAATTAGTTTTAAAATTCTATTAATTATTACCTGTTCATAAACTACTTTGTAAACTGATACACATTTTTTGTTTTCTGAGCTTTATACTTCTGCGCAGAGCTCAAGCTTATGGAGTTGTGGTTAATTCTCGGCAGAGTCGTCTAAGAAGCTTGGACCTTTAAACCAAATTGATTTAATTTAATCTATATATGCACCTCTATATGCAATATCAGCTGGATTTAACTCAATCGGTACATGTCACCATATAACATGATTAGAGCTCTCTTGAACTTCAGCAAGATAATAAGGCTGGCTCTCTATGTAACCAATGAAGGGTTAAAATTTGGACAGAACAGGGGCAATTTGTGTCCACACAGTGTCTAGCAAATGCGCAGCGCACAACTCAAGACGAGGAATAGTCTTAGTTGCCAACGTCACTGCCAATGACTCTAGATTTTGCTGTTAGCAACACTGTCTCTACTTCATCTTCATATCGTATACATACGTATTAGAGGTCTGCACGAGTGCAATCAAAATTTTCGGATATTTGAGTTTTCACAACCCTAACTCACAATTCGGCGTGCCGAAACGGTTTCAACAGAGTGAATTGGCATTGGTTAGCGTTGTTATCGTTGTATGCGAAATGAGTGAAATTCAAACCAAAGCGGAATGGATAGAATGAGTGAATGCGTAGTAAATGTTTAGAGTACTCGGATAAAATTTTGGCATTCTCGTCGTTCATGGCTTGCATAGGCAGCAGAGCAGCAAATTTAATGATGAGAATGCAGAGCTCGGACGAAAGCGTAAGCTTTAGTAAATTGCGAACATATGTATGTACAACATAATATATGTATGTACATACATAATATATGTGTAAATAGAATACCACATTAATAGTAGAGCATTTTCAGATGCAAGAAATTTAATTTCAGAAAAAAGATGTATTATTGCTAGCAATTCTGATACTACTACCACAATTTTTGCAGCAGAATTTTTACATTTGTGATAAGTGGACATATCAATCCAAGGGGGTCGAATAGTCGACCAGATGTTGCGTTTCGTCGGCTTTATCAATATAAATTCATCTACCTCGAGACTTTATCCAAATTCATCCACACTCGGTCTAGGTCTCGTCGACCTTTAATACTTTTTCGCCCTCATCAGTGCACAACTTTGGATGATTAGAAGCCGATTTTGTCAATGGAAAACCTCCTGACAGTCAAACTTCTTTAACTTGGCAAATTTCTTGTAGACCTCCATATGTGTCAGCGCCAGCAAGAATGTCATCTACATAAAAACAATCTTTTATGCAAGCAATTTTTTGCTAATTTAAATAGGCATCTAATTGCCAAAAACTGTGCAGATCCTGTGCCATATGTTACCGTATCAAGTCTGTACGTTTGTACTGGCTGCGGGCTTTTTTTCTCCAAAGAATTAGCTGAAAATTGCGATTTTTATCAACAATGTCGATATATTTTAGATAATCTTCGATACAATGTAAAACTCCCTCTGAATTGTCGTCCCAACCATGAGAGTTTCATTTAAGAGAGAGAGAGTTTCATTAATGTTTTGCTTGAAGAATCAAACACGACTCGAAGTTGTTGAGGTGCTTTCAGGGTTCATGACGCATTAATGGGGGATGTTATAATGCTGTCTTAGAGGAGCAGATTCTATAATAGACATATAACCCTGATCTTTGTACTCTTTCATGAATGTATGATACATATCTGACTGTGCAAATAACGCCTTCCGGCCGTTTGAAATGACATGCCAAGTATACTAGGAGCATGACTTGCAATCAGCCAGCCGCAGGCAAACGTTGGACAGTGCAAATAAAAATATTTTCGGACTCACTTTGTTCAGCTGTTCAATGTGCAGCATTCGACTCATCTGGTGTTCTGTCTAACTAACTATATTACAGCTCAATTGTCGATGATTTAATTCACCGCTATATTTGCCGGATACAATCTAACCGAACAAGGTTTTTTGGATTGAAGAAAGCTCTGCACTTGCCCGACGCACAGCAAATCAAAGAATGCTTCCGCTTTTAGCAACAAAACAATCTTTGCAGGTTTATGCAACTCTGGTTCGGCCAACTCTATGTTTGCAGGTATTTTCCATTTGTCAGAAGGCAGCATTTCCCAGGCTAACACGAAGATATATTATTTAATACCAAAAGTCGGTTGAAAAGCCTACGAATTTAAGCGAGACTGGACCTTGTGTTTTATTGATGTAGTTCATTTACCTACTATTATGACGCTTAGTGCTGACCTTTCTTGCTGCAATCTTAAATATTGCGCCAAAGATTCAGACATAAAATAAATTTGCGACCCTGAATCCAACAAGGCTCTGGCCACATTAACTTGGCCAAATTTATCCTTGACCTAAACACTTGCCGTTGCTAAAATAACTTGGTTAGTGCTAAGCACGGGAGCTGTGTATGCGGCACTAGGAATTTGTTGAGCTCTTTACTCATATCTATGAAGTAGGGAATGGTGAGACTTTGTGCACACAAGATCCTTTGAAGTTTTTCAATTTCAAACCATATGGCCACTATTTAAACAATTTATGCATAGTCTATTAGCCTTTACGAATGCAAAACGATCTGCCACAGAAAAATAGCTAAAGGAGGGACACGGATCAATTTTGTGTTTCAGGCTCTGACAAAAATTGCAACCATATGACCACCATTTAAACAATTTATGCATAGTTTATTAGCCTTCACAAATGCAAAACGATCTGCCACAGAAAAATAGCTAAAGGAGGGACACGGATCAATTTTTTGTTTCAGGCTGACAAAAATTTCAACCATATGACCACCATTTAAACAATTTATGCATAGTCTATTAGCCTTTACGAATGCAAAACGATCTGCCACAGAAAAATAGCTAAAGGAGGGACACGGATCAATTTTGTGTTTCAGGCTCTGACAAAAATTGCAACCATATGACCACCATTTAAACAATTTATGCATAGTTTATTAGCCTTCACAAATGCAAAACGATCTGCCACAGAAAAATAGCTAAAGGAGGGACACGGATCAATTTTTTGTTTCAGGCTGACAAAAATTTCAACCATATGACCACCATTTAAACAATTTATGCATAGTTTATTAGCCTTTACAAATGCAAAACGATCTGCCACAGAAAAATAGCTAAAGGAGGGACACGGATCAATTTTGTGTTTCAGGCTCTGAAAAAAAATTTCAACTGAATCCTGTTCTCTTGCTAGATTTCTGCAATTCTTGATTGCCTTGTGCACACGATAATGAAGCCTTACTATGCCCCTTTAGATTATCTTTAAGCTTGCCTTTCGCCTTCGTTGACTCTTCTGCTGCTAAATATTGATACCGTCTATTTAAATGAGTTGCGAAATCAGACCAGGAAGGCAGCTTGTCGTAATCAAGCTGTTCTTCGTATCCAAACTTGGTCGCTTGGTCCACCTTAGACATGACCATATGGACAATCATAGCGTTGGCAATGTCCTTATCAGTTGCCAGCGACAACAGCTACGAATTAATGGCAGAAACTGTGTCAATAATTGATCGCAGACATCCTGAAGATGCCTTGGTCATGCTTGACAATTCAAACAATTGAGACACAGTATCAAAAAAAAAATAAGGCATTTATAATTATAAACAGCATAAAGACTCTCCTTTTGATAATTACTGTCTGACGATAGCAAATAATTACATTTTTCTACCTTTGGTAACCATTTTTGTAAGATCATAAGACTTTGAAGATTCACATATAAAACCAAGCAAAGCAGGGGAAGAGGTACTACTATCTTGTCGTCACAGAGAAATTCTAATCCAGTAACGGCACAGTTCACCGAAGGGGTATTGACTCCAAAAATTGGGGAAATCTAGAAATATGACTCCTAGGTGGGAACACTTGGCATAGAAGACCGATGTCCGGAGTAGCCCAGAAAAAGCTCTAAGCCGGTATAAACAGACCTCAGCCCACCGATTAAGTATTCAATACCCGAGATTCAATTCTCGAGAGTTAATTATCGAGTCAATTCTCGACATTCCCTTCTCGAGATTCCATCCTCGAGATTGTATTTTCGGAAGTCTATTCTTATACTCAAGTGAAAACTGTCTTAAGCGTCTACGGTCAAAAGAAAAGTGCGAGAGGAGCGAAGACCCAATCCTGCACAAAACCCCAAGATACGAGCAAAACAATCCGTCAATTAAAACTTACTTGCCTACAGCCAGACATAAAATAAATGCCGTCAAAACAAATAAACAAAGAATAAGTGAACCGTTGCAATTTTTTGTGGTTATCCGCAAAGACAATGTAACAGCTGTGACTTTCAAAACAAGTGCATAATTCAAATAATCTGAGAATCGGATATATATATATGTCTAGATAGACGACTTTTACCTCGTGAATATTCTTTTTTTTTGTTTGTGTATATTACGTGTCAGTTGAGTTAACAAATTATTGGTGCACGAATGTATGCGTATGTATAATTCCATCAGTATATATAGCAACACCCAGGATCCAACGCGCCGAGATCTCTTCGCTCCGGATTAAAGTGGGGTAAGTTTGACGGATTCTATGTTATTCTATATTTTCATATATGCATATATTCTCGTGCCAATTTTATTTTTATACGATTAGTAAATATGCGTATATATTTCTAATAATGATAACCGAAGAGTGTCCGGTATAAAAGAAAATAAATAATAACAATAATAGACATTAAATGTTCAATGTTCAAAATTAATTAAATTCAGAGGCGAGTATCCGCCTTGTTTTTGATATGCAAAGATAATAGCTCTCAGAGCGACGGTTGTAGTCGTGTATAGCCAACAATTTTTGTTGACGTGTGCATCGTTGTCCGGTGATGAATTCGATACTCCCCGCTAAAAACAATTATAGTCAACTTAACATAATCTTGGTAGAATAGCCTCTAATTTTTGTATTACACATGGCTCTCGCCAACAATATATTAATCAATAAAGTTATGCTATTAATTTAACTACAACAAAATGAGTAGGTAAACATTTACAAAAGGGGTGCTGACGCGAGAAGTGGAGTATGTCAGAAAAGATGACATAACGTTTGACGGAAAACCTTAATCGGACGTTTTGACAAAAAGAGATCGTATTGCGCGGCCCGTGACGATCAATCAGGCATGCGGACACATGAAGGGGAGGGAATGTGGCCGAACCATTGCCCGATCGTTTTACGATCAAGCTACAGCTTAGCTTGTGGGGCAGTGTGGACTGCTGACTGACGATCGGTACGCACTCTTACAGGCACTTCTAATATTTATTCTCGTTATGTTGGAGAGGTTAGGGGGGCTTACCAAGATCCCACGACCCAAAATCGACGAGCTTACGCTGACAACCTGTTGCGTGAACATCGGATGCCCCTCTCTCGGCCTTAGTCCTTACCCAGAACACGAGCACTAACACGTCGACGTAACACTTTGATAACGAATGATCGGCATCAACCAATGTATTGAAAAGGCACCTAAAATTCTATTCTATTCTATTGGCTGAATACTTGCCACTAAATTCTGGAAGGGACATTTTTGACAATTGAGCATTATGACATGTACTAGCAGTGACAGTGCACACTTCAGGCCTGTTTTGCTTAACAGCATTTAAAAACAAAGCGTTGGTGGCAACACACAGATCCTCAAGCGGTCCTCTTGTGACACCACTCGGATCATAACTCTCTAATTGAGTTTTTAGGCCCATTGCCTTTTCAATATATGGTTCAAAAATCTTGAGACGACACACGAGCTATATTTTTCGAAAGATATTGTCTTCATGCGCTCAATATCAAATTTCGGGCGATCTTATGTTGGAACCATTATTGTCATGCGCTTAGAGCTGCTTGCTGGTTTGGAATCTTCTTCATTGCCCATGATTAGTAACTTAAGGGGGTCGTCTACCCTCGCGCTCAAATTTCGGGCCTCTTATTTAAGAATGGATTGCAAAAAAACTACACATGATATTTGAACAACATTTTTTTTATCTGATTAATTAACGCTTTAACTCAACAAATATAAATAAAAACCGGATGAAATTGTCGTGAAATTTTCCATTTGCGCGTCGTGGAATACACCACTGCCAGTGCGACGAGGTCAAACGTTCGTAATGATATTTCAGCTTCAGAACCTTGGAACAACAAAAACATTTGTTTTACTTAATTTTAAGAACGAAAAAATTGCACTTTTTGACCATGTTTTCCAATCTAAACAAGAGAGAACGCTAAGTCGAGTTCCCCGACTATCTGATATCCGTTACCCAGCTAGTGGAAGTGCGAAGGAGAAATTTCAAAACTGACAGTTGTTGGAGGCTTATGAACGTTAGAGTGCAGTTGTGTCATGCCATAGCCAGATGACGCTTTACAGATTTAGGATATCTTTTCTAGATTCGAAGAAATCTTGACGACCGTTTTGAAAAACACTACTTTTGGGAAAACGCGTTTAAAGATAAATGATATGCTTCTGCGCGATGTAAAAAGAAAAATTAATGTTCAATGTACAACTATACCCTATACCTATATACCCTTTTACCTATGAGTACAGGGTATAAGCTACGTAAGATGTAAGTGCTCAGCTGAGAAGGCATACAATTAACGGGACAAACGGCTTTACAAAATAACGGACCACTCAATGCACCTAGATCAGTAGATTTCTTTGCTAAGCGACAGAAAAAATAGCTGTAATCTCACAGCCGCTAACACCATACGGAAAAAGCAAATAGCAAAAGTTCAATGACCAAGTAAGCGACATTGAAATTTGTGTACAACAATTACAGCAACAACTGTAAATTGTTGTACAATATGTAAAGTTGCTTTGTTTTATTTGTTTTAGTTCAAAGGCTTTAGTTAATTGATGTATATGTTTGCGCATTTCTACATGCAAGTATGCACATACATATGTATATGTATAGTTATTTGTTTTAATATTTACTAACACCAATAATTGAGACTCTTGTAAACTTTATGTAACTTTATATAAGAATGTACATATACATATGTATTAAGGTGCACAATCACACTACACAATAATTTGTGTTTGGCCAATAATTTGATATTCTCGCATAATTGCGGGTCGACACAAAGAACTCAGTTTATGGTGCAGGTTACCTCGTAGCTTTTGGTAGATTCCATAGACACTTCCCTTGATGAGCAACATATCTTGGGACTTGGCAACGCGAAACCCGAATTTACACCATCAATAATTTAAACGAAAATCAATAATCATAATACCAAAGTCCCTGTTCGGGCGCCAATGAAAAGTCTGAAGAGTTTTTTAGATATACCTTTATAATTTTAACAAAAAAATAAATAAATTTTACCCGGTGTTAAAAAGAGAATTGGTGTGTTATTTTACGCAGTTCACTTGCTCAAGACCAATACAAGACTAAATCTAGCATACAATAGATACTCTCTTTGGCCTCTTTGCAGCGGATTAAGCAGCCGAAGCAAAGACGAGCGTTAACAGAGTATTAGAGTTATTCGTTTTACATGTTATGTTATTTCACTTAAAGTTTTTATGTATTGTATGTGTTTCAATGTAATTCAATAAGTATCTTTATTTCCATAAAAGTATCTATTTTCTATATTCATCTATTATTCAAAGTTCGAATCTTGTTCGAAAAAATAATGCTCACAGCAGATTGATTAGCGAAAAAATAACTGTACATTCGAAGATTCTAGAAATTTCTATGGCAATCACATGAATTTTCGGTTCGACATTGAATTAGACGCAGCTTAAACTTTTGTATTGAAAAAATATAATAATTAACAAATTAAGTGTTTTCCAGCAACATTTGAAGAAAAAATGAGAAAACCTGCTTATATGGAACGTCAAAAAGTAGACTTTCTTCACTCGCAAGGATTGTCTAATCGGAACATTGCCAAAGAAATAAATTGCAGCTCCAGAACTGTTGACATATATTTGAAGGAAAAAAAAAAGCACTATCAAAACAATCAGTGCGCCAAATTGTTAGAATTGCTTCGAATTTGACTAGCTCTGCGGCTAAGATCAAGGAATTGGCAGGAGTAAAAGCAAGCCTTTCAACTATTCAGCGTTTTAGAAATGCAGAACACCTAAAGTATCTAAAAATCAAGAAAAAGCCCCTTTAAAAGCAATACGCAAGGAAAAGCGGCTTCAATTCGCGAAAGTATAGATGACGTGGACTGTCCAATCTGACACTCGACTAAATAATTGGCGTTCAGTCAAAACGTTCTTCAGATCTTAACGCAATCGGAAATGTTTGGTGCTGGTTAAGGCAATACGAAGATAAGGAAACATTAGCTGCAGCTATTAAACGTGCTTGCAGTGAGGTTTCCCTGAGATACATAGATTCCTTGTACCAGACTATGAAGGATCGGATTTATGAGTAGTTTTAAAACAATGTCTAAGAAACACATTTTTGTTAAATATGTATAATCATTTAAATATTTTAATTAAAGTATCATTAAATAAGAAATGTTTTTGCATATGGGCAATTCCATGCTGTCGCACGGGACATTTGTACGCTTTTAAAGGAAAAAAAATACACAATTAAAGCATTTTAAATTTGGCGAGTAGGTTTAAATTATTACTCTTCCATAGCTCTATTATGGGTGAAAAAGTTGAGTTCGGCCAACTTTTCATTCATCATTTTCAAGATAATTGCAAAAAACTACCGCTGTCGCACGGACCAAAAACTGGAAGTAATGGTTGACCTTCGCGTGGAATTGCCCATATACACTTCTTTTCTATCGTCATTTAACAAATAAATATGAAAATATGCAAAGTTGTAAGCAACTAGACGTGCGTCTAACCTAAGTCCAACAGTGTATTTCGTATTCGCTGGCATCAGTTTTGGAGGATCAACGTCTAGCCGAAGTCGGGGCGGCCAAAACTAGGTTTTAACCATTCGAGCTTTCATCTCCACAATGACTTCTTGGTAATGCTGTGGTCATATCCGCCTTGAGCCTTTTGCGGAGTAGGGCGTTGCGAGCAGGCGCATTTTCTATTCCGAAATGACTTTTCATTCGTTTTCTGAGTGCAATGTCCAAGTTAGTGCTATCCAACTTCGAGCCTTCAAGCGTCGCTTTGTCGTCGCCCCAGAAATTTTTCATTAACATGCCAAATCTACTCTGGCAGTGTAATAGCTGTGAGCTAAGCTATTAGGCGGATAAGCTAAAAATTACTTTAAAAAATTTTAAAGTTTATCAACTTCAAACTTGGAGTTCGTGAGCATCATAATCAAGCTGACTTCAATAATGTGTTTTGGCTGAAATCGGTTCGAATGAGTCGATTCATCTATATAAAGAAGTCGCCCTACGACTTGACGGTCGTTCATTTTTCTTAAGGAGACCTATACTCCAAGCAAGGTGACACCAAAAATCCCCAGTGTCATTTATCGAATCTTCAAAGGGAGATTATTCTCGATGCATGCTTGCATGCAATGGATAGTTTTTGTATGGAATTTGAAGCTGAATGCCTCCCATCTTTGGTTTGGCCCTCTCTTGCCATAATTCGTCTTCATTTCGTGTTTGGTCGCCGAAGATCCGCGCCTTCGTTGCTCTCTGGACCGGATGCCTATGCGCTTTTGGAGATAGCACTCACTACGCTTCAAGCAATTTCGTCGGTGGAGTCTCATCAACATTTAATGCTAATATCGTTCCCTCTAAATAGAAGAGAGCTTAGGATTAGCGCGTCTACTGGAATAGCGCTCTCCCTGTTTTTTAAAATATTGTTGGACTGGGACAACCTGTTGCTCCGTCCGCTGCTCTCTACAAGTATTAGTCATCAATTTTTTCAGTGTTGGCGCTATTCCTTGAATAACCATATGCCATCCATAACGACGAGTGATTACATTCAATATGATTATGCTAGCAGCGACTTGAACTATGGTTTGGAGCAGCTCATACTATTTATAGTATAAATTAATGTTTTTTGAGGCCTTCTCAATTTTAATCCAATTTCGACAAATACTTTTAATTTGTTTTCTCTGAAAATGCTAATATGGTACATATTTAATGTTTAAAAAAAAGAAATAAATACATTTTAAAGACAATTTTTTTTATTTTTTAATTTGTCAATTAAGTCAGGGATTGAAAAACAAGCCACCAATACAGAAAAAATGTATGCCCGCCATACAATTTCGTACTGCGCAGCGACTGCGCTTGTAGCAGAATTTGCACTAAGCAGCGCCTGCGGAGTTGAAAGTATCTTTTGCCTTGGAAATTCGAGGTGGGACGTCGAGGGACCCGATCTCTTTTGAATATGATAAATTCAAGAACAACACCTCATACGCCAAACCCATAAGTCGGTGTAAGATCATTTTTTTCCATCAAATTTGAAAAATTTATTTATACATTTTTTCTACCTTGGATTTACCGAGATTTGATGACCCATAGAGACCATAACCCTAACCAAGCCGGTCGGTTACATATTTTACCTAAAAATCGGCCGCAAAGTCCGTATTTTCTGCAAAACTACCTGAAATAACAAATTTTACGATCCGTTGTCATTTGATTTTTGTATAGTATCTGTATCTTTTGCGCGATTGTGCGCCGTCTAGCTGGAGCACAGAGGCCGTCAACTTTTCTTTAAGTCACCCGTCGTGCCTGTTCCTGGCCGTTATCAGAATTTTGTGTGTCACATAATCCACAGAGGTATATAATTGGATTGTGTTCAGAGCATGAACTGTTTTCTAGATCAGCATTGTAAAATTTATGCATCGCACCACGCTTCATGGGGGCAATCAATTACAGGTACACCCCATTCGGTCAAAATATTATAATTCCAAAAGCATAGTAATTAGAAAGTAAACTCAGTTAAATATTCCGGCAAGGTATGCGTTATTCACAAAACCCAAAATGCAAATCTAATTCATGAGAAATTTACCAAAAGAACGAATGTCATTCGTTTTTCCGACGGCCTAGTAAGGGAAAACACAAAAGCTTTCGACGCTATCAATTCTATTATTTGATAAAGAAAACGATTGCATCTACTTCCCGATCTGAGCTCTAAGCGAAAGCGTTTTGGCTACGCTACAAGATCACAAATAACAAGTAATTATACCCGTTACTCGTAGAGTAAAAGGGTATACTAGATTCGTTGAAAAGTATGTAACAGGCAGAAGGAAGCGTTTCCGACCATATAAAGTATATATATTCTTGATCAGGATCAATAGCCGAGTCGATCTGGCCATGTCCGTCTGTCCGTCCGTCTGTCTGTCTGTCCGTCTGTCTGTCCGTCTGTCTGTCCGTCTGTCTGTCTGTCCGTCCGTATGAACGTCGAGATCTCAGGAACTACAAAAGGTAGAAAGTTGAGACTAAGCATACAGACTCCAGAGACATAGACGCAGCGCAAGTTTGTCGATTCATGTTCCCACGCCCACTGTAACGCCCACAAACCGCCCAAAACTGCCACGCCCACACTTTTAAAAAATGTTTTGATATTTTTTCATTTTTGTATTAGTGTTGTAAGTTTCTATCGATTTGCCAAAAAACTTTTTGCCACGCCCACTCTAACGCCGACAAACCGCATAAATCTGCCACGCCCACACTTTTGAAAAATGTTTTGATATTTTTTCATTTTTGTATTAGTCTTCTAAATTTCTATCGATTTGCTTAAAAACTTTTTGCCACGCCCACTCTAACGCCCACAAACCGCCAAAAACTGTCAGTGCTGAAGACTCTTCCTTCGCATTCCACTAGCTGAGTAACGGGTATCAGATAGTCGGGGAACTCGACTATAGCGTTCTCTCTTGTTTTCAGTTGGAATTGGTCAGCCTTGCTATCGTCTCTTCAGTTTTATTTCTTTAGAAATCGGTGTTATAAAGTAAACATCTTGAAAAAAATGCAAATGAAAAGGTTAAAGTCGAATTCTCCGACTATTAGACACCCGATATTAAGCTTGTATGAAAGCATATAAAAAGAAGAATTTATTTACTTATTATAATACTTATTGTCAAATATATAGGGAGGGCTTCTGTGATACTATTTAGAAAATTGGTACTTACTGTGGTAACGAGTTCCAAGCATACAAATTGCAACGTCTCTATGTTGTCAACAAAAAATGGTTCAATAGCCAGCGTCGACAATGGTAAAACTATTGTATCAACGAATACACATTTGTCAAAAAGTGTTACAAAAACCTTTAAGAGCTCTACAGTTTTCGAGTAGAATAGCTGCATACTTCGGCTTTGACCTTGTTGTGATTTTATTTTTTTACGATGATTGGTCCTCTTTACACTTTTTACAGTGTAAACCGGGTCATGAAGAGGAAATATAGTTTCACGCAGTTGAAATTGTGTAAATTTTATTATGTGTGATACGTTATCTTCTTGTAAAAACTGAAGATCGCTTACTGTAGAATAAATGTTACAAATAAGCAAGCAAGCATCCATTGCGTTAAGTAATTTTTCTATAATTTCATCATCCACAAATTCCTCTTCGTCCTCCTGCAAAAATACAATATATTATTATTATATTAATTTACACTAATAGATGGATTGATCCCTATCTGTCTAGAAATATATAAAAAAAAGGTAAATATATTTAAATGTATATATAGATATACAAATTTATATATATTTCACAAATTCTAATATATATATTTTTTAATTAAATTTTTAGGTTTATAAGGTAAACTAATTTAAAAAGAAAAACCCGTTGCGGATGAAACGGACAAATTATTTGTTAATCGCGTTTGTCATGAAGGGAAGGAAAGACTGACAAAATATAAAGACGACCAAACCTTAAAATGAATAATAAAAACTGTAAAAGTTATAACTAGATATAAGATAAAGTTATTTTTAAACTCATAGCTACAAAAAGACACCAGTCGGGTACTTCTTGTCATTTGATTTCGTAAACTATGCATTTGTGCATTTATGCCTTACTAGCGGGGTAACGAGCTAAAACAAAATACCTTCATTTAAACATTTTTATATCGTCTTATTCTTTAAAATAGCAAATAAAGAAGCTTGTTATGAGCTAACATAATTTATGTAGAACCAAAACCTAGTGGAAATCATACAAACTTCGCTGTTGCTCAGTACATTGGTTGAGCGCGAAACATTTGTCCAGGTTACGGGGCGAGGACTGTTACCCGCTCTCCGCTCCCTCTCTCTCTCTCTCGCTCTTCACCACAGAATTCTATTCTTCCCGTGGCAGCTCAAATTGGAGTCTCCGCTGCGCTCGGGAGAGCTTAGCTAATTAGAATAAGCATTAGTTTCTCACTTGTATTCGCCGAATAAACAACGTCCGGTCGCGCCCGCGCAATTATTAAAAGTCAAGTGTTTGCCTGTTCGAGTGTTTTATCTTTCAGCATATTTGGAAAATTCCAGGCCAGCCAGCCCCAGCCCAACATTTGGTCCTTCGAGCCGGATAACCTGGATTTTCGATTTTGTCCACCAGCGAACAATTTCCAAGATATGTACGAAATTTCCATTCCTTTTAATTGCCGGTCTGCAGCAAAAGGTTCGAAAATTCAATTTCTTTCAATTTGCTGTAAGATTTATTGTCAAATCTAACGGATTTCTCCGACAAAAGGCAAGTAAAGAAAAAGTACTTATTCATTCCTAGGGGCGCCGTCATATTACCCACCGTTCCCTTTCAGCCTCATTCGTGAAAGTTAAAAGTCCAAATCTTCGAATATATGTCCAACGCAAGCCAAATTCTTTTCGCAAAACATTTATGCTTAAACTCCGCAGTCCACTTAATACAATTTGCTATCGAAGAATAAAATAACAAACCAAACAACACATACCCTCTGGCCATTCCAAATAAAATATAAATTAAACATTTACACGCCAGTTCCATATATTACATATTACATCAACATATATTCCATATTACATCAACATATTTTCCATATTACATCAACATACATTACATATATTACACCCACATATTATATATCACATATATTACCTACATATAGTATCTACATATATAATCTACATATATTATCTACATACAGTATCTACATATAGTATCTACATGTATTATCTACATATAATACCGACATACATTGCGCATATTATCTGCATTCCTTATACACATATACCAAATTGTAAATTGTTTCCCGTCGGCAAGTCCAAAGCAACAAATAAAAATTTTTCTCCATAAAATCCAAGATAAATAAATTTCCAAATCAATTTCCGAGCCATAAATTAAAAGCGGTTTTTCTTTTTTAACAAATAAATTTTTCAATATTTATTTAATTATTTTTAAATTTTCATAATAACTACAAGAACCACAATAATTTTTTCATCCAAAAACAAATTTTCTTTGTAAACCAAAATTTAAAAAATAAAAAGAAGACGACCGCTAAATATAAGTCGTTCACCCGAAAAATATTTTTTCCTGTATTGCTTGGATAATTTGTGTTTTTGTAGAAGTTTTTAGAACGCGGAGAAAAGATTCCAATTCCACCATTCCAAATTTCTCCGTTTCCAGTTGTAAAGAAAAAATAACATTTTTTGCTACGTTCTAATAAACATTTTTTGACCGTGTTCCACATTCCAAGTGTTCCAACCGTAAATCAGGTGGACCTGATTACCATAAATCTCCGGTCATTTATACAATTCGCGGTTCACTCCAAGTCAGCTGTCCAATTAGTTCAAACTACGACGTTTCCACTTAGTACATTTTACACCACTTTCACACCCGTTACATCCCATACGGTCTTTTTTCGCTGCTTTCTACCGTTCACGGCAGCAATCTTAAACTTATTAAGTGCAGTCTAACGACATTTGCAAAAGTGTGACCGTGCTCCAAAACAGCTTCCTTTCCATTTCGCATTTCTTCGATTACGCCCATGGGGGACGATAAGAAAAAATTGTCCGCTGACAAACCCAGACCTATTTATTCACCACAAGGGCCGAAGAGTCCAAGAATTCCAAGCATTTCGGTGAAAACGCCTGCGCAGATTTCCGACGACTGTGCTACTCCATCCAAAGCCATAGTACAGCGCACAGCTAAAAATATTGCTGCTTCCGATCTGGCGCTAGCCAAATTCATTTCGGTTTCTGACTGCTTAAGCGAATTTGAGGCTCAGATCAACACTCCGGAATCTGCAGCTCCAACCGTCACGATGCTTAGCGTCCGTAGCGACCAAGTCCGAATCCTATGGGACAAGGTTGAACAGGAATTCGACATCTGCTCGGAGTGCCTTGTGTCAGTAGGCGAAGCGGCAGCAGGCAACATGCCTATTCTCAGGGCTAAATTCAGTTATTGCTATTCAGTCTATGAAAGGTGTGTTGCCCAGCTCGTTGACAAAATCGAACAGGGCACGTCTCAGTCCATCCCAGCCGCGAACGCGGCGCCCCAGGCCTACATTTCCTCTGGCTGTCTGTTGCCTCCATGCGATACAGAAGTTTTCGCAGGCGACTATCTTCGCTGGCCGACTTTCCGGGATCTTTTCACAGCCATTTATACCAATAAATGGTTGACTGCGGTTGAAAAGTTATTCCATTTAAATGCCAAAACAAGTGGCGACGCGCATGCCATCGTTTCGATTTCGCCTCTCACCAACAAGGGTTTCCGCTCTGCCTGGGAGATTGTTGGTAAACAGTTAATTGAAAATCCTGTTTAATGTGCAGTCTATACCACAGGAATCTGGGGCGGCGTTGAAGGTACTGCAAAGTACTGTTGCTTGACTGCCTTAGAAATGTCAGGCATCAACATTGAGAACTGGGACTGCCTGCTGGTATATCTGTGTTCATCAAAGCTCCCGAAGATAACTCTCTCCTTATGGGAGCAGTCGCTCCATAAGAAAACCGACATCCCGACATGGGTAGAGCTGAACACCTTCCTCACAGAACGTCATCGAACCCTAGAGGCCATCGATGATGTGAGGCCGCCCGTACCAAGTCAGTCGCACTCCAAAGCGATGAATTCAAGTGGGCCCTCTAGAAAAATAAATTCCTACGAGACGAAAGTGTCTCCAAAATCCAAAAGTTGCGACTTGTGCAACAAGGAAAACCATCCTGTCCGTGTATGTCTCCGTTTTCTGATCGAATCCGGATCAGAGGCAACATTCATAACCGAGCGACTGTTCAATCTAATTAGATTGTCATTCCAGGTGGCTCAAGCCCAAGTCTCAGGCTTAAACCAAACAGTAGCAGGTCAGTCCAAGAAGCTCTGCAGTTTCACAATCCGATCTCCGACTAGGCCCGCGTTGCAGTTGGAGACGACGGCCTATGTCCTCTGCCTTCCTACCCAATTCCGCAAAATATCCTTCGGGATCTTCCCGATTTTCCACTGGCGGATCCAAAATTCTATGAGAGCGCACAAATAGATGTCCTTATCGGAGCCGACATTCTGCCTTCGGTGCTTCTGAGTGGAGCAAAAACCAACATCTGTGGCTCTCTCTTGGGGCAAGAGACCATTTTCGGCTGGGTATTAACTGGGCCAGTGTCAGATCTCCCACGCGTACGATAATTCACTGGACAAACTACTCACAAAATTATGGGAGGTGGAGAATATACCGATAAAGTTGGTAAAAGAATCCGATTCCACGTGCGAGAAGAAGTCCCACTTAACCATTCAAATTCTGAAGTGGCGCTATTTCCGATACGTGTTTAGCGCCGATATCGAAAAAATGTATCGGCAGATCTGGGTAGATCCGAAGCACACTCCATTCCAACGAATACTTTTCCGAAATAATAGAGGGGAAATCAGAGATTTCGAATTGAAAACAGTAACCTTTGGAGCCAATTGCGCACTGCCAAAACCCTCGGTAATCGCTGGAAGGCAACTTCCGACGAATTCTTCTTCGTTCCGCCATTGTTGGCTATTGAAACGTCCTTCACAAAACGCCAAGTCCTGTCCCAAAGTGCCAAATTGTTCGACCCTGCAGGCTGGTTAGCGCCGTTTATCGTTCGAGCTAAAATTTTCATGCCGGAGATTTGGCTACAGGAGCTTGGGTGGGACGAAGACATTCCAAATGAGCTTTTTCAGCGATGGCTTAATTTTCTCCAAAGGTATTCGGTTTTAGAGCAGATATGCATTCCACTCTGGCTCTCGTTTCATCCAGAGTTCTAGGTCGAGCATCATGGCTTTTGCGATGCATCGCAAAAGGCTTATGGGGCGGCAATATGGTGGAACATATTTGTAGCCAATAGGGTGACGAGTATCGCCCAGGCCACAAAAATAGAAAATTGGTCTCATGTTCAATCTGAGCATAATCCAGCAGGCCTGGCAAGTAGAGGAGTTTCCCTCCAAGATCTAGCCGATAGCCAGTTATGGTGGCACGGACCGACTTGTTTGCAAAATCCACGCAATCAATGGCCAACTCAGGTATACAACGCTCCGGTGACCGATCTGGAGAAGCGTGCTCTTAAAGTCCATCTCGCAAAAGCTCCTTCTGAAGAGTTATTGGAACGTTTTTCCAAGCTTGAGAAAGCACTACGGGTCCTCGCTTATGTTTATCGCTTCATACAGCGGTGCAGGAAGCAGACATCTCCATCTGATGTGCACCTGCTGGCCACTGAAATCGCCGCCGCCGAGCGGTTCCTAATTTCGAACACTCAGCGCAGAGAATTCCCTGTGGAATATCACTGCCTAAGTGAAAAGCGTCCAGTGCCAAGTTCCAGTTCCATCCTAAGCATGAACCCTTTTCTAGATCCCCAAGGACTGATCAGGGCGTGCGGCCGTGTGGCGGCTTCCGAAAGCCTTTAATACAACGAACGGCATCCAGTGATTCTTCCGTATAACTGCCGGTTTTTTCGCCTCCTTGCGAATTTCACACATCGCATAACTCTCCATGGTGGTAACCAGTTAATGGTGCGTCTCATCCGGTCGAAATACTGGATTCCGAGAATTAAGAACCTGATGAAAGCAGTAGTAAATTCGTGCAAGGTATGTGTGATCCACAAAAAGCGATTGCAAAGCCAACTGATGGGTGTCCTGCCCAAAGAAAGAGCATCGTTCTCCCGACCATTCACGTATACTGGCATGGATTACGCCGGTCCGTTCAATATAAAGAACTATACGGGAAGAGCATGTCTTATCACAAAGGGGTATGTGTTAGTTTTTGTTTGTTTCTCCACCAAGGCCATCCATTTAGAGCCTTCATCTGACTTAACGACCGAAAAGTTTCTTGCCGCTTTCGCTCGTTTTGTATCCAAAAGAGGGTGTCCACGTCAAGTCTAGTCAGACAATGACAAAACTTTTGTTGGCGCTGCCACCCTGCTTTCCCGCGATTTCCTTTAGGCCGTAAAAGAGTCGGTGACGAATGCCTATAGTCATAAAGAGATGCAATGGCGATTTATTCCTCCGGGTGCACCCCATATGGGAGGCCTTTGGGAAGCAGGCGTAAAAAGTTTTAAGACACTATTTTACAAATGCACTGCCACACGAAAATACACGTTCGAAGAGCTCTCCACGATCTTGGCAAAAATAGAAGCGTGCCATAACTCCAGGCCGCTCTCTTCTATGTCTGAGGATCCGACAGATTTGCTGGCCCTGACGCCAGGTCATTTCCTTGTCGGGGTACCCCTTATGTCCACGGTGGAACGCGAAGTAAATGGAGAAACGAAATCCATTCTAAATCGGTGGCAGCATTTGAAGGCTCTCCATGAGCAGTTCCGTGTGCGATGGAAAGAAGAGTACCTCAAAAAACTCCATAAGCGCACTAAATTGCAGGCCCCGACCAAAAATCTTCGCATCGATGACATGGTCGTCATCAAGGACGAAAACTTACCCTCTAATGAGTGGCGGCTCGGCAGAATTGAGTCTGTCTTTCCAGGAGCCGACGGCAACGTCCGTGTAGTAAACGTACTGCACGTGGAGTTGTTAAACGTCCAGTGGCAAAAGTGGTGCTTTTGCCGACGGAGTCTTCCGAATCTCCACAATAAATAGGCGCGCCTCTCGTCCTTATTTGTAGTTCACTAATCATCCATACTTTTTTATTTCGTTTTCGATCTCCTTTCGACATTCAACTACCCGCAGCATGGCCTCTCGTCAAAAAAACGCACGCAGTGCTCGTGCCCTGGAGAGCAGACGTACCCGAGGTATTTATTCCTACCGTTGCCGAAGCTATAAGTCGTGCTCAAGATCTAGCCCAGTGTGCGTATCCGCACACCTGTCCGAGCATTGAGCGACACAGTGGTGTCCAAGTTCCAGGACATCATGTTGGCTGATGACCAGTTCCATCGGCCTGCTACCGTCTCCATGGTCCTGGGAGCAGATATTTATACAAAGGTCCTCCAATCCGGATTTCTGACCTTCGACGAGGGAATGCCGGTCGCCCAGAAAACAGATTTTGGGTGCCGTAGGATGGATATGTTGCAACCCCAGTGATTGCAAGGGGGCGGAATGTCCAGGTTACGCTCTTCACCATTGAATCTCCAATTCTACTCTTCCCGTGGCAGCTCAAATTGGAGTCTCCGCTGCGCTCGGGAGAGCTTAGCTAATTAGAATAAGCATTAGTTTCTCACTTGTATTCGCCGAATAAACTATACGCCCGGTCGCGCCCGCGCAATAATTAAAAAGTCAAGTGTTCGCCTGTTCGAGTGTTTTTACATTTCAGCATACCGGAAAATTCCAGGCCAGCCACCCCCAGCCCAGCAACATTTGTCTGCATCATTCATAACTATAAAATGCAGTGAACAACAAAAATTATTCCCGTTGATTACGCATATGTTGCATATACATATATTAACCATGTTTGCGCGCGTACATAGCCAAGTAACGACAACTGCCACTTACTTCGAGTGCCAAACCGTGCTATAGTTATACCCGTTACTCGTAGAGTAAGAGGGTATACTAGATGCGTTGAAAAGTATGTAACAGGCAGAAGGAAGCGTTTCCGACTATATAGAGTATATATATTCTTGATCAGAATCAATAGCCGAGTCGATCTGGCCATATCCGTCTGTCCGTCCGTCTGTCCGTATGAACGTCGAGATCTCAGGAACTACAAAAGATATATTAAGCATACAGACTCCAGAGACATAGACGCAGCGCAAGTTTGTCGATTCATGTTGCCACGTCCACTGTAAAAAAATGTTTTGATATTTTTTCAGTTTTGTATTAGTCTTGTAAATTTCTATCAATTTGCCAAAAAACTTTTTGCCACGCCCACAAACCGCCAAAAACTTTTATGAATTGTTTTTATGAATTATTTTTATGAAATATATATTTTTAAAAAGTAATTTCTTTTTTTGGAAATTCTTTGTTTTAAATTACAGTAATTATAGTTATTTAGTCAAATTACTAGTATAAAAAAAGCGCGCAATTATGGGTAGGAAGAAAAGCGCTACAATTTTTTTTCTTTTTCTTTTAATACGTTTTCTTTTTCTCTTAATACGTTTGTTTAAAGCTGACTATACGTAGAGCTCCTAAATTTTTGTAAATTTCGCTATATAATTGTATTTATAATCAATTAAAGTCGTTTTGTTGCATTGGTAAAGTACGGAAATATGTATAAGTGCGAATATAAATTGCGATTGTGAAAAATAAAGGAAAATTAAAATAAACTTAATTTCGTAATTTTACGCGCTAATACCACGTGCTGCTGCTACTGCTGCTATTCAAAAAAGGTTTGAATTAAAATATAATTTTAATATAAAAACATTTTATTGGAATTGCACAATGGCTATGGCCGAAAAGAAAAGGGCTAACATAAGTGGGAAAAAGTGCAGTTTACCACACTGCCAGAAATCTAGGCGCGATTTCCCCACTCTTAAATTGTTTAGGTTTCCTGAAAAGTTTCCAACAACTTTAATGAAATGGGCGAAAAAGTGCCAATTTAAGGAAGATTTTGTGGCGAGCACTTCATCACTGTTTTTACGCCACGATCATTTCTCCCAAGATGATATTGGGATAAAATATCTGAAGAAAGGAACAATTCCAGATCGAAACCTTAATAAATATAATATTTGCAATAATGATGAAATAAATTTGAATGCTGTAAGGTCGCCTGCGCAAAAAAGATACCGCTCACAGTCCCCCGTTGAAATATGTCGTCAGTGCCATAAAAACACGAAAACATTAAATATATATCTTACAAAAAAATGTCTTATGAGAGACAAATTCGATTTAAAACTAAGGAAAGAAAACTCAAATTTAAAACGAAAGTTAATAAGGTTGGAATCTAAGTCCGAAAAAAACCTACTTTCTCAAATTGATAAAACTAATTTAACGGGAAATGAAAAAATACTGGCAAAAATGCTTCTTAAAAAAAAAAAAGGACACAAATACAAGATGGAATGATTCCGAAAAATGGTTTGCTCAGAGCATATATTACAGGTCCACTTCAATATATATGTTTTTATGGGACTCACTGAAATTAAATTTTCCCAGTCCATCATCGTTAAAAAAGTGGAACAGCATTAAAAAATTACAGCCGGGAGACAACGAATGTTTGTACTCAGCCCTCAGAGAAACCATTAAGGGAATGAATGAATCGGATAAAGAATGCATATTAACTTGTGATGACACAGCAATAAAAAAAATATAACTTATAATGTATCAGTTGATATAATAGATGGACTAGAGCATTTAATTGATCGCTCTAATAAAATGGGAAGCCACATTTGTGTATTCGTTATTCGGGATATTTTAAAGAAATAGAAATGTATATTAAACTATTTCGTGCCCGAAACAAATATAAAAGGCGATTGCTTAAAAACGCTTATTTATAAAAACATTAATATTGCTGAAAATATTGGGTTCAAAATAAGGGGTGTTGTTTATGATCAAGGAGGTAATAATAGAAAATGTACCTCATTACTTGAAGTCACCAATGAAACACCTTACTTTACCTTAAATAGTAAAACAAACAATTTAATCTAAATAGTCCCGAAGTAGCAGCTTCTTCTGCTGAATTTGTTCAAAAAGTTAATGATTACTTTGATTGCCTGAATAGCAGAGTATTAACTGACAAAAACCCCATGAAATGCGCTCTTCAAGTAAACAATCCTGTTTGGCATAAACTGAAGGAAATGCAGGAATACCTAAAGAGCGTAAAATATCACGAGAATAATATATATTGTCTTAATGGCTTGATCCAAACTACTGAAGCTATATTTGGAATCGTCAAAGATATATTTAAGGACCACACAGACCACTTTTTCTTTTTAACAAGTAGAGTTAACCAGGATCCCCTTGAAAATATATTTGCGTGCGTTCGAGCAAAAGGTGGTAACTGCAGAAATCCTTCAGTTAACGAATTTAATATAATAATTGCCAAGCTTATATTCTTACTCATTTTTAAATTTTCCCAAAATTCAAATTGCGAATCAGATGATGATGTGATGTTGCCAATAGAGTTCGATTCGATTATATATCAGCCATGCATTGAAAAGCCAGGCAGTGAGAGGTACTTTGACCAAAATATAGATCATTTTTTGGGCAATGATATACCCATTGAATTAACTTCGAGAAGATATTTTGTTGCTATATTGCAAAAGGATCCAATTGCGATAAATGCAGATCGGTTATTTAAAAAAATACCGAGCATTTAAGAGCTCCATCAGAGCTTTTTATACATGAGAAAAACTACTTGATTTTTAAAAACAATAAAAAACAAATGTGTATAAAACAATTTATTGTAGACCAATAAGTGTACAAATGAAAGTAGTAATTTCTCATTATGGTTTCATGTAGATAATGAACGTTATATGCATAATATAGATCTTTTAAAAAAACTTATAAAAGTTTTGCTGTTTAAACATTGCAAGTGGACTGTGATTGCTGATAGACAAAAAAAGCAAGCTGAACTCAGCATTTTATCTCATAAATGAAAATATGAGTGATAAATGACGACTAAAAAAATGTAATATATGTATATATTGCATATACATTTTAAAACAAGAGAGAAAGCTATAGTCGAGTTCCCCGACTATCTGATACCCGTTACTCAGCTAGTGGGAAGTGCGAAGGAGAAATTTCAGCACTGACAGTTGTTGGCGGCTTGTGGGCGTTAGAGTGGGCGTGGCAAAAAGTTTTTTGGCAAATTAATAGAAAATTTTCAAGACTAATTAAAAAATGAAAATATATCAAAACATTTTTTAAAAATGTGGGCGTGGCAGCTTTGTGCGGCTTGTAGGCGTTAAAGTGGGCGTGGCAAAAAGTTTTTTGGCAAATCGATTGAAATTTACAAGACTAATACAAAAATGAAAAAATATTAACACATTTTTGAAAAATGTGGGCGTGACAGTTTTGGGCGGTTTGTGGGCGTTAGAGTGGGCGTGGCAACATGAATCGAACTTGCGCTGCTTCTATGTCTCTGGAGTCTGTATGCTTAATCTCAACTTTCTAGCTCTTGTAGTTTCTGAGATCTCGACGTTCATACGGACGGACAGACGGACATGGCCAGATCGAATCGGCTATTGATCCTGATCAAGAATATATATACTTAATATGGTCGGAAACGCTTCCTTCTGCCTGTTACATACTTTTCAACGAATCTAGTATACCCTTTTACTCTACAAGTAACGGGTATAAATATTATATAACTAATAAAGAGCGAGGCAATATATATTGAAAAGCAATAGTTAGAAAACTAGCTTAGTTGGGGAACATGGAAATTTTTTAATGTTTAACATTTAAACATTTCAAGTCGACTCGAAGGTCATATAAATATAAGACCCCATTACAATTGTAATGGCCTCCCCGTGGTGTTGCCTGGTTACCGATTATTACATATTAATAATTATCAATATAAATATAAATATAAATATGTAAACGGTAGCTAATTCGAGCGGCGATTATATCAAGCGAATAAAAAAAAATTCTTCGAAACCATAATAACCATAAAAACCAAATTCGTTTCTTAGATCAAAATTGATTTCGGCCCGAAAATCGTCTTCTAGCACAAGCACGCACACATACACACTATCTCCTTTAATGATTTTACTCACACAAGCAAAACAATTATATTTTTAGATTTTACGCTCTCAATTGTTTTGGTCGTCACCAAACAAGTGGCTTCATAGTGCAAAACCAATGAATGGCCGTTACGTATCTTGTTATTATAATGTCTTTGGTTAAATGAACAATTTTGTAAAATCACTTTTACATTAGGGATCCATAACAAGCTTTACCAACAAAAACTCCGAAATGTATCGAAACAAAAATCGCTTCTTTTAATCTATTCCGAAGCAATAGCACAGTCAAACGATAAGACAAATGGATGATATTGCAAAATGATATCGTTAAAATTGGGGTTTCCTAAGGGACCCGCGCAAAAAAAATTGTTCTATACAATTCAAGCTAGAAGGGACACTAAAGCCGAGTTCATCGACTATCAGATGGTACATAGCTGAGAGTTGAAGTGTAAAGTGAAATTTAAAAAAAAATTTGAGCAAAAGGAAGTAAAAAATAATAATAATTGAAAATTAGGGCGTTGTGAAAATAAACTGACAGAACAAACAGAGGACAGGGAAAAAATCAAAACATTTTTATAAAAATGTGAGCTTGACAATTTTGAGCGGTCTGTAGGTGTGACAACATACTGAAACAAACTTGGGCAGCGAAGGCGTCACAAGACAAGCTTAATTTCTAGCTTTTATAGTTCCCGAGATCTCGAAGTTCATACGGAAGGACAGACAGACGGACATGGCTAGATCGACTCGGCTGGCGATCCTAATGAAGAGTATATATAACTTATAGAGTTGAAAACTGTTCCTTCTACATGTTAGTGAGTGAAGTTTCGGAGTCACCGCCGAGCTTATTCAAAGGAATACTATCCTCATTAATCAGAATTGAAGATTCTGATCAACAGATAAGATCTGATTTGATATAAAAAAGGCATTTACTTTTCATTTCGGCTAGACAAATGTGACCGTTTTACAAATCGGAAAATTCTTACGAATTCGAAAACCGGATCACCAATATTTCGATTCCAAATCGAAATCGTAAAAATCTTACAAATTTTTTTATAGTTTTTTCTAACGATGTATGCAGAGCGCACAACCAACATGAAGGTCAGCTAAATGGTTTTCTCTCTTGATGTTATAAGTTAACACCAGAGGAATTTAAAACAACAAATAGCAAAAGCTTGAACGCGCATCCGGCCATGCAGCTGCAAAAACAGAAAATTGCAAGATTAGCGTCTGGAGCGCTCACGGCAACCAAAAGCACCGACGCGGGCAGAGGCAGCGACGGAGTTGACACCGACGCAGGATGAGGCAGAGACGGAGTTGGCGGCATAAATATCACCAAAAATTGTAAACCCACTTCAGTTCTAATTTTTATTCAAATAAAACTGGACCTCGAGTTCCAATTACCTTCTTGTGAAACAATTAATTAATGTTTTACTTAACTGGCGCCCAACGTTAAAAGGGTCCTGCCGCGAAAGAAATCCTTCGTAGTAACAAAAAACCTGTAAGAGCACCCCATAGGCTGCCCTAGTTACGGTACGCGAAATCGCAAAATTAAAAAAACCTGTAAGAGCACCCCATAGGCTGCCCTGGTTCGCGAACTTGGAAATAAAAGACAATAAATCTTTAAGAGCACCCATTTGGCTGCCAAGATTAACGCGGAAAGGATCCTGCAATGAAGAACTCACTTACATCGGCCTGGAGGCTATCGCCGCAGACGACTGGACGGGAGTGTTAAGAAGGTACCCCAGTAGCACTCAGTAGCAAAAAGGAAGAATACCAACTAACCGGTTCAGGATGTACTTTATACTGTAAGTTAATTAAGTGAAGAAATCAAAATAATAAAAACATATCAAAATAAATACATGCGAAATACAGCAAAAATATAAAACGCAAAATCACTGAGAAAAAAATATTTGATAAACAAGACGAGAAATATTGTGAAAATATAAAAATTTTTATATGAGAAATAATTTGAAAATATAAAACACAAAATCACAGAGAAAAAAAAATATATTTGAAAAACATAACGAGAAATATCGTGAAAATATAAATTTTTTTTATTAGAGAAATAATTTGAAAATACAAAACATAGAATCACTGAGAATAAAAAATATATTTGAAAAACGTAACGAAAAATATTGTGAAAAAATAAACAAAAATTTGTATAAGAGAAATAATTTAAAATTACAGGACATAGAATTTTAACAAAAATTACAAAAAATATATTTGAGAATCATACAAAAATAATAAATACAAAAATATCAAATAGCAAAAAATACTGCGAAATATAAAAATCTTTTATGCATCTATGCGAGAAATAAAATAAATTTTTCTTTAATGAAAATTACAAAAAAATATTTGCAAATCATACAAAAAATATAAGAAAAATACTTTAAGAAAAAAATAAAAGTTTTTATAGATAAAATCTATATGAGAAATACTTTCAAAATATAAGATATTCAATTTTGAACAAAAAGTTACAGGAAAAAAATATATTGCAATAAAACATACAAAACTTATACCAACAAATTTTGGGGAAATAAAATTGTTGCCCTCAACAGAAAATACCAAGGAAAATAGTTTATAACCAATCATGTCAAACCCAAACAACCTAGTTAGGCCTGCCCTACTTAATCCGAATACAGGCCCCGCAGTAAGTCAAGCCCTTAATGTAACCAATATGCAGGGACAAATTCAGGAAATAGTTGAAAGAATTTTGAGCAACAAATTAAACGCAGACACTGCACCTCTACTAGATCAGACGGTAGATATCAGCAATGGTAATATGAACGAACTAGACCGGATCCCAGATATAGTAAAGTGTCTAAGCGAATTCTCTGGACAAGCAGGAGAATTTAGCTCATGGCGGAAAAGCGTAGAGAGAATATTACAAATCTATTCATCAACAGTAGGATCACCCAGATATTATGGGATTCTTAATGTTATCAGGAACAAAATTGTAGGCAACGCAGACTCAATCTTGGAGTCTTATAACACCCCACTTACCTGGACTGCCATTTCAAAATGCTTGACAGCACATTACGCGGATAAACGCGGTGTGACAACTTTAGAATACCAAATGACCTCGCTGGTACAGGGTAATCAAACCACAACGGATTTCTATCAGCATGTTTATACCCACCTATCTCTCATCTTGAACAAAATCACTTGCATGGAAATGGGAAAAGAATCAATAAATATTTTTGCCAAATCCTATAGGAACAAAGCACTGGACACCTTCATTAGAGGCCTGAACGGTGACTAGCCCAGACTGTTGGGAACTAAAGAACCCGCAGATCTCCCGACAGCGCTTCAGCTATGCGAGAAGTTGGAAAACCAAAGGTTTAGGACCAACTACGCTAATATTAGTCAAACCTATTCAAAAAGATTCGAAGGCCACTTCCTAAACCCGAGCCTATGGACATAGATGGGAGCATGCAGACAAGACAAGTAAATTACATGAACAGACCCAAATTCGGACAGCTGGAAAAAAGACCACCACCACAAGGACCAAACGGGCTGCCAGACAAAAGACAGAGAAATTTTCACCTAGACACCGCTAGCGAACAACAACAAGGTACAGGGCACAACGACGAACCACCAGAAATTAACGAAGCAACACTCAACGAATACTATTCAGAACCCCAGACTTCGAGCAAGAAACAGATGAAGCAGAATATACTGGATTAAATTGTTCAGAGTAGAACCCTCTTCATTACCATATTTCCAATCTAAAGCAGGTAATGGAGAGATGATTAAAATTCTGATAGACAACGGATCCAATAAAAACTATATACAACCTAGACTAGTAAAAAAACCAATTAAAAACAACAAACCCTTTGTCGTTAACTCTGTGGGCGGACAAGTTCTTATAACGCACCACACAATCGCCAATCCCTTCGACCTAAAAGATACTTTTATAAAATTTGATATGTTACCATCCTTAAAGACCTTCGATGCCATTATCGGAAACGATACACTGCGCGAAGTAAAAGCACAAGTTAATATGCAAAAGGGGTATATTTCAATACAGAATAAAAAAAGAATTAAAATAAAGAAGAAAATCTCACGCGAAGTCAACAAAATAGATGTCCAAATAGAACACGCTACAGAAACTCAAAAGAAACATTTAAGAACTATTTGCTCTAAATTTAAAAATCTTTTTGGAGACCCGGACGAAAAACTGACATACACGACAAGAGTAGAAGCTACTATAAGAAGTACAAACGAGAGCCCAATATACTCAAGACACTACCCGTACCCGGAGGGTACTCTCAGACCAGAAGTAGAAAAACAAATACAAGAGCTTCTGGATAATGGAGTAATTAGACCTTCACGGTCTCCATACAATTCTCCATTATGGAATGTACCGAAAAAATGGACGCTTCAGGAGAAAAAAATCACAGAATGGTAAATGATTTCAGAAAACTAAACGCAGTTACCGTAGCGAACAGATACCCCATACCAGACATCAATAACGTACTTGCACAGCTAGGACAGACCAAACTTTTTTCAGTAATAGACCTTAAAAGCGGGTTCCACCAAATGCCACTTAGAGAATCTGATATCAAAAAAACGACATTCTCAGTAAATCAGGGAAAATACGAATACACCAGACTACCATTTGGACTTAAAAATGCTCCTGCTATTTTTCAAAGAGCACTAGATGACATCCTTAGAGAGCATATAGGAATTAGGTGTTTCGTATACATTGACGATATTATAATTTTCAGTAAAAATTAAGAAAACCACCTGAGAGACATTGAGTTAATATTTAATGTTCTTGAAGAGGCAAACATGTGAATTCAGCTAGATAAGTGTGAATTTTTCAAAACAGAAAAAGAATTCTTAGGATTTTTAGTAGCCGACACTGGAATAAAAAAGAATCCCGAAAAAGTTAGAGCCTTCGTCGAATTTCCCGAGCCGCAAACTCTTAAAGATCTTCGTTCCTTTTTGGACTGTCAGGGTTTTACCGTCGCTTCATTAAAGATTATGCGAAACTTGCAAAGCCCCTAACAGCCCTTTTAAGAGGGGAAGAGGCCGTATTTCGAAAGACGCCTCCAGCAGAACGCTAATCCAACTCGACGAAAACGCTAGGGAAGCATTCAATAAATTAAAACAAACTCTTGCCTCCGAAGAAGTCAGGCTGGCTTATCCAGACTATAGTAAGGAATTTCAATTTACCACCGATGCCAATAATGTTCATTTCTAGAACCTTGAGTAAGGCGGAAGAAAGTTATGCACCAAATAAAAAAGAAATGCTGGCCATAATTTGGTCAATTCAAACTCTGCGAAATTTTTTGTATGGCCCAACCAAAATAAAAATATTCACAGACCACGAATCTCTTACACATCCAACTAACCCAAAAAGCCGTAACGACCAAATGAAAAGATGGAAAGCAATTTTAGAAGAATTCAATCACGAACTTTTGCACAAAACTGGCAAGGCAAACGTGGTTGCCGATGCATTGAGTAGACCTCCCTTGCAAACGCATGGAGAACTTAATGCAATGACAGAAACCGTGCACAGTAGTTTCAGCTCTTCCGAAAAATTAATACCTATGGCAGAAGAACCAATAAATGTGTTCAAAAATCAAATACTGCTATCCTTGGGAGAAAAATCCTACAAATTCGAAATTGTTTTCCCTACATACCACAGACACACTTTTAAAGAACCAACATTCAATTCCGAAAATTTGCTAAACATTCTAAAAGAAAGACTAAACCCTTCCGTTATAAATGAATTCTATACCGACGAAGAAACCTTAGGCAAACTTCAAGAAGTGTACCCACTTTTTAATAATTTCAAGACCAGATACTCTAATAAAATAGTTACAGACCTGACAGATGAAAATTACCAAGAAAATGCAATTTTATTAGAACATATGAGAGGACACCGCAATAGCAACGAGAACAAACAGCAATTGTTAGAAAAAGTATACTTTCCACAAATGAGGGCTAAAATCATTAAAATAACACAAGAATGTCAGACTGGCAAGGAACAGAAATACGAAAGGCACCCGAATAAGCCCGAGCTACAAAACACACCAATTCCACAATACCCAGGGCAAATTATCCACGTCGACTTTTACCTCACTTGTAAATAGGTAGTCCTCACAGCAATAGATAAGTTTTCCAAATTCGCACAGGCGAAAATAGTCAATTCACGTGCAACTCAAGACATTAAACAACCAACGGTCAGATCGAACGCTTTCATTCAACTCTTTCAGAAATTATCAGATGCCAAAAAGCTGAAAAATTACACAATTCATTAAACGACCTCATAGAAAGATCTGTTGTCAAATATAACTATTCAATACATTCGACTACAAATAGGAGACCGGTTGATTTATTCTTTGGCAGAAAAGTATCACTTGACCCTAAATTACTCCAGATAGAAAGGCAAAAAATTACGGACAAAATTAAGCTCACGCAGGAAAAAGATTTAGCTCATCATAACAAAAGTAGAGATGAGGTAAAACAATATTACCCTGGACAAGAGATATTCGTACAAAATAACAGAAGATTAGGTACCATGTTGTCAGCCAGATACAAAAAAGAAATTGTAAAAGAAAACAGAAACACAACAGTACTGGCAGAAAGAAAGAATACAAAAAACTCATAAGAAATTTAATACCACATTTACAGAGCCCTTCTGACAGTGTGCGCTGCTGACGTGCAAATAACGGACTACACCAACTCGGATATTGTGACAATGACTACAGGACTCGCCAAGGTACAAACAGGGACATTTAGATTGATCCATATTATTGACATAGAAGAATGTGAAATGACCATTGATAAAATCAACCACACGGCATTAATGAAATTAAAAACTTACGACCCAATTCTACGATTCATAACAGAAGAAATCAGGATTGCAAAAAATTTAATTAATAGCTTAAAAGTTAGGAATATAAGGAAAAGACATATAAATTTAATAGGCAGTGCTTGGAAATGGATGGCTGGATCACCGGATAGCAGAGATTTTGAAATAATTCAGGAAAAAATAAATTCAACTTTAAGTAATAACAATAACCAGGTTATCCTTAATAGGCTTATCATTGATAAAATTACCCTGGCCAATAGGCGATAGGAGATGCCCAAAGAGATACTAGCACCACTTTAATGTTTCAAATTCAGATGCTAAAAGAGGAAATTCTTAATCTTAATCAGGCCATACAGTGGGCAAAAGCAGACATTAGCAATCCCCAAATACTAGGAGATCAAGAGATCAATGAAGTCAAAAGAATTTTAGAACAGAACCAATTACCCTACACAAATTTTGAGGAAGCCATGCACATAGCAGAAGTAAACATAGCAAGTAACGGACCAATGTTAATCTATATTGTAAAAATCCCTGTAACCGATACCAAACAATTTTAATTAAACCAATAAAAATTGGTCAATTTGTCAACCAAATAAAACCCGAAAATGTAATTAGGTGTAAGAAAAAATTGCAAAATGTAATAACTACAATGAAATAACGATTTGTAAACATAAAAATATGATAGACATTAGTAACTCTTCATGCCTTCCAAACCTCCTAAAAAGTCGCCCTGCCACCTGCACTAGAATCAACAATCAACACATCCCTACCATCGATGAAATTGCACCCGGAGTTATACTACTAAATAAATTCAGCGGCGAGATCTCAGTCAATGGAACAACGTCAACGCTTAATGGGTCATTTGTCATTAATTTCAGCAATACAACAATAGAAATTGATGACCAAGTCTTCACGAATAGGTACTCCGTACACCACCAACCTATGCCGGCAATTCTCCAAACTAAAATGACCATTAAAAATCTGGAAGAGAAATTATCTCTAGAATTGGTCAAGGAACTTAATGTCAACAATACCAAAACCTTGTAGCTGCTAAAAACAACCTCCCACACAGCCGATATATTGATGGGATGTGTCATAATCACCGGAGTCGTTCTAATAACGATCCGCATCTTGATTAGGAGGGTCGCAAAATTCCGTGTCAACCCAAACACCGAAGACGAACAGATCAACGACCGCAACGAGTGGGGACACTCGATTTTAAAGGTGGAGGAGTTAACACCAGAGGAATTTAAAACAACAAATAGCCAAAGCTTGCACGGGCATCCGGCCATGCAGCTGCAATAACAGAAAATTGCAAGATCAGCGTCTGTAGCGCTTCCCGCTGGTGCGCTGACGGCAACCAAAAGCACCGACGCGGGCAGAGGCAGCGACGGAGTTGACACCGACGCGGGCAGAGGCAGCGACGGAGTTGACACCGACGCAGGCAGAGACAGCGACGGAGTTGGCGGCATAAATATCACCAAAAATTTTAAACCCACTTCAGTTCTAATTTTTATTCAAATAAAACCGGACCTCGAGTCCGAATTACCTTCTTGCGAAACAATTAATTAATGTTTTACTTAACCTTTATAAACCAAATAAAATCAAATTGATTTCTTTTTTAGTTGCCAATCGTCGACGTGTGAAGACGTGTTTTTATCGGATGTTTTGAGTGAAGTGAACGACTAATAATATAAACTAAATAAATAATCCGAAAGCGAAAGAGACGCTCTATGCGATGCAAGATCGCTAAAATAAATATAGTGATTCTTTATCTTAAATAATAGAACTTTGAGTCCGACACAAGCCCCGCTACCCCCAATAACAACAGCTGGAGCAATACCGACAACCCGCTCTATCTCGTCGTCGGCTGCACCCGCTCACGCTCTTACTGAGTCAGCGAAAGCAAAACCGCAAGCAACAAACAGTACTGCTACACTACCAGCAAAACGGAAGCTGGGTCGACCTGGCAGACTGGAATGGACCGCTACATTACAATAAAGCGAAAGCTTAGCCCGGAAAATTCAGATTCAGAGAACAAGCCGAAAAATACACGCGACAATTTTACCCTGATCAACAATGTAGCCCCTGTAAATACCAACCGATTCGCTATGCTGGCAGATACCGCTGAGGACGTGCCGCTGGGATCCGTTGATACCGAACCGAAGAAAACAAAACCTCCTCCAATATACATCCGCGAGAAGAGCACAAGCGGTCTGGTAAATACTTTGATCGTGCTCATTGGAAAAGATAGCTTTCATATAATTCCCCTTGTAAGAGGGGATTGATCTCAAAGAAATCAAACTTCAAACGAAAACGGAGGACAACTACAGAAAAGTCACAAAATACCTTACCGCACAAAAAACAGGCTTTTACACCTACTGTACAATAACTGTGGGGGCAATCACACAGCAAACTACAGAGGCTGAAAAGCCGTCTTCACAAAAGAATGAACACGGCGCGGGCACACCAAGGAACAGATACGCTGACACCACCGGAAACAAACCCAGAAGTATTTTTTTCGAAAGCAACAAGCTCCGCTCCATGGCCTATACCCACCACTAACAAGATAACATTTGCTAACGTTTTGAAATTAGGTATTAGGCCTCCAACCCAAAACACACAACAAAACTATAGCACAACTGAGCAGCAAGAAACAAAAACTGAAGCCATGATGCAAGCCTTACAACATAGCATGATGGAGTTTATGACATTCATGAGGACCACCATTCAAGATATGATGCGTAATCAAAACCTTTTTATACAAATGCTTGTAGCCCAACAATCAAAATAAACAATGGCTACCTTACGCCTAGCTACGAGGAAAGCCAATGGCGTTTCACAGCGCCAACTTGAGCTAGCTCAATTCCTAAATGAGAAGCATATCAACGTAATGCTTCCTTCGGAAACTCATCTCACAAGCAAGTACAATTTTCAAATGAGAGACTACCACTTCTATGGTACAGATCATCCCGACGGAAAAGCACATGGTGGGACCGCCATACTCATAAGGAACCGTATGAAGCACCACTTTTACAAAGAGTTTGCTGAAAATCATCTTCAGGCCACATCTATGAACATACAGCTGGAGGAGCAGGCGACTACAACGCTAAACATACTCACTGGGGATCGCGACTTGTGAATCCAAAAGGAAAACAGCTTTATAAGACTTTAATAAAAGCCACTAATAAACTTGACCATATTTCTCCTGGGAGTCCTACATACTGGCCATCAGACCTCAATAAGCTGCCTGACCTGATCGACTTCGCAGTTACGAAAAATATTTCCCGCAGTTTGGTTAAAGCTGAATGTCTGCCAGATCTGTCATCGGATCACTCGCCTCTACTAATTCACCTCCGCCGGTACGCAGAAAACGTGAAACCACCATACAGATTGACTTCACACAAAACAAATTGGCTCAGGTATAAAAAATATATAAGTTCACACATTGAGCTAAACCCAAAACTCAATACTGAATCTGATATAGAGAGTTGCGCGAGTACATTGCAATACATACTTACTGCAGCAGCTCTTACTGCAACACCAAAAATCACAAAAATTACAATTAATTCGAATAAAACCAACGTACAAATCGAGCAACTCGTCCACGTAAAACGACGCCTACGCAGAGAATGGCAATCTACCAGATCCCCAACAGCAAAACAAAAGCTAAAAGTAGCCACAAGGAAACTGTCCAACGCCCTAATCATTTTATTTTTATTTTATTAATTTTAATTTAATTTTATTAATACCATTTTTATATATTAGAAAAAGAATTTGTAATGGAAACTCGAGCAGCGACGGTGCCACCTGTCGACCAATTGGCCGAACTCAGCCAACGGGTGCGGGCCATGGAACTGGTCATGGAAGCAAATACGAAGCAGCTGGCGGAAACCACAAACCAGGTTGCGATGATGACGGCTTTGCTGAAAGTATTTTAAAAGGGAAAGGCGAAGGATGTGGCTGTGGAAGTGGCGTTCCCAGTTGCATCAGATGAGAAGCTTTTAGCTTTGCAGCTAAAAATAAGATCAGGCTCGAAAGAACGCCACGTACATAAGTACATAAGTAAAGTATTTATATTCTAAATGATCGTGAATATTTTTTTTTTTTTTTAATTCCTTCTATTCCTTTCGGGAACTTAGGGCTTGTACGAGAGCTTTCCATCTAACTCTATTTTGAGCTGTCTGTTTTGCACTTTCCCATGTGGTGTTTATTTGGGCTAGTTCTTGGTGAGCGGTTCTTCTCCATGTTGCTCTTGGCCTTCCTACTCGCCTTCTTCCTTGGGGGTTCCAGTCTATTGCCATCCTCACTATGCTACTCGGGTTTCTTCTGAGAGCGTGCCCTATCCACATCCATTTTTTCTTCCTTATTTGTATGTGAATCGGGGACTCGTCTGTAACGCGCCACAGTTCTGTGTTGGCTATTCTGTTTGGCCAGAATACCCCACATCTGACTCTCAGGCATTTGTTGCTAAAAGCCTGTAGCTTCTGCGTTATTTTCTTCGTGGCGAGCCATGTCTCACTTCCGTATAGCAGTATGGATTTCACACACGCATTGTAGATCCTGAGCTTTATAGCGGTATAGTCTCCCAAATGCTGAGCGGGCTTTGCCAAGACGACTGGAGACATCATCATCCACTCCACCACTGTTGGATATAATGGTGCCAAGGTATGGGAAACTGGTAATGAACTCGATTGTGTTCCCATTTATGTTGATGTTTCCATGGCTGGAGTGGTTGAAGCACATAGCTTTTGTTTTCGCTATGTTTATCTCGAGCCCTACGCTGCTGGCTATCCTGACGAGGTCGTCACTTTTCCTCTGTATGTCGCCGACTCTGTGCGATATGAGACAGATGTCGTCTGCGTAGTCAAAGTCCTCAAGGTGTCTGGTGAGGTTCCACGTAATTCCGCGCTTGGAAGAGCATACTTCGCTCATTAACTCGTCGACTACGGTGTTGAAGAGGAGTGGTAAGTCGATGAATAGGAGGTAAAGCGGAGCTTGCTCGGTTATTATACGTAGTGTATTTGCCTGGCTACGCAACTCCTATGTGGTTTGAAGCCTGCCTGTTCGTCTCGGATTGTTGGCTCAATTGTTTCCTGGAGGCGTTTGTTCAGAAGTGTAGCTAAGATGTAGCTGGTGTTGAGCACTGTTATCCCTCTCCAGTTGTTGCAGTCACTAATGTCGCCTTTCTTGGGAAGCTTCACGTTTGGTGATGTGGTGTGGCTAATTCCCATGAAGTGTTGGCGCCATTTTCGGATTTGTGCGTCATCATTGGATAAGAGGTTACCTTCTAGATCTCTGACTGGTTTGTTCTGTCCGTGCAATCTGCTGGTATAGCGAGCGCATGTTGTTCTCGCCGGCTGCTCGTTCTGCGTCTGCCGCAAGTCTATCCAGCTGTGCTCTTTTGTCCTTTCTGGCCGACCTTTTCACCGCTCTGCATAGTCCGCGATACTCCTCACGGTACTGTGTGAGCTGGTCCGCCAGAGGCTTCAGGTTGTTCCTCCTTCTAATCAGGTCCCAGGTCCCTTCAGATATCCAGTCCGTTCTTCCGCGTTGTTGCAGGCCAAGTATTTCCTCCGCCGTGGTCCGTAGTTGCCTGCAGGTGTGCTCCCATGGGTGGTCTTCTAGGGGGATCAGCTGTTCTCGCAGTGTGGACGTCATTCTCGTCTTCAGAGTAGAGTCGCTAAGAAAGTGCAGGTTCAGGGGGGGCGCTCGCCGGTGTTGACTGTTGCCAGTGTTCCTTGAGTGGTTGCGGTTGAGCTTTATTGAAAGTTCTCCAATGACCAACTCATGATCACTGTCTATGGCTGCTCCCCTTTTGTTCGGTACGTCCAGTAGCGAGTGTCTCCATTTCCTGCTAATGCATATATGGTCGACCTGGTTGCGCGTAGTACCACTTGGAGATGTCCAGGAGTATTTGTGGACATCTTTGTGTGGGAATATTGTGCCGCCGATGACCAGTTGGAATAGCTGGCAGAGTTCCACTAATCTCTTTCCGTTATCGTTGCGAGTCCCAGTTCCATGCTGGCCCATGACAGATCTTAGTCCGGTGTTGTTGGGGTCAATTTTTGCATTGAAGTCACCCATGAGGATGTTAATGTCACCTTGTCCTAGCTTGTTGAGGGTTGCTGTAAGGGCAGTATAGAAGTCGTCCTTGGTGTCGTCGTTTGCGTCTTCCGTCGGGGTGATGTTCCGCATTGAGTGATGTTTATGTATCTAGCTCTATATCTGAACCTGGCGGTCATGATTCTATCAGAAATGGGTTCCCAGGAAACCAGAGCCTTCTTTATGCGCTTGGACACAAAAATTCCCACTCCATATCTGCTGCCGTCACTGTTGCCACTGTGTAGGACCAGTGCCAGCCCACCTCATCTCGCTGATTCCAGCTATTGCAATGTGGAGTTTCTCCATCTCCGCCTCGAACTGTGCTAACCTAGATGGTTCTCTTAGAGTTCTAACGTTCCATTGTCCAACTCGTGTCCGTTTTGAGATGCCTATGGTCGTCATCGAATTTGGGGAGCCGTTTATGTTTAAATTTCTCGTATTAGTTTCAGTAATCGTTGTACGTTTTTCGACCGATCTGGTGATTGGCCAGATGCGGCTTATCCCAGTGGGGGGGCTGCCACCTGTCGCCATCGGGGAGTGGCGTCTACGGTGTTGTGTTGTTATTCGTAGAAAAGCGAACAGTCTGGTAACGCGCTCGCCCTGCTGGGTGTTGTTGCTGTTCGCAGAAAAACACAGGGTGCGCTTGGTACTATGTGGGTACCCCCGTTTTTCTCCCATGTAGTGAGGAGGGGGGCGGGGCGGTTTGGCAAGTGGAAGTTGCCAAAAATTGTTGTAATAGGCATTTTTTTTTTGTGGAAGAATACTTTCTAAAAGTTAGAAAAGCATTTCAGAGAGGAAGTTTTGTATGGCCATGTCGTGGTAGTTGCGCTATCCACTACACCACGAGGCTTCACAAATATTAATGTTCTTATTTTATTCTTCTAGATTGACATAACATAAATGTTAAAGCACAACAATTTCTCAAAGGCAATTAAGAGCGTTATGAAGGAATACTTTAAAAGCATTCCAAAATTTTTTTTTAGTTTTTATTGGTATGTAACGGGTGTTTTTTTTAGAGGTATAGAACTTTAAGTTGGCATTACTGTTCAAGATGGCGACCGATTTAACAGCTGTCAAGTGATTTATTCTCAGTTTGGTTTGGCAATTCGTCATGAATAGACTCACGTCTGAACAACGCTTGCAAATAGTGCAATTTTATTTCGAAAATAATGGTTCTGTGCGGAATACGTATCGCGCACTACGTCCATTTTATCGTCGACAAAATCGTCCATCAGAGCAGTTAATTCGATTAACCATGGACCGTTTTCGCACCGCGTTTACTCTTATTGATAACTCGCATCCCCAGAGACGCCGTACGGTGCGTACAGAAGAAGCTATTGCTGCTGTAGAGCGTAGCATTGAGGAAGACCCGAATGAGTCCATCCGCCATCGAGCACAGGAATTGGATCTGTGTCCATCCACTTTATGGAAGATTTTGCGGAAGGATCTTGGTTTGCGTGCTTACAAAATCCAACTCGTGCAAGAATTGAAACCAAACGATCATCAAGCAAGGCGTAGATTCGTCGAATGGGCCCAAAACGAGATTGCTGTTGTTCCCGATTTTCATAAGCGAATTTTGTTTAGCGATGAAGCGCACTTCTGGTTGAATGGCTACGTCAACAAACAAAACTGCCGCATTTGGAGTGAAGCTAATCCTCAAGTGTATGTCGAAACACCGTTACATCCAGAAAAACTGACTGTTTGGTGCGCTGTATGGGCTGGTGGAATCATTGGTCCGTACTTCTTCAAAAACGATGATGGCCAGAACGTTACAGTCAATGGTGATCGGTATAGAGCCATGATTACTAACTTTTTCATTCCTGAATTGAACGACCATAATGTCCAGGAGCTGTGGTTCCAACAAGACGGCGCAACGTGTCACACAGCTCGTGCCACAATCGATTTATTGAAAGACACGTTTGGTGACCGCCTAATTTCACGTTTTGGACCTGTGAATTGGCCTCCAAGATCTTGTGATTTAACACCGCTAGACTACTTTTTGTGGGCTATGTAAAGTCATTGGTCTATGCGGATAAGCCACAAACGCTAAACCATTTGGAAGACAACATTCGCCGTGTTATTGCCGATATACGGCCAAATATGTTGGAAAAAGTCATTGCAAATTGGACGTCCAGATTGGACTACATCCGAGCCAGCCGTGGCGGTCATATGCCAGAAATCATATTTAAAATGTAATGCCACAAGATTATCTTTCATGTCAATCGAATAATCCATCGTTGTTTTATTGCAATTTAAAGTTCTATACCTCTAAAAAAAACACCCGTTATAATATATATATAATTAGAATGCCAGCAGTGAGCGGAAAGGCCCACGTATTAATATTCTTTAAAAATATTGCAAACAAAAAAAGAAAAAAACAAGAGAGAACGCTATATTCGAGTTCCCCGACTATCGGATACCCGTTACTCAGCTATTGGAAGTGCGTAGGAGTCTTCAACACTGACAGTGTTTGGCGGTTTGTGGGCGTTAGAGTGGGCGTGGCAAACAGTTTTTTGGCAAATCGATAGAAATTTACAAGACTAATACAAAAATGAAAAAATATCAAAACACTTTTCAAAAGTGTGGGCGTGGCAGCTATGGGCGGTTTGTGGGCGTTAGAGTGGGCGTGTTAAAAAGTTGTATGGAAAATCGATGGAAATTTACAAGACTAATACAAAAATGAAAAAATATCAAAACCTTTTTCCAAAGGGTGGGCGTGGCAGTTTTGGGCGGTTTGTGGGCGCAAGAGTGGGCGTGGCAAAAAGTTTTTTGGCAAATCGTTAGAAATTTACAAGACTAATACAAAAATGAAAAAATATCAAAACATTTTTCATAAGTGTGGGCGTGGCAGTTTTGGGCGGTTTGTGGGCGTTAGAGTGGGCGTGGCAAAAAATTGTTTGGCAAATCGATAGAAATGTACAAGACTAATACAAAAATGAAAAATATTAAAACCTTTTTCAAAAGTGTGGGCGTGGCAGTTTTTGGCGGTCTGTGGGCGTTAGAGTGGGCGTGGCAAAAAGTTTTTTGGCAAATCGATAGAAATTTACAAGACTAATACAAAACTGAAAAAATATCAAAACCTTTTTCAAAAGTGTGGGCGTGGCCGTTTTTTGCGGTTTGTGGGCGTTAGAGTGGGCGTGGCAACATGAATCGACAAACTTGCGCTGCGTCTATGTCCCTGGAGTCTGTATTCTTAATCTCAACTTTCTACCTTTTGTAGTTCCTGAGATCTCGACGTTCATACGGACAGACAGACATGGCCAGATCGACTCGGCTATTGATCCTGATCAAGAATATATATACTTTATATGGTCGGAAACGCTTCCTTCTGCCTGTTACATACTTTTCAACGAATCTAGTATACCCTTTTACTCTACGAGTAACGGGTATAAAAAGGTTATTATCTAGTTTGTCGAGTTCAGATACACGTTTCTCAGATACAGGAAGTGCGGGGGAGATAGAGATACCCACGAACACTACTAAGCGGCTGATACATTTATTAAATTTTTATGTATTCAAAACTGCAATCGATGAAAACTTGCTGAATAAAATAAATAAATAAAAACATTTTTCAAAAATTATGAAGATAACCTTACCTTTCTTTCTATCTTAAACATAGTTATTAACGAATATATTGAAAATTTGCATTAATTTAAAATTTTACATATGGCCAAGGAAATAAAAAAATGTGTTGACAAACGGACAACTTTCTTGGTCATATTTGAAATTTGTTAATCGTAAACGACCATCAATATAGTAAAAAAAAAAAAAACGGTTCATTTAACACAGAGTAGTTGTTCAAACAAGAATATAAATGATCATAATATTTACCGTTCCAGCAAAATAATTCCTGGCTAAGTAAACGTTGCGCATAGCATAATTAATAAGTAAGGTTAACTTATTTTTTGGTATGGAGTCTAAAGCCTGCTTAGCTTTTAACTTGGCAACATCAATACTCATTGAATTCAAAAGTTTTGAGGAAATACATTCAATGGTTTCGTCTACATCCTCTGCAATAGAACAAATTATAGGCATACATTAATATTATTATTAATTATTAATAAAGAGCGGTGATGTGTATATGTATTTAACAGACGAATAGATCGGATCGTTGATATTTTTAATGGTTTTAAAAATAATATTGATGGAAGGAAAATGGGAAAAAATGAACGAACAAATTGTTGAAAAGTATGTAACTGGTAGAAGAAAGCGCAAATGTTCATGACAATGCCAGGCCTTCAACATTTAACAACCACCGCGATTGGAAGTTGGTAAGCGAGTAAATTTTTCCCGAAGTTTCTACTCAGTAAGACGACATGCAGCGTCAATTAAAGTTGCTCCAATTGAAAAAAAGACATGTTGAAACTGGAATGTGCTCAACATCGAAACAATGCTGCCCCATTAGATCGAAACAGAGCTGCCAAACAAGATCAATACAATGGTGCCACACAAGATCAAGATATCGCTGGCAGAGATGCCAGATCGGAGGAAGCAGCTGCAAATAAGCAAGCGTTGCTAGCAATGGCCAAGAAATTGCTTCCGATATTCGACCACGCTTAAATTTGGTAGCACTCTTCCGGACGTTTGCTGACTTTGCCGGTTGAGGAACTTTTATTTTAACTTGAAGAAGCTTTCCACAGTAAGGCGAGCAAAATTATATCTCGACGCCAGTTTCAAGAGTGCAAATGGAAACCGTCAGGAGATTTTCTCAAATATTTCAAAGAAAAAACGGTGCTGGCTAAACAGATTCGAATGAACGATGAGGAGCTATTCGACAATATCATTGAAGGGATTCCCGACTCCCTTCTGCGAAAACAGGCACACATGCAATGTTTTAACTCGTCTGCGCAGCTGTTGCAGGTATTTACTAAGGTTTCGCTTCTTAAACCGCTATTTTCTTCGTCTGGACGTGTCAAAGTTTCAATCGAGAATGAACCTGGTTCATCTGAGAGGAAGTTCGCATCCAACAATGAATATGTAAGACCATTTAAGATTTATTTCGGCTTAGAACTTAACCATTACTTATTCTTAAAAAGCATAATCGATTCTGGGAGTCTAATTAGTTTCATAAAGATGTCATACCTTGAAACCATATTGAAAAAAAAACAGATTAAGTTTAATGAAAAGATTCCTACAAATTACGTTGGCTTAAACGGTAGCCCTTAAGATATAATTGGAAAAATATCATATTTTGGCATTATCAATATAGAAATACTACATTTTGAGTTATTAATTGTGACAAAAAGATCGATGGAATATGGAACAGTTTTGGGACGAGATTTGATGAACACACGCAACTTTAAGATAGTGAGGGAAAATAGTTCAAATGATACAAATTCTGATAATTATTTTGCAGATAATAGAAATTGTGAAAATTATGTTGAAAATGGCTGATATTCAGAAAAATATTGTTCAAATTATAGATATTCAAAAAAAGATAGTTTAATTTATAGATATTCGGAAAATTATTGCTCAAATGATAGGAGATCGGAAAATGATTTTTCAAATAATAGGAAAGCGGGCTCTAAAATTCGACAATTTTTGCGACACTGCTCAAATGATCTCGTTAGCATATTTGAAGATGACAGAGTACTGAATAATAATTACAAATTTAGTGATACGGAATATGTCAGATTTGAACAAATTCCCAACCGAGTTAACTTTAAGTCAAAACATAACGAACGAAAGTGTGGAAATGACGGCAACTTTGAGTTAAAAATACTATCAATTGAATACCCAATCCAATAGAATGCAGCCAGTTAAACATGTGAGAAATGCGAGAAATGTGAATTGAATTTAAGAAACAGATTAATAGACATTTTTTTATGCATTTTATGTAAAAGCGAAACGACCATCAGTAAAATGGGAAATGACACTCAATTTTGACAAAACGAAGCCGTTTAACTACCCTCCAAGACGATTATCATACGCAGAGAAATATCAAGTTCAGAATTTGTTAGACGATTACTTAAAAGACGGGATTATACTTGCAAGCGAGTCAGAATATGCATCACCAATTGTTCTAGTTAAGAAAAAGTCAGGAGAATTAAGAATGCGCGTTGACTATCGAACAAAAACATGCTAAAAGTCATCTACCCTACCCCTCTAATAGACGACCTTATACCTTATTGATAAAGAAAGAAAGAAGGAAACTTTCTGATAAAGTCCGTTTTACCAAACTGAATCTCAGAAATGGGTTCTTTCAATCAAATACACCGCTTGCACTACACCAATGGGACAGTACGAATGGCTCAGAATGCCATTCGGCTTACGAAACGCTCCTGCAGAATTTTAGAAAAATAGAATTTTTAGAAAAATAGAATTTTCGCAGATTTGGTAAAAGAGGACTAGGTTCTCATTTACTTTACTTTACTTTACTTTACTTTACATTTACATGGATATTTTGATAGAAACAAAAAAAAGTAAAAGTCATATAGAAATATTAACAGAAGTGTTTAAGAGATAAGTAGATAACAAACTGGAAATAAGAATAGACAAATGCGAATTCCTTCAAAGCGAAATAAAATATTTAGGATACGTAATAACAGGAGTTGGCATTAAACCAGACTTAAAGGCGTGTAAGCAGTAAGAGATTTTCCGGTACCGACAAAAACGCATGAAGTTCAGAGCTTTCTTGGATTATGCTCCTATTTTAGACGATTTTAAAAGATTTTTCGACGAAAGCAAAGCCCCTATACAATCTGGTACGAAAAGATAGAAAATTCGATTTTGGTACATTTTGAAACATTAAAAAGGAATCTTCTAGAAGCCCCTATTCTGACATTGTACAGTACAACAGATCCAAAGGAATTTTCATTGCAACGCAAGCGCTTAAGGTCAAAACAGCTTCAAAGGTCAGAACTTTAAGATTATGAATAGCGTAATGGAAGCTATGTTATTTTATGTACTGAGTGAAATGGAAAGTTATGTTTTGTCTAATTATCATGATCAATCAGGACACAATGGCAAAGACAAAATGGTAGAAGTGATTTCAAAGAGCTACTGCTTTCCTAAAGTTAGAGAAAAATGTCAGATACATATTAGCAATTGTTTAAAATGTATAGCTTATTCTGAAAAGTCTGGAAAAGAAGAGGGATTCCTTCACAATATTCCCAAAGTAAATATTCCATTTGATGTAGTACACATAGACCATTATGGTCCTGTTGATAAAAGCAGGTCAAACAAACACTTACTAGTGATTATCGACACGTTCACAAAGTTCGTACGACTATATCCTGAAAAAACAACAAAATCTAAGGCTCACAGTAGGCAGAGTTTTAGATAGTTTAAAAGAAAGATTAGAAGAGATAAATAAAAATAAGTGAAGACATAAATTTTGAGAAAATTAGAGAAAAAGAAGTTAGTAAAAAACTTCAATACATTGCAAGAATACAATAAGTTTTGAATAGACTTTAAGACTCTAAAAGATTAGATCCTTATAAATATGTGTTAATGTGAGGGGCCACTGTATCTCCTCTGTGCACAGAGCTCGAATTTTTGTCTCATGAATGCACCTGAAAAAAGCAGAACTTATGACCACGACGCCCCCGCTTCTTCGTGCTTCTTCTTCGACCCCTGGGTGGTGTTTTTTCAACTTTCGCTCTGCGCCGTAGGAATTTCCCAATTCGATACAGCTTGCCACTTATCTCTGGAGAACGACGCAGAGTTCCGAACGTTCAATTTCGGTCGCACTGCTGTATGTAAGACTATTTTCCGTGTCAATTCCACATCCGTGAATTTTCCGACACAACGGCAGGTGAGAAATTCAGTTTTCCTCATCGATCGACATTTTTCAATCCGTCTTTGCTTCGTTCCGTTCCTTTTTTCGTACATCAACGAGCAAACGGTCATATACATACGTCTGTACATACATACACAATTATATGTCGATGCATATTGTGTGGTGAGAAAAAAGGCATAATTAATATCGTCCAACTTGTGTGCACTGTGTTCGGGAATTTCCTTGTTCCCCGGATAGTCCGCCGCGTTGGCGATATTTTTTTTCTCATCTTGGTACACATCTTTCTGTCCTTTCACAGACATTCAATACATCCAAATACAGTCCACTTCTCGACGCTTCACTGTACCCTTACATATGCATGCATGCCCATAGATTTAACCTACGTATATTATTTGCCATTTTCCAGGAACTAACCTTATTAAATTTCGATTTAATATAAATACAGATTAAAAGCGAGACAAAAACAATAACATTATTACAAATCCATAAGGGCGGGACTGCGAATTAAAAAGCGGCACAACAACAAAAACATTATTTTTGATTGATTGTCCAAAGTTTCGATTTAACCGCTGCAGAGGCCGCGGTGTTGTTGTTGTTTGTTCTCCCTCTCTCTTGCGTACCTTACGCACACACTGCTTGCCGACGGCATAACAGCCAAGGTTTTAATTCCACCGTTCCGACTTCGCAATTATTAAGTTAAAGACTAAGTGAATTTTTGCGACTAATATTTTCTGAGTTTTTAATTAATTATTTTCGGATTACGGGACAAGATCAACCCTTCGTGGGCCTAATTTGGTTTTCTCAACCAACAAAATATAAGAAAGATTATCGTTTGTATTTACATATTCATGTGCGAGGACATCGAGATCTCGGATCTTCTTGCCTACACTCCCATTCCCAACTCTGTTGTCCATTCCGCATAGGGCACCATCCGCCCGCGCAACTTTCGCCAGTTTCGCATCCGCTCCGGAGTCGCGGCGCACATTTATTCGTGTGCCACACAGGTCGTGTCATCGTCGTTCGCCGCCGGCGAGTATTTTTTATTGCCCGTTGGTTTGTTTTGAGTCAAGTTATTTGCGGGCAAGCGTTTTCTGAACCCTTTTTTTTTTGTCTTTTTCCGCCGCTCTAAAATAACCCAGTTGTTTCAACCGGCTTCAGCGGCCGCATGCCATTTGGCTGTTCACGTAATTCGTCTCTTCTTTCGGCGACGCATTAGTGTCTGACCGCTTCTTCCAAGGCACCCGTTGCCCAAGTCAGGTGACAAGCCCTGATCAGCAGAAGTCGATTCTGAGTATGCCCAAGGGAGGCGACAAGAAGCCTCATACGATCCCTTCGATCCGCTTGGACAGGTCCCAATCAGCATCTCCGCGGCCGCCTCAGTTTTAGCCCAAGGCTATTATTATGTGAAAATGTGAAGAAGGGCTATGATAGCTGCTCCGATCTCCTTTCTCGCCACCTTATCAGTGCTGGAATCCAAATACAGCTACTGTTATTCTGTCTATTCGAGGTGTGTTGCCAATCTTCAGGAGATAATAGAAAAGGCGGCCGTCCAGTCCACTCAGGCTTCCGTCAGTGTTCACACTCCTTTGACGACATGGTGTCGTCTACCGCCAGTGGACACCGAAGATTTCGCTGGTGATAATTTTCGGTGGCCCACATTCCGAGACTTTTTTACCGCAATATATATCCAAAATCCTCGTCTCACACCGGTGGAAGGGTTGTTTCACCTGCTTGCCAAGACGAGTGGCGATGCACACGTGATTGTGTCAAAGGCACCGGTGACGAATGAAGGGTTTAGTTCAGCGTGGCGAGGTCTTACGGCTCGCTATGAATTAGACGCTTGTTGGTTAACAGCCACCTGAAGATTATGCATAGTCTAGCAGCTGTCCACCAGGAGTCCGGGACCGCCTTAAGAGACCTACAGAGCACAATTCAAAGTTGTTTGACAGCCTCAGAGGATCCCTCAGATGTGCAAGTATGCTTCGCTTCCGGTTCAAGAGCCGTTCCACTGGGCACTGCCCTCACTCACGTGTGCCATCGGAGGGGCAACTTCCAAGCGCGAGCTCTGATTGACCCTGGGTCCGAAGCAACCTTCATTACAGAACGGCTGTTCAACTTAATTAGACTCTCTTTCAAGACTATCCAGGCCCAAGTGTCCGGTCTAAACCAAACCGTGACCGGTCACGTCACTAAGGTGTGTCATTTTTCGATTCGATCGTTTTCCAGACCTGGGATACAGTTAGATACCGCAGCCTATGTTCTTCCGCACCTGGCCGGAAAGTCTGGGAGGTGGAGGAAGTGTCCACAGAGACCGTCTCCGAGTCTGATTCGTTTTGCGAACAAAATTTCGTAAAAACCACCAGAACGATGGTCCCCATCGTGGCAAGTATGTTGTGATGCATCTTCACGATCCTTTGCTCTGGCTCAGTTCCTCCGCAACGAGCAGCGGCTAAAAAGGGGTCCCTAACTCAAAGCCCAGAATGACGCTGTGATCCAAGAACACCTTGGTCCAAGCACCGTTTTCAGATGGGTCGTGTCCGGAGCCTGCCACCAGATATAGCGAGGACCATGTTGCAACACGGGTAATTGCAAGGTGATTGCAAGGGGGGGCGGAATGTTAATGTGAGGGGCCACTTTATCTCCTCTGCGCACAGAGCTTTCGGTCTCGTCCCTCTTTTCCGCACTTACGCTTTCGCTCTCATCCGAGCTCACGCTCTCCAAACTCCGCGGTCGGCCGCCGTCGATCACCCGAAGCGAAGTAAAGCGGGTGGGAGCGCCGCTCTAGTTTTAAGCTCGAATTTTAGTTTCATGAATGCAACTGAATAAAGCAGAACTTATGCCCACGACGACACGCTTCTTCGTGCTTCTTATTCGACCCCTGGGTGGTGTTTTTATACCCGTTACTCGTAGAGTAAAAGGGTATACTAGATTCGTTGAAAAGTATGTAACAGGCAGAAGGAAGTGTTTCCGACCATATAAAGTATATATATTCTTGATCAGGATCAGTAGCCGAGTCGATCAGGCCATGTCCGTCTGTCCGTATGAACGTCGAGATCTCAGGAACTACAAAAGCTAGAAAGTTGAGATTAAGCATACAGACTCCAGGGACATAGACGCAGCGCAAGTTCGATTCATGTTGCCACGCCCACTCTAAGGCCCACAAACCGCCCAAAACTGCCACGTCCACACTTTTAAAAAATGTTTCGATATTATTTTTTTTTTGTATTAGTCTAGTAAATTTCTAACGATTTGCCAAACAACTTTTTGCCACGCCCTCTTTAACGGCCACAAACCGCCAAAAACTGTCAGTGCTAAAGACTCTCCTTCGCACTTCCACTAGCTGAGTAACGGGTATCAGATAGTCGGGGAACTCGACTATAGCGCTCTCTCTTGTTTTCTATTGAAATCCTATATTAAAGCCACACAAACGGCTTATAGAAGCCTTTCAATAACATTATGGGAATTTTTCAAAGCCTATTATGAAATGGGTATCCATTTCCTTATCCACCAAATCCCAGAATTGAAATTCAATACGATTCTAGTTTTATGTTAAACAGAAATTGATGTAGCAGCATTCCGCTGAACAACAGCAACCCGCAAGATTACCCCACATTAGACATCCCATTCGTAATCGCCTACAATTCTCCAAACTGCCATTATATCTCTACCAAAACAAAAAGTGTTTTTTGCTTGTGCTGACTGACTACTTCCGTTTAATAATTGAACATAACAAAAAATAACACACCGGCAAACTTTTCAGGCGTCTGCTATAAAATAAACCAATGGTGCACTTATTCAGGTAGTTTTAAAACTAAGAGAATAGTTTTCCTGGTATGGACGGATACATAGACGGACATGGTTATATCAACTCGGCTGTTGATACTGATCAAAAGTAGCAAAAATGTCTCCCTCACTATTTTGAAAACTTCAGAGTGAAATCACTATTACCCCTGCAAGGGTATACAAGAACATTAAAAACATTGTTTAAAACTGTGGACGTGATAAAAACATCAAAACAATTTTCATATGTGTGGGCGTGAAAGATTTTGCCGGTCAGAGCGTTACAGTCAGTGGGCATGACAACTGCATCGGCGCCTCAAGAATCTGCATTCATTGTCTAGCTGTCTAGCTTTTAAATTTTCCGAGACAGTCTCCTTCAGATCAGTCGTGTCTTCGTACCGCCAAGAAACCTCAGCGCTCATTAGGCAATCGTCCCAAACCAACAAAAATATTCAAAATCTACGGTTACAGCCAGTGCTAGTGCAACAAAGCCTTTGCAAAAATATCATACGCGCCATACAAGACGGTGGATCCAGCCGTTCGGGGACCACCACCACATATACAGCTCTATTAAATTCCCCCGGACCCAAATATATGATATCAAATATATATATCACATCTCAGAACCGTACCAAACGAAAATCAACTTACAAGCAAATAAACTAATGCAGCTAGAAGCTTATCAGATTTCCAGCGGTAACATTGTTGTCCGCAGTCTCCACAACTCTCTTAGGAATATAATTGTATATTCGAGGAATATAATTCTAAGGAAACTCGCGCATTAGCACGTAACACAAATTAAAAATATTTTAAAAAAATGGTAATCTTAAAAACACACTCTTCCACACACACAATGTAATGATAGGCTACCAAAAAGCCTCAATTCGCCAGCTCGCATTTTTGCTTTAGATTCAGGTCACCTGCAAAATCAAAAAAATTTTCTACAAATGTGGAGATTACTAAACAGGAACGAAATATGTAAAAAGCCCCTAAAATGCACACTGCGAAGAACAATTGATATACCCAACTCCCTTACCAGAAGATGCCTCGTGTTTAAAACACAACAAGAAATGGTAACTGTTGGGTCATGCAGCCGCCAAAACTATGCAGTAGACTAATCTCATACTCTCAATATTGTAAGCCGAAATAGTCAGTGGTAGCAGTTGCGATGCCCATAGTGCAAACCGCTGTTCTCGCACGCATTTATCTGTACGGCGCTCATTCCTTGTTCTCTTTGTTATCTACCTACGTTAAGCTTGGGCGCTGCATTCGGCTGTCTGTCCCGCCAATTGTCACTTCTTCGTTTTTCGGCAAAGACTCAACTTGTGCATTCGATATAGCTCCTTGTAGGCCCTAGCTGCCGTAAACAATTCGCAAAATAAACAGTAGCGAATAATAAATAGCCGAAGAAAGTTTGTTTATTTTCCGAGACAGCTATTGAAAAAGCTCAATAGCTAAACATTGGTGACCCCGACGTGATAGTGCTCATTTGCATGCATTAATTAATGCACTTATCCCGTTTATAAATAAATATAAATACATTAAATCGCAATCGGTTGGACAAGTGAGTGGTGATTTCGGTGATAGTGGCTGTGTTTAAGCGAGCTAGCATTATATACATACATTGCTACATATATCGTTACGTGCATTGACTCCGCTTGCATTTTCGGCATTTATTTTGTGCTCATCTTCCCGCTGAACCGAATTAAAAACGATTTGTTGCTATGCCCGCTGAAAGTGACAAAAACAGGGTGACCTTTTTAAGGCGCAAAGCCAATGCGTTGTTCAGCAGGTTGCAGAGGCTACAAACGTCGCTGTCTAATGAGACGCTAAGCGGTTACGACGAACCCATTCTTACGGTGAGGCTGGAGCAGATTGATGAGCTGCAAAGTGCCTTCAATGTTCTGCATACAGATCTGGAGGAATTAGATTTCGACGAAATTGGCAGTGAAATGAGCGAGAGTTTCGATGAATTCATCGTAGAATTCAAGTTAGTGTGCGCGCGGAAATAGCCAAACGCAGTGTGCATTTCGCGCCGCACTCAACGCTTGCGGAAGGTGTTGTGCCCCACCAGTGTAGTGGTCATCAGACGCAGCCGCGGCCGATGCCGTTGCCGCCTGTGCAGCTGCCAACGTTTGGCGGAGGCTACGCAAACTGGGCGGATTTTTACTCCGTGTTCACGAGCATAATCGACAGCCATCCGGACCTCTCCAACATTGAGAAATTTCAACATCTGCGGTCATGTTTGAGGGATTCAGCGCTGGAAACTATCCGATCATTGGAGATCTCAAACAGCAATTACGAAGCGGCTTTAGAGTTGCTTCAAAAAAGGTTTGATAATCGGCGTCTCGTTTTTCAGACGCACATCACCGAGATTCTGGGTTTAAAGGTAGTACGGAATGGTTCAGTGGCATCGCTTCGGGAATTGTCTGACAAGTTTAACGCTCACATTCGTGCGTTGAAGGGTTTGGGCACCACTGAGCAAATCGCTGGCTGCATCATAGTGCAAGTTCTGCTGCAAAAGCTGGATGCGGCGAGCCAAGCCAAGTGGGAGGAGCGCTTGGAGGATCCGGTCTTTGTCAACCTTATTCCGTCGTGGGAATCGATGGCTGCATTCCTGGAGCAGCGATGTAGGACTTTGGAGGCCGTGGATTGCGCCATGGCAACCTATGCGCCAGGCGTTCAGGTGGGCAGAAATCGTTCGACGCTAGTTGCTACCACCCAAAATTCTCTTGGTTGCATGCTTTGCCATAGTGCAGAGCATATATTATTGCCCGCAATTTAGAGACTTAGCGCCAGTAGATCGTCTGCGCGAGGCAAAGAGACTAGCACTTTGCCTAAATTGCCTAAAGGCAGGTCATCAGCTACGCCAGTGCAGCTCGAGCCGCTGCCGCACCTGTGGAATCAGGCATCATACGCTGCTCCATCTAGATGGTCCGCCTTCCTCGCAGCCACAAGTTCCGGTGTCTTCAAGCGCCCACACTGAGCCTTCTGCCCCGCTTTCGACTTCTTCTACTCTAATTGCCCAGGATCTCGTTAGTGACCTTGTGCTGCTAGCCCCTGCAACCGTTCTAGTGCAGAATCGGTCGGGACTGTTCGTTCCCTGCAGGGCCTTGTTAGATTCTGGCTCTCAACTGTACTTGGTCACCTCTCGGTTTGCAAATCAACTGCAACTTAAGAGGTCGAGGTCGTCCGGCTCCGTCACTGGAATCGGGGATTCCAATTTCGCGACTGATGGATTCTCGGTAGGAATTGCGATGCGGTCTGTCACTTCGGATTTCTCAACGAGCATAACAGCAGTTATCGCTCCCAATATCACGGATCGCCAGCCAAGTTTTAATGTGGACATTGGGGACTGGAAAATTCCAGAAAACCTGCAGCTTGCCGACCCGGAATTTCATAAAGCTCAGCGTGTTGATCTGTTAATAGGAGCTAGCCTGTTTTATGAGCTGCTGTGCGTAGGTCAGATAAAGTTGTTGCCAGGACTGCCATTGCTTCAAGAAACTCGTCTGGGCTGGGTTGTGTCTGGAGGCTGCGCGCGCCCTTGTGGTAGCGCCTTAATTGCTTCAAGCGTTCCTTCTTCAGCCAGCAAGGAAAACAGCATTGATGTTGAACTTGATTCACTTCTGCAGCGCTTTTGGGAGGTAGGAAATTGTCCCGGCCCAATAGTTCAAGCCACTAAGGAGGAGCTAGATTGCGAGGCCCACTTTGTTAAAAATTACACCCGATTGCCAGCTGGCGATTACTCGGTACGGTTGCCGCTAAAACTCCATTTGGATTCTTTAGGAGATTCCTATCCTCAGGCTGTGCGGAGATTCTTGTCGCTGGAAAGGAAGCTTACAAAGCACCCTGGATTGAGGGTTAAATATGCGGCGTTCATGAAGGAATATCGTCATCTGGGACATATGTCGCCTGTGCCTGCTTCCGAGGTCAGCTCGTGTCTATATTTTTTATCACTGCGTCATGAAGGAGGATAGCTCTACCACCAAGCTTCGCGTTGTCTTTGACGGATCAGCTGCCACTTCCACTGGTTACTCGCTTAACGATGTGTTAATGGCTGGCCCGGTCATCCAGCCCAAGCTATTTCACATCCTAATTCGATTTCGCTCACACCCAGTTGCCGTTACAGGAGACATATGTAAAATGTACCGATGTGTAAGAGTCTCGCAAGAAGATAGCTATTTGCAGTGCATTTTATGGAGGAACTCCCCAATAGATGACCTTCAAGTATAGAAACTCGACACAGTTACGTACGGCACCAAACCAGCCTCCTTCTTGTCCGTAAGGGCTATGCAGCAGTTGTCAATCGATGAGCAGGCGTCTTTTCCTATTGGATCAGAAATCCTTCGGCGCGATTTTTACGTGGATGATCTTATCTCCGGCTCCGGCACGGTAAAGGATGCTATCAGCATAATGCAGCAGACGGCTGGCATTCTTGCGAAGGGCAAGCTTAATCTAAGGAAATGGTGCTCGAGGGTGTGCCCGCCGAGGACAAGGAGTCGTTCATGAAGTTTGAAGATGGTAGCGATTTCACCAAAACTTTAGGTCTCGCTTGGGATCCCGCCTCCGACCAGCTTTTGTTTTCGTTCTCTGCCTTTCAGTCGCCATTGAGACCCTGCAGGCGCTCTGTTTTGTCTGCGATTGCTAAATTTTACGATCCTCTCGGCCTGGTCGGTCCTGTAATCATAAGGTGTAATATCTTTTTGCAGCAGCTCTGCAATGAAAAGCTGTCCTGGGATGAAAGCCTCCCGGAAACTCATAACACGAAATAGCTTGATATATGTCGCAGTTTTGAAATAATAAGTCATGTTAGATTCCCTCGGTTCGTGTTTAGCGCAGAGTCTGGTCTTGAGGTGCATGGTTTTTGTGATGCAAGCATTGATGCCTGGAGCCTGCGTTTATGTGGTTTCTAAAGGGAATCAAAGTTTTAGCCATTTGCTTTGTTCGAAGTCGCGCATAGCTCCGTTGAAGACCATAACAGTACCAAAGATGGAGCTTTGTGGTGCGGATCTTCTGGCTAAAATCATGAGGGAAATAGTTGGCTTGAAAATATTTAAAGGACGCTACTATTGTTGGTGCTACTCGACGGTGGCACTTTCCTGGATCCCAGATGAGCCCGCCAGGTTCAACACATTTGTGGCAAATAGGGTTGCTGGCATTCAGGAGCTGACAGATGTCACGGCTTGGCGTTATGTTCCAACAGCGTTAAATCCGGCTGACATCTTATCCAGAGGATCCCTGCCGTCTGAGCTTAGCGAATCGTCACTCTGGGCACATGGACCCGCCTTTCTTACGGAGCCTGAAAGAGATTGGCCAACAGCTGTTTGTCCTGACAAACCGGTGCTTGAGCTTCGTCGAAGTGTGTTCATCGTAAAGTCGCCGTACGTGGATGTAATTGCTAGCTCCAAATTTGCAAATTCGTACCCCTCACTGCAACGAGTGTTTGCAAACATTTACAAATTTCGTAATGGAATTCGTCATCCTGGGCTCACCGTCGCACACATTCAAGAGGGTACTCAGATGATGCTGCGCGCGCAGTTATGGGAGGACATGCACTCCCTAAAAACGCTGGGAAGAGTTTCCTCGTCTAGTCCCATATCCTCGCTGTCGCCGTTCCTGGATCAGTTTGGACTTCTTAAAGTAGGCGGTCGCCTCCGGAATTCGTCATTGGACTTTGATGGCCGCCACCCAAGGTCCCATCCGGTGACTCTGGCAATTATTTCGCATTACCATGAAAGCAATCTTCATGCCGGACCTCGAGCTCTTCTGGGTGCAATTCGATCCCAATATTGGCCTATTGGGGGAGGAAGACGGTTACCAAGGCCGTGAACAGATGCGTTAGATGTTTTCGGATGAAGCCGCGGCTGATAGAGCACATAATGGCGGACCTTCCCAAGGAGCGCTTGGAAGGATCTCACGCTTTTGAGGTTGCTGGCATAGACTTCTGTGGACCCTTCTTTCACAAGTCGGATACTCGCAACAAGACCGCGGTTAAATGCTACGTCTGCGTATTTATATACTTTGCAACCAAGGCAGTGCACCTGGAGCTGATCAAGGATCTCTCGACAGTTGCGTTTCTGTGCGGACTCAAGAGGTTCATATGCACCCGGCGGAAGCCGAAGCAAATTTGGTCAGACAACGCCACCAACTTTGTCCGCGCCAAGAATGAACTTCTGGAACTTCGAAGGTTATTTCTCAACAGCGAGCATCAAGGCTCCGTTCAGAATTTTTGCCTTTCGGAGACGATTGACTGGCGGTTCATCCCTCCACGGTCGCCCCATTTCGGTGGACTTTGGGAAGCGGCTGTGAAAACGGCCAAACATCATTTCTACCGCGCTGTGGGTACGGCGTTTCTGACCTTCGACGAGCTGAGGACGCTGGTGTGCCACATCTCGGCAGTTATTAACTCCAGACATTTAGTTCCCATTTCAGAAAACCCTGCCATTTTCTCAATGGTGGTCCGCCTTCGTCGTTTGACGAGCCAGATAAAACGGGCCTAAACTATAACCGGCTTGACTCTTGGCAGCGCATCTCCTTTCTTCAGCAAATCTTTTGGTCGCGATGGAAGGAAGAGTACTTGACGTTGCTCCAGCAGCGCTCCAAGTGGCGCACCCCAAAGCCTGGCGTAGCCGTGGACAACGTCGTTCTTGTTAAGGACGATAATCTACCCCCAATGAGATGGCCTTTGGCGACAGTCATGCAGTTGATTCCTGGCAAAGACGGCGTCGCTCGAGTTGCAGAATTGAGGACCGCGTCTGGAGTAATAAGGCGGGCAGTGAACAAGCTGTGTCTGCTTCCCCTTGAGGACTCTGTTGGAAGCCAAGCTTCCAACGGGGGGAGGATGTTGGGTCATGCAGCCGCCAAAACTGTGCAGTAGACTAGTCTCATACTCTCAATATTGTAAGCCGAAATAGTCAGTGGTAGCAGTTGCGATGCCCATAGTGCAAACCGCTGTTCTCGCACGCATTTATCTGTACGGCGCTCATTCCTTGTTCTCTTTGTTATCTACCTACGTTAAGCTTGGGCGCTGCATTTCGGCTGTCTGTCCCGCCAATTGTCACTTCTTCGTTTTTCGGCAAAGACTCAACTTGTGTATTCGATATAGCTCTTTGTCGGCCCTAGCTGCCGTAAACAATTCGCAAAATAAACAGTATCGGAAAATAAACAAACTTTCTTCGGCTATTTATTATTCGCAACAGCTATTGAAAAATCTCAATAGCTAAACAGTAACTATTAAAATCACGAAACTATCACGAAAAACCACCCCACATTCATACTCATAAGTAACTACAAGTGCACCACAAACCAACCATAACCCCATTATCTCAACGGACCAAACTGTCATCTAGAGTCTACTACTAAGGAGACCAACATGGTACGCTTAATTTAGTTATTCTAATGATAACAAACTAGACTCCATAAGCTAATAACTAAGTTCCACTTAACCTTTCACTAAACCTTTGTAACTCATTACAGGTCCATAAAAGGTTCCACTCCAAGCAACGAATAATAAAAAAATAAACAAAAACAAAATATATTCCAGAGGTGTGGGCATGAAAGTTTTGGGCGGTTTGTGGGCGCGACCAAAATTATTTTGGCAAGTCGATAAAAATTTACATGAATAAGAAAAAAATGAAATAGTACACTAACCATTTACCAGTAGGCGTGTAGGAGTGGCAGTTTTGGTCGGTTTGTGGACGTGTCAACGCCGATATTCGAGATCTCGACGTTCATACGGACCGATCGACTCGGTTATTGATCTTAAAATATACACACCTTATACTTTATAGTGTTGAAATTGTTTTCATATACCTGTTAAATACTTAAATAAAGAGCAGTTGGCTCATAATCACTCGGCAATAGCCATAAAATGGTTTTATTATTTGCACATTGTTGTCTAGTCCAGCAAGTAAAGGACAGTCACCTTTCCACAATAATCGTCATAAATTGTGGATACGAATACCACTATTCGTATACAACTAAATTTAAAAAAGCTAAATGTTATAAGGTGAAGCTTGAAAAATTACTATACAGTTAGTAGACAACTTCGACCTCTTCTGCTATTGTGCTTAATAAAAGTTTTGCGTACAATCTCCCCATTGTTAAACCCGTTACTTGTAGAGTAATAGGGTATACTAGATTCGTTAAAAAATATGTATCAGGCAGAAGGAAGCGTTTCCGACCATAAAAAGTATATATATTCATGATCAGGATCAATAGTCTAGTCGATCTGGCCATGTCCGTATGTCCGTCCGTCCGTCTGTCTGTCCGTCCGTACATCGAGATCTTAGAAACAATAAGAGCTAAAATGTGGAGACTCAGCAGGCAGGCATAGATTCAGCATGTGACATAGACGCAGCGCAAGTTTGTCGATTTGTTTCCACGCCCTAACGGCCACAAACCGCCTAAAACTGCCACAACCAAACTTTTGGAAATGTTTTGATATTTTTTCATTTTATTATTAGTCTTGGGAGTTTCTATCGATTTGCAGAAAAACTTTTTTGCACGCCCACTCTAACTCCCAAACCTGCCACATCAGATAACTCAGCCATCTGCAAAGTTCTGCAGCTGAAATTTTTTAAAACATTATCTATAAACATTGACATTTTTAAATTAATTTCATCGTACTATCAGGTGCCCATCACTTTTGAAACTCTAAGTGAAAAATGAGTTCACTTAACATTTAATGCTTAAAATGACACAGGAAAAACTGCAGTTACAAGAAGCGCCTGTAGAAAACGGTAAGAAAAGAATGGGGAAAAATATAATAAGCAAAATTGTTGACACAAAGATAATTGACAAACACAAATGATGATTACAAAAGAAACATCATAAAAACATAGGACAAGCAGCAAAATACGTCAAAAACTTGACCTTGAAGACTGCAAGACAGCTTGAGTTTATTATTGTTTACACGCAAATATTTGCAGCTAGACTTAAGATTTTTATTTCCTTAAAACATTGACAAATACAGTGATAGCACTCATTAAGGGGGGATCGGGGGGCAATATATCTAAAGGCTTACTTAAACAAGGAAAAATGACGTTCACATAATACACAAAAAGGTATAATCCATCAAAAATTCACCAAATATGATAAATCAATTCAATGAATTTCACAATTAGAATTTATTAAAGTAAATACCTGAAACTTTAAAATTCATTTTAAATAATTAAACTCTATTTTAGAATGTCCCGTTAGAGTTAAGACAAAACGGTGTAAATTTTAGAGACAATCTGGTTACTTTTCGTAAATATTTGGAAACATTTTTTTTTTTCATTTTTGGCCTATGGGCGCAACCACTGTGTACTGTACACATTCCTTAAAAAGTAAGTCTTCTCTTCTGAGACGGTTTTTATTAGCTTGGAAGTCGCAAAGGACTTGTTAATTATTTTCCTGAGTAGCTCTGTAAGCTTGGTTATGCACCGTAGTCATAATTTCGATCTGTTTTGCATTTGTTGGGAATGACTGATATTAAGTTTTGCAGGGCCAAAACTCATTTGCCGGGAAGTGTGGTGGTGCTGAAAGGTAGCCAAAGTCGGTAGGTTACAATGTATTGCATTTACAACACTTGGGTTGATGATTTCATTCAAGGTTTCGAAAAGTGTGGTTTTTCCTGCGAAGATTTGTGGCGAGATTTACTGCTTCTTCCAGGACTATTTAATTTATAAAACAATTTAGAGGTTTCTCCGTTGTTTCTATCGTGTAAGTACTAAATTGCTCACTGTGGATTGTTGCACAATCAGACTTCGGCTCGTTCGGAAGTGCATTAATTTTTTGTCGTGAAAGGGCGTCGCCGACATAATTGTGTTCACCCCGTGTGTAAATTACTTTTACGACATAGTCATCTTTAATGCTTTCCAACGCTTTATTTTGTCGTTTGGATTTTTGTCCGAGACTCCGAACGTTAGTGGTTTATGGTACTGTACACATTCCTTAAAAGTAAGTCTTCTTTTGTGAGACGGCTATGTTGGCCTGTATTAGTTTTCTTCAGGACCCAACTATATGTTCGACTTGTTCCTTTTCGTTTTCCGAAAAGACGATGACACCTCCCACATATTTCCTCGTCCACGATCTGTTCTCTTTAAACGTCGTCGATTGCCAAGTGAAAGATTGTAACCGCGTTCCAAAGGGCAAATGAGAAATTTTTATATTTTCCTCCATTTACTGAAAAGTTTTTTCGCGATCTTGCTCGGCGAGGATACCCGGATTTTAGGACTAGGGTTGTAAAATATTTGGCTTTTTCAGTATCTATTCGATACTTGGCAACGGGTACTAATCTGTGATATTTTTCTTGTTCAGTTTACTGAAATCGATTACTAAACGCTTTTTCCTACCCCATGTCTCATCTAGTCCACTTTTTTATCGACAAACCATGTTGAATTTTAGCCTTAAACAGGTCTTGAATTTTTTTTTTGACAAACTCTGCAACTATAGAGTACACTGGGGGTTTATCCTCAGTGCGTATAGTTGCCACAATATTAGTGTTATATGGCAAAAATTGTGAGGCTTTGGAGAAAACCTTAGAAATTTGTATTATTTGACTGAACTCCTTTTTTATCGATTCTGGCACGCCTATGTCCTTTATGTTGGTAAAGTTTACGCCGTCTCAGACCAGAAACTGAAAACTGATTCTCTAATATAGACGAAACTGTTTTCGATTTATTGATGGTGGCCAGGTAGCAAGTCGAATTCTAAAATCCCGTCAAATGTTGTTAGGAAGTTTAGTATAAACAGGAGAGAATGTTATAATCGAGTTTCCCGACTATCTTATACCCGTTACTCAGCTAGTGAAAGTGCGAAGGAGAAATTTCAACAATACAATTTTTTGGCGGTTTGTGGCCGTTAGAGTGGGCGTGGCTAAAAGATTTTTTAAAAAATCGATCGAAACTTACAAGACTAAAAAAAAAGGTGAAAAACAATTTTTTAAAAAGTGTGGGCGTGGCAGTATTGGGCGGTTTGGGGGCGTTCCAAAAAGTTTTTCTGCCAATCGATACAAATTCACAAGACTAATAATAAAAGGAAAAAAAATATCAAAACATTTCCAAAAGTGTGGGCGTGGCAGTTTGGGCGGTTTGTGGGCGTGGCAACAAATTGACAAACTTGCGCTGCGTCTATGTCTCTGGAGTCTGTATGCATAATCTCAACTTTCTAGTTTTTGCAGTTCATGAAATCTCGACGTTCATACGGACATGATCATATCGACTCGGCTATTGATCCTGATCAAGAATATATATTCTTTATATGGTTGGAAACGCTTCCTTCTGCCTCTACAAGTAACGGGTATAAAAACTACAGGAGCAGACCTGGGAACTGCGGTCCTCATTGAAGAGAGGGTGGTCCACAAGAGAAATTTCAAAAAAGCTTCCCTACAAATCAAATACAACAGAAACACATTTCCTAGTAATAGAAGCTTGTAGATTTAAAATCTCGTTATTTTGCAGGATTACGGGAATCTTATTAATAACGCTATCAGTAGTTATCGTTAGGGACTCTCACTTCCAATACATTCCTATACCGAATAGAGTTGCATTGGTATAGGAACACAGGAATTACTTTAGACATTTAGGCAATTTGCCACAGTTTTCAATCATGATAGACGAAACATCTAGGTTGTCCGGACTATTTCCCCAACCGCAAATGCGAAAGTTTCTAGACGTTGATACGAGTCATATTAGGAATATTTCGTCCGTATTAAAGGTGCACCACCGGATAGCCAGAAGCTTGCATTTCTTAAGCACCGCATTGAAATTGGTAGCGGGCACCCTTGATAAAGCCTACTTAAATATGTTAAAAATGGCAATACTCTCGCCCCCAATTCACTATTTTTCACTTCCGGCCACCAACTAGACTTCACAGAGTGCGCACTGATGAAAATATTGTAGCCGTTGAGGCAAGTGTTTCAGAAGACTCGAACACATCGATTCGTCACCGTGCACAGGAGTTGCATCTCTGTTCATCGACATTGTGGAAGATCATCCGCGAGTTTTTGTTTCCCAAATTGCGTGAGAACGGTCTAGAAGACATTTGGTTTCAACAAGACGGCCCCAAACGCTTGAAAAAATTGTCGAGTATTGGACTTCCGGGATGCAGTTTCTGAAAGACTCCCGTTGAGGCCATTTGCCCCAAGCTATGTTCCATTATTAATGCCATCCAATTATCTCTCAAATAAAAATAATCTGCTCTCTACCGCAACATGTTCATTTTCTTTTTCCATTTAAAAATATAAACCACCTAAAAAAAAACCTTTAGAATGTTAATTACAGAAATACATTCACACTTTCCAAATCTGAAAATTTCATAATTACAGTCTTAATATATAATATTAAATTAAATATTTTTTAGTTTTAACACAGTTTTTACACTTACCTGCGTCGAAGTTAGGAGATTCACTTTCGTCTAATATTTCAATTATATGATCCATGTTTCGAATAAATTGTTGATATGTTTGCGATCGAGTGACTTCTTCCTTCACACACTTTGTGTTCGAAAGAGGTGTTATTCTTTCGACCCTACGCATTTTAGGCTTTGAAACTAAATAATAACATTTTTATAAATTCTTATTTTTTATATTATTTAAGAATTATTACTTACATATTTGTTCCGGTGGTATGTCACCAATTGATATGGCAAGTTTTCTTTTCGCAGAAAATCGTTTTTCATCAGCTTTTATAGTAGAAAATGTATCAATTGGGATTTTGACTGTATTATTTGTACTGGAAGCTCCACTCACTGATACACATTCTTCCGCATTCATAGGCAGAATATTTAAGTTTTCATGTTGCTGCTGAGACGTTTCTTGTAGTAACCCCATACTTCTAGCCAATTCTGGTGACTTTTGTACAAACTTTTTAATACTCTGTTGCATAAGTCGAGAATCCTCAATACTAAGGCGGTTTATACATACCCGGACCTGGGACTTGCCACTTGAGGAAGTAGATGTCGATGTAGTTGTTGATACAATTTGGTTTGTTTGGTACGTTGAATTTTTATTAACCATATGTAAGTTGGTACTTTCTAAGAACTGTTGAGGGTTTGAAATGCTGACGTCATGAGCTTGCGTTTTTTTTTTTTTTAAATATTCAGTTGAAGAGTTGTGTGTTTGAGTGGTTTCTGTTTCAGTAAAAGGTGGACTTTCTACATATAACACGTTTGGAATATTTACAGAATTTAAATTAAAACTTGACGGGTCTAAGACATGGGAAAAAGTAGGATAAATATTTTGAATTTTACCAACATTTGTTGATACTTGATTAAAATCATGTTTTAAATTAAAATTGGTTTCTTGTTGCTGAATAAAAAACTGTTCTTGTATTGATTGCATCGTACTTCTTTCTGGTGTATTAGACTTTTTTTTTTGAGTATTTGGTGTAAGTATCTTAGTCGCATTTAAATCTGAGTTTTTAAATACGTCATCGATTTTTTTTTTTTCTGTTGGATTTTCCTTAAAATTTATTTGGGAAAATTCTTCTAAGATTTCTTTTGAGGTCATACTAAAACAGAATAATGCATTAAAAGTTAAGCTTGTAGTATAATAAAATATAGACCCCACCTAGTTAGCTGATTGATACATTCTTCAGAGTCTTGCAATCGATCTTCATTTGAAATCGCCAAATTTGTTGGTGATGTATAACATTCCGGCATTGAATAGGAATCAATTTGCATTTTCCTTGCCTCGAATCGAACATTAGCCGTATGTTGGATCGGAGAGCCTGTTGATTAAATTCATGTAATACACAAATGATTGTTTTTCTTAAAACATACTTATTTTTATGGAAGTGTTGAAGACCGCAGGTCTAAAATGATATATTCCCTGTAGAAGCTCGGGATAAGTATTACAATTAGTAGCTGCGTCTTCGACTGGGCAATGTATTAACTCTCTAAAACACATGATAATTTTAATAAAGCAAAATATACAACCATTTAAACAAACTAACATATTATCGGAGTTTGTCCTCTCAATGGCCGTTACCAACTGTCGAACTAGATTTTCATTCCGCATAGAAAGTAAATTGTTTGACTCCTTAGCTACCAAAGCGTGAAACAATAAAGATTTATTTAATGACGCTGCACTCTGCAGCGAATCCGCCACTGGTAGCTCGCTTAGCACTTGGATTTAAATTAGGAAAAAATGTATAAGTTTTAAACATGTGCATACATATTATGTTATTTTGCACAGAAATTACTTACAATCAGAAGTGCTGGTTAAACCAGCTAATGTGGTTACAGGTACGGTTGGGTTGTCACGGTCCCCCATCTTAAATGACAGTATTATCCGGCAGAATTTATATTTTTTTCAACTTAGATTTTAAGGGCTGAAAAAAAATATATTATTCATAAACAATATAATAAACTTGTTAAACAAGTATATGCCCATATGTATATGTAGAAAAGCGGTTTTATCAGACACTGTATCAAACACTATATACGAGATATACTAGCACATTTTTTTAGTTAAAAACTTAAAAATCGATCTGATAAGTCCGTTTATTTCGATTTATAATAAACAAAAATGTAGATAAAAACCAAATTTCAGTACCAATACGATGTACTATTAACAAATTACTAACAACAATCATTTACGAATTGGCACAGCTCAATATAATGGAATTACTCCGATGCTTCTATATAATTAAATAGCAACTAATGCATTTACTTTAAATAGTACATATAATTTCTTAGTTTTGCGAAACAGAGTTTGAAGAATATGGCCGACCTGAAAGATAGAGTGGCCAAGCTGAATTTTAAAAAATGCTCTATTCAGGCCAAAAGTTATTAATTCATATATAATTTAAGTTCCTTCCCAGACTATGTACTTTTACCCTAGTACACGACAGCAGGTATATGGCCAATGTTGTTTTCAAAGGAGCTTAACAAACTGTACAAATATCGTATAATGTATTAGGGAAGTAACGAGCTTAAGCTAAATCTTTAGTCGCGTTACTTAATAATATTAATAATCCTTAATAGTGTAAACAAGGCTTATTTTTTAAAATTCGGAATACTCGTAGCTTGGAAAAACGACCACAGGAATAGGAATGCATATGGTAAAAAGATACAGAGATCAAAAAGTGTGCGATAGTATACAAATAAAATCTCTTTAATTTTTATAAATTTCTTGCCTGTTACATTATATAAAAATTACATTATATGTGATTATTGCGTTTCAAGAAGATTCGTGAAACTCACACATTATTAATGAATGATGTCTGGGGTAGTCCACCTCTACAATTCTGTAAAGGTTCTATAAGGCATATATTTTTCACACACTGTGAGCTTTCTGCAATGGATGCGGCATCCAATTGTGTTGAAGTAACATTTGCGTCGTAGCACTACATTATTGGTAATGAGGGTATCACAAAGTATAACAAAACTATTATTGCTTTCATTTTCTATGATTTAAGTATTTTTGCCAAATTGTTTGTTGCAGTTCGATTCGATGATAATAGAGCGTTATCGATAATCCCGGTTCGGTCCAGGATTACTCTTAAATGGCCTGGATAATGTCCAATGACCCAAGGAGAGGATTAGGAATATGGCGGGAAGCATGATAAAATGGGAATAATAGTCAATCGTAGCCATACCGACGAGCTATCCAGTTGCAGCTAGGACAATTAAGAAACAGTGAGTTAGAAAATGTAGTGTCGTGTAATGTTATTTATTTCTGAATTTGTTTCTAGAATAACCGGGGTCCCAACATAAAGGTTCCCCGGGAAAATCTTTATTGGAAGTCGGCAAAAAAACATATTACTTGGATCAAGACCGCCAACCTTGCCGCTTAGGAATTGAGCCATATTGGGAAAACTTACCCGTCCGCCAGGCATTCCGGAGTAGGATCTCCATCCAACATCCTCCCTGAAGCGATCATAATACCGCCGGTGCCACGTTCATTTGGCTTCTTTAATTCCGGCACAACACATGGCTATTCCGTGAGGCGTCGACCGGCGCAATTTGTTTCAAGAGTCGTCAACTGCTACTGCTAGTCCTGGCGCTAAAATTTAAAACTGTTTGTTAATGCTTATCAATATTCTTTGTTAATTAATCCGGAGTCAAACGCGAGTCCGAATTTTCGTCGTCGTCCCGTTCCATTGTTGCTAAATTTGGATTGCGAGAATTTAGTTAGTCTGACAAGGAAATACAACACTTCCTCAAGTTCAAGCGACAACGACGTATCGATAATGGGTGAATTATTTAAAATAATGCATTGTTTACCATTCTGTTTGTTTACTTATTAGATATCGTAGTCGAGTAGAGTTGTGAGTCGTTAATAGTTATCGATATTTATGTTGCGAGCTGTGTGGCAAGGGAAAAACTCCGCCCTGGAGCCTAGCTAGCGTTAGCTAGCGGCACTAACACAAATAAGAGGATAAGCAGTTCGTAACATAATGGCTCGCAATATAAAATAAAAAAAATTGTCGAGGCGACGGCGTCTTTCAATTTCTGGCAGTAGGGACTCCGTCATCTCAGATGGTGGCTTACAGGCTTGACTGCAATTGCATCAGAAGTGGTGACGGAGTAGCCAACGACGGAATAGGGTGACGGGAGGCTTTACAGCAATAAAACCTGAAAATTTGCACCTGGTTCCAGATTTAGCGATCTGATGGTGGCATCCTTTTGGATTATGTGTGATAATTCTGTTATCGTTTATATCAATAAGCTGGTCCTATCTGTAGTTGGTCGTATTTCTTTTTTATATTTTTGTTTTGTTTACCCGTCGAGGTTCGTGTGAAGTTAACAGTTTCCCCAGCCAGAGGCGCTGGTGAATTTTTGTATCCGATGTGGATCGGTGTCGGATAGGTCGGACGTGTCTATCAGGAATCTGCTTCCCAGTTGAGCAAGTCTTTTCGCTTGCAGTGCTGGGCAGTGGCACAATAAATGCTCTACCGTTTCTTCCATTTCCTCGTCCCTACAGCTACGGCAGATATCATTATACGGGGCATTTAGTCTTCTGGCATGGGTGCCTATAAACCAATGCCCTGTGATAACTCTCATGGCAGTGCTGAGGTTTGCTCTGGTCAGCCTTAAGAGCTTTGACGTTCTTTTTGGGTTTATTTTTGGCCATATTTGGCGTGTTAGTCGACAATGTGTGGTATTTTCCCATATTGTCTGCTTGTTTCGGTTTGGGTCTTCTCCAATTAGTAGTTTACCATACATGTGGCTAAAGGCATACTCATGCCCTCCATCTCTTGTATGAGTGGCGCGGTATTGCCTTCTCGAGCTAGTTCATCTGCGATGGAGTTGCCTTCTATGTTCCTATGTCCGGGTACCCATATAAGGCTGATTACGAATTGTTGTGTCATCTCGTGTAAAGATGATCGGCAATTCGATACTGTTTTTGAGTGGCTTGAGATTGAGACAAACGATTTGATAGCTGCTTGGCTATCACTGAAGATGTTTACGTATAAGCCTTCCGGTTTTAGTGCTTTTAAATGCTGGGATAATAGTGTTGAACGGTGTTTGTACGTATTCCGTTGGAGTACAGTAGTCCGTCCTGGAGGGGACTATTTGGGTGTGTTTTAGGATACATGAGTGACCCGCTTCTTGTGGGTTCCACTATTTGGTATCTCTAAGCCTGATTGCCGCTACTGTGGCCTGTTCCATGCCAGCTAGTTCTGGGCTTGGGAGGTTGAGTATGGCGTTTAGGGCTTCGTTTGGGGTGGTGCGTAAAGCACTACTGATGCAAAGTGCCGCGGCTCTTTGCATCTTTGCTAGCATTTTTATGCTGGATTTCTTTTTCAGGGCCGGCCACCATACGATCTTATACAGTAGTATTGGTCTGACGATGGCCGTATATATCCAGTTTACTATATAGGGCGTCATGCCCCATTTAAGCCCTATTGCTTTCTTGCACGTGAAGAGTGCTATTGAAGCTTTTCTGTATCTGTCTGTGAGGTTCAGATTCCAGTTTAGTTTCCTGTCAAGTATTACGCCCAGGTACCTTGCGCTGCTACTGAAGGAAAGTCTTTGATTGCTGAGGATAGATGGGACTAATTCTGGTATATTATACTTCCTAGTGAAGAGAACCAGCTCGGTCTTTCAGGGGTTAATTCCTAATCTGTTATTTTTGGTCCAGTTGGACAAAACACTGAGCTTTTCGCTCATGAGATCGCATAGCGTTTGAGGGTACTTGCATGTGAAGATGATAGCAACGTCGTCCGCATAGGTAATTATCCTACAGCCCCCCCTTCCATGTCGCATAGTATCGAGTTGACTGCTATGTTCCATAGAAGTGGGGAGAGGACGCCTCCTTGCGGAGTGCCTCTGCTGACGTGCCTAGTGAGGGTTGACGCGCCTAGTGAAGACATAACCTTCCTGCATGTGAGCAGTTGGTTTATGAGTCCCACCAAGTGGCGGTCCACCCTAAGATCAGTCAGAGCTCCGGTAATATCTGTTGGGATGACGTTGTTAAAAGCTCCTTCTATATCCAGGAAAGCGCATATTCCTTTTGGGACAATGCTTTTTCTATCTTGGAGACGAGAGAGTGTAGTGCTGTCTCTGTCGATTTCCCTTTCTTGTAGGCGTGTTGCGTGTCTGTGATGAGACTTGGATTGAGAGTTGATCTCAGATGAAGGCCGATGATTCTTTCAAGGATCTTTAGTAGGAAGGATGACAGACTAATTGGTCTGAAATCCTTGGGGGTCGTGTGTGATGGTTTCCCTGCTTTGGGGATGAAGACAATTCGGGACCTTTTAAAAATGTCAGTTAAGGGCTATGTTTCCCGCATGCTGGATTTGTGCGGGTATGATTTTGTCTGGACCTGTAGATTTGTATGGTTTAAAACTGTGTATGGCCCAATGGCGGACCTTTGGGTCCAAACACAGTTTGATGCTTGCCAGTGTGGCGTTTGTATGTTGGGAGGTGAATGCGTTTTGGCTGTTTCCTGGGAAGTGAGTGTCTAGAAGTATCTCCAGAGATTCCTCACTCGAGCTGGTCCAGGAGCCGTCTGCTCTTTTAAGGTAGCCTAGGGTTGTGGCCGATTGGGAGAGGATTTTTCTAAGCTTGGCTGCTTCAGTTGTATTTTCCATTTCTGAGCAGAAAGAATGCCACGAGGATCGCTTTGCTTTCCTGATGGCTTTTTTGTAATTAGCCTGCCTTGGCCCTGTTAAAAAGGGTTCTGCAGTCCATTCGGAGGGGAGATAGTTCTGCTGACCACCAGGGAGGTTTTCTTTTTCTTTTGGGCTTGCTATTGGGGCAGGCCTTTTTTAGTGCATAGTTGCAGGCTTCGTTTAGACTAGAACTAGACTAGAAAACTGCTGGTCTTGGGGGGCTGGTTGTGAGGGTTGTTTCTATATACCTGTGGTCCGAGAAAGAGTGCTTATCTAGCACCATCCAGTGAGTTACTGTCTCTAATAGTGGTTTAGAGACGAGAGTTAGGTCTATTACCTCTTTACGGTTCTTAATGATAAAGGTGGGGTCATTACCATTATTGCATATGAAGAGATTTGAACTAAAGATAAAGTTAAAAAGAGACTCACCGCGGTCGTTTGTATCTGTACTTTCCCATTGTGTATGGTGGGCGTTAGCATCACAGCCTATTAGTAGGCCTATGTTTTGCTTTTCGCTGTCTTCTGCCAGTCTCCTTACCAGCTCATCTGGCGGTTCTTGCCTTTCGTAGGCTATGTACGATGACAGCACTCGGAAAGGAGATGGCTGACTCTCCACGGTGGCTGCCGCGTTATCTGCATCGCTGTAATTGTGGAGCAGAAAAATGCTAAGGTGCTTTTTGGCTAAGATGCAGGCCCTTACTTTCCTTTGCTGGGAGCTGTTAGAAGCTTATATTCCTTAGTCCCTAATCCTGAAACCTTTCCTCCCACTATCCAAGGTTCCTGGATCAGGACTATGTCGACTCCGTCCTCAGCCAGATGGAGTTGAAGAGCAGCGGAAGCTGCCTTACTGTGGTGGAGGTTTATCTGCAGAATCCTCACGAACATCTGCTGTGGGCATCTCCACCACGGTTGTGTCGGCTCCCTCCTCGTCCGATGTATCTAGGTCCGTCATTGGACCCATGTTCGCAAGGCTGCGGAGGATTGAGGCATCTGTCGAGTAGCCGTCCTCGGTTTCAGATGCCTCGATCTCGGATGCAATCTCCGCGATCACTCCTCCACCGCCTTCCTGATCCTCCTTGGCGGAGTCTGATTTATAGACCTTTATGGTCACTGAGCTGAAGCCGAAGTTAAGCTTCCCGAGAGCGGCCTTCATGGGAGCTAGGGACTCCTTGTTGAGGATGTGGATGGCCTGGTTTGTTGGCCCCTCAATCTCGTCGACCTTCACCACTCGCCAGTCAGAGGTGGGAAGGTGCGGGCTGCATCGCTGCACCTCACCATGCATCCTCACCATGCGGATCTGGTCCGGCGCCTTGATGGATGCCGGGATCCAGATCCTTGCACGGGGTCGGCAAGGTACGTCGGACCAGCTCAGCGCAACAAGTCCGGCGCCCTCATACACCTCCCCCAGCTCCCTTACTGCGGCTTTGTACAGCTCCGCAGAGCGTTCGTCGTCGCAGGCGATCACCTTGACGCTACCTTGAAACTATCCAACGCCTTTGCAGACGGGAGGGGGGCCAGGTTCTTTGGATAGGATTTCAAAACAGTTGGTGGCTACGGCTGCTTCCACCCATTTCCACTTGTTTCGTGGAATCCTGCTGCTCGGGTCGTTTCTGTCGACTACGCCCAGGAGAAAGCGGTTTTTCGCTTTGCCGAGGGGTCGGAGGGAACGTCCTGGACGCGCTCCCTCTTAGGTGGAGGTCGCTTTTTGACCTCTGTAGGCTTGGATGGCTTGGGGGCTTCCTTGCCGAAGTTTGGCAGTACGGATCTTTTTCAACCATTCCGCAGAAGGAGCCGTCTCCGATCTCTCATGGCTGCGTAGGATTTGCCCCGCAGATCGTTTCTCTGCGTAGGTGTGTTTGCCGTTGCAACCGGTGCCACTGAGTGCTTGCCGTTCTTGGCTGCGCCTGAAGGGGGCATCATGGCACTGGGGCCTGGAGATGTTCCAACGGCGACGGCGTTGGGCGGCTTACACTCAGTCGCCTCAGATTTGAGGCGGGGTTCACCCGAACCCGATCCTGTGGTGGTGGCCAGGCAGGTAGGCTCATTCGCCAGCTTCGCTGCCTTGAAATTAGTACGGCCAGACTCCGTCGTCACAGCCGTTTGAGTAGGTTTTTTGGGAGATCCTGACTCCTTTTTGTTTGTATTTTTGGACTCCATGTAGTTTCCACGAGTTGCGGAGAAAAAGAGGGTCCACCCGGGCGGAGATCCGCGACGCCCGGGTAAGGCTTCTTAGAACAGGGGGTCGCCAGGTGCCCTGAGCTCTCCGTTTGAGACTGACCTATTTTGTGACCCGGGCCCTCAGTCAGACTGACTCTCGGCACGGGTCGAGTGACACCTTAGTCCGGCCCGGGACGCCCGACTACCATTTGCCAGCATCCTCTGGCAGGGACATAACCTTGCCCGGGGACCTGTTTCCAGCCGCCCTCGCGTAGAGAGTATAGTCGCACTTCCGGGTGTATAGACAATTACGGCGCGTTTTTCTAGCAAGCTTGAAACTACACGTTAGACCCCTTGTCCATCACCCGACTGACGGCCGACCACCTCTGTAGCTATTAGCTATTTATTTTTATATTTGTTCCCATTCAATTCAATTCATTTTGGCGTATTTATTTATTTATTCATACTTAGTTATTCACATCTATTTATTTACTTATATATATTGCATAGGCAAATCTTTTTATTGACACTAGTTATTAAACATTTAATTAGTAAAAATAATGTCAACGAATGAGCGATTGGGGGCTAGGCACGACCACCATTTGAGGTTAAAGGGTCCTCCAATTGTCGACGAAGACGAAGTCTGGTCAACAGATATGGAGGGGGCGGCCGGATTATCGCGAATGTCGCTGACTGGGGGTCTTCCCAGAACGCCGGTAATTGGTGGCCAAGTTGCTCGGATTAGGGATAAACCGGCTCCTTGTCAGGATCACCGCTCGCCAAGGAATTTGGATCTTAAAACCATCTTCGAGGAAATGGTTTCGCCGCAGGTTCAGGACCAGTAGAGATAGAGTTCCGTACGGGACACCGCAGCGGAGTAGGCGGCAAACGCTGCGCTTGCGCAAGCGGCGAACACATACCGCGCATCGCAGGAGTCCGGAGTTGGCCAGTTGCTGAGTGAGTATATCCGAATCGTTTTTGTTGATTATAAAGTGGATTGCTTTATTTTAATTAGATTATTTATTAAGAGATTTATTTAGCTTTTGCTCCGTGCACTTCCATTCAATTTAACATTCTTAGAGCAAGTGGCATAATTATGTTTTTTAACATTACATTATTCGCGAACAGCTGATTCAATCTTATGCTAATTAACATTTCATATCAAGGCATAAACATTTATTCCAACACGCCTCTTAAATTTGATGTCTTGATTTTCTTTCATTACTTTAACTTTACAGCATCTCTATTTCTTAAAAATGTTTGTTTGTCTAACGGTTTGGTTAACATGTCTGCCATATTAGGTCTAGATTCTATCTTTTCAATGTCTATAATACCTTTTTCATAATTTTCGTTAACATAATGATACTGCACTTCAATTTGCTTCCAATTTTTTGTAAAGTTACCAAATTTAGCAATCGCTACTGCGCCTGACTTATCTTCATAAATCTTTATCGCTTTTTCGTTATTAATATTAAATATTTCACTTGTTTTTGACAAATAATATTTCTGTAACTGCTTCTGACATGCCAATGTACTCTGCAAACGTTGAACATTTTGTTACTCCGTGTTGTTTGTGTGTTTTCCAATATACTATATTTCCATACATTCTAATTGTAAATCGTGGATTTTTTATCAACAATACCTCCTGCATAATCTGAGTCTACCATACAATCTAGTAATTCATTATTTGTATTCTCTTCAAAAGTTCAATTCAGATCTCTTGTCTTATATAAATATTTTAATACTCTTATTGCGTATTTATACTGTGATGAATTGTAACAACTTTGATATCTGCTTAAGTAATTTACGGAATATCTGGTCTTGTACCTGCGCTTATATATAATAATTCACCTATCAAATTTCTGTATTTAATTTTCTCATCACATTCAGTTGCTTGATCTAATTATACCCGTTATTCGTAGAGTAAAAGGGTATACTAGATTCGTTGAAAAGTATGTAACAGGCATAAGGAAGCGTTTCCGACCATATAAAGTATATATATTCTTGATCAGGATCAGTAGCCGAGTCGATCTGGCCATGTCCGTCTGTCCGTATGATCGTCGAGATCTCAGGAACTACATAAGCTAGAAAGTTTAGATTAAGCATACAGACTCCAGGGACATAGACGCAGCGCAAGTTTGTCGATTTATGTTGCCACGCCCATAATTTTTGTATTAGTCTTGTAAATTTCTATCGATTTGCCAAAAAACTTTTTGCCACGCCCACTCTAACGCCCACAAACCGCCCAAAACTGCCACGCCCACACTTTTGAAAATTGTTTTAATATTTTTTAATTTTTGTATTAGACATGTAAATTTCTATCGATTTGCCAAAAAACTTTTTGCCACGCCCTGTTGCGTACACCCTTTTCGGGAGATCGTAAGACTTTAAAGATTCAAAACCGGAATCTAAAAGCAGGGGAAGGGGTACCATCCCCCGTTGACTCAGTTGGATTGCGACAAAGAAAATGCAAGTCGACAATAAACGAGTCTCCGATGACGCGGTCAGCTGCCGCAATAGATTGCAGAAAGTAAGGAAAGTCAGCACCAGTTCCGTGCACACTTCACCGAAGGGGGTATTGACTCCCCAAAATAGGGGAAAGTGAGACATATGATTCCTAGGTGGGAACACTAGATCAATAGATCAGAAAAAAGCTCTATGCCGGTATAAAAAGAACATGGCTCACCGATGAAAGGTCAGAGAGGTCCCCGGGTAAACATCCGTAGTCCGTCGGTACCCGGGGAAAGCATCCGTAGTCAATACCCAGAGGTAGTCATCCGTACATCAAATACCCGGGCAATTATCCTTCTGTCCATCAAGGGGAAGACACAGGGATAACTCCAGTCTCGAAGAAAAACGTCAAGGAGCAAGGACACTAGCATCCTTTAAAGGAAATAACAGGACTAACAAGGAACACACTTTGAAGGAAGACCATAGTTTCACGAAACTCTCAGGATGGGCGGCAAGGAGTCTAAGGCCTCCGACAACACAGCAAATGTGATAAACACCATGGAGGTTGTCGACCACAAACAGGAAATAGAAGGAGTACAACATACTCTGGAATTCATCGCTGCTATACTGATCTTCCTGGCTCTGTTAAAGATCGTAAAAATGTACAAGAGATCCGTACAGCGGAGGAGGGACCATCACCATGTCCTGGACAGGATTGCATCCGGTGTCATCGTATACTTTATTTTCATCGCTTAGAACTTCTTTGATGGCTCTTATCTTCTCGTCGCGTGCTTGCGCATCCTTCAAAGCAGTACTTATGCTATCTTCTTTTATGAGCATCACTGGATACCGGCTGAGAGCATCGACATGCTTCATTCTCACGCCAGATCGATGTTCAACTGTATAGTTATATTCTTGTAGAAAAAGAATCCAGCGAGCCACCCTGGTGCATAAGCTTTGTTTTTCTAAAGTTTTCGTAAAAGCGTTGCAGTCTGTTACTAGTTTAAAATGAATGCCTAACAAATACACCCTAAACTTAGTCAAAGCTTCCAACTCATAGCTGCTGTATTTACGCTGTGCATCTGTGGTCTTTTTTGACATAAAATACACAGGATGCAGTTGACCATCGTCGACGTTCATCTGTAATAAAACTGCTCCGAATCCATCAATAGACGCATCTGTATGCACTTCCGTCTCGTAAGTCTGATTATAAATACTTAAAACAGGGTTCTCAGTTAGTAACTTTTTCAAAATATTAACTGCATTCTCTTCGTCCAAATCAAATCTGAATCTAGTGTTTTTCTTTGTCAACTCAGTTAAAGGTCTAGCTATTCCTGCGTAATTTGGTATAAACTTTCTGAAATAGCCCGTCAGGCCCAAAAAACTTTCTAATTGCTTAATAGTTTGTGGCATCTTGAATTTGGATACAGCTTCGATTTTCTATGGTGAGGGGTAAATTTTGCGATTTTCTATAACATGGCCCAGAAATTGAATGCGCGTCTTCAGAAAATTGCATTTTTTCAAATTAAGCTGCAGACCATAATCTTTGCACGTTGCAATAACTTCCTTCAAGTTTTGTACAGCGTCTTGTTCCGTCTTAGCGGGGATAATAATATCATCTACATAGGGCAATGCGATTCCTCTGCGTGACAGATCCCGAAATATCGCATTAACGTGGCGCTGAAAAACGCCTGGCGAATTTGAAAATCCAAAGGGTACTTTCAAAAACTGATATTGTCCTCGGTGTGTCACAAATGACGTATATTTTCTGCTGGGTTCAGCAACTGGTACGTGGAAAAATCCGTTTTTCAAATCGATTGTACTGGATATTTTTGCCTCTTGCAGACGATCCAACTGGTCCTCAATGAGCGGTAATGGGAAATGGTCTTTAACAATTACTTTGTTAATTCTGCGATAATCTACACACAGCCTTACAGAACCGTCGTGCTTTTTTACAAGTACTATGGGACTTGTAAACTCGGATGTTGACTCTTCAATTATGTCATTCTCAAGCCACTCTTTAATCTGTTCGTCAACAATATGCATTTCCGAATAAAGCTAGTCTGCGTGGACGTGAGAAAATTGGCGCTTCATCATTTAGCACAATACGCATTTCTACATTTGTTGTTTTTGTTTTGACCGGTTCATAATTCGCAATTAGCTCACGCACCTCTTGCTTGGCATATTCGCTCGCAGCCTCGTTAATGTCAAACAACTCATTGTCCACTTCAACACAAATGTTTAGAAAATGTTGTTCATTATTTCTTTTATTTTTTCGCACTTGTAAGCCGTTACAGTTAAAACCAATCTCTGCTTGTAAACATAGCTGTTCTCCGATAATTAATTGCATATCAAGAAATTTGATTGGAACGACGTAAAAATCTAACAAATAATCCTCTTTATCAATCAGAATTCGTTGTTAAAATTGTCCAATTGGTTTTATTTTATTGGAGTCGCGGTCACTCCCGAATCCAATTAGAACGACATTGCAGCTTTCTAGCTTCTGCTTTCCAATATCACAATAAAAATCTTCCCGTATGATATTGAATTTACTACCCGCATCGAATAACGCCGAACACTTTTTATTTGGAATATAAACTTCTTTGCTGGTCAAATCGTTTTTTGAAATCAAACTGCAAGTGTTCGTGTTTAAAACATTTTTGTCAATATTTGCGCACTCTTTAGAAATATGTCCGTACTGATTACATTTGTAACACTTTCTGCCTTTTTCTTTATTCTGGCAGTTATTCAACACATGTCCTTTTTCACCACAGTTGTAGCATTTCAGCTCTTTTTTCGCGTCTTTGTTTACATTCTGATTTTTTCTGTCTTTCTCTTTCACAATGTTCTCATTGCGCTTCGATCTGTCTTTCTCACTCTGATTTTCCTTTGCTATCATTGTTCCGAAACACTTTAGTTTGTCTTTAAATTGACTCATATTTTTGGCACCATATAATATTGTTTTGTTTACACTTTTTTCGTCGATGCCGTCAATTAAATACTGTATGAAAGCGTCATCTGCAATTTTACCTCTAGAAGCAATATTTTTCATTCTATAAAAGTACTCGAAAACACACTCGTTGTTGCCACGTTTCGTTTGCGCGAGTTGCTCGTGAACTAGCTTGCTGCTGACACTTGACTTAAATTCGGATAGCAATGCTGCTTTGAGATAATTCCACGAATTTAGACCTCTCTCGCTCAACACAAACAATTTTGCAATTCCTTTAAGTGATTTTTTTGCAAACAGAAACTTCTGGAAGTCATTCCAATACATAAGCGTCGCTTGCTCTTCGTACTCTTCTATCCATACTTCGATTGGAATAGTGTTAGTGCCATCATAACTGCGTATGCTCTCTTCAACGTCGCGAAAACTGATCGCAAAGCGTGGCGTCGACATACTGTCGTTTTCAGTAAATACGTTGCGCCTGGTATTCATCTCGTCTACTCCTTGTACATTTTCATCACTTCTTTCGGCGTTCGTTGCTCTGTTCGGCGTCTGGAATACAACGTTTTGTGCTTCACTGTCTGTTTCATCATCTGTTTCATCGTCTGTTTCGTCGGCTTCGGTTGACGCCAGTAAACTGTTCTTCTTCAAGTTGCGGAAAATGTGTATATGCAAATCTTCGTCTCTGTACCCTATGCCTAGCACGTTACATATTGCCACAAGGTCAGCCTGCGTCAAATTATCTTCTGCGTATTCCTTCTTTGCACCATATCTCTGGTCATTTTCGGCAAAATCGAAACCAGTAAATTCCCGTAGTCTTTGGCGATTCTTTCTGTTTCCTTCACTCTCGAACACAAACTTATGCAGTGCAGCAATGCTCTCCTTCTTACTTGAGCGTAAACTAGCACTTATGAAATTATTTAAACACGCCATTATGGTAAAAAAAAATTGCGACTGTACTTTTTTGTTTTACACGTTCAACTTTTGTTTAATATCATTAATTTTGTTCACATTTGTTCATTCCCGTTCACATTTGCTCAATTCCGTTCACATTTGCTCAATCCCGGTCGAGCGCCCAAAATGTGGGGTTTTATTATTATAATATAAGTTTTATTTGAATTTTGTAACAAATTATATAGGACATTGAAATTAATCGTCACCGTCGTTGTATTGTTGTCGATCTCGTAGCCACACAGGCAAAACGCACAACTTCCTTCTTCTCCGAGCAAAAAACAACTCTCTCTCTACCACTGTCGTAAAGCACTTCGCCCTCGTTGATCGTCGTGCTTGCGAATTCGCCACCTCGCTAATTCGCCATCATCTTCATCTCGTCGTTGTTATCGTCGTTGTCGTTGTCGTTGTCTAGGGATCAGCTGTTTCATACTAGTGGGATTAGGGTAAACAGCCAAAAACCAATCCCACATATATGCATACTCCACTTAGTGTATTTTGTTTATTTTGTGTTTGTGTATATCTTATTATTGTTCGGTTATAATTAATTGGTGCACGGAAGTATATGTATAACTCCATCACTATATATATAGCAACACCCAGGTTCCAACGCGTCGAAATCTCATCGCTCCGGATAAAAATTGGGGTAAGTTTGACGGAACCCTGTTCCCAAGTTTTTTTATATTCATATATATACATATATTCTCGTGCTCATTTTATTTTTACACCATTAGCAAATATAAGTATATTTGTGTCAGGTTTAAAGAAAAATATCTTATTGTTAGCCTCTTCCAGGCAATTTATTTCATTAATAGGAGTTAAATATTTTGTGTTCCATATTGTTTTAAATTAATAAAAATTACTTTTTAGCGACGAGTATCCGCCTTGTTTTTGTTATGCAAAAACAAGAGCCCTCAGAGCGACGTTTGTAGTCGTGAATAGCCAACAATTTTTGTTGACGTGCGCACCTTTGCTTAGTGATGAATTCGATACTCCTCGCTAACAACAGTTATAGTACTTACTTATCATAAATTTTGTATGCTAGCTTTTTAATTCTTGTTTGTATTACATGGCACTAGCCAACAATCTATTACTCAATAAAATTATGCTATTATTGTAACTACAACAACATCGGATGCTCCTCCCTCGGTCTGAGTCCTTTCCCAGGACATAGGCACGAATACACCGACGTAACAGCCCTCTCTAACGCCCACAAGCCGCCAAAAAATGTCAGTGTTAAAGACTCTCCTTCGCACTTCACTAGCTGAGTAACGGGTATCAGATAGTCGGGGAACTCGACTATAGCGCTCTCTCTTGTTTTAAGTTTGTTTCCATTGGAGTTTCGTATAGCTTAGCATTTTCGAGATTATACTTAATTGCTAGTGATTCAATATGTGTATCTTTTTTGATTTAACGTAATTTTCTAACTTTCAGTACTATAATTAATTTCTATTCCAATATAACTGCCGATTTTTCCTAAATCTTTCATTGTAAATTTGTTCATTAAACAGTCTTTTATTTCAGTTATTATACCCGTTACTCGTAGAGTAAAAGGGTATACTAGATTCGTTGAAAAGTATGTAACAGGCAGAAGGAAGCGTTTCCGACCATATAAAGTATATATATTCTTGATCAGGATCAGTAGCCGAGTCGATCTGGCCATGTCCGTCTGTCCGTCCGTCTGTCCGTCTGTTCGTCCGTCTGTCCGTATGAACGTCGAGATCTTAGGAACTAAAAAAGCTAGAAAGTTGAGATTAAAGATACGGACTCCAGTGACATAGACGCAGCGCAAGTTTGTTGATTCATGTTGCCACACTTTTGAAAAATGTTCTGATATTTTTTCATTTTTGTATTAGTCTTCTAAATTTCTATCGATTTGCCAAAAATCTTTTTGCCACGCCCACTCTAACGCCCTCAAACCGAAAAAAACTGTCAGTGTTGAAGATTCTCCTTCGCACTTCCACTAGCTGAGTAACGGGTATCAGATAGTCGGGGAACTCGGCTATAGCTTTCTCTTTTGTTTTTGTTTTGTTCTCACTGCATATCAAAATGTCATCTACAAATACTACAATATATATTTCATCTTTATCCTTTCTTTTTACATATAACAATAATCGTAATTGCTTCTTATACAATTTATTTTGTCGAAATATTTATGCAAACACTCGTACCATGCTCTTGGGCTTTCTCTCAATTCATATAATGCCTTAATTAATTTATAAACTTTGTTTTCTCCTGTTTCGTAACCTTTCGGTTCATTTACATAAAATTCTGATTTTACATAGACATTGAAAAAGGCTGTTTCGACATCCATCTGATTTATATTTGATTTTTAATGTTTGCATTTTTCCTACTGGTGAATACGAGGGTCGTTTGATAAGTCCGTGACTTTTTGTATTTGCCGCGCACCTGCTCTAAATACAACACTGCTCCTGTCAGCAGTTATCGATTAACAGCTGACTGTAAAATTTTGAGAAAGCTGCGTTTTTTGGTTTGCGTTTTATAGGCATTGAAAGCAGACGATCTCGTGAATTTTTTTGTCCATCAGGACAATGCACGGGTGCACACGTGTGTAGTCAGCATGGAAAAATTTCATAAATTGGGCTACGAACTGCTACCCCATCCAGCATATTCTCCAGATTTAGCCCCCTGTGACTATTTTTTGTTTCCAAACATGAAGAAATGGCTCGGCGGTAAGAGATTCGGGTCAAATGAAGAGGTCATCACAGAAACAAACGACTATTTTGAGGGCCTTGAGAAAACCTATTATTTGGAAGGAATAAAAAAATTGGAAAAACGCTGGACTAAATGTATAGAGCTAAAAGGAGATTATGTTGAGAAATAAAACGCTTCTTTGACGAAAAAAATATATTTTATTCAAAAAGTCACGGACTTATCAAACGACCCTCGTATACATTTTGTAATCGTTCTCTTTGTTGGAAACCTCTTATTACTTGTCTAGCTTTGTATGTCCCATCACTTTTCTTTTTGTACACCCATTTAACATCTAAAATCTGTTTGTTTATCGGTTTTTCTACAATTTGGCATGAATTATTATAACCGTTACTCGTAGAGTAAAAGGGTATACTAGATTCGTTGAAAAGTATGTAACAGGCAGAAGGAAGCGTTTCCGACCATATAAAGTATATATATTCTTGATCAGGATCAATAGCCGAGTCGATCTGGCCATGTCTGTCTGTCTGTCCGTCCGTATGAACGTCGAGATCTCAGGAACTACAAAAGGTAGAAAGTTGAGATTAAGCATACTGACTCCTGAGACATAGACGCAGCGCAAGTTTGTCGATTCATGTTGCCACGCCCACTCTAACGCCCACAAACCGCGCAAAACTGCCACGCCCACACTTTTGAAAAATGTTTTGATATTTTTTCATTTTTGTATTAGTCTTATAAATTTCTAACGATTTGCCAAACAACTTTTTGCCACGCCCACTCTAACGCCCACAAACCGCCCAAAGCTGCTACGCCCACACTTTTGAAAAATGTTTTGATATTTTTTCATTTTTGTATTAGTCTTCTAAATTTCTATCGATTTGCCAAAAAACTTTTTGCCACGCCCACTCTAGCGCCCACAAACCGCCAAAAACTGTCAGTGCTAAAGACTCCTTTGCACTTTCACTAGCTGAGTAACGGGTATCAGATAGTCGGGGAACTCGACTATAGCGTTCTCTCTTGTTTTTATTTAAGCATTGTATTTCTGTGTTCATTGCTTTGAGCCATTCTGTTTTTTCATTTCTATTTATCTCCTCTTCGTACGTGTTTTGTACAATTGCATTTACATAATTGATATAAATAAAGTGTGTTACTGGGTTACCGTATAGATTGATTGGTCTTTTATTTCTATTTGATGTTCTCTGCACTGATAAATGTTCTTTGTTCTCCTGACCCTCGCTTTCATCGCTAGTTTTTGAATTAACTTCGGCCGTGTCATTTAATTCGTCTGTCTTAGCGTTATCTTTATCATCTTCTTCATTTTCATCTATTTCACTTTCATTATCATTCTGCTTGTTTTTCTCTAGGCAAATTAATTTTGTTTTCTCTTCCACAACTTGAAAATGTCTTGCGTTTATTACTCTATTTTTTAGTAAACTTTATATCCGTTTGTATTATATCCAACTAAAACTCCTAATTCTGATTTGTTACCCCATTTACTCTTTCTGCGTACTTCTGGAACTCTAACAAATACTCTACTTCCGTATATTTTTAAATTTTCTACAATTGGTTTTATACCAAATAAATATTTCGTATGGGCTTTTATTTACTGTTGTGTTTGCAATTGTTCGATTTTTTTAAATAAGGTACGGTGTTTATCACTTCTGGCTAATATCGCCTATGTATGTTTGCCTCTTTCATCAAGCACCTACCAATATCCATTGCCGATATGTTATATCTTTATGCTTCGCCGTTTAATTCGTGTACATACGGTGGACATGTAGTTAACTGAATTCCCTTATATTTTACAAAGTTTAATATTTCTCTATTGAAATATTCTTTACCGTTATCGCATTGAATTTGCTTTACTATTTTACTGAACTGATTTTCAACAAAATTTACATATTCTTTTAAGCAGCTCGCAGTTTCAGATTTAAATTTAATACAATATATTCTCGCGCAATTACTAAAACCTCAACGAATGTCAAAAAATATTTTTCCCCACAATAACCTGTTGTGCTGTGTGGTATGTTTAAGTCTGTATGTATTATCTCTAATGTTTCTTTAGTTTTCTTTCTATTGTTCTCGAATGGTTCGTTTAACATTTTACTTTGTATACAATTCGCACATTTCATTTCGGTATTCTCGATTTTATCTGGCAGACCATCTAGCATTTTATTCTTAATAATTCTATTCAAATATTGAAAATTTACGTGGCCTAGTGCCCTGTGCCATTTTTCTTTTTTAGTTAATGTAGTTACATTTCATTTGTTGTATTTTTTAGCATGAAGCTTTTTACATTATATAAACTATCAATTTTATTCGCAACTGTCAACAATTCTCTTTTTTCGTTATAGATTTTTGTATCATTATTTCTGGCTACATTTGACTGACTGTTCATTTATTTTCAGTTATCTTAGATATGCTTAGCAAATTTTGTTTTATGCCATTTACAAAGTATACATTTGTAATATCGATCAACTTTTCATTGTTGTATGTTCTAAAATATGTTTATTAATTTCCAATCTTTGTCGCTTGCAATTGATTGCCATCGGCTACTTTAACATCAATCGGATTTTTCAAATTAATACAGTTCTTAAAAAGTCTACAATCGTTTATAATGTGATCAGTGCATCCGCTATCTAATAACCAATTTACTGTAGTTTCGTTGCTACTTTCGCTGTTATTACAATTTATTATTTTTATACCCGTTACTCGTAGAGTAAAAGGGTATACTAGGTTCGTTGAAAAGTATGTAACAGGCAGAAGGAAGCGTTTCCGACCATATAAAGTATATATATTCTTGATCAGGATCAATAGCCGAGTCGATCTGGCCATGTCCGTCTGTCCGTCCGTCTGTCCCTCTGTCTGTCCGTATGAACGTTGAGATCTCAGGAACTACAAAAGGTAGAAAGTTGAGATTAAGCATACTGACTCCTGAGACATAGACGCAGCGCAAGTTTATCGATTCATGTTGCCACGCCCACTCTAACGCCCACAAACCGCGCCACGCCCACACTTTTGAAAAATGTTTTGATATTTTTTCATTTTTGTATTAGTCTACTAAATTTCTATCGATTTGCCACGCCCACTCTAGCGCCCACAAACCGCCAAAAACTGTCAGTGCTAAAGACTCCTTCGCACTTTCACTAGCTGAGTAACGGGTATCAGATAGTCGGGAACTCGACTATAGCGTTCTCTCTTGTTTCGTTTCTTATCATTCTTATTGTCCATGACTGTACGCCATTGTTGTTTTCTTGTTGTCTTCCTTGGTTCACGTCTCCTGAGTAATGTCCACGTCCAGTTCCAGGTCCTCGACCGTTTCTAGCCATTTGAAAGTTTCGGCCGTACGTGGAAGGAATGCCGTTCACTTGCATCACCAATCATGCTAGCCAGAAGTGGTAGATGACAATGAAAGATTTGTCGGGACGACTTGCCAGATGGTCGCTTCAGCTACAATGGTACCATTTTAGCATCGAACATCGCAAGGGAAGCGGGAACATTGTCGCCGATACCCTGTCACGATGCGTCGAGGAAGTCCTGGCAGCTCCAACAAAGTTATTGGGATTCGAAACGATCGAAATATCCGAGGTCCAAGAGTGGTCACTCATAAATATTCATCGTAGATGCGACGGCGGCGAACGTAGTAGATTTTCTGGTGAACGAAGTTTTTTACAAGTTCGGTTCCCTGACACGGTATATTCGGACAATGGTAAACAGTTGACATCTTAGACGTTTAAGGAGATGGTCGATGGGTGCCAATATACTCACCCCAAAACAACGCAGCCGAGAGGGTAAATCGGAATGTGCTGTCGGCAATCCGGAGCTTCTTGGACAAGGATCACAGCGAGTGGGATGCGCATCTGCCGGAGATCGAGGTGGCCATAAGGAATACTCAGCCACAGGAGAAGCACCATTCTTCATTCGGCCATCATATGTTTTTGAACGGAGCCAGTTACAAGCTAAGCAGACAGCTGAGATCTCTGTGCGACCAAAAAATGGCATGGTGAAGGGTAAACTTCGGATCATTGAAGCCAAAGTCCAGAAACATCTCGTAGGCGCCTATGAGATGAGTCGTCAGCGCTACGACAAACAAGCCCGCACACTGCATGCCACGCCAGGAGAGGAAGTCTTCCGTAGGAACTTCGTGCTAAGTGATTTCAGCTAAGCCTTCAACGCCGTGGTCGCCCGTAAGTTCTGAAAAGCGATGGTGGTCAGAGCCGTTGGGAATAATACGTACTTGCTGGAGGACCTACACGGACGCATGCTGTCCTCTGGACGCAAAGGACATCAGGTTGGGATCTGTAGAAGGAAATAACAAAGTATTACATGCCAAGGAACCGTAGAAATATACTTCACGTAAAGCGTGGGCGCCGCGTAAGGCACCGTTTGAACTCCTTGACTCTCTATTCTGATTCCGAATTGGGATATGGAATTAAAACAGATTATATTAAAAAGAAAAGTAAGACTAATTGAACTATAAATTTCTTCGCCAGGACTGCGGCTGTCTTTATTAATGCCCAGTAATTCTACTGGTTGCTTGGTAATGTTGGGCAAGCTTATCTAATATTGTCCAATTCCTATGCCCAAGGGCTATGGCGGATCCAGATTTCAATTGCCCTCAGCGCATAGATTTATTGATTGGCGCCAGTCTATTTTACGATCTGCTGCGCGTCGGTCAAGTCAGTCTCCTGCCGGGATTGCATAGACTCATTTAGGCTGGCTGAAAAAACCCAACTGGATCGTCTTGAGGTGCTGGTTTGGCGGTTTCGGGAGGTGGAGGAAAAAACAAAAGAAAAGCTTGAGATAAATTTGTAAAGCATTGCCTATGGGGAAATATTCTGTTCGAAGGGCAGCCCAGTTCAATTTAGATTTTTCGGGGGGTCTTACCAGCAAGTTTTGCAAAGATTCTTTTCACTTGAGAGAAAACTAGAGCATTGTCCAACCGTTTAGGCCCATTAAGGAGTACTTGCATATGGGACATATGTTAGCAGTTCTTGCAAGATTACAGTTCCTTTCCGCATTTTTTGCCTCATTAGTGCATCATCACTAAGCTTCGCGTCGTTTTTGATGGATCAGCGTCAATTTCTTCAGGGTACTTCTTAAACGATGTTCTGATGGCTGGTCCAGTAATTCAGCCAAAACTATTCCAGATTCTTCTTCGTTTTTGCTCGCATCTATTTGCAATCACAGGAGACAGCTAAATAATGTACTCGTCTGTGCATGTTCAAGCTGTAAACTGTAACGTATTTCTAGTGGGTGCTGATATTATTCGTAGTGACTTGGCGCCAGCTCCAAAGAAGAAGCCATCAACATAATTCATCAGACGTCCGCACTCTAAGGAAGTGGTGTTCAAATGCACCAGCCGTTTAAGAAGGACTTTCGGAAGATGTTAAGAACTCCTTTGAAGTTTGACGATGGCGGCGATTTTACAAAACCGCTAGGCCTCGTCTGGGATCCGGTGTCTGATCAGCTGTTGTTATTTTCAATCCTTAAATCAAGAGCAAGATCTGCCGACGTTCAGTTTCATCCGCAATCGCTTGATTATATTATCCTCTTGTCCTGGGACGAAAGACTTTCTTTGGCGTGAGATTTTGAATGGCAAGATATTTGCAGTAGTTTTGCACAAATTCGGCATGCTTCATTCCCACGATTGACCCTTTGACCAAGAATTACAGATTAAAGGTTTTTGCGATGAGAGTATTGAAGCTCATAGAGCATGTACGTCGTTCCTAGGGGTCAACTGCGCAGCAGACTGTTCCTTTGTTCAAAGTCTCGACTAGCTTCTTTGAATCCCCTAACCGTGACAAAACTTGAGCTTTGAGAGCTGAGGAAAATTCGACTGCTGGTACGACTCAACTGTAGTGCTTTCTTGAGTCTTGCTTGTCTTGCTTGTACAAAATTCGTACACTAATAGATTGAATGTTTCAAATATGTGTTCGACATTCCGGGCTACCTGTCACTGACATTCAAAGTGGGACTTCTCTGTTGCTGCGTCTGGTTCAGCGGGCTCATTTGTGGAATGACATTAAATCCTTGCAGACCAAAGGAGTAGTGCAGCCGTCTACTTCACTTGTCTCGCTGTCATCCTTCATTGACCTGTTGGACTTTTTGAGTAGATGGTCGAGTAGATGGTCTTTGTTGAATTTCAATAGCCGCCACCCCATCATCGTACAAAAGGATCACCCAGTTACTATGGGCATAATAAATCACGCTCACGCAACTGGTCCTCGCGCTCTTTTTAGCATAATACTTTAAATCGTAAAAAAATAGTAAAACAAAAGACCAAAAACAAAACAAGAGAGAACGCTACAGTCGAGTTCCCCGACTATCTGATACCCGTTACTCAGCTAGTGGAAGTGCGAAGGAGAAATTTCAGCACTGACTGTTGTTGGCGGTTTGTGGGCGTTAGAGTGGGCGTGGCAAAAAGTTTTTTGGCAAATCAATAAAAATTTTCAAGACTAATTGATAAATGAAAAAATATCAAAACATTTTTTAAAAATGTGGGCGTGGCAGCTTTGTGCGGTTTGTGGGCGCTAAAGTGGGCGTGGCAAAAAGTTGTTTGGCAAATCGATAGAAATTTACAAGACTAATACAAAAATGAAAAAATGTCAACACATTTTTCAATAGTGTGGGCGTGGCAGTTTTGGGCGGTTTGTGGGCGTTAGAGTGGGCGTGGCAACATGAATCGACAAACCTGCGCTGCTTCTATGTCCCTGGAGTCTGTATGCTTAATCTGAACTTTCTAGCTTTTGTAGTTCCTGAGATCTCGACGTTCATACGGACGGACAGACGGACATGGCCAGATCGATTCGGCTATTGATCCTGATCAAGAATATATATACTTTATATGGTCGGAAACGCTTCCTTCTGCCTGTTACATACTTTTCAACGAATCTAGTATACCCTTTTACTCTACGAGTAACGGGTATAAAAAGCAAATAAAAAGAATCACTATGAGAGCACGACACTCGCGCTTAGCGTCAACGCAAGCAAGACGATTTTACCTTTGCCTCCTCCGAAATACATTCGCGAAAAAAGGTTAAGTGCATTAGTGAAAAAAATAGCGACATTAATAGGAACATAGAAAAGGGAACATAATTGAAACAAAAGTTCAAACTCACACCGAGGCTAGCCATCGTCTTCTAACAAAATTCCTTTTATACATACCAGCTAAAAAGCACAAGGGGCCTACAGATTGTGCTCAAAGAGATGGTTTCCACCACTGAAATTGTAGAAGCACTCAAGGAAAATAACTTTATTGCATAACTTTATGTCATGAACATACTTAACAAAAATAAGGAACCACAACCAATGTTCAAAATCGAGTTGGAGCCAGAGAGAAAAAAAATGAAGTTAACCAAACTACAAGTGGCAGCTCCTACTGCATCGGCGTATCACAGCAATCGCCCAGTGCAGTGCCAAGAATATGGCCACACTAAGGCTTACTGCACACTAAAATCTAAGAACAAGGAAGACAGCTCTGTAAAATTGTGCAGCAACTGCGGTGGAAGTCACACAGCGAATTGGAGTGGCTGTGTAGTATATAAGGAACTAAAGAACCGTCTTGACAAACATGGGGAATCAACACGAGCTCAGGCCACTAACATCAGTCACACTCCGCCAAACTTGGGCCCCTCTTACACGGCACCCCTTCCTACACATCGTACCAATCCTACCGTTTCTTTCGCTAGGGCCTTAAAATTGGGAACCAAAGAAATTAACACAAAAGTCAACTACTACGCGGGAAGGACAGGAAATAACAAATTCGAACGAACAAACGCAGCATATATCAACTGGCATTGAAACGATGATGATCTCACCCCAGCCAACCCTATAAGAATTTATGATATTCTTGCAAACCACTTAGAGAGCTTATGCGAAACCAAAATATGATGACACGGCTTCTCGTGTCATTAAAATCCACATAATGTCTCTACTTACAATATCTAAAAATACAATATAAAAAAAAATATTGACGTCATGCTTCTCTCCGAAACAAATCTAACAGACAAGCACAACTTCCATATTCCAGGATACCTATTATCTAAAGATGTGTTTAGACATGATAAGTAGACAAACTATAAATATGTTCTATTTATGGGCTACAATAAACATGTCACGGGACAACATAGGTGGCAACTACAGAGAAGTACGATTGCAGTGGTCTATTGCCGAAGTGTTAAGAGATATGATCACGCGGGAGGTGATTAGCGCGGTCATAGGTCACAAATATAGATTTAAGATAAATCTCAGCTGCATCGACCAACGCAGACTGCAGCGTCTTACAAGCGCTGCATTATATAATTAGATGATAAGAACCTATGTATGAATGAATAAAAGGCGATGCCCTCGCAGTAGCGAGTCAGTTAGATTCAAACACCCGAATTGAACTCATTAAGTGTACGCATTAGTTTATAGTGTGAACATTTTGGTCCTTCGAGAAATTCTGTTGTTTTCCCCCACCAGTGGTAAGAAACACAGAAGAAAAAACCAGCGCCTTAAAGTAAAAAGAGCAAGGTCCTTCGAGAAATTCTGTTGTTTTTCCCCACCAGTGGTAAGAAACACAGAAGAAGAAACCAGCGCCTTAAAGTAAAAAGAGCAAGGTTTTTCGAGTGATTCTGTTGTTTCCCCCACCAGTGGTAAGAAACACAGAATAAAAGACCACGCCTTAAAGTACTAGGACTATAAGGTGAAACATTGTGTTCTTGCTTTTCTTTGGCTGATCAATCAGCTGTGAGTCGAGGCACAGCTAGGTCAACTGGGCGACCAATCAAAAAATCCTCCAACGGATCACGCCAAAGAATACAAGCAGAAAGTACAAGTCACAGTGATTGTTTTCCCAAGATGTTGTCGGAAAGATCTGTGAAATTGATGCAAGACCAAGGAGTGCTGCAGAACAAAATACTGCAAGCCATCAAGGACAAGGCATCTATACCAGCAATAGAAGCATTGGTAGACCAATTTACTACTAACAACAATGCACTGGTAAAATTGGGAGTTGGCGATCATCAATATTTTAATGATAAAATATTTATTAAAACTATGGATGCTGTCAAGGCCTACAAGGAGTCGCAATTAAAGGTAGAAACACTTGAAGAGATAAATATACCAAGTGGATCAAAATTATCAGATTCCGCATCAGCTCGGAGCTCCAGTCCAGTTGATAATCTGGTTCAACTGGTGGACAGAAGAGCGGACAGGGTGAGGCAACAGATAAGCCTAATATACGAAACCCTGGATAGTTCAAGTGAGATTGAACTAGTCAAGCAGCTGGCAATGATGAGAAGTCATTGGTCCAACGTGACGGACACACTGAAACTGCTTGAAAACAAGTATGACAGAACTGCCTTTGATCAAGATGAGGCAGACATTCTGCAATCTGATGTTTCCGCACTAGAGATGGTACTTCAGAGGAAGTTGGAACAGTTCAAAAGTTCCAACTACGACGTGCCAGAACTCCCAAAAGTGGACCTTCCAACGTTCAATGGAAATGCGAAGGAATGGTCAGCATTTTACGAGCTGTTCTCTGAACTAATAGACAGCAACGAGGAAGGCAGATTTGTGGAGTCAATTCCATTCCGCCAAGAGGCAAAGCTGGGGGACTCTCGCAAACAGGCAATGGCAAGGCTCATGCAAATGGAAAAGAAGTTTCAAAGAAACCCAAAGAACTGGGCTGCATACAACGAATTCATGAAAGAATACCTTAAGATGGGACATATGGAATCTGTAAAGACAACGGGCCAAGGTAAATACTATTTACCCCATCAAGCAATCATCAGGCTTGGAAGCTTAACTACGAAGCTACGAGTAGTTTTTGACGCATCCGCAAAAACGACAAATGGACTAAGCCTAAATGACGTTATTATAGCTGGTCCTAAGATTCAAAAGGATATATTCGATATTCTAATTAAATGGCGCAAGTGGCAATATGTTATGGTAGCTGACATTGAAAAAATGTATCGCCAAATAAAGGTTGCTAAGAAAGACCAAGAATACCAATATATCCTATGGAGAGATGATCTAAAATTGCCGATCAGTGAGTTTAAGTTAACAACCGTAACTTATGGCAGCACCTTTCTTAGCAGTCCGATGTCTACGAGAGCTGGCAGATCGGTTTTGCCAAGAGGATAGCGTCTTAGCAGAAACAATAAGAGACGACTTTTATATGGATACCTCATAACTGGTGGAGACACAGTCAACGAGTGCTATGAACGTCAAAGGAAATTGAGACAAGTGATGGAGAAGGCCGGCATGCATCTGCGAAAATGGGTTGCAAATGACGAACGTATTTTAGCCGACATTCAGGACGACGGTGCTACGGAGAAAATCTGCATTGAGGAGAATGAATCGATCAAAACCTTAGGACTTCAATGGGATCCGAAGAAGGATACATTTACGTTTTCGGCAGAAAACCCAATGCTAACACGCATAACAAAGCGGTTAGTGTTATCACAGTTGTCCAGAATTTTCGACCCACTAGGATGGTTGGCAGCGGTAACGATTCAAGGCAAATGTTTCATTCAGGAACTTTGGAAGTTACCGATGACTTGGGAATCCAACTTAGCAAACTGGTGGATGGAATATGCTAAAGGTCTATCAGATTTTGAAGAAATTAGCATTTCACGCTGGACTGGATGCTCCAAAGGTATTATGGAGCTACATGGATTCTGCGATGCATCAGAGAAAGCATATGCAGCGGCTGTGTATACAAAAGTAGGCGGCAGAGTTACCTTGCTAGCAGCAAAAAGCAAAGTAAATCCTATAAAAAACAGGAAAACAATTCCAAAGTTGGAATTATGTGCTGCGCATTTACTAGCAAAGTTATTAGAGAAAGTGCAGGCTATATGGAGCAACAAGACTACAACGCATGCATGGAGTGATTCGCAAATTACTATTGCTTGGATACAAAACAAGCGCAGCAAAGATAAGTTCGTCAGAACTAGAGTGGAAGATATCAATAAACTAATTCCCAATGTCAAATGGAATTACGTTAAATCGGAAGAAAATCCAGCAGACGTGGCTTCAAGAGGGATATCACCACAAAACCATCTTTTATCAAAGTATTCATCGATCGACAAACTTCTTAGAGTAATGGCGTATGTATTACGCTTCATAACAAAGCTGAGAGGAAAATCGCAACAGCCGTCACATCTTACGGTGGAGGAATTAAAGCTAGCGAAGATTGCTGTGATAAAGATACAACAACAGCTAGATTTTGGACACGAAGTCAGACTACTCAAAAACAAAAGACCTTTAGAACCAAAGAGTAAGTTGCAGGCGCTAAATCCGTTTTTGGATAGTGATGGCGTACTTCGAGTTGGTGGACGACTACAAAACGCAATGATACCGTATAATGTAAAACATCCAATTATACTGGATAAGTCACATTTGACTTGGTTAATTGTAAAGGATTCTCATAAAGAAACTCTGCATGGCGGAATTAACATTATGAGAACTTATATTCAGAGGGAGTTCTGGATATTTGGCATACAAAATTCCTTAAAGAAATATTTAAGGGAATGTATTGTATGCATACGATACAAGCAAGAGATGTCCAGTCAACTGATGGGAAATTTACCAGTTTATCGAGTAACAGCTGATTACTCGTTTCAAAATACTGGAATAGACTACGCCGGACCGTTCCAGATTCGCTGCTCAAAGGGAAGAGGTCAAAAAACGTATAAAGGATACATTTGTGTATTTGTTTGTATGGCAACAAAAGCAATACATTTGGAAGCTGTTAGCGACCTTTCGTCAGACAAATTCCTGGAGGCTCTTCGACGGTTCTTTGCAAGACGAGGCAAGAGTGAGAACATATACTCAGATAATGGAACAAACTTCGTAGGAGCTTCAAGAGTATTGGACAAAGAATTTGTAGCTGCCATTAAAAACAATAATGAGTTAGCACCTACACTAGAAAAAGAAGGCATCAAGTGGCACTTTATCCCCCCGGGAAGCCCCCACATGGGAGGTTTATGGGAAGCCGGTGTAAAATCAGTAAAGTATCACCTTAAACGAGTTATTGGTGAAAACAGCTTTACATATGAAGAATTTGCATCACTGCTATGTCAAATCGAAGCAGTACTAAACTCTCGCCCATTAGTCACTGTAAGGAGCGAAAACGAAGGTGAGGAAATATTAACGCCGGGTCATTTTCTGGTGGGAAGACCTCTAATTGGAGCTCCTGAACATCAGCTCTTTGGATAGATGGAAGCTTATTCAACGCATCAGAGGTGATTTTTGGAAGAAATGGAAAGAGGAGTATCTGGTGTCATTGCAACAGCGAACCAAATGGCGCCAGGTAAAGCCAAATCTGAAGGAGGGACAGTTGGTTCTTATAAAACATGAGAACACTCACCCTGCAAGATGGCCAATGGGAAGAATCATTAGTACGACTAAAGGACAAGATGATAAAGTCCGGGTAGTCACGGTTAAAACAAGCGATGGGGAAGTAAAAAGATCGCTAAACAAGATCTGTCAACTTCCTGTTAGCGAAGCAAAACCAGCTGGAGCTGCAACGCCATCTAGAACGGAGTCAATGCAGCTACGCAAGGACAAGAAGCTTAGGCAGCGAGTTCCAAAAGGCAAAAGGAATGGCACTGGAAGCATAGCTACTGTGCTATGCTGTTTATTGATGTTGCAAGCTACCACTGCGACAAAAAATTCGGAAGAAATTCCCAAAGAACTTGGGAAAATTTACGACATCGACGCAAAAGCTGCAGTTATGGTAAACAAAATTGGTAAAATTGAAGTCGCTACATCCAGTTGGCAATTATTGTTTTATTATGACATGCAAGCCTATTTTGATGTCATAAAACAATCAGAGGACTTCCTGGAAAAATCCCGCCTGGTTTGCAAAAAAATGGGAGACTTCAAGACGCGGCCGCGCACAATAATAAATAATAGATAATAAATAACAAACAATAAATAAAACATAATAAATAATTCATAATAAATACTAAATAATTCAATACAATAACATAATTCATAATAAACAAGTCATAATAAATAATACATAATAAATAATACCGAATACATAATACATAATAAATAATAAATAATACCGAATACATAATACATAATAAATAATAAATAATACCGAATACATGAGACATAATAAATAAAACATAATAAATAAGGCATAATACATAATAGATAAAAACATTACATAATGATCATCATAAACAAGGCCAGATTCAAACAAGGCGCGCAAGCGCGCCCAAATAACTAGAGGGGCACACTAATCCCGAAACCCGGCCACACTAAGTCGGGCAATTCGAGCATACGGACATACGGGCACACTAAGCCACGGGCTATATAAAGCGGGCGGCTGGCCTCAGAATAGTCAGTCAGTGGTCGGAGTCGACCAAGGTGGAAGTCAACAGCGAGCGGGAAAGCAGCAGGATCAGGACAGGATCGACGAGTGGTAACTATTGGAGAGTAAGATCAACCCCCTACGTATAATTCTCTGTGCTGACTTAAGGGTCCGAATTACGTATCTACGCTGACTTAAGGGTCCGTATAATTCTCTGTGCTGACTTAAGGGTCCGAATTACGTATCTACGCTGACTTAAGGGTCCGTATAATTCTCTGTGCTGACTTAAGGGTCCAAATTACGTATCTACGCTGACTTAAGGGTCCGTATAATTCTCTGTGCTGACTTAAGGGTCCAAATTACGTATCTACGCTGACTTAAGGGTCCGTATAATTCTCTGTGCTGACTTAAGGGTCCAAATTACGTATCTACGCTGACTTAAGGGTCCGTATAATTCTCTGTGCTGACTTAAGGGTCCGAATTACGTATCTACGCTGACTTAAGGGTCCGTATAATTCTCTACGCTGACTTAAGGGTCCAAATTACGTATCTACGCTGACTTAAGGGTCCGTATAATTCTCTGTGCTGACTTAAGGGTCCAAATTACGTATCTACGCTGACTTAAGGGTCCGTATAATTCTCTGTGCTGACTTAAGGGTCCAAATTACGTATCTACGCTGACTTAAGGGTCCGTATAATTCTCTGTGCTGACTTAAGGGTCCGAATTACGTATCTACGCTGACTTAAGGGTCCGTATAATTCTCTACGCTGACTTCAGGGTCCGTATAATTCTCTATGCTGACTTAAGGGTGTTACATATAATTCTCCACGCTGACTTAAGGGTCCGTATAATTCTCTACGCTGACTTCAGGGTCCGTATAATTCTCTATGCTAACGTAAGGGTCCTACATATAATTCTCTACGCTGACTTCAGGGTCCGTATAATTCTCTATGCTGACTTAAGGGTCCTACATATAATTCTCTACGCTGACTTAAGGGTCCTACTTATAATTCTCTACGCTGACTTAAGGGTCCGTACCCTTCTCTACGCTGACTTCAGGGTCCGTATAATTCTCTACGCTGACTTCAGGGTCCTACGTATAATTCTCTACGCTGACTTCAGGGTCCAACAACCTAGGCTTACGTTGATTCAAGGGTACTCGACTAAATTCGGAGCGGCCGCGTATGAAAGACCGCGTCCCCGGACGAAGACGCGAGGTACGAAGAGCCTCGCTGTGGAAGCCGGAACCTAGGCCGAGGGAGCCCGTACAGTTTTATATATAATTATTGTAACCTAGAAATTGAATGAATAAACTCTGCGTCTATATTTAAGCCTAGTTAAGGTTAACTCTGCGCATTATCACTGGGACTCGGGTCGGGAATTCCTCTCTAGCACCACTGTCCTGAAAGAAAGAAATTTCCTGGACGTCCCTGGCCAGCCCTGACTACCCGAGGCACGGCTGAACGTCACAGGTGGCGCCCGAACAGGCTAAAGTGGTGATTAGAGGAAACCGACGCCGGGAGAGTGATGTCTAGTTGGGTGTATATGGCAACAAAACCCGAACTAGCAGAATACGCGAGTGAATTCGGATTGGATCCGTCAGGGAAAAGCGAGGAGTTACGGAGAACATTGGCTGCTTTTTCGAAGAGGACAGACCACACAGAAGCGACAAAAAAGAAGCTGACACTGCTGGCGGAAAAGTATAAGAAGGAGAAAAGCCCCACCCGACATCCAGAGATCGTGATAACAGAGACAAACACAAGGATGGACGACGGGAAGGAAACAAAGATGGAAGGAAAAATGGAAACGGGAACAATCGATAGAGTGCGGAATTGGGGGATCAGATACCAGGGGACGACAAACCCGTTGGAATTCCTCGAGAAAATGGAGCAGTGGGCCACCGGATACGGACTACGGCACGATCAGCTGGTCCAAACAATGCCGTTTATACTGGAGGGAAGCGCCATAGATTGGTGGAACACGACACCAACAAAGATCGACTCATGGGTTCAATTGAGAACGGAACTGTTAGAGTACTTCTTACCACCGAGGCACGAGGAGCAGTTGCAAACCCAAATAGCACAGTTGAGACAGAGGGAGAACGAGCCAGTAAGAGAATACGCGATGAACCTGAGGAAGCTCATGAGGTTCACGAAACTGTCAGAAGCTGAAAAGCTGGATTGGGTATACAAGAACTGCAGGACCAAGCTAAAACTGTACACAAGGAGGAACGGATTCACAACGCTAACGGAGTTCCTTAAGCTAGCCGAGGAGGTGGAGGAAATTGAACAAACGGGAGCACAGACCGAACAAACAGGACCACAAGCACTAAGACCAGAGGTATGCATGAGATGCGGAGGAACCGGTCATACGGCCCGCACATGCGGCGACCCACCAAGGCTGTTCTGCTGGGCGTGCGGACGAAACGGAGTCAGGACAACGGAGTGTTGCCGAGCTAATGCGGGAAACGGAGGAGGCCTGGGCCAGTAAAGCTGGCAGCTCAGGCAAGAAGAATAGGTCCAGCAACAGGCGAGATGAGATGCGACGGCTACCAAATAGTAGCACAATTCGGAATAGGGTGTAGGAGTGCCAAGGAGCACCGGAGCAACGAGAAGCGCGATCAGTAGGAACATGTTTTAGGATCTAAGAGGAGAGGGACAGTGGATCAGGATAAACGCGGAAATATCGCTGGCGGACGGATCACGGCGGAAGGCGATCGGAGGATTTGGAGCAAGAGTGGAGTTCGGGGGTCGGAGATTTGAATTAACATTCATGATCCTACCGAACGTCGATGGCGGAATCCTACTAGGGATGGACTTTCTGGCAGGAGCAGGAAGTACACTGAGATGTGGCGGATTAGAATTGGAGATACGAGGGGTCGAAGACGAGAGGAGGAAGGAGGGGCGAAACAAAGGAGAGGCGACGACGCTACGAGAGCCGTCCGAAGAGGAAATCGACACATTCCTGGAGGAGAATAAGCGCATATTTGAAATCATGGAGGGAGTCAGCAACGCAGCAGTGCACAGGATATACCTCAAGGACGACAAACCTATTAAACAGAGGTGTTATCCACGAAATCCGAAACAACAGGCCATAATTGATGAGCAGGTAGACGAATTACTCAGCCTGGGCCTAATAGAACGATCACGAAGTCCATACAGCGCACCGGTGGTATTAGTAAGAAAAAAGAATAACGAATGGAGAATGTGCATCGACTACAGGCTGTTGAACGATAGGACAGAGAAGGATGCATACCCTGTGCCACGTATGAACTTTATCCTCGACCAACTGAGGGAGGCCAAATTTATAAGCACCATCGACTTGAAGTCAGGCTATTGGCAAATCCCAGTGGAAGAGAAAAGTAGACAATATACGGCGTTTACGGTACCAGGGCGAGGATTGTTCCAATGGACAGTAATGCCATTTGGACTAACCACAGCGCCAGCAACGTTCCAGAGAGCACTGGATAACATCATCGGACCAGAGATGGAGCCATTCGCCTTCGCGTACTTGGATGATATAATCGTGATAGGACGAACCAAGGAAGAGCATCTAGCAAAACTGAAAGAAGTATTCAGAAGATTGCAACGAGCGAACCTACGGATCAACCCAGACAAGTGCAAATTTTTCCAAAAGGAATTAAAATATCTGGGATACGTAGTAAGCGACCAGGGCATACGAACGGACCCCGAAAAGGTGGAAGCAATCAGGGATCTACCAGCCCCTAAGACCACTAAAGAGGTACACAGCTTTCTCGGGATGGCATCATGGTATAGGAGATTTATACCAAAATTTACGGAGCAAGCAGGACCGCTAAAGGAATTAATCCGAAAAGGGAGAAAATTCGAGTGGAACGAACGCCACCAGGAATCCTTCGACAGCCTAAAGGAGAGCCTGACAAAAGCACCGGTATTGGTATGCCCGGACTTCAGCAGGCAGTTCAAGTTGCAGACAGACGCCAGCGACGTGGGGATCGGAGCCGTACTGACCCAGGAAACAGAGGACGGTGAACACGTCATATCATTTGCCAGCCGGAAACTGAGTAAGGCAGAGCAAAACTACAGCGCAACGGAAAAGGAATGCTTGGCAATCCATTGGGGCATCGGAAAGTTTAAGATGTACCTGGAAGGATACCACTTCATAGTAGTTACGGACCATATGGCGCTTAGATGGCTAAACTCGATCAAGAGTCCGGCAGGAAGAATAGCACGATGGGCACTGGGACTCCAGCCATACCAGTTCGAGGTGCAATATCGGAAAGAGAAACTAAATGTAGTAGCAGACACACTGTCTAGAGCCCCACCGGCGGAACTAAAGGCGATCAGAAACACGGAAAGCTGGATAGACCGGAAGAATAGGGAGCTACAGGAGGACCCAGGAAACACAGAATACCGGAGAGAAGGAAAACGTCTGTATAAACTGAGCAAAGATAGATGGGACCAACACCCATGGAAACTGTGCGTGCCTGAAGAGGAGATACAACAGATCCTCGCAGAGAACCACTGCCAGGCGGAAGCAGGGCACATGGGAATGTTCAAAACGGCAAGAAGAATAAGAAACAAGTACTTCTGGCCCCAGTTAACAAAAGACGTGCGGAAGTTCGTGCGGAGCTGCGAGAGTTGCCAGCAGTACAAAGTGGAGCAACAAAAAGCAGCAGGGAAAATGCTGACCAGGGTCGCAGAAGCCCCCTGGGAAACAGTATGTGTCGACTTTGTAGGACCGTTACCACGGTCAAAACATGGGAACACGACACTACTCGTCATGGTGGATAAGTTCTCAAAATGGGTGGAGCTGGCAGCCATCAAACAGGCGACGGCAGACTCATTCCTACGGGTCTTTCGAGAAAGAATAGTGACACGGTATGGAGCTCCGAAAATACTGATATCAGACAATGGAGTTCAATTCACCGGACGCAAAACAAAGAAAGAGATGGAGAGATGGGGAATAAGACAGCAATTCACGGCCCCTTACACTCCGCAGGAGAACCCTACGGAAAGAACCAATAGGACCATAAAAACAATGATCGCCCAAATAACAGGCGAGGACCAGACAAACTGGGATGATAAAATACCAGAACTAATGCTGGCTTTCAATAGCAGCACGTCATAGTCCACAAAATACAGCCCGGCACAGATAGTGCTGGGAAAGGAACTACGAATACCCAACACAGTGTTCGACAAAGAAACGGAAGGGTCCGGGTTGAAAGAGGAAAGCATGGAGGAAAGGTGGAAACGGTTAGGAAACGTGAGGAAGGAAGCGGCAGGCCACATGGAAAAAGCAGCAGAACAGCAGAGACGGCACTACGACTTAAGAAAAAGGGAATGGAAACCATCGAGAGGAGAACTTGTGTGGTGCAGAACACACCACTTATCCAACGCAGCGGAAAAATTCAACGCAAAGCTAGCCCCAAAATACGACGGACCATGGAAAGTGGTAGGGTTTGTGTCCCCGGTAATACTGTCAGTCAAGGACCCGAAAACACGAAAGACAAAACGAGTATATATCGGAGACACCAAACCACACATAAGCACGGACAACCATCATAGAGGGTTCGAACAGGAGAACGATATATCAGATCAGGAAAGCGGGAAAAAGGAACTCAAAACGGCCCACCAACGGGCACACTAAAAAAGAGGGAAAAAGGAGAAGTGAAGGCAGGCACACTAAGGCAACTCCGGTGGCCTATATAAGCGGAGCCAGGATCGGACGAAGGCACAGAAGGCGATCGGCTGAGCAATGGATAAGTTCTAGACCAGCATCAAAAGGTATAAGGATAACCTCACCAAGGCAGCAGCAGCAACAAGCAGGACCAAGTTGATCGAGCCACCTGCCTGCGGTACAGTCCGGAAAAGGACGGCGCCACCAAAATTGGCACCTCCTCGGCGACCGACGAGGCACGACGCGGCGACTCCCAAGCAGACGGATACCGTCCAGGGAGGCCGAAGCGGCGCAGGCGATCACTCAGGACCCAAGGGACCACCAGCCCGGAGGGGGGCGAATCATCCCGCAAAGGCACCGACGCAGACGGAGATCGTCCAACCGGGCCTGAGCGGGGTGACCAACCACCCAACGGGAACCACTGGCGGAGCAGACCCGAGGGAGATGAGCCAGGAAGGAAGGGCCTAGGCGATGACGGGAAACGTCCGAATGGGCCGGACCAGAGTGGCGCACCTCCCGAGGGCTGGAGGGGAACACCCGAGGAGAAGCCGGGAGCCAGGCGAACGGCGGGCGCTGAATCAGCAAGCACAGGCCCGTACACCGACGACAGGCATGAGCAGGGTAGAAGCGGGCACTCCGCCAACCCGGAGGCCCGAAAAGACGAGAGCCGTGGAATCAGCGTCGCCAGACAGAGATATCCTAGAGCTCCACACAGAGACCACCAACGAGTTGGGGTGGACAGTGCCAACCGGAGCCGGGATATCGGAGGAAATACTGGCGAAGATAAGGGCGAACCAGGCGAACAAACCAAAAAGGACCCAACGGCGATGGATACAAAAAGACGGAGAAAGGTGGTGGCGCATCACATCCAACCGCGGAAATTATGTGACGGTGAAGCGTCACTTCCCAAAGGAGGGGGGAGTGTGACGCGGCCGCGCACAATAATAAATAATAGATAATAAATAACAAACAATAAATAAAACATAATAAATAATTCATAATAAATACTAAATAATACAATACAATAACATAATTCATAATAAACAAGTCATAATAAATAATACATAATAAATAATACCGAATACATAATACATAATAAATAATAAATAATACCGAATACATGAGACATAATAAATAAAACATAATAAATAAGGCATAATACATAATAGATAAAACCATAACATAATGATCATCATAAACAAGGCCAGATTCAAACAAGGCGCGCAAGCGCGCCCAAATAACTAGAGGGGCACACTAATCCCGAAACCCGGCCACACTAAGTCGGGCAATTCGAGCATACGGACATACGGGCACACTAAGCCACGGGCTATATAAAGCGGGCGGATGGCCTCAGAATAGTCAGTCAGTGGTCGGAGTCGACCAAGATGGAAGTCAACAGCGAGCGGGAAAGCAGCAGGATCAGGACAGGATCGACGAGTGGTAACTATTGGAGATTAAGATCAACCCCCTACGTATAATTCTCTGTGCTGACTTAAGGGTCCGAATTACGTATCTACGCTGACTTAAGGGTCCGTATAATTCTCTGTGCTGACTTAAGGGTCCGAATTACGTATCTACGCTGACTTAAGGGTCCGAATTACGTATCTACGCTGACTTAAGGGTCCGAATTACGTATCTACGCTGACTTAAGGGTCCGTATAATTCTCTGTGCTGACTTAAGGGTCCAAATTACGTATCTACGCTGACTTAAGGGTCCGTATAATTCTCTGTGCTGACTTAAGGGTCCAAATTACGTATCTACGCTGACTTAAGGGTCTGTATAATTCTCTGTGCTGACTTAAGGTTCCGAATTACGTATCTACGCTGACTTAAGGGTCCGTATAATTCTCTACGCTGACTTCAGGGTCCGTATAATTCTCTATGCTGACTTAAGGGTCCTACATATAATTCTCCACGCTGACTTAAGGGTCCGTATAATTCTCTACGCTGACTTCAGGGTCCGTATAATTCTCTATGCTGACGTAAGGGTCCTACATATAATTCTCTACGCTGACTTCAGGGTCCGTATAATTCTCTATGCTGACTTAAGGGTCCTACATATAATTCTCTACGCTGACTTAAGAGTCCTACATATAATTCTCTACGCTGACTTAAGGGTCCGTATACTTCTCTACGCTGACTTCAGGGTCCGTATAATTCTCTACGCTGACTTCAGGGTCCTACGTATAATTCTCTACGCTGACTTCAGGGTCCAACAACCTAGGCTTACGTTGATTCAAGGGTACTCGACTAAATTCGGAGCGGCCGCGTATGAAAGACCGCGTCCCCGGACGAAGACGCGAGGTACGAAGAGCCTCGCTGTGGAAGCCGGAACCTAGGCCGAGGGAGCCCGTACAGTTTTATATATAATTATTGTAACCTAGAAATTGAATGAATAAACTCTGCGTCTATATTTAAGCCTAGTTAAGGTTAACTCTGCGCATTATCACTGGGACTCGGGTCGGGAACTCCTCTCTAGCACCACTGTCCTGAAAGAAAGAAATTTCCTGGACGTCCCTGGCCAGCCCTGACTACCCGAGGCACGGCTGAACGTCACAGGTGGCGCCCGAACAGGCTAAAGTGGTGATTAGAGGAAACCGACGCAAGGAGAGTGATGTCTAGTTGGGTGTATATGGCAACAAAACCCGAACTAGCAGAATACGCGAGTGAATTCGGATTGGATCCGTCAGGGAAAAGCGAGGAGTTACGGAGAACATTGGCTGCTTTTTCGAAGAGGACAGACCACACAGAAGCGACAAAAAAGAAGCTGACACTGCTGGCGGAAAAGTATAAGAAGGAGAAAAGCCCCACCCGACATCCAGAGATCATGATAACAGAGACAATCACAAGGATGGACGACGGGAAGGAAACAAAGATGGAAGGAAAAATGGAAACGGGAACAATCGATAGAGTGCGGAATTGGGGGATCAGATACCAGGGGACGACAAACCCGCTGGAATTCCTCGAGAAAATGGAGCAGTGGGCCACCGGATACGGACTACGGCACGATCAGCTGGTCCAAACAATGCCGTTTATACTGGAGGGAAGCGCCATAGATTGGTGGAACACGACACCAACAAAGATCGACTCATGGGTTCAATTGAGAACGGAACTGTTAGAGTACTTCTTACCACCGAGGCACGAGGAGCAGTTGCAAACCCAAATAGCACAGTTGAGACAGAGGGATAACGAGCCAGTAAGAGAATACGCGATGAACCTGAGGAAGCTCATGAGGTTCACGAAACTGTCAGAAGCTGAAAAGCTGGATTGGGTATACAAGAACTGCAGGACCAAGCTAAAACTGTACACAAGGAGGAACGGATTCACAACGCTAACGGAGTTCCTTAAGCTAGCCGAGGAGGTGGAGGAAATTGAACAAACGGGAGCACAGACCGAACAAACAGGACCACAAGCACTAAGACCAGAGGTATGCATGAGATGCGGAGGAACCGGTCATACGGCCCGCACATGCGGCGACCCACCAAGGCTGTTCTGCTGGGCGTGCGGACGAAACGGAGTCAGGACAACGGAGTGTTGCCGAGCTAATGCGGGAAACGGAGGAGGCCTGGGCCAGTAAAGCTGGCAGCTCAGGCAAGAAGAATAGGTCCAGCAACAGGCGAGATGAGATGCGACGGCTACCAAATAGTAGCACAATTCGGAATAGGGTGTAGGAGTGCCAAGGAGCACCGGAGCAACGAGAAGCGCGATCAGTAGGAACATGTTTTAGGATCTAAGAGGAGAGGGACAGTGGATCAGGATAAACGCGGAAATATCGCTGGCGGACGGATCACGGCGGAAGGCGATCGGAGGATTTGGAGCAAGAGTGGAGTTCGGGGGTCGGAGATTTGAATTAACATTCATGATCCTACCGAACGTCGATGGCGGAATCCTACTAGGGATGGACTTTCTGGCAGGAGCAGGAAGTACACTGAGATGTGGCGGATTAGAATTGGAGATACGAGGGGTCGAAGACGAGAGGAGGAAGGAGGGGCGAAACAAAGGAGAGGCGACGACGCTACGAGAGCCGTCCGAAGAGGAAATCGACACATTCCTGGAGGAGAATAAGCGCATATTTGAAATCATGGAGGGAGTCAGCAACGCAGCAGTGCACAGGATATACCTCAAGGACGACAAACCTATTAAACAGAGGTGTTATCCACGAAATCCGAAACAACAGGCCATAATTGATGAGCAGGTAGACGAATTACTCAGCCTGGGCCTAATAGAACGATCACGAAGTCCATACAGCGCACCGGTGGTATTAGTAAGAAAAAAGAATAACGAATGGAGAATGTGCATCGACTACAGGCTGTTGAACGATAGGACAGAGAAGGATGCATACCCTGTGCCACGTATGAACTTTATCCTCGACCAACTGAGGGAGGCCAAATTTATAAGCACCATCGACTTGAAGTCAGGCTATTGGCAAATCCCAGTGGAAGAGAAAAGTAGACAATATACGGCGTTTACGGTACCAGGGCGAGGATTGTTCCAATGGACAGTAATGCCATTTGGACTAACCACAGCGCCAGCAACGTTCCAGAGAGCACTGGATAACATCATCGGACCAGAGATGGAGCCATTCGCCTTCGCGTACTTGGATGATATAATCGTGATAGGACGAACCAAGGAAGAGCATCTAGCAAAACTGAAAGAAGTATTCAGAAGATTGCAACGAGCGAACCTACGGATCAACCCAGACAAGTGCAAATTTTTCCAAAAGGAATTAAAATATCTGGGACACGTAGTAAGCGACCAGGGCATACGAACGGACCCCGAAAAGGTGGAAGCAATCAGGGATCTACCAGCCCCTAAGACCACTAAAGAGGTACACAGCTTTCTCGGGATGGCATCATGGTATAGGAGATTTATACCAAAATTTACGGAGCAAGCAGGACCGCTACAGGAATTAATCCGAAAAGGGAGAAAATTCGAGTGGAACGAACGCCACCAGGAATCCTTCGACAGCCTAAAGGAGAGCCTGACAAAAGCACCGGTATTGGTATGCCCGGATTTCAGCAGGCAGTTCAAGTTGCAGACAGACGCCAGCGACGTGGGGATCGGAGCCGTACTGACCCAGGAAACAGAGGACGGTGAACACGTCATATCATTTGCCAGCCGGAAACTGAGTAAGGCAGAGCAAAACTACAGCGCAACGGAAAAGGAATGCTTGGCAATCCATTGGGGCATCGGAAAGTTTAAGATGTACCTGGAAGGATACCACTTCATAGTAGTTACGGACCATATGGCGCTTAGATGGCTAAACTCTATCAAGAGTCCGGCAGGAAGAATAGCACGATGGGCACTGGGACTCCAGCCATACCAGTTCGAGGTGCAATATCGGAAAGGGAAACTAAATGTAGTAGCAGACACACTGTCTAGAGCCCCACCGGCGGAACTAAAGGCGATCAGAAACACGGAAAGCTGGATAGACCGGAAGAATAGGGAGCTACAGGAGGACCCAGGAAACACAGAATACCGGAGAGAAGGAAAACGTCTGTATAAACTGAGCAAAGATAGATGGGACCAACACCCATGGAAACTGTGCGTGCCTGAAGAGGAGATACAACAGATCCTCGCAGAGAACCACTGCCAGGCGGAAGCAGGGCACATGAGAATGTTCAAAACGGCAAGAAGAATAAGAAACAAGTACTTCTGGCCCCAGTTAACAAAAGACGTGCGGAAGTTCGTGCGGAGCTGCGAGAGTTGCCAGCAGTACAAAGTGGAGCAACAAAAAGCAGCAGGGAAAATGCTGACCAGGGTCGCAGAAGCCCCCTGGGAAACAGTATGTGTCGACTTTGTAGGACCGTTACCACGGTCAAAACATGGGAACACGACACTACTCGTCATGGTGGATAAGTTCTCAAAATGGGTGGAGCTGGCAGCCATCAAACAGGCGACGGCAGACTCATTCCTACGGGTCTTTCGAGAAAGAATAGTGACACGGTATGGAGCTCCGAAAATACTGATATCAGACAATGGAGTTCAATTCACCGGACGCAAAACAAAGAAAGAGATGGAGAGATGGGGAATAAGACAGCAATTCACGGCCCCTTACACTCCGCAGGAGAACCCTACGGAAAGAACCAATAGGACCATAAAAACAATGATCGCCCAAATAACAGGCGAGGACCAGACAAACTGGGATGATAAAATACCAGAACTAATGCTGGCTTTCAATAGCAGCACGTCATAGTCCACAAAATACAGCCCGGCACAGATAGTGCTGGGAAAGGAACTACGAATACCCAACACAGTGTTCGACAAAGAAACGGAAGGGTCCGGGTTGAAAGAGGAAAGCATGGAGGAAAGGTGGAAACGGTTAGGAAACGTGAGGAAGGAAGCGGCAGGCCACATGGAAAAAGCAGCAGAACAGCAGAGACGGCACTACGACTTAAGAAAAAGGGAATGGAAACCATCGAGAGGAGAACTTGTGTGGTGCAGAACACACCACTTATCCAACGCAGCGGAAAAATTCAACGCAAAGCTAGCCCCAAAATACGACGGACCATGGAAAGTGGTAGGGTTTGTGTCCCCGGTAATACTGTCAGTCAAGGACCCGAAAACACGAAAGACAAAACGAGTATATATCGGAGACACCAAACCACACATAAGCACGGACAACCATCATAGAGGGTTCGAACAGGAGAACGATATATCAGATCAGGAAAGCGGGAAAAAGGAACTCAAAACGGCCCACCAACGGGCACACTAAAAAAGAGGGAAAAAGGAGAAGTGAAGGCAGGCACACTAAGGCAACTCCGGTGGCCTATATAAGCGGAGCCAGGATCGTACGAAGGCACAGAAGGCGATCGGCTGAGCAATGGATAAGTTCTAGACCAGCATCAAAAGGTATAAGGATAACCTCACCAAGGCAGCAGCAGCAACAAGCAGGACCAAGTTGATCGAGCCACCTGCCTGCGGTACAGTCCGGAAAAGGACGGCGCCACCAAAATTGGCACCTCCTCGGCGACCGACGAGGCACGACGCGGCGACTCCCAAGCAGACGGATACCGTCCAGGGAGGCCGAAGCGGCGCAGGCGATCACTCAGGACCCAAGGGACCACCAGCCCGGAGGGGGGCGAATCATCCCGCAAAGGCACCGACGCAGACGGAGATCGTCCAACCGGGCCTGAGCGGGGTGACCAACCACCCAACGGGAACCACTGGCGGAGCAGACCCGAGGGAGATGAGCCAGGAAGGAAGGGCCTAGGCGATGACGGGAAACGTCCGAATGGGCCGGACCAGAGTGGCGCACCTCCCGAGGGCTGGAGGGGGACACCCGAGGAGAAGCCGGGAGCCAGGCGAACGGCGGGCGCTGAATCAGCAAGCACAGGCCCGGACACCGACGACAGGCATGAGCAGGGTAGAAGCGGGCACTCCGCCAACCCGGAGGCCCGAAAAGACGAGAGCCGTGGAATCAGCGTCGCCAGACAGAGATATCCTAGAGCTCCACACAGAGACCACCAATGAGTTGGGGTGGACAGTGCCAACCGGAGCCGGGATATCGGAGGAAATACTGGCGAAGATAAGGGCGAACCTGGCGAACAAACCAAAAAGGACCCAACGGCGATGGATACAAAAAGACGGAGAAAGGTGGTGGCGCATCACATCCAACCGCGGAAATTATGTGACGGTGAAGCGTCACTTCCCAAAGGAGGGGGGAGTGTGACGCGGCCGCGCACAATAATAAATAATAGATAATAAATAACAAACAATAAATAAAACATAATAAATAATTCATAATAAATACTAAATAATTCAATACAATAACATAATTCATAATAAACAAGTCATAATAAATAATACATAATAAATAATACCGAATACATAATACATAATAAATAATAAATAATACCGAATACATGAGACATAATAAATAAAACATAATAAATAAGGCATAATACATAATAGATAAAACCATAACATAATGATCATCATAAACAAGGCCAGATTCAAAAAAGGCGCGCAAGCGCGCCCAAATAACTAGAGGGGCACACTAATCCCGAAACCCGGCCACACTAAGTCGGGCAATTCGAGCATACGGACATACGGGCACACTAAGCCACGGGCTATATAAAGCGGGCGGATGGCCTCAGAATAGTCAGTCAGTGGTCGGAGTCGACCAAGATGGAAGTCAACAGCGAGCGGGAAAGCAGCAGGATCAGGACAGGATCGACGAGTGGTAACTATTGGAGATTAAGATCAACCCCATAGTATAATTCTCTGTGCTGACTTAAGGGTCCGAATTACGTATCTACGCTGACTTAAGGGTCCGTATAATTCTCTGTGCTGACTTAAGGGTCCGAATTACGTATCTACGCTGACTTAAGGGTCCGAATTACGTATCTACGCTGACTTAAGGGTCCGAATTACGTATCTACGCTGACTTAAGGGTCCGTATAATTCTCTGTGCTGACTTAAGGGTCCAAATTACGTATCTACGCTGACTTAAGGGTCCGTATAATTCTCTGTGCTGACTTAAGGGTCCAAATTACGTATCTACGCTGACTTAAGGGTCTGTATAATTCTCTGTGCTGACTTAAGGTTCCGAATTACGTATCTACGCTGACTTAAGGGTCCGTATAATTCTCTACGCTGACTTCAGGGTCCGTATAATTCTCTATGCTGACTTAAGGGTCCTACATATAATTCTCCACGCTGACTTAAGGGTCCGTATAATTCTCTACGCTGACTTCAGGGTCCGTATAATTCTCTATGCTGACGTAAGGGTCCTACATATAATTCTCTACGCTGACTTCAGGGTCCGTATAATTCTCTATGCTGACTTAAGGGTCCGTATAATTCTCTATGCTGACTTAAGGGTCCTACATATAATCCTCTACGCTGACTTAAGAGTCCTACATATAATTCTCTACGCTGACTTAAGGGTCCGTATACTTCTCTACGCTGACTTCAGGGTCCGTATAATTCTCTACGCTGACTTCAGGGTCCTACGTATAATTCTCTACGCTGACTTCAGGGTCCAACAACCTAGGCTTACGTTGATTCAAGGGTACTCGACTAAATTCGGAGCGGCCGCGTATGAAAGACCGCGTCCCCGGACGAAGACGCGAGGTACGAAGAGCCTCGCTGTGGAAGCCGGAACCTAGGCCGAGGGAGCCCGTACAGTTTTATATATAATTATTGTAACCTAGAAATTGAATGAATAAACTCTGCGTCTATATTTAAGCCTAGTTAAGGTTAACTCTGCGCATTATCACTGGGACTCGGGTCGGGAATTCCTCTCTAGCACCACTGTCCTGAAAGAAAGAAATTTCCTGGACGTCCCTGGCCAGCCCTGACTACCCGAGGCACGGCTGAACGTCACAACTACTGCGATTTCTTCGGCACGACAATAAGGACAAAAATTGACAACATAAAAGAAAAAGACAAAATACTACGGCACCGTACCAACCGAAAGAAAAGGTTTATACTGTTCTTTGATATCAGAAATGCAAATAGAATACAGGAAAATATGCAAACGATCATAAAAAACGAAAAACATCTAATAGAATATGTTGACAATCAGACCTCGGTCATCAATGCCACGGAAGAATTAGTAAGAGCAACTACGATAGAAGCAAACCGGAATTTGGGAAAACTGACCCAACAAGTCAATATTATTGCAGAAACCATGAAGGAGCACTTTATGGTATATAAGGTGTCAATTAAATTCCTTATGTTATCAAATCAAGTGCGAAACTGGATTGAAGAGGCAGAAAGCCTACAAGCAACAGCGATCTCAATGGTAACGGACATTGGTGAAGGAAGAATTCATCCTACACTAATTGCGCCTAACAAAATGCTGGAGGAGCTCGAAAAAGTTAAGCAAAAATTAGGACGAAAACAAATGCTACCGGGTGGAATTCAGTTATACAATTACCACTGATCTATAAACTGATGAAGGCACAAGCTATGTTGAAGGATAATGTCCTATTCATTGAAGCAAAATTGCCGATATACAACAATCAGGAAACGGATCTCTTTGAAGTAATCCCAATACCACTGTGGACAAACGGAACAAAGCTTATTCCGAAATTGAATTCTAAATATTTTGCGTTCAATACAGACATAAACGCGTATCACCTAATGTCTGAAATGGAAATTAACCAATGCAGACAAGAGGATTCGACAACATGGCTTTGCGAAAATAATTGGGCATGGAAAAACGCGGATGATCACTCTTGCGAAATATCTCCATTGAAACCAAGCAAGGCACACTCATGCGAAATGATGGAATTCCAAGGCAATTCGTTCATCAAAGAGATAAGTGGATCCAACCGTTGGCTATTTAGACTGTTTCGGAATACAACAGCTAATATAAGATGCAACGAACAGCATCAAGTTATAAGACTGCCCAATCAAGGCATTATACAACTACCTGCAGGATGCACAGCAATATTAGGGGATACAACAATTATTACTCCTCAAAAAGTAATTTCGACAGCGTCTGAAATGTCTATCTTTCCCAGTTTACGAATTATAGATGACAAAGAAACATGGAACGTGGTCCCGCTGAAGCACTTGATTGTCAACAACACTAATGAACTACAAAATCTTCAAATGCGCATCAAGACTCTGAAAAATAACAAAGTACACATTGATGACTTGATTTTCCACACGGCAAGCGGACACTCGGCTCTAGCGTTGACAACGATTATCATAATTATAATGGTCATTTATATCCGGAGGCAACGCATAAATGAGAGACAACTACTGGCCGTACACTTTCCCCCCCCGGAGAATGTCTAAAGATGTGTTTAGACATGATAAGTAGACAAACTATAAATATGTTCTATTTATGGGCTGCAATAAACATGTCACCGGACAACATAAGTGGCAACTACAAAGAAGTACGATTGCAGTGGTCTATCGCCGAAGTGTTAAGAGATATGATCACGCGGGAGGTGATTAGCGCGGTCATAGGTCACAAATATAGATTTAAGATAAGTCTCAGCTGCATCGACCAACGCAGACTGCAGCGTCTTACAAGCGCTGCATTATATAATTAGATGATAAGAACCTATGTAAGAATGAATAAAAGGCGATGCCCTCGCAGAAGCGAGTCAGTTAGATTCAAACAACAGAATTGAACTCATTAAGTGTACGCATTAGTTTATAGTGTGAACACCTATTCTACGCCACAAACCATCCAGACGGCAAAGCCCATAGCGGCACTAGCATACTTATCAGAGGTCGCATCAAACACCACCTTCATAACAGAACTGAAATGGACTACGTGCAATCCACTTCCATAAGCATGCAATCTAGCAACGGCCCCGTCACTCTAGCTGCAGTCTACTGCCCACCTCGTTTTGTAGTTTCTGAGGACCAATTCTTGGAATTTCAACGCACTCGGTAAACGATTTATAGCGGCGGGTGAACACAATGCCATGCACACGCACTGGGGATCACGCCTTTTGGCCCCAAAGGGCAAACAACTTTACAACGCGTTCATTAAGCCACGAAATAAGCTCGATTATGTGACTCCGGGTAGACCTACATACTGGCCAGCTGATCCAAATAAGTTTCCGGATCTCATAGACTTCTCATTAAAAAGAAAGATCCCAAGAAATAATATTACGGCCGGGTCACTTGCAGAACTATCATCTCCTATCGTGTCTCTTGAAACTGTTTGAAAAGGCATTTTTAAAACACATAGCTCCCTACTTAAGAAGGCGAAACACAATACCATCGCATCGATTTGGTTTTCGCAAATATCCGTCATCTTAGATGACGCACAAGCATTTGACCGAGTCTGGCTGGAAGGACTAATGTATAAGATAACAAAACTGCTTCGAATCTTATCTCTTAAAAAAAAAGAGTGTTCTCAATCAGGTGTAACAGTTCGACTTCACACGACCGCGTTATCAATGCTCCAGTCCCCCAAGGTGGTGTGCTGGGCCCCGTTCTTTACACCCTTTACACAGCAGACATGCCTACAAACTATCAGCTCACTTTACGTTTGCTGACAATACCGCAATACTCAGCGATCTCAAATGTCCAGCAAAGGCAACAGAAAAACATGACTGTCATCTTAAAACAGTGGAAAGATGGTTTGCCGACTGCCGCATTAAGATAAACGAGACCAAAAGCAGAAAGTAGACAAACCTGCCCACCATGTACCCTAAACAATACATTCATCCCACAATCAGTCATAGTAACATATCTTGGCGTTCACCTAGATACACGCCTCACCTGGCGGCGACATATAGAATCTAAGAGGACTTATATGAAGCTTAAAGCAGGCAATCTTCACTGGCTTATTAATTGCAACTCTCCGCTTAGTCTGGAAAACAAAGTACTTCTCTACAATACCGTGCTGAAACCCATCTGGACATACGGCTGTGAAATATGGGGAACAGCGTCAAAAACCAACATTGAAATTATTATAGCTCAGTCAGCGATTCTGCGAACTATCAGTGGGGCAGTCATAGCAGACTGAAGCGCAAAGATTCTCCAGCCCAGCAAAGAAATCCTAGGGCCGTCTCTAACTACTACAACTATTTAAAATTTTTTTATAAGAATTAGGTGCGCAATAAGGCTCCTGTAAAATGCCAATAAATCTGCGGTAGTTAATCCTTGACCTTTAGTATCAATTTCAGAAATTTTAATATTTAATGTTGGCCCGAGTATTCAATCTTACTGCAGCAGCGGTCGAATTGGCGCACTCCCACGCCTGGGGTAGTTGTGGATGACATGGTCCTCGTTAAGGATGAAAGGCCTTTAGCGATAGTCGTTGAGATGCTGCCTGGAAGAGAAGGTGTCGGCCGCTGTACTGAGGACAGCAACAGGATTGAACAAGAGGGCAGTGAATAAGTTTTGTCCCTTAAGGATGCTGTTGAAAGCAACGCTTCCAACAGCTAGCGTCAGCATGCAGGGTGTTTTAAAAATATACGATAAAATATATATAAATAAACGACAAATATATTATTATTTAATTTTGCTGAATTCAAATCTTGGATGTCAAAAATGACTCATTAATTAATTACAGAACTCCATTTCCATCCACTAAACACAATAATACAAAGAGTTCGGCATTTCAAATAAACACATTTTATATATATTGTTATATTAATTGATAAGCTATAACACTAGATTAAGAACACAGCGATTTATCACACAAACAACACATACACTTGAGATAGGTTTGTCATTGCAAAGGGATAGGCAGGAGACAGGACAAGGAGACAAGATATCAGAACAGGACTTGATAATGGAATTAACAGACACATGGGCAGAGAAGCTAGGGGTAGGGGCTCTGTATACCAAAGTTATGACGTTAACGAAGGCGCTGGTGAGTTTAAGTCGAGCGAAAACAATATACTGGTGAAAGAAGAAAAAATTAAATGGTATGAGGAGATGGTACTAAACGCCTTTGTTTCGGCTTTAAAGCGCTCGAATCGCAGGACAAGAGCACTAAGGAAATTCAAAAACAAGGTCAAGAGAAGGAAGAGCCCCAGAAGTTAGAAACCCCCAGGGAAACAGGTTTTTGGGCGCAATACCAGTGTGGTGAAAATAAACAACCTTCGTTTTCAATGCCGTTTACCATGCCGAATATGAATGGATGGCTGACGATTTATTGATTTCCATTGTTTTTAGAGAACATTTCTTGAGTTCGCTTGTTTTATCCGCAAAGCAAGACGAGTTTTCCGTTATGACGCGTTCTATGATTTTGTTATCAACCGGTGAACTGCATTGTGAAGTTTCAATTTTTTTTTTTTCGACAATACATTCATTTTTCTGAATTATGAATTTTCTGTCCTCGCGACACAGAATATCTCTTCTTAAAAGTACATTTTCGCTAAGCAAATTGTCTTCCACCATCAGCTTTTCAGTTTCGTACACAATTCCGCCAATTGAGATTTTTGCAAGAAGTTTCTGGGTGCAAACGAATTTTCCGTCATCAAAACCGTTTAATGTGACAGCACAACATTGTGATATGCCTACATCTTCAGCAAATGATTGCCGATTAAGCGTACGTGTACTTCCATGATCCACAAATGGATCCGTTGACTGATATTATTTTGCAAATGTCCGAATGGGTATTAGTATGGATTTTATTAATGTTTGGTTCCGCCTTTGGTTTTTCGGGACAACTGGCTGAGTTGCGTGTGGTACGATTGCAACGGGGCTTGCCCTGAGGTTCAGGACATTTCGAGGAATAATGTCCTACCTTTTGACAGTTATAGCACTTTACTGCAATTTCTATTTTGCGCTGGCAACACGATGCTCAAACACCAGTACATCTCCATCTATGACGGGAATGTATTTGGCGTGAGAAAAGTCGGTAATCCGTGCACTTGCTACTGCCAGGGCGATGAGCGTTATGAAGGCGAACCTGCAATCCAAACGTAGAATGAGACCACGGCGTATTTACTTAAATCTGGCTCCCTATTAAAGAATATGCTACCATATAGAATATGGTAGAATCTTATTTGTGGTTGTCCTTATGGACCACCCTCCCCTTAATAAGAACAGGCGTTCCCAGGTGTGCCTGCACTTTTTGTTCTGTGCACAATGGAGTTAGTTTGTTTCCTAACCTTTTATAGTGTGGAGGATCTCGACCGGTTTCTCCTGAGTGACAGAATTATTATATTCTATCGTTGCCCTCAAGACTAGTTCTGTCGTACCGCTGTTTTTTTTTTGGCTAACTTAAGACACCTGGCTATTTCTGTCAAGGTGCTGTGGAATCGTTCCACTTGACCGTTTGACAAGCTATGCAGCGGGGCCGCGTTCACAATGTCAATGTGGTAGCTGTTTTTAAGTAACGATGTGATAGTTTCCGAATTGAAGGCGGCTTCATTGTCGCAATATATTCTTTTTATTTTGGGGAACAAATTTACGAGTTGAAGCAGGGGCCCTGTGACGTCCACAATTGTTCTGGACAGCACTGGTTGCACTATTGCAAACTTCGAGAACTTGTCAACGCATGTTAAGAATTGCCTCTTATCATCAATGTGGAGCATTTCGCCGGTATAGCTTGGTATGTGTGTTTCGAGCTCCTTTTTCTTTGGGTGCCTGTCATATTTGGCTTTGGTACATATTTTGCAATTTGCAACCACTTCTTTTGTTAGGCTGCTCATTTTGGGGAATAGTAATAGTCTTGCTTGGTATTTTCCTGAGCCGCCCTGTGTGTTCTGTCGTGATAAATTCCAACTGCTATATTGATAACGTCTATCACAATATTCTTACAGTATCGAAACTGCGTAGCCGGGAAATGAGCAATTAAATCATGTTGAAAACCTGCCAGGGTGGGCAGATCGCAGTGTATCGCTTTTACGACTTCGGGGTTCACGACCTCCTTCAGTATTTCCAAAATGGTGCTTTTGTCGGCGAAATTGATTAAGTGACGAGTTTTACTGCGAAACAACACCAAGCTTCGCTTTAGTCGGAAACGTTCTTCTTCTATAAAAATTTGATTTCAGAAGCAGTTTACTGGTTGGTCTGTCGCTTCGACCGTGTTGGTCAGTGACAGTTCTCTGTGAATAGTCGCAACGTCTGACTGAGGTTCATTTTGTAGGGCAATAATGTTCTGCCTGGAAAGAGCGTCAGCCACATGGTTGTCTTTACCCGGATTTTTGCGTTATGATCATCCATAAACGCTTTCCACCTTTTTATCTGCGGATTTGGATTAGGTAGTATTGTAACTTGCCTAAAGCCCACACTATGGCCCACAATTTTCTTTCATTCATGACGTAGTGTGACTCGCTCTCTTTTAGGGTCCTAGAGATCATAGTGATGGGTCTTTTATCTTGTGATAGAACCGCACCAATACCGTTCGCGGAAGCATCCGTCGTTAGATCGAATGGCTTCTGCATCTCTCTGCAAATCACCGAACTCAATAGGAGTTTTCTTGGACATGTGCTTGCTGATAGAGACATTTTCTCTTTTCAACAAGCTTGTCAAAGGCCTCGCGATCGCCGCAAAGTCTTTAACGAAGCAACGGTAATAACTGGATAGGCCCAAAAATGACCTTAGCTCATACAAATTTGTAGGCTCTGGGTATTCCTTTATGGCCTTTACCTTTTCTCGGTCGGTTTTTGCACCTCCATTGGTGACAATAAATCCCAGATATTCAACGCTTTGCTTAAAAAAGGGCGTCTTCTCGTTGGATACCTTCATGTTGGCAACGCACAGGTTTTTAAAAACCCAATATATATGCCTAGCATGGTCGTCTTGATTTTCAGAAAAAATAATGACGTCATCTACATAAACATAGCACGATTTGCCAATTTGTTCCCGTAAGACGTCGTTGATCGCTCTTTGGAAGATGCTTCCCGCATTCTTCAACCCGAACGGTAATCGACAAACGAGATCTTCTCACGGTCATGCTCGGCCAAGTATATCTGGTGGTAGCTGGACTTCAAATCTAACGTTGTAAAGTACTTGGCTTTTTCTAAGTTTGCCAGTATCATGGGGATGTTTGGCATTGGGTACTTATCAGCAATGGTTTTTTCGTTAAGCTTCCTAAAGTCTATAACCAAACACTTATTTTTGTTCCCCAGCTCATCATGGCCTTTTTTGTCCACAACCCATGTTGGGTTGTTGTACGGTGACCTTGAGGTTTTAATAATGCCTTTCTGCAGTAAGTCTGCGATTTCTCGCTTAACAAACTCAGATACACCCATTGGGTGCGGGTTTAATTTGGAATATACCGGCTTATTATGCGAATTGTGGCAAACAGAAGTGTTAAACGGCAGTGCCTCGTTAGAGGCAGAAAATGCCTTAGATCTGTTTGCGATCATTTTTCGGAATTGAACTTTTACAGGTTCCGGTACGGCGATGTCATTTACGTTAGTAAGATTTACATTGTCGCAATAATGATGCCGCGCCCTCATATTCGCTGTCATTTTTATCGTCAGCCTGTTGCATAGTGTTCTGCAACCTCTGACGCCTTTGACCGGTCATACGTGCGGAGCCAAATCTTTTAGGGCCCCGAACACTTTCGGACTTGGTATTTGTAGGCTGACCGCTTCCAAAGGAAGTCAGCTGCCTATGTTGAGTCACGGTAGAGCCTATTTTCATAGGCTCAGGTAGCTGCCCGAGTTCAGGGCAGAACTATTTTGTTGGGGCCTATTCTGTTTTTTGTAAAAATGGGGGTTCTTCCCTTGGCCATCTTCGGCCCTGCTATGTTTTCCCTGCGGCTCCCTTGAGCGGTTTTGGTTCTTTCGGTGCTCATAGGTGAGTGCCTTGTCCTCCAAAGCCTTTGCATATGTAGCAGCAAAGGTAGTGCGCTCTATGGTAGCCTCGGATTCCCTAGCTAAAGCCAAAGCTGAGGACAAATCCTTGGCAAGACTATGGCCCTCAAGGGTTTCCTAAGGCCAGCAATAAATGCATGGAGAGCATCCTCTCTAACTTTATTATAAAACAGAATGGCACTGTCCGGTTCGTGTGTCATAACGATCTTATTCGTTATTAACGTCAACCGCTTTTCTACGTCGTCGAAGTATTGCATTAGGCTAAGTTCTCCATGCCTAACTGTTTCAAGTCCCTGTCTAAGGACACGCATCGACGTTAAGACCGTGTTATGCGCAACCAATAGCCCTCTTGCCGATCCCCTGATTTTATTTCTGATGATCGACACTGCCTGGTAGAGTGCCTCGCTACCGTGATATGGTTTGAAAATCTCGTATGCCGCCTGACACATAGTCATCTTGTTCTCCCGTAAAATCTGGCATGGTCTTAACGATGTCAAGCTTGACTTCACACCGAATGTTTGGCTCTACGGTTATTCTCTAGTTAACTTCTACATGTGGTGCTTCCACGCGCAAGTTTTGCATTTGTTGTTTCATCTCGTCCAATTGTGACTGGAACGCCTGCTTCAATCTAGCTTCCTGCTGGGCTAAAGCCTGGCTAACAGATCCAGATATAATTGCCTGTAACTGGGCAGCGTCTATGTCTGTACTGCTATCTATCGTAGTAGGACGAAAGCCTTCCGATTCTAAATCCCACTCGTCGTCACTATTACACTCGACCTTGATATCTCTATATGCACCTGCCCAACTCATTGACCATTGGTTGGCACCGCACACTTAATTCTTTCCGAGCACAGTTGATCGGTTTTCGCTATTTACGTGCGCGAGAAATAGAAGTCGACGAAAAAACTCTTCCCTCAAAAGAAAAGGTTTGCGCAAAGGAATAATTTTTTCTTGTTTATTATTTATTCCTTTGGGCAGCAATAGCTCACAATAACTTGGGGTATGATGTACAATTTACCCTTGGTATAAGTATGCAATGGAAAATGCCGAATTGAACTCACTTATCAAACTTACATGGTATGGTAGTTAAGAAGTAACTACCCTAGATACTAGGTTCTAAATAATCGTCGGGCGCCTATTAGCTTTTTCCTCCCGTCCGGATGTCTTCTGCGACTCCAGACGCTGGTGGTTCTCCTTCCAGAGTCCTCGGTGTCCGGCTGTTAAGCCAGAGAGTGGTGACTTCTTACGAAGATTGGGATGGAGGGCGTGACTTTGCCCCCTTGGTCGATCGTTGGCCTTTTGGCTCAGCGAGAATGTTCGTGCAGTAGCTGGAGTAGCTGTTCTTTATTGTTAAAGTACTAGCTTTAAACTGAATACGAAGAATCGAGAAAATATGTATTTACCCTAGCTCCAATGCTTCACGCCATAAACCCATGGTCGACAAGTCGACTCAGCATTTATGCAGCGCAATTCGGTACCCCGGATACTGGGGAACTCAGTTGGGGCGCATCAGCATTATTTGTATGAAGCTATTTAGTTACTAGGGCATTATAAACGTAAACTATGTGGCTGCTGACTCAAATATATTGAGCGCTCTATTAGTTGTTAACTTATATTTTGTTTTTCAACGTTGGGATCACGTTTGCTAGACATATTAAAATGATTATGCTTTATTTCGTTATGCGCTGGATAGGCAAGAATATCTCTTAACAGGTCGTTACAAAAATCGTAATTATTAATGCCGTTGATGCCGTGTGTTGATATTTCCGAATCGGTTAACTCACCCTTTTCACCAATAGCTAGCATTCTATAGAAACTGCAAATATTAGCCTTCGATCATCCCAACGATATGCGGTTGGAAAGGAGTTAACGCGTCTAATGAATTGCTGCGAGTCTAAGGACTTGATGGATGATGGGTTGAATTGCGGGAGAAGGGATATTTCCGTACGAACTATTCATGTTTTCAGATACCGTTGGGCCGCGGTTGTATAAGTAGTTTGGCGGAATCGGGGTATATGGATTTTCGTTATATATTTGACGTTGTTGCGAATGTGTATTGTATTGATTTAAGTCATAGTGTGGCTGTGAATATGTGCCGAAAGGTGCCGTTGTTGCGTTACAGTGTCCCAAATGAGCGTGAGGAATCGGAAAATTTATTTTTGGCTATGACATATTACAAATTATGACGAATTAACGAGATATGAACATGTTGCGGAAAAATCGAATGTTGCGAAAAGACTGCGACATTATCGTGTTACTGTGACGTGATTACGTTAACGTGCTGCTGAGACGTAGCAACATTATCGTGTTGCTGTGACGTAACGATATCATTCTGTTGCTGAGACGTAGTAACATTAGCGTGTGACGCACTCGATCGCGAAAAGACTTTGTTGAGACGTGTTAGGCATACGAATGTAACCATGTGCACTACACTCCATAATTTCGTTTGCGTTTTGAGCGTTTTCGATTGGTGATCGTTGGTTCACTCTCGCCTCCCTCGGCGCATTCCCTTTTTATATTTTCCAACACCGAATGTGTACATATGGAACTTATAAGGATGCCACCAGGTTGAGTTTTAATTGGAGTGTGACACACTTTTGAATAAACCCGATAGTTAAGCGGGAAACAGCTGTACATATATAGCAAAATACAATAATATAAAAACTAAAAAACATTGTTAATTAATAATTTCAAATATCACTCAAACACACCTGTGAACGAGGTAAAAACTAGTGATGAATGCAGCAAAACAAACAGAAAAATAACAACTTTTGTAACAATAATATATGTAAAAATATTTGCAACTAAGAAAATTCAATAAATTATATTTACTTATTCGACACTTATAATAATCGGTAGCTTAAGATATATAATATTCAGTATTTAAAGAAAAGTATTCAGTATTTCTTTGTTTATTGCGAATTCCGCCGCCCAAAGACCTCGAACAAAATTTGTACACTACAAAGGTTGTGTTTTTTTTAAAAGATTTTTTTATTTGTATGGAATTTAACAATACGGTTTAACAATAGGCCTTAAAACTATTAATTTCAAATGAAATTAACTTTTTGTGAGAAGAGGCTATAATTTAGCAGTGCTTACGGGGTGCACTTTATTTAAGTTCATTTATACGGTCACACTAGATATGACCGAAAAGTTCTTGAATATACATACTATTTATTTTTGTTGACAATAATGAAATTAATATAATCAATTTAAAAATGAGTCGTTTTAAAATCAGTATGTGGGAAAACGATCTATAAACAACTGTATATGATATTACACACGAAAGATAACCAATAAGCAAAGGCAATGGCTGATTTGGAAGCAGTTTTGGCTGATGTCAGCTATTTAATGGCAATGGAAAAGTCAAAATGTACTCCAGCTGCAAGGGCAAGCAAGAAATTAAATTTACCAGACCCGAGGTATTAATTTTGTATAATAAAGTAACAATTACATTTATATATACATTATACATACATTAACTTTAATGTATTCGTTTTATGTAGTTCGTTTTACCAATTGTTATTTGTTATAGATCGTATATATTTTCTATAGTTTTTTTAAAATATTATTTTTCCGAAATTGTTCAAATAAATCTTATCATTTAATTTTTATACGCTTGGTATTGCAAGTTACTTTAATATTTTTCTCACTTGGAAGTGAACAGTTTATACTTTGGGTCAAAGCCGAGTCAGATAGTGTCAGCTCAAACAAAATAAAGAAAAAACGCAAATTATTCTTAAACTGGACCATGAACGGTGAAACTAGAACTGATCGATGACCTTCAAAAAACATTTAGGAAAATTCTCAGCACAGTCGATGAACTTGTATTTGAATTAATTTGATTGAAAAATTTGAGGATATTCTCACTTCTAAATCTTTAGTTTGGGGGGAGATTTACGCGCCTCAAAAATGCATTCCTACTTAACCCTTGCTAAAGGAATTTATCTATTTAATTGCAGCCATCAGCAGCACCGTCAAAATTCTCTGGCTAAGTCAATTAATTAGATATTTATTTAGTATGTTTAATACGACATAGATCGTAGACCTGACCCCACAAAATAGAAAAGCTATGTAACTGAATTGGAAACCGTTCGCTCACTGAAAATTTCCGATAGCAACTATACCTTTTAATTTTTACAAAACAGATAATCGACTCACATTACTGATTTACTAAATTGCATTAAGGAGGGGAATAACTGAGACAGTGCAACGCTGCACAGTGGCGCATTAGGTACATATACTGAATTTTAAGCAAATTGTTGATGATAACGGATGTTGTCGTGGGATATTCGCCAGGTAATAGTTCAAAAAGGTTGAATACAAACAATAATTCAAATCGGTTCAGTATTTTAGAAGTTACACGTGTTCAAAGTTGAACCTTTTTTGGGTTGCAAAAAAATCAGGTATTTTTTGTAGAAAATTCGGACTTTGCGGTCGATTTTTAGGTAAAATATATAACCGACCGGCTTGGTTATGGTATCTATGGAAAGGGTCATCAAATCTCGGTTAAACCAAGGTTGAATAAATGTATAATATTCTTTGCACGTGCAGGAATACCTGTTTTACCGAAGTACTAATTTTCACCTATTTTTCAACTTTGATGGAAAACAAAGAATGGGATTCTACCGGATACTGGGTTTGGCGTATGAGGTGTTGTTCTTGAATATGTTCTTTATCATAATCAAAAGAGATCGGGTCCCACCCCGAATTTCCCAGGCAAAAGATACTTTCAACTCTGCGTAAAAAACGCTCGGCTTAGTGCAAGCGCAGTTGCTGCGCAGTACGAAATTGTATGGCGGGCATACATTTTTTCCTGTATTGGCGGCTTGTTTTTCAATCCCTGACTTTGTATTGATTTTAAATGAATGTATAATGATTAATTATTCTTCAAAAATATTAAATGAACTAACATTCAATGATTATTTTGAACAAAAAGGTAAAAATAGATGAAAAAATTTACAACATAAAAATTTTGTTCTTTAAAATTTATTTAATTCTTTGTTTTTAAAACATTAAATATGTACCATATTAGCATTTTCAGAGAAAACAAATGTAAAGTATTTGTCGAAATTGGATAAAAATTGAGAAAACTGCCTCCAAAAACATTAATTTTTGAGTATAAAATCTACTATTTATCACACCATATTGTATGACCCATTATTCGAAAGGTACTAATTACCTTTCATTTAAAAATAAAGTTATAAAAATATCTCAACTGGTTCAAGAGTTATGATTGTTATTCACCTAAAGTATCTAATGCGCCACTGTGCGCTGGTGTGGATGTCGATGAAAACGAACTTGATGAAATGATGAAAAAAAACGTTTTCAATTTCGAAAAATAAATCAGATAACGGTTAACCACCTTAAATATTTTCTGGGTCTCTGCAACTATTATAGATCTTTAATAAAAAACTGTGTCACAATAGGAACCTCTGTTACGAGATTTTTAAAGGCGAAAACGGAAGTCAAGGCAAATCAATAGAAAACAAGGGAGAATGATATAGTCGATTTCCCCGATTATCTGATACCCGTTACTCAGCTAGTGAAGGAACTGCGAAGGAGAAATTTAAGCACTGACAGTTTTTGGCAACAAGATTTTTGGCAAATCTAGAAAAATTTACAAGCGTAACAAATATGTGAAAAAATATCAAAACATTTTCAAAAGTGTGTGCGTGGTAACATGCATTAACAAACTTACGCTTTCGAACAGTCTCTGGAAACTGTATGCTTAATTTCAACTCTAGCTTTTGTAGTCTCTGAGATCTCGACGTTCATACGGACAGACGGACATGGCCAGATAGACTCGGCTATTGATCCTGATCAAGAATATACATACATATATATAAATTATATGGTCGGAAACGCTTTCCTAGTATACTCTTTTACTCTACGAGTAACGAGTATAAAAATCCAGCTGTAGTTCAACTTATCCCAATCATTTAATACACTAAACAAGATTTTAGCATCAGAGGACATAGTTCATGCAGACTGATTTTTTGTACTGTAAAATACGACAGTCGACCACAGTATTTTTGCACACGTATGCATTGTAAATTTGACAAAATTACCCTTTTTTTACGAGTTTATAGACTTTAAATCTATTATATTTTTGATCACCATGTAAAAAACTCTAATGTTCCATTTTCTAAACATGATAATAATTCGAGTACAGCATACAAATACTAATAGCTGAATATATGTAAATAATAATACATACAAAATTTCATAAATTACTTTATACAAGAATGGTTGTCGTTAGAGTATTCAGCTTGCGACGTGGGAAAAATATTCTAAGGCAGTGATTCTTAGGTGTGTATGTCGGCACGTCGTGCCTCAAGAAATCAATTTTGCAATAAACAGGTTGCATATTTGTATTTATTTTATAAATATGAATTTTTAAATATGTATTATTTTTTTATAGTATAAATATATTGTTTTTTATATGTATATATGTATTCCATTACCATAATAATTTGTTTTATAATTTTTTATTGCCTTTTAATTATTTAGTATATGTATTAGTACAAATTATTAGTATAAAAGAAAAAACATCGTAAGTATATTATCATGTAAACTTTTGAGTAGATATTATGTTGGATATATTGGTAAGGGATCCCGTTGCGATTAAAGCTAATCGTTGATTTTATAAGAAACCGAGCATATACAGAGGTGGTCAAAAGTATTTACACAACGAGCTTTATTTTCAATTGAAAATCATGTATTTCACAAAAGTATTTGTATTTCGTTGTGTAAATACTTTTGACCACCCCTGTAATCTTTATTTTCAATTGAAAATAAAGATCGATGTGTAAATACTTTTGACCACCCCTGTAAGCTCCATCAGAGCTTTCCATACATGAGAAAAACTACTCGATAGAATCGGACTTGGAAAAACTAAGGGCACTATCTGATATCATTTTTAATATCGGCAAAATACACATTTAAGTTTCTAAAAATATTTTTTAAAGTACTACAAATCAACTGTGCACATAAGAAATTTTATTGTAGAGAAATGCATTAAATGCACTAATGAAAATAGAGATTTCTCATTAAGTGCTTACTCAAATAATGATAATAATTTTGTGCATAAAATTAATTAATTATAAACGTTTTATTGACGACTGAAAATTAATCTATATATAAAAAAATATATAATATAATTATTAAAAAAGAAGAAAAATATATTTTGATATATATTACCCATATATACGACCCAATTACAATTTTAATGGCCTTCCTTTACATCAATCCCATTAGATCAAAACTGTTTTCTGTTCCAAAACCGTCTTCTCTACGCACACATCCACACATCCACACTTTCTCGCTTATTGTTTTTACCCACACAAGCAAGTGATTTCTTTTTATAGATTTATGTGAGCGATGACAGAAAAAGTGTCTGTATAGTGAAAACCAATGTATGGCCTTTACGCATTTTTTTATTCTAATGTCTTTGGTTTGATCGTACCCCGATTATAACAATCCATTTTATAGACTCTTCCGAACATGGCTATTGGCAGCTTTAAGAAGCTGATATAGGAAAAAATTAATTTTTAAATTTTGAAAACTAGAATCGGTTTTTTCGTTCCTCTTAAAACTAAATTTGTATTTTCAGTTTTGGGATCAGCGGAAGTAGGCATGCCTGCAAGTATAAATACATACATAATTACATACATATGTACATATGAACACATAGACCGCAATATCTTATATTTCTTTATTAATATATACATAGGGTTAATCATTCGATTAAAATTTATCAACTTTACTTAAATATTGATTAATTTTATGTAAAAATTTCAGAATATTCTTGACCTTGCGAGGGGTGTTGTGTTTCTGTAGCCAGATCCTAAGACTTGTGAATTGGAGGCACAACTTACTGAAAATACTTACATATATATGTTGGGTTAACGTTGTCGTTTTCGTTATTGTTCATTGTTTTCTCGATTTTAAGGACTAGCGTTGAAAAACCTCTATGACTGTAGATGGCAAATATTCACGTTTGCACTGCTCAGCCGTTCGTCTCAGACTCCCCGTTTGTAAGTCTTTTTGAAAGGCATTCGGCTTTCCTTTTACTTTCTCGCAGTGCGCACGAGTACACGCACGACATTCGTAACTTTATAACTGTAACTTTTACCCCATAGGCAACTCTACATATTAATGAGGGTTGTCGTAACGATTGTGTAACGATTGTGTATTTGGGTATTTCAAATAAACCATTTAATCTCCGACATATACAATTCCAGCTTTTAAATTTTAAAACTCGATTTTTCCGAACCCAACTCTTAGGGACTTTGCTGTCGCAGTAAAATTGCCCAATAACTTGCGTCTTCAGGTCAATCCGGGATGATGTATGGGCACCTAAAAATCTGAGAATTAAACATTCCACCGTATCCAATGTAATGAAGTGTTCCCAATTCCGAGTGATTTGGTTTTTGTTTAGCCAGGAAATCGTGGAACTGGTCATGGGCATGGACACATGTTCTTCGTTTAAGTGATTTTTATTCAATATTCTTAGAGTTACATATTTGGGACTTAACAGCTAGTGGTTTGCGGCTGCGCTGCTTGCAAAGCGTTGGCAGCAGGCGGCTTATACATAAGTATATATGCTCATACATAAGAGAGCGCGAGAGACTGTGGAATCTGCTGCCACTTGCACTATCAAATGCTCAGCTCTTAGAGCTGTACGTAACCACACTTACGTATTACTATGTTCAAATAGGTATTCGTTAAAACGATATATGCATACGTCACCAATAAAAATATGAATGCTCTAATAAAACGATGAAGGTCTTTAATTGATGACCATAGCGCAAATCGTTTTCTACAAACCAAGCATTACATTGTCGCCATCAAACGAAGTGCACAACTTTTAATTTGAAGATTCTCTAACGTAACAGGTCAATTGAATAGTCCCCGGCCTATGTTTCATCCATTATCACTAATCGACAAAAAAAACTTGGGTTTATTACGCTTGAATATCTTCAAACACTCCGATTATTGAATAAGTATATATATATATATAAATTAATTTGAGTTCGGGTGGCCACAGGGGGATCCCTCGCTGCAGTCTCCGATGATGTGCCGGTTGGCTGATGGTGTCCCTCGCACAGGGGAAGAGGGTGATAAATCCACTTGGAGATTTATGACGATTACGTTGGGAAGATGACTGTCTTCCTTAATGCAACTGGCCTAGGGACTCAGATTGCTATGATCAATATATAAAATTAACGACAGAATGCCGGAGTTGTTGGTTCATGAGCGATGGCTCTTTATTCTATGAATGTCCAAAACGAACTGACTTAAGGCTAACAAAATATGAAACTCATAGCGGCCACTCCAACGGGTAGTGTTTGCTGGCTATGCACGGGCTTCCGGTCAGACGCTGTGTCAGCAGTTTGGCCGGAGCGAGTCTTCGGACGATCGGTCATAGGCTTAACTTTAGTTAACTTGCACGGGCTTCCGGCCAGACGCTGTGTCAGCAGTTTGGCCGGAGCGAGTCTTCGGACGATCGGTCGTAGCCGTCGCCCGGTTAACTTTAGTTAACTACTCCCCCTCGGAATTAAGGCCGCCCTCGGCCGTCTGTAGTTCAGCGATAATCTGCCTAATTTGGCCTGAAGATTTTTTTGCCTCGGTGAAACGCCTAAAAATGAGCCCAATACAGATGAGTGCGCAGCATATTGCTCCTGCAATAGTTGCTACGAGACGTGTTCGATGGTTGTCAATCTCTTCCCTGAACTCCTTGATGAACTCCAAGTTTCGTTCACTCAGACGGTGAAGATACGGGAGGCTGAGGACATCTTGGGTGGCGGTGATGTTCAATAAGGGAAGACTTGCTGTCCCTGGAGCTCTCTTCTGGGTGTTATTGTGGTTGATGAAGAGTGTGTCATTTATAGTGGCCTGTTTGTCAAAGGTTATGAGGTGTGTGCCATGAGTCCAGATTTCTGTGCCGTTGTCCACTCGCACTTTGGCAGACCTATCGTTGATGATAATGATTCCTTCATCTACGTAGGTTATCGGATGCAGGTCACTTTCTTGTACTCGGCAGTGTGCTACCCCACCGGCGTGCAGTTCTTTGGCGCACGAATTCTCTGAAGCTAGGCGGCAGAATGTGGCTCTCGGTGATTCGGAGCAGTTTTTGATGGCGTAAACTTCTCCGCTGCATTCGGCTATGACATTGTCTATGATCTGCAACATCGTTCTACCATGGGCAACTGGGAAAATAGTGATCTTCTTGCAGGCTAATTTAATTTTGGGGAATTTAATGATAAAGTGTAAAATGTTATGGGACAAAAGATCTCCTATAGGTGTGTCGGTGGGTTCCTCAAGCCAAACTGTTTTTAAGTCTTCGTGATCTAAAATGTTCGGACTAACAATGTTAATCCTGGCTATTTATCGGGTATTTATCGGGCACTGTTCTTTCGTTGATCTTGCGGAAGTCGATAACTAGTCTCATTTTCCGGTTGCCATGGTCATCGGTCCCTTTTTTATCTGCAACCCATATCGGGTTGTTGTAAGGGGATACCGACTTCTGAATTATCCCGTTTTTAAGCAGATCTTCAATCTCTTTGTTGACGAAGTCCGCCGCCCCCATTGGGTACAGGTATAATTTTGCGTATATGGGCTCCTCACTAACTGTTCGGATGGTAGCTACCACCGATGTGTTATAGGTCAAAGCCTCGTTAGGGTTTGCAAGAGCCTTCTTCCTAGTCTTCAGCATTTCTAAGAACGCGTTTCTGACTAAGGGTGGCGCATCTGGGCAGTCCACTTCGGTAAAATTGACGTTGGGGCATGGGTGGAATTCAATTTTCTGTTCTCCATTGCCCCATCTGAGGTGGCCGGAGGCCAGACAAAGCGATGCCCCTGCCTGTTTAAGTAGGTCGAGGCCAATGATCGCGTCGAAGGAAGACAAATCAGGTAAAATGAAGAACGTGGCCTTCAAATCAAAAAGTGACACGAAGCATTTTTTCGTGATCGTGGTAACACCATGGAGTGAATGGATGGTGAATGGGGAATCGACGGGGCGAACGCCTTTTAAGCCTTTGTGAGGCCGGATCAAATTTTTTGACGCACCCGTGTCGATGAGGAACTTAATCTCTTTCCCCGCTACTCTTCGTCTGATGACGGGCAGCAGGGATTTTCCCCTAAAAAATTAATCACTTCTAAATCATATTCAGAAATGGTGTCGTCGTCGACTTTGTCCGCCGCGCTGGAGGCTGTGGTTCGTGCCCTCGGCCTGATCTACGCTCTGAGCGATGTGATTAACCCTCTGTCTCTTGTGAGGGCGTGAACGACCGGAGTGGGCGGGCTTCCCGTTTTGGTAGGCCTGTGCCTGAATGAGTTGTCTGAGGCTGAGGCTGAGGACATCTTGGGTGGCGGTGATGTTCAATAAGGGAAGACTTGCTGTCCCTGGAGCTCTCTTCTGGGTGTTATTGTGGTTGATGAAGAGTGTGTCATTTATAGTGGCCTGTTTGTCAAAGGTTATGAGGTGTGTGCCATGAGTCCAGATTTCTGTGCCGTTGTCCACTCGCACTTTGGCAGACCTATCGTTGATGATAATGATTCCTTCATCTACGTAGGTTATCGGATGCAGGTCACTTTCTTGTACTCGGCAGTGTGCTACCCCACCGGCGTGCAGTTCTTTGGCGCACGAATTCTCTGAAGCTAGGCGGCAGAATGTGGCTCTCGGTGATTCGGAGCAGTTTTTGATGGCGTAAACTTCTCCGCGGCATTCGGCTATGACATTGTCTATGATCTGCAACATCGTTCTACCATGGGCAACTGGGAAAATAGTGATCTTCTTGCAGGCTAATTTAATTTTGGGGAATTTAATGATAAAGTGTAAAATGTTATGGGACAAAAGATCTCCTATAGGTGTGTCGGTGGGTTCCTCAAGCCAAACTGTTTTTAAGTCTTCGTGATCTAAAATGTTCGGACTAACAATGTTAATCCTGGCTAGGGTTATTGCAAGCATTAAATTTTGAAATTCCGCCATCAACATGCGGTTTCTAGCAAGCAGTGTTTCATATAGGTGTCCAGTAAGTTGATTAATTTGATTTTGGGTTTTGGTGTTAATTTGGATCTGTCTATTGCTAGACTCGACTAATTTCATTTCGGAAAACCTGATTTTCTCTAAGTCGCTGGCATCTGGTGTCCCTGCTACAACCTTTAGCATAGATCCTAAGAAATCCAAGCTCCTAGCTACTCTGTGATGAACGCCCAACGACTCTAACAAGTCCTGGAGGTGGGCGGTATCCACGCTCAGAAGCTTCTTCATATGGGATAGCGGAAACATGTCTATCATGCTGGTTGTCTCCTCTATTACGCGCCCATATTCTGAGAGGTTTGTTGTGTGCGTGACGTAAGCAAACTCCTCCCATACTAGGATTTCGCCATCTACAACGGGGATGTACCTGGCCTGTGAATAATCGGTAACGTGGGCCGACGCCAAGGACAGGAGTATGCAAAATGTTGCTCCGATCCTGTGAAATTAAACTTTAGCTATTTTTATGCTTATAGAGGGTTTTCCCACCACCGATAAAATGAACCTAAAACAACTATGCCAGTGGCTATGAACCTATAGTAAAAAACAAAGTGCGCCAAGCGGCTTGAAGGTGTAATAACTAATGAATATAAAAAATAAAGTGCGCCAGATGGCTGGAAGGTGTGATAAAAAAAATAATATAAAAAATGAATATAAAAAAAATGAATAATAAAAAAACCATAAAGGACATTGTCGGTTATATCATTTAAGATTGTCCTTGTGGACCACCCTCCCCTTAATGAGGACCGTGGTCCCCAGGTCCGCTTCTACGGCTCTCTCCTCGCACAAGGGTGTGAGTTTATTTCCCAGCCTTCTATTGGATTTAACCAATACCTTCTCGCCGACTTCGAATACTCTGTGTTGTCGGGAGGCGTTTTCCCTGGTCCTGAGCGTGTTTTGTGCCTTAATGATTCTGTTCCGGACTTCCGTCTGTGGGTCATCTGGGTGCTCCTGCACGATGTCAACTGGTCGTTTGTCAACGACAGAGTGAATTGACTTATTATATTTGGCGGTTGCCAACAAAATAATTTCCACAGTATCGGTTATGCCCTTGTCGATTTTTAGGCAACGAGCAAGCTCCAAAAGGGTGCTATGAAAGCGCTCCACTTGCCCATTTGACACGCTATGGAGTGGCGGTGCATGGTCGAGATAGTATGCGAATTTAATGAAGGTTCATTATCGCAGTAAACTACTCTAGCCCTAGGGAAAAAATTCATAATCTGTAGTATGGCCGGTTTAAGGTCTTCGATTGTCCTAGAGTGGACATGTTGCACAATTGCGAACTTCGAAAACTTGTCAATGCAAGTGAGAAAATACTTTTTATCCGTAGAAAAAATGTCGATGTGCAGTAGTTCTCCCACATGAGAGGGGATCGGAGTCTCGCCTAGCTCATGTTTTTTTGGGTGCCTATCGTATTTGGCTTTCGCGCATGTTTTGCAGTTTGCTACGATTTCGGTAGCCAACTTGGTCATCTTCGGAAAGTAGTACTCGGAGAGTACCTGCTTAACGTTTTCTTGGGCCGACCTGTGGGCCCTATTGTGTTCTACGGTAAGAATTTCCCGTATGCAGGTCACAATGAATGGCGTTTACGCCCTTCGGAACGATTACATCTGCGAGTTTATCAATCAATGACTCTTTGCAGGGGAAGTTAATCGCATGCCGTATCTTGTTTCCAAAGAGGACGAAGCTGCGCTTTAACGGAAAGCGTGCCTCCTCCAGAGTTATCTGGTTCTGAAAGCAGTTTAGGGGCTTATCCGTCGTTTCGATAGTGTGCGTCAAGGAGAGCTCGCTGTGAATAGTGGCCACGCACGATTGAGCTTCTTGCTCCTCCATGACGTTAATTTGTTGCCGTGACAATGCATCGGCGACCAAGTTTTCATTGCCGGGTTTGTAGAAAATACGCGCCCCTGATTCATCAATGCGCGCATTCCACCTTTTAATCTTTGCATTCGGATTGGATTCCGATACTGCAAAGGTTAGCGGCTGGTGGTCGGTAAAGATGTTGATATCTTTAACCGCATATAGATAATGCCGTAGCTTGGCCAAAGCCCAGACTATGGCTAAGAGTTCCCTCTCGTTGCTGGCGTAGTTAACCTCCCTGTCTTTCAATGTCCTTGAGATCATTGTTATTGGGCGTCCCTCTTGGGACAATTCTGCGCCAATGCCATAGGCCGAGGCATCTGTCGTTAGATCAAATGCCTTTTTGTAGTCGGGGTACCTTAGCATCACGTCGTCGGATGCCAAGATGTTTCGTAGTTTCTGGAACGCTTGTTGCTGCGTCTCCGAGAACTGAACCGGAATGTTTCGTGACATCTGTCTACTAACTGTTCCGTTTTCCCCTTTTAGGATGTCTGATACAGGCCTTGCTATTGCCGCGAAGTCCTTAATAAAACATCTGTAGTAACTGGCTAGGCCTAGAAATGACCGTACCTCAAAAACACTTTTGGGTTCCGGAAATTCTTTTATAGCCTTAACCTTTTCTGGGTCTGTTGTAGCACCGTTACAAGTGACTATAAACCCAAGAAAGCTCACACTTTTCTTAGAAAAGCTGGACTTTTCTACCGATACCCTCATGTTCGCATCGTGCAGGTTCTTTAGAACCCAATCTACGTGCTTGATGTGAGAGTTTTCGTCTTCGGAGTAGATAATTACGTCGTCAACGTAAACATAGCAGAACTTGCCGATTTGTTCCCGTAGGATGTCGTCGATTGTCCTCTGAAAAATGCTGCCTGCATTTCTGAGGCCAAACGGTAGTCTGCGAAATTCGTATTTTCCCCCGTTCACAGAGAAAGAGGTTTTTTCCCTGTCGCGTTCTGCAAGAATGACTTGATGATAGCCAGACTTGAGGTCCAGCGTGGAGAAATACTTCGCATTGCCTAGGTTGCTCAATATCATGTTGATATTTGGCATGGGGTATTTATCGGGCACTGTTCTTTCGTTGATCTTGCGGAAGTCGATAACTAGTCTCATTTTCCGGTTGCCATGGTCATCGGTCCCTTTTTTATCTACAACCCATATCGGGTTGTTGTAAGGGGATACCGACTTCTGAATTATCCCGTTTTTAAGCAGATCTTCAATCTCTTTGTTGACGAAGTCCGCCGCCCCCATTGGGTACAGGTATAATTTTGCGTATATGGGCTCCTCACTAACTGTTCGGATGGTAGCTACCACCGATGTGTTATAGGTCAAAGCCTCGTTAGGGTTTGCAAAAGCCTTCTTCCTAGTCTTCAGCATTTCTAAGAACGCGTTTCTGACTAAGGGTGGCGCATCTGGGCAGTCCACTTCGGTAAAATTGACGTTGGGGCATGGGTGGAATTCAATTTTCTCTTCTCCATTGCCCCATCTGAGGTGGCCGGAGGCCAGACAAAGCGATGCCCCTGCCTGTTTAAGTAGGTCGAGGCCAATGATCGCGTCGAAGGAAGACAAATCAGGTAAAATGAAGAACGTGGCCTTCAAATCAAAAAGTGACACGAAGCATTTTTTCGTGATCGTGGTAACACCATGGAGTGAATGGATGGTGAATGGGGAATCGACGGGGCGAACGCCTTTTAAGCCTTTGTGAGGCCGGATCAAATTTTTTGACGCACCCGTGTCGATGAGGAACTTAATCTCTTTCCCCGCTACTCTTCGTCTGATGACGGGCAGCAGGGATTTTCCCCTAAAAATTCGGGCAAGCATTTTACGGCATCCAGATATATATCCAGATGATATCAATGGGTTGGTATACCTTGATTATAGGGGCTGCCGCTTGTATGGGTGCGATTTGCACCGCTGCAATTTGGTAGCCAACTGTTGTATAGTTTGGCGCATTTCTTCTTCTCTGCGCATGGCTTCACCGGCCGCTTCTGCCAAGGCATGATTAACGGCGGCCTGAATCACAACCCTAAGCTGATCTGGGTCCATGGTTCTAACTGAAGGGGGGTCAGCGGGTGCCCGTATTGGGGTGGAAGCGCGCGGGGGCCCTTCAATGTCGGAATCTGAGCCGCTAGTGTACCGTTTATTTTCCCTATATTGTGTAAACGGGGAGCTCATATGTGCTTAAGTTAAACTGCACTGGTATGCAATGCCAGCTGGCAATGCAAGAAGTACGCGGGGACGGGGCCGCCGCCTTAACAACTATGTATGAAGCTGTTCGAACCAAGCCGTCGCCTCGCGGAGCAGCGGCAAGGTAGGGGGTATGCGGGAGCTGAGCTTCCGCCACTATAAACAAAGAAGCGAAGAATAAATAATTGAAATACAAATGCATGCGCGGCCGTATCGGGTTCACAGCGGTGGAGTGGGGACAATAAAAGATACAAAGTGGACTGCGAAGCTAATACCAAGAATTTTTACTCGAGCGATGTGATATACAAAACCGAATTAAATGTCAAATAAAAATTCAAATCTGGTATATTAAATTGTGAGAGCCTTGGCTCTGATATTTAGCCCTCGCAATATGTTAATTGTCTCACCAAAAATATTTGCAGTGTAACAGCATATAATGTCTGTTGGGTGCACAATGCGAAAAAAATTTAACTGCTCGGCGAAATAGCAATGCGCCGTAACACAAACTGTGAGCGAATTAAATTAAATTAATTTTTTATACGCCGTATTTGCAACGGATTATGATGTTAATTAAATTTTTTTCGCAGTGAAAATATGTGATAATATTATAATATTTATTTATTAAACAATGGGGTTTCGGGTAAATCTCCTCCACCGGATAAAAAATTGGAATTAAACACCAAACACCTATTAGTCATCACATTCAATATTGAGATTTTTGAAAAACACTCTTCAGACTGGTTTATTTTAATATTTTAATGCTTGTCTGAACTATGGAATATGTATCGAAGACGTAAAGAGTTTGACCAGCGGGCCCACTTACATGTTTTGTAATTATTTTGTTTATTATGTATGATATGGGCGGGTGCGTGTTTCCCGCTAGTTGAGCGCCAATTAATTTGAGTTCGGGTGGCCACAGGGGGATCCCTCGCTGCAGTCTCCGATGATGTGCCGGTTGGCTGATGGTGTCCCTCGCACAGGGGAAGAGGGTGATAAATCCACTTGGAGATTTATGACGATTACGTTGGGAATATGACTGTCTTCCTTAATGCAACTGGCCTAGGGACTCAGATTGCTATGATCAATATATAAAATTAACGACAGAATGCCGGAGTTGTTGGTTCATGAGCGATAAAGAGCTTTATTCTATGAATGTCCAAAACGAACTGACTTAAGGCTAACAAAATATGAAACTCATAGCGGCCACTCCAACGGGTAGTGTTTGCCGGCTATGCACGGGCTTCCGGCCAGACGCTGTGTCAGCAGTTTGGCCGGAGCGAGTCTTCGGACGATCGGTCATAGGCGTCGCCCGGTTAACTTTAGTTAACTTGCACGGGCTTCCGGCCAGACGCTGTGTCAGCAGTTTGGCCGGAGCGAGTCTTCGGACGATCGGTCGTAGCCGTCGCCCGGTTAACTTTAGTTAACTTATATATGAAAGGACGCTTTTAGTAATGATAAATTGCTGAACTATATTTTCTTGTGTGTGGAAACGTAAAAAAAAAACAAGTAAAGAACGAACAAAACGGACAACGCAATTTGCTCTTTTCCAGCGGAACAATGCAAACGGCAACTGCAGACACAACCAAAATTAAAAGATTAAAGATTAAATGAAACAAAATGTTAAATGTTTCAAGGTGTGGGCGTGGTGTATGTTCTAGAGTGGGCGCGGCAAAATGTATTTTGGCCAATCGATAGAAAGTTACAAGACTAATAATAAAATTAAAAAAGTTTTAACGAACTTTTCAAAACAGTGGGCGTGGCAGTTTTGGGCTGTTTGTGAGTGTTAGAGTGTACGTGGGAACAAATTTTTGGCATATCGAAAGAAATTAACAAAGCTAATACAAAACTTGAAAAATATAAAAACAGTTCTCAAAAGTGTGGGTGCAGCAGTTTTTGACGATTTGTGGGCGTTAAAGTGGGCGTGGCCAAACAAGATAAAATAGCGATCACCCTTGCAGACGGGCATACAGCGGTGCTCGTGGGTGCAAGATTGTGCATGCAAACGATTGTGGTTGTGAGTACATAGGAAGGTAAACAGTCAAAGTTTTCGGAGAGGAGCGATCATTTTTGGAGAAGATAGTCAAGATAGCGGAGCGGGGAGGTTCAATACAAATAAGTAAGAGTTCTTACCCAAATCCAGTACTTTTGAGGTAAAGCTGGAAAATGAGATGAAGCAAATAAAGCCAAGAGAAGCTAGAGCATACTATAATTGGGGAGATATGGGACATTTTGCTAATTCACAGAAAAAGACGCGTTGCTCCAAATGCAATAAGTTTCATGCCACCGATGTAATGCTCTTGGGCGCATCCAATCAGGACAAGCTTTTCACACGTTTAATCCACATCAACGAGAAAGGCTATAACGCTTTCATTGATACTGGCAGCCGAGTCAGTATAATTCGCAAATTAATTGCGGACGAGATCGACGCAGATCGACAGGAGTGCTTTATGAAAATTGTGGGCATATGTCGAGGCTCACGTATCCTTACCGAAGCTATGGTAGTGGATATCGAAACCGCTGGAAAAATTATGACAGCCAAAGTTTACGTCGCCAACGAAAATCTGTTGCAGGAGGATTTGTTGATGGGACAAGATGTCATTACATGCGCTGAATTTTTGTGGAAATTCGAGCTAAGCGAGATAGAAGTCAAGAGAGCAGTTCATCAGCCGGTAACACGTTCAAACCTTCTTGTTAATTTTTAGAAAGAAGAAGAAGGAAACAAAGTATGCAGTTTGCAGACGTTTTTTCCACAGGTTTGGAAGGCATATGCTAGGCAAATCGTCCAGGCACAAATTGATGTTGAGGGTGGCCAAGTAGTTTCTCAAGCACCATACCGAGTCTCCGTACCGAATATTGTGGATAAGTTGCAGAAAGCGAAGCGTTTGGCATATTTTAGACTAGACCTGAATAGCGGATATTATTAGATTGAAATGGAACCAGAGAGCAGAAAATTCATCACCACGGATGGAGTATTTAAGTTTAAACGCCTTCCGTTTGGGGTAAAGAATGCACCTGCTGCATTCAACTCGCTGCATGCGACACTGCGAATTGACGTTGAATCTAGGCAAGTGTGAGCTGTATAAGCAGTCAATCACATTTCTAGGACATCAAATACACCCAGATGGAATCAGCCCCGGAGAAGCCAAAACTGATGCCATCGCAGACTTTGAAAATCCAAATAAGTCTCACTGGATATTTCCGGAAATTCGTACCCGGATATGCAATAATTGCATTGCAAATCCTCTTACGCAAAGACCAAAAGTGGGAGCAGCCACAGCCGATGTTTTTGAAAAATTGAAGATATGCCTCCCGTCAAAGCCTGTTGTAACTATCTATCGCAAGATGCTTAACATAAAGTACATAACAGTTATAAAGTTATTAGCCTGAGTTATAATGCAAAAATGACGAGCCACATCCAAGCCAGAGAAAAACCACAGAAAACGCTATAGCCGAGTTCCCCGACTATCTGATACACGTACTCAGCTATTGGAAGTGCGCCGGAGAGTCTTCATCACTGACAGTTTTTGGCGGTTTGTGGGCGTGGCAAAAAGTTTTTTGGAAAATCGATAGAAATTTACGAGACTAATACAAAAATGAAAAAATATCAAAACATTTTTCAAAGGTGTGGGCGTTAGAGTGGGCGTGGCAACAAGAATCAACAAACTCGCGCTGCGTCCATGTCTCTGGAGTCTGTATGTTTAATCTCAACTTTTTAGCTTTTGTAGTTCCTGAGATCTCGACGTTTATACGGACAGACGAATAGACAGACATGGCCAGATCGATTCGGCTACTGATTCTGATCAAGAATATATATACTTTATATGGTCGGAAACGCTTCCACTTTTCAGCGAATCTAGTATACCCTTTTAATCTACAAGTAACGGGTATAATTACCACAGTTACGAGCTAGAAGCCTTAGCCGTCGTAGAGTCGTTGGAACGATTTAAATACGCTTTATACGCGTTCATAGAGCAGGAACTCAGATGTGCCACGTTGACGCGTTAAGTAGAGAAGAATCACATGAGATGGAGATAGCATCCCTGAAGATTTTAAAAACTATCATAGATGAAGCTGACTGGTTGTTTGCCATACAACTACAAGATGAGAAAATCCAGAAAATAGTTGCTGATATGAAAGCCGAGAAGAATTTTAAAAATGACGAGTATGTGATCGAGCAAGATCGCCTGTCTCGCAATTATGACATCAAGATGCTTTGAGTTGTGCCGAAGCAGTCGAGATTCCATATCCTCCACGAATGCCACGATAAAGCCGGACACATGAGCACAGTTGGATTTTGAATCTGTTTTGGTTTCCCCGAATGCGTAATTTTGTAGAAAGCTATATAAAGTCCTGTGTCGGCTACGCAATGTATAAAATACCAGATGGACGCCAGGAAGGTCAGAACCACTACGATAACATCAAGCCGATTCCATTTTCCACCGTCCACATGGATCACCTGGGACCGTTTCCGAAAAGTTTAAAGCGAAATGAACATATTTTTGTCCTTGTCGACGCCTTCGCCAAAGTTCGAGCAGTAAAAAGTACCTACAAGAAGTCACCAGCTACGTTGGAATGCCAGATAGTATTATTACCGATCGAGTTACCGCATTCACATCCAAAGATTTTGAGCCAATGGTCATGCAGAAAGGACAAATCGAATTATTTTGTCAATGATTTTGCCTTCAAATGAAAGCAAGAAACGTCGGGACGAAATGCTGCGATCAATCCAGTGGAGCATCAATACCATGGTAAATAGCACTACTAAATGTTCCCCATTCCAGCTTCTATATGGTTATGAGCCCCGAGATGTCCTTAAAAACACGCTGACGATCGTGATCCAGAATCAATACCAAGATGACTGATGCCGAAATAGAGATGCTTCGAGCTGACGCTGCGACTACTGTTAGCGACCACAGAGCAGTTGCCAAGAAGAGATTCGATGCCATCTATTGCAAGCCCTGGAGACATTATCTTGGTCGAGAACGAGCCGTTTAGCACGGGCACGTCGCGTAAATTAGATCCGCGATACAAAGGACCTATTATTGTATCTAAAGTGCTGTCCAACGACCGATATCTAGTTAAAGTTATGCCACATGCACAACGAAAGCTAAGACACTGTATTCATCAGACAAGATGAAACGCTGAAGCGAAATTCCCCCCGATGAGCCAGATGAAGACGACGAAGAGGAAAACGACCTAGATCAATAATTACGCTAGGACGCTGTGAACGTCAGGAGAGGCCGAATGTAACAAGCGGGTTGTTGTCCAGGAATAATTTAAGCAAAACCCGATAGAGGGGAAAGAAGTGGTGCGTAGAAATGGAAAGTCTTTTTGGTTTGGTCTTGTTTCTCTATTCATATTGAAAGCAGCGAAGGCGCTACCAACTGAACGTTGAATCTGATCTGAAAATTCTTCCTTAGGTTCTAAGTAAGCCTGAGTCTCATTGATGCGCTGTTCACAGTTGGGCAGCGGAGAGGGAATATTACTTATGTATTACTTTCTTATGTATTACTCTGTTAAGAAAAAGAATGTTATGTGCGCTCACAAGTGGTCAGCATAAATGCTGATCCTGCATTTATGACGTATGTGCATAAATGGGTGATCAAATATCACATGCACTTGAAGTGGAATGCTTACATAAGCATTGCAACAAAGTGTTACAGTGTGTATATGTACTATTGGCTAGTACAGTGGGTATTCTATATGTTCGCATACTACAGGAGATTGAAAAGAAGCGCACACAGTGTTGTAAAAGGGAATGCCAATTTAGTGAATGTTACCCTCTTAGCCAACAATAAACACTCCACCAATCGAAAAGCCAGCCATCCTGTTATTCTACACATTTTATTTTTCAAACCATTCGGATGGAAAGGACTAAGAAGTCACCGGCATACTAATTCAATTCTACCTCTATATGCTCTCAATGCTAAAACGGTGCTTATATAATATTAATAATAAGCATATACATATATAATATGTATATATGTATATGTATATATATAACATAAATTTGTTAATAAAAAAAAAAATATTCAACATTTCACGTTTTCACGTTTTTGGGAGTTGAGAGAGAGCAATTATTACCGCAATATAGTGCCAAACCAATGTACGCAAAACCTTAACCCATCATGTTATTCTAATGTCTTTGGTTCAGTCGTACCCCGATTATAAAAATCTATTTGATAGACGCTTAGTGGCTGCTTAAAGAAGCTGATTTCGGAACAAACGGTTTTTTTATTACATTTTGAAAACTAGAATCGTTAATTTCGGTTCTCTTAAAACTAAATTTGTATTTTCAGTTTTAGGATCTGCAGACGTAGGCACGCCGTCGTTGCTCTTCTCGATCTCATTGTCGTCATTGTCGTTCTCTAGGGATCAGCTTTTTTATACTAGTGGGGTTTGGGTAAATAGGGAAAAAACAAATGTACACATAGACCGCGCTCTGTTATAAAGCTTTATCAATTTATACATAAGGTTAATCATTTGCTTAAAACTTATCAGCTTTACTTAATTGTTGTTTAATTAAATGTAAAAAAAATGTATTTCAGAATATACTTATGAGGGGTGTCGTGTTTCTGTTGCAAGAATTGAATTGGCAGCACAATTTACTGAAAATAAAACTTGAATTTTCCGAACTCAGCTCTTATGGACTTCGCTGTCGCAGTTTGTCGCGGATTGGCACTTAAAATAATAAGCATTTATACTGACTATCATTAGCGAAGATTACATTGTGGCCAATGCCCTCCTACGAACGAACTGCACAACTTTTAATTTGATGCTTCTCTAATGCACACTGTAGAGTTAGTAAATAAACCTGTTAATTGTTTAAGTAAACAGATATTCATCGAGGACACACACTTCCCATCTACGAAACCAGTATTACGCGAAATGCTGGCGATTGCAGTCGTGTTTTGATTGTGATCACATGCAACAACCAAAACAAGTGCACTCATTCCGAAACTTTAAAGCAAAAGCGGACAAGAACTAAAACAAAACAAAAAAAAGAGCTAAACATCGATATATCCATTAAGCGAAATCTAAGTCCTCCACGCTGACGCTGCTAACAGAAGTTCTAAAAGGCTTGCTATATGTGCGAACTGCTTCCAATCAAGGCACAGGAGCCAATAAAGACTAATCTGCCACCAATATTTGTACGTCAAAAACCTCAAGTTCTCTGGATAACAAACTAGCTGAAATCATTGGAGGAAGCAAATTCCGCGTTACACCAATTACTAAAGGCAACATACCTGAAAGGAAAGTGCAGGCCCAGAATGAGTATAGCCACCGACCAAGTACCTACACAAAGTTGGGAAGATTTATTATACCTATTAGTTGAAAAATGCCAAAGGATAGCGTGTTGTCATTAAAGAAAAAAAAACCTCAGTGACCTCATCCAAAATTATTGAGACACGAAAGGAAAACCTCAAAGCGAAACGGGGATCAACATTCTTAACAGGAAGATAGAGCCGTAGCCGCTCTTTAAAGTCAAACTGGAACCAACTGGTAAAAAAAATATCAAAAATGAAGTACATCCTATTTATAAACAACAGTCGTTACTGTACCGGAAAATAACCGTCGAAGAGCCACACTATCGCCGGCAGCCTACGTAGTGCACAAATTGTCAAGAATATAGAAACGCCAAATCGTACTGCTCCTTCAATTCATACAGACAAAATAAAACAATAAAATAATCAAAAATATAATAAATTAATAATATAACAAGAGAGACAGTCAAGTTTTATATAAGATACCCATTACTCAGAAAGTGGAAGTACCAACGAGATATTTTAACATTTTCTAGAATATTGGTAGAAATCGGAAAAAAAAAAATAAAATGAACAAAAAAAATTCGGCGTATTAGTTTTGGGTGCGTTAAGTAGCGGGCGTGGCAAGTAGTTGTTTGGCAAATCTAAAATTTTTACAAGACAAGACAATAAAATATACAAATATTACAACATTTTTCCAAAGTGTGGGCGTGACAGTTTAAACGGCTTGTGGGCGTTGGAGTGGGCAGAAAGCTTTTTGACAAATCGATAAAAATGTATACTTGTACGCTGTACGCTGTTAGATGCAGTTCAAGAGTTTGCACAATAGAAGCTGGATTGCCCCAAGGAAAGTGATATGGGCTCAATCCGATACACGGCCACGCTATACATGTATATACAATGTCTTGCAAATTGGCGCATACGAGTACTGGAAAAAAACGTTTTCTCTAAATATGCAAAGCCGTGAGCAACTCACAAGCTGATTAAGTAACGTACGTAGATATTAATCTGGACAAATGGCTCTCGTGGCCTAAACGATGCACCTGAAACTAAAAGAGAGAATATACTGGCTTGAAAACGTTTACTCTTCCCCACTTTACTTTACTTTTGTATATTCCTAACACCCAAATGAACTTTTGGAACCGAAAATTTGTTTGAAATGATGGTTATGCAAACGCTCAAAACTGATTAACAATATCCACAGACTCTTTTTAAAAATGGTTTTATTTTTATACATGCCATTATTTGTTTTGCCAATTTCTATCGTTATGTCAAAAACATTGTGGTCACCCCCGCCTAAAATGAAATGATTATCCAGCTTAGTAATAATTATTATAACCCATCAATTTGTTCGCGTCAACATAAATGATAAATAAGTTTAACTTTAAGATTTTATACAATTATTCCTTAAAGAGAAAATACTATAAATAAGAGTAAGTTAGGTTTTTTTTCTTTTGGGCCTCCCGGTACGTAATTTCTGGGACGATTTAAAGCATTAACACTTCAGGATTATACTTCCACAAATGATTCTTGTAATCATATTTGTTTTTAACTTCGTTTTTTAACACTTTCAATAAATTGGGGAAACCTACTTAAATAATACCAATACCTAAGGTCAACAACGGGTTTAGACCTATAGTCATGACGTCATACATCTCGAAATCTTATGAGCACATAATAGCTTCTTACTTTATTTTAGCCGACATTAAAAAAAAAATTATTGGTCCAATATTTTCTATTGTTTGTTTGGCCGGCTGTTCATTCTTGGCTGTAATTATCTCAGTATAATTATCATTTAAGTTTAATTTGCTTTATATTGTTACTGCTGTTATGACCAGAAACACCAACAACATAGCGATGAAACTAAGGGTGTGCTGCACGCCTAGGATTTCGTCCGTGTGGTCTATTACTTCCAAGTTGTTGATCACAAAATCTCTATGTCCCGAGACGCATCTCCCCGGAGAATGTCTTCTCTATTACATGCATGAGGTCTTTCATACTGGACTATTTTACTATTTCCTATTTTGGGAGTCAATGCCCTGAACTTTTCCATTTACTGGAGTAGAATTTGCCTGTGAACTATTATGGCCGCTGGATTGGCTATTTGAATCTAGTTTATTGTTGAACTGTATTAGTGAAAGTGCGAAGGAGAGACATCAGCACTAACAGTTTTTGGTGGTTTGTGGGCGTGGCAAATCGAAAAAAATTTACATGACTAAGAAAAATGTGAAAAAATATCAAAATATTTTTCAAAAGTGTGAGTGTGGCAGTTTTGGGCGGTTTGTGGGCGTTAGGGTGGGCGTGGCCAACCAACTTCACTGCGTCTATGTCTCTGGAGTCTGCATGTTTAATCTCAACTTTCTATCTTTTATAGTTCCTGAGATCTCGACGTTCATACACACGAACAGACGGACATGTTACATCCTGTTACATACATTTCAACGAATCTAGTATACCTTTTTACTCTACGAGTAACGGGTATAATTATGACATAACTTTTGACAGCACAAGGGCACTAATATGCCTACGTAATAAGTTAAACAGAATACTGTTACCATGAGAAGTCAAGCGTAAGGAGCAGCAGTGTATGCAAGTAGTACAAAATCAATTAAATTTCCGTCTGGTTGCTTTGTTCTAATTCACGAGCACTGAACTAACGCAAAGAGTGGGGAAGGATTTACGTTTGCCAAACGAAAGGGCAACAGGATATTTTTGGACGAATTCAATGGTAAAAAGCTGTCCTGGATAAATACATTAACAGCTTCAACATATATATTTCTTGTAAACCGAATAAAAAAAATTGAAGCAGTTTCAGACCGATCTCAATGGCGCCATGTATCATCAGAATGCAATCCAGCGGATGTTCTATCAAAATGACTTGCAGACATAATTAGTTGGCGAAAATTGGTAGAAAAAACGCTAAAGTAGGCGTCCAATCACGCATTCTGTAAGCAGTGGTCCATTAAAAATCTTCATGAGCTGCAAATGCGAAACAAATGGAAAAATATATCGCAAAAAGTTAAAAAATGACAACGAGTACCACTAAAAAAAGACTACTTGAAGGTGATGAATTAAGCAACATTATGGAGTGGTAAGGAAGACCCCGTACGAGTAGTAGATGTTAAAACTTCATTAGACATATTTAAACGACCAGTAACTAATTTAGCTAGCGCCGCTTTTAAAGAGAGCTATCCAGCTTACCGGTTACAAAAGGAATCCCAACACAAAAGAAGAAAGTTAAGTGTGCAATACTCCCAATTCGGTTGGCAAAAGGTCATAAAGGTCTGAAAGGTAAGCCATTCCCGGCAGCGTATATTACTACTTGACATAGTCGGAAATGAAAGGAACTCTATATTTGGCGAGCTTGATTCGAAATATGCGGCGGATATGATCAAGGTCATAATTTAATTCAGGTTGAATAAGAATAGTTAATGATGGTGTTTAAAAAACAATAATTTATTCTTAACTCTACTAAAAAAGCAAGTCAGCATGAGAAATCTAGAACAGCAGCCATACCTCTGCTATCAGCATTATACCCATTCATACGTGATCGACAAGAAGCTGTAATCGATTCATACTTAAGACCCCAATTATCGAAGTCAATTCCAATATGGATAAATTTAGTGGACTTACTAAGGACGAGTTTATGCAATGTGTAGTGCTACCCAATAATGAATACATATGTTTTAATCATCAAGCTGTAGGTTGGAACGTCGTTGTGAATTATAGTGCGAATATAGTTATTATTTGAAATTCCATGTGATGTTATACAATTGGCATACGATATAATATAAAGTTTGAGAGTAATAGATCCATTGTAATTGAAGCTGTGTGCAAATTTATACCGACTACAATACGCCTTGAGGAAACAGGTTTGTTATCACTCTTCGCAGTTTGCACTGCGCTCAACTTGAACATTAGTATCAGTACATTCACACTATCACTCGCACTATCCCTTAAGGCCACTTACATCCGTTTTGTAAAAACCTCTGCTGTGAAACAAATGAGAGAGATTACAACAAAATTGTCTGAATCGGACAAACTAAATCTTCTTCAAAAAAGGTTGGCGAAACTAAAGGAATCAGAGTGGTGAACTCAATAATAATATTTCACTATTTCCCTTATTTTGGGAGTCAATAGAATTTCCATGTGAACGTTTGGGGCGTATGACTGTCGAACTGCATTTTCTTCGTCCTTATAAAGAAGGGACATTAATCGATCCACGATGCGACTTGTGTTTTATGAAGTATGGCGAATTTCAAAAGTTTTCGAAGCAGATGGTATATGCTTTCCAGTGAATTTTCATGTAACGATGTGCTACAATCGACATAATTGTCAGGTCAAACAGAGTCGACGCATAGTGGCGCCTTAGATACTTTATAAACTTTACTAAATCATAACTCTTGAACCAGTTGAACAAGCCGCCAATACAGGAAAAAATGTATGCCCGCCATACAATTTCTTACTGCGCAGGGACAGGGACTGCGCTTGTAGCAGAATTTGCACTAAGCCGCGCGTTTTTTACGCTGAGTTGAACGTATCTTTTGCCTGGGAAATTCGGGGTGGGACGTCGAGGGACCCGATCTCTTGATTATGATAAAGAACATATTCAAGAACAACACCTCATACTCCAAACCTAGGGAATGGTAGGGAATCGATTTATTTTGTTCATCAAAGTTGAAAAATTTGTGAAAATTAGTACTTCGGTAAAACAGGTATTCCTGCACTTGCAAACAATATTATACATTTATTCTACCTTTTACCTAGATTTGATGACCCTTTCCATAGAGACAATAGCCAAGCCGGTCGGTTACATATTTTACCTAAAAATCAACCGCAAAGTCAAAATTTTCTATAAAAAACACCTGCTTCTTTTGCATCCCAGAAAAGGTTCAACTTTGAACACGTGTAACTTCTAAAATACTGAACCGATTTGAATCATTTTTTGGATTAATGACTTTTGATCTATTTCCTGTCGAATGTGACGATCCGTTGTCATCAAAATTTTTGTATAGCATCTTTATTATTTGCGCCATTGTGCGACGTCTACAAATAGAGAGTCCGTTGCGATATTCAATGGTATCTGCATTACTAAAATTATGGTGAAAAGATCTTTTCAAAACAAAATTACCTTGATTTATATCGACGTCCAAGACGATCGATATTCGAGAAACCAGTGCGGGAATGACAAAGAGCGAATAAATCATGCCGAGCTCGCTCGTCCCAGTGTGCTCCGCCGGTGGTGGTGGTATCAGAAGATTGTGTTGCAACTATCGCCAACTTATTTCATGATTTAAGTCGCACAATTCTACGTTGACTTTAACTAACGACGTTATGGATTTCAAGGTTAAAAACTCTCGACATGACGCACGGACTCATAATGGTACGAATTAACAAATGTGCCGTTTAGAATATAAAATTCTTCTGCAGTATTTGGCCGGTACGTCAATGCTACGTTAGAAGATCTCATCCAAAATGAATTTTTTTTTGAGGTCAAGTGGTAAATGAATTGGAATGCTAAAAAATACAGCCGCAACGTTATTTGAATTTAATCTTTTTTCGTCTCAAATTTATATGTAATTCATTTTATCTTTAAATTAGTTAAAGGTTTCAAAATCTTAAGTTAATGAAAATGGAATGAATCCTGAATTTATGAATACAGTAGAACAAACGCGGACCATGCTTGTTTAGAAAATGTTTCGCTTTAACTTTTGACTACCAGAAGTGAAAAGTTCTTGCGGTATTGAGCTAATCTGGTTCATTGGTCTGCTAAGTTCCAAGGCAATTAGTTATAAAAAGACTTCCCTCACCATAAATATTAACAGATATAGGTAGTAAACTGTAACTGGCGCAGCAGCTCGGCGGATCCCCTTTTCTATATAGCAGCGACGCGACGTGACAGTTTCGTTGTCGATAGCTTTGCGATTTCGAGAATACAGACATCGAAGCAGTAAACCTAACAAAGGCATTAATATATTACCCTATACTAAATAAAAATATACGAATTTTAAGTTGATATACTGTAGGCAATTTACTATTGTTTCTTCTAATTTGATTGTACTAATCAACCAATTTTTTATTTCAGTGTTAGAAGTGTTATGTATAAATATTTGGAAAAAGAAGGAGAACTGAATTTTCATAAAATATTTAATGAAGTTTTGGGTAAGTATGCATGTACATATGTAAAAATAATTTGTAACTATATAAAACTATTCGCAGGCTATTTATTGTTCAAAGACTTTTGTGAAAACGACTCGGATGAACCTATACAGCAACTTAAGTTTTTTGAACAGGTACGATACCTTTTTCTTATTGGAACTTGTATTAACTCTTTCATATTTATTTAGATAAAAATTTTTGAAAAAACAGAATGTTATGATGAGAGAAAAAAAATGGCAAGAGATATTTATGACAACTTTATAATGGAGGAAATGCTGTCGCACACCTATGCAAGTAACCAATAATAAAAATTGCTCAAATGTAATTTTTCAACTTATATTTATAGGAATACTCCAAACATGCTGTTGCGAGTGTCCAAAAATATTTATTAAAAAATGAGGTTCCGGTTGAGTTATTTGAAGTAAGCGTTTTATCAAAAAAAAAAAAACTTAATTACATCAAGCATATACAATAAAATAATTCCATGGGTGGTTTTTGTGTGACGTTCTTATGCTAACTTTTTTTTACTCTACGAGTAACGTGTATATTTACATTTTTGAATAATAATTATTTAACTAGTGGACACACCTCAATATATAACCATTACCATTTTTTTTCTAATTCTACTTGAATTTGGGTAAAATGGGCGAAGGCTGTGAGTAAACTGAAACCATATCGGATCCTGTTCTTTTAAATGGGGATCGGTTTAAGAAGAAATATAACTATCTGTTCCTGTTAATTTTGATAATTTTAAAGTACTAATTTTACAATATACATCCAGTTGTATGATAGTAGACATTCTTTCGTTTGACTGTGTACAGGCAAAGACATTAGAATAACAAGATGCGTAACGCCATACGATTTTTTTGCACACGATTTTTTTTGTGCTGGCTCTAGAGCTGGCTCCAGGCTCTCTCGAAATTTGATTCAAAAGCCAGAGAGCGAAGAGCTCTAGAGACAGCAGCTCTCTTGTACGCATACAGCGACAGCTGACCACTGTATTGGAGCACACGTATGAACATGCATTGTAAAAATGACAAAATATGCCCTTCTTTTTAGATGTTGTTAGACTTCAAATCAATATTATTTTTTATAAATTGCCACCTCGTAAAAACTATAGTTTTTCATGGCCTTAACATAACAATTATTCAAATTCAACATAGATATAATAATAGCGCTATCTATGCACATAATGATACATAATAATTTGCTAATATGACTTTTTATATTAAAATAATTGTCATTAGAGTATTTAGTGTGCGACGTGTGAGAAATATAAGAAGGCAATGATTCTTCGGTGATTATGTTCGCACTATGTGCTTCAAGAAATCCATTTTTCAATAAACAGTTTCCAGTTTTATAAATATTAATTTTTTTACTATGTATTATGAAATATTTATTTTTTAAAGTAATTTATTTTTTTGGAAATTCTTTATTTTAAATTACAGTAGTTATAATAATTTTCTTTGTATATGTTTTAATTATTTACTATAGTTATTTAGTCAAATTACTAGTATGAAAATTACCCATTTTCAGTATTTAAAATGCAAGTAAGATTCAGTTAAATTATTTTGTTATATTTTATTTTGATGTTTTTAAAAAGCGCGCCATTTTGGGTGGGAAAAAAAGGGCGTCAACTTTTTATACCCGTTAAGTTAGGTTAGTTTTTGCCGGGCGTCGTAGAGTAAAAGGGTATACTAGATTCGTTGAAAAGTATGTAACAGGCAGAAGGAAGCGTTTCCGACCATATAACTTGTAAATTTCTATCGATTTGCCAAAAAACTTTTTGCCACGCCCACTCTAACCAAAACTGTCAGTGCTGAAGACTCTCCTTCGCACTTCCACTAGCTGAGTAACGGGTATCAGATAGTCGGGGAACTCGACTATAGCGTTTTCTCTTGTTTGTTTTACTTTTTAATTTCTCTGAATCCGATTGCTTAAAGCTGACTATACTCTCTGACTATAGCTCCTAGATTTTTTTGACATTTTTGCTATATAAACGAAAACATTTTCAATTGAAGTATTTTTGTTGCATTAGTAAAGTACGAAAGTCTAAGCGCGAATAGTAATTGCGATAATTATTGATAATATAGGACCCCATTACAATTGTAACGGCCTCCCAGTGGTGTTCCCTGGGTACCGATTATTACATATTATTTATTATTAATTATCAACATAAATATAAGTATATAAACGGCAGCTGATTCGAGCGTCGATTTTAACCAATGAATAATCGAAATTGACCAATACATTATTCAAATTCGTTTCTTAGATCAAAATTGATTTCGGCCCGAAAATCTACTTCTAGCAAAAGCACGCACACATACACACTATCTCCTTTATTGTTTTTACTCACACAAGTAAGAAAATGCTATTTTTAGATTTTTACGCTCTCAATTTTAGGCGAGCGAAAAGAGAGCAATTTTGGTCGTTACCAAAATAGCGGCTGCATAGTGTAAAACCAATGTTTGGCCGTTACGCTTCTTTATATTATAATGCCTTTGGTACAGGTAATTGGAATTACCCTATTAACCACATAATGAACCATCCTTCTTCTTCCACAATCCGCCGTGACCGCAGTGCTGCCCATAGTCTGATATATCCATGGAAATCCCTTTCGATTTCTCTAATCGGCGTGGTTCCGGTGTAGAAGCCCGCCAAAGGTTAACCCTTGCGGTTCCGTGTGCAAATTCCGCCATTATGTTCACCTTTTCAGACTTTTTCTAACAGCACTTCCACAAGCTGCGTAACGGGTTTCAGATAGGCGGGGAACTCGATTTTCAAACGCCTTAGCCCTTAGAGCTCTTGCGACCCCACTCCGACCCATCTTCTGACGGTACCGTTTGCCGCCTTCGTCGGCGGCCACGTCCACGATATCGACTGCTAGTGACACCGCTGGCTACCGATCTCGATTGGCCGCGACTGTACAGTTGCACCTGATCGATCTCCCGTCTCTAAGGGGACTACCGTCTAACGTGTCCTCTAGCTCACTTCCCATATCCCGTCGGATAGCTCCACATCCGGGATCTCTATTCGGTCTCCTCCGGTTTTGCAGGAGATGGGAAGCGCATCGCCAAGGGTAATGCCAGTAGCTGGAGATAGGAATCCCTAATCCATTTCGCCCCTGGCTGTTCCCCGTCCGCGCACCCACATATTTTTTCCAAGGCTATTTTTGTATTTCAGCTGTCTTAGCTTTTTCAGAATATAAATTATCATAAGCATGGGTTATGCGTCCTTCACCATCTCGAATAGTGAGGCGAACGGTACATTTTTTGGAGTAGCTTGTTGATCGTGACGTTAATTTCGCCTTGAATAGCAGTGTTATTTGGATGGTGTCGTTGCTTAATTGGCGAATCAAGACTGCCACCAACAGTCCGTCGGGCGACATGCTTTGACTTGACTCCCTCGCACTTAGCACTGCGAAATCCATCCTCGTTCCTATATTTTTTTACACCACAGTACTATGGCGTCTATGATTTTGGGAAGGTACCGCCCGTTTGTTATTTGTACCTTCCTCATCGTCTTGGGCGCTCTTGTTCGATCCGCTTCCTTTGATTGTCAAACTTTTCAAACTCGTCGGCCAACGTCGACAGGGAATGAGGTCGGCAGCAATAGTACGGGTGACATTAGTTCATTATACGTTACAGAATCTCATTCTAGTTCTGCTCTGAGAACTCATCAGGGTTTGCTCTGAGAACTCATCGAATGCTGTTGGCTATGAATAATTTTTTAAGCATTTCTCTGGGTTTTATGTTATGACCGTATTTCATAGCTAATTACTTGACCTGATCCAGGAATTCTAAACGCTTCGCCGGCCAATAGCTGTGCGAACGTCATAACAGAAGTTCCATTATTTTTTGCGTATTCTGCCGGTGATGTCACGACTTTCACATCATACTTCTTGTTTCATTGTCCAGAAAAATCACGGTTGGAGCCCAGATGTAACTAACTGATTTCCTAAGCTCTATTCCAAGGATATTACAAAGTTAGAATATAACACTGTGTTACGAAATTATGCTCCTATTTAATTACATTGACGGGGAGCAAAAAATGTTTAAAATAGGATGCACATGCTACTTATGTCGTGTCACACCAAAATCTCTGGAGCAAGGATTTGGAGGTATAGTGCCTCCCAAATTTTTTACGCCAAGGACACGTAAACGAATCATTTGTTAGGCATATTTTCAAAAACGTCGGCAAGTGTAACACAATTGTTTCATTTAATTACGATTTCTTCCTTAATTACCTACTCCAACTATGTATTGAACTCCTTCATGTTACCATCATAATCAGGTATCTTCTTAATCTGTACAAGGAATTGTATTATGTGGTTTTCGGACAGCTGCAATTTTTGATGACTTCCAAATGGTTAAGCGTTTGTGGCTTATGCGCATAGACCAAGAACTTTACATAGTCCACAGAAAGTCGTCCATAGGTTTTAAATCACAAGATCTGGGAGGTCAATTCACAGGTCTAAAACGTGAAATTAGGCGATCATCAAACGTGTCTTTAAATAAATCGATTGTGGCTCGAGCTGTGTGACATGTTGCGGCGTCTTAATGGACATCATGGTTGTTAGCTCGGAGCACTTTTAATTCATTTAATAAAACCAATTGTGACGTTTTGAGAGAATGTTCAGTTTTATTTTAAAGTGGAATCGTTAATAAAAATAATAAATTCAACATTGAGTCAGTAACAGATGAAATATCGAAGGATCATTCCCTGAAACTAATACCACAATAAGGTAATCACAATCATGTAATCTGTGTCACCCTCGCGACGATTCATACTACGAACTGGCGCCCGAACAGTTCCATTTTCGCGAAAAGTGGGATTTTTAATTTTAAAAGTCGAATATAGTGGCCGAGGCACTTTCGCGAGTCGCAACATACGTCAATGCCTTCGAGTCCGGTTCCATAACCACCATACATAATGCCCTTCAGGACTTCCCACATTTAAGACCCCAATTATTGTCTTCCGTGACCAAATCATTTTTTCGGCAAATTCATTAGCTTAAACGGGATTCAAATTCCGGTATCAATCCTGCTGCCCACAAAATTTTAGACAATATAAGTTTCACATGAAGAAGAAATCTGCAATGTCATTGAAGAAAACATTGCAGAGCTCACAGTAACCCCGAAGAAGCTCGCATTGAACTCGTTGAGAAATAATTTTTCCCAAAGGATGGCATATATCATTCGTACTTAAACATCCTCCAGCCCTATCTTACAAGAGTTCGATAGATAACCCAAATAAACGTACGTTGCAGTCGACCCCTATTCCAAATTACCCCTTCGAAATATTTCTCTTCGGTGTTTTCACACTGGCAAAGCACTTAAGTTGCCTTGACAAATTTTTTAAATTTTCCAAACTTTTCCCCTTTAATCCACATCTGCAGTTTACCTTCGCGAGACATTACTGGACGTCGCACTCCACTACTTCACAGCTCCTAGATTGATAGTACAAGATAATGAAAGGGGCTTACTTAAAACCCTGAAAATTAAACACTTAGAAAAGTGAGGTCAACGGCCAGGTTGAAAAATTTCATTGTACTTTCATGAAAATTTACCGTTGTTTGAGAAGCGAATATTCCTCATCCAAAAACACAGAACATGTCCCGATTGTTGTCAAGAGATAAAACAACTCTATCTATTCGGTGACAAAGAAAGAACCTCCATATATTTTTTTGGCCCCACCTCTAGAATAAACTATCAGGGCTTGGCCAATTTAAGACAGAATACTCTAGAAGACATCCGAGGTCTGATCGAACACAAGCAAAACCCCACTAATGACAAGAGGAACAAAAATAGCAGCGATCCTATTTCCTACAAGCCAGGGGAAACCGTCAATAAACAGATATAAACAAAAGAAAACAAAGGTTGGAGAGGTTCAAAAGGACAGAAGTGTTACAGTTAAAACGAGATCGGGGAAAATCTTCCACAAGTCTCATTTAAAGCACTAGGCTGTTAAGTAATAAAAAGAAATAAAAACATTCAAGCAATTCTTGTGGTTCTCGCCTTGCAAGCCCACTTCAATCATCTACTGAGTCCTCGAGAAAAAGAACATAAAACAATAATCATAATTATAATAAACGAAGGCGCGTATGCTCTACGGTTAAATGTCACAACTCTTTAAAAAAAAGGCGAACCTCAAGCAAAGGGAAATGTGTCACAAACGTTCCACGATCTTCACAATTACAAAAACAAAACGACCCCAAAACACTTGTACTCCAAACAAAAAAAAACGCGACCTATAACACAAAATAGTAATTAAGACGAAAGTAATCTAAAAACAAAAAACACAACAACCTAAACACACAAAAATCTATAAAACACCAAAAACAAAATTTTTTATGTGGGCCCTTCTCATACTTTTTTAGTTTCAATGAGAATACAACAAACTAACGATCAAATAGCCAGCGAAGGAATAATAATCCCTGACACACGAATCATCGCCCTTATTGACCACTACCTGAGAATCGCTGCAGAGGGGGGATCACGCGCATGAATAGTGCAAGAAGATCACGGTCCATATATTGGCTAGGATCGGCATGGAAATGGCTTGCGGGATCGCCGGAAAAATCTGATTGGGATGCCATCTTAAATTCGGAAAACAACTTGGATGGAAACAACAAACAGATTTGAATTCAAAAAATTCAGTTTTATCAGCAAAGTTAACGCGATAAGTGGGGACTATCATGCAACAACGACTGTACCCTATAAGGCAAAAATAATAGCCGACCAAGTCAACGAGATCATGAGGGCCAACTAACAAAGACCGGCGTCATAAACCTGAATTTATTGGATCATGATGAAGTCTACACAATTCTGTCAGAAATTGACAGCCTTGCCTACCAAAATGTTGTTAAAGCTGCGTGCGGCTATCTTAGGACCAACGAGGAGGTAGTGGATCTCATCGAGGACATTACTATCTTCCTGACAAATCTTAACGGAACGGTTTCTACCTCGGCAAAAACCCAGAAAAAGCCTGAAAGGTTCCTACATCATCCAATTTGGCAACGAAACGGTCAGGACCGCTGACCCAAACTACAGCAGACATTCATCAACTCACCTAATGACGATGCCAGTCGTCTTAATTCACATTACTACCACCAGCTACGAATTATCATTAGAGTACATGCATAATTTTAGCTTGGAGAACATAAAGCAACAATCCAGCTTATCAGACAAAATGTTGGTATCCCTCTCTAAGGAAATAATCATAGCCCTGTTTATCATGAGCGCAAGGTACAGCATTTTAACCAAAGGCATCCCGAAACCCCCTGCAAATCCGGAACCGCAGTACATTCTCAAACTAATCCTACGGCCTAATGATTTGTGGCACACAGGCCTTGTGGTGGGGAGGGGTTTACACCGACCAAACACCCCCTTTGTGTTATTATACCCGTTACTCGTAGAGTATAAGGGTATACTAGATTCGTTGAAAAGTATGTAACAGGCATATAACCATATAAAGTATATATATATTCTTGATCAGAATCAGTAGCCGAGTCGATCTGGCCATGTCCGCCCGTCAGTCCGTATGAACGTCGATATCTACAAAAGCTAGAAAGTTGAGATTAAACATACAGACTCCAGAGACATAGACGCAGCGCAAGTTTGTTGATTCATGTTGCCACGCCCACTCTAACGCCCACAAACCGCCTAAAACTGCCACGCCCACACTTTTGAAAAATGTTTTGATATTTTTTCCTTTTTGTATTAGACTTGTAAATTTCTATCGATTTGCCAAAAATTTTTTGCCACGCCCACGCTAACGCCCACAGACCGTCCAGAACTGTCACGCCCACACTTTTGAAAATGTTGTTGATATATTTTCACATTTTTGTTGGTCTTGAAACTTTCTCTCGATTCCCAAAAAATCTTTTTGCCACGCCCACTCTAACGCCCACAAACCGCCAAAAACTGTCAGTGTGGAAATTTCTCCTTTGTACTTCCACCAGCTGAGTAACGGGTATCAGATAGTCGGCGAACTCGACTATAGCGTTCTCTCTTGTCTTAACGTAGAATCGTTAATAAAAATTATAAATTCAACATTGAATCTGCAAACGGAAGAAATCACCAACGATCTTTCCCTGAAACTAATAAAAAAATGAGGAATATCATGATCAGGTGAATATGTGTTGCTCTCGCGAAAATGCAATAAGTTTAACTTCTATATATATATGTATATGTCGCCAGTACGTTTCTCTGCACTTGGTTTGGGTGTTTTTTTGTCGAGTTCCCCGACTATCTGATACCCGTTACTGAGCTATTGGAAGTGCAAAAGAGAGACATCACGACTAAAAGTTTTTGGCGGTTTGTGGGCGTGGCAAAAGTCTTTCGCCCAATCGAGAGAAATTTATATGAAAAAAAAAAAGAAAAACTATCAAAACCTTCAAGTGTGGGCGTGACAGCTTTGAGTGGGCTGTGGGCGTGGCAAAAAAGATTTTCTACAGATCGATTGAAATGTACAATACTAATGAAAAAAGTGTGGTCGTGGCCGTTTGTGGGCGTTAGTGTGGGCGTGACCACATGGGTCAACGCACTTGCGCTGCGTCTTTGTCTCTTGAGTCCGTATGCTTAGTCTCAACTTTCTAGCTTTTGTAGTCTCAGCGATCTCGACGTTCATACGGACAGATGGACATGGCCAGATCGACTCGGCTATTGATCCTGATCAAGACTATATATACTTTATTATATGGTCGGAAACGATTTTTTCTGCCTATTACATACTTGTCAACGAATCTAGTATACCCTTTTACTCTACGAGTAACGGGTATAACTAGTTGTATTTGACTTAATTATACCCGTTACTCGTAGAGTAAAAAGTAAACTAGGTATCCCAATGCTGCCACAACCACACTTTTGAAAAATTTTTGTATATTTTTTATTTTTTTTATTAGTCTTGTAAATTTCTATCGCTTTGCCAAAAAAACCCGAACTAATTTGCAAAAAACCTTTTTGCCACGCCACTCTAACGCCCAATGCTGCCTCTGAAAAATGTTTTGATATTTTTTAATTTTTTATTAGTCTTGAAAATTTTTTCTCGATTTGCCAAAAAAACTTTTTGGCCCAAAGCTGCCACGCCCACACTTATGAAAAATGTTTTGATATTGTATTGTCTCGTCTAGGTCTTTCGGGTCACACAGGTCGAACGGCCGGAAGTTGCCTATTTGAAGTATTTAGCTTTGCTTTTTCCTTACTAGAGCAACACTATATACCTGCAGATCTTTTAACTGGTGACATCTTCTTCACTGGTCTTTTGAGGTATTTGGTGGCGTTCCAAAGATTATGTTCTTATGGCTCAAGATCGACCAGATATGCTTCCAGAGATTTACTTTTGAGGTTTAAAAGCATTCTGTTCAGGTCTTTGCATGCTCGATTGTGTGCAGTATTGTCTCTCCGGCTTCTGCTGATCTGCCAGATCCGCAGTCTTCTCCTCTCTCTTACAATAGTAGCTAAATCTGTTGACGAAAGGTAGTTATCTCTGCGGGCTATATGATTTGCCGCTCTAGTGACTTCAACCGTTGGTGCTGTAATGCTCGCTGCCAAATGGATCTTTCTGGTGAGACTCTCTACCGCATCATCAATTTTCTCCAGACTTTCGATTCCCGGCTGAGGATCTACATGTTTCTTATAAGCTTCACTGCGGATGAGGTCCTCATGTACGAACTTTTTAAGAGGATCTTGACTATGATATGATCCGAACACAGGTCGTAGCAGACAGAGGTGGAAATTTTGATAAGATCAATACCTTTGCTTACGGCAAATTCCAAAAGATCAGGAATCCTTGCGGGGGTCAGTTGGCCAGTAGCTGGGTTCTCTAGTTGAGTAGACACTGCAACCCATATCCCATTTTAAAAATATGCTTTCTTTGGGGTTAACAATCCTGAGTCCCACCATGTCTGCTTGGCGTTGAAGTGTTCGCCTATAATAAACTTGCGTCACAAGTTGTTCAGCTGCGGGGACAGATCGGGATAGTTTATTGTAAACCTTGGCGGCAAGTATGAGGCTGCTATACAAATTTGGCCTGACTCCGTCAACAAATGAATTCTGGCACTTTGAAACCAGTCCAGCTGCATAGGCTCCAGATCTTCATATTTTATACCACTCCTCACAAATACTGAGGCTCCTCCTCTAAGCCTGTCCGCGGGGAGCATTGCATTAATTACGTCATATCCAGGGAATTTTAAATGCGACCTGGTTTGTTTTGAGATAGTGCTCCATTTCGAGCTTGTTCCTCAAAAAGCCACTCGCATTCCAGATTACTAACGGAGTGTTTACGGACATTGTTTGTTTCTCTGGCAGGAAAGCATGGCCTTCATCATCTCCTTGAGCTGGCCGAATATGGTGCTCATCATCTGCTCTATGCACTTTATCAGCTTTTTTTTCCATTTGTCTCCCAAGCTCTAGGGGCTTGTTAATTGAACTGGTGGCTGTGGTTGCGTCAGCATAGCTGAAGCCAGTATGTGTGACGTTATGTATGATGCATTTTGTGGCTGGAATACTTCACTTTTATCTTTGGGCCAGCACTCTTATTGGCTTTTTGGCTTTAATGTAGACTCGACAGCCTTAATATGACACTGTGTGTGCACTGCACCAGGTCGTGAAACTTGCTGGGCTCTTCTACAGTGACCACAGCGTGGCACAGCCTGGTTACCTCGAACACCTTCTTGTTATTGGTAGCTGGTTTCAGATTAACAAAAAACAATGCCATTGCACAGTTGGTGGTTTTAGATACAGCATTCTTTAAGTCTCGGACAGTGTGTCCGAGAATTTTTAATTCCTCCGTTATGAGCCCAGCTGTCGTTGAGAACTGTAGTCCTTTAATTACAAAACGGAAGGCCCGATTCCCGTTAAGCTGGAACGTGCGGAAAGCCATATGGTTCTTTTCCATTTTTTCCACTATTTTGCGGTAGGTCAAACTATCTTTTGGCATGATACGGACACAACCTCCTCTAGTGTCCTTGCTTGGGAAGCTGTCAGCTGCGACTTCTTGGCGGACATCATTCAGCATCTTTACCCACGGAATTAAAATTGGGGAAGCTTTGGGGGCAGTCTTTTGTTCTTTAGATTCATCCATTTTCTCTTTGCCACGCTCAACAGGCAGTGTGGCAAATCGATTTGGTCCTAGGTCCTTGTTTCCTTGCAAGAGGAAAACAATGATTGATTTACGTTAAAATTAACTGTTACAACTGGTTTTATTTAATGCTGCCGGCTGCGTGGCCCTACATGCTCCCCCTGTTGGATGTCAGGCTTTCAACAGAGCCCTTAAGGGGCAGAACACACAGCTTGTTCTCTGCACGTCCTATCTCTCCTGATGATGTTTTCCTTTCGGCAACTCGGAAGACACCATCTCTGCAGGGTATCAGCTGAAGCACTCTGGCTAGGGGTAGATTTTCGTCCTTGACTGGAACAATATCGTTTACAGACAGACCAGGCTTTGGAGCTCGACACTTAGAACGCTGCTGAAGTAACGTTAGATACTCTTCCTTCGACTTAGACCAGAAGATTTGCTTCAATTAGGATACGCGCTGCCATGCATCCAAGTGGTTGTATTTGAGACTTTTTACGTCAGGTTAATCGAAGGAATTAGGAGGACCGTTTAAGAAATGTGCTGCGTTACGAATATCTAGATCAGCGGGGCTCTCTGAAAGTAAGGCTGCAGGTCTGGACATAATTACGGCTGATATATGACATAGAAGAGTCCTCAGTTCATCTTGTCAGGACTGAAGAACCCACAGCACGATAAAAATAGTGCTTGGCCGTTTTCGCCGCCGCTTCCCAAAGCCGAATTGCGAACGCAGGGGTATAAAATGCTAATCGATAGTTTCAGATAAAAAAAAATCAATCATCGACTTCTGGTGATCACTGCTAAGGAACAGCCGCTTTAGTTCCATTAATATTTTCGCCGACATTAGTGGCCACATTAGTGGCGTTGTCTGACCAAATGTTGGCCTCCACCTGGTGCATAACCTCCGACAAGTATTGAATATTTGAAAAAATCGATGGTGGTGCTTTTTTTTGTTTTCGCCTCATTTTAGACCTTGCCGCTCAAAAAAAATTATAAAAAATAAAGGTATGGACAATTCATTTTTTTATAATTTTCGGATGGGGAAAATAAATAGCAATATGCGAAAAATGGGTATTTCGTACTATCGGTAATGCAACCTTAATTTATTTGATCGAGAATAAAATACGTTATGGTGGTGCTATTATTTTTTTCGTAAGTGTAAAGCGCTTGAGACCGTAGAGAAATGCTACTGTGAAGAAATTTTTGAGTAGCTCCACATTCACAGCCTTGGTTGCGAAGCAAATAAATACATTTCCTGCCGCGCACTTGGGTCCTTGCTAGGATTGGGCCCTCCTGTTAAACGCTTCTGGACTCACCGGGCTAACGCCAGGGTCTGATCCTCACGCGGTAGCAATGTGTCTCAACCTAACCGTGCTTCGTCTTAACGGACCACAGCTACCTGTGTCTTAATTCACTTTCCTCGTCCAGAACGTCTCGACGTAGCGATCTTGCTAGCAAGGGGGCTAGCTGATTTCGTTGCTTCGCGTTTGTCACTTGACTGTTCTCCTTGACTGTTCAGCCACCTGCATTCAGCCTGCTTATATAGGCCTCATTTAACGGTTATTGCTTATTCCGACTCCCGGTTTCGCACTGCTGTTACTACGCGTTGATTCGTTGCGTAACAGGCAACAGGCAGGCCATCTTTGAGAAGTTGCCATCTACAATTGGTTGGAGTTTTAATTCCTCACATTCCTCCCTTTCTTCGGGAGACAATAAACTCGTTCTTGTCGTCTTTGTTGAATACTCCTAAGATCCTGTCGACGTTCTCAGCTCTGTCTTGGCCGATATCCTTTCAGCGCACTGTACCATTCCTTCTTTTGAATCTTGCCACTATCGAGTGCCGATCGACCGCCTTGTGTTCGAGGCGCCTCCGACCTATAAACATAATTTTTGCCGGTAAGTTTTATTATAAAAGAAAATGTTTCATCTTTGTTTATCTTTGTCTTTTTCATCCGTGCTCTTTCCTCGGGAGTATGTGGGTTCCTTGGGTTCGGTAAGTGCATTACTCCTCCGTACCCTGCTTACTGCTATCTGCTGTTGACTCTGGTGTGGCCAGACGAATAAAGACTCGTCTTGGGGCATGTTCGTGGGACGCAGTATTCCGGTTTGATCGCGGCGTCTCTCCTTTGACTCCGGCTTTAGCCTGACGCTGAAACGGTTGACTGGCTCCGTCCATTCTCGGGCTCCGTTATCGTACTGTTGGCTCTACTGCATACTCTCACGGTTTCCACCCGTCGGATCCGCATACTCGTTCTCGCCATCATCCTCCACCTGATCCTGTTGCTTTAGATCGCTGATGTGTACCGTGCGTTCCTTTCTGTCCTTCCGGTGGCGAATCTTACAGATCACTGGCGATCTGGCCGCTTTTGACAAATGGTGCCTTTTTGCTTACACTACGTCACCAATCCTTGGTTTCCATTGCCTTCTTCGCAGTTTGTAGTGTTTTGCCTGGTCTTGGGAAACGCTGTCCAGGCTTCTCCGCACTATTTGAAAGACCTCCTTCATCTCTGCGGTTCGCTCTGTCCGTCGGATTTTTCTTCGGGGTGTATGGTCCAAACTGCTGCTTTATCCCCATTTCGTTAAGGAACTTCTTGAGCGCCCGGCTCGTCAACTGCACGCCGTTGTCCGTAATCACCACCTTCGGTATTCCAAACCTCGCGACTATGCGTTCCCCAAACGCCTTCTGCAACGTTTCCGCCGTGGCTGTTTTCAAAACTCTGTCCATTTAGAAAACCTGTCGCTCAGCACCAACAACAGCGTGGAGGGTTGGAACCACACTTTCTTTTTTGCCCCTTTCATTTATGTATTGGGGTTTCTGTATTTAAGAATTGTTTTGGGTGTTCTGCTGGGTATGCAGCTAAATAGAAAACACGATCTACCGTGAACGTTGTTAAGTACAACTTGTTTAAAGCTGGGGTGCTGTTACGCCATTAATAAGTGTCTCCTCAGTCAAAAACTCGTCTGGTATTTAAGCCCCCCAAAAAAAAAAACAAATAATTAGCCGGAGCTGTTGGCCGTTGCCCAGACATGCTTACATCCGGCCAACATGCCTCCGTCTTCCACTGCTTAGGGAACTTTTACTGGGTTCCGTACGTGAACTGGACCACCTTTTCCTGGGGAGCTTTTACGTGGATCCGTACATGAACTGGCCTTCTTTTATCCTGGTGAACTTTTACGTGGTTCCATATGTTAACTGGCCCACCTTTTCCTGGGGAGCTTTTACGTGGTTCCATATGTGAACTGGCCCATCTTTTCCTAGGGAGCTTTTACTTGGTTCCATATGTAAACTGGTCCACCTAAGACAGTGTATGTCCGAAAAGCCACGCCCGCTAGTCGTCGGAAAATCAGTCTGTTTCACCGATATTTGCGGACTCCACAACCTGCTGCTATTTGACCGATACGTTCGGAATCCACAACAGTTTTCCTATTTCCCTGGCCACGTGCCTCACAAACGACATGGCTACTTGGTCTAGTACGCCGGCAGCGTGAACCAAAGAAACTAAAATCGTTCCCCACCAAAAATAAGTCATGGAAAGCCGTAAAGATTCAAGCCCCGCAAACGACCTGGCTCCTTAGCCTAGTACGTCGGCAGCGTCGATTTTACGTTTTCCGGGCAGTCCCCCCACCCCCTCTGTACTTGATCGTCAAATAAACGATATACCCGCACCGCTAAATGCGTTACCATTATATCTGCGCTTCTATCTTCTTTGGACTCAACCTTCTCGAACGACCTGGCTACTTGGGTTAATACGTTGGAAGCATGAGCCGCCCTCAAATTATATTTACGTTAATTACAAAAAACGACGATCGGCACTTAGTTGGTTGATATTATAACAAGGAAATCTCCCACATTTTTGATTTAAGGAATTTTTACAATTTAATTTTTCCAATGATAAAACAAAGGACTTACGATTTTAAAAGGATGATAAATAAAAATGATCTCAAAGTCATACCTCTATTCTGAACCATTTACTCGAGTTATCGGTTGCAGAAGTTGGGACCATTGGCACCAACTGCCAAGGATATGGCCCCACCAAAGCGTACTGCATCCTAAAATCGCTCTGCGTCGCTTGCAGCGATGCTTACGGTACAGCAAACAGTCCTAAGAACAAGAACGACAGTTTAATTAAATTATGCAACAACTGTAGCGAAAAACACACAGCCAATTGTCGAGGATGCATTGCCTACACGGAACTTGAGAGTCGTCTATACAAACGAGTGGCTTCGGTCGTGATCGTACCACACCAGCAATTCACAAATTATTGGAACCGACTACAACTAACATCCTTTCGTCTGTCAGATACCTAACAGTGCCAAATTTGTCCTTTGCAAGCGCACTAAAATCAGGGTCAAATCAGCAGACAACCCAATTCATCAAACAAACAATCACGAGAACTTTCAACAGCAGCCAATTGGCGTTGAACCGATTGTGCTTTCGATGCAGCAAAGCAGCATGAAAGCCTTTATGGCATTCATGCAAGCAACTATGCAAGAGCTTACGAGGAACCAAAACCTCCTTATTCAAATGCTCGTTTCTTCTAAAACAGGATAATCAGGCATGGTAATCGGTAATCGGTACCGGATGTAATCGTTATTTTTTTTCGAATTCGATGTGAGCAAATCTTTTAATTTCGTTTTTAGGTGCTCTGGTTTTCGCAAAATGTTCGGAATGTTTCGTTTCTTATCGCTTCTTTCTGCTCAAACAGCATAGTTTTTTAATTGCCTTTTATATTTGCCATTGTTTGTTTGGAAGTCAGGAGAAGGCTGAAATTGGAGGGCTTGAGAATATCTAGAGCTGCCACCTTTTTCACAGTTTTTATTCCGAAGGTCGCCATTCCTTTTTTACTGAACGTTGACCATTTAAGTAATTAAATTGAATAGCATTATTAACAAACAATACTTTTGGCCCTCCTTTAAACTAATTTATGAATTCTTTTATATTTTGTAAGTATATTTACCTGCCTTTTTCGTTTTACCAACAGTATGGCAACCTTCGCGATAGCATTTGGCGACGTACTTATTGACCTGTTGCCAAATCGAAAATTGTTGTTGGCGACGGCAACATTTTGTTTGTCGAATCTGAGGTAGGGTCAGAAATAAATTTTTCATAAAATAACTAAGAGGCAGAATGATCTTGTGGGGATGTGGAATTAAAATCAATAGACGGCTGAGTTGATTATTTTTTTTTAGTAAATAAGATCTGATTTGATATAAAAAAGGCATTTACTTTTCATTTCGGCCAGATAAAAGTGCCCGTTTTACAAATCAAAAAATTCTTACGAATTTACGAATCACCTCTATAAGCCTCCAACGCTATAACGGTGATCTCACTCTGGGTGTTGTCTATTGCCCACCCCGCTTCACAATATCTGAGGACGAATACACAACACTTTTCGACTCCCTCGGTGTTGCATCTGGCGATTTGAAAGCCAAGCACATGTACCGGGAATCTCGGATAGCGACCCCAAAATGAAAACAGCTGTAGATCGCAATCGCAAGCTTCCAGAGGATATCCCAATGAATGAATACAGCTGAGGCACTTCTAGAACTTTCATCTGATCACTGGTGCTCTTTCATCTTTTGTACCACCTGCAACACATCGAGCGGCCGTATAGGCTTACAAGCATCAGGACTAATTTGGAGAGGTACACAAAATATGTTTGTTTCCATACCGACTTTTCCAGCCCCTTGCTGCAAACGCAGCAAAAGCATCAACTTCACAAGGTGCACACTCATTCAGTATAAAGTTTACCATCACAAATCGAGATACTGAACTGCTTGTGATTGAAAAACGACGACTTCGATGGGAGGGGCTGGTGCAATGAGTAGACTAAAAGCAGCTTCTCGCAGACTTAAGAAAGAAGAAGCGGACGCACAACTACGTTACATAGAGAGTATTACGCCCACCAGCACAAAGAACTCATTGTTGAAAGCCCATAGGAATCTACAGGCACCAACAGAAACTGTTGTACTGGAGATCTGGAAGATTGTAATTTTCTACGTAAGCGTTGTTTTTCGTGAACGAGTTGCTCGATTTTTACGTTAGTCTTTTTCGAATTACGTTCGGTGTTTAGGTGTTGAAGTACGAGCTGCTGCCGTAAGAATCGATTCCAGTGTACCTGTGCAGCTCTCAATATCAGATTCAGTGTTGAGTTTTGGTTTTAGCTCAATGTGTGAACATATTTATTTTTATACCTGAGCCAGTTTATTTTATGTAAAGTCAATCTGTCAGGTGGGTTTACGTTTTCTTCGTACCGACAGAGGTGAAAAAATACAGGCGAGTGATCAGATGACAGGTCTGGCAGGCATTCCGCCCTAACCAGAGTGCCAGAAATATTTTTCGTAACTGCAAAGTCAGGCAGCTTATTGAGGTCCGATGGTCAGTATCTAGGACTCCCCGGAGAAATATGGTCAAGTTTGTTAGTGGCTTTTATTATAGTCTTGTAGAGCTGTTTTCCTTTTGGATTCACAAGGCGTGATGCCCAGCGAGTATGTTTAGCGCTGTAGTCGCCTGCTGCAATAAAGTGTAGCCCTAGTAGAAATGGAGCTAGCTCAAGTTTGCGCTGTGAGTCGCCATTGGCGTTCCACGTACCTTGCCGTAAGGTACCTTACGAATATTTTATATTTGATTAATTTATATTTTAGTAAAATGAAAACAAATTTTTTTCACAATAGTTGATATCAAAGGTTTGTTATGTCTACGATCCGGTTTCACTTATTTTTTACTTCAGAAAAAGATATTTTTACCTTATACTTAACATAATTATAAAAGTTACTCGTAAAGGAAAAAGGGATTTGTTGAAAAGTATGTAACAGGTAGACTGTTGTACTCTTCCGGAAACTGGGCTCGTAGTTACATGGATAGAGCCTTCGCTGATCATCTCAGAAAAGTATTTCACCAAATCCAGCCACTAATTCATTTACTCTCCCACACTTAACGGCATCTGACTTAGCGCCACAAGATCCCATAGAATTTCGGCGAAGCGAAATAACGAAAGTCATTAAAGAGCAACTAAAGACTGGAAAATCGCCTGGCTTCGACTTATTAACCCCAAAAATGACCATCGAGCTCCCAATGTGTGCAGTATTACAAATCTGCTTGCTCTTCAACGCAATTACCACAATTTTATACTTCCCTCAAAAGTGGAAGAAATTAGCCATAGTTATGATCCCTAAGCCCGGGAAAGACAAATCACAGCCATCATCATACAGGCCAATAAGCTTACTTACTTGTCTCTCCAAGTTATTTGAAAAAGTGCAGCTACTACGAATCATTCCCCACCTCAAAACACACAACACACTCCCATCGCACCAATTTGGTTTTCGGGCAAAACATGGAGCTATTGAGCAGGTTAAGGGCAAAATAATCAAACTACTGCCCCAAAACTTACATAAGCTTATAAAGTCTTATCTATACCAATGAGTGTTCGCGGTTAGATGCAGTTCAATCACTTCAAGCGATTGTACTATAGAAGCTGGAGTTCACCAAGGAAGTGTTCTGGGTACAATTCTATACTCCCTATACACAGCGGACATCCCAATAGAATACCAGCTAACAATATCCACATTCGCTGACGACACCGCAATTCATCTGCACAAGCGGCTCACCTGGCGGAAACACATAGAGGCCAAAACGACGCATCTGAGACTGAAACAAAGGATATACGCTGGCTTATAAAAGTTCGTTCTCCCCTACGCCTGAAGTACAAAGTCCTTTTGTATAACTCCGTTTTAAAACCCTTATGCACCTATGGCTCCGAACTATGGGGCAATGCATCGAGAAGCAACTTCAAAATATGGTATGGTATAGTATGTACCATACCCATATCGGTATGGGAACAAACCAATTTTTTTTGTAATCAGAAAGGGTTGTTTTTTCATTTGTAGTGCTTATAGACGTTACTCGTTGAGTAAAAGACTCGTTGAGTAAAAGACTCGTTGAGTAAAAGACTCGTTGACTAGATTTGATATTTTTACAGTTTTGTATTGGTCTTGTAAATTTCTATAGATTTGCCAAAAAATGTTTGCCACGTATACTTTAACGCCCACAAACCGCCCAAAACTACCACATCCACAGTTCTAAAAAAGGTGTTGAGATTTTTTCATTTTATTATTTGTTTTTCCAGTTGTTATCGATATGTTAAGAATTGTTTGCCACGCCCGTTTCTTATTCAATTGGTGTGATCGTTGAATCGACGTAGCTTGATTTATCACCAAGTTTATTGCGTTGTTGTGATTTCAGAGTATGATATATAGCGTCTTTTCTGACATGTAATATAGTCTTAATTACTTGCCTTAATGTGGCAGGCATCATTAGTTCTCCCGTACAGCTTCCTTCCTTCCTTCGCACTTTCACTAGCTGAGTACGGGTATCAGATAGTCGGGGAACTCGACTATAGTGTTCTCTCTTGTTTTACCTGGGACTCGCATTCATAATAAGTATGTCTCGAAATTTCTCCATATATGGCTTCCGCAAAGACCAGCGTGTTTGCCACACCCTCTCGGCACCATATTTTTTTGTTTTTTATATTACTTTGCTTTTCTTTTGGCAAAGAAAGCTTTATATGGTATTTTCTTTTGAGTTCCGTAATTGCAATGATGACAGGTGGAATATTTAAGTCTCTTTGGATGGTTTCAGTATGATGTCAATATTGCTGTTGCTCCATAGCTGTGAGCCATAACTACATATAGGTTTCAAAACGGAATTGCAGAGTAGTAGGAGTTGTAGTGGCCTAGGCTGAGGGGAGATCCAGCTTTGATGAGCCAGTGTAAGTTCTTGGCTTTAAGTAGAGTATGACCTTGTGGTCTAGGCTGAGGAGAGAGCCAGCGTTGATGAGCCAGTGTAAGTTGTTGGCTTGAAAGTTTAAGTTGAATTTTTTTGGCTTTAATGTGCTTGCGCCATGTGAGTCTTCTGTCGAGATGTACTCCCAGGTACGTTACCTCATTTGCTCTCGGGAGTGTTGTTCAGCAAAAGTGGTGGGCAATCTTGTCTGCTTAGCGTAAACGTTACGTGCTTGCATTTTTGCTCGTTTACTATTATTTGCTAGTCAGAGAGCCACTTTTTAATGTCTATGAGGTGCAATGCCAGCTGTGCTGTAGCTTGGATTGGGGACCTAGAACGGCTTAGGATAGCTGTGTCGTCGGCAAACGTGGATACCGTAAGGCGTCTATTTGTAGGAATGTCGGCTGTGGAACTAAGAATGCTGCCTTGGGGGACTCCATCCTCGATTCAGCGGAAATAAAAGTGTTGCACCGCACTGCAAAATTTAGAATTTTAGAAGTTTGTCAGTGCTTTCGGGTAGGGTTGTTTAACTTTAAACATTAGACTCTGTCGAATGCTTGGAATACGGCTGTACAGTGTTCTCGATTTTCAAAAGCAGTTCTTATTTTCGCTGTTATTAGATTCATCTGCTCAATGGTTCCGTGGCTTTCATGAAACCAAATTGATGAGCTGTGATTTTGTTGTGGGCGCTCAGATCAAGTTTATGCCGGATTAGCAGGCATTTTTCGACTAGTTTCGAATTGGTTGAGTTCGAGTTGGTCTGTAATATGAACAGACTGGAATCAGGCTTTGGAATCATTATGATGAGCGATCTCTTCCATCGTTGTGAGATTGTGGGATGGCATTGAAGAGCTGGGTTATGTATTGAAGTGCAGAATGTGGCAGCTCGATGATCATTGCCGGTGTTAAAAGGTCGCAGCCAGCGAATTTTTTCGGGCTGAGATTGTCTTTAATAATTTTGGTTATTTTTTTTCGACGAAATACAATTCAGGTGTGTTGCTGGTGGGAGTTAATGGGTGAGGATGGTAGCGCGAAAGTGCACTACGTGCCCAGCTGCCTGAGGGATTCCTTATCGGCAAAACGGTTTTAGTCGGTGGACGAAAAGTAGAGTGGGCTCTCCACAGCGACTTATGTTTTGTGCCTTTTGGAGAAAGTTGCTCTATGTATCGGCGCCGAACGTGTTTCTCCTCGTGTTTCAGAGCGTTGGCAAGTTTCCGTGTGGCTATTTTTAGCTTTTGTTTTGCAAATGGAGATCTGGAAGATTGTAATTTTCTACGTAAGCGTTGTTTTTCGTGAACGAGTTGCTCGATTTTTACGTTAGTCTTTTTCGAATTACGTTCGGTGTTTAGGTGTTGAAGTACGAGCTGCTGCCGTAAGAATCGATTCCAGTGTACCTGTGCAGCTCTCAATATCAGATTCAGTGTTGAGTTTTGGTTTTAGCTCAATGTGTGAACATATTTATTTTTATACCTGAGCCAGTTTATTTTATGTAAAGTCAATCTGTCAGGTGGGTTTACGTTTTCTTCGTACCGACAGAGGTGAAAAAATACAGGCGAGTGATCAGATGACAGGTCTGGCAGGCATTCCGCCCTAACCAGAGTGCCAGAAATATTTTTCGTAACTGCAAAGTCAGGCAGCTTATTGAGGTCCGATGGTCAGTATCTAGGACTCCCCGGAGAAATATGGTCAAGTTTGTTAGTGGCTTTTATTATAGTCTTGTAGAGCCGTTTTCCTTTTGGATTCACAAGGCGTGATGCCCAGCGAGTATGTTTAGCGCTGTAGTCGCCTGCTGCAATAAAGTGTAGCCCTAGTAGAAATGGAGCTAGCTCAAGTTTGCGCTGTGAGTCGCCATTGGCGTTCCACGTACCTTGCCGTAAGGTACCTTACGAATATTTTATATTTGATTAATTTATATTTTAGTAAAATGAAAACAAATTTTTTTCACAATAGTTGATATCAAAGGTTTGTTATGACTACGATCCGGTTTCACTTAATTTTTACTTCAGAAAAAGATATTTTTACCTTATACTTAACATAATTATAAAAGTTACTCGTAAAGGAAAAAGGGATTTGTTGAAAAGTATGTAACAGGTAGAAGGAAGCGTTTCCATGTCCGTCCGTCTGTCCTTATGAACGTCGAGAACTCAGGATCTAGAAGGTGATCTAGAAGGTTGAGATTAAGCATACAGATTCTAGAGACATAGACGCAGCGCAAGTTTGTTGACCCATGTTGTTACGCGCACTCTGACGCCCATAAACTACCTGTAGCAAGCAGCCACACTATCGTATACATACACACAGTCATTGTACATACAGTCCTAAATATACATACACTTAGTTTAAGCACAATAGGCGCGTCTCGCGTACTCGAATGTGTTAATCGTGCTTACGGACACTACTGTGTGTGTCCCGTTCGCACGATCAGCAACCGACACACTAATACATACCTGTAATAGGCTAAGAAGGAACGGATCGAGAGTATAAAGAACACTTCGTTTGTGACAAGAATAGAGAACGGACGCCTTTTATTAGCCTCCTACATACCCAAAACAGGAGTATGCATTTCGCAGTGCTAAGTGTGACGATCGAGTCAAAGCTTGTCGCGCGACAGACTGTCGGTGGCAGTCTTGAAAAGCCAATTAAGCAACGCCACCATCCAAATAACACTGCGATTCAAGGCCAAATCAACGTCCCGTTCGCCTCACTAATCGTGATGGTGATAAAAAAAGAGGTGACGCATAACCAATGCATATGATAAATTATATCCTGAAAAAGCTAAGGAAGGCGAAATACAACAATAGCCTGGAACAGCCAGGGGCGAAAGTTTTAGGCGTTTTGTGGGCGTTAAGTGACAACATGAATCGACTAACTTGCGCTGCGTCTATGTCTCTGGAGTCTGTATGCCTAATCTCAACTGTCTTGCTTTTATAGTTCACTAGGTTCGCTAGGACACGGTACAAATCCAATTTTGAGCAAAACTGCATTTAACTGCTCATTCCATTCTCGGCCGCTTTGCTTCAATCCGTACAGAGATTTGTGTAGCTTCAGCACTCGTTTCGGATATGGCTCATCGATAAATCCCTCTGGTTGACGCATGTAAACAGTATCATGTACATAGATCACTGTAGGCAGGCGCCACTGCCAGAGCGATGACAAGTTTGATAGACGAATAACGTGCCACAGAAGAGCACGTGTCCGTAAAATTAACGCCATATCGCTGAGCGCATCCCTTAGCAACTAGTCGAGATTTCAGTCGCTCTACCTGGCCCGTCTACCTGCCACGCTTTACTGCAAACCTCCATTTCGATCCGATGGCTTTCTGACCTTCTGGGAGGTCCACCAAAGTCCAGGTCGCATTGGCTTGAAGACTGTCTATCTCCTTCTGCATAGAAGCCTTCCATTCATCAGAATTATCCATTCCTATTGCCTCGTTTACACTCGTAGGAACGTGGACTTCTTCAGCATACATTGCAGTGACATAATTGTACTGCTTACGTGGCCGCCCAGGCAGGCCGGTGTACACTTTCTTTGGTCGCCCAGGACCTCTGCGTTCAGCTGGTTCAGGTTCATCAGGAGAAAGCTCTGCTCCTTCTTCAGCATAATTCTCGCCGACAGGTTCATCATTGTCTTGATTATTAGACAGGTTCTGGATTTCATCAAACACTTCCACTGAATTGGCTTTCTGCTTGTCAAGTTGAACGTTCGAAATACCTGAATCTTCATCGGTCCGAGCACAGTCACCATGGTCATTCTCACATGACTTCCCGAGCCACACATATGTTTCGCTTGCTAGGATTATACAGACGATTAGCTTTCGAAGTTTCAGAGTATCCTAACTAAGCATGTTCCTTTTAGAACGAACTTCTTTTACTGGGTTTTGTTCAGCACGACAGTCCTAGACCAAAAACCCTCAAGTGCGATACAGTTGGAGTCATTCCTGGTAAAGTAGACGTCTCGGCGCGATTGCGTAGATAGGCAGCAGTGTTAATAGCCTCTGCCCATAGCCAATCACCCACACCAGCTTGCAGCATCATACTTCTGGCCATTTCTACCAGAGTTCGGTTAGCACGTTCCGCCACACCATTTTGCTAAGGGTCGCTTGATACCATTTTCTGTCAAGAAAGACTGAAATGCATTACTTAAATACTCACTCCCGTTGTCGCTTCTCACGGCTTTAATCTTCTTGTTAGTCTGATTCTCTGCAAATGCTTTAAATTCTTTAAATTTTGCTAGAACTTCATCCCTCGTCTTCAGGAAACAGACAGACACATATCGAGACTTGTCATCTATGAATGTAGTAAAATAGTGTGCACCTCCCGTGGAAACAGCTTGCATAGGACCACATATATCGGACCACAATATCACATATATATCCAATTCAAGCACTTCGGTGGCACGACTTTCACTTGCTCTTAAACACTTCTTCACGCATATTTTGCTCTTTGCACACGTGATACATTGCAGTTCTTTTGTACCACTAAATTTTTGTTCTTTCAAACCATATATCATATCTTTATTGGTCATTTTACTCAAACAGTAGCAGTAAAACATGATTGTTTAGCACCATCTGTTTTGTGCTGTCTGTTTAGCATTTTCCCATGTGATGTTTATTTGGGTAAGTTCTTGTTGAGCGGTTCTTCTCCATGTTGCTCTTGGCCTTCCTATCCTCCTGCTTCCTTGGGGGTTCCAGTCCAGTGCCATCCTTACTATGCTACTAGGGTTTCTCCTGAGAGAGTGTCCTATCCACATCCATTTCTTCTTCCTTATTTGGGTGTGTATCGGGGGCTCGCCCGTAACGCGCCACATCTCTGTGTTGGCTATTCTGTTTGGCCAGAGAACCCCACATATGATTCTCAGGCATTTATTGCTGAATACCTGCAGCTTCTGCGTTATTTTCTTCGTTGCGAGCCATGTCTCACTTCCGTATAGTAGTATGGATAACACACACGCATTGTTTTTGCTACGTTTATCTCGAGTCCTACGCTGCTGGCTATCTTGACGAGGTTGTCACTTTTCCTCTGTATGTCGCCGAGTCTGTGAGAGATAAGACAGATGTCGTCTGCATAGTCCAAGTCCTCAAGGTGTCTAGTGAGGCTCCACGTTATTCCGAGCTTGGAGGAGCATATTTCGCTCATTAACTCGTCGACCACGTTGTTGAAGAGTAGAGGTGATAGCGGGTATCCTTGCCGAAATCCGGTCTTCGTCTGGAAAGGTGCACTTGTTTTCCCGTTGTGCAGTACCGCCAGGTTGGCATCGTCATATATCGATTTGATGATAGCGATGAGATTAGCAGGTACTCCTTTCCGTGCAAGTGATCGCCATATAGCTGCCCTTTCAACTGAGTCGAATGCCTTCTTGAAGTCGATGAACAGGAGGTAAAGCGGGGCTCTCCATTCCACGGTAATTATGCGTAGTGTGTTTGCCTGGTCTACGCAACTCCTGTGTGGTCTGAAGCCTGCCTGTTCGTCTCAGATTGTTGGCTCAATTTTTTCCTGGAGGCGATCGTTCAGTAGTGTAGCTAGGATTTTATAGCTAGTGTTGAGCAGTGTTATCCCTCTCCAGTTGTTGCAGTTGTCGCTAAGGTCGCCTTTTTTGGGGAGCTTCACGATGATTCCGCTTTTCCAGGAGTCAGGCACAGTCTCGCCTTCCCATATGCGTGCGAAATGTGGATGCAGCGTATCAGCCATCAGCCATCAGCTGAGGGTCAAACTTTATGCAGTTCGGCTGGTATGTTGTCCTCTCCTGCTGCCCTGTTGTGCTTCAGCTTCTTTATTGCATTCACAATCTATCTCTCTTACTTTTGGGGGTACAGAGGGTATCATGGTATTCCCACTTGGTGGCGCAATGCTTCTGTAGTCCGTGGCCACGTTTGGTGATGTGGTGTGGCTAATTCCCATGAAGTGTTGGCGCCACCACCGGATCTGTGCATCATCATTGGATAAGAGGTTGCGGCTGGTTCCGTCTGTGGTGGGTTCCGGCAATCCGTGCAATCTGCTGGTATAACGAGCGCATGTTGTTCTCGCCGGCTGTTCGTTCTGCGTCTGTCGCAAGTCTATCCAGTAGCGCACGCTTGTCCTTTCTGGCTGCGATATTCATCACGGTTCTGTGTGAGCTGGTCCGCCAGAGGCTTCAGATTGTTCCTCCTTCTAATCAGGTCCCAGGTCCTTTCAGATATCCAGTCTGCTCTTCGCGTTGTTGCAGCCCAATTATTTGCTCAGCTGTGGCCCTTAGCTGTCTGCAGGTGTGCTCCCATGGATGGTCTTCTTGGGGTTCCCGCAATGTGGACGTCATTCTCGTCTTCATAGTGGAGTCGCTGAGGAGGTGCAGATTCAGGGGGGGCGCTCGTCGGTGCTGGCTGTAATAAGTGTTCCTTGAGTAGTTGCGGTTCAACTTTATGTCAAGTTCTCCAATGACTAACTCATGATCACTGTCTCTACGTCCTTTTGTTCCGTACGTCCAGTAGTGAGTGTCTCCATTTCCTGCTAATGCAAATGTGGTCGATCTCGTTGCGCGTGTTTCCACTAGGAGATGTCCAGGAGTATTTGTGGACATATTTGTGTGGGAATATTGTGCCGCCGATTACCAGTTGTAATAGCTGGCAGAGTTCCACTAATCTCTCCCCGTTGTCATTGCGAGTCCCAGTTCCATGTTGGCCCATAACAGATCTTATTTCGGTGTTGTTGGGGTCTACTTTCGCATTAAAGTCACCCATGAGGATGTTGATGTCACCTTGCCTCGTCTTGTTGAGGGTTGCTGTGAGCGCAGTGTAGAAGTCGTCCTTGGTGTCATCGTTGGCGTCTTCCGTCGGGGCATAGCATTGTATGATATTTATATGTCTAGCTCTACATCTTAATCTGGCTGTCACGAGTCTATCAGAAATGGGTTCCCAGGAGTGCAGAGTCTTTTTTATGCGTTTGGACACGTAAAACCCCACTCCGTATCTGCTGCCTTTACTGTTGCCACTATGTAGGACGAGATTGCTATTTGATGTTGTTGTTTCCCCACTGCCACCCCACCTCATCTCGCTGATTCCGCCTATTGCAATGTGGAGTCTCTCCATCTCAGCCTCGAACTGTGCTAATCTAGATGGTTCTCTCAGAGTTCTAACGTTCCATTGTCCAATTCGTGTCCGTTTTGATATGCCTATGGTCGTCATCGAATTTGGGGGGCCGTATATGTTTAATTTTCTCGTATTTGTTTCGGTAATCGATTACGTTTTTCGACCGATCTGGTGATTGACCAGATGCGGCTTATCCCAGTGTTGGGGCTGCCACCTAACGTCATCGGGGAGTGGCGTCTACGGTGATGTTGCTAGTCGTAGAAAAGCGAACAGTCTGGTAACGCGTCAGGACCTGCTGGGTGTTGTTGCTGTTCGCAGAACACAGGGTGCACTTGGTAACTATGTGGGGGGACCCCGCTTTACTCCATATAGCGTGGAGAGGGGGTGAGGCGGTGGGGCAAGAGGAAGTTGCCGAAGATTGTTGCATTAGGCACTTGGATGGAATAATGCTTTCTAAAAATTAGAAAAGTAATTTTTGAGGGAAAAGATTGTGAGGCCATGCTCCCGTCATGGGTGGGGTTTGAACCCACGACCTCGTGTTTGACAGGTAGTTGCGCTATCCACTACACTACGAGACCTCCCGTGCGTTCTTTATGTTTTCTCATATTTTTAAAAAATGCCCTCTCAGAGCACATATGAGCAGTGGCTCCCGGGTCCAAACACCACATCTTTTTTTGGCATTTGTCTAGCTGAGCGAGAGATGATTTCGCGTTTGCGCTCGCACTCTCTTGCGATTTCTTCTTTGCCCAATAAGCAAATACGACGCGCTGGTCCCGTAGGTGTGTGTATTTCTCCCAGTTTTTACTATGCTTCCTTAGTGGTTTCACCATGCTTTATGTGGTTAATTTGCGATGTCTTAACACACAACATTATACTCGCAACGGTTTTTTTATCCTTTTAAATAGAGCCTTTTTCTCGGCACTATCATTTTCCTCTTTGACGACTCGATTACACGTGACTTTTCATAAGTCCGAATATATTAACACACTTCTCATGTGTACAGCCCACGACAACTCATTTTGTCAATCACAAATATTCACAATGACAATATCAAAAAGTCCAGAATATTCTACAAACTCAGAAATATTCACTTTTAAAGTTTTGCAGTTTATTTTATTCTCGATGGCCTGGGCCCATAACTTGTTTAATTTGAGTACTTTATTAGAACTAAGTAAAGTGGAAAACAATATGACTGCACACAGGCAGTTGAGAGTATACGAGTTAATATAAGAGAGCCTTGCTTCAGTACGACTCGAAGTTACAGAGTTGATCTTGTGCTAAGGGTCTCTTCGTTGTTTAACGATAGAAAGAGGTTGCGTTGCTCTTACAAATATAATATAGAAATTAAACGGGAATAGATAGTTACATTTTTCCTTGAACCGATCCCCATTTAAAAGAATAGGATCCGATATGGTTTCATTTTACTCACAGCCCTCGCCCATTCTACCCAAATCCGAATAGAAATTTTTAAAAATTTAAATGGTTATATATTGAGGCGTGTCCACTAGTTAATCAATTATATTTAAAAATGTAGAGTAAAATTGCAATAGGTAGAAAGAAGCGTTTCCAACTCTATAAAGTATGTTATATACGTTCTTCATTAGGATCACTGGACGTCGATCCTTCAATTTCTACTCTAACGCCCACTAACCGCCCAAAACTGCCACGCCCACACTTTGGAAATTTTTTTTGATATTTTTTATTAGTCTTGTAAATTTCTCTTGATTTGCCAAAGAACTTTTCGCCACGCGCACTCTAACGACCACAAATCGTAAAAAACTGTCAATGTGGAGTAACGGGTATCAGATAGTCGGGGAACTCGACTAAAGCGTTCTCTCTTGTTTTTAATTTCTAAAAAAGTTTGTTTATTTCTAAAAACTTGCGACCTATTTCATATTTTAAATATTTGTATAAAGGATATACATATAGGATTTTGTGCTGGGGCATTAACAAAATAATAAATTGCTTATATACATTATTAGGAATGAAAAAAATATATTTTCTTCTCGCTTATACCCGAAATGAATTGTTTATTATTACAGCCATATTTGGAAGAAATATTTACACAACTTAAAGGAAGGCCATTTAAAAAATTTTTAGAAAGGTAAGTTTTTAACGCATATGCCCAAATTTGTACTCTTGCTATGTGTATTTAGATTTTAGAAGTTTAAGCAAAAGTAAATCGACCGTTATAAATAAAAAGGAATGCCAATTTTCTCACCATTTGAATGCATAGGCGTCTTTATTAAATATTCATAAATATTTCCCAAATTTCTTCAGCTTATTTCATATATTTCTGTCACTATTGGAGTAGAGCCCGTTGGCTAATACGTCTGGGTCACCAATTGAGTCGCCTGACCGTGGTCTTGGTGGGGATCGTTAGCATCGATTGGCCGGTTGGCCGTAGTGCGCCTGTTCTGAAATATATAATATATTATATTATTTATATTTATTCTGCAAGTCCGAGTTTATCTCTTAAAGTTAGGAACCTTGCCGTTGGTAGAGGTTTCGTCAATATATCTGCCAGTTGTGAGTCTGTGAAAATATATTTTACAGAAATAAGTTTCTTTTCAATTTGTTCTCGGAAAAAATGATATTTAATATCTATGTGCTTTGTTCTCTTATGACATGTTGGATTATTGGCAATGCTAATACAACCCTGATTATCTTCATAAATGTGTATTGGTAAATCCAAGTCTATCTTCATTTCATTCATTAATGACTTAAGCCATAATGTTTCTCTAACGACTTCAAATAAGGCTATATATTGTGCTCCGGTAGATGAAGCAGCGACTGAATTTTGTTTCATGCTACACCAGGATATCAAACATGTTTCAAACATTTTATTAACTTCTTCTATCAGTCTCGCAGCCAATCTGAATCAACATATCCAACAAGTATGCAATCATAATTGATATTAATGTTAAGTTAGCAGTACCTTTCAAATACTTTAAAACTCTTTTCAGGCATTCCTGAATTTATTATTATTACTGTATCGACTCAAAATACTTATTGAAGTACTTAAGTCCGGTCGAGTACATAGCATGATGTACATTAAACATTTAATTAAATTTCAACATGCTGCATCATATGTTTCTTTGGACTGCATAACTTCATAATTCAGTGTGTTTGGTAGGGCTGTATTTACTGGATTACAGTTTTCCATATTGAATTTTTTATTTAAGATGACTGATTTAGACATAGTTGATCGTTATTTCTATCGATTTTAAAACCAATGAAATATCGGATTTCAAATAAATCCGTCATTCTAAATTTATTCTTTAAAACCTAAACTCTGACATTGTACTAGAGCAATTTGTAGCAATTATTATATCATCTACATATAACAATAAGTATATCTTTTTAGAAATTTATCCTTTATTTAAAATATATGTCGGGTTAACTTTGTCGTTTTCGTTATTGTTCATTATTTTCTCGATCTTAACTACTAGCGTTGAAAAACCTCTATGATTGTAAATGGCGAATATTCACGTTTGCACTGCTCAGCCGTTCGTCTCAGACTCCCCGTTCGTAAGTCTATTTAACAGGCATTCGGCTTTTCCTTTCACTTTCTCGAACACGCACGACAATCGTAAATTCTAGAACTCTAACTTTTACCGCTTAGACAACTCTACCTATTAACGACAACCCAATTAACTATTATGCGGGTATTTCAAATAAACCATTTAATCTCCGACATATACATACAAAAATCAACTCCTAGATTGTCTAAACCAACTTCCTTGAGTACATTTTCGAAAACTTCGAGCCAACACCTAGCAGTTTGTTTCAGACCATAAATAGCTATATTAAGCTTACAAACTGTGTTCTTATCATGTGTCAAACCCTGTGGAACTGTCATGTAACTTTCATCTTTTAAGATTCCATTTAAAAATGCTAATGTTTCATCATAATCAGTCAAATATTCTTGGGTGAATCCACGCGCAAGAAGCCTGGCTTTATATTTTACCAAATTACCAAATTCATTTTGTTTTATTGTAAGTGGGTATTTGCAATCTACTACGTTTTTGTTTTCAGGCCTTTGCACCAAGTTTCATTTTCAAAATGAGATCTTAACTCATCTTGCATGGCTTCTTCCCAAAGAGCCTTATCTCTATGAAATTTAATTTCTTCAAAACAATTGGGAATATCATTTAAATATGTTGGGGCATTCATTAAACATTTTTCTAACAACCTATAAAACCTTCTCTTTAATTCTATCACGGCGTCTGAGTTTTTCAATATTTTCACCAATTTTCAAAATTGAATCGGCATTCTCTAGATTTGTGGAGTTTTCATTACTCTGAACATCTAATTTTAAACCATCTATGTATCTATCAGATACATCATCAATTGAATATTTTGCATTTCAACCATTGGAAAAACAGACTCTTTACCATCTTTATTTATTTTTTCATATTCTTTTTCAGAATTGGAATCACTTTTCTCAACACCATCAAGTTGTGACACAGAGTCAGTTTTATGTTCAGATTTTTCTTTAACCATATTTATTTTATCCACCACAACATTTTTCTATTTTTAATCGAACTTGCGATTTCTTACTCTATTAGTTACGTATACTGTCGAACCGAATACCTTAAGATATTTCAAAACTGTCTTTTTATTATGCCTCATTTCATATGGATGGTGTTTTCTTTATATTTCCTAGCGCTCTACTTGGGCATCTGTTTATCAGATATGTTGCTGTTAAAACAGCGTCACCCCAAAAACTTTTACTAAGTTTAGCACCATTACCCACCGACCGAGCTTTTTCAGTTATGGTTCTTATCATGCGCTCTGAAACACCATTTAACTGTGGCGTGTGAGGAACCGTTAAATGAAAGCTGATTCCGTTTTCTGTACAAAACTCACGCATCTCATTAGATAGATATTCCCTGTCATTGTCAAAATATAGATTTACAACTTTAGAGTTGAAATGAGCTTCGCTCTTAGCAATGAAGTCCTTAAAAACAAAGAATACGTCAGACTTGAATGTTATCAAATATGTCACACAGAAATGTGTAAATTGGTCAATAAAAACTACATAATAATTTTTATTATCTATTGTAGAAGGTGTGATAGGACACACATCAGAATGAATTAAAAAAAAGGACACCTTGAGCGATGTCTTTTATAAGGTGATCTGAAGCCCCTGAATCTAGGATAAATACTACCTCGTTTTCTTTCAAGTGAGTTTTCTTTGAACTCAGCATAAAAGCAAACCCATGATCTTGCTTTGATGTTGTTGCTATTTGAGCATTTTTTTTCCAGGATTCTCATTGGTTTTATTTCCAGTCTGCCTTTTAAACAGAAAACAGTCCCTTTTTACATGGCCTAATTTACCACATTGAAAACATTTCTGTTTCACTTTAAACTGATTCTTAAAGGGTTTCTTAGAATTTTTAAAAACAAATTTTTTGTATTTTCTTTATAATCTTTATTTTTTATAGCCTGCAAAACGTTATGACTTGTGTCTTTGCTCATGCCCTTTATATTGATTTCTTAATCCAGAAGTGTTAAATTATTTTCAGACAAAGTCTCAATGGCCGTAATGATCCCATCATAAATATTTGGGAGAGTTAAAAGCAAATGTGAAATTTTATCCATCTCATGCTTAGGATAGCATGAGCTCCTGCTTAGCTCCAGCAGCTACTAGCTCTGTTATAAGATCGTCAAATAAGTTAAAGTGATCTACCACTATAGTGTCCTCTTTTAGTTTTAATGCAAATAACTGCTTTCTCAAAGAAAGCTGTGATGCCAAACTTTTACGCTCAAATTCTGAAAAAACTGAATTGCAGTATTTTCACCATTAGCAAACACAAGGAACCCATCATTTAAATAATCCATCCAAATTATTTTTAGCATTTCTTTGCTTCTTTTTCAACCCTTCTGTTATTTTAACTGGTTCAATGACTTTTAACAAGTCATTCTTTTCTAAAAGTGCCCTAACACGAAACTTCCAGATTGAATACTTCTCTTCATCAAAGGGTTTAATATTTCTTTTTAATTTTTCCATTTTAATTATTTTACCACTAATAAAAACTATTTATCACTTCTCACTTAAAGACGCTTATATGTATATTCCGCTAGTATCTGTGAATTTCCAGGGAATTTTGCACACTTCTACATTACTGGTCGAATTTTATATATTTTTATACCCGTTACTCGTAGAGTAAAAGGGTATACTAGATTCGTTGAAAAGTATGTAACAGGCAGAAAGAAGCGTTTCCGACCACATAAAGTATATATATTCTTGATCAGGATCAATAGCCTAGTCGATTTGGCCATGTCCGTCCGTCTGTCCGTCCGTATGAACGTCGAGATCTCAGGAACTATAAAAGCTAGAACTATAAAAGCTAACGCCTACAAACCGCCTAAAACTGCCACGCCCACACTTTTGAAAAAGGTTTTGATATTTTTTAATTTTTGTATTTGTCTTGTAAATTTCTATCGATTTGCCAAAAAACTTTTTGCCACGCCCACTCTAACGCCCACAAACCGCCCAAAGCTGCCACGCCCACACTTTTGAAAAATGTTTTGATATTTTTTCATTTTTATATTAGTCTAGTAAATTTCTATCGATTTGTCAAAAAACTTTTTGCCACGCCCACTCTAACGCCCACAAACCGCCAAAAACTGTCAGTGTTGAAGACTCTCCTGCGCACTTTCACCATCTGAGTAACGGGTATCAGATAGTCGGGGAACTCGACTATAGCGTTCTCTCTTGTTTTTTCTATAGATACCGTTCGTTTGGTTGTGAAATTGTTTTATATTTAAATGTTTTTATTATTTTACATCCAATAATTTTCAGATATTGTATGTTTTTCCAATTTTGTTCAATTGTACGAGGGTCGTTTGATAAGTCCGTGACTTTTTGTATTTGCCGCGCACCTGCTCTAAATACAACACTGCTCCTGTCAGCAGTTATCGATTAACAGCTGACTGTAAAATTTTGAGAAAGCTGCGTTTTTTGGTTTGCGTTTTATAGGCATTGAAAGCAGACGATCTCGTGAATTTTTTGTTCCATCAGGACAATGCACGGGTGCACACGTGTGTAGTCAGCATGGCAAAATTTCATAAATTGGGCTACGAACTGCTACCCCATCCAGCATATTCTCCAGATTTAGCCCCCTGTGACTATTTTTTGTTTCCAAACATGAAGAAATGGCTCGGCGGTAAGAGATTCGGGTCAAATGAAGAGGTCATCACAGAAACAAACGACTATTTTGAGGGCCTTGAGAAAACCTATTATTTGGAAGGAATAAAAAAATTGGAAAAACGCTGGACTAAATGTATAGAGCTAAAAGGAGATTATGTTGAGAAATAAAACGCTTCTTTGACGAAAAAAATATATTTTATTCAAAAAGTCACGGACTTATCAAACGACCCTCGTATTAATAAATGTAATTTGCAACAATTTCCAAGAATTTATTTCACCAGAGCGTTCAATTATTGAATGATATGTGTCTGGGCCCATAACCTATTGAAAATATAATAAAAAGGCAGCAGTCATGGAAGCCTACACCATTCAATAATTCAAAACACTTAATTTAGTTTAGTTTCAAATAATAATATCTTTTATTCTCTGTTTCCTTATATTTTTGTTCTGCACGCAGTTTGTATGCTTAGTCTCAACGTTCTAGCTTTTGTAGTTCATGAGAGCTCGACGTTCATACAGACGGACATGGCCAAATCGACTCGGCTACTGATCCTGATCAAGAATATATATACTTTATGTGGTCGGAAAGGCTTCCTTCTGCCTGTTACATACTTTTCAACGAATCTTGTATACTCTTTTACTCTACTAGTAACGGGTATAATAAAAACCCGAAATACGCCCAAAATTCATTTCAGTTTCCGTTCTTTTTTTACTTAAGATTTTCCAATCACTTTGCATCGATCAATCCTTCCTCAGTTACCAATTTTTCCTTTGAGCTGAACTGCTTGATTTTACTGCACTACTGCTTGCATATAGATTACATATCTACGTGTGTATAAGCTGAAGGCGAGTTTTCTGCGCAGATCACGGTACAAATCCAACAGGGCTCCTCCAAATTATCATATTTAACAGCTGCTCCGTTTCAATCCTATGCTTCCACCTCTTCATCGTCGCTGGTCGACTGTCTGGAAACTTTTCACGGTCTCTTAGGGTACAACAGTTGTTTTATTTAATTGCCACAAATAAAGAACAGACCCACGCCAAAAAAAATTGATGATTGCAGGTCAAAAATATTGTTCAATATGCATTCCATCAAACAAGAGTCCGGGTCAGCCTTGAAGAATCTTAAAAATAACATTCAAGGTTGTTTAACTGGCTTACAGCTCTTCGGCATTACGAATGAAAAGTGGGACCTAATTCTAGTTAACAAGGACAAGGGGTGATCCCTGATGTGGGATCCTGTATCCGGATACATATTTTGTGTTTAAAATAGTATAAGCAAGTAGTTTTACATCTTCAAACAAGAGACCAAAGACAAAAAAAAACTAATAAAAAGTCAGAACGACACTCGCGCTCAGCTTCAACGCAAGCAAAACGATCCCCGGCTCTCATACGTCTCCGCGACTTCTGCAAACAGCGAGCGGTCAATGACCACTAACCCGCTGAATTTGCCTGAGCCAACAGTGCAAGAAAGAGCGCGTTCTTGCTCTCCCTCACTACTAGCTTCGTCACAAATCCGCAATCTCTCCAAACACTTGCGAAATCTCTCTACGCTTACCTACGGTGACGAGTAATGTGACAACAACAACCACTGCAACTGCAATCACAACAACAACTGTATCGGTATCGTCGGCTCGCTCAAATTTGTCGACGCAAGCACTTGCTCGCCCTGAGTTAGTGTTCAAAACAAAAACACAACTTAACGGTTCTGCTGTGCTATCAGCAAACCAAAACATAAAGAAGAACGGCGGGTCGACAATACAGACTGGAATGGACCGCTACATAACCATAAAAAAAAACGCAGCCCTCAAAATAATAAAAATCAACAAACAGAAAATAAGTCTTAAATTACACGCAACAATGTTACTAATAAAACGCCAGCAAACACCAACAGATTTGAGCTTCTTGCAAATTCTACTGATGAATGTGTACAAACGGCAAAGTCATCCAAAGAGGACCAAAGAAGAAGGCTAAGCCTATTCCAATATGCATTCGCGAAAAAAGCTCTAGTGCATTAGTGAACATAATAGCCACATTAATAGAAAACTCATTATACGTAATGCCCCTTAAGAAAAGGGAACATAAATGAAACAAACCATATTCCTAGACGATGCGAAAAAAAATGTAATACATACCAGCTAAAAAGCGCAAGGGCCCTACAGGTTGATCTCAAAAGGATTGAGGCAACTGTTTCGACCACTGACGTTGTAGAAGCGCTCAAGGAAAACAACTTTAATGCAAAAATGGTCACGAACATACTTAACGAAAATAAGGAACCACAATCAATGCTGAAAATCGATTTGCAGCCAGATACTGAAAAAGAACTCCTACTGCATCGGCGTATCACAGTAGAAGAGCCACACATGCGCAATCGCCCAGTGCAGTGCACTAACTGCCAAGAATATGGCCACACTAAGGCTTACTGCACACTGAAATCTATTTGCGTAGTTTGTAGTGAAGCCCATATCACAGCGAACTGTCATAAGAACAAGGAAGACAGCGCTGAAAAAATGTGCAGCAACTGCGCTGGAAGTCACACAGCGAATTGGCGTTGCTGTGTAGTATAAGGAACTAAAGAACCGTCTTAGCAAATATGGAGAATCAACAAGAGCTCAGGCCACACACATCAGTCACACTCCGCCACAATCGGGCCCTTCTTACACTGCACCACCTTTTAAACATCGTACCAATCCTAGCGTTTCTTTCGCTAGTGCCTTAAAATCGGGAATTAAATCATTTTTCAACTCAGTCGGTAAGCGATTTATAGCGGCCGGTGATTACAATGCCAAGCACACGCACTGGGGACCAACTGGGCAAGGTATACGAAATATGTTTGTACTCACATGGAACCAACTCCAACAGTGTTTACCGATGAGGATGTAGAGCGCCTGACCGAATCTATGGAGGAAACACTTGTTTCTGCAGCCAAGGCCTCTACCCCCCCCAGACACACACAAAATGACAGATCATATCAAGACAACTCGCGAAATCGAACAGCTAGTACTTGAAAAACGAAGACTAAGAAGAGAATGGCAGAACCACAGATCCCCAAAGGCTAAGAAACAGCTAGAAATAGCAACACGTAGCACTTAAGCTTGAGGAAGCAAACGCTCAGCATCTATACATTGAACAACTATCGCCCACCAGCAAGAAGAACCCTTTGTGGAAAGCACACACAAATATTCAGCCACCAGCAGAAACAGTCGTTCCACTGCGAGGCCCCTCTGGAAGCTGGATACGCAGCGAAGAAGATAGAGCAAATGCATTCGCCGATCACATTCAGAACGTATTCCAACCAAATTCAGCTAGCAACCCATTTGTTCTGCCTGCAGTAATTAAAATCTTGCTACCAATAAATCCAATAACATTTAGCCAAAGTGAGATAGCATCTATCATAAAACTCTATCTCATCTATCGAAACTGTTTGAAAAGGCATTTTTAAAACACCTAGCTCCCTACTTATGAAGGCAAAACCCAATACCATCGCATCAATTTGGTGTTCGCAAAAATCATGGTTAATCGCATCACAAACAAAATTCGTACTGCCAAAAGCACACGAAAATCCTCTGGCGAAGTCGCTTACGCGTGTGTGTAGTCAGAGCGGACTGAAGCGCAAAGATTCTCCAGCCCAGCTAAGAAATTCAAGCGCCGTCTCTAACTAATACAATTATATGAAATTGTAATTAATCTAAGCTATATAATAAGATTTAAATAAATATGGTTAGTCTTACAATAAGAAAAGATCCAATAAATAGCGTTATTTATAAGTTACAAAAAAAAAAAAATTGAATTTCTTCTCATAGCTTGGTATCGGTTTCAGGAAATTTTACAATATAGATTAACATGCTGTTATGTGTATGGCTTCCTCAAAATTTTTGAAAAGGTATTTGATTCTGATATAATATTCTTTTAACTTCATTAATCTCGTGGTTATTTAAGGGTTGCTAATGTACTGCTAGTATCCCTTTGAGCGTCTCCTTCATATTTAAGGATGTTTATTAAATTTCTATTGGCCAGAGAGATTTCATGTATTTTGTTAGTGATAAGCCTATTAAGAATAACCTGGTTATTGTTGTTAGGTGACGCTGAATCTATTTATTCTTGAATTGTTTAAAAATCTCTGCTATCTGGGAATCCAGCCATCCATTGCCAAGCACTACCTATTAGATCTATATGCCTTTTCCTTATACTCCTGATTTTCAAGCTATTTAGTAGGCTTTTAGAAATATAAAGGGTAGACGTAAGTTTTTAATTTTATTGAGGCTGTGTGGTTACTTTACCTGCCAATGCTAGGCATTTAAACGGTCAGGCTGACTTTCGTATGGCACATCTTGCTACAACTTCGGTCGGTTACCCATAGAAGCGTTGGATAATTGGGCCAATGACTTTCCAGTTCCATGCTTTCGCCCAAGAGAGCTTAGGATATTGTGCACTTGCAGAGCTTCAATTGCCGCCTGACTGTATTATTTCCCATACTGACAGATTGCACAGATCAGGAAGACGCTACACCAGTTCGGTAGTCTATAGAAATGTTCGGTGTGAACGGTTGCAACTGCGTTCTGTGCACAGAGCCAAATTTCGGAGAACATTATTTCCCTGAAACCGTAACGAGTGGCTCTTTTCCGATCCGCCCACATATGTCTTTGATGTTTCGCAAGCCGTTACGCATAGTGGCATGGGCATGTAAAAATTCCTCTTCTGATGTGACACAACTGTTAATATCCAGTTCTATCGACGCAGAATCTAGATCTAGAACCCGTTACCAGCCACCATGGGTTACCAGGAGGACGGTCTTTGGTGGTTTCACGAGTAGGTTGCACCGCTTGGGCTGTTGCAGGGCCCCGCGCGTGGATACGTGCCGGACGGTCGAACGAAGCAGCCGCGAGAACTCTCCTGCGGAATCCAGCCGCTGGAGGTCATTGGAGACCTGTTTTCCTCAATCCTTCCGAGCTGGCGCCAGTGCTGGCGGAGAAAGTGGTGCTCTCACCACACATGACTTTCTGCTGTATCGTTGTCTCTTTGGCCCCCGCTGCCCCGCCACCAGGACCTATCAGCTGAAGCTGGGCCTCCTCAACACACAAGTGGCGCTTTTGTCGCTGCGCCAACGCGTGCGGCATACGGCTATGAGCTATATATGCGATCGCCGTGAGCAGGACGTAGCATACATCTCAGGGCTAGTGCCCTAAATTCTTGGCAGAAGGTAACGGAATCTGGGTGAATGTCACACCCACGGGGTAGAAAAATGTGTCGAGGGTCAAGGATCTGACCATCAGCCAGCCCCTCCGCCCACGTGGTACACCGATAATCGGGGCTCTGGCGACCGCGATGAAGAATTCCCAATTAAACACCCACCTGACGAAACCAGCCTGTCCTGAAATGGGAGGCCAAGACACACAGTTGGGCTGCAGAAACAAAAAAAAAACCCGCGTCTGTGCCTACAAGGCCGGCGTAATAGTCTGAGTCTGACCCGTAACGGCCGGCAGCATTACTTAACCTGACGGGAGGTATAAGTCCAAAGCGGTTGATGACAGCGGGACCACAGCGCACACCCGGCGTTCCGCACAATGCCACTTCAGCGGGAAAAAAGTCTCAGGCTAGGCATCAACAGCGATCGGCCGAGTCACGCAGGAAGAGACCGGCGAGGGAGAGGCCTGATGCGCTGGGCCACCAGCTGGGCTACCGTACAGCGAGGTGCTCTCACTGGTGACTAGAGGAGAGAATGACTGGCATCGGACGCTAGAGGCCGCACCCAGGTCCTTATAGCGAGCGACTTCAACGCATGGTCACAGAGCTGGGGCAGTGCACTCACCAACTCGAGTGGTACAGCGAGGTGCTCTCACTGGTCACTAGAGGAGAGAATGACTGGCATCGGACGCTAGAGGCTGCACCCAGGTCCTTATAGCGAGCGACTTCAACGTATGGTCACAGAGCTGGGGCAGTGCACTCACCAACTCAAGAGGTAGGATGGTGTTAGAGGCGTTCGCGTCGTTCAGGCACACGAAGTGGAGACTTTGCGAGGAATACACTGACAGTGACCACCTACCCATTACCAGCGGTCCAAGCCAGGAAGAAGTACTAAGAGAGCAGTTCCTACCCTCGGTGAGGGGAGAAGGCGCTGAACTGACGGCAGACGCACTGATGAGTCTGTGACGATCTGTCGGTGCTCGGATGGCTCAAGGATGGTCAGAAGTCGATATTTATCAGATTCAGGTGGGGTTGCTGGAAGAGAATCTGACCCGGGTCCCAGAGGAGAAGACGAGAGAATGATACAATAATTGGGTTTTTATTCGTAGGTAAGCAAAGTGTTCACATTCGCTTCAGGGTAGCTACAGTCCTCGCGGCGAGATCGGCGGCTGGTTGGCTCGGGCGCGTCTCGTCCCTGGGGGGCTGTACAGCTCAGCGATGGATACGGGTGGATGCCGGACTTCCGAGATGGCCCCTTAATAGTCGTCGGGTCACGTAGCCGCTAATCCTGCACTGCCTGTGAACGGGAGATAATTGGGAGCGACCGTCCGGACAAAGACATTATAATAACAAGATGCGTAACGGCCATACATTGGTTTTGCACTATGCAGCCACTTTTATGGTGACGACCAAAATTGCTCTCTTTTCGCTCGCCTAAAATTGAGAGCGTAAAAATCTAAAAATAGAAGTTTTTTTAATATTCGTTTGATAAAATCGCCGCTCGAATTAGATACCGTTTACATATTTATATTTATATTTATATTGATAATTATTAATATGTAATATATATAATATATTTCCGTACTTTACCAATGCAACAGAACGACTTTAATTGATTATAAATACAATTATACAGCAAAATTTAAAAAAATCGAGGAGCTCTACGTATAGTAAGCTTTAAGCAAACGTTTTATGAGAAAAAGAAAATGAATTAAAAGAAAAACCAAAACAAATTGGCGCCCTTTTCTTCCTACTCATAACTGCGCGCTTTTTTCAAAACAACAAAATAAAATATAAGAAAATAATTTAACTGAATCTTATTTGCATTTTAAATACTGAAAATGGATAATTTTCATACTAGTTAATTAGTCAAATTAGATAACTACAATAAATAATTAAAACGAATACAAAGTAAATTATTATAACTACTGTAATTTAAAACAAAGAATTTCCAAGAAAAGAAATTAGATTTCGAAAATAAATATTTCATACAAAAATTGCATTTAAAAAAATTAATATATATAAAATAAATAAAAAGATGGAATCTGTTTATTGAAAAATTGATTGAAGCACAAAGTGCGGACATAAGCTCCGAAGAATCATTGTCTTCTTATATGCACGCTGAATACTCTAATGACAATTATTCTAATATAAAGTCATATTTTAAAATTATTATGCATTATTTTGTACATAGATTGTGCTATTATTATTTCTGTTTTGAATTGGAATAATTGTTATGTTAAGGCAATTCAAGACTAGAGTTTTTAAGTGGTGTCAATTTATAAAAAATAATATAGATTTAAAGTCTAAGAACTTCTAAGATGAAGGGCATATTTGCATGTGCATACGTGTGCACCTATACAGTGGTCAGCTGTCGCTGTATGCGTACAAGAGAGCTGCTGGCTCTAGAGCTCTCCGCTCTCTGGCTTTTCGAGAGAGCCTGGAGCCAGCGCTAGAGCCAGCACCAAAAAATCGTGTGCAAAAAAATCGTATGGCGTTACGCATCTTGTTATTCTAATGTCTTTGGTCCGGGTCTACCAGTTTGAGACCGGTTAGGTCTGCTAAGGGTGAGAACAGTTTAGAGGCCGATTAGGGGTGCTATTGATGAGAAGAGTTTAGAGGCCGATTAGGTCTGCTATTGGTGAGAAGAGTTTAGAGGCCGATTAGGTCTGCTAATGGTGAGAAGAGTTTAGATGCCGATGAGGTCTGCTAAGTACGAGAAGAGATTACAGACCGTCTGCTAAGGACGAGAAGAGTGTAGAGGCCGATCAGATCTGCTAATGATGAGAACAGTTTAGAGGCCGATTAGGCCTGCTAAGTGTGAGAACATTTTAGAGGCCGATGAGGTCTGCTAATGATGAGAAGAGTTTAGAGGCCGATTAGGTCTTCTAGGTGTGGGAAGAGTTTAGAGGCTGATTAGGTCTGCTAATGATACACGCGGGCCGGTGAACCGAGCCGGAGAATGAGACGTAATACGCAAAGACTACTATAGTTAGTTAGTTACCACGTCGTTGCTCGCCTCCTATGGCTCTGTCGACTCCTTACCGCTTATCTTGCTCCGTTCCTGGTAGCTTCTCCTGGAGGTCTTGTCGCCGATCGCCGGCCGAACTGAATGCCTTCCAGAAGGCTGGGATGTGCCTTATATAGCGGTTTGAGCGGAGGGTAGTGTGCCCGCATATCCCAACTGATTTTAGGCTTCATTAGTGTGGCCCATCTATTCCGGGCCAGTGTGACCCTTTGCGCATGATCTCGACGCGCGCCCGCATTGTGTTTGAATTTAAATGCGGGTTGTGTTTTTTACTGCACTTTATTTCATTAACTTCATGTTTTTCTCTGCTTAAATACTACGTGCGCGATTCGGCGCGTCACAAGTCATCTGAAGACCGATTGTGACGCCAGCATGCAAACAAGCAGAACCCAAAGCCGGCAAAGGGCCCCAGTCTACTTGGTGGAACCAGGAGATAGAGACGGTTCGTCGGGAATGTCTTTCAGCCAGACGTCGCTACCAACGTTCCAGAGGTGCGGAGTCATTCGCTAAACGCCAACCTGAATCAGAGTATGCAGGAAAACACTCAAAATAGCCATAGAACAAGCGGAAATGCTTCCTCGACCTATGCGATGCAGCTGACAGAGACCCATGGGGAATTGCCTACAAAGTGGTGGTCAAGAAGGCGGCATTCCCAACAGGGCGACTGGACTAGCTCTCTGTCTTCAGCCAGCCATCTTTGCGAAGGCGTTCACCAAGTGCCTGAACGAAGGCGTCTTCCCAAATCAGTGGAAGATCCAGAAACTGCTGCTCCTCCCTAAGCCAGGGAAGCCACTCGAGAAGCCTTCATCGATGCGGCCGATATCCTCATCGACGGAGCCGGCCAACTCTTGGAGAAACTGGTATGCGCTCGGCTGGAGAGGCCTATCTCAGAAGCGGGTGACCTCCCACCGTGCCAGTGCTACAGGGACTGTGGCGTAGCTGGTCGATAGCGCGGTGCCTCGGTAGGAACTGAACAGGCGTCCGGCGGACCGGCCGGGACAGAGCAAGGGACAAGAGGTTGTGGCTAGCGAGGCGTATGCCTTTGAGAGCCCGCCAATTGTTCACCCTAGTCTGGGAACCGGATACGACGGCAGGTTAGGTTGGCAGATGGAAGGTGCGGCGAAATCAACGCAAAGCTCGAAATAGGAGTGGAGTTCGGCAACAGGCGACTCAGCATGAGCCTGCTGATATTACCAGGAATAGTGGATCAGGTGCGCCGGTCATGAAATCCGGATACCGGCCAGAGGCAGACACAACGGGTGGCTCGAGGAAAAGTTGTCGGTCGCAGTAGTCAACAAGGATGGCGAAGAAGATGACATGAATAAATTCCTGGAAATAGAGCTGGCGGAGTTTCACCCCCTTAACGGAACATTTAATATAGCCGAGCACACGATAACCATGAAGGATGATAAACCAATTAAGCAGAGATACTACCCCAAGAATCCAAAGGTTCAAGGGGAGATCAAGGCAAAGGTAGACGAACTTCTGGAGATGGGAATGATAGAGCATTCAAGGAGCCCGTACAGCTCAACCATAGTCATGGTGAAGAAGAAAACGGGAAAATGGAGACTATTCGTGGACTTCAGACAGATAAACGCGAAATCCATAAAGGATGCCTACCCGATGCCACGGATAAACTACATCCTCGACCAACTAAGGGAAGCGCGTTTTATAAGCAGCCTGGACCTCAAGGATGGGTATTGGCAAATACCGTTGGAGGAGTCAAGCCGGGGCTTCACGGCTTTCACGGTCCCAGGAAAAGGGCTGTTCCAATAAAGAGTGATGCCGTTTGGATTACACTCCGCGTCGGTCACATTTCAACGGGCCCTGGATCAGTTGAATGGCCCGGAAATGTCGCCACATGCATTTGCGTATCAAGACGACATCATCGTGATTGGCCGCACCCTAGAGGAACGCAAAAGACACCTCAGGGAAGTGTTCCGTCGGTTGAAGAGCGCGAACCTAAGAATAAACCCGGAGAAATGCCAGTTCTTCAAGCAAGAACTACTGTACCTAGGGCACCGCCAAGCCAAGGGATAGGCACGGACCCAGAGAAGGTAGCGGCCATAGCCCAGCTAGAACCACCGTCATAGGTCCGCGAGCTGAGGCAATACCTTGGAGTCGCATCTTAGTACCGACGTTTCGTGCCGGACGCGCGCATCGTAAGGCCACTCAACGACCTTCTCCGCAAGGGTACCAAGTGGACATGGTCACAGGACCACCAGCAAGCCTTCGAGGAGGTAAAAGCCAGACTAGTTACCGACCCAGTCTTGGCGTGCCCTGATTTCGGGAAAATGTTTATCCTGCAAACGGACGCCAGTGACTACGGGATTGGCGCGATCCTCACACTGGACACAGAAGAAGGCGAAAAGGTTATTTCATACTCAAGCCGGACCCTAAACGGAGCCGAGAAGAACTACTCAACAACAGAGAAAGAGTGCTTGGCAATCCGGAAGCTGAAGCCGTACCTGGAGGGCTACCACTTTAAGATAGTTACGGATCACATGGCACTGAAGTGGTTGGTTCTTTCTTCGGGAAGAATTGACAGATGGGCGTTGGAGTTACAGCAGTATGACTTCGAGGTCGCATATAAGAAAGGCCAGCTGAACGTGGTAGCAGATGCGTTGTCTAGGCAGCCACGGTCAGAATCTCAGTAGAACCCGAAATGCTGAGAAGAACGCAGGATACAGAGGCCGAATCAGAATGCAGCTGGATCACGGAAATGCAAGATAAGATAAAAGCGCATCCACAAAAGTTCCTAGACTACGTATGGGAGGGCAGCACCCTTTACAGGCAAATTCCGTATAGAGCAGGGAACGAAGATGTAGTGACCTGGAAGCTATGTTTGCCGCGGCATCTGAGTGAAAGTGTCCCGAAATCATGCTGGCTGTGAATTCCAGTGTGTCAGATTCCACAGGCTACTCACCGCCATTTTTGACACAGGGCCGCGAGCCAAGATTACCGAATGCACTCTATGGCAGAGAAACGCTAGGTACAGGAAGGCAACCAGAGTCACCGGAAGGAAACGCTGAGAAGGACCAAGCGAGGCATTACAACCTGCGGAGAAGACAGTGGAAGCCGAGGATTGGTGAAGTGGTGTGGGCCAAAGAGCACCATTTATCAAAAGCGGCTTAAGGGTTTGAGGCCAAACTTGCTCCGAGGTTTGATGGGCCGTACCAAATTGTGGATTTCATATCGCCAGTGATATGTAAGATTCGCCACCGGAAGAACAAAAAGGAACGCACGGTACACGTCAGCGACCTAAAGCAGCAGGATCGGGAGGACAATGATGACGAGAACGCGGATGCGGGTCCATCGGCAGAAAACAGGGAAGGCAGGAGAACGACAACACCTGAGAACGGACGAGGTTCGGCAGCCGTTCTAGCGTCAGGCCGAGGCGAGAGTCGACGGATGCAGACTGCGAGTCCGACAACCATTACAGCGTCAGGCCAAGGCGAGAGTCAACGGGTGCGTACCGCGAGCAGACCAGAATGTTGCCTCGACAACCACCACCAGGGATGAGTAAATTCACAAACGGCGGGACGTTGAGAATGGCAGCCCCTGAGAACGGAAGGCGTTGGGCAACCGTTCTAGCGTCAGGCCAGGGCGAGAGTCAACGGGCGCAGATTACGAATCCAACAACCGTTCTAGCATCAGGCCAAGGCGAGAGTGTAACGGAAACGAACCACGAGCGAACCAGAATCCTGCCTCAACAACTACCTCCAAGGAAGCCACATACTCCCGTGGAAAGGGGAGGGGCGGTACAGCAGTACCGCAAGGCACGCCAAATGAGGCTGCAGGGAAGAAAGTCAAGGATTAACAATGATGAAACGGTTTTACATTCCAACTTACCGCCAGAATTTTGTTTATAGTCATCAAAGCTTAGGGAAGGGGGCGCCTTGTTCACAAGGCGGTCGATCGAAACTCTGTGTCAATCGATGGGCAAAATATCGGAATTAGCAGCACATGCGCTGTGGACATCGAGACGGAGCTGTGAGCGTCGACGGGATCTCAGGAATGTTCCGCGGTAACCGTCAGGCCGGATTTTAAATTTTCCCGAAGAAAGGGGGAGATGTGAGGAGTTAAAACTCCGCACAAATGATAGTGATCGCATGAGGAGGGCCTGCCGTTGCCAGTTAAGAAATCAACGCTTAGAAACGGGCCCGGAGCCCGAACTCTGAGCCTGAAGTCAGAAGGTTTGAAGGAGAGTAACGGTACAAGCTGGACTTTGGACCCTGCCAACGGTAAAACCGTGGACTTTGGATCCGGAGACTGGAGACCAGAGGGATGAAACGTTAGAGAAGGCCAATATAAGCGGGCCGAACGCTGGAAGCTCGGCAGTCGAAGAGAACAAGTATACCATCTGACCATCTGCTTAATTTATTTAACATTTATTTGTCTTCTTTATATTATGTCGTAATCGATTACGATTCTAAACGATTTTATGGGGCCCTGTTACCTCGATAACGCGTCGACGAACGGGATTATACTTTTGCACCACATCACGGATACCTTGAGATCTCGATAACACGTGTAAGGGGATTGGGCAGAATAAAAACAGTGTCCCGTCCTATCTACAGACACTCACATTCCGACGGTAAATCAAGGAACATCGTTAGGAAGCTACCAAAATGCGTCGCATTTCGAGGAATGTTCTGGTGGATATTCTTGGTAAAAGAGGGAGCTCGGCCACGCGCTTAGAGCGAGACAGTCATCGAGAATCAGTGAACAAGGAGATCTTCGGGTTATGTCGAGATCATGCAAGTTTCCTTATTATTGGTAGGTATATGAGGTCCTTAAAGGCAGACCGCGGCTAGTTTAAGACTCCTTGATACAACACTAATTGAGATAAGACCCGGAAACGGAGGGGCAGAACAGGGGAAGGCGGTTGCGGAGAGTTATTTAGAGTCTAGCACCTGTTCACCCTAGTCTGACAACGCTGTCCCTTTCTAAGCCTCAACAGCCAAATTCCTTGACACCAGTTACGATGTAAGTGAAATTAACGTGAAAAAACCAAGCAAAACCGGGTGCCACAGCAAACAAAATATCCTAATTGTATCAAGAGCAAAAATAAGGACCATTAAAACTAATTTAACTGGTTACCAGAGGTTAACTTACTTGGTAAAACCATGTAGACATAGCGATTTAGGCGACCGTTATTTTCATGCAATTGACAAGGGATTGAATAAAGCAAGCAGAAGAGGGTGCCACATCAAACAAGATATCCTAATTGTATTAAGAGCCAGAATAAGGACCATTAAAACTAATTTTACTGTTTACCAGAAGATTACTTTTTGGAAGGGACACTGAAAGTCTACTAAGCTATCTGCGGTTATTTCGTAGTGAGAGTTTTCTGTTCTATAAAGAAAGGACTCGGAGAAATATGACTTCAAAGAAGGGAAAACGACTTTTTCGCTATTTTTATACCCGTTACTCGTAGAATATACTAGATTCGTTGAAAAGATTCAAGGCAAAAGTTCAAGGAAGCGTTTCCGACCATGTAAAGTATATATGTATGTATATATATTCTTAATAAGGATCAATAGCCGAGTCGATCTGACCTTGTTCGTCTGGCTGCCCATATGAACGTCGAGATCTCAGGAACTATAGAAGCTAGAAAGTTGAGATTCAGCATGCAGTCTCCAGACCCATAGACGCAGCGCAAGTTTGTTGACCCATGTTGCCACGCCCACTCTAACGCCCACAAACTGACCAAAACTGCAACGCCCACACTTGCAAAATATCATGATATTTTTTCACATTCTTGTTAGTCTTGTAAATATCTCTCGATTTGCAAAAAAAAACTTTTTTCCACTCCCATTCTAACGCCCACAAACCACCACCCTTCCATTAGCTGAGTAAGGGGTATCAGATAGTCGTGGAACTCGACTATAGCGTTCTCTCTTGTTAATTGCCGATAACAGGCTAGCGGGCACAGTATTTTTTAAATCCATGGGCTTATGTGAATTTAACGCTTTCAAATGCGAATTTCGAAATTATTTGTTGAGTTTTTTAAACCGAAATATAATCAAACGAATGGAATATTCATATCTCATATTATTACCGTATTTTTACAAGTATAATTAATCTTCTTGTCATTTTATTTTCTAGCGATAAATTTACTAGGTTTTGCCAGTGGAAAAATTTAGAACTGAACATACAAGTAAGTATTTAAGACATTGCTGAATTCATATTAATCCAAACCTTGCAGAGGTTTTACTAATCGAAGACCCTGTAAAATAATTACATTCTTGATATGCAACTACACACGAGTATATCTAGCCTGTTTGTTTGCCTGTCCGTGTTTGCTGCCTGTCAGTGCTTACGCAATTTAGCTTCTTATTGCAAACAAGAAAACTGAAAATATTTTGAAACTATAGTTATAAGATGGATCATGATAAAGCTTAAATATGAATATACATTAAATCAACAGGAAAAAAAACTCCCAGCTCTTTGAATTTGTATGAAGCTGCCTTCCTAAGACCCTGATTAGAGTGCTGTAATGCGTTAAAATCTATTCGAACTCAGAGTTCCTTAGTGTGATCTTTTTTGATCAATATTATACACACTATTCACACATTGTTTGATGAGTACCGCCAATTAAACTGATTACACATACATTTTGTCTAAAAATATATTGATATATAATGACTGCCAACGTCGGATCTTCTGCCCGCTCTCTTAAAGAATACATACGTTAGTTGTTTACTTCTTCCAAACCCATTGTCCGCTAGTTGTTATCCCCGGCAGATATGGACCGACGTAGATGGATTGCTGCCCGGACCATGAAATGCTGACTGCAGGGAGGAATCTTAGCAATAAATAGATGCCCAACATATCAGAATAGTCGCAAAGTATCGCAAGTTTCCACTGACACTGTTTATTTGTAAGATATTTGTTAAAAATGTCTTTATTTTTTTTTTTTTTATTTGCGGGAAAACTTTTTGCCACAACCATTTTATAGCCAGCAAACCATCCAAAACTGCAACGTCCACACCTTTGAATAATTCTTTATTTGTTTTTTATTTATATCAACATGCCAGAAGAATTAAAAAATTTCTCGTTTGCAGTAAAGAGTATCTGATAGTCGGGGAACTCAACTATAGCATTCTCTTGTTTAATAACTAATCTATGGTTTACCGATAATCAGTCTGGTATTTGCTAAAAAAAAAATTATTATTTACTATTGAGGTTAACTCACTTGGTAAAAACATGTAGACATAGCGACTTCGGCGACCGTAATTGTGCTGCAATTGACAAAGGATTAATTTTTTTAATTGTTTCGGAATAGCACTGTGCTAAGCAATACCACGAAAATATCGAGCCTACTTTCTTTTTAGAGAAGCGGAACATTCATTGACATATAAATAGCCATTGTTATAAACGGGACTAGGCGAGGTGGTGGAGTAATGGGTTGCAGGTGCAGTTGCCTTACATGAAACGAATCTCAAGCAGGAAGCTGGTGACCCAAAAAACTCGTCTCGACGCTCTCTAAATTACCTTGCTGGATACTCGACTAGAACCTAGAGTTCACTCATAATTAACACGTCAGCCAAGCGGAGTGTAGGTAGCGCAAGTGTGTTTTAAAGCAGTAGTAGTTTAAACTTAGTGTAGAAGCTATATACCGACTGTGGACGTTAAGAACATTATGCAGCTTTTGTACCATTTTGGGCTATACGGCTCTTGTCATGATAGGTTGATTCCAAATGGTGATCTCTGGAATACTAAGAAGCACGGAGCCAAGTCGACTTCTACCTTTCCGAGATTCTGAGCGCACACGATTCAGAAATACCTTAAGCGTTTCGGATACGTGTCTTATATAAACGGCTGTTTAGAATGTGAATGTCTCAGCATTAATATTGGCTCCATTAATGCTGAGACTCTGATGCACTCATCAACCCTCACAAAAAAAAAATTACATCGGCTACGACTTGTTCCTTAAGTCTTTATACACTAAAACAGAATGAAATTCGTTGAATAACTGTAAGTACAAGCAAAACTCAATGTCCTATTAAATTGAGTAATAAACGTCTAGCGGCTAAACGCAGTGCAGATCTGTATGCACTGGGAATGTATGTCAGGGAATGCGATTATTGGTTTCCGAAATTTGGATGGAATATGGAGCTTAAAACCTTAACTAGAATCTTCATAGATCAACACTTTGAAGTCTCCTATAGACTATCTATCTTTTAGGCTGAGGTCCAGGCGCTCTTGATAGCTGATCTTGGATTGGAAACTCCCTCTAACAGTCAATAATTTATGTGACTTTACGCTCTGCAAGAGCACACCAACTGGAGCGCACTGGATATTAAACTGTGCGTTGTTTATATATCTAGAATATATTGTTTTGTATAAGGGCAAACGGCCAATCTTCGAGATACACCGTTCATAACTTCCCATCGCAGCGGAGAGGTCATTGGCCGTGAAGGAATTAATTGTTAGGCGAAAAATCTTTTGAATTTAAGCATGCTTCAATCGGTTGAGATCCTCCAAAGAATTAAAATTCCTCTGAATATGTTAACGAACTCACTTAAGAATAACTATGTCATAAATTTCTGATTAAAATCATAATTTCAGCAGTTTCATTACTGCTATAAATCACTGTATTTTTGTTGACGTCCGATAAATCACTGCTGGGTAATTTTTCCGTCATTCTAGCTATACATACTAAAACTGCTATATAGGCACCAGGTGTGACACCGGAACTTTGATGCCATGGTCTCAATGGCTTCCGGGTATTTTACTTCTGTTACTTAGGTTGTCCTTATTGCGTCGTTCGCAAAGTGCACTGGTAATGTTCAACCAATACAATTTGTTAATCTTGTCGAAAACCATACTCCAGCTATCAAGGTTGTGTCTTCTATCAGCAGACTGAAAGTCGACGCCAAAGTGCCTCATCCCATCGCAGAAGCGTTCGCCTTTCAGCTTCAGCAAGTATTCGACCAAGCTTGGTGGCTCTGAGCTCATACGCTTACGCCGTTTGTGTTTCCAACAATGATCAAGTCCCCAGTACCAACAACTTCCTGTGCCTTTACGGCAGAGTCAATAGGAAGAAAAGTCAGCTGCGTCAACAAAAAGTACCGCCTCAGCAGTAGCTAACGCCATCCGTGTTTCCAACAATACTTAAGTTAGTTGTCCCCAGTACCAACAACATACTGTGCCTTTCCCGCGGAGTCAATAGGAAGCTAAGTTGCGTCAAAAAGAAGTACCGCCTCAACAGCCTTATCAGCAGCAGCAGTCATCCCAAAAGCAACGCAACTAGCAGCAATTGTTTAATGGCCAGCAATGGCGCCGTCTAGAGCAAATATGTGTTCAATCCTACGAAAGGCTGTCGGTCCTTGTTACTCAGATTGACAAGCTATTCCAGATAATAGTGTCGATGATTATGCCTTGTGTAAATACGGTTGCCCCAAAATTCTTCTGGCACTGCTCAAGCATTCGTTACACTTCTCCCAGCTAACGTAGCCCAACCATAAATCAAATCGGCCTGAAAATTGGTGTGGACCGCCGACGGACTTGCCAACAAAGCCCTTGATCTGGAGCTCTGTGTGTTAAGTCATAATATTGACATCTTTTTGCTCCACAAGTGACAGACTCGGTTCACAGCTTAAATGTCCGGGTCTTTGCTATTGACGCATTATCCATACTGCCAAAGAACACCAACAGCTACTGACTAAAATCTCTCACAAGCTCAACATGCTTCATAAAGGCGCGAGCCTTCCACACTTCCAAGCAGCGGTTAACCAGCTTGTCAACCTTAATATAGGGGTTAAGCTTTCCGATGAATATTATAATATTATATTATAATATAAGGGAATATTATTCCTTTTTTTTCCAACTTAATACTATGTGATAACGATAATATCAAAGCTTGGAAAGAACCGGAGAACCTTGTCGAATCATACCTAGTATTTATACCCGCTACCCGTAGAGTAAAAGGTTATACTAGATTCGTTGAAAAGTATGTCACAGGCAGAAGGAACCGTTTCCGACCATATAACGTATATATATTCTTGATCAGGATCAATAGCCGAGTCGATCTGGTTATGTCCGTCTGTCCGTCCGTCTGTCCGTCCGTCTGTCCGTCCGTCTGTCCGTCTGTCTGTCCGTTCGTATGAACGTCGAGATCTCAGGAACTATAAAAGCTAGAAAGTTGAGAATAAGCATACAGACTCCAGAGAAATAGACGCAGCGCAAGTTTGTCGATTCATGTTGCCACGCCCCCTCTAACGCCCACAAACCGCCCAAAACTGCCACGCCCACACTTTTGAAAAATGTTTTAATATTTTTTCATTTTTGTATTAGTCTTGTTAATTTCTATCGATTTGCCAAAAAACTTTTTGCCACGCCCACTCTAACGCCCACAAACCGCATAAAACTGCCACGCCCACACTTTAAAAAAATGTTTTAATATTTTTTCATTTTTGTATTAGCCTTGTAAATTTTTATCGATTTGCTAAAAAACTTTTTGCCACGCCCACTCTAACGCCCACAAACCGCCAAAAACTGTCAGTGATGAAGACTCTTCTTCACACTTCCACTAGCTGAGTAACGGGTATCAGATAGTCGGGGAACTCGACTATAGCTTTCTCTCTTGTTTTTGTTTCATTTTATCGGTATACCAAGAACACAAACCGACCAAAACTGTCTTCTGAAACAATTATTAATTTTTTTTATTGTTTTTCACAATATTTATGCCAGAAAAAGGTTGCAAATTCTTGTTCGCGCCTGCACTACCTATATAACGGATATCTGATAGTCGGGGAAATCAAATATAGCGTTTCGTTTGATTATATGTATATCTAAAGTTTGTTGGGTACATTGTTTTTTGGTTTTCGTCCAAGTGTTGTGACCTTTTAAGTATGATATTTACTGCCTCGTATGTTTTCTTGTATATGAGTGAGCGAGGCTCACATTTTTAGTTTTTGTCATTTTATTATTTGATTTCTCAATTTCTATCTATACGTCAGAAAATATTGGAAATTTCTAGTTCGCACTTCCACTACCTGTGTAACACGTAACACGTATCTGATAGTCGAGGAACTCGACTACAACGTTCTCTCGTCAGAAAATATTGGAAATTTCTCGTTCGCACTTCCACTACCTGTGTAACACGTAAATCGTATCTGATAGTCGAGGAACTCGACTACAACGTTCTCCATTATTTATGCTTTACTGGATTGATCGCATATTTTCATCCCAACACCTTCGTTAGAAGAGTACATCATTGAAACAACAATTTTGTTCTGTTCGCTCTGCATGATCATTTGAGCATTTAGTATGTTAATTACGTTGTTGGGCTTGCAGTATTTTTCGAAATCTTTCCAGTTAAACGCTATACCAAGATCGATCACATATTGTGCTTCTTGTGCGTTCCTACACAACTGGTTATTTGTTAATATATATCAAGGACATGTTTGATAACTGTGCTCGTAAATGTTGAATTTGGGGAAAGAGTCGACAATCACACTGACAATTGTGTAATATGTGGAATCTTAATTGATTTGGCAAAACCCATAACATTTTTTCATTATGCATTCGAAATAGCCGATCTCTTACTGTGACAATTTTGGCAGCTGTATAGTCATATCTGGGGCTCGACTTAAATCGTATACGTGATTTATCTGTGACCCAGCTCGATGAACATTATCTACGTCAAATCCTTAAATACGCAACTACCATCTAGCGACTAGGAGTAGTAGTCATACCTTCTCCTTTTTCTTTCAATAAACGTAGTGCTTAAATAGGTCAATAGACTTCACGACGGAAAAAGCCTTGAGATAGTAGCTGTAATTTGTAATAATCAAACCGTTGTGTTAATTTTGGTAATATGTTCATTAATACCCTTCATTGATCATACTTCGGAATACACAGTAATACTTGACACGCGCCACCGCACCGCTCGACAGTCCGCACTAGAGTGAGTAGCTTCTGCCCTCACCTTGTATCGGGATTATTAGTATCGGTTCTTTCGTTGATGTTGAGTTCTCTTGCAACCGGGGATGTTGGAAGCCTCGGGACTTCCGTTTGTGGGCTGGAATGTAGCACCCTCCCGAGAAGGTGTTGGGTCAAGACAACCGGTATCTGACTGAAGCACTGAGCATGAAGCATAACCCGTCCAATTGTCTAGAATTTTCTTGAGGTGCGAGATATATCTCGTTAGTTTTCTACCACCTTCAATTTTCACAATGTGAAAACGAAGTATATTCAGTCTTACCGATGTTGGATTTCAGTTTGTTTAAAAGACTATGTTTTTCAAAAGTACTGTGTTGTCTACTTCGATATCAGTTTCCTTTGCCAATTCTCTTTTGTCAACTGTCTGGCTCCCCCTGTGTTTTTCTATCAGGGGTTATCTCTTTCCGCTGTTTGGTATGTTGTCCCGGGTAACTCGGTTGAACATCAGCTTAGTTGGCGCTGCACCTGTTATACCATGTTGGGTTACATTGTTCATAAGAACAATTCTTGATTTTTCTCATTGTAGTTCCTATGTTTGAGTATGCAATTTTTAGACAGTGACCGAAAGAGAGGCGAGCTTAGATTCTCCCGCTGCTTCTATGTAAAGATAACGCTCGACTGAGGTGGCATAGAGATTAAAATTAAATAAATTTAGGAACTGCTGTCGGCTGCGATACCCGACACAGTGTAATTGGAGAGTTTTTCAACAAGATTCTCTAATTGTGTTTTTTGGTTTTCGGCCAAGTGTTGTGACCTTTTTAGTATGATATTTACTGTCTCGTATATCTTTTCTTTTATATCAGTAAGCCACTCCCTAGAGCTGCCAAAATTATTTTATCTGACTCTACGTCGATGATAAGTTAATTAATTAAATGAATTAAAAATAACTGGATAACTAGGTTTAAGGAGTTGAGTTCTCTTGCAACCTAAAATGTTGGAAGCCTTGGGACTTCCATTTGTGGGCTGGAATGCAGCACCCTCTAATCTGGATAATGCCGCACGCTTTGCAGTAGTGGTTACTCAATAATATATTATTGCCCACTGTCGGTCCTTAAGAACTTAAAATGCCCCAGTCAACAAAAGATCTCCAACATTGCTTCTACCAACGTTGCGGAAGATATGGTTTTGAGGAATAAATGCTCCATATATCGCGAGATGTAGTCAATAAGCCCCAGTACGTACTCAATATTGGTTACGGGGTCCAAAAATCTGAGGCAACCTATATCCGCGGGGCAGTGGGGAATGGCTATATATTTATGGAGGCAGGACGGATTTCTTGGGATACCAGACAACAATCTGCAAGCTTTAACAAACTTTTCTGCCTCCCTATCTATGTGTGGCCGCCACATTATAGACCTCAGGCGGCTTTTTATTGCCGTCTCCGCCGAAGTGCCCTTCTTGGGTTAACTCTAGTAATATTGCTCTTAAAAAAGTAATCCAATCGCAGAGAGCTCATTACAAAACGGGTTATAGTTTGCAACCGGGTCGGGATTTCAGGAGTCTTCCTCCAGGCAACTGATTGCGTCCATAATTTCTTCGTGCCTAGGACTCCACCATTATGGGTACCCATTACCGTGGGTAGTTGACAGATTCAGTAAATTTCGCCTCCGCCAAAACCAAGGTCAAGCTCTTTTTTGCTTTTTGAGAATACCGTTTCTCTATTGTAATAAAACCGCCCCGAGAGCCACAGGGCTTTAGTATTGGCATTGGTATTGGAATTGGTATTTGGTATAAGTTGGTTCTTTAGAATCATGAAGGCATTTCTCTCGGCTTCACCCCAGGTATAGTGGTTCTTGGTTTTCAGAAGCCTTCCCAGGGTTTCCCGTGTGGGATGAACTTCCAGACCAAAAAAACTCCGTATTTCCGCTTTGTTCTTTGGATTCCTAAAATACCGTATACGTTTCTCAGGGTCGACAGAATGTGCCCCAGGAACTTTAGCTTGCTTGTCTTTCATGTGCACTTCATTAGTTTCCATGAAAATTCTACGTAGAGACGATTGGAGATATCTACGCAATATTATCAATTATATCACGACTCAGGCCTTCCTTGAGTTTGTTAAATACCTTGTCTGTATCGTATAGGTTGCAGTATCGGTGTTACGCCATAGTCGATGGAGAGCTGTTCTTTAATACTTTTCCATTTTCGTATGGTGTCGATTCTTCTACCCGGCTATCCTTGCCGGAGGACGTTTAGTCATGTCATGTCTCGGCCCAATAGAGATTGTTTTCATTCTTAATTACGTAAAATGCGGTAATCTCCTTAGCTCCCGGCTCTACCGATATTGGCGCTTCAAAGACGAAAACTACGTGCAGTAATTTACTAGATGCATACTCTCGGAATTTTATTTCCGAATGGAATCTTACGTTAAAAACTGTTGCTTTTTCTTTCATTAGCTGGGACCAATCTGCGCGACTAATGTGATTAAATTTGAAATCCTTAGCCTTTTAAGGTTATTTCTTCGGGATTAAAAAAATGGCCGTTAAGGTTTGTACGACACTTCTTAAAAAGCTGACCAGTCTTTGACCATTTGTTGCAAGTTGCTTTTCTAGCCGGACATGATAGGTCATTGCATGCGTGGCCTAATAATTAAGCCGCGACTATCAGCAGCAATCGACGGAGGAGGAGGTCTTTCCCCGACGCAGCATGGCTTTAGACCAGGCAGGTCGACCATTGCACAGTGGTTTTTGTTTGCCTTTTTTTGGCAGAAATTCGAAATGTTGGCCTATCTTCACCAAATTTGGTTTGTGTTACTCTTTACTTCCCCCAAGATGACCCACAAAGTTCCCATTGATTTGGTAAACTTTTTCATATAGCTGCCATATAAACGATCGTGCCGATATGCCATAAAAGTATTTACCTTACCAAAGAAAAAGATTTTTTATCTATATTTAAGTATTTACCAATGAAATACAACATTCATTTAAATTATTCTGACCAAATGTTTTAAATATATGCTGCCTAACTGCATCCTCAGAGGGACTATTGTTGCTCCAAATGTCTTGCAGCTCTGTATTCCCAAACAAATATTCAACTACAAAAACGGGTTTTTTCAAAAAGGAACAAAAAGGATCTTATGAGACTAGTTGTATAATATTATACACATGTTAGTTAATAACTTGCCGTTAAAATTCTTTTGAAGTGGTTTGCCATACAAAAGTTATATTCCACAAAACACAGCTACATTTGTTAAGTTGACTGTAAAAACGGCACATAAACAAAACACGATATAACTACACAAAAATTTTAGTGAACTACAAATCTACATACCTGTGCTACTGTTTTTCATGACCACACTTTAAACTTTTTTAATTCTCTGACGAAATATAAACCACAAATGTGGCAAAATGATTTGCCGCCAATTTTGTCTTACGCATGTTATCGAAAATCAGCTATCTTTGAGAGGTTGGCGATAAGCCTGGATACCTAATGCGGATAATACAAAACAAGATAGAACGCTATAGTCGGGTTCCCCGACTATCTGATACCCGTTACTCAGCTGTTAAAAGTGCGAAGGGAAATTACAACACTGACCGTTTTTGGCGGTTTGTGGGCGTTAGAGTGGGCGTGGCAAAAAGATTTTTGGTATATAGAGTTAAATTTACAAGACGAATTAAAATTTCACAACATTTTTCAAAAGTGTGGGCGTGGCAGTTTTGGCCGGTTTGTGGGCGTTAGGGTAGGCGTGGCAACAAGTTTTTCTGCAGATCGATAGAAATTTACAAAATATCAAAACATTTTTCAAAAGTGTAGGCGTGGCAGTTTTGGGCGGTTTGTGGGAATTAGAGTGGGCGTGGCAACATGAATCGACAAACTTGCGCTGCGTCTATGTCTCTGGAGGCTGTATGCTTACTCTCAACATTCTAGCTTCTATAGTTCCTGAGATCTCGACGTTCACACGGACGGACAGACAGACGGACAGACAGACGGACAGACAGACGGACAGACAGACGGACAGACAGACGGACAGACAGACGGACAGACAGACGGACAGACAGACGGACAGACAGACGGACAGACGGACAGACGGACGGACAGACGGACATGGCCAGATCGACTCGGCTATTGATCCTGGTCAAGAATATATATACTTTATATGGTCGGAAACGCTTCCTTCTGCCTGTTACATACTTTTCAACGAATCTAGTATACCCTTTTACTCTACGAGTAACGGGTATAAAAATCGTATATACTAAATCTCCCTCCTATTAAAACATAACGTAATAATATGAAGTTATTTTCAAGTATCTATATATATAAAATGTTTGTCCTCACTGACTGACTTACTGACTGATATATCACAGCCATGGCCAAACCACATGTCTTAGAGATTTAAAGTTTTTTTTAAAAAATCAGAAATATATTTCCAGTTTCGTATGGATATTTTAATTTTCTAATTCCACCTGCAACCTATTTTAAAAAATAAAAAACATAAATTTAAATTGCATTAAATGCAAGCTCGCTAAGCAAGCATTGAAAACGTTCAATGCGTGTGTACACATACATACACAATTTTAGCGTGGGCAACTGAAAGAGAGCCAGAAAAAAACAGTTAGACTCGACTGCAAAGAGAGCCATGGCATTTATTTTTGTGTTCGCTCCCGTGGGAGCAAAGTCGCGAATGTTGTTGTTGTTTTGTTCCCGTGAACGAGTTGTTTTCAGTTGTTTAGTTGTTTTCATGCTACACAGAGAAAACAAGAGAGAATGCTATAGTCGAGTTCCCCGACTATCTGATACCCGTTACTCAGCTAGTGGAAGTGCGAAGGAGAGGCTTCAGCACTGACAGTTTTTGGCGGTTTGTGGGCGCAAGAGTGGGCGTGGCAAAAAGTTTTTTGGCAAATCGTTAGAAATTTACAAGACTAATACAAAAATGAAAAAATATCAAAACATTTTTCAAAAGTGTGGGCGTGGCAATTTTGGGCGGTTTGTGGGCGTAAGAGTGGGCGTGGCAAAAAGTTTTTTGGCAAATCGTTAGAAATTTACAAGACTAATACAAAAATGAAAAAATATCAAAACATTTTTCAAAAGTGTGGGCGTGGCAGTTTTGGGCGGTTTGTGGGCGTTAGAGTGGTCGTGGCAAAAAGTTGTTTGGCAAATCGATAGAAATTTACAAAACTAATACTAATAGATATTTCGTTATCTAGTGAATGTATGATAGGAAAGTTTATGTTCCTGAAATTTTTGGGCCTCAAAGTAAACCAATCTTCTTGGTCGTGGAATTCTAAAATACAATTGTATTTCTTAATGAAATCCAAGCCATTCCCTGGTATTGGAAAATTGCCAGGTACGATATGGAATTCATATGGTATTGCTGCATTAGCAATACACATTTCTAAATTTAGTGTACCAAGAGACTGAATTGTCCCTTGCCCTATTCCTGATATATTTGTTGTGTTTTTTGGATTTAAATCGTTTATATTATTGTTTCTGCATTAGCAGGGAAATTTCTGCGCCTGTATCTATTAAAAGAGTTACCCATGAATTGGTACTCATATTCTTTAATTGTATAAAAATGCTTAAATTGAGATTAATTTTGTACAGTTTTACTGCTGATTGCCGCTCAAGGGGGCATGTTCGTTTTCCGATTGAATGTGTCGGACACTGTTGTTATAATTTGTGTTGTTGTTATGGTGTTGGTTACCTCTTGAGTAACCTCCACCTCTATTATAATTTGGGATACCGCCTCGTCCTCTGCTTCCACCATGGTAACCACCTCGGCCTCTATAATTGTTATTATAGGAATTATATTTTCCTCGGCCATTACCTCTGTTTTGGTAATTTCCTCGGTAATTATTTCCCCGATAGTGTCTTCTATTATTATAAAATAATACACTATTTGAATTTCCGGTAATTTCTGTACCGCAGTGTATGTACTTTTCAATCCCGCTATTCATTGTGTAGAAATTTCCAGCTTCCAATATCGTTTTGAGCGTATCGTGCTCACAATTCTTAGTCGTTGCAGAGATGGCTTCCTTTGTAGCGAATTTTTCTGCATTGTTTGAATCTAAACCACCATCTATATAGGCTGCCTGAAGCGACCTACGTAGGTTTTCTATTGCGCTGCAGTTTTGCCGCGCTGTTGTGTATTAAGCAGTTTCGCTTTAATGACAAGGCGATTCGCCTTTAACTGATGCCTTTAATACATTTATTATACCGATAATGGTCCTTTCCTTTTCAACTTTGGATGATAATGGACCAAGTATCTTTGTCTTCATTACCTCTACCGCTAGCATTTCCTGATCTCCTTTTGTCAGATCTGTTAGCCGGAGAGCCGTGAGGAATCGATTTAGGTTCTTCTGTGAGTAATTTGGGCCATTTTATTACCGCTGGAATTGAAAAATCGTGAAGATCCTCTTCTTTGATTTCTACTTCAGATTCTTCTAAACTTTCGATATCCTCACCGATTTCAGCGACTATAGGTGTGCTTACAATCGGTGGGATAGTTAGATTTAAATTATGTCTGGACTTAACGTTTACTAAGTTCTCACGGAACCTGTTAAGAAATTTTACTGATTGGCTTAAATGACTTTTTTTAGACTTTTTCTTTCTCTGTGTATTAATTGGCGTGCTTCATTAAAGCATCTTACCAATATCTGTGCATGTTTGTTGAGAGTTTCTTGTTGCACTTCTCTATTTTGCGTCATGCACTTATAAGACTTGTCGAAAGTCGTTTTAATTTATTTAAGCTCGTTTCTTATTTCCTGCCAGTCCATTTATATGTTAATATGGATTTATCTGTGCAAGCGAACTTTATAAATTTTGGCCTCTCCTAAAAATATATTATCTTCTATTACCTGTGTTGGCCTCTCCTAAAAATATATTATCTTCTATTACCTGTGTTATTTTCACATATGGTAAGATTGATAATACCTTTCCTTTTCTATTGTGGAGCAATGGAATAATGGACTTGCATACAAGTCGAAGGTTTCATAATATAAATCATAAATCATATACGCTTATAAACGTATGAAATTTACTTAAGATCTGTAAAGATCTTAGAATGAATAAAGGTTCCCTAATTAGAGTCTCTTCAATGACTTTTTCCATTCTCATTTGCTGTTAATCAATTTTTTTTTGAATGATTTTAATTCAAAATATATTTTATTTGTTTCTCTTCTTTAATTTTTTCTCTTCATATGTTCATATATTATATATATCTTTATTTGTATTTCTTTATTTATTCATTTTTTTCTTTTTGTGTTTCTTATTAAATTTTTTTCCAAATTATTCGCTCTGCTTATATAACGTTTCTTTATTATTTTATTATGCTTAACGTATAGCGTTATATAAGCTGAGCGACTGTTACAATTGTTAAAATTAAAAGAAGTAACCACAGCGACTGAATGTCTTCTGTATGGTCGACTATTTTTACATTATTGACCACATTGGCCGTATTATCTTTTGTCTGATAGTCAATACAATATTTTTTTTTTGGGTTTTTGGTTTATTTTTATGTTATATGTTTTTTCTTATTAAAAAAAAGTTTTGTTTTGTTTATTATTTTTATATTTCTATTTAGGTTTTCGAACCTCCTATTTCTGCCTTATTGTTTTCGAATATTATATGATTTACATTTTCCTACCTAGTGGTTTTGTGGACTATACAGGTCCGCAAGCTTATCGGGCAGTAAATGCTCAATATTACAATTTTATGAATATTATATTTTTATATCTTAAATATGTTATAAACGAGATGCCATATGCCGGTCTAACTCGATGTATTCCATGATTTGATTGGTATTTGTCATAGGTCTTCCGCCGGCTGGCTTATCCATGGTGTCGTTTTCACTGACTCTGAATCGTCGAAACCATTCCTCCGCGTTTCGAAGTGATAGAGTACCATCCCCCAAAACACCATTAATCCCACGGAACGTTTCTTTAGCGGATTTGCCTTTAACGAAGGAAAACTTTAAAATAGCGCGAATTTCGGAGTTAGTGAACTCCATGTTTACACGTTTATAACTGTTGAACGCAATATCCAAACTAATCATGCATATCGTTGTTTTGTAGGTCAAGACCTTTCAAATTATGTATAGTGATGCCAGATACTAGCGCTTTGTACATAGCCGCGAAATTCAAAAGACAAAGAAGCGGAAGTGGGACATTTGATACCGTTGGATTCGATCAGTGCACCCGGCAGCGAATTCATAAACAATACATAGTGGAAATCATACCAAGTTGTTTAAATTTATATCGCTATTGTTGGGTGCGTTGTCGAACAACAATATTTGTCTACAAAATGCAGAAAAGATTAAAGGCAGTGCCCAAAAATCGAAATTCCGTTGGTTGCTCAAAACTGCAAATAAATAAGAAGTTAAATTGCGCGTGCATATGCGTACGTATGCGCAAGGCGGCTGTAATTTATAATAGACTAGAACGTTTAGCTCTGCATTCATTTCGTTAAACGAGTCATGTGTGGCTGGAGATGATCGATGAGCTTCAGCAATCATTTAGAAAAATTCTCAACGAGCTCGAAGAACTGGATTTTGACGAAATTTAAAGTAATTTATGTAATAAATTAATTAATAAATTATTATGTAATGGTCGGGACTCTTAAATCCTCAGTTTGGGGTGAGATATCAAAGCGCGCCTCGCAAATGCATCTGCACTCAACCTTTGCTAACGGAATTTCTCCATAATTATGGCCACCAGCAGCGCCCATTCAGGCATGGGGAACCGACGATGCCCCCGATGTGACGATGCTTTGTGAACTGTCTGATAAATTCAACGCTCATATTCGTGCTCTAAGTGGAATTGGCTCAACGAAACAAATCCCTGGATGCATCATCGTGCAAGTACTTCTTCAAAAGCTGGATCCGGCTAGTCAGGCGAAATGGATGAAGAATTTGGAGGACCCAGACTTCAAGAATTCAATTCCAACGTGGAAATCTCTGGCATCGTTAATCTGACTTTATCGAAAGTCAGCCCTGCTTAAAAATTGTTTCTGGAGGTTGCAGTCGCTCGAATGGCACGGTCCCCATAACAGGTTGGCCACCTACGGCAATAACGAAGAAGCCAGTAATGGAATTTCGACGAAGAGTATCTCCATAGACTAAAGACTTAGTACAGCCACCTAGCTCTTTTGCCTCGCTTTCACCCTTTGTTGACCACGATGGACTTCGTCAGGTATATGGTCAGCTCGAGAAGTCTTCGTTGAATTCAATGATCTGATCGTTGCCCAATTATCATACCGAAGGATTGTATAGCAGCAGTATCGGCGAAGCGACCAGTGAATGAGCTTCGTCTGCTGGTATTCCGTTCAAAGCTAATGTATGTTTTTCCAACATTGGAGACACAAGTTATCTCTACGGCACCTCATTTGTGCGATATAACTACACAGTAACCCGTCTTTTTATTTTTGGAAAATAGCTAATAAAAAGCTTATTAGCTCAACATTTTTTTGTATACCACTACTTAGCATCTCTCTTTAAGCATTATAGTGCATTTGCAGCTTTTGGCTCTTGATATCTAAAAATTTTTTTCTCAGCTTGTACCACTACTCAGCATCTCTCTAAAGGGCTTTTAGTGTATTCTCAGCCTTTGAATCTCTTGTCCGATTCCTTTATGTCAAACTCGTAAAACGTAAGCTCCTTAGTCAACTTATATGCATGTGTTTCCAATATCAAATCATTTTTTGTCCAATTGCATAGTTTTGTATTGTATGTGTGGAGAGAGAAGGAGAGATAGAGAGAGTTAAGGTGTTTTCGTACTTGGAATCGTCAAGTTATTTTTGGCATTATATTCACTCACTCCGCTCACTGGTATTCCTTTCTCTCTTTTTTCTCTTCAATTCTTTCGTGTTGTAGTCCGTCAGTGCCGGTCGCCACAGTAGCTATTTTAACTTTTCTTCGGTTTCGGTGTAGCTCTTTATAGTAATAATCCTACTAAACCAATGAATCTGACAGCCGTGTATTGTTCGAGCTAGGTATCTAGGCCTCTGGGGAAAACAGGATCAGATATAAAGCCTTCCTCCAGTCTAATGCATCTTTTTTTTGTGAATCCCAAGTGTATAGGTTTTTTTGTCTGTCTCTCAATTTGGACTTATGGATATGTCATAAACCTACAAGTACAGAGGTAACCTGAATGTTAAGCTGGGCCTTCTTTGTAACTGTCACGAGCATAACTACTCACAATTGCTGCTTAGATATATTAAGTTTTAAAATTTTAAGATTACGAAGTTTAGTCGTGTAAATCTTGAAAATACACAGACAGAACACCGATTGTTTTAAATTAGGTAGAACTACACACTGTGTTGAAGAATACAACACTGTCTTAATCTTCAAAAACATTTGCCGTGAATCATATAATAGTATTAGATGAGAGACATTCTCTGAGCTTAGAGCTTGGAGATTTTTGGCAAATCGGTTAAAATTTACAAGACTAACAACAATAAGAAAAAATGTAAAAACATTTTTAAAAAGTGGGGGCGTGGCAGTTATGGGCGGCAAATCGATAGAAATTTTCCAGACTAATACAAAAATTACAAAATATCAAAACATTTTTCAAAAGTGTGGACGTTTTTTTCTGGCATTTAAATCTGCTGGTTCATAATCGGCCGTAATTAGGCGAGTTTAATTTCCTGATTCTCATTGTCACTGCACTGCTCATATATGGAAAAGGGACTCCGCCTTTCATGATGTAAATTATTGAGGCTGCGGGATGCTGAATACAATCTTTTCCAATGTATAGTGATGGTCACGACGCCGCTGCACTGACCGCTTGTAGGTCTATACTAATCTTAATATTCCCTGATACACCAACAACACCGCGATAAAATCAAGGGGCGTACAGCACGCCTAGGATCTCCTAGGACTCCTTCAGGATATCGGAAAAGTCGCCTCTCTAGAAAGTCTCCTCCTGAGAATGAATTTTCCCTAGACTATCTCCTCCCGAGACTGACTTTTCTTTTAGGGAATCATTGCCCTACAGATGAACTTTGCCAATTACTGGAGTTTAATTTCCATGTGAACGATTGCGGCCGCTGGACTGGTCATCAGACACTCGTTTGTTGTAGAACTGCATTTTTTTTCTTGCATTCCGTCTGACTCAACGAGATAGTTGTACTCCTTCCACTGCTTTAGATTCTTGCTGGTTTTATGTGTGAATCTTCAAAGTCCTATGATCTTACAAATAGGGTGTACGTAACACTGGATGTCCTTTAGATAATCGTCTAAACAATGTTAAACTCGCAAAGTTGACCAGCTGATTTTACAATTGACAAATCGTAGGTGATACTTAAAACATTGCTTGTAGTGCATTCACTTCAATATTTTAAAAGTAACAAATCACAAAAAAAAAAAACTTATTTGCAAATGAATTAAAGGAAACAAATCATTAATTATACATTACATATATCAAAAAAGTAGCACAATAGTTGTCACTGAATTGATTGGACGGTTTCAGTTGTCTTTGTTGGGAGTAGGAGGTCGTCTGTTAATTGTACCTATCGATTATAATTCACTGTTCCAAAACAATAGGTGTGTAATCTCAAAATATTTAACGGGTAAATTAGTTACAAAATCACGTTATTAAAATGTATATGAAGTAAATCTTTAAAATGATGATACGTTTAAACAATAGAATTATAAAATTGTAAGCCTTATGTAATCTTTTCAGTGTACATATGTTCTGTTATATAGATATTAAACAGTATTTGTAAGTATTCTTTTTCTACTTTTTTACAAAGCCATTTTCATATATTTCAGCTAACTATGAACGATTTCAGCGTTCATCGAATTATTGGACGAGGGGGTTTTGGAGAAGTATATGGATGCCGAAAAGCTGACACTGGAAAAATGTATGCAATGAAATGCTTAGACAAAAAACGGATTAAAATGAAACAAGGAGAAATGTTAGCACTTAATGAAAGAAATATGTTGCAAGCAGTCAGCACTGGAGTAAGATCGTTTATAAATTGTATTTTACTTTAGTAATTAAAAAATTTTCATAGATTGATTGTCCGTTTATAGTGTGTATGACTTATGCCTTTCATACACCAGATAAACTGTGTTTTATATTAGACCTAATGAACGGTGGTGACCTACATTACCATTTATCGCAGCATGGTATTTTTAGTGAGGACGAAATGAAATTTTATGCAGCTGAAGTAAGTAATGCCATTAAATATTTTATTTTAACTCAAACCTCTAACATATCAGGTGATTTTGGGATTGGAACACATGCATAAACGCTGTATTGTGTACCGAGACTTAAAACCCGCCAACATATTGCTCGATGAAAACGGACACATACGAATATCTGATTTGGGATTGGCTTGCGACTTTTCAAAAAAGAAACCGCATGCATCAGTGGGAACTCATGGATATATGGCTCCGGAAGTGCTATCCAAAGGAACGTCATACGATTCGTGTGCTGATTGGTTCAGCTTGGGATGCATGTTGTATAAATTGCTTAAAGGTCATTCTCCATTTCGACAACATAAAACAAAGGATAAGCTTGAAATTGACAAAATGACATTAACTATGGTATGTTTATAAATCTTTCAATTATATGAATTTAATACCTTGATACATTTTTTATGAACCACTAGAAATTTGGGATTATATTTTGAATTTTGCTTTTTATACCCGTTACTCGTAGAGTAAAAAAGTATACTAGATTCGTTGAAAAGTATGTAACAGGCAGAAGAAAGCGTTTCCGACCATATAAAGTATATATATTCGTGATCAGGATCAGTAGCCGAGTCGATTTGGCCATGTCCGTCTGTCCGTCCGTCTGTCCGTCTGTCCGTCCGTCTGTCCGTCCGTATGAACGTCGAGATCTCAGGAACTACAAAAGCTAGATAGTTGAGATTAAGCATACAGACTCCAGGGACATAGACGCAGCGCAAGTTTGTCGATTCATGTTGCCACGCCCACTCTAACGCCCACAAACCGCCCAAAACTGCCACGTCCACACTTTTGAAAAATGTTTCGATATTTTTTCATTTTTGTATTAGTCTGGTAAATTTCTAACGATTTGCTAAAAAAGTTTTTGCCACGCCCACAAAACCGCCAAAAACTGTATGTGCTGAAGACCCTCCTTCGCACTTCGAATAGCTGAGTAACGGGTATCAGATAGTCGGGGAACTCGACTATAGCGTTCTCTCTTGTTTTTCATAAAATTCTTACCATTGCAAAAATTAAATTGATTTGAGTCAAAAGTTTTCATCACAGTAAAAAAGACATTTCTTTATTCTTATTTATTTCTTTATTATATAGTCTTGATCAGTTTCATTGATGCATACTTTTCAACGAATCTAGAATTTTACTTTACCGGTAACGGCTTTATCAAGAGATAACGCTTTAGTTGATTTCCTCGACTTTTAGATACCTGTTAGTGGGTTGGCATAGCGATAGGAACTGGCAAGAAATGTATGAAATCAAAAATATTTCGAGCATTTTTCAATATTCTGGCCTTAACTGCTTTTCGCGATTTGTCGACGTATCCCTAAATGTGCAAAACAAATAATAACACGAGGTGAAAGAAAAAATGTTGTGAAAACTGTAGGCGTGGCAGTTTTGAGCGGTTTGTCAGCGTTAGAGTGGCCGTGTAGATTTTTTGAAACAAATTTTCACTGAGTCTTTGTCTATGCATTCTTAATCTTAACTTACTAGATTTTATTATCTACATCACAGCATTCATAACCACAGACTTAAAAGCTCGTCAATAAATTATATTCTTCTGGGGTCGGAAACACTTCGTTGTTACACAAATTTATTTGCTAGTTTATTGCCATGCCCACTCTCACATCCACAAAAAAATGTTCCGACCATTTCGTTTGAAAATTTTTTTTTACTGATGTGCAGAAAAAAGCTTTTCGGCTTACAATTTAAAAAAGAATTGTTTAATTAAATTAAATCCCCATTCGAATTGTCATTTCCTCCTTTGTTTATTGCTTTGGTTATTGCTTTCTAATTATTGTATTATTATACAAACTGAGCAAAAAAGTCTTGATTATTTATATACCAAATAGCACGTTTCAAAGCTTTACTCTTTATACCTGTTACCCGTAGAGTAAAAGGGTATACTAGATTCGTTGAAAAGTATGTAACAGGAAGAAGGAATCGTTTCCGACCATATAGAGTATATATATTCTTGATCAGGATCAATAGCCGAGTCGATCTGGCCATGTCCGTCTGTCCGTATAAACATCGAGATCTCAGGAACTACAAGAGCTAGAAAGTTGAGATTAAGCATACAGACTCCAGAGACAAGACGCCCACAAACCGCCCAAAGTTGCCACACCCACACTTTTTAAAAATGTTTTGATATATTTTCCTATTTTTATTAGAATTGTAAATTTCTATTAACTTTCTAAACTTTTTGACACGCCCACAAACCGCCAAAAACTGCGGCACCAACACTTTTGAAAAATGTTTGGATATTTTTTTGTACATATTTGTTAGTCTTGTAAATTGCTCGCACCAAAAACTGTTATTGTTAAAATTTATCTTTCGCACTTCCACTAGATGAGTAACGGGTATCAGATAGTCGGGGAACTCGACTATATCATTCTCTCTTGCTTTTTATATAAAAACAAACAGATGGAAAAAGAAAGGGGCAAACGCTTTCATTTCTAAAATATCGTTTATATATTATATATTTATATATATATATTTATCTATATATATAAAATGCTTTGTCCTCACTGACTCACTGACTGACTGACTGATATATCACAGCCATGGCCAAACCACATGTCTTAGAGACTTAAAGTTTTTTTTAAAAAATCAGAAATAAATTTCCAGTTTCGTATGGATATTTTAATTTTCTAATTCCACCTGCAACCTATTTTAAAAAATAAAAAACATAAATTTAAATTGCATTAAATGCAAGCTCGCTAAGCAAGCATTGAAAACGTTCAATGCGTGTGTACGCATACATACACAATTTTAGCGTGGGCAACTGAAAGAGAGCCAGAAAAAAACAATTAGACTCGACTGCAAAGAGAGCCATGGCATTTATTTTTGTGTTCGCTCCCGTGCGAGCAAAGTCGCGAATGTTGTTGTTGTTTTGTTCCCGTGAACGAAGCAGTAATTTATATTGCGTTCTTTGTCATACATACATAATAACGCTCTGGAAATTGAAAAATTTTAAAAATAATTGGTTTTTTTGGTAAAATTTGTTTCTTGAATTTTTCAATATTAAAATATTATAGGGAGTTTTCATTAGTTGTTTTCATGCTACACAGAGAAAAAACTTGTTTATGTTTATTTAGCCTGAATTGAATCACGGGTAGGTGGGACGAAGTCCACCGGGTCAGTCTAGTATATAAATATATTTTATATATTTATATTTTATCAAAAAACTTGCTAGCCAGAAAGATATTGAAATATTTTTTTCCTAATGCAAACAATTCAACAGAACCACGGATGGCAGCAACGTTGCTTGTGTCGCAGTTCAGAGGCATGCGCATGATGAAAACCAACTACCCCTTTTATAAGCGTTAGTTCGAATCATTAACCCTTAGTTTATCTCTTCTTTGACGAGATAGTCGAGTATACTCGACTATCAATATCCGTTCATCAACTAGTGGAAGTGGGAAGTATAAATTTAAAAATTTGTTTGGCTTATCGATAAAAATGGGTAAAGGCAAATGAAAACAAGAAAGAACGCTATAGTCGAGCTCCCCGACTATCTGATACCCGTTACTCAGCTAGTAAACGTGCGAAAGAGTCATCAGCACTGACCGTTTTTGGCGGTTTATGGGAGCTAGAGTGGGCGTGGCAAAAAGTTTTTAGGCAAACCGATAGAAATTTACAAGACTAATACAAAAATGAAAAAATATCAAAACATTTTTCAAAAGTGAGGGCGTAGCAGCTTTGGGCGGTTTGTGAGCGTTAGAGTGGGCGTGGCAAAAAGTTTTTTGGCAAATCGTTAGAAATTTACAAGACTAAAACAAAAATGAAAAAATATCAAAACATTTTTCAAAAGTGTGGGCGTGGCAGTTTTGGGCGGTTTGTGGGCGTTAGAGTGGGCGTGGCAACATGAATCGACAAACTTGCGCTGCGTCTATGTCTCTGGAGTCTGTATGCTTAATCTCAACTTTCTACCTGACTTTCTATCTCAACTTTCTAGTTCCTGAGATCTCGACGTTGATACGGACAGACAGACGGACAGTCGGACGGACAGACGGACGGACAGACGGACATGGCCAGATCGACTCGGCTATTGATCCTGATCAAGAATATATATACTTTATATGGTCGGAAATGCTTCCTTCTGCCTGTTACATACTTTTCAACGAATCTAGTATACCCTCTTACTCTACGAATAACGGGTATAAAAATCCAAAAAGGATTTTAAAGACGTGGGCGTGATAGCTTTTATGCGGTTTGTGGGTGTTAGACTGAGTGTGGCCAAAAGACACATAATAAAATTAAAATCTACTGCTTAATTCCAACTTTCTAGCTTTTATAGTTTCCGAAGTCTTGACGTTCATACGGACGACTCGGCTAGTGATCCTGATCATGAATATGTAGACTGTTACGGGAAGGGTATATAAACTTCAAATTTTCGAGTATATACATACATTTTTTAAATTAACTTTTTTCGAAAATTTTGTATAAGGATATTACCAAAAAGAACAAAAAACCAAAAGATTTTAAGCACCTGTATACTTTAAATTTTTTTATAAAAATAGATAAACTCTTTTTTTTGCAGAACGTAGAACTTCCGGAATCGTTTTCTTTGGAACTTAAGAATTTGTTGGAAATGTTACTTCAAAGGGACGTCTCTAAACGGCTTGGGTGCATGGGAAACGGGTGAGATAACACTGTGTAACAGGATAAACTTACATTGTCGTAACCCAAAAAGATTGCTGATACAATGCGCAATACATTACATTACCAATATAGGCACGAAAATTGGTCCTCAAGCAATTCTTACTAGATATTGGACCTAAAATTGAAAAAAAATTAGTTTTATCTAATTCAAAAATTTTGTACTTACCCACCGTTTTGGAATTTTTGATTAGAATCCATTATTATGACCACATTTGGAGTAAGCGTATTGTAGTCCACCAATTTCGTATGGGTTCCATCAAAATTACATTATTATTCAATAAAAGTTAAATTTTCCAACGCAGTGTACTAATATATATTCTCTTTTGTGCCCTAATTTTCGCTCTTTTAGCGCGGATGAAGTAAAAATGCACAATTTTTTCTGTGGAATTGATTGGCACCAAGTTTACTTACAAAAATATACTCCACCTTTAGTACCCCCTAGGGGAGAAGTAAATGCCGCAGATGCCTTTGATATTGGATCGTTTGATGAGGAAGATACCAAGGGCATAAAACTAAATGACGCCGATCAAGATCTTTATAAAATGTTTTCGTTGACCATATCTGAAAGGTAAGATTTTAATCGATAGTTTATGTATATTGAATGACCTTTTTATTGAAAGAGTGCTGAAGTAGCGCCAGGAAGTAGTGTTTGGATAAGTTTGCGGGAAGGTAGATAAGTAATAATAAAACACATATGGGTAAATCTCTGATGTCGCACGCGACATTTGTACGCATTCAAACGAAAATAAACATATACCAAGACTTAATTTTAATTTTAAATCATTTAAAACGTATAGCTCTTGGTAAAAAACATTCCAAGCTTCAAAGCGAACGGTCGTGTTTTTTTTTCTGCGCTCCGAATTTATTTTTGTTTTGCTAAATCCAGCGGTGGAATTTAACAAATTATTTTATAATTCAATTTCATAATCTGTACTAGTTAAAGTGCCGTTCGTTTCGCGAGTGAATCTTTTGTGATATGTGCATTATTTTAATAAATTAATTCGATCTGTTCTCTTTCTGTCTTTGCGTTTTGTTTACTCTCTTTTTCGTGCGTTGTCCGTAGTGCTGTTGTTTTTGTACTTAACTGCACGGTGCACCCGCTCTCTCGCTCTCCCACACAAAATCTTAAAGTGCACACTGCGCTCTTGCGGTACATTTTCTGATTTTGTCTTTTGGTACAGTGGTCAAAACCCAATTAAACATGGAAACCAATGTTGTCTGCTTCCATAACAAATGCCGTCAGGTAATAAAGCCTGATCAGTCAAAAATGACCTGTTGGCTATGTGATAGAATGGTGCACACTAAGTGCGCTGGTTTTAACGGCCGAACAAGTGATGACCTAGCTAAAGGCCCTAATCTAAAATACTGTTGTGATACTTGCCTAGGAGTTGCGAATGAAATGCAACTCTTTATGCGCCAAACTAAAGGTGGCTTGAAAGGACTGATCAGCAGTTTTGGCGTGGCTAGAGATAGTTTTCGTCGAGCTGATGATCTTCTTTCTGCGCTTGATTCACAATTTAATAGCCTCAAACTATTAGAAGAATCTCCAAAGCGCAAGAAAGCCGCTGGTGGTAGGCTGCCTAAGGGGAATGCCCCGCAACCTTCGGCGAGTGATCAACAGGACTCCACAGCTGATCAGTTGACGATCGCAGCAAACCCTCAAATGTTGCTTAGATCGGCAGCTAAAAAAGATTCGGTGCAATCCGATCAATCGGTTGTGGAGGGAGTCCAGCCTGGGATTGCTACAGATTCCGCTATGTCCGCACTGGTTTCTCAACCGGTGATTCCACCCGTCCCGAATTGTTTACCACCACAAAGGAATATTGAGTCCGGACTACCGGCACAAGTTGGCACTTCAGAAATACAACCTGCAGTGCCAAAACCCCTCTCGGTGGTTCCACTAAAGAAACAAATTTTTGTTTCTCGGCTTTCCCCTGATCAAACATCATCTGATGTACTGTCTTATATACAAGACAAAACAAAAGCCGACAACATAAAAGTGGAAAAATTTAACTTTTCTTATGCTAGGGACATCTCATCTTTCAAGATAACTGTCCCAAATGAGCTATTCTCAACCATATTTCTGTGATTTTTGGCCGAAAAGTATGATTGTGAAAGAGTTTGAAGCTAAGATTAAAAATAGGATAAAAAGGCCCGTGGGAATTAAACTTCCCACAAGTGGCCAGATCACTGCCCCATCCTCCTCTACTACTTCTACTTCTTTATCTTCAAAAAACTAAAATCTAGTCTCACTATCTGTTATCCAAATGTAAGAGGCTTGTGTAGTAAGCTAACTAATTTGTATTCTAATAGTCTTTCCTTTGCATCCCATGTTATTGTGTTTACAGAGACTTGGTTAAAACCGGAGATACTTAACTCCGAAGTTCTCCCAGGTATGTACACAGTATACAGGCATGATCGTCCCTCCAGGCGGGGAGGTGGAGTCCTAATTGCTGTTAGGTCTACCCTCACGTCAGAGGAGGTACTTTTTGACGAGAACATAGAATTCTTATGCGTAAAGCTGTCATTTTCTGATAGCTATGTTTATATTACGTGCTCGTACATTCCGCCGTCTTCTGAATTTCCTGAATATATTAACCATTTGTCCGCTATCCAATCCGTTACAAACAGACTGTCCGATAGGGACCAACTAGTTGTCCTAGGTGACTTTAATATACCAGGCACTAAGTGGTCCACAGAGGAACAGTCAAATATTCTCCTGCCTATAGCACAGCATGACTTTATTGACGGCTTGCTTGACATATCGTTGTCGCAAGTTAATTATATTCAAAATTCTCTTGGTCGTTTATTGGATCTATGTTTTGTTTCAAGTCCTGAAAGTGTGTTTCTGACTAGAGTAGCACCTCTTAGTCAACCAGAAGATCCATACCATCCAACTTTCGAGGTGACAATTGACACAGGTACCGTAATAAAAGAGAGGCCAGAAAAGTCAACCAAACGAATTCATTGTTTTCGTAAGGCAAACTTTCAGAGGTTAAATCTTTTTATATCTGGCTTTAATTGGTCCGATCTATATTCTTGCAACATAATGGCCGATGCCATAGATATTTTTTATACTGCAATTAAATCATTTTTCAACTCTTGTGTTCCGATGTACTATCCGTCTACTTCTAACAAACCACCTTGGTTTAATAAAGAGTTGACACACCTAAGAAATGTTAAGTCCAGACTTTATATAAAATTTAAAAATACCGGTTCTCAATCTATATTTTCTAAATATGTAAGTGCTCGGTTAAATTTTACCGTGCTTAATGCTCAGTGTTATAAGAATTATTTAAACCGTTGTAAGTTCCAGTTCGCACAGGATCCCAAACAGTTTTATAATTTCGTTAACACTAAGCGTAAAACAACTAGTTACCCTTCCTCGCTATTTTTTGAAAATACTTCGGTAACATCGGATCGGGCAATAGCCGATCTATTTGCCAAGTTTTTTCAAACCACATATTCTACGTTACCTCATTCCGAACGACCTTACTCTTACGCGGTATCAAAGTCAAATTTAATATTCTGTCCCACTTTAAACGAAAGCTCACTGCTTTATGATCTTCTGCGAGTTAAGCCTGTCTATTCGCCAGGTCCCGACGGAATTCCTGGCTGTGTGCTTAGATTCTGTGCGGAAGCCTTGTGCAAACCTCTACTAAAACTGTTTAACTTATCTCTAGAATCTACACAGTTTCCCCAAATATGGAAGGAGTCCTTTGTGATCCCTCTCCATAAAAAAGGTAGCAAATCGGATGCAAGCAATTACAGAGGAATCTCCAAATTGTCTGCTATCCCTAAGCTTTTTGAAAACGTTATCACTCCTCATTTGCAGCACCTTTGTAGGTCAATTATTTCACCATGTCAGCATGGTTTCATGAAACGCAGATCAACAACTACTAACCTTCTGGAGCTAACCTCCTTCGTAGTACAGGGTTTCAAAAATAATCTTCAAACAGATGTCATTTATACGGATTTTAGTAAAGCATTCGACTCTGTTAATCATTCACATTTAATAAAAAAAACTTGATTTATTAGGTTTCCCTGTTGATCTCCTAAATTGGATTCTAAGTTATCTGAATGGCAGGACGCAACGGGTCCTCTTTAAAAATTCTCTTTCTTGTATTCTCCGAGTCACATCCGGCGTCCCACAAGGGAGCCACCTAGGTCCGCTCCTTTTTACCTTATTTATTAACGACCTTCCCTTAATAATAAATCATTCGCGTGTACTAATGTACGCTGATGATGTAAAATTATGCTTGCAATATAAGGACATTTCTCGCCATTTGGACTTACAATCCGATCTAGATTGCTTTCAAACATGGTGCCGTGATAACGTATTAAACTTAAATGGCTCTAAGTGTAAAGTTATGACCTTTTGTCGTGCCAACTCAATGCACGCAACTTACACTTTAAGTGGGTGCTCTTTGGACAGAATAACACATGTTGATGCTCTTGGAGTTGTTCTGGACCCTAATCTTAAATTTTCAGACCATATTTCGTCTATTGTCAATAAGGCCAGGGGTGTGCTTGGTTTTATAAAACGGTGGTCAAAGGAATTTGATGATCCTTACATGACCAAAACCTTATTTATTTCTCTAGTCCGTCCGATCCTCGAGTATGGATCACCTGTTTGGAGTCCACAATATGAAGTTTACTCGGACCGCATTGAATCGGTTCAAAAGAACTTCTTACTTTTTGCTTTACGGCGCCTTAATTGGGGTGCAAACCGTAGATTACCTCCTTATTCGAGTAGATTAATGTTAATTAACTTACCCTCCTTAGCTAACCGTAGAACGATGCTTGGAACAGTTTTTATTTTTAACCTTATTTGTGGTGAAGTGGATAGTCCCGACTTGGTTAGTCGGCTAAACTTCACTGTTCCAAGCAGATTTACTAGAAATTACGTACCTTTAATTTTAAATCAGTGTAGATCTAACTATGAGTTGCATGATCCCTACAGAGTATTATGTTCTGACTATAATAGATTCTATCCTATTATCTCTAATTCTGACTCTCTGCCGTTTTTAAAGCGATCAATACTAACATACTTAACGAATTCTTAGATATTACTACTAGCATACATATATTTCCTCGTCCTTTACTGTCTTCTATATCGCGTCTATCTTCCCGCGATTCGAGCCGTACGATACACGGCAGCGCCCCTCGGTCGGTTGGGCGGGAGGTGTGGCCGTGGGATTCGCGCGTTGAAAAAAAAAAAAAAAAAAGCACTATAATTGGTGTTAAGGTCGATTTCGGACAATTGTTCGTTTTCAAGATAATTACAAAAATGTAAGATGTAACTAGTTCAAGCACTGATTTCAGCGAAACTTGATGAAAGATTAATTCAATTAATTTTAATGTATTATATATAAATTCATCATAATAAAAGAATTGAGTTGACTTAAATATATTAAGTAGTTTTTTTTTTATTGAATTTTTATCACTGTCGCACGCGACATTTTCTTCCATCATATTTATAACCGTTACTCGTAGAGTAAAAGGGTGTACTAGATTCGTTGAAAAGTATGTAACCGGCAGAAGGAAGCGTTTCCGACCATATAAAGTATATATATTCTTGATCAGGATCAATAGTCGAGACGATCTGGCCATGTCCGTCTGTCCGTCCGTCTGTCCGTCCGTATGAACGTCGAGATCTCAGGAACTACAAAAGGTAGAAAGTTCAGATAGCTCTTGGTAAGCACTATAATTGGTGTTAAGGTCGATTTCGGACAATTGTTCGTTCTCAAGATAATTACAAAAATGTAAGATGTAACTAGTTCAAGCACTGATTTCAGCGAAACTTAATGAAAGATTAATTCAATTAATTTTAATGTATTATATATCAATTCATCCTAATAAAAGAATTGAGTTGACTTAAATATATTAAGTAGTTTTTTTTTTTTATTGAATTTTTATCACTGTCGCACGCGACATTTTCTTCCATCATATTTATAACCGTTACACGTAGAGTAAAAGGGTGTACTAGATTCGTTGAAAAGTATGTAACAGGCAGAAGGAAGCGTTTCCGACCATATAAAGTATATATATTCTTGATCAGGATCAATAGCTGAGACGATCTGGCCATGTCCGTCTGTCCGTCCGTATGAACGTCGAGATCTCAGGAACTACAAAAGGTAGAAAGTTCAGATTAAGCATTCACACTCCAGAGACATAGAAGCAGCGCAAGTTTTGTCGATTCATGTTGCCACCGCCCACAAACCGACCAAAACTGCCGCGCCCACATTTTTTAAAAAGGTTTTGATATATTCTCTTTTTTGTATTAGTCTTGTAAATTTCTATCGATTTGCTAAAAAACGTTTTGCCACGCCCACTCTAACGCCCACAAACCGCCCAAAGCTGCCACTCCCACATTTTTATACCCGTTACTCATAGAGAAAAAGGGTATACTAGATTCGTTGAAAAGTATGTAACAGGCAGAAAGAAGCGTTTCCGACCACTTAAAGTATATATATTCTTGATCAGGATTAATAGCCGAGTCGATTTGGCCATGTCCGTCTGTCCGTCCGTCTGTCTGTCCGTCTGTCTGTCCGTCTGTCCGTCTGTCTGTCCATCCGTATGAACGTCGAGATCTCAGGAACTATAAAAGCTAGAAAGTTGAGAATATGCATACAAACTCCAGAGACATAGACGCAGCGCAAGTTTGTCGATTCATGTTGCCACGCCCACTCTAACGCCCACAAACCGCCTAAAACTACCACGCCCACACTTTTGAAAAAGGTTTTGATATTTTTTAATTTTTGTATTTGTCTTGTAAATTTCTATCGATTTGCCAAAAAACTTTTTGCCACGCCCACTCTAACGCCCACAAACCGCCAAAAACTGTCAGTGTTGAAGACTCTCCTGCGCACTTTCACCATCTGAGTAACGGGTATCAGATAGTCGGGGAACTCGACTATAGCGTTCTCTCTTGTTAAAAAATGTTTTGATATTTATACCCGTTACTCGTAGAGTAAAAGGGTATACTAGATTCGTTGAAAAGTATGTAACAGGCAGAAGGAAGCGTTTCCGACCATATAAAGTATATATATTCTTGATCAGGATCAGTAGCCGAGTCGATCTGGCCATGTCCGTCTGTCCGTCCGTCTGTCCGTATGAACGTCGAGATCTCAGGAACTACAAAAGCTAGAAAGTTGAGATTAAACATACGGACTCCAGAGACATAGACGCAGCGCAAGTTTGTTGATTCATGTTGCCACGCCCACTCTAACGCCCACAAACCGCATAAAACTGCCACGCCCACACTTTTGAAAAATATGTTGATATTTTTTCATTTTTGTATTAGACTTGTAAATTTCTATCGATTTGCCAAAAAACTTTTTGCGACGCCCACTCTAACGCCCACAAACCGAAAAAAACTGTCAGTGTTGAAGACTCCTTCGCACTTTCACTAGCTGAGTAACGGGTATCAGATAGTCGGGGAACTCGACTATAGCGTTCTCTCTTGTTAAAAAATGTTTTGATATTTATACCCGTTACTCGTAGAGTAAAAGGGTATACTAGATTCGTTGAAAAGTATGTAACAGGCAGAAGAAAGTGTTTCCGACCATATAAAGTATATATATTCTTGATCAGGATCAATAGCCGAGTTGATCTGGCCATGTCCGTCCGTCTGTCCGTCCGTATGGACGTCGAGATCTCAGGAACTACAAAAGTTAGAATGTTGAGATAAAGCATACAGACTCCAGAGACATAGACGCAGCGCAAGTTTGTCGATTCATGTTGCCACGCCCACTCTAACGCCCACAAACCGCCTAAAACTACCACGCCCACACTTTTGAAAAATGTTTCGATATTTTTTCATTTTTGTATTTGTCTGGTAAATTTCTAACGATTTGCTAAAAAAGTTTTTGCCACGCCCACAAAACCGCCAAAAACTGTATGTGCTGAAGACTCGCCTTCGCACTTCCACTAGCTGAGTAACGGGTATCAGATAGTCGGGGAACTCGACTATAGCGTTCTCTCTTGTTTTGTATTAATCTTGTAAATTTAACTCTATTTGCAAAAAATTTTTTTGCAACGCCTACTCTAACGCCCACAAAAACGGTCAGTGTGGAAATTTCTCTTAGCACTTTCACTAGCTGAGTAACGGGTATTAGATAGTCGGGGAACTCGACTTTAGCGATCTCTCTTGCTTTTAATATAAACGGGAGTTCTCTCTGCTAATCTCAATGTTAGTTTATAAAAATTTTTACTCCGTTACTTTCGTCTCTAAGCCAAATACGTCACTGTATTTGGCGCATAGTTAGGTAAGCATTACTTTGAATTGCTCAGAAAATTGACGTGTTTTTGTTTCGCCCGGCGGGTGCCTGGAGGACTCAGTCGTTAGTTATTTGAGTAAGTGTACGACAGCAATTCATAGCCCAAGTGTCTAAGTCCCAGAACAACGAAAGGATAGCGGAAACGAGGCCGTCGAGCAAACCCATCTAGGTACGTCCGCACCAGCTTGAGGAAAGGTATTTTTCACTGCGTTAGTGGAAACTCAATAGGCGTCTGGCGGGACCGGCCGGAAAAGAGCAAGGGTCAGAAAGTTGCGGCTAGCACGTATTTCGCCTTGAGAGTCCACCACCCGTGCACCCTAGTCTGGAAACAGTAACGTTTTCCTAGCTCAACGGGCCACCTCCTCGGCACCAAGTCGCATGGCAGCGGTAGTACCTGGGGAAGCAAGCACCACCCAAGCGGACCAATAAAATCAGTTCGTTACAACTTTATTATACTATTGTTCATAATTTTCTAACACATCGCTTGACTAAGTAAAGATACTTATAAATTTTAACTTAAATTTGCAAAATAAATTTTCTTCAAATGTTAGTTTGGCGGGATAATCCTTCACAATCTTTTTTAGAGTACACTTTCTTCTGACTAAACCCAACAATTTTGATATCGACTATACATTTTGTCAGACATATGCTTAGTAGAATATCCTTTAATGCCTGTTGTCCCTGTTTTTTTTTTATTAAAATTAGGATTGCCCAACTCCCTGTTCTTCAAAACATGTGGGTAGGGAGAAAGAAAAAATTTAGTATATGTTACACAAATATTATGAAAACCTTATTCTTTCTTCTTCTGGCTGCTAGTTCGTTACAAATTTGCTATGCACTTGACACGTCAATTATATAATATGTTGGAGAATAAGGGCCATGTTGATCCGCCATTATTTCTTTCTTTCTTATTTTCCTTTACAGGGCAGCGAGTCGCATTGATATTTGTTTCAAATAGTTCTGCTGTTCTCGACGGAGGTCAACTACGTTTCCTTTGTTATTTCTTTATCTTTGATCTTCCTTTATTTTCATAATCGATTATACTGAGAAACTTACTATTGATAATTAAATCTAGTAATACAAAATAATTCTCCGACATGACCTTTCTGACTAGGTAAGAACACGACCTCGTGTTGCTTAATTTCATAATTAATTTGGCGGGATAATCGTTTATAATCTTCTCTGGAGCACACGCTCTTTTCCGCACAGCCCCAACAATTTGAATATCGACCATACCTTTCTTCAGACATTGGCTTAGTAGGCTATCCTTGAACATAACATTTGGAGTACGGGCTGTTTTCTACTTAAGCTCAATCCTCTGACTACCAAATGCCAAGTCATCAAATGTCAGCTTAGCAGGCTGTCCACATAGATGTTGTAATACAATGCACCTTTTTGCATAAAGTCGACCATTTGGATACCAATTCGCTCATATTACAGTATAGGATTCTTTTTCCACATTTTAACCTCTCTTGCCCCTGTCAAGTTCTTCTATTAGCTTACAAGTTTATTTCTCATTGGGCAAACTGGTACACTATCATGTGGATATTTATAACATATATTCGCTTAGTAGTTAAGTATTTTAAAATCTAACGATCTCTATCTAGGAATTTTAATATGGTGCTTTATAACTGAGTCTAGTTATACCCGTTACTCGTAGAGTAAAAGGGTATACTAGATTCGTTGAAAAGTATGTAACAGGCAGAAGAAAGTGTTTCCGACCATATAAAGTATATATATTCTTGATCAGGATCAATAGCCGAGTTGATCTGGCCATGTCCGTCCGTCTGTCCGTCCGTATGGACGTCGAGATCTCAGGAACTACAAAAGTTAGAATGTTGAGATAAAGCATACAGACTCCAGAGACATAGACGCAGCGCAAGTTTGTCGATTCATGTTGCCACGCCCACTCTAACGCCCACAAACCGCCCAAAACTGCCACGCCCACACGATAGTTTGCCATTTGCCACGTAGGTAAACTTCTGTTCCGTTGTCCACCGTGACCCTGGCTGGCCGGTCATTGATGATGATGATTCCCTCGTCCACGCGGGTAAGCGGGTGTAGGTCGCTTGGTTGCGACTCGCAATGCGCTATGACGCCTGTGTGAGCTTTCCGTTGATAGTTGGCAAAAGGTAGCCCCCGGTGTTGGGGTGCAGTTTTTGATTTTATGGACTTCTTCTCCACACTTTGCTACCATGTTGTCGGTTATCCGCAGCATAACTCCTTTGCAAGCTACTGGGAAAATAGTGACCTTCTTACAAGATAATTTTATTTTGGGGAATTTGATAATAAAGTGTATCATGTTAGAGGATTGTAGTATTTTTACAGACGATGCGGACATAAGATCCCCTATGGGGGTATCTGTGCGTTCTTTCAACCAAACTGATTTTAAGTCTGCATGATCTAGGATATTTGGACTGACAATATTGTTTTTCGCCAGTGTTACAGCCAACATTAAATTCTGTAACTCCATCATTAGTATTCTATTCCTAGCCAGCAGTGTCTCATATAAATGGCCGGTGTCAATTTGTGTATTTTTATGTGTTTGCAAGATTTGATTTACAGTTATTGTTAATTGGTTGATTCGACTTTGTATTCTAGTATTAATTTTGATTTGCCTATTGTTTGACTGTGTCAACTGCCACTCTGTGAATCTAATTCTTTCTAGATCGCCGGCATCCGGCGTCCCCGCTACTACCTTTAGCATTGAGCCCAGAAAATCTAAACTCCTTGCGATTCTGTGGTGGACTTTTAACGAATCCAGCGTGTCCCGAAGGTGCGAGGTATCCACTTCTAGCAATTTCCTCATATGAGACTGTGGAAACATCTCGTTCATGCTGCTTGTTTCTTCTATTACGCGCATGTATTCCGAAAGATTTGCCGAGTGGGTCACATACGCGAGCTCCTCCCACACCAGGATCTCTCCATCTATGATGGGGATATACCTTGCTTGTGAATAGTTAGTGATGTGCGCTGACACCAATGACAGTGAAAGGAGGATGAAAATTCTGCACCTGTGGAAATGTATTCTTTTAGTCGCTTTTTCTTGTTCGCTGAGGTTTATCCCATCACCAATTAATTTTATAATAAACTAAAACATCGTGCCTTTGGCAACGGACTTAATGTCTACTAAATGGAAGTTTGCCAAACGGCTGATGATAGGTAGTAATAATAAAAAATTTAAAATTAAGCGAGAGAGTCATTTTAAGTTGTCTTTGTGGACCACCCTCCCTTCAATGAGGACCGTGGTCCCCAGGTCTGCCTGTATGGCTTTTTCCTCACACAAGGGAGTGAGTTTATTGCCGAGCCTTCTATTAGTTTTGACCAAAACCTTTTCGCCCACTTCGAAGACTCTGTTTTGTCGAGAAGCATTCTCTCGAGACCTTAGCGCGTCTTGGGCATTCTTAATTTTGTCAGCAATCCGTTCTTGTGTGTCGTCCGTGCATTCTTGTATTGCGTCGACTGGCCTCTTATCGATGACCGAATGGATTGACTTGTTATATCTGGTAGTGGCTAACAAGATTATTTCCACAGTATCACTTATGCCCTTGTCGATTTTTAGGCACCTGGCGAGCTCTAGTAGAGTGCTGTGAAAACGTTCCACTTGCCCGTTTGAGACACTGTGAAGGGGTGGCGCATTCGTGATGCTGACGCCAAATTTCGATGCGAATTTCGAAAACTTGTCGATGCAAGTGAGGAAATACTTTTTATCCGTTGAGAAAATGTCTATGTGTAGCATTTCTCCTACATGAGAGGGAATCGGTGACTCGCCAATCTCTTGTTTCTTCGGATGCCTATCATATTTAGCTTTCGCGCACGTTTTGCAGTTTTGGACAATTTCATTGGCCAGTTTGGCCATTTTTGGGAAGTAGTACTCTGTGAGAACCTGCTTCACATTTTCTTGGGCCGACCGGTGGGCCCTATTGTGTTCTGCTAATATGACTTCCCTTCTTTCTTCGACCCCAAAAATGTCTGTAACACGGTTTTTGCAGTGCCAGAATTTTGTAGTCGGGAATCTCCGGACTAAGTCGTCCTGCACCGTTGCTAGCGTGTGCAAATCGCAATGGAGGGCGTTTACGCCCTTGGGGACTATTGCATCCGCAAGGTCATCGAGTAATGACTTCTTGTCGGTGAAGTTGATCGAATGTCGTTTCTTATTTTTAAAGAGAACGAAAGAGCGTTTTAGCGGAAAGCGGGCCTCTTCTAGAATTAGTTGGTTCTGGAAGCAATTTAGGGGCTTATCCGTTGTTTCTATGGTGTGAGTGAGGGAAATCTCACTGTGAATGGTCGCAACGCATGATTCTGCATCCTGTTCTTCTATGGCGTTAATTTGCTGCCTAGACAGGGCATCAGCAACCAAATTTTCTTTTCCCGGTTTATAGACTACCTTCGCACCCGTTTCCTCGATGCGACCCTTCCACCTTTTAATTTTCGCGTTAGGGTTAGAATCTGATACCGAGAATGACAATGGCTGATGGTCAGTGAAGATAGTTATATCTTTCACCGCATATAAATAGTGTCGCAGCTTGGCCAACGCCCAAACGATGGCTAATAATTCCCTTTCATTTGTGGCGTAGTTTATTTCCCTATCCTTTAATGTCCTCGAGATCATTGTAATAGGACGGTTCTCTTGTGAAAGCACTGCTCCAATACCGTAGGCTGAAGCATCCGTCGTTAGATGGAATGGCTTCTTGTAATCCGGGTATCTGAGCATAACATCTTCGGATGCCAAAATGTTGCGCAGTTTTTCGAAAGAATTTTTTTGCGCCTCATTGAATTGTACTTGGATGTGTCGCGATCTATGTCTGCTTACACTTCCATTTTCGCCCTTTAAGATGTCCGAAATAGGCCTTGCTATGGCTGCAAAGTCCTTAATAAAGCATCTGTAATAGCTCGCGAGACCTAGGAATGATCTAACCTCAAATATTGTTTTTGGTTCGGGGAACTCTTTTATGGCCCTGACCTTTTCTGGATCGGTGGTAGTGCCATCACTGGTGACTATAAAGCCAAGAAAGTTTACGCTTTTTTTAAAAAAACTTGACTTTTTTACTGAGACCCTCATATTTGCATCGCTTATGGTTTTTAAAACCCAATCCACGTGCTTGACATGAGCATTCTCATTTTCTGAGAAGATTATTACATCATCGACGTAGACATAGCAAGTCTTGCCGATTTGCTCTCTGAGAATGTCATCAATGGCTCTCTGGAAGATGCTGGCAGCATTTCTCAAGCCAAAGGGAAGCCTCTTGAATTCGTACTTCCCTCCGCTTACGGAGAAGGAAGTTTTTTCGCGGTCATTTTCCGCTAAGACGATCTGGTGATACCCGGACTTGAGGTCCAGTGTCGTAAAGAATTTGGCCTTGCCCAAGTTGCCCAGTATCATGGAGATATCTGGCATCGGGTATTTGTCTGGGATAGTTCTTTCGTTTAGCTTACGAAAGTCTATGACTAATCGTCTATTTTGATTGCCGGCCTCGTCGGTTCCTTTTTTATCAACCACCCATATTGGGTTGTTATAAGGAGACACCGACCTTTGAATTATACCATTTTTAAGCAGGTCTTGGATTTCGTTGTTGACGAAATCTGCTGCCCCCATGGGGTATGGATATAATTTGGCGTAAATGGGCTCTTCGCTAGTCGTCCTAATCGTGGCCACTACCGATGTGTTATATGGCAGGGCCTCGTTGGGATCTGCGAAGGCGTTTTTTCGGCTCTTTATCATTCCCAGAAATGCCTTCTTCACCAAAGGTGGTGCATCTGCGCACTCCACGTTAGTGAAGTTGACGTCAGTGCATTTATGGAATGAAATCTTCTCAACTTCGTTACCCCATTTGAGCTGGGCGGAAGCGAGGCAAAGTGATGTGCCGGCCTGTGTTAACAGATCGGCCCCGATTATCCCGTCGAATATTGTAAAATCTGGTAGAATGAAAAAAGTCGCTTTCAGATTAAAAATCGAGACGAAGCATTTTTTTGTAACAGTGGTGGTGCCGTGAATTGAGTGAATTTCGAAAGGAGAGTCCACCGGGCGGATACCCTTTAGCTCTTTGCGAGGTCGGATGAAATTTTTTGACGCGCCGGTGTCTAAAAGGAAATTCATTGGTACCCCTGCTACTTTTCGTCTGATGACGGGTAACAGGGATTTTCCCCTAAAAAATTGACGTAGTCAGAATCATACGCGGCGATGGCATCGTCGTCTATTTTTGATTCCGCTTTGGAGGCGGCGGCGGCATACGCTCCTGTCTTTTCTTCCGTATTCTGCGTAATGAAGTTAATTTTTTGTTGTTTCCTCACGGCGCCTGTGCGCTCAGAGGTGGCTGGTCTTCTGTTCTGGTAGGCGTTTGCCTGGGTCGGCTGCAGCACTCTAGAAAATGAGGGATCGACCTCCATAGGTTCTGGTGTGCCGTTGTTCTTGTAATTTTTGGTACTTTGCGGTTCGGCGTGAACCTGTGCCTTATGCTGCCTATTAAAATATGGGTTTTTGGTATTATTAGGTTGTGGGTCATGGTGGTCGTGCTTGTCAAGTTGACGACCCTGCGCTTTTGCAGTAGGTTTGCGATCTTTATCTTCTTGACTTCTTGCAAAACTGGCTGCAAAAACATATCTCTCGTGGTTAGATTCCACTTCTTGCGCTAAGGCCAGAGCTGACGGCATGTCTTTCGGCTTTGCCGCGAAAAGCACATCAGTGAGGCTGCGTTTAAGTCCCGAGATGAAAATACGCAAGGCGTCCTCTCGGAATTTTTCGCACAATATTTTTGCCGTCGATGGCTCGTGAGACATATGAGCTTTATTTGTGAGTAAGGTGAGTTTTTTCTCGACCTCATCATAATACTGTAGCAGGGTCATGTTGTATCCCTGTCTTAAAGTGCTCATGTCCTGTTCAATGACATGCATTGGACGCTTGTCACTGTAAGTGAAATCGAGCCGATTTATAATAGCATCGAAATTCAGTACAGTGCCAAACGGGGATAAAACGTTATCGGCCGCGCCCCTAACTTTGTTTCTAATAATTGTCACTGCCTCATAATGGCGAGAGGTGCCGTTGAAATTTTTAAATATGCGATACGCAGCAATCGCCGCTTGTCGCCACGAAACATATGATTCCTGTGACCCCGAGAATTCAGGCAAATATTTAACGGCGTCTAAAGTCACGCCACATTGAGAATTATTAGTTATGTCTATGGGCTCGTAGGCTTTAATTACGGGGGCCACAGCTGAGGTGGGCGCGACATGTGTTGCTGCCAACTGGCTGGCCAGTCCCTGAATTGTCTGACGCAGTTCATTTTGTACGAGTTGGTTTTTGGCGGCCTCGTCCGCTAAAGCGTTGGTCACAATTGCCTGTATTATAGCTTTGAGTTGTTCTGGATCTATCGACATTTCGGGGGGATTCGCGGTTACACGTCTTAGAGAAGAAGCTAGATTTTCGCTGTCGGACTCTGAGTCGCTGGAGTATGGTTTTTTATTCCTATATTGTGAGAATCCGGGCTGCATGAGCGGTTCAATTCGCCTAGGCATGCAGAGACTGCCTGTGTGGGTAGCAGTTGACCACAGACAAACAAACAATAAATAAAGACAAAGGCTGCAGCGTCAAGTGTCACGCTTGAATCGAATGGAAACATAAAACAACAATAAAAAATGAAAAGCTAACGTATGCGCTGTTGTAAAAAATAATTATATGATTTTTGTTTTTATTCACACTGATATGAGACCACGTTTTAGTGTATCTGCTGGATTAATAATTTGTTTTTGTTCATAATAATTTTTGCTGAAAATATATTTTTTTGTTTAAATTATTTTCTGTTGAAAATAATTTTTTGTTCAAAATAATTTCTGTTGAAAATAATTTCTTTTTATTAACTTTTGTTGGAAATAATTTTTTTGTTTAAAATAATTTCTGCTGAAAATAATTTTTTTTTCGCTGTAACATTGGCGTTGATTAACAATTGCTTTATTAAAAAAAAAAAAAAAAACGCTTCTGTGCAGCGGTTTGTGGTACATAAAAATATTAACAGACTTAAAATGCGTTTAGCATCGGTTCCCACTCACATGATTTTTTTCGGTGTGTGTGTTATTTTGTCACTAATTCCCTTCACTTTTCCCGCGCCGCTGTCTTTTGCATTGCCGCAAATTTAGAAGCTGTGTGGGCGGTGTTGGTGATGGTGGTGGTGGTGGGTGGTGGTTTTTACCACTAGTTGGGCGCCAATTATTCGAGGATGGGTCGCACCGTCTTGCGATGTTGTCATCCGTCAGGTTTCCTTCAGAGGTGAAGGGCTTCCGGGGGATCCGGGGAGCAGGAGAAGATTACTATTTACGTTGAGAGGAACTTTCCTCTTTTAACTGCCAGCCTTGTGGTCTGGCAGAGTAAGTAATAAGAATGTGTTTTACGACGCTTAGTCGGAGTATAAAATTGACGAGCTGCCGCTCTTTATTCTGGTAAATACAAATTCAAACTGATTCTTAAAGCTAACAAAGACTCGCAGCGGCCACGCAAATATGCTGTGTTTGCCGGCTGCGCACGGGTTTCCGGCCCAATGCTGGGTCAGCACTTTGACATTTTGATATTATGTTTCGTACACTGAGCCAACTGTTCTAGTTCGTTGGCTTGTGTTAACTTATAAATTCATAATTGAATCTAATTCATATATTGTTTTATAATAATTGTCAAAAATATTGATTTTATTTCTTGTTCTCTTCCTTATCTTTCGTAGGTGGCAACAGGAAGTTTCTGAAACAGTATTTGATACGGTCAACACTGAGACCGATAAACTAGAACAAAAAAAAAAATTAAAGCAAAAGCAGCACTTCGATGCAGATGAAAAGGAATCGGATTGTATATTACATGGATACATAAAAAAGCTTGGGGGCTCTTTTGCATCTTTATGGCAAACAAAATACGCCAAGTTATATCCAAATAGGTATGTGTCAATTCCATAAATGGCGAACGAGAAATTTCAACATTATTTTACAATATTGATAGAAAATGGAAAAACTATAATAAACGGAATAAAATAAAAAAAAAGGTTCAAAATTGTAGGTGTGACGAGCAGGCGTAGCACATTTTTTTTTGGAAAATCGATAAAAAATTTACAAACCTAATAAATATATAAAATAATATCAAAACAATGGCAGTTTTGGTCGGTTTGTGTTCGTTTGAGTGGGCGTGGAATCATTTGTAAACAAAATTGCGCTGCGTCCATGTCTCTAGAATCTGTATGCTTAATTTCAACCCTCTAGTTTTTATAGTTCCCGAAATCTCGACGTTTACTTTATACTTGGAGCTTTACACTTGGAGCCATTTAAGTTTAAGTTCCCGAGATCTCGACGTTTACTTTATACTTGGAGCTTTACACTTGGAGCCATTTAAGTTTAATACGTTATCACGCGATCGGATTGTAAGTCCATATGACACGAAATGTCCTTTTACTGCAGGCATACACGCGAATGCTTTATTATTAAGAGAAGGTCGTTAATGAAAATGGTAAAATGGAGTGGACTGGGTGGTTCCCTTGGATGCGACCGGATGCGACTCGGAGAATACAAGAAAACAATTTTTTAAAGAGGACCCGTTGCATCCTGCCAACCTAACCTAAAATTCAATTTACAAGATCAACAGGGAAACCTAATAAATCAAGTTTCTTACTAGAAAAGAATGATTAACAAAGTCAGTGTAGATTACATATGTTTAAAGATTATTTTTGAAGTCCTGTATTACCAGGAAAGTTTTCTCCAAAAGGTTAGTGGTTGTTGATCTGCGTTTCAAAAAACCATGCTGACATGGTGATATAATTAACCTACAAATGTGCTGCAAATAAGGAGTGATAACATTTTCAAACAGCTTAGGGATACCCGACAATTTAGAGATTCCTTTGTAATAGCTTTCATCCATTTTGTTACCTATTTTAACGGGGAGGGATCACAAAAGACTCCTTCCGTATATGCGAAGTCCGAAATTTACAGAGATAAGGTAAACAATTTCAGCCCAGGGATTCTGCACATAATCTAAGCACACATCCAGGGATTCCTTCGGGGCCTGGCGAATCGAAAGGCTTAATACGCTGAAGATCATAAAGCAGTGAGATTTTGTTTAGAGTGGGACCAAATATTAAATTCGTCTTTGATACCGTGTAAGAGTAAGGCTGCTTGGAAAAAACTTGGTAAATAGATCGACTATTGTCTGTAGTATTTTTAAAAAATAGCGAGGATGGGTATGAAATTGTTTGGCGCTTAGTGTTAACGAAATTATAAAAGTGTTTTGGATCCTGCGCTAACTGGAACTTGCAATGGCATAAATCATTTTTTAGTACTGAGCAGTAAGCATATTTAGAAACGATAGACTGAGAACCGGTATTTTTAAATGTTACATTTCTTAGGTGTGTCAACTCTTTGTTAAACTAATGGGGTTTATTAGAGATTGACGGATAGTACATCGGAATTCAAGAGCTAAATAAAGATTTATTTGCGGTATAAAAAATATTTATGGCATCCGCTAATTTGTTCCACTAGTAAAGATCGGACCAATTAAAGCAAATTTATCCTCAGAAAGTTTGCCTTGCGAAAATAATGAATTTGTTTGATTGACTTCTTTGATCTCTCCTTTTTTACGGAACCTATGTCGATTGTCACCCCGAAAGTAGGATGATATGGATCTTTAGGTTAGGTAAGAGGTGCTACTCTGGACAGAAACACACTTTCAGGACTTGTTACAAAACATAGATCGATTAATCGACCAAGAGAGTTTCGAATATAATTAACTTGCGACAACTTGCGATATTGGAATATGACAGCTTTACGCATATGAACCTATGACCTAACCACAATTAGGACTCCACCTCCCCGTCTGGAGGGACGATCATGCCTGTATATTGTATAAAAACATGGGAAAACTGCAGTGTTAAGTATATCCGGTATTAACCAAGTCGCTGTAAACACTAGAAAAGTAAATTCTCACGGGCCCATTGATCTTATTATATCCGTTACTCGTTGAGTAAAAGGGTATACTAGATTCATTGAAAAGTATGTTGCAGGCAAAAGGAAGCGTTCCGACCATATCGAGTATTTATATTCTTGAACAGGATCAATAGCGGAGTCGATCTGGCTATGTCCGTCTTTCCGTCCGCATGAATCTCAGGAAGTATAAAACTTTAACGGCTACAAGGCGCCCAAAACTGCCACACCCACACTTTTTAAAATAATTAGATATTATTTAAGTTTTGTATTTGTCTTGTAGAACTCTACCAGTATGACGAAAATTTGTGTGCCACGCCCACTCTACGCAAATCTGCCACGCCCACAGTTTTAAAAAAAGGTCTTAACAATTTTTCCTTTTATTATTAGTCTTGTAAATTAGAGGGCTGCATAACACCATTCAAACCGGCAAATGAGACATTCGTGTTGAAACGAACGAAGTGAATTCGGCGCGTTTGCAAATGAACGAAGTGAAGTCGGCAACACGCGTCGACTTCAATTCATTCAATTCAAACGGCACATTCTGAAACGAATGAAGTGAAGACCGAGTAAAGTGAATGGGTGATTCGAATGTCTTGTCTGCGTATGTGTGTGTGTGTGTGAGTTTCAATAAAAGATGCTAAATTCGTGTTTTAATATTATTACATAACTGATAATACATTATATTCTTATCTTATAAATATATATATATATATTTTTTTAATTTTCAATGTTATTGTGTAAAAACATAATTTTATTAATATTTTCCGAGTTAAGCGAAATGGCAGAACGTTTGTCTGTTATTAAATAATACACAAACACAGAAAACTTAGACTTACCTCCGCGCTGTCCGAACTCATTTTACACAATGACAACATAAAGAATTCAGAGTACTCTGAATTTCTATTGAACATTCATTGGCTTCATTTAGTCTTTGCGCGCATTCATTGACTTCGTTTCGTTCGGGTGCCCAAAACTCCGAACCCATACGAAGTGAACGCAAAGAGATCGCGACAACTGAATGGTATGTATTCTGAATACTTACTAAAACGAATGAGTACTCTAAATGCAAACAAAGAGAATGGTGTTATGCAGCCCTCTATTGTAAATTCCTTTCGATTTGCCCACAAACAGTCTTCAACACTGAGGGTGTGTAGTTTGGAGGAAAATAATACATCCGTTCCAGTTGAGTTTGAAATTTCGAATGATCTTTATGTTTCTTTCATAGTTCTTTATATCTGGGTTAGTTACATATGTCCTTATACTAATGCGATTCTGTAAGTAAAGAGGTTTTGGGTGGCTGGTGATTCAGCATCTCAAGTTCTAGTTGATACAAAGACTCAGCGTTTTAAGTGTTATCCGATACATCATTTCGAGTTTTAGTTAATACTAAAACTCAGCGTTTCAAGTGAGACGACACAAAGCATTTCTGGGTGCCCTCTAGACTTCTGGTTGTCGAGGAAGTTTGGACGGGGCACCGCCGAGGGTAAATGCTGGTTGCTGTTAACGTAGCAGATGGAGCGATGGTGGGTGTAAAGGTGCCACGTGGTGTGGTATTCGGTGCGAAAATAGGTGTCTTTTTGAGGAAGCAGGCCACGGCTCGTACCAGTATCAGTAGTACTCGAACGAAAAAGAAATGCGTGTGCTGGGGGTGAATTCAATTTTCGACATGACCTTCTATTTAAGATATATGTTCTTAGGCTTAGCTTAACAGTGGTTGGCGAAGGCGGGGCGAATTCGCAAAGAGCGAGAGAGAGCTTTATTATGCTCCCGCCTTTGCCCTAAACTAACTTACAATAAGCTTCAACTTTTTTCCTTCTTCATATGCCAACAATAAACAATGGCCGACAATATGGGTTCAGCCAACACCGGCCCCGTTGAACACCTCCACGGCTTCAACAAATCGGCAGCGGCGCCAGCTTGTGGATCGCCCTCCGGAAGATGGCTCCATCACTCCTCCTAAGGTCGACGACCCTGACCTTGCCGTCCTCTCCTGCGTGCGTCGCGACGATCCTTTCCAGTAGCCACTGTTGAGGAAGCAGGTTGTCCTCTGCCACGACGGCGAGTTGGCCCTCCTCGACGTTGGCCTTCTCCTCGTGCCACTTGCCGCGAACCTGAAAGCCCAGGACATATTCCCGGGACCATCGCCGCCAGAACGTTTGCCTGACTGACGAGACAAGCCGCCATTACCGCAAGCAACTGAGAGCCGCCTGGTCCGGGGTCCGGAGTGCTGGTGCTGCGAAGTAACGACTCGCTCCGACGAAGTTCGTCGCACCGTCTGCGGACATCCTCGTCGACCAATGAATCTTTGAAAAGCCAATAGAAAAAAATCAGTACTTAGATCTGAGACAATCTCTAAGTGAACCGCCTTGGACGCAAACTAAAAAAATAAGGCAACGTAGGACTTATACGGGGGCATTCCTCGAATTTTTAATGTCGTATAGACAGGGCCAGAAAAATCAACGCCACATATCGCAAATGGGCGGAGAGCACGGAGTCTATCTGCGGATAGTTTTCCTATAATTTATGTCATCAGTCGAGGCTTGCATTTGAAGCAGCGCACACATGATCGAACTGTCTGACTGCAGAGTTCCTGAGCGTTTACGGCCCAAATACGCTGTCGTAGGATGCTCACAAGTGCTTGAGGGCCGACCTGAATATTGGAATGGTGCAAATGCCGGACGTAGCTGTGCACAAACTGCAAGAGTTTCGTCAACAGCAAGCCTTTACGAACCTTTTCAATTTCTACTTGATACTCGTGCTTTTGTACTATTTCGATAATCTTATGAAACGCTTCATTGTATTCAGTCGGTGACAGAGTTTCTTCGAAAACTATACCCTTGTCTTTGCATTTTCTTATAAAGCGGAACATATAAGCAAACACCCTCGATGACATCCAGCAAATCGGAAGTTTGCACAGCAGCGGTCAGTCCGACCACAGTCTTCCTAGCTTCCTGACGCAAGACTTCCTCATCCGGCTCGAAATGCGCATTTTTGGGCCAGTTTTCTTCTTCGTCCTTCAGAAATGTTGGGCCAGTGAACCAGATCGACTGTCCTATCTCGTCGACGTCACAACCTCTCGAAACGATATCTGCTGGGTTCTGCTTTGTGGGAACATGCCGCCATGTAGCTTCTCCTGACCATTCTTGAATCTCCGCTACCCTGTTCGAAACGAATGTCGACAACGAAGATGGATGAGATCGAATCCAGTGAAGAGTAACTTCAGAGTCCGACGAGTATACAATTCGTTCGATAGGGGCATTTAAAAAGGGTTTGATTCTATGGCAGAGATCTGCGAGAAGGTGAGCGGCACATAACTCAAGCCTTGGGAGCGTTTTGGTCTGGAGCGGCGCTACTTTTGACTTTGAAGTCAACAACGATATTTTAAAACCTTCGGCAGTTTTGCTACGAATATAGACGCAAGCTCCATAAGCTCTCATGGAGGCGTCGGCAAAGGCATGTAGCTGTACCGGTGACAATGGGTCTGTATGCACGAACCGAGGAATCGATATCTCATCCAGTTGAGACAGAGTGCTTTTTAGCATATCCCAAGCTGTTTCCAAATGCATCGGAATTGACTCATCCCAATCTAACTTATTAAGCCAGAGATCCTGCAATAGGATCTTTCCTTTAATCACAATGGGACTTAACAATCCGAGGGGTTCAAACAGCTTCGATGTCACCGATAGCATGTTCCGTTTTGTCGCTCGGAGACCCATGACAGAAGTGTCAATTTTGAACTTGAAGGCCTTAACTTAACGCCTTAGTTGCCTCTGAATCCGAGATAGGTATCGACTTAACTGTGCTCTCAGATGCAGTGACCTCAGGTGAGTTTGAAAACCACTTTGTCAATTCAAAACCTGCTGTTTGAAGAACCTGAGACACTTCAGACTTAATTGTCTTTAGCTCCTCTACGCATGCAGCACCAGTTAACATGTCATCGACGTAAAAATCGGATCCAATTACGTCGGCAGCTGTAGGGAATGAAAATTTAGCAGATTCACTCAACCTCTTTAAACACCGAATAGCCAGAAATGGGGCTGGTCCAGTACCATATGTGACGGTGTTGAGCTTGTATAATCTCAAGGATTCAGAGGGGTCTCTCCTCCACACTATGAGTTGAAACTTCCTATCCGCTTCATTAACCATTACTTGGCGATACATCTTTTTTCTCTTTTGTCTGTAGGCGACATATGACCTAGGCCGAGATATTCTTCCATGAATTCCAAGTACATGGTCTTCATGTTAGTATCTCGAGACAACCTTCCCTCAAGCGACAAAAACCGCCGCTTTGCAACCTCGAAGGAGTTGCCTAATCCATTTGGATCAGATTTAAACGGCAGCCTTACTTCAAACCGACCTGATGGCAGTACCTGAGTAGTCGGAATAATGGTCTTATGGTCTTATGGTCTTATGGAATAATGGTCTTCACATAACTTGTGCTCAAGCGACAGAATTTTCTTTGGATTTGGCATTTCCTCCAGCGACCAAAATTTCTGTAGTGTGCTGTCAATCGATACTAAAGGTTCTTCACTACAACTGAAACTATTCACAACTTGTTTCGGGACTGCAGATCGGACCAATTAAAGCAAATTTATCCTCAGAAAGTTTGCCTTGCGAAAATAATGAATTTGTTTGATTGACTTCTTTGATCTCTCCTTTTTTACGGAACCTATGTCGATTGTCACCCCGAAAGTAGGATGATATGGATCTTTAGGTTAGGTAAGAGGTGCTACTCTGGACAGAAACACACTTTCAGGACTTGTTACAAAACATAGATCGATTAATCGACCAAGAGAGTTTCGAATATAATTAACTTGCGACAACTTGCGATATTGGAATATGACAGCTTTACGCATATGAACCTATGACCTAACCACAATTAGGACTCCACCTCCCCGTCTGGAGGGACGATCATGCCTGTATATTGTATAAAAACATGGGAAAACTGCAGTGTTAAGTATATCCGGTATTAACCAAGTCGCTGTAAACACTAGAAAAGTAAATTCTCACGGGCCCATTGATCTTATTATATCCGTTACTCGTTGAGTAAAAGGGTATACTAGATTCATTGAAAAGTATGTTGCAGGCAAAAGGAAGCGTTCCGACCATATCGAGTATTTATATTCTTGAACAGGATCAATAGCGGAGTCGATCTGGCTATGTCCGTCTTTCCGTCCGCATGAATCTCAGGAAGTATAAAACTTTAACGGCTACAAGGCGCCCAAAACTGCCACACCCACACTTTTTAAAATAATTAGATATTATTTAAGTTTTGTATTTGTCTTGTAGAACTCTACCAGTATGACGAAAATTTGTGTGCCACGCCCACTCTAACGCCCACCAACTACGCAAATCTGCCACGCCCACAGTTTTAAAAAAAGGTCTTAACAATTTTTCCTTTTATTATTAGTCTTGTAAATTAGAGGGCTGCATAACACCATTCAAACCGGCAAATGAGACATTCGTGTTGAAACGAACGAAGTGAATTCGGCGCGTTTGCAAATGAACGAAGTGAAGTCGGCAACACGCGTCGACTTCAATTCATTCAATTCAAACGGCACATTCTGAAACGAATGAAGTGAAGACCGAGTAAAGTGAATGGGTGATTCGAATGTCTTGTCTGCGTATGTGTGTGTGTGTGTGAGTTTCAATAAAAGATGCTAAATTCGTGTTTTAATATTATTACATAACTGATAATACATTATATTCTTATCTTATAAATATATATATATATATTTTTTTAATTTTCAATGTTATTGTGTAAAAACATAATTTTATTAATATTTTCCGAGTTAAGCGAAATGGCAGAACGTTTGTCTGTTATTAAATAATACACAAACACAGAAAACTTAGACTTACCTCCGCGCTGTCCGAACTCATTTTACACAATGACAACATAAAGAATTCAGAGTACTCTGAATTTCTATTGAACATTCATTGGCTTCATTTAGTCTTTGCGCGCATTCATTGACTTCGTTTCGTTCGGGTGCCCAAAACTCCGAACCCATACGAAGTGAACGCAAAGAGATCGCGACAACTGAATGGTATGTATTCTGAATACTTACTAAAACGAATGAGTACTCTAAATGCAAACAAAGAGAATGGTGTTATGCAGCCCTCTATTGTAAATTCCTTTCGATTTGCCCACAAACAGTCTTCAACACTGAGGGTGTGTAGTTTGGAGGAAAATAATACATCCGTTCCAGTTGAGTTTGAAATTTCGAATGATCTTTATGTTTCTTTCATAGTTCTTTACATCTGGGTTAGTTACATATGTCCTTATACTAATGCGATTCTGTAAGTAAAGAGGTTTTGGGTGGCTGGTGATTCAGCATCTCAAGTTCTAGTTGATACAAAGACTCAGCGTTTTAAGTGTTATCCGATACATCATTTCGAGTTTTAGTTAATACTAAAACTCAGCGTTTCAAGTGAGACGACACAAAGCATTTCTGGGTGCCCTCTAGACTTCTGGTTGTCGAGGAAGTTTGGACGGGGCACCGCCGAGGGTAAATGCTGGTTGCTGTTAACGTAGCAGATGGAGCGATGGTGGGTGTAAAGGTGCCACGTGGTGTGGTATTCGGTGCGAAAATAGGTGTCTTTTTGAGGAAGCAGGCCACGGCTCGTACCAGTATCAGTAGTACTCGAACGAAAAAGAAATGCGTGTGCTGGGGGTGAATTCAATTTTCGACATGACCTTCTATTTAAGATATATGTTCTTAGGCTTAGCTTAACAGTGGTTGGCGAAGGCGGGGCGAATTCGCAAAGAGCGAGAGAGAGCTTTATTATGCTCCCGCCTTTGCCCTAAACTAACTTACAATAAGCTTCAACTTTTTTCCTTCTTCATATGCCAACAATAAACAATGGCCGACAATATGGGTTCAGCCAACACCGGCCCCGTTGAACACCTCCACGGCTTCAACAAATCGGCAGCGGCGCCAGCTTGTGGATCGCCCTCCGGAAGATGGCTCCATCACTCCTCCTAAGGTCGACGACCCTGACCTTGCCGTCCTCTCCTGCGTGCGTCGCGACGATCCTTTCCAGTAGCCACTGTTGAGGAAGCAGGTTGTCCTCTGCCACGACGGCGAGTTGGCCCTCCTCGACGTTGGCCTTCTCCTCGTGCCACTTGCCGCGAACCTGAAAGCCCAGGACATATTCCCGGGACCATCGCCGCCAGAACGTTTGCCTGACTGACGAGACAAGCCGCCATTACCGCAAGCAACTGAGAGCCGCCTGGTCCGGGGTCCGGAGTGCTGGTGCTGCGAAGTAACGACTCGCTCCGACGAAGTTCGTCGCACCGTCTGCGGACATCCTCGTCGACCAATGAATCTTTGAAAAGCCAATAGAAAAAAATCAGTACTTAGATCTGAGACAATCTCTAAGTGAACCGCCTTGGACGCAAACTAAAAAAATAAGGCAACGTAGGACTTATACGGGGGCATTCCTCGAATTTTTAATGTCGTATAGACAGGGCCAGAAAAATCAACGCCACATATCGCAAATGGGCGGAGAGCACGGAGTCTATCTGCGGATAGTTTTCCTATAATTTATGTCATCAGTCGAGGCTTGCATTTGAAGCAGCGCACACATGATCGAACTGTCTGACTGCAGAGTTCCTGAGCGTTTACGGCCCAAATACGCTGTCGTAGGATGCTCACAAGTGCTTGAGGGCCGACCTGAATATTGGAATGGTGCAAATGCCGGACGTAGCTGTGCACAAACTGCAAGAGTTTCGTCAACAGCAAGCCTTTACGAACCTTTTCAATTTCTACTTGATACTCGTGCTTTTGTACTATTTCGATAATCTTATGAAACGCTTCATTGTATTCAGTCGGTGACAGAGTTTCTTCGAAAACTATACCCTTGTCTTTGCATTTTCTTATAAAGCGGAACATATAAGCAAACACCCTCGATGACATCCAGCAAATCGGAAGTTTGCACAGCAGCGGTCAGTCCGACCACAGTCTTCCTAGCTTCCTGACGCAAGACTTCCTCATCCGGCTCGAAATGCGCATTTTTGGGCCAGTTTTCTTCTTCGTCCTTCAGAAATGTTGGGCCAGTGAACCAGATCGACTGTCCTATCTCGTCGACGTCACAACCTCTCGAAACGATATCTGCTGGGTTCTGCTTTGTGGGAACATGCCGCCATGTAGCTTCTCCTGACCATTCTTGAATCTCCGCTACCCTGTTCGAAACGAATGTCGACAACGAAGATGGATGAGATCGAATCCAGTGAAGAGTAACTTCAGAGTCCGACGAGTATACAATTCGTTCGATAGGGGCATTTAAAAAGGGTTTGATTCTATGGCAGAGATCTGCGAGAAGGTGAGCGGCACATAACTCAAGCCTTGGGAGCGTTTTGGTCTGGAGCGGCGCTACTTTTGACTTTGAAGTCAACAACGATATTTTAAAACCTTCGGCAGTTTTGCTACGAATATAGACGCAAGCTCCATAAGCTCTCATGGAGGCGTCGGCAAAGGCATGTAGCTGTACCGGTGACAATGGGTCTGTATGCACGAACCGAGGAATCGATATCTCATCCAGTTGAGACAGAGTGCTTTTTAGCATATCCCAAGCTGTTTCCAAATGCATCGGAATTGACTCATCCCAATCTAACTTATTAAGCCAGAGATCCTGCAATAGGATCTTTCCTTTAATCACAATGGGACTTAACAATCCGAGGGGTTCAAACAGCTTCGATGTCACCGATAGCATGTTCCGTTTTGTCGCTCGGAGACCCATGACAGAAGTGTCAATTTTGAACTTGAAGGCCTTAACTTAACGCCTTAGTTGCCTCTGAATCCGAGATAGGTATCGACTTAACTGTGCTCTCAGATGCAGTGACCTCAGGTGAGTTTGAAAACCACTTTGTCAATTCAAAACCTGCTGTTTGAAGAACCTGAGACACTTCAGACTTAATTGTCTTTAGCTCCTCTACGCATGCAGCACCAGTTAACATGTCATCGACGTAAAAATCGGATCCAATTACGTCGGCAGCTGTAGGGAATGAAAATTTAGCAGATTCACTCAACCTCTTTAAACACCGAATAGCCAGAAATGGGGCTGGTCCAGTACCATATGTGACGGTGTTGAGCTTGTATAATCTCAAGGATTCAGAGGGGTCTCTCCTCCACACTATGAGTTGAAACTTCCTATCCGCTTCATTAACCATTACTTGGCGATACATCTTTTTTCTCTTTTGTCTGTAGGCGACATATGACCTAGGCCGAGATATTCTTCCATGAATTCCAAGTACATGGTCTTCATGTTAGTATCTCGAGACAACCTTCCCTCAAGCGACAAAAACCGCCGCTTTGCAACCTCGAAGGAGTTGCCTAATCCATTTGGATCAGATTTAAACGGCAGCCTTACTTCAAACCGACCTGATGGCAGTACCTGAGTAGTCGGAATAATGGTCTTATGGTCTTATGGTCTTATGGAATAATGGTCTTCACATAACTTGTGCTCAAGCGACAGAATTTTCTTTGGATTTGGCATTTCCTCCAGCGACCAAAATTTCTGTAGTGTGCTGTCAATCGATACTAAAGGTTCTTCACTACAACTGAAACTATTCACAACTTGTTTCGGGACTGCAGACTTGTATCTGCCCGAAACAACCCAACCAAGAAGGGTCTTTTGTAGAGTTGGATAGTCAGGACCTTGTCTAATTTGACCAACAGCTCGCAATTGGAAAAATGATTCTGCTCCTATCAACACATCAATTTTTGTGACTTGTTGAAATATGGGTCTGCTAATGGTAGGTTCTTCTGAATCTTCCAATCACTGACGTTCACCGACTGATCAGGATGGTAACCGGAGATCGATTTTAAGATCCAGAAATCGAAGGAGAACTCACTACCATTTATTCGCGACTTCACCACTATGTGTACCTTTTTTTTGACTTGAGAATTGGACTCGCCAATACCAAGTAAGTTGATACACGACTCCTCTCTACGAATCTGTAAGCGGTTCGCCAGTTCTTCTGTGATAAAATTCGTTTGAGACCCAGAGTCCAGCAGAGCTCGGGCTAACACGTATTCTCCGTTTTTCATACGGACGCTTATGATTGACGTAGCCAAAATCACCCTGCCCAATGACGTGGCATGCATAACATGTGACGTGGAAGGCTGATCTTGGTTAAAAGTAGGAGACATGGTCTCTGGCGGGGGTGGCAATGCTAAACTGTTCTCAGGCACTGTATATCTATGAAGCAGAATATGGTGTGAGCGGTCACAAACTCGACACTTTTTGCCTTTGCATTTTGAAACAGTATGGCCTTTTCGCAGACAATTGATACATAAGGAGGCAGACTTAACAAACTCGAACCTTTGCATTACAAAGAGACGCCCAAACGGGCTACAATTCTGTAGCAAATGATCTGCTGCATTGCAATAGCTACAAGTTTGCTGAGGCTTGCTGTTGGAGAAGGAACACGAGAATGAGCTACGATTATGTGGCTTGCTCGACACAATTTTATCTTGCTTCGGCTTTGTCGACTTTGCGCCCAAAGCGGCAAAGTCTCATAATCGAGCTGTTCCTCCCATTTTTGTTTGGTCACTGGGTCGACTCTATTCAATACCAAATATATCAACATTGCATTCGAAATTTTGTATCATCTCCTATCTATAACAGAGAACCCTAAATCGACGAAACAGTATCGATAAGGTTTCTCAAGGAGGAAGCGGACTGATGCAATATTTTAGGAAGACTAAACAATGTTGATATATTATTCATAAAGATGAGGCATTCGTTATCGTTATACCAGAGCTACAGCAGCTGGTCCCGGAGCTTCGCTGACGCTTGCTACCTTCAAGGCAGGCAACAGGGACGTTATTTTTGCCTTGGTCACTATACAATGTTCTTCCAACTCGTCCCAAAATTAATCGCCACAATCTATGCCTTCTATCTGTTCTTGTAATTGATTTGCCTTACTAATTGAAGCATTTAAGTTTTCTAGTCGACATTTCAATTCTTCCTCTAATAGCGGAATCGATCCCGTTTCTAATCGCTCATTTAATCGGCGAATTGTTCTGACCCGACTTTGGAGCTTGCTTTTCAGCTCTTCCAGAATCGATTTTTTTTTGGTTTCTAGGCTCATTATACCTGTTACTCGTAGAGTAAAAGGGTATACTAGATTCGTTGAAAAGTATGTTACAGGCAGAAGGAAGCGTTTCCGACCATATAAAGTATATATATTCTTGATCAGGATCAATAGCCGAGTCGATATGGCCATGTCCGTCTGTCCGTATGAACGTCGAGATCTCAGGAACTACAAAAGGTAGAAAGTTGAGACTAAGCATACAGACTCCAGAGACATAGACGCAGCGCAAGTTTGTCGATTCATGTTGCCACGCCCACTCTAACGCCCACAAACCGCCCAAAACTGCCACGCCCACACTTTTAAAAAAAGTTTCGATATTTTTATACCCGTTACTCGTAGAGTAAAAGGGTATACTAGATTCGTTGAAAAGTATGTAACAGGCAGAAGGAAGTGTTTCCGACCATATAAAGTATATATATTCTTGATCAGGATCAGTAGCCGAGTCGATCTGGCCATGTCCGTCTGTCCGTCCGTCTGTCTGTCCGTCTGTCCGTCTGTCCGTATGAACGTCGAGATCTCAGGAACAACAAAAGGTAGAAAGTTGAGATTAAGAATACAGACTCCAGGGACATAGACGCGGCGCAAGTTTGTCGATTCATGTTGCCACGCCCACTCTAACGCCCACAAACCGCCAAAAACTGCCACGCCCACACTTTTAAAAAAGGTTTTGATATTTTTTCATTTTTGTATTAGTCTTGTAAATTTCTATCGATTTGCCAAAAAACTTTTTGCCACGCCCACTCCAACGCCCACAGACCGCCAAAAACTGCCACGCCCACACTTTTGAAAAAGGTTTTAATATTTTTTCATTTTTGTATTAGTCTTGTAAATTTCTATCGATTTGCCAAAAAACTTTTTGCCACGCCCACTCTAACGCCCACAGACCGCCAAAAACTGCCACGCCCACACTTTTGAAAAAGGTTTTAATATTTTTTCATTTTTGTATTAGTCTTGTAAATTTCTAACGATTTGCCAAAAAACTTTTTGCCACGCCCACTCTTGCGCCCACAAACCGCCAAAAACTGTCAGTGCTGAAGACTCTCCTTCGCACTTCCACTAGCTGAGTAACGGGTATCAGATAGTCGGGGAACTCGACTATAGCATTCTCTCTTGTTTCATTTATGTATTAGTCTTGTAAATTTCTAACGATTTCCAAAAAAACTTTTTGCCACGCCCACTCTAACGCCCACAAACTGCCCAAAGCTGCCACGCCCACACTTTTGATGAATGTTTTGATATTTTTTGTATTTTTGTATTAGTCTTGTTAATTTCTATCGATTTGCCAAAAAACTTTTTGCCACGCCCACTCTAACGCCCACAAACCGCCAAAAACTGTCAGTGTTAAAGACTCTCCTTCGCAATTCCACTAGCTAAGTAACGGGTATCAGATAGTCGGGGAACTCGACTATAGCGTTCTCTCTTGTTTTAAATTGAATATTTAAATTAATTAAATATTATTTCCAAATTAAAGAAATAAATGGCCGAAACAAATTATCTCAAATCAGACCGACAATATAATTTAATAACCTTCGAATCAATAATTAGAAATTTATTAAACCAAACAAATAGGTTATTTTTAATTTCATAAATTATTAATTTATTGTTTGAAACGTATATTAAATATTTTTCTGATGAGAACAACGAAAACAAATTATTTAAATTGAAATTCAAGTCACGCAGTATCAATTATTAGTGGGTGCGAAAAGACGCCGAAAAGGGTATACCCGCAGAATACAGGGTAGCGCGTCACTTGGCGGTCCTCTAATCTAAGCGCGCTAACGAAAAGGGCCAAACATCAACATCGCAGGTAGCGGTGCAAAAGCGAAGCGAAAACGAAAAGTTCACCGCTGCAGCTGCTAGTATATAAGGCTGTATGTGTATTAGTGCGCAAGCTTGGATTAACTTCCCAACTATTAATGCAAGTTTCATCGAACGAGAGGGGGAAGGGGCGACAGTGATTGCAATAATACAGTACAAAATAATAAATAACTGTTGTGTCCAAAAGCGGTTTAATATATTTATTTGTATGTATTTTATCAAAAAATAAATTGGATAATTTGCATGCAATCTAGCTCTACTATATTGATACGTACATATGTGCCAAGAACTGAAAGCGAGGTGCAATATTCCAGCACAAGACAATAAACATTAAATTTGTCTATAACTCTAGCTTTCAATTTTTTGCAAAAATACCTCTGATTTCCGAATGCTAATTTTGGCATTTCCTTACGGCCACTTTCCTTAGAAGCTCCCTCGGTGGTGGTGGCAATTCCGGAAGCAGGGTATTTCGCGACCGACACGGAATACGTTTAATATATATTTATTATTTAAACACAATAGCGCGTCGCGGGCAACAATATATTTATTTATTTGCACTCAAAAAAACAAAGAACAATTTTTTATATGGCACTTTTATGGTTATGTATAAATATATGTGTATGTATATTACTTATGTATGTGTCACTGTCACTTTAATTGAATGTTGCCTTTTGTTTAAACTTTTATTATCTTGTCCACCCGGGGGCGCCATGAATTTTTTAATTAGTTTATTAAAAAATATTAACCGAACTTTGGTGGCAAGAATAATTAATTTTTACTTTCGCAACGACGAGAACGAAATATAAATGCGTGTGCTCGGGGTGAATTTAATTTTCGACATGACCTTCTATTTTACATATATGTTCTTAGGCCTAGCTTAACAGAGGTTGGCGAAGGCGGGCGAATTCGCAAAAAGGGAGAGAGAGCTTTATTATGCTCCCGCCTTCGCCCTAAACTAACTTACACTAGACTTCAAGTTTTTTCCTTCTTCAAATGCCAACAATAAACAACAAACAATAAACAATGACCGACAATATGGGTTCAGCCAACACCGTCTGTAGTTTGACGCCATTGCAATTTGCGACATTTCTCCTCCTTTCCACTAATCAGTCTTGTAATATATAATATTTTGCATTTGTTTGAGTTACATTTTAGTCGTTCTTACATATCTAAATGTTTCTTATAAACTTACATGTTTCCTTATAGTACTGTATTTCATTCCCATAAATCACTACATAATTTGGAGTTATCACAAATTCTGTGTCATTCATGGGGAGTGCAATTATTCTTCGTAAGGAAAAAGTTTTTTTTTTAAATATAGGCAATCGAATTAAAAATAATGTCTGTATTGTTAATGATAGTGCTTAACTCTAAAAATTCGAACATATGCTCATCAGATAATTACTGTAGGCCTTGGTTTTCAAATTCGAGAACACATCTATCCGTTTTTGGTCTGTCAAATGGAAATCAGAAATTTTCTCCTAACGTGGTCAACAACAGGCTCGCGACAACGTCATTCATTTTTAGACCTAACATGTCTATAGTAAGTGCAATTCTACCAATATATTCTAACCTCCATTATGCCGTTATTATAATTGTTAACAAGAGAGAACGATATAGTCGAGTTCTCCGACTATATGATACCCGTTACTCAGCTATTGGAAGTGCGCAGGAGAGTCTTCAACACTGACAGTTTTTGCCGGTTGTAGGCGTTAGAATGGGCGTGGCCAAAAGTTTTTTGACAAATCGATAGAAATTTACAAGACTAATGCAAAAATGAAAATATATCCAAACATTTTTTAAAAGTGTGGGCGTGGCAGCTTTGGGCGGTTTGTGGGCGTTAGAGTGGGCGTGGCAAGATGATTCGATAAACTTGCGCTGCGTCTATGTCTCTGGAGTTTGTATGCTTAATCTGAATCTTTCTAGCTTTTGCAGTTCCTGAGATCTCAGCGTTCATACGGACGGACACGCAGACGGACGGACAGACAGACGGACATGGTCAGATCGACTGGGCTATTGATCCTGATCAAGAATATATATACTTTATATGGTCGGAAACGCTTCCTTCTGCCTGTTACATACTTTTCAACGAATCTATAATACCCTCTTACTCTACGAGTAACGGGTATAATAATTTGTATGTCAGCGGCGATATGACTTATAAAAATTATTTGTTGAAGTATAATTTTCTCTTAAAAAAAAATGTATTTTTTCGGCTTCAAAAGGTAGTTTTCCGTCCGATTTTCTCTTCTCGGCCAAACGCACCAAAAGTTAACACATATTAACCGTATAGTACACACAATAGCTTAAGTTTGCAACTTTTTTACAGGATTACAGGTATTTTACTAATATAATATAAAAAACCAAGTTGTCCGAATTCTATAAAAAAATCGCACATGCTAAAGTTGTTAGATGTCGACACTTTCGTAATATCTTATGCAACCAACTTTGCAACGATGAAATATTAGAGTCACAACCAAATTAAATATTATGCAGCTGTTCATTAACATCGGGATACAGAAGCAAATCATGCACAATTAAGATCGAGCTGGTTGACCCCTTTTTAGGGCGTCAGTAACCAAAATCCATAACTTAATGCTCACGGTCACACTGGTTAGATCTAATATTGTCAACCCGGCCACTTTCATTCCCAAAGGCTTAAGTTCTGTATTAATTAATCACCCGACAGAAGTCTTTTTTAAGCCTAATTATTATCTATGGAAATCGTGGATTTCATAAGAAAACAGTTTTCTACAATTTTTCCCGTGTCTTGTGAATAACGTATTAAACTCCCAGCGGCAAGCAGTGGAAGACTGATGTGAGAGAACTCATTGTCAGCTGTTAACCTTCTAATCATTAAGTGCCAAACCAATCTGATCATAAAGCACTCGATAGATGTCAGCTGACATCAAAGATGGCCAAACTGAACTCTATTGAAAAAATCCTAAAAAAAACACCCCATATTTTCACAATAGTGTATGTTAAACTTAATTAAATTTTAATTTTAATAAAACAGTTTTATCTGCAATGTTGAAAACACTTCGCTTGCAAAGTTATTATTTAAAAAATATATATACAAATATTAAAATATTGTTAGTAACTTGTTATTGTTAGTAATTAAAACTTAAACAGTTACAATTATTTTCTTCAGAGGCATTTGATAAAGCGTCAGTACTTTAAATCTGTTAAAATTTTAACTATGAAAACAAGCATTATAGAAAATTTTTAATGCACAAAATCTCTTTATGTAAATTATTTTTCCTTTAAGGCTTGAGCTACATTCGGAAAGTGGAAATAATAAGCCAGAATTAATTTTTATGGACCAAGTAGAAGATATATCATCGGATTTTATTCTGCACAAAAACGAGAATTGCATTCAAATTCGCATTAATGATGGAACCCGAGATGGCAGAATTATTTTGACAAACTCAGTAAGCTAAATACCTACTTTTCTTACCATTTAAGCACAAACTATTTTTTATTTCAGGATGAAATAGGATTAAAAGAATGGGTATCTTCTCTAAGATCCGCACACAAAATTTCTCAAGACCTCTTGGGATCGATGGCTAAAAAAGCTGGAAAAATATATGGCAGTGAAAGAGATGTCAACAAATCCATGTATATTTTTGGTGCGAACTGTTCAACGAAAACTTCTAACGGGTCTAATTAATATATTTATATTGAGTTCATTAGCTTAAAGATTTATAACATGTAATATGTAGAGGTACAGCTTATATAAATAAATGTGAAACTCCTTAAAGATTAAAATTTTTGGGGTGTTTCCCCCCGGGCCCGTATTCCCTGTCGCCGGGCCTGTTTCCCCCCGGGCCCGTATTCCCTGTCGCCGGGCCTGAATAAATTACATTTTTTAACAAAGTGATCTTTATTATAAATTACAGTGCTGTAATGTTTGCAATAATCAAAGACATAAATTTAGGAGCTCCTGGCGACAGCGAGAGCCGACTTACACCCCCAAGGGAAGCAATGGTTTCAACAGCTTCCTTAAGGGGTAGCAGACACAGCTAATTCACTGCTCGGGCGACTCCATCTCTTCCAGGCAGCAGCTCAACGACTTTCACTTAAGGTTACTTAATGGGCGGCAAGTTTAAATCCACAACTAATCCAGGCTTGGGAGTGCGCCACTTCGACCGCTGCTACAGTAAGGTTAAATACTCAGGCCACCATTAAAAAAAATCCGTTGGAGTTAAAACATCAAGATCGGCAGGGCTAATACTAAAACGGGCTGATACTAAACATCGAGAATGAACTACCTCAGATATGTGGCAAAGAAGGGTTTTCAGCTCATCGAAGTTCAGAATGGAAAAGCCCGCAGCACGGTTAAAGTGATACTTTGCTATCTTCACTGCAGTCTTCCAAATACCACCAAAGTGAGGTGATCGAGTATGAATGAACCGCTACTCGCTTTCCTCCGAAAGGCAAAATTCCAGCAATGCTTTAGTGCGGTCCTCCTTTGTCGGACCGAATTTCTCGTGGCCCCTTATTATGCATACCTTTTTGGGCCGTTCAAGAAAGCAAATGTAAAAAAATTTTTGAAGAGCTCCAAATGTATCGCCTAGGTTGCAAAGCCAATGAAAACACACACTTAGCATTTTACAGGAGCCTTATGGTGCCATTATGTGCTCAATAAGGCTAAGTTTCGTTCGAAAACATCTGACGCATTTGCTTACTGCCCTGTTCATGGTTTTCCTCCTGCAATAGGTAGGTTGCGCTCATAAGCGTGATTTATAATGGCCATAGTAACTGGTTGATCCTTTGGTAGGATGGAGTGGCGGGCATTGAAATCCAACGAAGAGTTCTTCAGCCGAAAATCTACTCAAAGTCCAACTTGGTCAATAAAGGGTGACAGCGATTTAAGTGAACTCTGTAGTACTGAGCACAAATTCGTAGCTGGTAAAATAAGTACTTACGAACAGACCACCTATACTTACTTTACTAACCCTAACTATTGTGTTTTATTATTTCGTGTTTTGTATGAATCGTTTACCAGTAAGTAGTTAATTGGCTACTCATGACTAGAGTTCATACATAGGTGCCCATCTAAGGGCTAGTGAAAAGGGTACCCATAATAAGAGTACTTACATAGGTACCCATGTAAGGGCTATTGAATTGGCCACCCATGACTAAAGCACTTACATAAGGGCTAGTGAAAAGAGAACCCAGAGGACGGAGTGCCTACATACATAGTTACCCATGCAAGATGAAATTTGCAATCAAAACTTTGAATAATTATAATTTTATTTTGAAATTAATGTCTTCATTGACTTAATCTTAATACTATACTTAATATATGTAAGTTAACGCCAGTGACTTTGCTGGCGGTCATCGTTGAACGTATATTTTTACCTGTAGCAGGTTTTCATGTTACTCTCGTCCGTTGACAATAAGAGAACGCAAGTTGCTATCCACAATGCATGAGAACCTAAGATGTTGATCCCTTCACAAGAAGAACAAAAGTTGGTTGGTCGATTGCTATAATTTGATTTATTGAGTTTTTTATTAGGGTTGGACTTTTGCTTGTCGTCGTCGCCAAATCGGTTCTGCATCCATCGACTGGCCAACCCGCCTGGGTAACTGGTAAAAGTGCTTACGCTGCACACGCGCTCATGCCGCTCGTCGGAGCGCTTTCGCAAGAGCGCTCGCATTGCAGTTCTGCATGAGAACGTTTACGTCTCACAAACTCGCCGTCGATGTGCCGGCGTGAAAACGCTTACGCAGCATATGATCGCTGGCACTGTGCTCCAATTGCCGCTTTCGTTGTTTGTGCTGTGGTTGCCATCATGTTAATCGCATGGGCGAGGGGCGTCTGCGGGGCTCGGCTAAGACAGGTTGTTTACCTTAACCAGAACGGGACATTGGCTCCGGGTGAGAGCAAGTCGTTAACTCCTCCCCATCACAAGATCTGTGTCCCACGGTTCAGAGAGCCTTAGGCGGCCCGGGGGTGGGGAGAGCCTCCAAGCCAATTGACGCGTTGTCGATCTTCGGGATTCCTTTGGTCGAAGTTAACTTCCTCCATAAGAAGTATATAAGTAAGAGTATAAGCAGTGCCATAATTCCTTCCGAGATTGAAGAGTAAACCAGCTTGCCCGTCATCAGAGACAACCTCCGAAGGTTCTGGTTGCTCGCTTTGTGCACGTATTCCAGTGACAGTTGGTAGTTAGTGGCTGTCAGTCGGCTTAGGACAGCCGGCATTGCCATTAGATGGTTGGAGGTATAGCTCGTGTAGGTCCGATTGCCGACCGTAACCGTTTCATTCGAGTATTGTACCACAAAAGAACCGACGAGTTGATGTTCTTTTGCCTCGAAGATTACCGAGCCATTGAAATTGGTCAATAGAAGTGTTCCATCGTCAATAAGATTAACCACCTCTTGGTCGTTTCTCAAGTATGTACAGGCGGCGTGTCCGCCCTTCAATAATCGAGGTATGCAGTCATTTTCCATTAATTTGAGGAGGTCCTTTTCCTGGCAAACGGTCGTGTTGCCGATAGATAGGCAATTCCCAAGTACTGCGTAGGTCTCATCGGGACTCACGGCTAACTTGTTGTGTTCCAGTACCACTTGCCTTCCCTCGGAGATGGTCAAGTACAGGTGCATGAACTTGTATGATTCTTTCGTAACCTTCGGGAACGCCAGAATGTACAATGTCATTGTACCATTTGTCATTAACGACGGACGGGAGAACTCGATGACCTCGATCGCGTTCTGGTAAGGGAGGGACTGACTTCGTTCAAGATCGTCTCCACCTCCTCATGGTCCAGGAGGTTCGAGTTGAACGTCCCCGTTTTAGCAAACTGACATGTCTTGATAATTTCGCCGACTTGATTAGCCAACCCTGTGTAGGGTTAATGCTGTGGCCTGCAAGTCTCCGTCGATCGCGTTGACTCTTTGGACCACCTTGTTGATTAGCAGCGCTGATTCATGCGCTGAGTCGAAAAGCTTCGAGTTGAATCTGCTGATCCGTATTCGTCACAACTTCGATTTGGGCTTTCAATATAGTGCTCCAGTCTGTTGCGTCTGGAGACCCTGCGATCCATTTTTAGGCGGATCCTAGCCATTCTATAGCCCGTGTTCTGCGCACTCTCGATAGTCGACGCATTCCCTTTGACGCATCTTTTAAATACTGTGTTACTAGGGCGGCTATTCGTCCATCCGTCATTCCGGCTGCCTCTTCGTCCAGTTCACCGTGAAGCTGTTGCATTCTGCCCAGGTCGATAACGTGTGCCAGTTTAAAGACACCGTTTATCCGCCAAATTGTCCCCTGTTGTAAAGGGACTACTGGGGAGTCGTACTGGAAAGTACAAACGGCATGAGCTAGCAAAGGGCTTCTAACATTAGGGAAGGAAAAGAAAGGAAGAAGGAAGTAGAGTGTTACATGTGCTCTTAAAATATTATACTCTAAACATTACGGAATCGTTACTTAAGTGCTGTTATCCTAATGTCTGTAATGATATTTTAAGTGGTTTTGTATTTCGTAATCATGATATTCGGGTTCAGTGTGAGTGTTTTTTTTTTATTTAAGCATTTTGTGTTTCTGTGTGTCTCTTTTTTTGCAGAATTTCGTGTCTTTGTGTTTTTTTTTTTTTAATATTTTTTGGTTTTTATTACTTAAGTTACATAACCAAATTTTTTTTTTTTTTAGTGGTTTATATTCTAAGCGGATGAAAAATCTTTGCCAATTTGTATTCTTTTTATTAGAAATAGTGAAATAGAAGTAAGAAGATTGAGGGCTTTCCCTCGCTACTTCCTAACATCTGACTTGTAGAAAATCTTTCCAGATTTTGTCCTAAGTGTCATGTCCTATCCTCCTGAACCACCTCGGCCTTGAACTTGGGCTTTCCCTTTGTCTTAATCTGTTTGTTTTTGATAAAGACTTTCTCACCTTCGTCATACTCGAGGGGTCGATGCCTTTTTGTATTACGGCCGCTAATGACCAAGGCCTGTTTATGCTCAATAAGAAAAGACCTTTTTCATTATCAGAAGCTATAACCCTAGGTACAGTGAAATAATGAATGGCCCCCAATAACTTTTCTCGCAGATGGATAGCCGATTTGGATTCCAGCGGGAAGAGTTTAGCGAATTTAGTAAATTTATCGATACAGCTCAAATAAATTTTTTTCTCTTCTTTCTTTATTATAAATTACAGTGCTGTAATGTTTGCAATAATCAAAGACATAAATTTAGGAGCTCCTGGCGACAGCGAGAGCCGACTTACACCCCCAAGGGAAGCAATGGTTTCAACAGCTTCCTTAAGGGGTAGCAGACACAGCTAATTCACTGCTCGGGCGACTCCATCTCTTCCAGGCAGCAGCTCAACGACTTTCACTTAAGGTTACTTAATGGGCGGCAAGTTTAAATCCACAACTAATCCAGGCTTGGGAGTGCGCCACTTCGACCGCTGCTACAGTAAGGTTAAATACTCAGGCCACCATTAAAAAAAATCCGTTGGAGTTAAAACATCAAGATCGGCAGGGCTAATACTAAAACGGGCTGATACTAAACATCAAGAATGAACTACCTCAGATATGTGGCAAAGAAGGGTTTTCAGCTCATCGAAGTTCAGAATGGATAAGCCCGCAGCACGGTAAAAGTGATACTTTGCTATCTTCACTGCAGTCTTCCAAATACCACCAAAGTGAGGTGATCGAGTATGAATGAACCGCTACTCGCTTTCCTCCGAAAGGCAAAAATCCAGCAATGCTTTAGTGCGGTCCTCCTTTGTCGGACCGAATTTCTCGTGGCCCCTTATTATGCATACCTTTTTAGGCCGTTCAAGAAAGCAAATGTAAAAAAATTTTTGAAGAGCTCCAAATGTATCGCCTAGGTTGCAAAGCCAATGAAAACACACACTTAGCATTTTACAGGAGCCTTATGGTGCCATTATGTGCTCAATAAGGCTAAGTTTCGTTCGAAAACATCTGACGCATTTGCTTACTGCCCTGTTCATGGTTTTCCTCCTGCAATAGGTAGGTTGCGCTCATAAGCGTGATTTATAATGGCCATAGTAACTGGGTGATCCTTTGGTAGGATGGAGTGGCGGGCATTGAAATCCAACGAAGAGTTCTTCAGCCGAAAATCTACTCAAAGTCCAACTTGGTCAATAAAGGGTGACAGCTATTTAAGTGAACCCTGTAGTACTGAGCACAAATTCGTAGCTGGTAAAATAAGTACTTACGAACAGACCACCTATACTTACTTTACGAACCCTAACTATTGTGTTTTATTATTTCGTGTTTTGTATGAATCGTTTACCAGTAAGTAGTTAATTGGCTACTCATGACTAGAGTTCATACATAGGTGCCCATCTAAGGGCTAGTGAAAAGGGTACCCATAATAAGAGTACTTACATAGGTACCCATGTAAGGGCTATTGAATTGGCCACCCATGACTAAAGCACTTACATAAGGGCTAGTGAAAAGAGAACCCAGAGGACGGAGTGCCTACATACATAGTTACCCATGCAAGATGAAATATGCAATCAAAACTTTGAATAATTATAATTTTATTTTGAAATTAATGTCTTCATTGACTTAATCTTAATACTATACTTAATATATGTAAGTTAACGCCAGTGACTTTGCTGGCGGTCATCGTTGAACGTATATTTTTACCTGTAGCAGGTTTTCATGTTACTCTCGTCCGTTGACAATAAGAGAACGCAAGTTGCTATCCACAATGCATGAGAACCTAAGATGTTGATCCCTTCACAAGAAGAACAAAAGTTGGTTGGTCGATTGCTATAATTTGATTTATTGAGTTTTTTATTAGGGTTGGACTTCTGCTTGTCGTCGTCGCCAAATCGGTTCTGCCTCCATCGAGTGGCCAACCCGCCTGGGTAACTGGTAAAAGTGCTTACGCTGCATACGCGCTCATGCCGCTCGTCGGAGCGCTTTCGCAAGAGCGCTCGCATTGCAGTTCTGCATGAGAACGTTTACGTCTCACAAACTCGCCGTCGATGTGCCGGCGTGAAAACGCTTACGCAGCATATGATCGCTGGCACTGTGCTCCAATTGCCGCTTTCGTTGTTTGTGCTGTGGTTGCCATCATGTTAATCGCATGGGCGAGGGGCGTCTGCGGGGCTCGGCTAAGACAGGTTGTTTACCTTAACCAGAACGGGACATTGGCTCCGGGTGAGAGCAAGTCGTTAACTCCTCCCCATCACAAGATCTGTGTCCCACGGTTCAGAGAGCCTTAGGCGGCCCGGGGGTGGGGAGAGCCTCCAAGCCAATTGACGCGTTGTCGATCTTCGGGATTCCTTTGGTCGAAGTTAACTTCCTCCATAAGAAGTATATAAGTAAGAGGATAAACAGTGCCATAATTCCTTCGGAGATTGAAGAGTAAACCAGCTTGCCCGTCATCAGAGACAACCTCCGAAGGTTCTGGTTGCTCGCTTTGTGCACGTATTCCAGTGACAGTTGGTAGTTAGTGGCTGTCAGTCGGCTTAGGACAGCCGGCATTGCCATTAGATGGTTGGAGGTATAGCTCGTGTAGGTCCGATTACCGACCGTAACCGTTTCATTCGAGTATTGTACCACAAAAGAACCGACGAGTTGATGTTCTTTTGCCTCGAAGATTACCGAGCCATTGAAATTGGTCAATAGAAGTGTTCCATCGTCAATAAGATTAACCACCTCTTGGTCGTTTCTCAAGTATGTACAGGCGGCGTGTCCGCCCTTCAATAATCGAGGTATGCAGTCATTTTCCATTAATTTGAGGAGGTCCTTTTCCAGGCAAACGGTCGTGTTGCCGATAGATAGGCAATTCCCAAGTACTGCGTAGGTCTCATCGGGACTCACGGCTAACTTGTTGTGTTCCAGTACCACTTGCCTTCCCTCGGAGATGGTCAAGTACAGGTGCATGAACTTGTATGATTCTTTCGTAACCTTCGGGAACGCCAGAATGTACAATGTCATTGTACCATTTGTCATTAACGACGGACGGGAGAACTCGATGACCTCGATCGCGTTCTGGTAAGGGAGGGACTGACTTCGTTCAAGATCGTCTCCACCTCCTCATGGTCCAGGAGGTTCGAGTTGAACGTCCCCGTTTTAGCAAACTGACATGTCTTGATAATTTCGCCGACTTGATTAGCCAACCCTGTGTAGGGTTAATGCTGTGGCCTGCAAGTCTCCGTCGATCGCGTTGACTCTTTGGACCACCTTGTTGATTAGCAGCGCTGATTCATGCGCTGAGTCGAAAAGCTTCGAGTTGAATCTGCTGATCCGTATTCGTCACAACTTCGATTTGGGCTTTCAATATAGTGCTCCAGTCTGTTGCGTCTGGAGACCCTGCGATCCATTTTTAGGCGGATCCTAGCCATTCTATAGCCCGTGTTCTGCGTACTCTCGATAGTCGACGCATTCCCTTTGACGCATCTTTTAAACACTGTGTTACTAGGGCGGCTATTCGTCCATCCGTCATTCCGGCTGCCTCTTCGTCCAGTTCACCGTGAAGCTGTTGCATTCTGCCCAGGTCGATAACGTGTGCCAGTTTAAAGACACCGTTTATCCGCCAAATTGTCCCCTGTTGTAAAGGGACTACTGGGGAGTCGTACTGGAAAGTACAAACGGCATGAGCTAGCAAAAGGCTTCTAACATTAGGGAAGGAAAAGAAAGGAAGAAGGAAGTAGAGTGTTACATGTGCTCTTAAAATATTATACTCTAAACATTACGGAATCGTTACTTAAGTGCTGTTATCCTAATGTCTGTAATGATATTTTAAGTGGTTTTGTATTTCGTAATCATGATATTCGGGTTCAGTGTAAGTGTTTTTTTTTTATTTAAGCATTTTGTGTTTCTGTGTGTCTCTTTTTTTGCAGAATTTCGTGTCTTTGTGTTTCTTTTTTTTAATATTTTTTGGTTTTTATTACTTAAGTTACATAACCAAATTTTTTTTTTTTTTAGTGGTTTATATTCTAACCGGGTGAAAAATCTTTGCCAATTTTTATTCTTTTTATTAGAAATAGTGAAATAGAAGTAAGAAGATTGAGGGCTTTCCCTCGCTACTTCCTAACATCTGACTTGTAGAAAATCTTTCCAGATTTTGTCCTAAGTGTCATTGTCCTATCCTCCTGAACCACCTCGGCCTTGAACTTGGGCTTTCCCTTTGTCTTAATCTGTTTGTTTTTGATAAAGACTTTCTCACCTTCGTCATACTCGAGGGGTCGATGCCTTTTTTTATTACGGCCGCTAATGACCAAGGCCTGTTTATGCTCAATAAGAAAAGACCTTTTTCATTATCAGAAGCTATAACCCTAGGTACAGTGAAATAATGAATGGCCCCCAATAACTTTTCTCGCAGATGGATAGCCGATTTGGATTCCAGCGGGAAGAGTTTAGCGAATTTAGTAAATTTATCGATACAGCTCAAATAAATTTTTTTCTCTTCTTTCTTTATTATAAATTACAGTGCTGTAATGTTTGCAATAATCAAAGACATAAATTTAGGAGCTCCTGGCGACAGCGAGAGCCGACTTACACCCCCAAGGGAAGCAATGGTTTCAACAGCTTCCTTAAGGGGTAGCAGACACAGCTAATTCACTGCTCGGGCGACTCCATCTCTTCCAGGCAGCAGCTCAACGACTTTCACTTAAGGTTACTTAATGGGCGGCAAGTTTAAATCCACAACTAATCCAGGCTTGGGAGTGCGCCACTTCGACCGCTGCTACAGTAAGGTTAAATACTCAGGCCACCATTAAAAAAAATCCGTTGGAGTTAAAACATCAAGATCGGCAGGGCTAATACTAAAACGGGCTGATACTAAACATCAAGAATGAACTACCTCAGATATGTGGCAAAGAAGGGTTTTCAGCTCATCGAAGTTCAGAATGGATAAGCCCGCAGCACGGTAAAAGTGATACTTTGCTATCTTCACTGCAGTCTTCCAAATACCACCAAAGTGAGGTGATCGAGTATGAATGAACCGCTACTCGCTTTCCTCCGAAAGGCAAAAATCCAGCAATGCTTTAGTGCGGTCCTCCTTTGTCGGACCGAATTTCTCGTGGCCCCTTATTATGCATACCTTTTTGGGCCGTTCAAGAAAGCAAATGTAAAAAAATTTTTGAAGAGCTCCAAATGTATCGCCTAGGTTGCAAAGCCAATGAAAACACACACTTAGCATTTTACAGGAGCCTTATGGTGCCATTATGTGCTCAATAAGGCTAAGTTTCGTTCGAAAACATCTGACGCATTTGCTTACTGCCCTGTTCATGGTTTTCCTCCTGCAATAGGTAGGTTGCGCTCATAAGCGTGATTTATAATGGCCATAGTAACTGGGTGATCCTTTGGTAGGATGGAGTGGCGGGCATTGAAATCCAACGAAGAGTTCTTCAGCCGAAAATCTACTCAAAGTCCAACTTGGTCAATAAAGGGTGACAGCGATTTAAGTGAACTCTGTAGTACTGAGCACAAATTCGTAGCTGGTAAAATAAGTACTTACGAACAGACCACCTATACTTACTTTACGAACCCTAACTATTGTGTTTTATTATTTCGTGTTTTGTATGAATCGTTTACCAGTAAGTAGTTAATTGGCTACTCATGACTAGAGTTCATACATAGGTGCCCATCTAAGGGCTAGTGAAAAGGGTACCCATAATAAGAGTACTTACATAGGTACCCATGTAAGGGCTATTGAATTGGCCACCCATGACTAAAGCACTTACATAAGGGCTAGTGAAAAGAGAACCCAGAGGACGGAGTGCCTACATACATAGTTACCCATGCAAGATGAAATATGCAATCAAAACTTTGAATAATTATAATTTTATTTTGAAATTAATGTCTTCATTGACTTAATCTTAATACTATACTTAATATATGTAAGTTAACGCCAGTGACTTTGCTGGCGGTCATCGTTGAACGTATATTTTTACCTGTAGCAGGTTTTCATGTTACTCTCGTCCGTTGACAATAAGAGAACGCAAGTTGCTATCCACAATGCATGAGAACCTAAGATGTTGATCCCTTCACAAGAAGAACAAAAGTTGGTTGGTCGATTGCTATAATTTGATTTATTGAGTTTTTTATTAGGGTTGGACTTTTGCTTGTCGTCGTCGCCAAATCGGTTCTGCATCCATCGACTGGCCAACCCGCCTGGGTAACTGGTAAAAGTGCTTACGCTGCACACGCGCTCATGCCGCTCGTCGGAGCGCTTTCGCAAGAGCGCTCGCATTGCAGTTCTGCATGAGAACGTTTACGTCTCACAAACTCGCCGTCGATGTGCCGGCGTGAAAACGCTTACGCAGCATATGATCGCTGGCACTGTGCTCCAATTGCCGCTTTCGTTGTTTGTGCTGTGGTTGCCATCATGTTAATCGCATGGGCGAGGGGCGTCTGCGGGGCTCGGCTAAGACAGGTTGTTTACCTTAACCAGAACGGGACATTGGCTCCGGGTGAGAGCAAGTCGTTAACTCCTCCCCATCACAAGATCTGTGTCCCACGGTTCAGAGAGCCTTAGGCGGCCCGGGGGTGGGGAGAGCCTCCAAGCCAATTGACGCGTTGTCGATCTTCGGGATTCCTTTGGTCGAAGTTAACTTCCTCCATAAGAAGTATATAAGTAAGAGTATAAGCAGTGCCATAATTCCTTCCGAGATTGAAGAGTAAACCAGCTTGCCCGTCATCAGAGACAACCTCCGAAGGTTCTGGTTGCTCGCTTTGTGCACGTATTCCAGTGACAGTTGGTAGTTAGTGGCTGTCAGTCGGCTTAGGACAGCCGGCATTGCCATTAGATGGTTGGAGGTATAGCTCGTGTAGGTCCGATTACCGACCGTAACCGTTTCATTCGAGTATTGTACCACAAAAGAACCGACGAGTTGATGTTCTTTTGCCTCGAAGATTACCGAGCCATTGAAATTGGTCAATAGAAGTGTTCCATCGTCAATAAGATTAACCACCTCTTGGTCGTTTCTCAAGTATGTACAGGCGGCGTGTCCGCCCTTTAATAATCGAGGTATGCAGTCATTTTCCATTAATTTGAGGAGGTCCTTTTCCAGGCAAACGGTCGTGTTGCCGATAGATAGGCAATTCCCAAGTACTGCGTAGGTCTCATCGGGACTCACGGCTAACTTGTTGTGTTCCAGTACCACTTGCCTTCCCTCGGAGATGGTCAAGTACAGGTGCATGAACTTGTATGATTCTTTCGTAACCTTCGGGAACGCCAGAATGTACAATGTCATTGTACCATTTGTCATTAACGACGGACGGGAGAACTCGATGACCTCGATCGCGTTCTGGTAAGGGAGGGACTGACTTCGTTCAAGATCGTCTCCACCTCCTCATGGTCCAGGAGGTTCGAGTTGAACGTCCCCGTTTTAGCAAACTGACATGTCTTGATAATTTCGCCGACTTGATTAGCCAACCCTGTGTAGGGTTAATGCTGTGGCCTGCAAGTCTCCGTCGATCGCGTTGACTCTTTGGACCACCTTGTTGATTAGCAGCGCTGATTCATGCGCTGAGTCGAAAAGCTTCGAGTTGAATCTGCTGATCCGTATTCGTCACAACTTCGATTTGGGCTTTCAATATAGTGCTCCAGTCTGTTGCGTCTGGAGACCCTGCGATCCATTTTTAGGCGGATCCTAGCCATTCTATAGCCCGTGTTCTGCGCACTCTCGATAGTCGACGCATTCCCTTTGACGCATCTTTTAAATACTGTGTTACTAGGGCGGCTATTCGTCCATCCGTCATTCCGGCTGCCTCTTCGTCCAGTTCACCGTGAAGCTGTTGCATTCTGCCCAGGTCGATAACGTGTGCCAGTTTAAAGACACCGTTTATCCGCCAAATTGTCCCCTGTTGTAAAGGGACTACTGGGGAGTCGTACTGGAAAGTACAAACGGCATGAGCTAGCAAAAGGCTTCTAACATTAGGGAAGGAAAAGAAAGGGAGAAGGAAGTAGAGTGTTACATGTGCTCTTAAAATATTATACTCTAAACATTACGGAATCGTTACTTAAGTGCTGTTATCCTAATGTCTGTAATGATATTTTAAGTGGTTTTGTATTTCGTAATCATGATATTCGGGTTCAGTGTGTGTGTTTTTTTTTTATTTAAGCATTTTGTGTTTCTGTGTGTCTCTTTTTTTGCAGAATTTCGTGTCTTTGTGTTTTTTTTTTTGTAATATTTTTTGGTTTTTTATACTTAAGTTACATAATCAAATTTTTTTTTTTTTTAGTGGTTTATATTCTAAGCGGGTGAAAAATCTTTGCCAATTTTTATTCTTTTTATTAGAAATAGTGAAATAGAAGTAAGAAGATTGAGGGCTTTCCCTTGCTACTTCCTAACATCTGACTTGTAGAAAATCTTTCCAGATTTCGTCCTAAGTGTCACTGTCCTATCCTCCTGAACCACCTCGGCCTTGAACTTGGGCTTTCCCTTTGTCTTAATCTGTTTGTTTTTGATAAAGACTTTCTCACCTTCGTCATACTCGAGGGGTCGATGCCTTTTTTTATTACGGCCGCTAATGACCAAGGCCTGTTTATGCTCAATAAGAAAAGACCTTTTTCATTATCAGAAGCTATAACCCTAGGTACAGTGAAATAATGAATGGCCCCCAATAACTTTTCTCGCAGATGGATAGCCGATTTGGATTCCAGCGGGAAGAGTTTAGCGAATTTAGTAAATTTATCGATACAGCTCAAATAAATTTTTTTCTCTAGGGCGAATACTTCAATGTGCAGTATGCACACTATCCATGCAGTTTCATAGTTCGGGATGGGGGTTACTTTTAGTATACTCAGGGTCGTCAGTGGTAGTACGAATTTCGGCTCTTAAACTCGTGTGGACTTCTTCACCCGCTGAAAGTGGGTCAAAAAGAGTCTAGTATGAGCTTAACAGAGAGTTAAGGGTACGTTTTATATCTTCTGGATGTTCTCTGCCTAACAGGGAATGGGCATTTAGGGATTTTTTCGCGAGGAGAGGTATTTTAATACCCGGGGATACAATAAGACAGTCGTTCTTCCTATCAACCAAAGCTTTAATTTCCTTTAAAGTGTCGTCCCCCATAATTCCGTAAGGAATGCAAGCCGGGGAGAACAAGAAAGGTAGTTGGGGTGTTATGGCCGATTGGTTCAAAGAATTTGCCTACTAAGTGATGTGTGATTTTCACATTACCTGCAGCGGATTGGACTTGGAAAGGGGTAGGAATGGGGGTACTGATGATGGGACTGATGAAATTCTTATTCGCGCCGGTGTCTATAAGGAAGTGTAACTTAGCCCCATCCTTGGTTCCATACTCTAGGTATTGGACGCTGGAGAGACGTTCGTCATAAAATTCGAACCCCCTTGGATAACGTCTTCCGACTCTACATTTGAGTTCCCGTTGTCTAATTCGTTTGGTTGATGCCCGGTTTCCTCTTGGTGTTGCCTCTATATGATAAAGTCGCTGTGCTTTTTGGAAGGGGTTAGCGAAGCCAGTTGCTGATCTTTTATGGCCGGTGGAATCATTGTGATGCGATTGGCCCGATCGGTTAGACTCCATTTTTATGGCGGCGGGTTGCCGTGTCCACCTTGGTGAAGGCTGAGTACCTCTAGGTCCATGCTGGTTCGAGTGAACGTAGGGACTGTCTATCGGAGGTCTATTATAGCCCTGATAGGCACCGGGGAATCTAGGCTGATAGTGTTGCGAATGTTGTTGTTTAGCTATTGAGCTTTTTCAATAGCTGTTGCGAATAATAAATAGCCGAAGAAAGTTTGTTTATTTTCCGATACTGTTTATTTTGCGAATTGTTTACGGCAGCTAGGGCCGACAAGAGCTATATCGAATACACAAGTTGAGTCTTTGCCGAAAAACGAAGAAGTGACAATTGGCGGGACAGACAGGCGAAATGCAGCGCCCAAGCTTAACGTAGGTAGATAACAAAGAGAACAAGGAATGAGCGCCGTACAGATAAATGCGTGCGAGAACAGCGGTTTGCACTATGGGCATCGCAATTGCTACCACTGACTATTTCGGCTTACAATATTAAGAGTATGAGATTAGTCTACTGCACAGTTTTGGCGGCTGCATGACCCAACATCCTCCCCCCGTTGGAAGCTTGGCTTCCAACAGAGTCCTCAAGGGGAAGCAGACACAGCTTGTTCACTGCCCGCCTTATTACTCCAGACGCGGTCCTCAATTCTGCAACTCGAGCGACGCCGTCTCTGTCAGGAATCAACTGCATGACTCTCGCCAAAGGCCATCTCATTGGTAGATTCTCATCCTTAACAAGAACGACGTTGTCCACGGCTACGCCAGGCTTTGGGGTGCGCCACTTGGAACGCTGCTGGAGCAACGTCAAGTTCCTTCCATCGCGACCAAAAGATTTGCTGAAGAAAGGAGATGCGCTGCCAAGAGTCAAGCCGATTGTAGTTTAGGCCCGTTATATCTGGCTCGTCAAACGACGAAGGCGGACCACCATTGAGAAAATGCGCCGGAGTGAGGACGTCCAGATCGGCAGGGTTCTCTGAAATGGGAACTAAAGGTCTGGAGTTAATAACTGCCGAGATGTGGCACACTAGCGTCCTCAGCTCGTCGAAGGTCAGAACCGCCGTACCCACAGCGCGGTAGAAATGATGTTTGGCCGTTTTCACCGCCGCTTCCCAAAGTCCACCGAAATGGGGCGACCGTGGAGGGATGAACCGCCAGTCAATCGTCTCCGAAAGGCAAAAATTCTGAACGGAGCCTTAATGCTCGCTGCTGAGAAATAACCTTCGAAGTTCCAGAAGTTCATTCTTGGCGCCGACAAAGTTGGTGGCGTTGTCTGACCAAATTTGCTTCGGCTTCCGCCGGGTGCATATGAACCTCTTGAGTCCGCACAGAAACGCAACTGTCGAGAGATCCTTGATCAGCTCCAGGTGCACTGCCTTGGTTGCAAAGCATATAAATACGCAGACGTAGCATTTAACCGCGGGCTTGTTGCGAGTGAATGTGTGCGACGGTGAGCCCAGGATGACGAAATCCATTACAAAATTTGTAAATGTATGCAAACACTCGTTGCAGTGAGGGGTACGAATTTGCAAATTTGGAGCTAGCGTGAACGACGCTTGAAGCGTGAAGCAATTAAGGCGCTACCACAAGGGCGCGCGCAGCCTCCAGACACAACCCAGCCCAGACGAGTTTTTTGAAGCAATGGCAGTCCTGGCAACAACTTTATCTGACCTACGCACAGCAGCTCATAGAAAAGGCTAACTCCTATTAACAGGTCAACACGCTGAGCTTTATGAAATTCCGGGTCGGCAAGCTGCAGGTTTTCTGGAATCTTCCAGTCCCCAATGTCCACATTAAAACTTGGCTGCCGATCCGTGATATTGGGAGCGATAACTGCTGTTATGCTCGTTGAGAAATCCGAAGTGACAGACCGCATCGCAATTCCTACCGAAAATCCATCAGTCGCGAAATTGGAATCCCCGATTCCAGTGATGGAGCCGGACGACCTCGACCTCTTAAGTTGCAGTTGATTTGCAAACCGAGAGGTGATCAAGTGCAGTTGAGAGCCAGAATCTAACAAGGCACTGCAGGGAACGAACAGTCCCGACCGATTCTGCACTAGAACGGTTGCAGTGGCTAGCAGCACAAGGTCACTACCGAGATCCTGGGCAATTAGAGTAGAAGAAGTCAAAAGCGGGGCAGAAGGCTCAGTGTGGGAGCTTGAAGACACCGGAACATGTGGCTGCGAGGAAGGCGGACCATCTAGATGGAGCAGCGTATGATGATTCCACAGGTGCGGCAGCGGCTCGAGCTGCACTGGCGTAGCTGATGACCTGCCTTTAGGCAATTTAGGCAAAGTGCTAGTCTCTTTGCCTCGCGCAGACGATCTACTGGCGCAAAGTCTCTAAACTGCGGGCAATAATATATGGCATGCTCTGCACTATGGCAAAGCATGCAACCAAGAGAATTTTGGGTGGTAGCAACTAGCGTCGAACGATTTCTGCCCACCTGAACGCCTGGCGCATAGGTTGCCATGGCGCAATCCACGGCCTCCAAAGTCCTACATCGCTGCTCCAGGAATGCAGCCATCGATTCCCACGACGGAATAAGATTGACAAAGACCGGATCCTCCAAGCGCTCCTCCCACTTAGCTTGGCTCGCCGCATCCAGCTTTTGCGGCAGCACTTGCACTATGATGCAGCCAGCGATTTGCTCAGTGGTGCCCAAACCCTTCAACGCACGAATGTGAGCGTTAAACTTGTCCGACAATTCACGAAGCGATGCCACTGAACCATTCCGTACTACCTTTAAACCCAGTATCTCGGTGATGTGCGCCTGAAAAACGAGACGCCGATTATCAAACCTTTTTTGAAGCAACTCTAAAGCCGCTTCGTAATTGCCGTTTGAGATCTCCAATGATCGGATAGTTTTCAGCGCTGAATCCCTCAAACATGACCGCAGATGTTGAAATTTCTCAATGTTGGAGAGGTCCGGATGGCTGTCGATTATGCTCGTGAACACGGAGTAAAAATCCGCCCAGTTTGCGTAGCCTCCGCCAAACGTTGGCAGCTGCAAAGGCTGCAACGGCATCGGCCTCGGCCGCAGCTGCGTCTTATGACCACTACACTGGTGGGGCACAACACCTTCCGCAAGCGTTGAGTGCGGCGCGAAATGCACATTGCGTTTGGCTATTTCCGCGCGCACACTAGCCTTGAATTCAACGATGAATTCATCGAAACTGTCGCTCATTTCACTGCCAATTTCGTCGAAATCCAATTCCTCCAGTTCTGTATGCAGAACATTGAAGGCACTTTGCAGCTCATCAATTTGCTCCAGCCTCACCGTAAGAGTGGGTTCGTCGTATCCGCTCAGCGTCTCATTAGACAGCGACGTTTGTAGCCTCTGCAACCTGCTGAACAGCGCATTGGCTTTGCGCTTTAAAAAGGTCACCCTGTTTTTGTCACTTTCAGCGGGCATAGCAACAAATCGCTTTTAATTCGGTTCAGCGGGAAGATGAGCACAAAACAAATGCCGAAAATGCAAGCGGAGTCAATGCACGTAACGATATATGTAGCAATGTATGTATGTACATATATATGTAATGCTAGCCGAAGAAAGTTTGTTTATTTTCCGATACTGTTTATTTTGCGAATTGTTTACGGCAGCTAGGGCCGACAAAGAGCTATATCGAATACACAAGTTGAGTCTTTGCCGAAAAACGAAGAAGTGACAATTGGCGGGACAGACAGCCGAAATGCAGCGCCCAAGCTTAACGTAGGTAGATAACAAAGAGAACAAGGAATGAGCGCCGTACAGATAAATGCGTGCGAGAACAGCGGTTTGCACTATGGGCATCGCAACGGCTACCACTGACTATTTCGGCTTACAATATTAAGAGTATGAGATTAGTCTACTGCACAGTTTTGGCGGCTGCATGACCCAACAGTTGTGTAAATCTATTATTCCCCTGTGAGGGACCGGTACAACATTTTTTAATTCAAGGCAGAAAGAATAGGCTTCTGGTAAAGTCCTTGGATTACGGACCAACAACCACCTTGAGCAATCGCCGCTGACGCCTCTCATGAAGACGTCCAGCGCCTTGTCCCTATAAGTTTCGATAATAGCACTCACGACGACAGGCTCTCTATTGCCACTCCTCAAGTTATTCAAAATCAAAGAGAATTGGATATTTCTAGGGTCTGGGTACCCTGATTTAGTTGGCATAATTGGTGTTCTAGGGTACGAAGGTCCTTCTTATCGGCGTAGTTGAGGGAAAGGACGCGTTTGATTTCTTCCCTCAATTCGTACTCGTTGCGGGCCCTAGTTAACGGTACCGCCTGAGTACCAACAGGATTCCTGTTCTCGAAATCCCCCTCTAGGGTAACTAACCTAGCGCTCAACTTCTTATTGTCTTCTGTAACTAAGTTAACCGCGGTAATCAAATTGTTCAACGTATCGTTGAATTTGGCAAGGGTTTCTTTAATCTCTTCCATTCTAGAAATTCGTAGGAAGGTGATACAAAAAGTAAGCAAGGACGTGAAACCCGGATCAGTAAGAGCTAATGCGGGACTTTTTAAACGGTGGTCAAGTTGTCACCAATGTTTGAAAACAGGGAAGCAGCGAAGAGTTTTTAGCTTAAGAGTCTAAATGAGCTTCCTCAATACTCGAGTTTATATTTCGTTTTTATTAATTCTGACCTATTGGCAAAGTTTTTCACTCACCGTTGTATATGATTGCCTTTCTTGTTTGTTCTTCGAACTTGTACTCTTACGTTTGAATTGATCTGTTAATGAAAGGAAAATTTATTAGTAAGGTCGCATAAATTGCATATTTTGTATAATTTTTTCTTAATAAGTCTTTCTCTTGTTTAATGATGTTATCGTTAAATCGGTTGATATAATTTTTAACAGTGCAGTATGCCGTGATAGAGGTGCTGTTTGTTTAGGATTATTGATTGGATTCCCGTATACTTATTGGGGCACCGGGCGCGAAGGTCCGTAGATATCCCTTTTGGCACACAGCCTACTAAGGTACGGTTGCCTTACAGACTACTGGGCAGCTTTTTCGGACGCACTGCGCGCCTCTTAGCCTTTCCAGTAAACCACTTTATACTTGAATATCAAGAGATTGTTATGAAATGGGGCCGCTCGCAAATAAATTACCGCCGCGGTTTTCGTTTACTGTTTTATATTGGTGTATAGCCACGATATTTTAACTCTCGCGAATCAGCGAAATGCTATACCGCCGCAGTGCGTAGTGGTTTTTCATTACGCGGAATCACTACAACTTGTGTGCCCCGGGGAAGATGATGTTCGCATATTGTCGCGCAGTTAATCGCATGGGCGAGGGGCGTCTGCGGGGCTCGGCAAAGGCAGGTTGATTACCTTAACCAGAACGGGTTATTGGCTCCGGGTGAGAGCAAGTCGTTAACTTGTATATACATATGTGAATGGTACACTATCGTCTTTGTCAGCCATAATGTTAGCGCAGTGAGTTTCGATCGCATTGAAATTCTACGCACAGCTGGCGTGTGTCGCACACCTCTTATACGTGCTTACCAAACGTGCATCGAACCACACTCGGCGTCAGCGACAACACGCTGGCGCCGCGCCTTAACGGTTCTTCCCAAAACTACAAAATACACGCTGGCCCCGCGCTATAACGGTTCTACCCAAAACTACAAATGCACTCTGGCGCTGCGCTATAACGGTTCTTCCCAAAACTACAAAATACAGGCGACCAATAACTGCGATAATAGAGGCTGATGCAATATTTCCATTACGTTGAAATACACTAAAAGCATACCCATACACTAACACATGCAAAAGTATGCTCCGACACGGCCATCCTGACCATTACACGACCTCGTGAATTATTACCAACAATGCTTTGTTCTTTATAACTTTAATGCAACAAAACCATTTTCAAATCACACTTACATTAACAAATTAAATTTCACATTTCAATATCATTCTTAGAGTAATACAAACTTTTTAACATAATTCAATCATTACAATATCTAATGCGCCATACGCCATGATCAAAACAATTGTTTCGCACTTTTGCTTACATTATTATTATAAATTTCTGTAGTGTCACTTGCTGAAGCTTATATTTTAATCATTTCATTAGTCTCTTTCAACAGCTTCCTTTTCCATTTCCTTATCACTGTCTCTTTTAACAGTTTCATTTTCCATCTCTTCATTTAAATTCCTTTTACATTTTTCTAATTCTTGTACTTGCCAATCTGGCATTTTTTCTATGTCATCGTGAGCATATTTATATTTTCTATTGTTCGTCAACGACCTGAGCATATATCTATCCCCATCCAACAATTCAGTTATTTCAAAGGGCCCTCTAAACTTCGGGCTCAACTTTGTTTGATGCCTTTCTTCATTTTTTAACAACACGAAATCTCAGACTTGACATCCAACAACTTTGGCTTTTCCTTTATTAAATTGCGCCTTGTTATATGCTGCTGCAGCTGAAATATTGCGAACTATCTGTGATCTTACTTCTGCCAAATCAATCTCATCTACCGTATCGCAAGGTGGAAGCAACCCCAACGGGCAAGCGACTTTGCCAATAAACAGTTCTAAGGGACTTGTCTTGGTTGCTCTACTAACCGTACAATTTAACGCTAATTGAACCTCTCCCAATGCATCTTGCCAAGAGCGGCTGCTAGTCTCAACTGCAGTCAATAAGTTTTTTAAGGTGCTCATAATGCGTTCGACTTGCCCATTAGCTCTACTTGCACCAGTCGCAATCAAATGTAAATTTATTTTCTGTTGATCACAAAACTCACTCCAAACAAAGATATAGCCGACGACACAGCCTTTATGCAATTCTCAACGTCAATCTTAATAGTGTAGGTTAGATAAACAAATTTAGTAAAGGCACTTACTCGGACGATTATATACTCTTTCTGATCAGCTTTGCCACTCAACTTTCCAGTTATGTATATATGAACGGTGTGCCAAGGGATATTTACTTTAGATATTGGATTAAGGCTTGCTTGAATTTTGCCGGAAGAAGTCTTTGACATTTTACAAGTAATGCAGTTTTCAACGAACTTTCAAACATATTTAGACATGTTCTCAAACCAGTAAAAGTCATAGGCCTTATCTAATGTCTTCTCCCAACCCAGGGGCATAACTGCTTCATGAATTTTATTTATAACAGACCATCCAAATGATCTTGGAACAATTCGAGTTCTACCGATTCACTGAATTTTCTGATATAATATTCCTCCTCTCAATTCATAAGTTTTTGCAACCTCCGCAGGAAAAGAATAATCTTTCAATTTATTTACGATAATTACTATTTCGGATTCCTGACGCTGTTCAGCCAAAAGCCAATTACTGGATATTTCTGCTAGATTAACTCTTTTTTCAGGAATCTTGCCCTTTGTAGCAACTACATCAGCTGAAGTCAAATTTCTCGAAAAGAAGTCAAAAAGAAAGTCAAATAAGCCCACCATCCTTGTAACCTGGGAGATAGGTCAAGTTTGGTCCTTGATGCTTTAAGAGAGTTACAGTCAGTAAAGACAAAAAAATTTCTACCCAGTAAATAATGCCGAAAATGTTTTACAGCCAAAACAACAGCAAGAGTTTCCAATTCATAAGAATGGTATCGTGATTCAACAAGTGAAGCAGCCTTACTAAAATATTCGACGACATGAGGCCTATTATTGATTTTGTGTAATAAGATTGCACCGTATCCACGAGAACTTGCATCTGTATGCAACTCTATTGGGGGTCGCGGGTCAAATATTACTAAAACTGGCTTATGTGTAAGGATAGAGATAATTCTTTGTCTAATGCTCTGCATTCCAAATAAATTCATTCCTTTCCGAAGTCAAAAGATATAGCGGCTTCATAAAGCAAGGAAATCCCTGCATAAATTGTCTAATATAAGACGCTAATCCTATAAATTGTCGTAAAGCAGAGACCGACTGAGGGGGTGGTAAAGCAGTTAACGCTGCAATTTTTAACGAATTTGGAGGAATTTCACCTGCACTCACTTCGTATCCCAAATATTGAACTGTTGACTTAGAAAAGAACATTTTTTTAAATTTAATGTAAATCCAGCCTTGGTGAGAAAATCAAGAGAAATCTAACCTTTCTAAGGCCTCACTTTTTGTTGAAGCAGCCACCATTGCGTCATCCATATAAACGACAACAAATGTATTTGCAAGATCTCCAAGTGCTTGCATCACTGTACGCTGAAAAACAGAGGGAGCATTTTTGAACCCAAACGGCATTGCCATGTCTAAGCATGTAAAATATTTCGCCCCATGAAGTCTAGCTATCTGATCTGATATAAGAGGCAAAGGATATCTATCAGAGACCATATTTGCTCGGTTTTATAATCTTACACTCCAATAGCTCCTTAATTTTTTCAGCCACTAATTCTCTTTCATTTGGACTAAGCCTTTATGGTCTTCTTTGAACAATTCTATTTGGGTCTACCAATTTCATTTTCATTTCTCCAGAGCTAACTCTAGACAAAGGAGTTCCGTTAATAAAAGATTTTGAGTACTTTCCCATTAGACTTTTTAGTTTCTTTAGATCTTCACCAACAAAATCAGTATTTAACCCACAACGTTCTACATCATTTGAACAATAGTTTACAGTTTTTGATCTGACAATTTCAAATTGGCCAGGTTATACTACTACATTAAATCCTGAGAACACTTCTCGACCAATAATGATATCAATTCTTAAATGCACATCGTCCAAAACATGAAACAATATCTCAATACAATAGTTGTTAATTTTTACGTTGCTGAGTATTTGCAATGTTCCCTGCAATATGTTGAAATATGGCCACGTTCACCACAGTCAAAATAGGTTACATCCGATTTTTGCTGGTGACCAACTGCGCTCCTGTCGTTGCTGTCCTTAGCACGATATGAAAGATTTTGCTGCTGTTTAGTTCTGCATTCGATCATCTTGTGGCCTAGTTTTCCACAGAAATGACATCTTATTGTTGAAAGTTTATGACGTTTTATTCCAAACGGAGCCGCTTCTTCTTGCAGAGTTTTCTTCCTTTTGTTGAAGGTAAATGCTTTGAGTTCCGATTTCAATTCACTTCTGGTCCGTACATTTGAAGTAAATGTCAATCGCCGCAATCTGCTATCCACATCTGCCATCTTAGCAAGTGTTACAGAAGCTGCTATTTCCTCCACATTCATATCACGCCATTTCGTAATAAGTGACGTCATCATGCGACTAGCATAATTGGAAAGGCATTCACCGTCAGTCGGACTATCTGCCAGCATTGCCAAAAACATAGCCGCTGGAGTTTCCGCACTGGCAAAACGCTGAACGAAAAGTTCTTTAAATTCGGCCCAAGTTATGCCAGGATAACATATTTGAGCCAGCCACTGCGAAGCACTACCTTCCATCGCTGCACTCAAAGCCATCACCAACGCGCTGCCTTTTATGGTGTTTTCTGTTAAAATTATGTCAACTGTAGAGCACCACGCCGTTGCATCGGCGCCAACAACGTCTGCGTTGAATTTGTATTTGTTGTTTCGGATGCCGTTGTTTGCAGTGTTTTAACGAGCTCGATAAAATTTGTATTTTGTATTTCCATTAAATTCCGCCATGGCCCACTAGACATATCAGGTAGCGAACCCGATCCCACTTCTGATGTCAAAGGTACACTTTCGCCTTAATGTTAGCGCAATGAGTTTCGATCGCACTGAAGTTCTACGCACAACTACCGTGTATCGCACACCTCTTCTACGTGCTTACCACACGTGCATCGAACCACACTCGGCGTCAGCGACAACACGCTGGCGCCGCGCTATAACGGCTCTTCCCAAAACTACAAAATACACGCTGGCGCCGCACTATAACGGTTCTTCCCAAAACTACAAATGCACGCCGGCGTCGCGCTATAACGGTTCTTCCCACAACTACAAATGCACGCTGGCGCCGCGCTATAACGGTTCTTCCCAAAACTACAAAATACAGGCGACCAATAACTGCGAAAATAGAGGCTGATGCCATATTTCCATTATGATGAAATACACTAAAAGCATACCCAAACACTAACACATACAAAAGTATGCTCCGACATATACATATATGTGATTCGCCTTTTGTGCTTTTCACTGTACATATTTATCTATTAATTATAATTACCTTTCTGTTATTTCAATGATGTTCCTTAAGTTTATCAGTTCGACTTTCGCACTGACCAGACGTGTCTCCGCAAGTGTTTATCTCTAATCACAGTTACAAACCAAAGCACTGCTACGAACCAAAAAATATAACAAAGAAAAAAAAAGTTCTGATACAGTTACGCTATCAGCAATATGGGTCCAGATGATCCACCTGATAAGACCCCTAACCTTAACGAACCACGGTTTCTAATTATAAAACGTAAAGACAATCAATCAATCTCCGATAAAAAACAAACTGACTTTACCAGTAAAGGAGAAGTTATATAAATTTGCTAAAAAAAACACGTGAACGGAATCAAAACTGGCCTCCAAGCATTTAAACTACAAAGACTTAAAATCATGGGAGAGCTCACAATTAAAGTTTCGGAACACTTAACGCTCAATACCACAAAAGGCGTTATTTACTCAAATGATTTACGCCCCCTCGATACTGGATTAGTCATTCTTACTTTCGCCATTGTCTCTACTCCGGAGAATATAACAATAGGCTATGAATCAGTTAACGTCCGCGCTGCAACAACTGCTTCCGGTTCGGACACATCTCCAACGTATGCCGCAACAGTAATCTCTGCATCAACTGTGCAAGCGATTTCCACACCAATCCAGAAAATGAAAAAACGTGTTCTTATGACAAAAACTGCGTTAACTGCAAAGACGCCAAGATACCCGACAGCAACCACTCTTCAATTTACAGCGGTGGCCCGATCTTTGTCAAGCAGCAAGAATACCATGCCATAAAAACTCTGGAAAAAGTCGACGTTAAAAAGGCTATTTCAATCTTCAACTCGAGGCACGCCCACGACGGATCAATGTTAACACCAACCTAGCAACTAATTATAATAAAAAAGACAATCCCACTAACCATCCACATCCAAAGATGCGGCAATTATTGCTGCTCGAAAACACTAAATACCACTAGCGAAATAAAACACTCTCCCAGCTCACCTACAACTACCTCTCTCAGCTCCTTCATTAAAATTTTGTCCAAAAACTTATCTAATAGTGCGAAAACCCTACTAAGGCGAATGAAAATAAAAACAAGAGAGAACGCTATAGTCAAGTTCCCCGACTATGTGATACCCGTTACTCAGCTGTCAACAGCTGTTTGTGGGCGTTAGAGTGGGCGTGGCAAAAATTTTTTTGGGAAATCAATAGAAATTTTTAAGACTAATTCAAAAATGAAAAAATATCAAAACATTTTTCAAAAGTGTGGGCGTGACAGCTTTGGGCGGTTTCTGGGCGTTAACGGGGGCGTGGCAAAAAGTTTTTTGGCAAATCAATAGAAATTTACAAGACTATTACAAAAATTAAAAAATATCAAAACATTTTTAAAAAATGTGGGCGTGGCAGTTTTGAGCGGTTTGTGGGCGTTAGAGTGGGCGTGGCAACATGAATCGACAAACTTGCGCTGCTTCTATGTCTCTGGAGTCTGTATGCATAATCTGAACTTTCTAGCTTTTGTAGTTCCTGAGATCTCGACGTTCATACGAACGGACAGACGGACATGGCCAGTTCGTCTCGGCTATTGATCCTGATCAAGAATATATATACTTTATATGGTCGGAAACGCTTCCTTCTGCCTGTTACATACTTTTCAACGAATCTAGTATACCCTCTTACTCTACGAGTAACGGGTATAACAATTAAACACTTTAAAAAACCGTCTCGAAATTACAGCGGTACTCACTGTAGTTGATGTCGAACAGCGTAGGCCTCCAGATATCTGCATATCATCTTAACTCCTTCTTTGATAGCATTTCTCTAATTCCCAACCAACCTTAGGTCTCTAAGAATTCCTCAATGGAACATAAATGGCTATGTCAATAACTACCACTGAGCTGCAAACATTAATAAAAGAGCACCACCCATATATATGTAACGATAACTACGATATGCGATGATCGATAATCATCGCAAAGGGTAGCGTCGTGAGCGCAGGCAGAAGACGAAGAAGGAGTTATAAGAAAAAGGACAAGCATAGAGTCAGTCGAAGAAGAACAAAGCGAGTTGAAAGTTGTGCAGTAAAAATACGTCAAGCCGAAAGATGTCGTGTCCGGAGTTAGGCAAAGTTGTGTAGTCGTTGTATGTCCGGAGATCAAGAAGTGTTGGCATGAGTCATCTTTTTATTAAATACCAAATACAATAAGCAAACTATTATAATATCAAAATATTACTAAGATAAACATCTACATTTGGGGGTTCAACCAATAAAACAATAAAAAGATGACCCATTTGTAAAGGGCAGAAAGTTGAACAGTTGTGGAATTACGTCAAAAGTGCCTAATATAAAGTTGTAAATAAAAAGTTGTGAAATTTCGCAAGTTGGTTGGCGCCGGTCGGAAATTTCTAGAAGCGTGGGAAATTTCGCAAGTTGGTTGGAGTCGGTCGGAAATTTCTAGAAACGTGGTGAGTTTCGCAAGTTGGTTGGCGTCGGTTGGAAATTTCTAGAAGCGTGGTGAATAAAATTGAGTTGGCATCAAGCAGCGAATACGAAAGCATGAGTGAGGAGTAGAGAAAGGGACAGCGATATGGTGCTGTCACACGGTCGTCGGCAAAGCGAGGAGACGAATATGAAAATGCAGAAGAGCATCGTCTATCAGAAGTGTGTGCAGACCAAATAAAAGAGATGCAAGTTATAAAAGTCTACAACAAATACTTCAGCAGCTTACTCTTAAGATTCAAGCTGATGAAATTACCCAGAAAGAGCCGAAAGTAACTGCAGACAATTTTGCAAAAATTGTACCCGACTTCGATGGCATCAGCATCCCAGTGGAGATTTGGCTTGAAAATTTTGAGCATAATGCAGATGCATATGAGCTTACGGAAAAACAACGATATGTGCAGGCACGAGGAAATATGGTTAACAATTTTGCAAAAATTGTACCCGACTTCGATGGCGTCAGCATCCCAGTGGAGATTTGGCTTGAAAATTTTGAGCAGAATGCAGATGCATATGAGCTTACGGAAAAACAACGATATGTGCAGGCACGAGGAAATATGGTTAAAATGACCAAGTTTTTTCGGGAGTCAGAGTTGGTGAGCACATATGAGCAACTTAAAAATGTCCTAATGGGCGAATTTAAGCGCGCGACGAAAAGTGCCGATGTACATGCAAAGTTGACGCACAGGAAGAAGAAGAGCGACGAAAGCATGCACGAATACATGCTAACGATGACAAAAATTGCAGCGCTTGGACAAATCGATGTTGACGGGCTGGATATTAAGAGCGAGTTCAATTTTGCATTGCACGGCAGCAAATCATACAGCGAACTGTTGGAAAAATATGAAGTATAGGAGAGCAAGTGTGTTATCGAAAAACCGCAAAAGCAATACAGTGGTGGCAGAAAAAATATAACCGATGGAAAAAGTATTCGTTGCTACAACTGCGGTTTTAATGAAGACATGAGAAAAGACTGCAAGGCAGAAACAAAATGTTTTAAATGTGCGGGCAGCAGTCATATATCTTCAAATTGTCCACAAGCTGTAAAAAGTGTTCAAGTCGTAAAAGATACTAAGCGCTTGAAAGTAGTTTTGCTGAACGGTACAGAGGTCGCCTGCCTTGTGGACACAGGATCCGATGTGTCAATCGTATCTCAGTCTTTGTACAATAAACTTCAAAGTACTGTGATGCAGAAGTGTTATTCCGTTCTACGAGGCCTTGGAAACGCTAAGACGCAGCCGCTAGGTTCATTTATGGGCAGAGTACACGTTGACGGGATCGAAGCCATACAAAAGTTTGTTGTGATACCAAACAATCACATCGAGAACGACGTAATACTTGGCTTTGACTTTGCATCGCAGTTCTGCGTGACTTTGAATGACGGAAAATTCATCTTTACAAAGGCGTCAGAGCGGCCGGAATGCGCTGAATCAAAAAAAACTAAGTATGTACAATATTGTTGAGACTGGTAATCACATAGATGCTTCTCCACAGTACAAGCCGATCATCGAGTCAATGATAGCAGAGTACAAGCCAGCCGAAAACAACGCTAAATGCCCGGTGTCGATAAAGATCGTGCTAAAGGAGCGTACAAAACCATTTCGTTATCAACCAAGCCGTCACTCAGCTGTGGAATCCGAGTCGATCAGAATACAAGTTGACGCCTGGTTGCAGGATGGCATTGTGCGCAAATCTTCATCGAACTTTGCCAGTCGAGTCGTCGTGGTCAAGAAGAAGGATGGCACGGACAGAATCTGTGTTGACTTTCGTCAATTAAATAGTATGGTACTTAAGGACTGCTTCCCAGTGCCACGCATGGATGATGTGCTGGAACAGCTTCAGTCCGCAAAGGTATTCGTAGTTATGGATCTGGAGAATAGCTTCCACCACGTACCAATTGAGGAGTCCAGCCGCAAGTTTATAGCGTTCATAATGAAGGAAGGGCTTTTTCGAAGTCGAGCATCGCTCCGGCAGCAGGATGAAGCACGTTGACAGTCTCAGCCGATATCCACAAGATGTTTTTGCCATAACTTCAGAAGTTGCAGCTAGATTAAAAGTTGGCCGGGAAAAGGATAACTACATTAAAGCTATAGCAGAAATATTAAAATTGCAGCCGTATGAAAATTTTAAGCTGAAAGGTGGAATTGTATACAAAACCATGAACGGCAGTGACTTGTTGGTCGTACCCAAAACAATGGAGCATGAAGTTATAGCGGATGCACACAGTGTTGGCCATTTTTCATTGCAAAAAACAATTCACACCCTACAGCAGCAGTTCTGGATACCATATATGGAACAAAAAGTATCCCAGCTGATTAACACTTGCGTCAAGTGCATTATTGTCAACAAGAAGTTGGGAAAGCCAGAAGGATTTTTGAACTGCATTGAAAAGGGAAATAAGCCACTTCATACCCTCCACATCGACCAATTGGGGCCCATGGATTCAACGTCAAAGGGCTACAAATACATATTTGCAATCGTAGATGGATTTTCCAAATTCGTATGGCTTTTCACCACTAAGAGCACCGGCACCGATGAAGTTGTAAAAAAGTTGGAGGAATGGTGTAATATTTTTGGTCAGCCGCTACGCATTATCAGTGACAGGGGCGAGGCATTTACCTCAAACAGCTTTGAAGAATGGACAACAACAGGAGTTGCTCGTGGCAACGGTTAGATAGAGCGAGTCAACAGATGCATTCTATCAATAAACAGCAAGTTATCAATTGATGACACTTCAAAGTGGTACAAGCATGTATCCCAGGTGCAGAAAGCGATCAATGCCCATATTCATTTCTCGACGTCGAGAGAGCTGAATTACGCAAGGAGGTAAAAACACATATTCAGCAGGCGCAGCAGGCGCAGCAATAGTATAAAGACGGCTATGATCGCAAACGCAAGGGCGAGCGTACATATAAAGAAGGAGATCTGGTAGCTATTAAACGAACTCAGTTTGTGACTGGCAAAAAACTAGCTAGCAGTTTTCTCGGGCCATATGAAGTAACTAAGGTAAAAAGAAACGGCCGATACGATGTACGGAAAGCAGCTCAGGTGGAAGGCATTACAATAACTGCAACATGTGCAGAAAATATGAAGCTATGGAAGTACGCGTCTACAAATGAAGATCTATGATCGTCTGGGTCAGGATGGCCGAATGTAACGATAGTTACATATCGCATATCGATCGCATATCGATTGATCGATAATCATCGCAAAGGGTAGCGTCGTGAGCGCAGGCAGAAGACGAAGAAGGAGTTATAAGAAAAAGGACAAGCATAGAGTCAGTCGAAGAAGAACAAAGCGAGTTGAAAGTTGTGCAGTAAAAATACGTCAAGCCGAAAGATGTCGTGTCCGGAGTTAGGCAAAGTTGTGTAGTCGTTGTATGTCCGGAGATCAAGAAGTGTTGGCATGAGACATCTCTTTATTAAATACCAAATATAATAAGCAAACTATTATAATATCAAAATATTACTAAGATAAACAATTGTGCTAAACAATAAATATCCTACATATATTAACTTTGCAAGAGATTCATCTTAGATTCAACTCAATATACCCTATTCCCAAACTATCTTTTTCCCACACTCAACTCATCACCTTCTTATGGTGGTGTTGGAATACTTATTCACAAGACAATTCAGTTCACAGAAATTTCTCTCGCCACTGATTTCGATGCAATCTGCATTGAGATATGCTCCTAAAGAAAATTAATATAATCTCCACTTACCTCCAATCAAAATCCATGTTTAATATCAAAAATCTGCAAGCAGTAGTGCTCCCTTCAAACAACAAGCCAACGCTAGTTACTGGAGATTTCAACTCGTGGCATAGAAGCTAGGGTTCCCCCACTAACAACAAAAAAGAAGTCATCCTGAAAAAATTCATTATGCAGTCGAACTATATCGTTCTTGATGACAAGAGCCCCACACACTTGAGCACACACAACACTCTCACACACATAGACCTCACTCTCTTTTTGGAAGTGATCACCATCACGCATTTATTTCATTCCACCCAAAACAACTCATTGATAAATAGATCCGCATTTAATACAGACAAAGCTGACTGGAAATATTTTGAATCGCTGTCCAACTCATTTAATCTGACAACCTGGCAGCCATTATCAATAATATTTTTTTTTAAAGTGCACACCAAAGCATACCCAAATTTTCTTCAAGAAGACGAAGGTCAGTACCTTGGTGAAACAAAGGGCTCTAAACCCTACGCATTGCCAAAAACACTACATGGCATGCTCTTAAAAGAAATATTACCACCGAAAACATTATTACAGAAAAAAATCAGCGATCTTTAGGCGCGCCCTTAGAATCTCAAAAAAGGGACGCAATTAACAAGTCTACCGAGGAGATTAATCCTAAGTCGTCCATACAAAAGATATGTACTAATATCCGCCGATTTTGCGGGCTAAATTCTACCAAGAGAATTCACTGTCTAAGTCACCCACACATTCCTAGCCAATTCATCACCCATCAACAAAACATAGCTGACTTGTTCTGCGAAAATTTGTCATCTGAATCACTGGATCGCAATTTCTCCCAAACATTTTATGAAAGCAAAATTAAAATAATTCAAGACAACACACGACACACACCCGACAAAAGAGCTATCCCAATAGAGCTTGACATCAACATTATTGAATTCTCCTTTGCTCTTAACACACTGAAAGGAAAAACTTCAGGCTTTGAGAGAATTAATTATGACACCGGATAATCGACTTACATAATCTTATACAATGCGGTCGCATACCACAACAATATAAAATTAGTGTTATCATTCCCATTCTCAAGCGCGACAAAGATAAAACCGACCCATTATCATACCGCCCAATTTTGCTTACTCTTGCATGGCCAAACTTTTAGATGAAATTGTGGACAGAAGGCTATTGTTGATTGTAACTAACTACAAACTTCTCCACAATAGCCAAACAGGATTTAGGAAAGGCAGTTATGGACAGTCTACTCTTTATATATATCTTGTTAACAAAATCTTGACTACCAAGAATCATCTTTTTATTATCTCGCTCGACTTTTGCACAGCACTTGATAAAATTGGTTTACATGCGATTATCAACCAACTATTAAAGTGGAAACTTAACCCCAAAGTCATTAATTATGTTCCCAATTTTATGACGAACAGGAAGATAAAAGTTAGAGTTGGCAAACATTCCTCCAACACTCTTCCACTCTATAATGGTATCCCACAAAAATCGCCTTTATCAGTGGTATTATTTGTCATAGCATACCAAAACCTGCTTATTAAAATGAATAAAACAAAAAATGGGATATTAAATTTAGATATGATATACAATGACATAACCAACTGGTGCTCTTATTCTGGTGCTAACCTTTCACCCGAAAAGTGTAAGCACATGCATATATGCAACAGCTTTCAACTTTCCAATGTAACATCACTCAAAATTTTAGGCCTGATATTGAACAACAAACACAAGTGGACGTCACACATAGATCATATTGTCGTTGCTCTGATGAAACGGCTTAATATTATAAAATGTCTATCTAATCCAAAATGCAATTGTAGCACATTAACACTAATTTCTGTAGTGAAAGCTTAAATTTTGCTTTACCACTCTATGGAACTGCTCCAAAAAGTATCCTAAATAAAGTTAACTCGACTTTAAATTCAGCTATTAGACTATTTCAACTCGAAATATGCTGTTTGAGGCCATCATTGCGCCTCTCGCCATTAGACAAAAGCTCCTTACCACGTATCTATTCACATGCATCAGCCCATTTGTAATATTATAAAAAAATATAAAACCCCTAAGGAGGGGTCTCAGAATACAAACCAAACTCAATAGCAATAAAACATCCTTTATTTACACGGATGGGTCACAAATAAAGGATCTCACTGGCTTTGAGGTGACAACCAATTCTAGCATTCTAAAAATGTGAATTCTTCCAACCTATTCTACCGTCTACACAGCAGAAATAATAGCCATGTATGAAGCCATAATAACACTCAAAAGAAATTTGCTGAGATTCATTATTATCCCTCAATGTTATTAAAAACACCTATTATCTACAAATTATCCCACTGAAATTCGAAACTTACTAATTAGACACTTTCCAAAATTCACTCTTTTGTGGATTCCTAGCCATGTCAACATAACTGGCAATGAATTTGCAGATTTAGCAGCCAAAAATGCTTTACGCCATCCATATGTCTCTAAATATTTCAACTCCCTTGCTAATAACACATTCTTGCATTCCTCAAATTGGTACCAAAACATCATTAAAAATAAATTAAATATCTCACATTTTCTAACAAAAACAAGAGAGAACGCTATAGTCGAGTTCCCCGACTATCTGATACCCGTTACTCGGCTATTGGAAGTGCGAAGGAGAAATTTCAACACTGACAGTTTTTTGCGGTTTGTGGGCGTTAGAGTGGGCGTGGCAAAAAGTTTTTTGACAAATCAATAGAAATTTTCAAGACTAATTCAAAAATGAAAAAATATCAAAACATTTTTCAAAAGTGTGGGCGTGGCAGTTTTGGGCGGTTTGTGTGCGAGAGGGTGGGCGTGGCAACATGAATCGAAAAACTTGCGCTGCTTCTCTGGAGTCTGTATGCTTTATCTCAACTTTCTAGCTTTTGTAGTTAACCATAACTACATCCGTTTTTTTTGATAATCGAAATTAAATTCAATCAAAGAATAATCGAAAAATACTTCGCAATATGAATTGTTAACAAATGACCGATAAATATCCATAAAATTAATATGCCATGTTGAACACTTAATTTGCAGCATAAAAACATTTTTCATATTCATATTTCATATTCATATTAAAATAACTAAACTGCAGGAGATATTATTAATTAATTCTTGATGTCATGCATTGGACATACGGACGGACAGACGGACATGGACAGATCGACTCGGCTATTGATCCTGATCAAGAATATATATACTTTATACCACCCTCCGCAACCGGCTGCCCTGTTCACACAGACCTCGACGTCAAGCTCCCCACGACAGGAGCTTATATAAAAGATGCAGGCGTTAGAAGAGAAGGCCCTATCGCAATGCAAAACCATTCTAAGGAAAATGAAGATAGCAATGCAGAAGCAACGGAAAATCAGCATGGACGTCAAGGATGGCACCTCAGAAATGAGTGAGCTCTTTGATGTCATAGAAAATTCCCGATCGAGCTGGAAAGCTGCTGAACTAGAGCGCTCAAAGGCTGCGATCAGGAAGGCGTAAGGATGTTCAAGATGCCAAGTCAAGACGCTGAACGACGGGGTCTAATAAGTTGCGACTGCCAGGCTGAGAACGAAGGGCGCAGGGTCGATACGTGCAAGCGCGAAGCGTGCCACACAGACAGTCGATCAGGAAAAGTACGCGGAGTGCCACACAGACAGTCGATCAGGAAAAGTACGCGGAGTACACAGACAGTCAATAAGAAAGTGCGCGGAGAGCCATACAGCCAAGTACACGGAGTACACGGACAGTCAGCGAGAAAGTACGCCACACGGGCAGACGGTCAACGAGAAAGTGCGTGGAGAGCTACACAGTGAAGCGAACAAGCGAAAGTGCAAGTGCGTCGAAGCGAGCATCCAGAGAGAGCTAGCCGTTGCAATTCGAGAAGGAATTATGAAAACAGTTCGTTACAACGCAAGACAAAACCGACAGATTGGCGGAGACATAGTCAACCACAACGTGGCAACGAACAAACAAGCGTGCAACGCTGCAATGCAAAAAATGGGAAATCCTCGAAGACAACACCATGAAGTGTACTGGTGGACAGATGAGATAAAAACTCAGAGAAGCGAGCATCAAAAACAGAAGCCGCCTTACTAGAGCTAGACGGAGAGGACAGTTTACAGAACAGGAAAGTCAGTTTAAGAAATCCAAGAAGGACTTGACCACAGCCATTTGGAAATGGGTCAATACTGACCCATGGGGTATGGGGTATAAAATTAGTGGGTGCAAGCCCCACATACCTTTATTGCGACGGCAAACGAGAGATGCGTGAGGCATTCCCCCTCCTCAACCCAAAAAAAAAAAAAAAAATATTATTATTATTCTACTTCAGTCCGATACAACTATCCATGGAACGGATTTCCTAATAAAAAACCGTTTCCTGCAACTTTTTCAGGTTCTTCCGAATAACGTATTTAATTCCCAGCGGCAAGCACAGGCAACAACCGCAGCGAGGGAATGATACTTACGATATCTTTAACACATTTAATAATTATATTTGCAATACTTGTATTTAACGGCTAATAAATAGAGTTATTAAAAGTAAAATTTCAAAAAACTATATAAAAAATAATTTTTTTTTGTAATATAACTTTGCGTTAACAATAATTAATAATAATTCTTTAATAATTTAATGAACTAATTAATAACTTATGAAATTCTAATTATATACCATATTAAACATTCTTTTGAACTGTATTCTGGAAAAATACGAACCTAAACAGTTTGGTCGGAAGGCCGTTGCGGCGAAGACGAGATCGGTCGCAAACCCGGGTAGGACTTCTCGCTGGGTTGTTAGAATGTGAAATTGATTTGCTAATGTACTTATATTTTGGATGAACAATCTATTTTCTGACGGAGTACGGTGTTGTTTATGATGATCAAGAGGCACTCTTGTGAAGTCATGCTTACGTTTTTGTTCTTGGATTTTGATTCGCTCATGTGGTACTCGGTTGTCGACTTTTACCGTCGGTTACACACGAATTTAAAACATTTTTCGGCTGGAACAAATGTAAATGCTGCGTTGCAAATTTGTTAGCTCTGTCTTTGTCGCTTCGGGCCCATCTACCTGCAATAATTATACCCGTCACTCGTAGAGTAAAAGGGTATACTAGATTCGTTGAAAAGTATGTAACAGGCAGAAGGAAGCGTTTCCGACCATATAAAGTATATATATTCTTGATCAGGATCAGTAGCCGAGTCGATCTGGCCATGTCCGTCTGTCCGTCCGTCTGTCCGTCCGTCTGTCCGTCCGTCTGTCCGTCCGTCTGTCCGTATGAACGTCGAGATCTCAGGAACTACGAAAGCTAGAAAGTTGAGATTAAACATACGGACTCCAGGGACATAGACGCAGCGCAAGTCGATTCATGTTGCCACGCCCACTCTAACGCCCACAAACCGCCCAAAGCTGCCACGCCCACACTTTTGAAAAATGTTTTGATATTTTTTCATTTTTGTATTAGTCTTGTAATATTCTATCGATTTGCCAAAAAACTTTTTGCCACGTCCACTCTAACGCCCTCAAACCGACAAAAACTGTCAGTGTTAAAGACTATCCTTCGCACTTCCACTAGCTGAGTAACGGGTATCAGATAGTCGCGGAACTCGACTATAGCGTTCTCTCTTGTTTTTAATGATAGTTTCTACTTATGCGGTTAAACTGGAATGCGCTTTTCATAGTGATTCTGCATTGTAAGACTACAATCGTTGGAGGACATTCAGATTTAGCCAACCCTGTGAGTGTACAGGTGATAATTCTGGTAGAGATTCCGCAATAATGATGTTGCTAGGGATATTTTTGGTGATTGCAAAGTCAATCAAAAAAGGAATTTTGTGGAATTTTTACAACTGGTTTTTTACAAGGGGTGACGAAAAAAACCAGGTGTAGTCAATGAACCACTTCAACCCTAAGGTGTTGAAAAAATCGAGAAATTGTTGTTTGGATATATAAGGATTGCGGTTTCCTAGTTATACGTTTATTAAAGTGAATGCGGGAGAAGTCAAATAAGTTAATAATAAACGACAAAGAACTTCCCTTGTTCAAATGGGGTTGAGGGTTCATTTGTGAGCTTTGTCAAATCCACGTGTTCTGTGAAAAGGTCGTTCTTAGAAGAATTTTGGTTGACGATACGGATGAAACCGGTTTTTGGGCCTTAGATTAAGAGTAGCTACTTTTTAGCAACTAGCAAAGCGAACGCCAACATCTTTTAAATGGTATCAGAAAAAATTACCTATGATGGAGGTATCTGTAGACGTTGAGGCTGTTCTTGAAAATTACCGACCATTCCTGAATTCTATAGTCCACTGAAGTAACCAATATTCTTTTCATATTGCTCTTAGAAATAACCCCCATCTTAACGAGTTGTAGGCATACAAGTTTACCGTTAAAAAATGTGTATATAAATTATACAATTTGGCAAAAGCACTGCACTTGAGCAAGCCACCAAACAATATTTTATAAAGAACATGCGAGCTGATCGAATCGTAACTTATAACTCATTAAAAATTTTTACAATCGCAAACAAACAATTCAACAAAGTAAAAACAATTTAATGACGAAAAGCTGAACGTTCATGATTATATATATACATGAGTATATGTATATATGTATATATACATGAGTATATATACATGAGTATATCCGGAACCAGCGCGACAAGACCTCACCGCCCGGTAGAAAGTGTTTAGTTTGACGAAACACAGTCTCTACTATTCTTGTGGTTTATATTTATATACATTATATTATTATTATAATTATAATTATAATATTATTACAAGCACCTACGTTACCCACATATACATAAAAATTTATTTGTCAACGCAATTTACGCTAACCAAACAATTTTTTTTTATACCCGTTACTCGTAGAGTAAAAGGGTATACTAGATTCGTTGAAAAGTATCTAACAGGCAGCAGGAAGCGTGTCCGACCATAGAAAGTATATATATTCTAGCCGAGACGATCTGGCCATGTCCGTCTGTCCGTCCGTATGAACGTCGAGATCTCAGGAACTACAAAAGCTAGAAAGCTTCAGATTAACCATACAGACTCCAGATACATAGAAGCAGCGCAAGTTTTTCGATTCATGTTGCCACGCCCACTCTAACGCCCACAAACCGCCAACAACTGTTTTGTTGAAATTTCTCCTTCGCACTTCCACTAGCTGAGTAACGGGTATCAGATAGTCGAGGAACTATAGCGTTCTCTCTTGTTTTAAATAAATTTATAATGTGAACCAGTTAATAAAACATACATACGTTATACATAAATACTGTTTTGCGCGTCGATCTATTTGGCAAATGATGGGATACGAGGGCTTAGGAATATAGCCCGATCGTTTTACGATCAAGCGACAGCTAAGCTGTGGGACAGCGTCGTCAGAAACCGACGGACTTTACGATTCCTATCTTCTTTTCTTGTACGATCAAAAGATTTTAAAAACAAAACATGTTTCGACCCTTTTTGACAGAAATTACAACGAAATTGTTTTTGGAAATTGTTTTCAGAGCCTGTCTAACAGGGTTCATCTTTGAATTTCGTAAAGATTTTAGTTCATCGACAAAAAAAAAACCTTTGCTTATAAAATGTGTTTCGAGTAATGAAATTTGTTCAATTTAGATTAAAACAAGATAGAACGCTATAGTCGAATTCCCCGACTATCTGATACTCGTTACTCAGCTAGTGAAAGTGTGAAAAGAATTTACAACACTGACCGTATTTGGCGGTTTGTGGGCGTTAGAGTGGGCGTGGAAAAAAGTTTTTCTGCAGATCAATAGAAATTGACTATACTAATAAGAAAATAAAAAAGTATCAAAACATTTTGTCAAAAGTTTTGCCTTGCAGTTTTCAGCGGTTTGTGGGCTTTTGGTGTGAGCGTGGGCAAAAAGTTTTTCTGCAGATCGATAGAAATTTATAATACTAATAAGAAAATGGAAAAATATCAAAACATTTTTCAAAAATGGGGGCGTGGGAGTTTTGGGCGATTTGTGGGCGTGGCAACATGAATCGACAAACTTGCGCTGCGTCTATGTCTCTGGAGTCTGTACGCTTATTCTCAACTTTCTAGCATTTATAGTTCCTGAGATCTCGACGTTCATACGGACGGACACATTGTTGTTGCAACATTTTTGACGTGTTACGTTCCTTTCCGTTTCCTTAATTAGTCCTGAATTGAAGGCTTCAGTCGAGGTGTTGCTTCTGTGACTGGGCGTACTGCTCTATAAATTTGGCTAATTGAACTGATTTGCTGACTGCTCAGATGGTCCAGTTTTATATCGATGTGCACTGGGCTCCACGTCCGGACAGACAGACGGACAGACAGGCGGACAGACAAACGGACAGACAGGCGGACAGACAGACGGACGGACAGACGGACATGGTCAGATCGACTCGGTTATTGATCCTGATCAAGAATATATATATACTTTATATGGTCGGAAACGCTTTCTTCTCCCTGTTACATACTTTTCAACGAATCTAGTATACCCTTTTACTCTACGAGTAACGGGTTTAACTATTACAATCTAACAAATTGGCATGTGTCGTATAATTTTGATACAGTTGCAGGCATGCCGAAAATCGGGCTTTTGTGCTTTTTTTACTCCTGATTGAAAAAAAAAATTTGCAATCAGAGATAATATGATCTCATTTTAAGCAGAATTTATAAAGCTTTCATTCTGCATACTTGATTTTGTTGTACTGTGTTTCCCCATCGACTTACGAGGGTCGAAACTAATATTTTCGGGGTGTCGTATAATTCTGGGCAGGAGGTTAGACTTTATCCTATTATCTCTAATCGAATACAGCGAATACTAACATATTTTTAACACATAATTGGAACTTACTAATATTTATATATTTCCTCGTTCCTTTACTATTTTCTATATCGCATCTATTATTAAAGAAGTGTAACTCAATGATGTTCTGCGTGTTCAGTTTGCTGCTTGTCCCAATGTGCGGAAGAGCGGCGATCAGCTGATCGCTCGCTAGTTTCTGGGCAGCGCGTACAACGGGGAGAAGGAGAATGGAGGAGAGGCCAAAATTCAGTCTGAATTTGCACACGACGCTGAATGCCCGTCCCCGGTCTAACTATCTATTTTTTCTTTTACATACACATACACACACACGCCTTTACATGGTGTGTGAAGTGTTTGATGACGGACGCGTCGCGTTAGCGCTCCCGGAAAAACCCCAAAATTTCCGCGTTGAGCCAGCGTGGACGCACCAATGGGTGACAGCGTGCATTGGCGTCACGGCCCCGGTCACTTACATGCGGAAGACTGCTCTCCAGAGGTCCATGGACTGCCAGCAGGACCCAATCTCCAGGCCCATGGGACAGGTCAGGGTGAGAAAATTCGAAGCTTTCTCTTCCGGTTTTTCTCTTCCGTCCGCTTTTCCATGTGTGCAACTAGAGATGCACTGTCACACCAGCTGATCTCACTCTCAGCTGCTAAACCAGTGTTGGAATACGGCTCAGGCTACCGGTCTGGCAGCGCTGCACAGCCGAAGGCGACCCCAAACACAGGTGGCGCTTCTAGTGAAATGCTACTGATCAGAAGCAAATTGCTACATAACTAGCCAAACGATCTCGTCTCTAAACGTAGCATACTTTCCTGGGCTGCTGACGAGAATCCTTGCCAGCAACGCATGGAATCCTTGCGAAAATAGCACCAATAAGATGGGGCTAGGAATAAGAGGTGTCAAAGGTCAAGGAGCGGACCAACAGCCAACCCCGCCGCTAACGCGGTACACCGTAAGACGGGGCTCTGGCGACCGAGCAGGAGCGGTATAACTCCCACCGAATAAAACCCTTTCCCCTTCACACCCCTCTCACCAAAAATCCACGGAGCGTCTGACCCAGAGTGGGCGGCTACGTGGTCTGCGTCTGCGCCATAGTGGCCGGCAGTAAACCCAACCCTGGCAGAAGGGATAAATCTGCAACATAAACCTGGCAGTAGGGATAAAATGCACCCAAGTGAGGAATGTCGGTAAATAACATTACTACTCCAGGTGGCAGCCACTTAGTTGGAAATCCACCCGTGGTTAATCCCACGGCAGGGGCACGGATTCTGGAGGCCCCAAACCACGTTCTAAACCAACCTGGCGAGGTGGTGGCAAGCTTGGCCGCCTCGACAGTGATCGCAACAAGCAATCATTACAGCGAAATGGACAACGCGGGAGCGTTTCAGAGCAGTAAAAAGATCCTGCGTTCGCCGATCCTACCAAGATCACCTGGGCCACCACAGACTGGTGGGTCAGTCCTGGCCGAGATGGGAGATGGACAGGACACGCCGAAGCGGGCAAGGACCCCGAGCAGCCCCTCCGGCTCGAGCCGCAGCACACCTCCAAAGAGGACGAAGGCGGATGGGCAAATTAGCTGCGCCGACAAGCTATCGGAAATCGGACGGGTTCTGGATCAGCTAATAAACCTGACCAACGTGAAGCAGGTGAGGCACATAAACGTGCAGATGAAGGCGATGTTCGCCAGGATGAAGGCCCTCCAAGAAGACGCCAGCCGGGGGCTGGACATGGAGGTCGAACAGCGCCACGCCCTCCCAGGGTGCCCCAAGTGTGGGGACAAACGAAGGAAGACCGAGCAAAAGTCGCAGCAGACCACCCCCAGGCGTAAACGGGACAGTTTCGTGCAAACGGACCAAACGGCAAAGGGAAAGAAGCCGGTGGATAAGAGAGCGAGCCCCCCAAGACAGCAGGCGAAAGCAGCGGAGCAAATCCCGGCTCAGCCAGCGGGAGTCCCAAGCCGTGGGAAGCCGGACACGTGGACGAAGGCGGAGACTAGGAAGAAGGCACGCCTAGCGCGGAGACCCGACGCTGTCATAGTCGAAGCGAAGGGAAAAACCTACAGCGAGGTCTTGGCTTTGGTCACCAGGCGAAGCGACGGACAACTGCAGGAGTTGGGAAGGAACGTGCACAAGGTTCGCTGCACAGCTAGTGGTAACCTCCTGCTCGAGCTAAGCAGGGATGGTGAGAAGAGCGCATCGCTAATGAAGAGCGATCTGGAGGCTGTGCTGGATGGAGTCGCATCTGTGCGAGCTCTGACGCAAGACTCGAGGTTGCAATTCCTCTCGATCTGCGACTTGGACCCATTAGTCGCTAAAGAGGACCTGTCAAAGGCGCTGGTGGACCAGTTCCAAGTTGACGCAAGCTCGATTAAGCTGAAAAGCCTCCGACCTTCCTTCAGGGACACCCAAACGGCAGTAGTGGGCCTGCCGTGCAGCGAGGCACAGGCGGTCCTTGCCAAGGGTAAGCTGAAGGTGGGATGGACAGTCTGTAGAGTCAAGGAGAGCGACTCCAGACCCAGGTGCTTCAAGTGCCTTGAGCTCGGCCATATTGCAGCGCGTTGCAAGAGCACTGCAAATCGCAGCGACTGCTGTCTTAAGTGCGGACAAACCGGGCACAAGATTGCTAGCTGCACTCAAGAGGCCAAGTGCTTCCTATGCACCAGTGCCAAGAGAGCCGACGCTAGGCATATTGCGGGTAGCAGGAGATGTCCTTTGAGTACCAAGCCTCCGAGGAAATGAAGATCGTCCAGATCAACTTAAATCACTGCGAAGCGGCGCACCATCTGTTGTGCCAAACCATGCGCGAAGTCCAAGCCGACGTAGCGCTAATAAGCGAGCCGTATAGAAAAACCCCCGGGTCTGACTACATATTGGATGGTACAGGAAGCGCCGCGATCCTAATCAACGGGACAAGCCGGCCAAGAAACCTGCGCATTGGCTCATTCTATGTAAGGGGGCTGGTTGGCGAGGAGGAAATACGCGAGGTCGCAAAGGATATGCCTTCGGGGAAGGCGCCAGGGCCGGACGGTATCCCAGATATCGCCGTCAAGCTTGGAATGTACGAGCACCCGGAAGCATTCGCAGCCGTCTTCAACCAGTGTCTCACGGAAGGCTTCTTTCCAGAGCGCTGGAAGAGACAGAAGCTGGTACTGCTCCCCAAGCCCAACAAGCCGCCCGAGGACCCATCCTCATACAGACCGATATGCCTGATCGACCACATCGGCAAGGCTTTCGAACGCTGTATCAGCCTCAGACTGCACGAGGCCATCTCCGCTGCAGGGGACCTCTCAGAAATGCAGTTCGGCTTCAGGAAAGCGAGATCGACAGTGGACGCCATAGCAGCGGTCAAGGAGATCGCCTCGAAGGCAATTGAAGGCACAAGATGGCACGGTGGCAGCAAGGAGTACTGCTTGGTGGTAACACTGGATATAAAAAATGCGTTCAACTCAGCGAGATGGGGCGTCACCATAAGGGCATTACAGCACCTAGGGGTACCGGACGCTCTGGTGGGCATAGTCAAGGCCTACTTCAGCGACAGAGTGCTACTGTACGACACAGAAGGAGGCACACTTGAGCACAGGGTGACCTGCGGGGTCCCCCAAGGTTCGGTTCTCGGGCCGCTGCTGTGGAACGCAATGTATGATGGTGTGCTACGGCTGCCACTACCAGGGAGAACCAAAGTAATTGGTTTCGCTGACGATATTGCCGTGGTAATCGTGGCAAAAACCGTCAATGAAGCCGAGAGCCTCGCGAATGCGGCAATCGGCATCATAGTGGAGTGGCTCCAAGCGGTCGGCCTGGACATTGCTCACCACAAAACGGAGGCAGTGCTTATATCTAGCCGCAAGCAGGTAGAGACAGCCACCATCCGAGTCGGAGACACCACGGTCACGTCGGCGCGAGCGATTCGATACCTAGGGGTCTTGTTAGACACTAGGCTAACGTTCAAGGAGCATCTGGCGGAAGCGAACAGGAAGGCGTCGAGAGTCGCTAGGGCTCTAGCGCGAATAATGCTCAACTGCAGGGGCCCAAGACAGGGGCGCAGAATACTCCTACAGTCCGTCTGCAGGGCAACAGCCCTGTACGCAGCCCCAATATGGGCGGAAGCTGCGGAGAAGAGGTCCTACATAAGGGGCCTGGAATCGACGCACAGGCTGTGCGCCCTAAGGGTGTGCTCCGGCTTTCGGACAATCTCAGACGACGCAGCCCAAGTCATAGCGGGAACTCTGCCCATAGACTTGCTGGCCTTGGAGGCGAAGGAGATACACCACGAGGTGAAGAAGATTGTGGGACAGTGCAGCTCGGCCCAGAAGCGAGCCATAAAAGCCAACGCCAGAACCAACAGCTTGGAAAGGTGGCAAAGACGGTGGCAGCAGTCGACGAAGGGAAGATGGACCTTTAGGATCATCCCGGATGTGGTCGCATGGACGCGAAGACAGCATGGCGAGGTGAACTTTTGGCTCACCCAAATGCTCAGCGGGCATGGATGCTTCAGGAGCTACCTGGCCAGGTTTGGCCACGACGATGACAGCCACTGCTCAGAATGCGGCGTCGACGAGACGGCTGAGCACATCATTTTTAATTGCCAGCGATTCGACCGTGACAGGGAAGGCTTCATGGAGGACGTAACGGATCCTTCTACCCTAGGGGAGCGCATGATCTCGGATCAGACGTTCTGGGATCAGATGAGCAACTTCGCTGCAGTGGCGATGAAGAGGCTGCGGGCAGCGGAAAGAGAGAGAGCCGCTCGGAGTCAACAGGATCCTAGCTAGGGATAAGTGAGCGCATCCTGGCCCTGCGAAGCATAGCCTCGCGGTAGTACCGCAGGGACTCCAGGATTTCTCGCACCTCACAACACCTTACAACCCCCCCCTCCCCCCCCCCCCTACACACAACACCCTCCAACCCCCCCACACCATTACAACTTGTACATACTAATATCTACCCACAACAATAAACATGATAAAAAAAAAAAAAAACACGCCTTTACATAATCTTAGCTTAGCTAAATAAATAAGTGAATAATTATAAACGCATAATAAATAAAACTACCATAAATAGACGCAGCAACGGCTGTTTTGGAATTTGGCTTCTTCTTCTTCGCTTATTTTTGGCTTGGAGAAACGCAGGAAAAACGAGCGATACATAGACGCCACAAGTGACGCTCGCTTCTATTGTTTTTTGGCGGATTTTTCGAATCTGGTGCACAAACGGAGTAAGTGGACAAGTTGTGTGCGGGACAAGAATTTATTGCATTTTTTTTATTACATGAATATTTGGGGAGGTGAGTTGCGCTAAGTTTCGTTGTTTTTACACTCGTCATCATGAAATCGAATTCAGTGGCTCCGACATTGGAGCAATTAGTAAATTTGCAGGCAAATCGGTACCAGACGAAAATCGGTAAATCGACGTTTCAAAATTTTAAGAAGGATTCGCAGTCAAGGAAAACGAAGATTTATTTAAAGAAGCGTCTAGAACAAGTGGAAGATCTGCGGAACGCGTTTCGGGACACGGATTCCGTGATCGTGAACCTAGTAGGGTTCGCTGGTTCGAACTATGTCGCGAAGAATTTCCAATCGGAACTCGAGGAGCGCTATATGGACCCCTATTGCGCAATCGCCGAGGAATTGGATAAACTTCCACCCGAGAATCCTCCGCCGCCACCACAAGCGGGCGGGGGCGCCGATCCGGCTAAACATGCCAGAGATGTCAGTGCCTAAATTTTCGGGTAATTGTGTGGACTGGCCAGGCTATTATGACGCCTTCACAAGCCTTATGCACAACAACAACAATCTGAGCAATGTGCAACGGTTACACTTTCTCAAAGAGTCGTTGCCAGGAGGGCGCGATAATGACATCCGACTCACGGAGGCAAATTACGCCGTGGCTTGGGGACTGATGATTAAAAGATACAATAATTCTCGTCTCGTTTATTCGCTCCAAATGAACCGTGTCATCGGTTTAGAATCGTTTTTGAATGATCGGCTGATCATAATGGATGCGATTGAAAATTGAATTTCGCCGTACGACTCCAATTATGGCCCGGGATCTAACGACCCGAGGAAACGAGTGCGAGTGCAAAATGCACAGGAGCGCTCAAGACGCCCGAATAGCGCCACTGCGGCGGCGACCATATTTTGCGTCGTTGCGCAACCTTTATAGACGTGGATTGCTATAGGAGGAAGGATATAGTGAGCAGGGCGACTTCAGGCATCACCCTAAATAAATATTAATTATATTTGAAAGAACTAACTGCAAAAAAACCTTTTCTCGGGCTTTTAAGGTAGTTGCGTCTTAAAACAATTCAGTTTGAACAAGCGTGATCGGTATTGTCGACATCCTCGACTATTACATAAATTTACATATATAAAAATATATATAGATATTTTTTTGGAATGTCGATATTGGAAAGAAATTAACAAAATAGTAAATGTTTACGTGGAAACGATTTAAAACTAGTTAGAATCTGCGTATCAATTTTTGTTTAGCTTTTATAGTTCCCTAGATCACAGATTTTATATGGATGGCCGTACACAAATACACATGGCCAGATAATCAGTATACAAATAAGTTGTTTATTTAATTTACAAACTTTTTAAAACTCAGATCGGAACAACATTTTCTTCCTAATTCTTGAACCGTACTTTTAATATGTAAAAAAGTTAATCATGCAATGCATGTTTTGTTAAAATGTGTTCTTGTAACATATTTTTGCAGGATGGTTTAACTTAATATTAAAAGTAATCAATAAATTATACAACTATAGAGTAGTTTTTGAATTTGTTTATTCAATTCTCGACATGAAAATAAAATACACCAGATTGGCTGTGTTCACAAACACATTTAAGTTTAATAAAGAATATATTTTAACAGGCAATTTATGTAAACAGGCAACTTATTTCTTTAACATCGCTTTTAGCCCTACAAAAACCATTTCTAAGGAAGAGTAAGTAAAGGAAAGAAATCTTTTAAGTACGTAGTTTATGAGGCAACTTTTAAGGTACATACATTTATGAAAAGAATATATAAGGCAATAAATTAAATATATATATTTATATATGTATAGATATATATTAATACACCGTTTTGGGAAAGCAATTTTGTGAAATTTTATAGTTTTTTTACAAGATAAATATATTTAGGAAAAGAATATATTATATAAGGCAATAAATGCATTAATATATATATTCATCAACTCTTTCGGGAAGCTATTTGGTATAAAAAATGGGAAAGGTGAAAATAATTTTTGAACGTAATCAATGGGTTAAAGCTTTTAAATACAACAAATGATTTTTAATAATATTAATAACTGCTCGTATATAAATGTGGCCTGCATTTTCTGTTTAAGGCTTACTTTGCCTGCTTTCGAATTTATCATCTAGCTTTGGCAAAAGGGGCATGGAAGCAGCTGCCGTATCTTTGTCATCGTGTTCTCCACTATGAAGTTCCTCTACTTCAGAACCTATGTTTTTTGAGACATTGCCCTCATGCTTAAAGTTTTTTAATTTCTTGCCGTCTTGAATTGCTTCGTCTACACTATTATATACCGAATCGGGAGACCTATTCATATTTGTTGGAGAAGAATTTACACTTCGGTTAGGTATAGATAGACGTCTCGTACTTTGATTTGATGCAAGGCAAAAAGGCTTTTCATCTTCTGTTATAGAGTGCAATAGACGTTCCACTTCGTCATCGAATGTCTCACTGGAAAATGTTCCAGATTTTCGACTTTTTTCCAACAGTGTAGCTTTTTTTGCAGTTAGATACAAAACCCTTTTGATTGTTATATAAATCACATCCGATATAGCACGAACTGAGTAATCAGGTACAAAAGATTGGCGTATTTTTGAGTCCATATTTAAGGACTGCAGAGAACCCATTTGTGTTGGAGAGTCTAGAAAAAAAGAAGAATTTAATGAGAATTTGTTTGTAATTTTATAATCATAAAATAGGGCGGATCGCTATAGTCGAGTTCCACAACTTTTTTTGTTACTGTGCTAATAGAATGCGAATGCTCTAGCATGTAATAAGGTGACGGACCTTTTTTAATTAGCTTAACACATTTTTTTTAATTTTTAAACTTTAAGCTTTAATACAATACGACAGATCGGCTCGATTCTCGAGAAGGTAGACTCAATATAGGACAGTGTGAAGAAACGAGAAAATATATAAATATTAGTAAGATCTATTTATGTGTTATATAAGTTAGTAATGATCGCTCTAGAACCGACAGAGCAACTTAAGTTTATTACATATCACGGGACCATATTTGAAAGTTGTTTGGATCGGATTGCAATTCCGAATGGCAAGAAATATCTTAAACTGTAAACATCTCCATTTTGTTTTGCGCGCCTTCGTGTGAACGAGATACAAAATGCTATCGATAAGCGATAGAATAAAGTAGATTTTAAGAGAAAGACGATACTAAGAAATCAGTCAAATGTTTTACTAGTGTCAGTGTATGTAGATGACATCTGTGTGAAGTTTTTTTTTAACCCCTCTATTACAAAGAATGTTAGCTCCGAGAGGTTAGTGGTTGTTGATCTGCGTTTTATAAAACCATGCTGACATGGTGATATATAATAATTATCAGGGTAGATGACATCTGTGTGTACATCTGTAAGGTTAGTGCTTCTTGATCTGCGTTTTACAAAACCGTGCTGACATGGTGATATAATTGATGTACAACGGTGCTGCAAATGAGGAGAGATAACATTTTAAAAAATCTTTTTTAACGATGATCGGATTGCTCCGAATCCTTTTTTGCTGCCGATCTTAGCAACATTTGGGTCTTTGCTGCGATCGTCAGCTGATCAGCCGTGACCTGTTGATCACATGCCGTAGACTGCGGGTCGTTCCCTTACCACCAGCGTAATAATGCTCTAATAGCATAAGGCTATTAAACTGCGAATCTAGCGCGGATAAGAGAACATCAGCCCAACGAAATTATATCTAGCCACGCGAAAAATGCTGATCTCTCCCTTCAAGTCACCTTTGGTTTGGCGCATAAACGATTTCATCTTCGCAAACCCAAGGCAAGCATAACAAGAGTATTTTAGATTTGTGCCCTTGGTTTGATGATCACTTGTTCGGCTGACAGTCATTTTGGTGAAGTCGACAGGGAAACGTCAGCCAAGAGAGGCATTAGACCTACAACGTGAGGTCAGGCAAAAGATTTCGAGATTTATTCGGAAATACAAAACATATTCAGTGAAATTGAAGATGGATATGTTCAAGCTTACGGTCGACTAACGTTTCGATAATAACGATCTCAATAACTCAGATAAGTGGAGAACTTTATAACTATTAAAATAATAGAATTCGAAAAAGCTCAGATCGGCATGGCGTCGACACAAACGAAGATAATTATGTGAGCGGATAAGCTGACGCCTACAACAAGCCCAGACAATAGGTACAGTGACGATGCTAAATCACTAAACTAGTTGTATTATATCAGTATTAATGTATCCAGATGGGACATTAACTAATAGCTATTATTATGCAAAAGTTAAATTTAGCAAGCAGAGGCTTTATGAGCACGCTTTAAAAGGCTCAACACAGGGAAAAGGAGCAAACATTCAAGAAATGAGCAAGAAATCTTGCTCGATTAGCCAGGAAGGACTGACAGGCTTATGGAAGCATAGCATTACTATTTATTGCTCCTGCCCAACCGGACTCAGTTAATCGCAGGAGGATCAATTATTCAAAACACAAAACGTAGATGGATATTCGCCGGAAGAATGTCTTCGGAGCAGGTGACTGCAGCGATTTTGGCCTAGACAATGAAAAGAAAAATCGCTCCGCGATAGAGAATCGTTGTGTTAAGCATCTTCGGAAATCTCCTAGTTGTGGTAGAATACATGTTTATTGTAAAACCCCCACGCTTTAGTCCAGGGGGCATCACAGAAAACTGCAACAGTTTTTTGCACTAGAACGAATGACGTCAACGGAAACCTGGTATGACCTACCTGGTCATCATTTGTTTGACCGCTAAAACCAGCGCCCTTAGTGGGCACCACTTAATGGTAGAGGTAACTAGTCACCTTTAACTGCGTAGGCTTTAGGAAAGTAGACAACATTTGTGTCCATAATTTTTTCAATTACAAATAAAACAAAATTGAAACTTGCAAGCGAGCAGTAAAATGCACCGCAAGGGCGCAATCTGTACGTTTAAATATTTGGATTTTGTTAGGAATATGCTTGCACTACTGGTTTAAGCAAAAACCAATTTAATATGTCGAGAGCAGAAAAAGGGCCATCCCTTTAAAGGGATGGAAGCCCTTTAATCTCAATAATGACCACCACAAGTTAAAGTATTAACAACACATCAAACATTAATGCTCGTTTTGGTAATTACAAGTTCAATGAAAAAATACCCAAAGTAGATAATTATTCAGATTCAAATGAAAACCAAGCTCTGAATTAAAACAAAATATACCAACGTGAAAAGAAACTTAATAAATAATAAATTCAAGTTCAAGTAAAACTTATCGTCCCATTGGTAGGCATCAATTACTATTTTGACGCGATCGATGAACTGGTTTACGTCTTTCAAACAAATCAAACAAACTTTGGCAAAGTAAGAGGACTTATTCGGGGAAAGCTCTGCTCGGCAACTTCCAGTTGTAGATGTTAGAAGTTAATCTGATTCGATGTTATGAGTTTGTGTAGGAAAAGTACAGCATCACAGGTTCTTCCATCTACCAAAGTAAGTAGTTAAAGTGTTTACCCGTTTCACAGCGTAGGCAAATTCCGTACCCAAGCGTTTTATAAAAGCTTTTACGCTTTTAGCTTTATAAGATATGGCATAACCATAACGATTGAATTTATCTTATCATGACATCAAACTTTTGGACAGTATAGTTCCGCCACGACCACTTGGAGCAGACGTGGAGTAGAAGTGTTGTCATTTCGGCCAGTGTAAGCCTAAAAAGCACTCACGTTGGTAGTGAAGCAAGACGCAGGTACGCCCGCCCCAGTTTGAGGAGCAGCTAGGGTGGTCCGTCTTTTAGTGAGCTTGCCAGACCGTGCATTAAATGTAAACAGGCATCAAATGGGATCTACCGGTGCAGAGCAAGGGAGGAGAAGTTAGTGGCTCTGTGAGTACATAGGGCAACAAAGCCATCGAGCAAGAAGGACCTCAGCAACATATAAGAGCAGGGATGGCGCTAATTTAAGTTTGTAAGATTGAAGAAAATTAAGATCACTGAATAGCATATATGTACATAACTGCATAGTGTTGTTACTGACACGCCTTTTATAAGTTTGGTGGGATGAACGGCCAAAAGCTACAAAGCGAGCAGAACGCAAAAATTCAGTTCGTTACAATGGTATGTATTTTGTTCGTATGTATAAACACACGAGCCAGCAAAGTGACGTCGTGAACATTCCCCATTTTTGTTAACGTGATCTGCGACAAATGCAAAAATAAATTACAATTAAAGTTTATTTTAATGTGTTAGAACTAGAAAGTCTTACCAAGATCCTACGTCCCAAATACGGTAAGCTTATGCTGACAAACTGGTGCCTGAACATCGGAGAGGATTTTGCATATTACTATCGAAGTAATATTGTTAGGTTTAACGATTAAGATAACTGTGGTACATATGTGTGGTATATATTTATACCCGTTACTCGTAGAGTAAAAGGGTATACTAGATTCGTTGAAAAGTATGTAACAGGCAGAACGAAGCGTTTCCGACCATATAAAGTATATATATTCTTGATCAGGATCAATAGCCAGGTCGATCTGGCCATGTCCGTCTGTCCGTCCGTCTGTCCGTCCGTCCGTCCGTCTGTCCGTCTGTCTGTCCGTATGAACGTCGAGATCTCAGGAACTACAAAAGGTAGAAAGTTGAGATTAAGCATACTGACTCCTGAGACATAGACGCAGTGCAAGTTTGTCATGTTGCCACGCCCACTCTAACGCCCACAAACCGCGCAAAACTGCCACAACTTTTGAAAAATGTTTTGATATTATTTCATTTTTGTATTAGTCTTCTAAATTTCTATCGATTTGCCAAAAAACTTTTTGCCACGCCCACTCTAGCGCCCACAAACCGCACTAAAACTGTCAGTGCTGAAGACTCTCCTTCGCATTCCACTAGCTGAGTAACGGGTATCAGATAGTCGGGGAACTCGACTATAGCGTTCTCTCTTGTTTTAAATTCAAATTCTTGACCAATTTTTGCAAAGGCGTTGCGCATTTACTGTTTGTTCGTCCACCTAAGACCGCGAGATTGCCGGAACTGAAGAGAATCGGCAAGCAGACGCTGACGATGACAGTATATCGCATATATGGGTCAAACATTAATATTTTATTTTTGAGGTTTAATTACTGAAAGATTTTTAAACCGAAGAAAAAAATGGATAATAGCAAACTTCTATTTTCACACCACATTTGATGTTTACTTCATTCAATAATATAAACACAAGTACGCAGAAAATAAGAGTGAGAGAATAAAAATCAAAACATTCCGTATATTGAAGAAAGAGAGATTTAAAGGTTCTAGGAACTGAAAAGGCAATATGCTTGTGCAGCAATATCCCCAGTAAAAGAGACTTCAGAGACTTCATCTGCGGACGAAACTGGACATGTACTTGTATCTGATATCCTGCGTCGCTTGTCCGCGCACTCGAATAAAAACAAGAGCAAATCCTATAGTCGGTTATTAATCCTGATTATATGGTCGAAAACTTGTTCTTGTACATGTCTTTTGACTTTTAAACGAATGTAGTATACTTTTACTTTACGAGTAACGGGGCAATGATTTGGTTTTGCAAATTTAACGGCTCGGAAGAAGTAAAAACATAAGATTGTCAAACAATTTAAGAGACTAAACTTGTAGAAGTAAAAAAAAATATATAAAAGAAAAAACTGCTGAAGGTAAAGGATAAACGCGTTCAACAAGATCCGCGCTCAACAGTATAAACAACAAGATGATTTAGAACAAAGCCCGATACGCAAATCCACAAAAATTAGTGAGCATGTTTTTGGTTCTTCCTTCCTATTCGCGAGCACCCCAACGGCATGCAGTTAGCATTGCATGCCCCACCAGCAATTTCGAAGCATAGCGCCATAACAACAAGCACAGTTTCCCAACGGCATCTACAACGGCGAAACTTTTCGTCACAGCCTTCAGCACCGGAAAGAAAATGCCACAGTAAGCTTCAGTACAAGAACAGAAAACAAAACCAGTGCCATGATAAAGAAAGTCATTAAGTGGCCACGGCAATGCTGATTTTTTTGGACTGCTACTTAAAAGTTACGAAACGGAAGCTTAGCCATCGTGCAATATATACTGCCAATAAGACAATAGTGAATTAACCACAGATGACAATATAAAATTGAAAAATAAACGGAGAGCTCCAAAAAAATTAAAGGCCGAGAAGACGCATTGATTAAAAATATTGTTAAGCTGGTTGGGGAAGTTAACTTTTACGTAATTCCACTTGCAAAAGGAACTATAAGCGAAACTGCAATTCAAAACGGAAGAACACTTCCGAATAGTCACCAAAAAGTTAGATGGTTAAAGAAGAAACTATAAAACAGCATCAAAGGCTTGCAAGTTATCCTGAAAGATAAAGAATCTGATGTGACCCCTCTAAAATTACATAAGCACATAGAGTAACATAATGAGTCAAAATACCTAAGGTTGAGCTAGAACTAGATACCAAATATTAAAGATAAACGAAGTTTACTTAATATTTAGACTGTAGTACTGGTTGCATCCAAAATTGACAGTAGCAGAGTCGTACAAGCGGAATTGGCCAGTGAACAGTCTGCGTACGTTGAGGAGACGGCCACAAATCCGAACCGTGCTCTGCTAACAATGAAGCCACGGTTATAAAAAAGTATGAAGAAAACCATTTAGCAAAGTTCAGAGGCTAATCTGTTTGCGAGCAGCTGAAAAGACGAATCCAACGTGCCATAACTGCTTACGCCTAAAACTTACAGGATACTTACTTTAGTTCGCAAACCACACCGGAAGTTTACTTTGCAAAAGCAGCCAGATCATCATTAGTATCTTTATTTCCTATGTATTTACGGTATTTCCTATGTTAACGCCCTAAACCAGAACCCCTTATGCAAAATCAAAACAAGAGAGAACGCTATAGTCGACTTCCCCGACTATCTGATACTCAGCTGGTGGAGGTGCGAAGGAGAAATTTCAACACAATCAGTTTTTGGCAGCTTGTGGCCGTTAGAGTGGGCGGGGCAAATCGATATAAATTAACAAGACTAATAAAAAATTTACAAAATATAAACCAATTTTTTAAAATTGGCATTTTTTAAATAGGGCGTGGCAGCTTTGGGCGGTTTGTGGGGTTAGAGTGTGCGTGGCAAAAAGTTTTTCTGCAAATCGATAATAATTTACAAGACTAACTAAAAAATTACAAAATATCAAAAACATTTTTCAAAAGTATGAGCGTGGCAGTTTTGGGCGGTTGGGCGCTGGAGTGGGCGTAGCAAAAAGTTAGCAAATCGATAGAAATTTCCAATATTAACAAAAAATATCAAAACATTTTTCAAAAGTGTGGGCGTAAGAGTTTTGGGCGGTTTGTGGTCCTTGGAGTGAGCGTGGCGACATGGGTCAACAAACTTGCGCTGCTTCTATGTCTCTGCATGCTTACGGACCTCATACGGACGGACGGACGGACAGGGCAGATCAGGCATGCCGAAAAACTCGGCTATTGATCCTGATCAAGAATATATATACTTTATATGGTCGGAAACGCTTCCTTCTGCCTGTTACATACTTTTCAACGAATCTAGTATACCCTTTTACTCTACGAGTAACGGGTTTAACTATTACAATCTAACAAATTGGCATGTGTCGTATAATTTTGATACAGTTGCAGGCATGCTGAAAATCGGGCTATTGTGCTTTTTTTTTTACTCCTGATTGAAAATGAAAGATGCAATCAGAGATAATATGATCTCATTTTAAGCAGAATTTATAAAGCTTTCATTCTGCATACTTGATTTTGTTGTACTGTGTTTCCCCATCGACTTACGAGGGTCGAAACTAATATTTTCGGGGTGTCGTATAATTCTGGGCAGGAGGTTAGACTTTATCCTATTATCTCTAATCCTAAAGCGAATACTATCATAATTTTAACACATAATTGGAACTTACTAATATTTATATATTTCCTCGTTCCTTTACTATTTTCTATATCGCATCTATTATTAAAGAAGTGTAACTCAATGATGTTCTGCGTGTTCAGTTTGCTGCTTGTCCCAATGTGCGGAAGAGCGCCGATCAGCTGATCGCTCGCTAGGTTCTGGGCAGCGCGTACAACGGGGAGAAGGAGAATGGAGGAGAATTCAGTCTGAATTTGCGCACGACGCTGAATGCCCGCCGCCGGTCTAACTATCTATTTTTTCTTTTACATACCCATACACACACACGCCTGTACATATTCTTAGCTTAGCTAAATAAATAAGTGAATAATTATAAACGCATAATAAATAAAACTGCCATAAATAGACGCAGCAACGGCTGTTTTGGAATTTGGCTGCTTCTTCTTCGCTTATTTTTCGCTTGGCGAAACGCGGGAAAAACGCGCGATACATAGACGCCGCAAGTGACGCTCGCTTCTATTGTTTTTTGGCGGATTTTTCGAATCTGGTGCACAAACGGAGTAAGTGGACAAGTTGTGTGCGGGACAAGAATTTATAGAATTTTTTTTATTACATGATTATTTGGGGAGGTGAGTTGCGCTAAGTTTCGTTGTTTTTACTCTCGTCATTATGAAATCGAATTCAGAGGCTCCGACATTGGAGCAATTAGTAAATTTGCAGGCAAATCGGTACCAGACGAAAATCGGTAAATCGACGTTTCAAAATTTTAAGAAGGATTCGCAGTCAAGGAAAACGGGGATTTATTTAAAGAAACGTTTAGAACAAGTGGAAGATCTGCGGAACGCGTTTCGGGACACGGATTCCGTGATCGTGAACCTAGTAGGGTTCGCTGGTTCGAACTATGTCGCGAAGAATTTCCAATCGGAACTCGAGGAGCGCTATATGGACCCCTATTGCGCAATCGCCGAGGAATTGGATAAACTTCCACCCGAGAATCCTCCGCCGCCACCACAAGCGGGCGGGGGCGCCGATCCGGCTAAACATGCCAGAGATGTCAGTGCCTAAATTTTCGGGTAATTGTGTGGACTGGCCAGGCTATTATGACGCCTTCACAAGCCTTATGCACAACAACAACAATCTGAGCAATGTGCGACGGTTACACTTTCTCAAAGAGTCGTTGCCAGGAGGGCGCGATAATGACATCCGACTCACGGAGGCAAATTACGCCGTGGCTTGGGGACTGATGATTAAAAGATACAATAATTCTCGTCTCGTTTATTCGCTCCAAATGAACCGTGTCACCGTTCCTATAGAGATTTAGAATCGTTTTTGAATGATCGGCTGATCATAATGGATGCGATTGAAAACCGAATTTCGCCGTACGACTCCAATTATGGCCCAGGATCTAACGACCCGAGGAAACGAGTGCGAGTGCAAAATGCACAGGAGCGCTCAAGACGCCCGAATAGCGCCACTGCGGCGGCGACCATATTTTGAGTCGTTGCGCAACCTTTATAGACTTGGATTGCTATAGGAGGAAGGATATAGTGAGCAGGGCGAAATTATGCATTAATTGCTTGGGCAAATCACATGCGCTGTAACGATGCACCAGCAATAAGAGCTGCCAAGTTTGTGGGCAGCGCCATCACACGCTGTTGCATTTCCCAGTAGTGGCTCATAATCAATCGTCGAGTCGCGCACAGCCGCATCTGATCCGGCCGGTGGCGTTGGAGTGGGCGTGGCACCATGAATCGACGAACTTGCGCTGCGTCTATGTCTCTGGAGTCTGTACGCTTATTCTCAACTTTCTAGCTTTTATAGTTCCTGAGATCGCGACGTTCATACGGACGGACAGACAGACGAACGGACAGACGGACATGGTCAGATCGACTCGGCTATTGATCCTGATCAAGAATATATATACTTTTTATGGTCGGAAACGCTTCCTTCTGCCTGTTACATACTTTTCAACGAATCTAGTATACCCTTTTACTCTACGAGTAACGGGTTTAACTATTACAATCTAACAAATTGGCATGTGTCGTATAATTTTGATACAGTTGCAGGCATGCCGAAAATCGGGCTTTTGTGCTTTTTTTACTCCTGATTGAAAACGAAAGATGCAATCAGAGATAATATGATCTCATAATCTCATAATATGATCTCATTTTTAAGAATTTATAAAGCTTTCATTCTGCATACTTGATTTTGTTGTACTGTGTTTCCCCATCGACTTACGAGGGTCGAAACTAATATTTTCGGGGTGTCGTATAATTCTGAGCAGGAGGTTTGACTTTATCCTATTATCTCTAATCCTAAAGCGAATACTATCATATTTTTAACACATAATTGGAACTTACTAATATTTATATTATATATTTCCTCGTTCCTTTACTATTTTCTATATCGCATCTATTATTAAAGAAGTGTAACTCAATGATGTTCTGCGTGTTCAGTTTGCTGCTTGTCCCAATGTGCGGAAGAGCGCCGATCAGCTAGTTTCTGGGCAGCGCGTACAACGGGGAGAAGGAGAATGGAGGAGAGGCCAAAATTCAGTCTGAATTTGCACACGACGCTGAATGCCCGCCGCCGGTCTAACTATCTATTTTTTCTTTTACATACACATACACACACACGCATGTACATATTCTTAGCTTAGCTAAATAAATAAGTGAATAATTATAAACGCATAATAAATAAAACTGCCATAAATAGACGCAGCAACGGCTGTTTTGGAATTTGGCTTCTTCTTCTTCGCTTATTTTTGGCTTCGCGAAACGCGGGAAAAACGCGCGATACATAGACGCCGCAAGTGACGCTCGCTTCTATAGTTTTTTGCCGGATTTTTCGAATCTGGTGCACAAACGGAGTAAGTGGACAAGTTGTGTGCGGGACAAGAATTTATAGAATTTTTTTTATTACATGATTATTTGGGGAGGTGAGTTGCGCTAAGTTTCGTTGTTTTTACACTCGTCATTATGAAATCGAATTCAGAGGCTCCGACATTGGAGCAATTAGTAAATTTGCAGGCAAATCGGTACCAGACGAAAATCGGTAAATCGACGTTTCAAAATTTTAAGAAGGATTCGCAGTCAAGGAAAACGGGGATTTATTTAAAGAAACGTTTAGAACAAGTGGAAGATCTGCGGAACGCGTTTCGGGACACGGATTCCGTGATCGTGAACCTAGTAGGGTTCGCTGGTTCGAACTATGTCGCGAAGAATTTCCAATCGGAACTCGAGGAGCGCTATATGGACCCCTATTGCGCAATCGCCGAGGAATTGGATAAACTTCCACCCGAGAATCCTCCGCCGCCACCACAAGCGGGCGGGGGCGCCGATCCGGCTAAACATGCCAGAGATGTCAGTGCCTAAATTTTCGGGTAATTGTGTGGACTGGCCAGGCTATTATGACGCCTTCACAAGCCTTATGCACAACAACAACAATCTGAGCAATGTGCAACGGTTACACTTTCTCAAAGAGTCGTTGCCAGGAGGGCGCGATAATGACATCCGACTCACGGAGGCAAATTACGCCGTGGCTTGGGGACTGATGATTAAAAGATACAATAATTCTCGTCTCGTTTATTCGCTCCAAATGAACCGTGTCACCGTTCCTATAGAGATTTAGAATCGTTTTTGAATGATCGGCTGATCATAATGGATGCGATTGAAAACCGAATTTCGCCGTACGACTCCAATTATGGCCCAGGATCTAACGACCCGAGGAAACGAGTGCGAGTGCAAAATGCACAGGAGCGCTCAAGACGCCCGAATAGCGCCACTGCGGCGGCGACCATATTTCGTTGCGCAACCTTTATAGACTTGGATTGCTATAGGAGGAAGGATATAGTGAGCAGGGCGAAATGATGCATTAATTGCTTGAGCAAATCACATGCGCTGTAACGATGCACCAGCAATAAGAGCTGCCAAGTTTGTGGGCAGCGCCATCACACGCTGTTGCATTTCCCAGTAGTGGCTCATAATCAATCGTCGAGTCGCGCACAGCCGCATCTGATCCGGCCGGTGGCGTTGGAGTGGGCGTGGCACCATGAATCGACGAACTTGCGCTGCGTCTATGTCTCTGGAGTCTGTACGCTTATACTTTCTAGCTTTTATAGTTCCTGAGATCGCGACGTTCATACGGACGGACAGACAGACGAACGGACAGACGGACATGGTCAGATCGACTCGGCTATTGATCCTGATCAAGAATATATATACTTTTTATGGTCGGAAACGCTTCCTTCTGCCTGTTACATACTTTTCAACGAATCTAGTATACCCTTTTACTCTACGAGTAACGGGTTTAACTATTACAATCTAACAAATTGGCATGTGTCGTATAATTTTGATACAGTTGCAGGCATGCCGAAAATCGGGCTTTTGTGCTTTTTTTACTCCTGATTGAAAACGAAAGATGCAATCAGAGATAATATGATCTCATAATCTCATAATATGATCTCATTTTTAAGAATTTATAAAGCTTTATCATATTTTTAACACATAATTGGAACTTACTAATATTTATATTATATATTTCCTCGTTCCTTTACTATTTTCTATATCGCATCTATTATTAAAGAAGTGTAACTCAATGATGTTCTGCGTGTTCAGTTTGCTGCTTGTCCCAATGTGCGGAAGAGCGCCGATCAGCTAGTTTCTGGGCAGCGCGTACAACGGGGAGAAGGAGAATGGAGGAGAGGCCAAAATTCAGTCTGAATTTGCACACGACGCTGAATGCCCGCCGCCGGTCTAACTATCTATTTTTTCTTTTACATACACATACACACACACGCATGTACATATTCTTAGCTTAGCTAAATAAATAAGTGAATAATTATAAACGCATAATAAATAAAACTGCCATAAATAGACGCAGCAACGGCTGTTTTGGAATTTGGCTTCTTCTTCTTCGCTTATTTTTGGCTTCGCGAAACGCGGGAAAAACGCGCGATACATAGACGCCGCAAGTGACGCTCGCTTCTATAGTTTTTTGGCGGATTTTTCGAATCTGGTGCACAAACGGAGTAAGTGGACAAGTTGTGTGCGGGACAAGAATTTATAGAATTTTTTTTATTACATGATTATTTGGGGAGGTGAGTTGCGCTAAGTTTCGTTGTTTTTACACTCGTCATCATGAAATCGAATTCAGAGGCTCCGACATTGGAGCAATTTGTAAATTTGCAGGCAAATCGGTACCAGACGAAAATCGGTAAATCGACGTTTCAAAATTTTAAGAAGGATTCGCAGTCAAGGAAAACGAAGATTTATTTAAAGAAGCGTCTAGAACAAGTGGAAGATCTGCGGAACGCGTTTCGGGACACGGATTCCGTGATCGTGAACCTAGTAGGGTTCGCTGGTTCGAACTATGTCGCGAAGAATTTCCAATCGGAACTCGAGGAGCGCTATATGGACCCCTATTGCGCAATCGCCGAGGAATTGGATAAACTTCCACCCGAGAATCCTCCGCCGCCACCACAAGCGGGCGGTGGCGCCGATTCGGCTAAACATGCCAGAGATGTCAGTGCCCAAATTTTCGGGTAATTGTGTGGACTGGCCAGGCTATTATGACGCCTTCACAAGCCTTATGCACAACAACAACAATCTGAGCAATGTGCAACGGTTACACTTTCTCAAAGAGTCGTTGCCAGGAGGGCGCGATAATGACATCCGACTCACGGAGGCAAATTACGCCGTGGCTTGGGGACTGATGATTAAAAGATACAATAATTCTTGTCTCGTTTATTCGCTCCAAATGAACCGTGTCACCGTTCCTATAGATTTAGAATCGTTTTTGAATGATCGGCTGATCATAATGGATGCGATTGAAAACCGAATTTCGCCGTACGACTCCAATTATGGCCCAGGATCTAACGACCCGAGGAAACGAGTGCGAGTGCAAAATGCACAGGAGCGCTCAAGACGCCCGAATAGCGCCACTGCGGCGGCGACCATATTTTGCGTCGTTGCGCAACCTTTATAGACTTGGATTGCTATAGGAGGAAGGATATAGTGAGCAGGGCGAAATGATCCATTAATTGCTTGAGCAAATCACATGCGCTGTAACGATGCACCAGCAATAAGAGCTGCCAAGTTTGTGGGCAGCGCCATCACACGCTGTTGCATTTCCCAGTAGTGGCTCATAATCAATCGTCGAGTCGCGCACAGCCGCATCTGATCCGGCCTTCAGCGCCGCCTCTTAGGGCACCTGCAGCCATAGAGAACGTATCTTGCAGGCGACGGAGGACCCATTCGGCCACTCCATCGAATGTCCCTTCGAGGAATGTGCTTCTCACCACTGCGTACGGAATTCGATCAACGGCCTACAAGCAGTCGTAAATGCTTTCATTGATCAAGGATCTGAGGCAACCATAGTATCGGAACACGTCGTTCAGTGTCTGCACCTGAAGCGGTAAGCCACCCGAGCATCTATTTTTCGAGTGCTTTTGGACACCGAGGCATTACTGAAGCGTTTCTGTGAGGTCAAGTCGGTTCCAGACCGCCCCACAGCAACACACGAGGACCTGTGGTGCGTGTCCTTTTTTCAGAAGACTTTTGTGCGTCGATCGGATGGCCGCTACGTAGTGCGGTTGCCCTTAAGGGGGGGGTAGGGTTTTGATGATTCAAAAAAAGTGATTTTTTTTTTATTGCATATTATGAAAGTATAGTAACTCAAGATTGTTGTCTGTAAATAGGAAGTCAATCGGAGCAAAACTCACCAAGTAGGCGGGTCTCGAACGACTACCTGAGCTGTAACCGCTCAGCGGAAGACAGCCACAAAAACTTTAAACGCGTTTTTCTCAAATCGATGTTTTTTGAGTCGGTGCACTCTGTATCTCAAAATCTATTCAACCGATCGTTCTCAAATTTTTTACAGTATTTCCTTACATAATTTATGAGGTAACCCTGTCGAGATTTTTTCGTTTTTGATTTTAATTTTTTTATTATTAACAACAATAGTCATGAATTTTTGCCGAAAATCGGTATTTTCACTTTCAAGTCTTGTAAAAAGTTCAAAAATTAAAAAAAAAAAATGGAAAAACTCGACAGGGATACCTAGGGGGACATAAAAATTGATGGAAAACCTTGGGTTATTTCAAATCAGATCATCCAGTGCTGAGGTATGACGTGCACCGCAAAATGTATTTTTTCTGAGGCGCCTGCGAAAAATTGCTGCCATTCGGTCAATTTTCAATATTTTTCAACCAATATTTCACAGAATATAGTTCAATTACTACTCTTTAATGTACAATAATCAGAAATAAATTTACTTTCACCGTACGCCCAATCTCTATCGAGATCCAGCCATGGTTCTGGGAAGATCTCATTAAATGGCACTTAATCGGTTCCTGCAGTTGAAAAGATGTCTGTCTAGCAGCCCAGAACGGTGGACCAAATATGTGGAGAAGATCGAGGAATACTTCACGATCGACGAATAGGCACGTAGCATCCTGTGTGCTCCTGCATCACACTGTCTTTAAGAAGGATCCTCAATCGACCAAACAGCGAATCGTCTTCGGTGCCCCCTCAGGGACTAGCAATGGACGATCTGCCCGTCCGTATGGACGTCGAGATCTCAGTAACTATAAAAGCTAGAAAGTGAGATTTAGCATGCAGACATATGTACATAGTCGCAGCGCAAGTTGTCGATTCATGTTGCCCACTCTAACGCCCACAAACCGACCAAAACTGCCACGCCCACACTTTGAAAACGTTTTATATATTTTTTTATTAGTTGTTTAAATTTTAATCGATTTGGAATACAACATTTTGCAACGCGCACTCTAACGCCCACAAATCTCCCAAAGCTGCCACACCCCCAATTTTGAAAAATGTTTAGATGTTTTCAATTTTTGTATTAGTCTTGTAAAGGTTAATCGATTTGCCAAAAATCGTTTTCTCTCGCCCACTCTAACGCCCACAAACCGAAAAAAACGGTCAGTGCTGAAATTTCTGTTCGCACTTCCCCTAGCTGAGTAACGGGTATCAGTTAGTCGGGAAACTTGACTATAGCGTTCTCTCTTGTTTTTCTAGTTTCCTGATATTATTATATTATCTCCATCGTCTATACGTTTTACCTTATAGGGTCCCGTATATTTAAAATCTAGTTCAACATTAATTAACACTCATTATACCCGTTACTCGTAGAGTAAAAGCAAAGACATTATAATAACAAGATGCGTAACGGCCATACATTAGTATTGCACTATGCAGCCACTTTTTTGGTGACGAACAAAATTGCTCTCTTTTCGCTCGCCTAAAATTGAGAGCGTAAAAATCTAAAAATAGAATTGTCTTACTTGTGTGAGTTAAAACATTAAAGGAGATAGTGTGTATGTGTGCGTGCTTCTGCTAGAAGACGATTTTCGGGCCGAAATCAATTTTGATCTAAGAAACGAATTTGATTAATGTTTTGGTCAATTTCGATTCAAAACTATTATGGTTTGAAAGAAGTTTTTTTTAATATTCGTTTGATAAAATCGCCGCTCGAATTAGCTACCGGTTACATATTTATATTTATATTGATAATTATTAATATGTAATATATTTCCGTACTTTACCAATGCAACAAAACGACTTTAATTGATTATAAATACAATTATAAAGCGAAATTTAAAAAAATCGAGGAGCTATACGTATAGTCAGATTTAAGCAAACGTTTTAAGAGAAACAAGAGAGAACGCTATAGTCAAGTTCCCCGACTATCTGATACCCGTTACTCAGCTGTCAACACTGACAGTTGTTGGCGGTTTGTGGGCGTTAGAGTGGGCGTGGCAAAAAGTATTTTGGCAAATCGATAGAAATTTACAAGACTAATACAAAAATGATAAAATATCAAAACATTTTTAAAAAATGTGGGCGTGGCAGTTTTGGGCGGTTTGTGGGCGTTAGAGTGGGCGTGGCAACATGAATCGACAAACTTGCGTTGCTTCTATGTCTCTGGAGTCTGTATGCTTAATCTGAACTTTCTAGCTTTTGTAGTTCCTGAGATCTCGACGTTCATACGGACGGACAGACGGACATGGCCAGATCGTCTCGGCTATTGATCCTGATCAAGAATATATATAGTTTATATGGTCGGAAACGCTTCCTTCTGCCTGTTACATACTATTCAACGAATCTAGTATACCCTTTTACTCTACGAGTAACGGGTATAATAAAATTTAAGTAACCGACCTTACAATACTAGACAAAATACTGTGACGCAAAAAAAAATTGTTTATTTAAATATAGCGATCTCATATGACCTAAAATTAGCTTAGGATTATTTTCCAATGCTTAGTTGTAGGATTATTTTTAATAATAAGCATTGTCTTTTTTTTAGTAGTTCGAAAAACAGGAACTCGTTTAAAATACATTTAAATACTCATAGACTTAGCCAGTGCCAGGGAACCTTACAAGAATGTTTTTGTAAATTGAAGGGGGACTTGTAGTAGGAATCCCACTTGGCCAGGAGCACCCGTTTGGGTCGTGCCGCCGCCGAGCCCAGTACATGGGCGCGGACGTGGTCGGGGCACGAGGGAGGGTTATGCAAGTTAACAACAAAAATGTTTAAATCCAGAACAATGAACCCCAATAAGCAAGCTTCAATCTGCAAGCTCTTCGTCTGCATAATTTCCTGCACACGCCGAGCTGCCAAGCAGAATTCGATAATTTCCTGCACACGCCGAGCTGCCAAGTAGAGTTCGAAGAATCTGATTGGTAACAACTTCCGCTCCCACCAATGCAAGTGATTCCAAGAGGACTGTACTGATTTGACCAGCAAAACATCAGCCGATGTCGTGGCCTATTGGAAAGCTACGGAGCCGACGCCGATCCTCTGCCACCAAGGGCAGCGCAGATCACAGCCAAAGACTCACAGCTTGCTAGGGACAGCTTAGGGTAATTTAGTTGCAAATTGGATTTATACAAATAAAGTCGTTCTTAACTGAACTCCAATTTATTTTATTATTTTTTTACCTTGCTAACCGCAAAGTAATTAACTTGCACGCGCTGGCACGTGCTTTCAAATACTTTCAATAGTCCAGTCATTAAAACCAAAAATGTTGGCTCGCTTTTCTTCCCACCCAAAATAACGCGCTTTTAAAAATATCAAACAAGAAAGAACGCTATAGTCGAGTTCCCCGACTATCTGATACCCGTTACTCAGCTAGTGGAAGTGCGAAGGCGAGTCTTCAACACTGACAGTTTTTTTCGGTTTGAGGGCGTTAGAGTGGGCGTGGCAAAAAGTTTTTTGGCAAATCGATAGAAATTTACAAGTCTAATACAAAAATGAAAAAATATCACAACATTTTTCAAAAGTGTGGGCGTGGCAGTTTTGGGCGGTTTGTGGGCGTTATGGCGTGGCAAAAAGTTTTTTGGAAAATCGATAGAAATTTACAAGACTAATACAAAAATGAAAAAATATCAAAACATTTTTCAAAAGTGTGGGCGTGGCAGTTGTATGCGGTTTGTGGGCGTTAGAGTGGGCGTGGCAACATGAATCAACAAACTTGCGCTGCGTCTATGTCTCTGGAGTCCGTATGTTTAATCTCAACTTTCTAGCTTTTGTAGTTCCTGAGATCTCGACGTTCATACGGACAGACGGACGGACATGGCCAGATCGACTCGGCTACTGATCCTGATCAAGAATATATATACTTTATATGGTCGGAAACGCTTCCTTCTGCCTGTTACATACTTTTCAACGAATCTAGCATACCCTTTTACTCTACGAGTAACGGGTATAAAAAAAAAAACGTATTAAAAGAAAAAACAAAAAAATTGGCGCGCTTTTCTGCCTACCCATAATTGCGCGCTGTTTTAAAAACAACAAAATGAAACATAAGAAAAAAATTTAAATGAATCTTAGTTGCATTTTAAATACTGAAAATGGATAATTTTCATACTAGTAATTTGACTAAATAACTACAGTAAATAATTAAAACGTATACAAAGTAAATTATTATTACTGTATAATTTAAAACAAAGAATTTCCAAAAAAAGAAATTACATTTCAAAAGTAAATATATCATACAAATAATTCATATTAAAAAATTAATATTTATAAAATAAATAAAAATATGGAATCTGTTTATTGCAAAATTGATTTCTTGAAGCACGAAGTGCGGACATAAGCACCGAAGAATCATTGTCTTCTTATATTATTCACACGTCGCACGCTGAATACTCTAATGACAATTATTCTAATATAAAGTCATCTTTTAAAATTATTATGCATTTTTTTGTACATAGATTGTGCTATTATTATTTCTGTGTTAAATTTGAATAATTGTTATGTTAAGGCAATGCAAGACTAGAGTTTTTAAGTGGTGTCAATTTATAAAAAATAATATAGATTTAAAGTCTAAGAACTTCTAAGATCAAGGGCATATTTTGTCATTTATACAATGCATGTGCATACGTGTGCACCAATACAGTGGTCAGCTGTCACTGTACGCGTACAAGAGAGCTGCTGGCTCTAGAGCTCTCCGCTCTGTGGCTTTTGAACAAAATTTCGAGAGAGCCTGGAGCCACTTGAAAAGCCACCACGAAAAAATCGTGTGCAAAAAAATCGTATGGCGTTATGCATCTTGTTATTCTAATGTCTTTGGTAAAAGGGTATACTAGATTCGTTGAAAAGTATGTAACAGGCAGAAGGAAGCGTTTCCGACCATATAAAGTATATATATTCGTGATCAGGATCAGTAGCCGAGTCGATTTGGCCATGTCCGTCTGTCCGTCCGTATGAACGTCGAGATCTCAGGAACTACAAAAGCTAGAAAGTTGAGATTAAACATACGGACTCCAGAGACATAGACGCAGCGCAAGTTTGTTGATTCATGTTGCCACGCCCACTCTAACGCCCACAAACCGCATAAAACTGCCACGCGAACACTTTTGAAAAATGTTTTGATATTTTTTCATTTTTGTATTAGTCTTGTAAATTTCTATCGATTTTCCAAAAAACTTTTTGCCACGCCATAACGCCCACAAACCGCCCAAAACTGCCACGCCCACACTTTTGAAAAATGTTGTGATATTTTTTCATTTTTGTATTAGACTTGTAAATTTCTATCGATTTGCCAAAAAACTTTTTGCCACGCCCACTCTAACGCCCTCAAACCGAAAAAAACTGTCAGTGTTGAAGACTCGCCTTCGCACTTCCACTAGCTGAGTAACGGGTATCAGATAGTCGGGGAACTCGACTATAGCGTTCTTTCTTGTTTGATATTTTTAAAAGCGCGTTATTTTGGGTGGGAAGAAAAGCGAGCCAACATTTTTGGTTTTAATGACTGGACTATTGAAAGTATTTGAAAGCACGTGCCAGCGCGTGCAAGTTAATTACTTTGCGGTTAGCAAGGTAAAAAAATAATAAAATAAATTGGAGTTCAGTTAAGAACGACTTTATTTGTATAAATCCAATTTGCAACTAAATTACCCTAAGCTGTCCCTAGCAAGCTGTGAGTCTTTGGCTGTGATCTGCGCTGCCCTTGGTGGCAGAGGATCGGCGTCGGCTCCGTAGCTTTCCAATAGGCCACGACATCGGCTGATGTTTTGCTGGTCAAATCAGTACAGTCCTCTTGGAATCACTTGCATTGGTGGGAGCGGAAGTTGTTACCAATCAGATTCTTCGAACTCTACTTGGCAGCTCGGCGTGTGCAGGAAATTATCGAATTCTGCTTGGCAGCTCGGCGTGTGCAGGAAATTATGCAGACGAAGAGCTTGCAGATTGAAGCTTGCTTATTGGGGTTCATTGTTCTGGATTTAAACATTTTTGTTGTTAACTTGCATAACCCTCCCTCGTGCCCCGACCACGTCCGCGCCCATGTACTGGGCTCGGCGGCGGCACGACCCAAACGGGTGCTCCTGGCCAAGTGGGATTCCTACTACAAGTCCCCCTTCAATTTACAAAAACATTCTTGTAAGGTTCCCTGGCACTGGCTAAGTCTATGAGTATTTAAATGTATTTTAAACGAGTTCCTGTTTTTCGAACTACTAAAAAAAAGACAATGCTTATTATTAAAAATAATCCTACAACTAAGCATTGGAAAATAATCCTAAGCTAATTTTAGGTCATATGAGATCGCTATATTTAAATAAACAATTTTTTTTTGCGTCACAGTATTTTGTCTAGTATTGTAAGGTCGGTTACTTAAATTTTATTATACCCGTTACTCGTAGAGTAAAAGGGTATACTAGATTCGTTGAAAAGTATGTAACAGGCAGAAGGAAGCGTTTCCGACCATATAAAGTATATATATTCTTGATCAGGATCAGTAGCCGAGTCGATCTGGCCATGTCCGTCCGTCTGTCCGTATGAACGTCGAGATCTCAGGAACTACAAAAGCTAGAAAGTTGAGATTAAGCATACAGACTCCAGGGACATAGACGCAGCGCAAGTTTCTCGATTCATGTTGCCACGCCCACTCTAACGCCCACAAACCGCCCAAAACTGCCACGTCCACACTTTTGAAAAATGTTTCGATATTTTTTCATTTTTGTATTAGTCTGGTAAATTTCTAACGATTTGCAAAAAAACTTTTTGCCACGCCCTCTCTAACTCCCACAAACCGCCCAAAGCTGCCACGCCCACACTTTTGAAAAATGTTTTGATATTTTTTCATTTTTATATTAGTCTTGTAAATTTCTATCGATTTGCTAAAAAAGTTTTTGCCACGCCCACTCTAACGCCCACAAAACCGCCAAAAACTGTATGTGCTGAAGACTCTCCTTCGCACTTCGAATAGCTGAGTAACGGGTATCAGATAGTCGGGGAACTCGACTATAGCGTTCTCTCTTGTTTTTTCATTTATAAGATAGAATGCTCTATCAGTTATAACAGTCCACTTGCAATACTTAAAAAGTAATATATTTATAAGTTTTACTATTTGAGAGAAACCATAATAATCACTACATTGCCTTGTGCACTTATTGCATTGTTTTAAAATACAATTTGTATACAGTTATTATTTTATAATAATTTTATAAATATAATTTTTATATTATAAAAATATATTTTCAAAAACTATAATGTGCATTTTACAGATAAAAAAAAACAGATGGTGACTTTAGTCCAAAGTCCGATTCTATCAAACATATGTTTTGAAATCATATTTTATAAAAATAATACATACATAAAAATTATTATTTATAAAATAAATAATCTCATCTAATCCCATCTCATCCTAGCTGGGGTCACGCATGACGCATTCAAGGATCGCAAGCCGCACAGAAGATACCGTTTGACAGTAAATTTCCTTAGGGATTTGGCCATGAAGAACCCTTCTTTGCTTACAGAGAGAGATATCAGGCGTTGGAAAGTATGAGATGAAACCCATGGAGAATCTAGGAAACACTGCTTTCGCCGTAAGCTCGTGTAAGAACTGGGACTAAGACGACGAAGCTGGGCGAGCCACAGCAGACAGATAACGCGGCTTTGGGGAAGAAGTAGCCTTGAAGAGGTTGACCACGGTAGCCACGAAAACTAACATGTCGGTAACGGTTATTTCGGCCAAGTCCGACAAGCCAAATGACAGGTATACGGTGGGGATGAAGATACAGCGGCGCCGGTGAGCTTCGGCTAGGGCCAAGCAGGGCAGGTGCACCAAATTCCAGAGAGGACGACCATCACGGTATCGGTATCTCAAACTGCACAAAAAGGATCTCGAAACATAAGGATCTTAAGTTCGAACTTGACTTGCTGCAGGGGCCTTGGGCATGATAAGGTCAGTTCTGGCTTAGCATTGGTTCAGACTTTTTGCAAAAGTACTTGAGCAATAAATTCTCAGTGGTTTGGAATGGGTAGCCTTCACCCTGGCATTTGAAGGTCGATCTACCAGATCTGGCCTATGAAATCGGCTATAACAGGTAGAAGAAACAGGATCAATTAACGAGTCGATCTGTCCGTCTGCACGTCCATATGGATGTTGAAATTATACATGCAGTTTCCAGAGACATGAAAGCATTTAATTTTTTTATTAGTCTTGTAAATTTCTATTGATTTGCTAAAAAACTCTTTTCCCGCCCATTCTAACGCATACAGACTGTCACTTTTGAAAAATTTGCGTAGTTTTTTTTTAGAGTTTTTTTTTGGCGAATTTCTATCGATATGTAATTGATATATAAAATTGTTCAACTTTCTCTTTCGCACTCCCACTAACTGAGTAAATGATGTCTGATACTCGGGACCTCGACTAAAGCGTTCTCTATTGTTTTTTTTTTTTTTTTTTTTTTTTTTTTTTTTTTTTTTTTTTTTTTTTTTTTTTTTTTTTTTTTTTTCGACTAAAGCGTTCTCTATTGTTGTTTCTTAACTAAAGGATGACAAACTGAAGTCATAGACAGACATTGTAAACTTATGCCTAGGACAAGAACAATAAGAATTACAAAGCGAGTCCCCTAGAAAGCACGTAAGTGCTTCCTAACAATACCTTAGCCAAATATTTCTTGTTTGACTAAATTTTTCTCGTTAAAAAATTAATAAAATTTTTGTAATAATAATTAATTAATAATTTTTTTTTAATTAACAATGTTTTTACTTACCGATAACCACATTCGGGACCAACGCCTGTGTTCCGAAATAAGTAAAAGGCCCACTTTCAAACATAAGCGCTTCCTTGCCAATTGTGACTTCTACACGTCCTTCCAGTATAAGTACAAAAAAGTCGACAGCTTTTCCTTGTGTGAAAATATAAAGGCTGGGATCATCTTTATTTTTTCCCTTTGTTTTTATGTTGTGAAACACGTCTTGATTAAGTAACCTCCGCAAAATGAGTTCAGAAATTACATCTTTTTTAAAAGCATCGACAGCTAAAAGTTCCGTTATTAAGTTAAAACATTAAAATATAAATATATGATAAAGATAAAAAATGTATTACCAGTGCTAAGATACTGGAAAGTAGCCAGTGTTAATTGAGGGGATATCCGAACAGTTTGCACTTCACGACGTTCGGCAAACGCTGAAAAGTCTGCTTTTTTGTATCTGTTTCTTCTGGTTTTTGTACGGTTGTCAACAAAAACATCGGTTTCGTCAACAATTTCAGCTTGAATCAGTTCTTCAATTACATCTTCCAGAGTAACTAACCCGACAGTTTCATAAAAAGGATCACCATCCCCTTCATTATTTACGCGGTGCACAAAAGCAATGTGACCGATTGTTCCTTCTTTAAATTGATTAAACATAATATCCAAGGTATAATCTTCAAATACGAAATGAACAGGATTTTGGTAGAATTCGCAAAGCGTTTTTAAAGGAGTGTTATCATCAGTATCAACAAATGCCAAATCTTTAATATAAAGTAAAGTAACAATGTTTTTTCTATCACCATCGTATACCGGAATACGAGAATAACCAGAATTCATAATTTCTGACACTGTTTCAAAATCAAGTAGCGCATCCAATGACAGCATAAATGCATCATTTATATGCGTCATTACGTCAGCAACCGTTTTCTTACGCAATTCGAGAGCTCCGGATATTATGTTTACTTCATTTTTGTCAAGATCATTTACATCGTTTGTAACCTACATTTAAAATATTATAACTGATTAAAAAATATTTACAAACATAACATAATTAGTACTCACACGAACAAGTTCTTTTAAACGTTCTCGGTTGTAAACATTACCAATTTCTTCGCCCAATAATTTATCAAGAATACGAGAAACTGGATAAGATAGTGGGGCTGTTATAGCCATTACGGTTTTGGTTACTAAAATGGTCTTAGCACCAATTGCCAATCCATGTCTTGAACACACTGCCTGTAATTAAACAAAATGTAGTGGAAAAACAGTCGAGTTCCCTGATTATCAATAGGCCGTTACTCAGCTCAAGTTAGTTCGAGTAATCGGCCAATTTTTGTGTTTCGCTAGACTGAATGGGAGGCTTTAGAGTGGGCGTGAAAGTTTTTGTCGGTTTGTGAGTGTTACAGTGGTCGTGGCTAAAATGGGATATATTGGTCAATACCAACAGCTTATAAACAATAACAAAATAAATAAATAAAAATGTAACAGAATCTGCATGCCCAATATCAAACTTCCAAAGATCCCGACTTTCATACGGACAGGAGGTGTATGGTCAAACGTACATAGCCAGATCTACACAGGTAGTGATCCCCATCTGTATATATGCTTCATTGGGTCGGACACGCTTCATTCTACCTGTTAAATGCCTCATTCTCATGATATATTATAGTCCTAATGCAGAAGACGGGCAGAGATATTTCATATGATCGTTTAATGGGACTCTGCCGACTACTCACTTGTATTCATACAGCGACATAGAGCTCTCTCTTAATGTCTAAACGGTCTCTTTGTGCAAACGATATCGACTTCTTTGTGTAGTGCTTAATCTATTAAGCGCAGTTACGCATATTAGAGATTACAATTGTCTTGGCTACAGCCCAATCATGCAAATTATAACCTGGAAGGCACAGTTTAATTTCTCCGCATACGGTGATTTTCACCTTATCATCTCTTAAACAAACAAATACAACCAAGTACTTCACATACGCCGCAAACACAATTGCGTCTGTATTACTCTCACTGGTTTCAAAAACATCTAAACAACTAACACACACTTTTAATAGTAGGTCTGTCAATTAATAATAATAATGTACAAATAATATGCACAAATGGAACATAACCAAACAAAAAGCAGAACTTAAAAGGCCTGTAGAAATTGTTATACACCTATCATTATCTTAATAAAATATCAACCTTATAGTTAAATCACTTGCAACAACCACTTCCCAAGTTAATTGAATTAAAACTCCGCTCTTCCTCTAACTAATAAACACATGTCCCAACCCTTAATTTGTTTACATGGCAGGATCTAATTCTACACGTATCCCTGACACGCCAAACTGCTTTAACACAGCGTTTTTGCCGATTTGTACTCTCTAGCAAAATTATTGTGTTTCTTATGTTTCTCCCTTCCCTCATACTACGCCATTTCAGATCTTAACTTTCTTTCCACATAGGCAATGGAGTTCCTGAAAAAGCCATACAATTCCCCAAAGTATACATAAATCATTACTTAAAGTAGAAACATAAAAGCAAGATAGGAAGCTTTCAATACGTTAAATATAATATATTAAATATATATAATATTATGATTATAAATAAAAAAAAACTGGTGTGTACCGAAGAACACTTTATAATCAAAAACAACGAAACTACATGCGCAGAAATGGACAGACGGCTATCTCGACTCGGTTGGTGATACTGATCAAGAATATATATCCTTAACTGCGTTGTGTTTCGGGCCCAGTTAAGGAGAAAATATAGGAACGCCGAAAATAAGGTTGGATACGTGGTTCAATAGGAGGCGAAAGCACCAAAATTCTTGAATGCGACAAACTGCAACAAAACAAAAAAATTTGTGAAATTAGCTTAAAAAATCGACCAGCCACCAGAACAAAATCCAGTGAACAAAAGAAGCTGATCACAGATAATTCCAGAAATGCGTCATTTAGCTTGAATGAGGAAAAAGGGATACACTGGAAACACAGGTATTAAAAACACGGAGGCAAAAACAATGCTATCCTCCTGTATAGGGCTATAAGTAAATTCGTTTCCAACCCTACAAGGAGTACACATATTCTTAATCAGGATCACTAATCGAGTCGATTTGGCCATGTCACCTGTCCGTCCAAATGAACGTTGATATCTCCAAACTGTAAGAGTTAGGATATGGAGCATGCAGATTATAGAGAAGTTAAGCGCAAGTTTCTGAACGTAGCCACGCCCACACGTCCAAATCTAGCTCGCCTACACTTTTAAAAAATGTTCGGCCACGTCTAATCGTCTATCGCTCAACACTGACACATCTACACTATTCAAATATTCGATTTTTTTTTGTATTATAATATTTGGCTTACCAATTTCAATCGATTTGAAAAAAGAATTTCGAATTTTCTCCCTTACACTCACACTATCTATCTGATACCGAGGAACTACATTATAGCGTTTTAAGAAAATATTCCGGTATCTAATAAAATTAATATTTTAAGGGAATGCGCATGCTATATATTGATATATTTGTAACCCAGGATGTAATTCTGTCGTGTCCCGACTTATTACTTATTTTGTCTTGTATTCTTTTCGTATAAATATAATAATATAATATAATATAATATAATATTTATAATATAATATAATATATATGTATAATATAATATAATATAATATAATATATATGTATAATATAATATATATAATATATATGTATAATATAATATATATAATATAATATAATATATATAATATAATATATATGTATAATATGTATAATATATATAATATAATATAATATATATGTATAATATGTATAATATATTATATATAATATAATATAATATATATGTATAATATATACAATATAATATAAATATACAAAAGTGTGTGTCCGTCCAGTTATATCTATATACGATCCATTCAGAATACGGGAAAGGTTCAAAAGGACCTCGGTGAGCTTAGCTTGCCGGAATCGTGCCCCAACTGCCTAGAGCCAAGTCCGTCCCAGAACCAGGGAACTAATAGCGGACGTAACAAGTTCTGGTTGAAATCAAATCAGCAAGAGTATTACAAAAATATGGAAATACACCAAAAAACGTCCGATTGATAGCAATACCTGTTGTCACTAGCCGCCACTTGCTCTCCCATTACGCTGACCGACTATGATAGAAGACAGCAATCTATTATAAACCGCATAAGACTAGGTCGCACCAAAGTAATCCTGTGGCGTCAAACAACTACGCCTTTTAAAATAAGTCGTCCTTAGACATATTCTACATAATTTGCACTTGTCCTTAACTATATACATACAATAATACAAAAAGTAATTATAATTAAAACTAAATAAAGGAATGTAGGATAATTATACGTAATACGTAAGTGAGTAAGTTACTTAGGTCTTAATCTCTAGTATATATATAATAGAAATGATAAAATCGTTGTATTCATTTTTATTTTTGTTCTGTTCATTTTTATTATTTTTTTTATTTTATGTGATCAGAAATTTAAGAAATCTTACCTGTGGAGTAATTTCACCGAAAAGTACGATGGCCAATGTGGAAAATATAACAGCGAAGAGTCCAGAAGTTAAACCATCCAGCAGAATGGTAAAGGTTGAGTTAACCAACACATTACCCAGGAGGATACTGCACAAAAGATAATTACCTTGATCACGAACAGGTGCTATCTTTGACGCATATTTTTTTTCTTTTTCCGTGCCAGTGTTCCGCAAAATCTAAAGATTTCAGATATTAAAAGATTTTATTATATATTCCGCTATTACCTTTAATTCTGTGCGGTCCATCGACATTAAACCCAAGTTAAGGCCTGAAAACAAAGCCGAAAAGCCCAAGCATGTTACGATGATGATTATGGCCAACCAAACAGGTAACAACGGTTCTAATGTTTTTATTTTTAAAAAATTGGAGTTTCCTTGATGTTCCAAAGGTGTCGTCGTTGCAGCTCTGCTGTGCTAAAAAAAAAAACACTTTTAATCTTTGTGCTGTGCACATTATCAAAGAGAGCTTAAGGCGTAAGTGTATGTTCTAGATTTGTTGAATGGTATGTAACAGGAAGAAGAAAGCGTTTCCAACCGTAACAGTGTATATGTTATTAATTAGTACAACCAGCCGAAAAGATCTGGCCATGCCCGTCTGTCTGTATGTCTCTACGTCTGTATGAACGTCGAGATATCAGGAACTATAAAAGCTAAAAAGATTTGGATTAGACATGATGAATTTAGTGGCGCATACGCTGCACAAGTTTGTTTCAGTACGTTGACATTCGAACTCTAACGCCCATAATCCGCCAACAACTGCCACAACCACACTTTTGTAATTTGTTGTGATATATTTTCGTTTCTTTATTAGTCTTGTAAAATTTTGATTGGCCAAAAAACTTTTTGCGATGCCCACTTTAACGCCTATATCAAATGAGGAGACCCTTTTGTCATAACATGTTTTCGGGAATACAAATGTTGAGCGCAACGGTTTTCGCTAACTAACTAACGGCACCTGGGAAACAATGCTTGCTTCTTAAACATACCTGATCGGTAGTAAATGAACCTTACTTTAAAATATCAAAGAATTAGAAACTGAAATATAGGCCTTGCTGGTTTTTATAATCTTACTATGTCGGCAAGGAATTGTTCACATTTCTCCTGTTTATTTATTTGTAAGTTGTAAACTTATGCTACAACAGATATCGGCTATAGCTGCTGGGGCTTTCAGCCGGACTTCAAAAATTTTTACTTAAGTATTTATTTACAACAATATTTACAATTATTTAGAATATATATACAGTGATTAACAATTGGGGGATTACGAAAATTTGCTATTTGTACTACGAAATAATATTTACAGGAGATGGATTATGTTTGCTTATTTCAGAAATTTAAGTAAATGCTGGAGATTTTTGGGTGTGGTTTAAGATATCTGTAAGGTTTAAATTCGGATTGCTGGATCTATGTTTTTGGAGGATCTATGTTTATATGGTGTCAATATTGCAGAAACGGCATTGGCTGTTGATTGGCTGGGAAAATCGGTACTCATGGGTCAGTCTGGTGTGTCCTAGATGTAGTCTTATGATTTTTAGTGATCTCTTCTGGGTATATCACAGGTTTTACAGTGTTTGGTATAATCAGTTATGTTTTCGTTATTTGGGGTTATCGAAGATGAATTTCTAATGTAATCGGTTTTGACATTAATAATGTTTGTCTTTATGTATCTATTTTTATCGGTGTGGTTAAAGTTTGGTATAGTTATTAAGGGGCGAGTTGTTGCTTCTGTTGCTTCTGCGGTGTCTGCGTATTCATTGCCCTTGATGTCGATGTGACTTGGGACCCATCGAATTTTTATTTTAGGAGCATATTTAATGAGTAACTAGCGCATCGTTGAGACGTAGAATGTTGTGTAGTCGGAGCAGATGCAGCTTTTCCCCCTTTTTTTTAATAGTATTTTCCTTGCATCCAAGATGGCAATGGCTTTTTCTTAGAATACTAAGGAGTAGCTTGGAAGCACTGCTTGTTTCAGTGTCTCGCCTTCTGTTGTTATTGCAAAGCCTACTATTTCCTTGTTTCGAGAACCATTGTGTAAAGTAGTGTATAGTTGTTGTTCTTAAAATGGTCATTAATTTGTACATTTTGCAATCAATTTAACAAAGTATTGGGTGCATTAGAAAACTTTAGCTTTGAACACATTTGGGATAGTTCAATCCAATCAATATTTGTTCGAAATTTTAAAATTGTGAAGCCAGTCAGGGATCCATCTCTAATTCAGCATTAATACGATGCTTGAACGTCCGAAAAAATAAATCATTCAAGTTTTTAAATCGAAACTAGAAAAGGTTTACAAAGTACTATGATCCTAGGTGTATGTGGTATGGTTTGACTTTGAAGTCGGCCGTATGCTCTGCCTCAGTCAAGCCCGTCCACTATGTGGTAGACTCCACAAAAAAAAAGTTAACGTAACAATTAATTGAATTTCGGATGATGATAAAATCTTATGACGCCAAAATTAACATTAAAATATCGTATGCATGAAAAGCAAGCATTTTTGTGAGGTTTTTCGGAGATGAATAGGGGAATAACAACGGGAAAATAGATTCCGTCTGAGTCTTGGAACAGGTCTGTAAAAGTTAAAGTTCGGAAGTGGAAATTGGAACCGTGCTCTTATTTAGTATAAAGCAGTTTTCTTTAGAATATATATTATATATATATACATATATTTACTGCAAGGTTGTGAAGACTTCGATAAGGTCGACCGATTTGATCAAAATCGGAACGCTTTATGATAAAAAATTAAGAAGATACGTTTTTATTTGAATTATTTTAATGGCAGCTGTATGATATAGTGGTTCATTGAAATAGAAGTGCAGGCGAAGCTAAGATATACAACTGTATTTTGGCATATTCCTTTTTGTACGGGTCAGCTTATTCCACTTTTTATGGTAGATAGGAATATATAAATAAAAAAAATAAAAGTCCCGTTAGTTTTTCAAGTCTTTCCTATTCTTCGCATTCTTGAGTAAATTCGTAATTTAGAAGTATTGTGAAATTGCGACCTCTTGTAAAATTGCATTGAGTTTAGTTCCGCGTGCGTTTACCTATACTTATAGAACTGTGTATATGTGCACACAACGAAATAAAAAGCCATTCAATGGTGGATGAAAGCTGAGCGTTATGCAAAATTAATTTCTAAACTTTGCGACGAGCGATACAACGGCGCGTCAAATTCTTGGAAATTTGGGAATTCGCAAACTCTTGCTTTCTCTAAATCTATCAATTGGCCGCAGGTGTCAAAACAGAAGAGATGGAAAAAGTGTCTCATTTGTTTATTACATTGCCTTCGGCTTACGATGGCGTCATCACACCCATTATCAGAGGATAATTTAACATTGGGATTGGTTAAGAATAGGTTGAAACTAAAATTAACAAGAGAGAACGCTATAGTCGAGTTCTCCGACTATCTGATACCCCTTACTCAGCTAGTGGAAGTGTGAAGAAGAGTCTTCATCACCGACAGTTTTTGACGGTTTGTGGTCGTTAGAGTGGGCGTGACAAAAAGTTTTTTAGCAAATCGATAGTGGAAGTGTGAAAAAGAGTCTTCATCACTGACAGTTTTTGACGGTTTGTGGGCGTTAGAGTGGGCGTGACAATAAGTTTTTTAGCAAGTCGATAAAAATTTACAAGACTAATACAAAAAAAAGATAGAACGCTATAGTCGGGTTCCCCGACTATCTGATACCCGTTACTCAGCTGGTGAAGGTGCGAAGAGAAATTACAACACTGACCGTTTTTGGCGGTTTGTGGGCGTTAGAGTGGGCGTGGCAAAAAGATTTTTGGTATATAGAGTTAAATTTATAAGACGAACAAAAATGCGAAAAAATTTCACAACATTTTTCAAAAGTATGGGCGTGACAGTTTTGGGCGGTTTGTGGGCGTAAGGGTGGGCGTGGCAAAAAGTTTTTTAGCAAGTCGATAAAAATTTACAATACTAATAAGAAAATTAAAAAATATCAAAACATTTTCCAAAAGTGTGGGCGTGGCAGTTTTGGGCGGTTTGTGGGCGTAAGAGGGGGCGTGGCAACATGAATCGACAACTTGCGCTGCGTCTATATGGAGTCTGTATGCTTTCTCTCAACTTTCTAGCTTCTATAGTTCCTGAGATCTCGACGTTCATACGGACGGACAGACGGACATGGCTAGATCGACTCGGCTATTGATCCTGATCAAGAATATATATACTCTATATGGTCGGAAACGCTTCCTTCTGCCTGTTACATACTTTTCAACGAATCTAGTATACCCTTTTACTCTACGAGTAACGGGTATAAAAATGATCATAAAGACACCAGCAGGAATATTTTTAAATTTGATTGTGCAAAATAAAAACTACAGCTGTAAAACAATGTAAAATCGCGTACTAACATAGAAACATTTAGGATCTAGAATTAATGTCACCTGCACACTAGGACAGATTCCCTATTTTTTGGCATAAAGTCGAAAAATTTTATAAATTATATTTTGAAATTAACTATATATTATAAAAAGCATACATTAAGGACACCAAAACGATATTTAATAACATTTAAGTTGCAATACTGCATTATTTATCCGATAACAAATTCATATGTTTGATCAGCTGTTTGTTCTAGCAAAATTGGCGGGAAGCTTTTACTCAACTTTGTGCTTCTGTTAAAAAAACACCACGTATCCAATTATTTGCAAATAAAATGGAACATGAAGGTTAAGGTATGCTTAATATATATATAACTTACTGATTTAGAATTATGTGTTCCATGTTGTAATTGTTGTTGTCTTTGCTAACGTCTTAGTTTAGGAAAAATCTAAGCAAAGTGTTCGTCTATTGTGGAGTGAGAAATAATTTGTGCCAACTTGTGCCAAAAACTAATAACTGATGTGTTTACTCAAAACTGTATTTAAATTTATGTTAGTAACGCCTTTTGCCTAAATTAGCCTATGCTCTTTATATTTTGCCGTTAAAGCCAAGTTTGAGATTAGCCGATCGGTTCTGGTGGATGAGTGGATCAGAGGATGTCGAAATTACAAAGCCTTATTTGACTGGGTTGTTGGCGAATTTAAATTAATTGATATTACTATTGACCAGAAAGCTAAAATTCCTAAGCAAATCAGAAGCTGTCACCTCTATATAATGAAAATCTAGCTAAATGTAACCGTACATTTGAAGCATTTAAAAAAAACATTCCAGTTGGCTTTCATCCACCATGATGGTTGTCGTGGACCAAAACAACAACCAAGTCGCTTCAGACTGTCAAATGGGACGACCACGACTCCCTTACAGTGATGAAGAATCACGGCACAAAAATAAATGGCAACGGATCTGGCTAATATTGAAGAAAATACAACAAGTATTTTTGTCCATGCAGCATCAATTTCAATTTAAAGCAAACCATTTCTACTTCAACTGCATCCACTGAAATTAGAAAGAAATTGATATTCTCAGAGCCAGTACAACTCACAACAATTCAGGCTCTTGCATTTTTGATTGACAGCTCTCTAACCAAAACCCGATACAACGACATGAGAGCTTTGAATAAAACACAATTTAGCAACATTGATCCATCGTATAATAAAGTCAGAGTGCGGGAGTTCATGTGACAGAAACCAGAGCCCAATTATCTCTCCAAAATTTACTGAATCATACGGCCAGTCGAATTATTCTTATGCAATAGGAGGTATTTAAGAGGCATAAGAACATAACAGGTGTCAAACTGATCGCAAGCTATGGATTTACATACAACCGGGCAGAGCATGTACAAGCAGAGATTTCTAGAAGACGAATCCCATCTCGAAGGCGACTAAATTTTCGTTACCAGCCTCATTCCATTAAAATTAACAGATGATTAAGAGACACCGTTATGGATAAATAAGAGCCCCCATCAGTACGATTTTGCAGACCCCTAAAGATTGAATTCGCTAAAGAAACAAAAGAACTTATTTTGACGGAAAAGTCGAATTTAGAGTCACAAATTCAAAACCTCACAGATTTTACTTACAATTTTTCAGTCGACAGAAAAATAGTTGTCACTTTTTCCCTCCATCTCTAATTGACGAAAGGGTATTGAATATAACAACTGTAAGGAAATCTTGACAGGTGTGTTTTATCTGTGGAGCCAGCCCAAAAGATTTTATAAAAACCGCCGAAATATTAAACTTTCATTTCGTATAAATATTTCCAAATTCAAACAATTCTGTTAACGAACTGTATTATTGTATATGGATAACTATAAATGGTATCCGATGTCCGCAACTGTCCACAAAGTTTTGATTAACGTTCCTCAGATAATAGCATCCTCGGTTTACCTATCGGTTTCTTTGGAGAGAACGCATTCGAATAACGTAATAAATTCTACAAGCGCGATAGACGATCATATTCGAGACAAAGTGCTCGTGTTAACCATTTAACGGACGTACATATATCACCGATCCATTGATTCATCGGATCCTTTACTTTCAAGCCTAAATATCAACAAAAGGACATCTCAAAATAAAAAAAGTCGCCTTGCCGGAAGAAGCCATCAATCTTTTAGTTGCACCAAATGTAGAACTTATTAACAAGAGAGAACGCTATAGTCGAATTCATCGACTATCTGATACCCGTTACTCAGCTGGTGAAAGTGCGCAGAAGAGTTTTCAACACTGACAGTTTTTGGCGGTTTGTGGGCGTTAAAGTGGGCGTGGCAAATAGTTGTTTGGCAAATCGAGTTTTAGGCGGTTTGTGGGCGTTAGGGTGGGCGTGGCATCATAATTCGACAAACTGGCGCTGCTTCTATGTCTCTGGAGTCTGCATGATGAATCTCAACATTCTAGCTTTTATAGTTCCTGAGATCTCGACGTTCATACGGACGGACATGGCCAGATCGACTCGGCTATTGATCCTGATCAAGAATATATATAATTTATATGGTCGGAAACGCTTCCTTGAGCGCCATGAGATCTCATGGAATTTTAAAAGCTAGAAAGGCTCCAAAGACATAGACGCAGCGAAAGTTTGTCGATTCATTTTGCCACGCCCACAAACCGCCTAAAACTGCCACGCCCACAAACCGCCAAAAGCTGCCACGCCCACACTTTTGAAAAATGTTTTGATATTTTTCCATTTTTGTATTAGTCTTGTAAATTTCTATTGATTTGCCAAACAACTTTTTGCCACGCCCACTTTAACGCCCACAAACCGCAAAAACTGTCAGTGTTGAAGACTCTCCTGCGCACTTTCACCATCTGAGTAACGGGTATCAGGTAGTCGGGGAACTCGACTATAGCGTTCTCTCTTGTTTAAATGCACCAATTCTACAAAAATTCTCTAGCTTAAATACTTTATGTCAAAAAAATTGAATCTGGCCCAGTGTGCACTTACAAAGAGGGACATTTAAAAGAATTACTACCACTATAAAAGAATACTAAATTAATAAAATAAAGATAATAATAAATACAATAAACAAGCTATATTTTATATGCGTATTTTATATGTTTGAAGACTTTGTAGCAAAATGTGACACTGATTTGTATTTTAAAATTGTTAATTTGTACATGGACAATGGGAGAGAATATCTCTCAAATGAGAATGGTCAATTTTGTGTTAAAAAGGGTATTACTTATCACTTTACAGTGCCACAGTGCCACACCACAGTTAAATGATGTTTTTGAAAGAATGATTTGAACCATCACAGAATAAGCTCGTGCCATGGTGAGTGGTGCATATCTTGAACATTTTTCGGGTGAAACAGTGTTAACTGTAACTTACTTAATTAAGAGAATTCCAAGAGAAATTATTAATAGAATGATTTAAAACATTTGAGAGTGTTTGGGGACACTGTGTATGTACAAAATAAAATCAAAAAGGGAAAGATATTTTATTCAGATTTTATTATTTTATTTTAGTCGGATACGAAGCAAATGGTTTTAAACTCTGGGATGCTGTTAATGAAAAATTTCTCGTTGCAGAAGATGTGGTTGTCGATGAATCCAATGTGGTTAATTCTAGTGCAGTTAAATTTGAAAAGATTAAGAAATTTAAAAATTTGAGAGATTAAAAAGAAAGCTTCAGATATTATATAATGAGGATGAAAATAGTTTAATTTAATACATTTGTTTTAAATGCTCACACTATCTTTGACGATGTTCCAAATTCATACGATAAAATTCAGTATTAAAATGACTAATTCTTCTAGGAAAAAGCCGTACAAGCAGAGTTAAGTGCTCATGAACTAAATTATACCTAGACAATCACAGAGGATTTACTTAGAAATACCACTTCGACTATGAAGAGACTTTTGGTCCTGTAGCTAGAATATCCAGCTTTCGAGATATATTATGATATGATAATGATTATGTACAATATAAAGTCCATCAAATGGATGTAAAAACAGTTTTCTTAAATGGCACGTTGCAAGGGTGACAATGTGTGTAAATTAAACAAGAGAGAACGCTATAGTCGAGTTCCCCGACTATCTCATACCCGTTACTCAGCTATTTGAAGTGCGAGGGAGAGTCTTTAGCACTGACAGTTTTTGGCGGTTAGATTGGGCGTGACAAAAAGGTTTTTGGCAAATCGATAGAAATTTACAAGACTAATACAAAAATGAAAAAATATCAAAACATTTTTCAAAAGTGTGGGCGTGGCAGTTTTGGGCGGTTTGTGTGCGTGGTAACATGAATCGACAAACTTGCGCTGCTTTTATGTCTCTGGAGTTTGCATGATGAATGTCAACTTTCTAGCTTTTATAGTTCCTGAGATCTCGACGTTCATACGGACGGACAGACGGACATGACCAGATCGACTCGGCTATTGATCCTGATCAAGAATATATATACTTTATATGGTCGGAAACGCTTCCTTCTGCCTGTTACATACTTTTCAACGAATCTAGTATACCCTTTTACTTTACGAGTAACGGGTCTAATAAGGCAATTTACGGACTTAAACAAACGAACTGATTTTATTTGTTTGCTTATTTGCCTTATTTGGTTCAACACCACCTTATAGAAAGTTAAACTTAAAAACTTACATTTGTTGTTTTTTCAGCTGTTTTGGCACAAATAAAAAATTCATTTATAAATGATGGAAATTTTACGGAGTATAGTGCTGAAAATCCATCGCTGGATACTTCTATCGGTGTGAACAGATCAGTAGCTGGCTTTAGACATGGACCGCCATAGTCGTTTTTTTCAGTTGTAAACGTTATAGCTGTATTTTCTTCTAATCCGCTACCAAACACTCGAAAATGTTGTTCCTTGTCTACTAACACAGTTGGTATTCCGTTTTCTGTTTCTACTGTTTCGTCTTCCAAACGAATTCCAACTATACGAAAAGAATTCGCAATGGTTCGCCGCGTCCGTGTACTGAAAAAATTGATATTTTGAGTTGTTAATGCGTTTATTGCTACAAATAAATAATGTCAAACGAATAACGTTATAAACAGCAAAAAAAAATAAATATGGCCAGGACTAAGCCATTAAAACTCGAAATATATTTATGTGTAATTTATGGTGACATAGTATTGATGGTTTTTTTAATTTTTTAAAATTGAACGTTTTTAAATGCAAACGGGGTTGATACTATTGTTTTTCAAATGGCATTTTACTGAAAGAAATCGATATAGTTTACGTTAACATTTTTAATTTTTGTAAGATTTGTGTTGTTATTGTCTTAATTATTTATCTATAGTAATATTTTATATTTTTAATAAATCATGATGATCATTATTTTCACAGTTTATATTCGGTATCAGGAATTTCACTTTAATTACCCAGTCTATTTGTTGTGCATATTACTTATTAAAAGTACTTCTGGTTAAAACCTTGTATTGGTAATATAAACTAGTTAGCACCATGGGTCTATAAACTACCACTGCGTCTATGTCCCTGAAATCTGCAATGCTTAAGTAACATTTGTATAGCTTTTATAGTTACATATTTTTCAACGAATCTAGTATACCCTTTTACTCTACAAGTAAAGGGTATAAATATTGAACAGATTTTCATCATCTAAAATTAATTTGAAAGACTAAAGATTTTAAAAACAAAACATTGTTAGGCCCATTCTGACAGCAATTACAACGAAATTTGTTGTGAAAATCCGGACACGGCTAATATTCGAATTTCAAAAACATTTAAGCTCATCGACGACGGGAAAGCTTGTCTTCGTCTCATTTATTTGCTTATTTATCTAAGCAAACGTTTGTATGCGTCCTTATCTTTACGCTCATCTCTGTACAGAGCGTTCGGACAGACGAACTCTCTCATTTTGGATCTCAGTCTACATGCTCCGCCTGCATACAAACGTTTTTCGCTGTTTTGACCCTTTCGCTGTCAAATAAATTATAATAAACTAAGAATACTATTTGAACAATAAGTGTTGTTAATTCAAAAGCTCATTGGCTAATCACCACCTTTATGAATTATTTTTTGTTTTATAACGGTTTACTATAATATTTTTTTGATTACTTTGTAATAAAAAATAAATTATTTTAAATAAATAAGTTACTAAATAAATACATTTTTATAAATTGATTATACTCTTGGAACCCTGCTATATTTTAGGTTTTCTTCGCCTACAGCTTCTTAAGCTAAAAACCTGTGCTGTGGGTTGTTATAAATGTATATGTCGGCCCACGCAGCCGGCAGCATTAAACAAGACCAATTTTAAAAGTTAAGAGCGTACAGAGCGTTTGAAGAGACAAACTCTCTCAGTTTTAATCTTAGTCGGCTACATACTCCGCCTGAATATAAACATTTTGGCGCTGATCTAACCCTTTCGCTGTCAAATAATTTATAATAAACTAAGAATACTATTTAAACAATAAAAGTTGTTCATTCAAAGGCTTTTGAAAAAGCTCATTGGCTAAACATTTGGTGACCCCCCAATTCAAGGCTATCATACGAGAGGAAATATGCAAAAGTAATGCCAATTTTGCTACGCATTCTACGTTTGCCGAGGGTATCACGCCGAATAACTGCAGTTATCCACAGCATCAGCCGCGACATAGGTCGCCTGCATTGCCGCATCCAAAATTCAGCGGAGGTTATGCGAACTGGACAGACTTTTACTCGATCTTTATAAGTATTATAGACAGCCATCCGGACCTTACCATTTACCATTGCAGCCCCTTAAGTGTTGTTTGAATGATTCTGCGATCTCCGATCTTTGAAAATCTCGAACGACAACTATGATAATGCGTTAGATTTATTGCAAAAACGATTTTATAATCTCCGTTTGGACACACATTACGGAGATAGGTTTGAAAGCATCACGTAATGGATCAGTTTCTAAACTACTGGAACTATCGGAACTATTTAATGCTCATATTCGCGCTCTCAAAGGCTTGGGCTCGCCTTCATTCGCATTCATTAATTAGATTTCGTCGTGGGAATCGATGGAAAATTTTTTGGAGCAGCACTGCAGAACATTAGAACATTATGGCAACCTACACGCCAGGCGGCCAGGTGGGGAAAAAATAGACACGATAACAGATTCTCATTTATAGCTATTGCCCAAACTACTATTGGTTGCTTGGTCAGCCGTGATGTAGGTCATGCAATTTATTATTGTTCCCGGTTCCGGGAGTTAACGCCATCTGATAGTCTTAAGGGTGGGTGAAAAGGCTTGCTCTGTGTCTAAGCATCACACTTTGCTGCATTTTGAAAATGCAATCTCTTCTTCCGAGCAAGTGCCACCTGATGCATTCGTTGCTTCAGCTTTAAGTCTTAGCACCAATGCCACTGCACTCATTGCCCAGGATTTCGGTAGTGATATTGCCCTTTTAGCCACTGCGTCAGTTTTAGTTAACAGCCGTAATTGATCGTTCATTCTCGGTCGGGCATTGCTTGATTCCGGCTCGCAATCGCATCTTATTACATTCCGTTTTGCCAATTTTAACTTAAACAAGAGAAAAGGCTATAGTCGAGTTTCCCGACTATCTGATACCCGTTACTCAGATGGTGAAAGTGCGCAGGAGAGTCTTCAACACTTACAGTTTTTGCGGTTTGTGGGAGTTAAAGTGGGCCTGGCAAAAAGTTGTTTGGCAAATCGATAGAATTTTACAAGACTAATATAAAAATGAAAAAATATCAAAACATTTTTCAAAAGTGTGGGCGTGGCAAAAGTTTTTTGGCAAACCGATGGAAATTAAGGAGACTAACACAAAAATGAAAAAATATCCAAATATTTTTCAAAAGTGTGGGCGTGGCAGTTTTAGGCGGTTTGTGGGCGTGGCAGTTTTAGGCGGTTTGTGGGCGTGGCAACATGAATCGACAAACTTGCGCTGCGTCTATGTCTCTGGAGTCTGCATGCTGAATCTTAACTTTCTAGCTTCAATAGTTCCTGAGATCTCGACGTTCATACGGACGGACAGACGGACATGGCCAGATCGACTCGGCTATTGATCCTGATCAAGAATATATATACTTTATATGGTCGGAAATGCTTCCTTCTGCCTGTTACATACTTTTCAACGAATCTACTATACCCTTTTACTCTACGAGTAACGGGTTTCCCTGGTTTGGAGCTATGTTCCGACGGCCATAAATCCATCAGAGATTCTCTCCAGAGGTGTTCTTCCCTCTCAGCTCTGCGAGTTCCCAGTCTTGACACACCCGTCCTTTCTAATCGGGTCAGAGACAGATTGGCCATCTGCTGGTCTCACTGAGAAGCCGCTGCCTGGGCTTCGTCAAAGTCTATAGCTGGAAAATCTCCGTATGTGAACATATCAATTTGATTCTAAACTCCTTTACTTCGCTTCAACGTGTATTCGCTTATGTCGGCATCATGCTTTTATGGTCAAATAATGGTTACATGTTACATGTATGGTTACAAGTCGAATGCTAGCAGCAAGCCCCGATAAAGTGCTACGTCTGCGTATTTATTTGCTAAAGCGCCTGTTTCTGAGCAGTGATCACCAGAAGTCGGTGCTCGATTTTTGGCTATCTAAAACTATCGACTGGAATTTCATCCCTCTACGTTCGCCCCATTTTGATGGGCTTTGGGAAGCGGCGGTGAGAACGGCCAAGCACTATTTTTATCGTGCTGTGGATCTTTCAGTCCTGGCGTGAACTGAGGACTCAGCCGTGAATAATTCTACACCTTTAGTCTCACTTTCAGAGAGCCCCGCTGATCTGGATGTTACTACTTCACCACATTTCTGAAACGGCGGTGCTCCTGATTTTTTCGATGAGCCTGACGTGACAGGTCTCAACTACAGCCGATTGGATGCATGACAGCGCGTATGCTAATTGCAGAAAATCTTCTGGTCTATGAGGAAGGAAGAGTATCTGGCGAGTAAGTGGCGATCTACAAGGCCTGGTCTGTCGGTGAACGACATTGTTCTTGTCAAGGACGAGAATCTACCCCCAATGAGCTGACCCCTAGCTAGAGTTCTTCTAGTTGCCGTACTGAAAACCTCGTCAGGAGAGACAAGACGTGCAGTGAACAAGCAGTGTCTGCTGCCCCCAAAGGACTTTGTTGAAAGTCTGACTTAAGCATGTCTGGCGACGCAGCTGGCAGCATTAAACAAGACCAATTGTAATAGTTAAGATAAACGTAAATCAATCATTGTTTTCCTCTAATGAGCAATTTATTTGCTTATTTTTCTAAGCAAACGTTTGTATACGTCCTTATATTTACGCTCATCTTTGTACAGAGCGTTTGGAGAGACAAACTCTCTCATTTTTGATATCAGTCGTCTTTATAATACGCCTGCATACAAACTTTTTGCGCTGGTTTGACCCTTTCGCTGTCAAATAAACTACAATAAACCAAGAATATTATTAGAACAATAAGTGTTTTTAATTATTAAAAAGCTAATAAAAAAGCTCATTGGCTAAGAAGTATATAAATAAATATATATAAATAATATAATAAACAAAACACGCTTTTTAATGTTAACTTTTATAGTATTACAAAAAAAAAGTTCAGGAGCGCCACCTAGCGTGTACATTTATAGCTTAGAATCATTGACCATGGTAAATCTTAAAATTATTAAAAATTAAAATTAATTAATTCTTACACTTTATGAGCTTATACTACTTTTCAACTGCATTTACTGGCAAAAAGAAGCCATTACCTTTTGGTATATGGAATTTGTAATTTGTGGGTCATAGAGTCAAAATTCTATTAATTTAATTTAGCAAGACAAGTAGTAATATCAAAATATAAGGCGTTACAAAGGAATCTGCATGCATAACATTAAGGTGATCTCGAGTTCTTTTAGTTCACGAGTTTCCGAAGGGAATACTATAACATACGCTTTTTATGCTGGTTTACAATAGTTTCTTTATATCTCTTGTTCGAACATTCGGTTCCGCGGTAATCTAAAATATCTTGATTTACTTTTAATAGTTTCGCTATTGAGCACAAGCTGACAGAATGTAATCAATTTGTTGGTCTGGAAGATGGCAAAATACCTGGTTTGTAAAATACCAGGTCTATCTATATTGAGTGTCCTTCTCCTACAATGGAACAACTTGACTTGCTTTACATATCGTTGTTGCAATTATGGTAACTTTATTTAAAATTCACCAGCTCCTTTCCTAAACCAGTGCTTTGTAACCACCCTGCAGTTCCATACACTACTTTTCATCATGTGTATCACCACATATTATTCACTATTATTTTTCATCTGGCACGCTCAATTTGTATAAAAATATGATGATTTTAACATTGGCATCGCTAAGACAAAACCATCACAAAACAAAACAAAACTAAAACTGCACAAAATCGTCAAAGTTAATACCCGCAAATTTTAATTATAAAATCCCCACTCATTGCTGAAGAAAGATAAGTTTTCAGCTCTTTTGTATAATTTTTTCTAGCTTTTCAGGAGCATTTTTCATCAACCTTTTACTAAAATAGAATCAAATTATCGAATTTCGAATTTATAAATTTTTTTTTTAACAAGAATGTATTATTTTTAATTTGACTTAATATGTTAGTATAAAACTAAAGAGAACGCTATAGTCGAGTTCCCTGACTATCTGATACCCGTTACTCAGCTAGGGGAAGCGTTACTAGTATGGAAGCGTGAGACCAGACAACCGAAACAGGGTCCGAAGGGGTACGCGAGGACAAGTCAAAGAAATTTCGTCATTGAGAAAAGTCAAATAGATTGAGATGTGTAAAAACTGTCACCGCTAGTGAGCGAGAAGTGCAACCAAGACCTCGAGGGTCAAGATGACAAAGTCGATACGACCAACGACTAGAATAACTCTACAAGGCGAAGGCTGCAACGTTAAAATCCATACGATAAGCGCGTAACAAGGCAAGAATATTCAACTCCATTTTCGTGACAGGTTTTTCACAGGTTTATCATACGAAAGTAATGGTGGAAACAAAATTAAAACAAGAGAGAACGCTATAGTCGAGTTCCCCGACTATCTGATACACGTTACTCAGCTAGTGGAAGTGTGAAGGAGAATCTTCAAAACTGACAGTTTTTGTCGGTTTGAGGGCGTTAGAGTGGGCGTGGCAAAAAGTTTTTTGGCAAATCGATAGAATATTACAAGACTAATACAATAATGAAAAAATATCAAAACATTTTTCAAAAGTGTGGGCGTGGCAGCTTTGGGCGGTTTGTGGGCGTTACAGTGGGCGTGGCAAAAAGTTTTTTGGCAAATCGTTAGAAATTTACAACACTAATACAAAAATGAAAAAATATCAAATCAATTTTCAAAAGTGTGGACGTGGCAGTTTTGGGCGGTTTGTGGGCGTTAGAGTGGGCGTGGCAATATGAATCGACAAACTTGCGCTGCGTCTATGTCCCTGGACTCCGTATGTTTAATCTCAACTTTCTAGTTTTCGTAGTTCCTGAGATCTCGACGTTCATACGGACAGACGGACGGACAGACGGACATGGCCAGATCGACTCGGCTACTGATCCTGATCAAGAATATATATACTTTATATGGTCGGAAACGCTTCCTTCTGCCTGTTACATACTTTTCAACGAATCTAGTATACCCTTTTACTCTACGAGTAACGGGTATAATTAAAAATGCCCAAAACTTTTAGATATTTTCTATTACCCTGATGACGCTGTACACGATGTACGTTAACAAAAATGTGAAAAAATATCAAAACATTTTTTAAAAGTGTGGGCGTGGCAGTTTTGGGCGGTTTGTGGGCGTTAGAATGGACGAGGCAAAAAAAAAGATTGCAAGTCGATAAAAATTTACCAGACTAATAAAAAAATATCAAAATATCAGTTTTGGGCGGTTTGTGGGCGTGGCAACATGGGTCAAAAAACTTGCGCAGCGTCTATGTCTCTGGCATCTGCATGCTTAATCTCAACGTTCTAGCTTTTATAGTTCCTTCATACGGACAGACAGACGGACGGACATGGCCAGATCGACTCGGCTATTGAACCTAATCGTTTAAACTTAAAATGTTTTATTTGACTGTGATGCTGTTTAAAAAATTTCACTACTATCATTTCTTTCTAAAAAGTCTTATGAATTATCTAAAGTCAATTTTTTGGATTGTTTACAAAACCTCTGTTGGCACCACTATTATTTTGACTGCAGCTGTACTTTTCAACGAATATAGTATACCCTTTTACTCTACGAGTAACGGGTATAAACAATACGTTTTTGATCCAAATTTTGATTAATGTTCGGTAAACACCAGCTTTTAAACATAATAAAATATCGAGTGTTAATCGGACGACTTTGTTGAAAGGCAAGAAAGAGGTGCTTACTTATAAGCATTTTCTATCCTCTAATATATACATATGTACATTCTTTATCAGAATCACTATCTGAGTCAACCGACATATTATTCAGTCTGTCCCTTTTACTCTCCGAATAAGCGCTATAAACATAAACGTGCGTATAAAAAAAAGTCCTTATCTTAAATCGGCAATCGCCTAGGACCGACAAAATCCAGATATTTTTGAATGGCTTCGTATGCATCACTGGGATGATGAAGTTAAATTTCAGGGCTAGTTGGATTGCTTAAATACTTACATATATGTGAAATAACAAAGTTTTTCGTATTTTATAGAGACAAAAGAGAAGTAATAGCCCATTTCCTCTACTGTCGGATACCCGTTACTCAGTTGAGGGAGTCATAGGAAAAAAACTATTTGATGTCATAGCAAATATAATTTGTAAGGAAAATAGTTTAATAAGATTAATAAGAGTTATCAGAACCTTTTTAGTAAATGTGGGCCAGACAGTTTTGGGCGGTCTGTGGACGTTAGAGTAGTGGACGTAGCCTATACTTTTTCGCAGACGAACAGACACACGAGCCAGACCGGCTCGCCTAGTCAGTTTGATCAAGAATATACTGTATGTACATACAAAAAAAAAAGAATAAGTTGGGCAGAAACGGTAATACTAATTCGCAGAAGAATCAATATACATACATAAAAACTGTATATGGTATAGTATGTACACCGTACAAGATACACTTTATAACCTTATTTAAGGGCATCTAACATGAAAACGCATTCTTGTTTTTACTTTGGGTGTATTACTGTATTACTTTTAAGGGTATTATATAAATATCTGGTCCTAGTTGCCCCAATCAATATCAGTAAACTTTCAACCAAGGTGTCTGCAGATATATAGCAAACTAAAGGCCAATATGCTTTACATATCGTACCTGTTGCATGCATACGTCTTTGTTATTCTTTGCACTTTTTTCCAAAATTTAATTGAAAATTATACATTACTGACAGTGAAGAAAAAACTATTCAACAACTTATGTAATCGGTTTACAAAAACAGTGAAAAGTGATTGCATGCTCAACAGGTTTAGGGATAAGCAGTTTACAACCAGATATATCTGGATATTTAGGAATACATATATATGTACTTCTTTGTTTTGCTCTGTAGCCTTTTCCAAATTTCTATTGTAAATTATTACTTACTAAAGAAACTGAAAAATATTAAACAACTTACGTAATCGATTTACAAATACATTTTTAAGTTACTGTATGTATACATGCTTCACATGTCTAGGCTAAAGCAGTTTACAACCTGAAATATCTGGATCGTTAACAATAAATATATACATATGTATATAAGCATATACATATCAAATAAATAGCACTCTTCTTAAAAAAGGTTAGAAATAAATGTACGAAATGTGGACTTTTGAATATGAAGTAATTATGATGTGAGATAATTATAATTATAATTATAAAAAAAAACTTGCCTTGCTAAATTTTGTGATAATTCAGACGATAAGGAGTTAAAGGCATTCGCTTTCTCCAGCAAGAATTTATTTCTTGTCTCCGTAGAAATTCCATTTATACCATTAGCGAAAATAATTATGGTAATTAATGATGTCAAATATGTGCTTTTCATTTTAGACGAACCGAGCAATATGTATACTCCGTTTATTGATTTTTTATTGTTCAATTGTGTTAGGCTGTAAACTTCTAGTATTACAAAATAAATAACTTTTAAACACTTTTCAAAGAAACTACCTTTACCGGTGTATTTTAAGAGTTCAACCCATTTAGTCTGTATTTGACACATGTGTATGCACTGTTTACTATTTTGCATACTACGCTCTTGGGAGTATTTTAGTGGCATCTGTCACGACCACTTTTATAATCACTTAAATTTTCTTATTGAATGAAAGAAATTATTTATTTTAATATATTTTGTAATAATAAAAGTAGAACGATTTTCAAAGCACTTATTTAATTGTATATTGGAAGTTCCTTATATACCTTTTTCTCACTCTCGCTAATCTTACTCTCTAACTTTTCACTTTCTCTTAAATGTTCTTCTTATAGTCAGTGCCACTGAATATTCCGATGAGTACATCGATATTACTATCGAATATTATTAATATTAAAGGCTCTTCATGCCTGCATTTTAATTATAACAGCAAAACTGCACTTCTATCTCCATTATTATAGCCAAAGTCGGCTACCAATGAAAACGGATCTGTTAGCTTTTTTTTACTTTATTTAGATGTTCAGTTATTTTCCCTTTCCAGATTTCACACGTATTTCTTTTTTTATTTTATTAAAAAAAAAGGTGTAGAAACGAAACAATCGTTTTTATACCCGTTACTCGTAGAGTAAATGGGTAGATTCGTTGAAATGTATGTAAAATGCAGAAGAAACCGTTTCCGATCATATAAAGTATATATATTCTTGATCAGAATCAATAGCCGAGTCGATATGACCATGTCCGTCTGTCCGTCCGTATGAACGTCGAGATCTCAGGAACTACAAAAGCTAGAACGTTGAGAATAAGCATACAGACTCCAGAGTCATAGAAGCAGCGCAGGTTTGTCGATTCATGTGGCCACGCCCACAAACGGCCCAAAAGTGACACGCCCACACTTTTGAGAAATGTTTTCATATTTTTAGTATTGTAAATTAGTATTGTAAATTTCTATCGATCTGCAGAAAAACTTTTCGCCACGCGTATCAGATAGTAGGGGAACTCGACTATAGCGTTCTCTTTTGTTATTACTTGTCTTGCCAATTTTTAAAGGTATACCACAAACATTTTGCCCGCGACCACTCTAACGTTCGTAACCGCGCAAAACTGCCCGCCTTAAAATTTTGTTTCGTTTTATTATGTTATTTGTAAAATTTCTATCGATATTAAATTTTAAAATTTCTTGTTCGCACTTCCACTATAGCGTTATTTCCTGTTTTCTTTTACCTTGCCTAAACTACCATTATCTTCCAACATCATTTGTTAATCTACTAGTAATATATCGGAAAAACAAAAATCTAATTTAATAAAATAATAAAACAACAGAAACGTAGAATGCCCAGGGTGTGGCCCACCAACTTCGAGATTTTGGTGTTCATTCCTGGCGGAGAGATACTAAAGTTTGAGACCAGCTCCTGTAGTTAGTGATCATCACAATCAATCTCATGTGGTCCGGGGCTCGAGACCAATGACAATGTTTCGTCCACACGCCCGACCCCGCTTAAACGTATCCTTATTCCTAATAAAAGTAAGGGAGAATGCTATAGTACAGTTCCCCGACTATCTGATACCCGTTACTCAGCTAGCGACGAAAGGTAGGAAGGAGAAATTGCAACACTTCGAGTTTTTGGACGCTTGTGGGCGTCAGAGTGGGCGTGGCAAAAAGATTTTTGCCAAATCGATAGAAATTTACAAAAAAATGAAAAAATATCAGAACCATTTTCAGAAGTGTGGGCGTGGCAGCATTGGGCGGTTTGTGGGCGGTAGAGTGGGCATGGCAACATGAATCGCTGCGTCTGCATGCTTAATCTAAACTCTCTATCTTCTATAGTTCCCGAGATATCGACGTTCATATGGACGGACAGACGGACATGGCCAGACCTTTTACTCTACGAGTAACGGGTATAAAAATTGGTATACTAAGCTTGTAACATGGGCTTGTTGGCCCATGTCGCCAAGCAGACTCTAACGTCCACAAGCCGCCAAGAACTGTCACGCGATATTCCAAAAAATGTTGAAATTTCCTGTTTGCATTTCCAAAAGCGAAGTTAAGGGTATGATAGTCCGGCAACTATAGCAATATCTCTTGTTTATATATAGATTTGTATATATATAGTTATATCAATGAAAAGAATTTATACGGCGGGGCTATGAGTAAAGCTCTAACGCTGTCAGATTATATTTTTGAATAAAGAAAAAAAAAACATTTTAATTGATAAAAATACATAAAATACATTAACTTCGTCTCCGGAGCCTAACGGGGTAACTACAAAATCTGCCGTGGAGGTTCTGTTAGGTATTATTCTACTGACTTTCTGTCAAATGCATCTAACTATGCCACTATTACGTACACCCTTTTTGTAAGATCATAAGACTTTGAAGATTCACACCCAGAATTTAAAGCAGGTGAAGGGGTACTACCATATCGTTAGACAAAACGCGACAAAGATGCAAGTCGACAATAAACGAGTGTCCGATGACTAGATCAACGGCCGCAGAACTTCGGTCAAAAGAAAAGTGGCGAGAGGAACAAGGACTCAATCCTGCACCAACCTCCAGGATACCAGGACATAGAATGGCAAGATCAAGGGCCAGCATAAGGAATACTACATGATGTTAGTATTGCTGGCACTTTTGAAACTAGTAAGGATCTACAAACGATCAGTGCAGCGGCGTCGGAATCATCAAAATACCCTGGAAAGGATCGTATCCAGTATTCCTCAACACCAAAAGTGCATAGCGCGGGAAACGGAGTCCGCTTAGCAGATATAGTCAAAGCAGTGCAATCAATGCAAACTCACTTGCTTATTACCGAACATAACATAAAATCCGGCAAAACAAATAAAAAAAGAAGAAGTGAACCGGTGCATATTTATACCCGTTACTCGTAGAGTAAAAGGGTATACTAGATTCGTTGAAAAGTATGTAACAGGCAGAAGGAAGCGATTCCGACCATATAAAGTATATATATTCTTGATTAGGATCAATAGCCGAGTCGATCTGACCATGTCCGTCTGTCCGTCCGTCTGTCTGTCTGTCCGTCTGTCTGTCCGTCTGTCTGTCCGTCTGTCTGTCCGTCTGTCTGTCCGTCCGTATGCACGTCGAGATCTCAGGAACTATAAAAGCTAGAAAGTTGAGAATAAGCATACAGACTCCAGAGACATAGACGCAGCGCAAGTTTGTCGATTCATGTTGCCACAACCCCTCTAACGCCCACAAACCGCCCAAAACTGCCACGCCCACACTTTTGAAAAATGTTTTAATATTTTTTCATTTTTGTATTAGTCTTGTAAATTTCTATCGATTTGCCAAAAAACTTTTTGCCACGCCCACTCTAACGCCCACAAACCGCATAAGGCTGCCACGCCCACACTTTAAAAAAATGTTTTAATATTTTTTCAGTTTTGTATTAGTCTTTTAAATTTTTATCGATTTGCCAAGTCCCTCTATCTGTCCGTCCGTATGAACGCTGAGATCTCAGGAACTACTAAAGCTAGAAAGTTTAGATTAAGCATACAGACTCCAGAGACATAGACGCAGCGCAAGTTTGTCGATTCATGTTGCCACGCCCACTCTAACGCCCACAAGCCGCCAAAAAACGGCCACGCTCACACTTTTGAAAAAGTTTTTGATTTTTTTGTTCACTTCTATCGATTTGCCAAAAAACTTTTTGCCACGCCCACAAACCGCCAAAACTGTCAGTGCTGAAGACTCTCCTTCGCACTTCCACTAGCTGAGTAACGGGTATCAGATAATCGGAGAACTCGACTGTAGCGTTCTCTCTTGTTTTATATGTGCATATATTCTCGTGCCAATTTTATTTTTATACGATTAGTAAATATATGTATATTATTGCAATAATGGTAATCAAAGGTAACCAAACTATTTTATTGTTAGCCTCTTCCAGGCAATATATTTCATTAATAAAAATGAAATGTTTAATATTGTTTAAATAAAGATAACTTTTCCTTGTTTTTGATATGCAAAGACAAGAGCCCTCAGAAGGACGTTTGTAAGACGTGAATAGCCAACAATCTTTGTTGCGTGCGCACCCTTGTCCGGTGATGAATTCGATTCTCCCCGCTAAAAACAATTTTAGTCAACTTCTCATAATCTTTGTATGCTAGCCTTTACTTTTTGTATTACACATGGCACTAGGCAAAAACTTTATTGATCAATAAAGTTATGCTATTAATTTAACTACAACAAAATGAGTAGGTACACATTTCCAAAAGGGGTGCTGACGCGAGAAGTGGAGTAGGTCAGAAATGATGACATTACGTTTTTCGGACAACCTTGTCAAAAGGGGATCGTATTGCGCGGCCCGCGACGATCCATTGGGCATACGGACGCATGTAGGGGAGGGAATATGGCCGAAACATTGCCCGATTGTTTTACGATCAAACTACAGCTTGTGGGGTAGTGAAGACTGCTGACTGACGAACGGTACGAACTTTTACAGGCACTACTAATATTTATTCTCGTTATTATTGGCTTACCAAGATCCCACGACCCAAAATCGACGAGCTTACGCTGGCATCATGGTGCCTGAACATCGGATGCCCCTCCCTCGGCCTTAGTCCTTACCCGGGACTGGGACACTAATACGCCGACGTAACAGCTCGCTGTATAATTTCAATGTTTCTATTCCAGACTAAGTGGAGAGTTGTAATTAATAAGCCAGTGAAGATTGCCCGCTTTAAGCTTCATATGAGTTCTTTTATATTCTATATGTCGCCGGCAGGTGAGGCATCTATCTAGGTGAACGCCGTAATATGTTAATACGTCTGATTGTGGCATGAATGTATTGCTTAGGGTACATGGAGGGCAGGTTTGTCTTTTCAGTGTGAATTTTACATGTCTGCTTTTGGTCTCTTTTATCTTAATGCGCCAGTCCGCAAACCATCTTTCCACTGTTTTAAGATGACAGTCAAGCCCTTCTGTTGCCTTTGTTGGGTATTTGGATCGGCTGAGTATTGCGATATCGTCAGCAAAAGTAGAAGTTGTGAGCTGATAGTTAGGGGTGTAGTATAGGGTTTAAAGAACGGGGCCCAGCACACTACCTTGGGGGACTCCAGAATGTATAACGCGGTCGTGTTAAGCCGAACTGTTACACCTAAATGAGAACACTCTTTTGAAGAGATAAGATTCGAAACCTTTGTGGGTATTGGAAGTAGTTTTGTTATCTTGTACATTAGTCCTTCCTTCAAATGCATGTGCGACATCTAAGAATATAGCTGAGCAGTATTCCCGGTGCTCAAAAGCAGTACGAATTTCGTTTGTGATGCGATTGACCTTTTCGATCGTTCCATGATTTTTGCGAAAACCAAAATGATGCGATAGTATTGTGTTTCGCCTTCTTAAGTAGGGAGCTCGGTGTTTTAAAAATGCCTTTTTAAACAGTTTCGAGCGACACGTTAGGAGACTGATAGGTCTGTAGGATGAGGGTTGCGTTTTGTCTTTGCCTGGCTTGGAAATCATCAATATGACCGCCTTTTTCCACCTTTGGGGATAGTATCCAAGTTTCGTAATAGTGTTAAAGAGTTTGCATAAGGTCAGAATCGCACACAATGGAAGTTCTTTAATCACTTTTGGTGTCACCAAGTCGTGTCCAGGGAATTTTTTTTGGGCTTAAGATCTTTTATGATAGGTGCTATTTCCCTTTGGCTAAATGTTATTATATTTATTGGTGGCAAGATTTTAATTACTGCAGGCGATAGTTGTTCTATGTATAAATGCTGGTTCTTTGTTTCCCTAAGCTTAAGTGCCTTGGTTAGTCTACGTGTTGCTGTTTTTAGCTGTTCCTTAGCATTTGGGGATCTGTGATTCTGTCATTCTCTTCATAGTCTTCATTTTTTAAGTACTAGCTGTTTGATTTCGCGAGTTTTCTTGATATGATTTGTCATTTTGTGTGTGTCTGGAGGGGTAGAGGCCTTGGCTGCAGAAACAAGTGTTTCCTCCACAGATTCGGTCAGGCGCTTAACATCCTTATCGGTAAACACTGTTGGAGTTGGTTCCATGTGAGTACAAACATATTTCGTGTACCTTGCCCAGTTGGTCCTGTTGTTGTCAGCCTGTAAGGCTGCTCAGTTATATGTGGTCGATGCCTGAGAGTTAGTAAAACTGGAGAGTGATCAGATGATAGTTCTGCAGGTGACTCGGCCGTAATATTATATCTTGGGATCTTTCTTTTTATTGGGAAGTCTATGAGATCCGGGTGCTTATTGGGATCTGCTGGCCAGTATGTAGGCCTACCCGGAGTCACATTATCGAGCTTATTTCGCGGCTTATTGAGCGCGTTGTAAAGTTATTTGCCCTTTGGGGTCAAAAGGCGTGATCCCCAGTGCGTGTGCTTGGCATTGTAGTCACCGGCCGCTATAAATCGCTCACCGAGTGAACTGAAAAACTTGAAGAATTGGTCCTCAGAAACTACAAAACGAGGTGGTCAGTGACGGGGTCGTTGCTAGATTGCATGCTTATAGAAGTGGATTGCAGGTAGTCTATTTCAGTTCTATTATGAAGGTGGTGTTTGATGCGACCTCTGATAAGTATACCAGTGCCGCCATGGGCTTTGCCGTCCAGATGTTTTATGGCGTAGAATAGATATCCTGGAATATGGAAGTTGTGCTTGTCTGTTAGATGTGTATCAGAGAGGAGCATGACGTCAATATTTTTTTCGGATAAGAACTGGGCAAGTTCTAGTTTATGCCGTGAAACGCCATTCGCGTTTCACATAGATATTGTAAGTGGAGGCATTATATTGATTTTAATGACACGAGAAGCTTAATCAGCATATTTTGGTTTCGCATAAGCTCGTGTATTGTGGCTTGCATGAATGTCATAAATTCCTTTAGAGTTTGCTGGAGTGAGATCATCATCTATTCAATTCCAGTTGATACTCGTATATGCTGCGTTTGTTCGTTTGAAGTAGTTTGTTTCTGTTCTTTCTGCGTAGTAGTAGACTTTTGTGTTATAGGATTCACAGATTTCATTCCCGATTTTATGGCACTAGCGAAGGAAACACTAGGATTGGTACGATGTTTAGGAAGGGGTTCCGTGCAAGAGGGGCCTAATTGTGGCGGAGTGTGACTGATTTGTGTGACCTGAGCTCGTGTTGATTCTCCATGTTTGTTAAGACGGTTTTTTAGATTCTTATATACTACACAGCTGCACATTTTTACAGAGCTATCTTCCTTGTTCTTATGACAGTTCGCTGTGCTATGGGCTTCACAACAGACTACGCAAATAGATTTCAGTGTACAGTAAGTCTTAGTGTGGCCATATTCTTGGCATCTAGTGCACTGCACTGGGCAATTGCGCTTGTGTGGCTCTTCTACTGTGATACGCCGATGCAGTAGGAGCTGTAACTTGTAGATTGGGTGAACTTAATTATACCCGTTACTCGTAGAGTAAAAGCAAAGACATTATAATAACAAGATGCGTAACGGCCATACATTAGTTTTGCACTATGCAGCCACTTTTTTGGTGACGACCAAAATTGCTCTCTTTTCGCTCGCCTAAAATTGAGAGCGTAAAAATCTAAAAATAGAATTGTCTTACTTGTGTGAGTTAAAACATTAAAGGAGATAGTGTGTATGTGTGCGTGCTTCTGCTAGAAGACGATTTTTGGGCCGAAATCAATTTTGATCTAAGAAACGAATTTGATTAATGTTTTGGTCAATTTCGATTCAAAACTATTATGGTTTGAAAGAAGTTTTTTTAATATTCGTTTGATAAAATCGCCGCTCGAATTAGCTACCGGTTACATATTTATATTTATATTTATATTGATAATTATTAATATGTAATATATGTAATATATTTCCGTACTTTACCAATGCAACAAAACGACTTTAATTGATTATAAATACAATTATATAGCGAAATTTAAAAAAATCGAGGAGCTATACGTATAGTCAGCTTTAAGCAAACGTTTTAAGAGAAAAAAAAAACGTATTAAAAGAAAAAACAAAAAAAATTGGCGCCCTTTTCTGCCTACCCATAATTGCGGGCTGTTTTAAAAACAACAAAATGAAATATAAGAAAATAATTTAAATGAATCTTAGTTGCATTTTAAATACTGAAAATGCTTAATTTTCATACTAGTAATTTGACTAAATAACTACAGTAAATAATTAAAACGTATACAAAGTAAATTATTATTACTACTGTAATTTAAAACAAAGAATTTCCAAAAAAAGAAATTACATTTCAAAAGCAAATATTTCATACAAATAATTCATATTAAAAAATTAATATTTATAAAATAAATAAAAATATGGAATCTGTTTATTGCAAAATTGATTTCTTGAAGCACGAAGTGCGGACATAAGCACCGAAGAATAATTGTCTTCTTATATTTTTCACACGTCGCACGCTGAATACTCTAATGACAATTATTCTAATATAAAGTCATCTTTTAAAATTATTATGCATTTTTTTGTACATAGATTGTGCTATTATTATTTCTGTGTTAAATTTGAATAATTGTTATGTTAAGGCAATGCAAGACTAGAGTTTTTAAGTGGTGTCAATTTATAAAAAATAATATAGATTTAAAGTCTAAGAACTTCTAAGATGAAGGGCATATTTTGTCATTTTTACAATGCATGTGCATACGTGTGCACCAATACAGTGGTCAGCTGTCGCTGTATGCGTACAAGAGAGCTGGTGGCTCTAGAGCTCTCCGCTCTCTGGCTTTTGAATAAAATTTCGAGAGAGCGAAAAGCCACTTGAAAAGCCACCACAAAAAAATCGTGTGCAAAAAAATCGTATGGCGTTACGCATCTTGTTATTCTAATGTCTTTGGTAAAAGGGTATACTAGATTCGTTGAAAAGTATGTAACAGGCAGAAGGAAGTGTTTCCGACCATATAAAGTATATATATTCTTAATCAGGATCAGTAGTCGAGTCGATCTGGCCATGTCCGTCTGTCCGTCCGTCTGTCCGTCTGGCCGTCTGTCCGTATGAACGTCGAGATCTCAGGAACTACAAAAGCTAGAAAGTTGAGATTAAGCATACAGACTCCAGGGACATAGACGCAGCGCAAGTTTGTCGATTCATGTTGCCACGCCCACTCTAACGCCCACAAACCGCCTAAAACTGCCACGTCCACACTTTTAAAAAATGTTTCGATATTTTTTAATTTTTGTATTAGTCTTGTAAATTTCTAACGATTTGCCAAAAACCTTTTTGCCACGCCCTCTCTAACGCCCACAAACCGCCCATAGCTGCAACGCCCACACTTTTGAAAAATGTTTTGATATTTTTTCATTTTTGTATTAATCTTGTAAATTTCTATCGATTTGCCAAAAAACTTTTTGCCACGCCCACTCTAACGCCAACAAAACCGCCAAAAACTGTATGTGCTGAAGACTCTCCTTCGCACTTCGAATAGCTGAGTAACGGGTATCAGATAGTCGGGGAACTCGACTATAGCGTTCTCTCTTGTTTTTTTTTCAGTATCTGGCTCTCTGGCTCCAACTCGATTTTGAACATTGGTTGTGGTTCCTTATTTTTGTTCAGTATATTCATGACCATTTTTGCATTAAAGTTATTTTGCTTGAGCGCTTCTACGATTTCAGGGGTCGAAACAGTTGCCTCAATCCCTTTGAGAACAACCTGTAGGCCCCTTGCGCTTTTAAGCTGGTATGTATACAAGTTTTTTCCTGCATCGTCCAGGAATTTGGTAAGGAGTCGATGGCTAGCATCGGAGTGAGTTTGAACTTTTGTTTCATTTATGATTACGTAGAATGAGCTTACACCTATTAATGTGGCTATTTTTTTCACTAGTGCACTTGGGCTTTTTTCGCGAATGTATGTTGGAGGAGGCTTAGCCTTCTTAAGTTCCTCTTTTGAAGACTTTGCCGTTTGTAGACTTTCATCAGTAGAATTAGCAAGAAGCTCAAATCTGTTGGTGTTTGCTGGCGTTTTATTAGTAAAATTTTCGCGTGTAATTTTTGACTTATTTTCTGTTATTTTTTATTATTTTTAGGGCTGAGTTCTCTTTTTATTGTTATGTAGCGATCCATTCCAGTCTGTATGGTCGACCCGGAGTTCTTGTTTATGTTTTGGTTTGCGGATAGCACAGCAGAACCGTTAAGTTGCGTTTTTTTTATCGCTGGCTCAGGGCGAGCAATAGCTTTTTTTTGGTCTTTTGTTTGAAGATGTAAAACTATTTGCTTATACTAATTCAAACATAAAATATGTATTCGAGCGATGTATTTCTTTCGCTTTCGAGTTATTTATTTGTTATATATTATTAACCATTCACTTCAGTAGATTCAACCGATACGTTCAAGTTTGAATTTATGGCAGCATTTATGTGTGGCAGCACCGTTGGTCTGGCAACGCCAATCGGTTTGTTCGATCGGTTGGCGGCACAATCAGCTGGGCCGCCCTGCGTTCTTCGCGATCGGTTGGCAGCGCTATCAGCTGTTTAGTCAGCCGGGCCTCCCGCCAAAATTGTAGATATATATATATAGATTGTCATATTTTACAATTGACCGAAAAAATATGTGTGGAATCCTCGTTTTTCCCCCTGTGAACGTGCCGCAAGCACTGGGATCAAGTTAACGCAGAACTTGATAAAGAATCTGATAATTGTGTCACTCTGTTATATATGGCAGACGCCTTGCGCCAGAAAACTGTCACCCTGTTTGTATCAGCGGAAACTGTAACGAACTGATTTTCTTATTTCTGCTCGCTACGAAATGCAACGGCTAGCTCAGAGATTTTGTTTGTTCGTCCCACCAAATTTATGATTTGTGTGATTGCCCGACCAAGAAGAAGACAGATTCTCAGATTTAACCACTTTTATTTAGCGTCACCTGCTGAACAGGATTTGGTGATCCTCGCCGCTGGATGCACGTCGTTGCTCCCTCGTCGTTCTTCCGTCGTACGCCTGCGTCGCTGCCGACGGGGATCCGTACCGGCTCGCCTGGGGCTTAGGATGTTATGGGGCAGGGTGTATCGTCCGCGAGCTAAGCTAGCGCTCCACTTCGAACCACCGTGCGACCACTGACTCCACCGTCCCTTCCTGCGTGTGCCAGGCACTTGTTGCCCTCGCCGAAGGATAACCTGCGGGCTCGATCGGGGCTTAGGATGTTATGGGGCAGGGTGTATCGTCCGCGAGTTAAGCTAGCGCTCCCCTCCGAACCACCGTTGCGACCACTGACTCCACCGTCCCTTTCTGACCACGCTGGGTCCTTGTGTTTGCTCGTCCTTCGCTGACCTTCACGTGCGGCGATCCACTCTGGATGCCCGCTTGACGCACTCGTGTTCCTGTCGTTTCACTGTCACTCGGTAACGATTCTTCGCGTACTTCTTAGCTTTCCGTATGGCTGTGTGGCCCTCGCGTACTTCTTCTTGACTGTCTGGCTGTATGGCCCTCGCGTACTTCTTCTTGACTGTCCCGAGCTGCGCCGGCGCCGTCCCTTATGCAAGGTCCAGCGCGGTACCGTTAATTCACGGTCTCTCCGCTTTGCCGGGGTCCAAAGTCTACTATTTACCGTTTGACTTGACCGCCCTTGACTCCTCTCGCATTCCAGCCGTCTTCGCTGTTGCTACGCCGATCTCCTGCACCCGGATTTGTGGGGAGTTTTAAGACTCCTCACATCTCCCCCTTTCTTCGGAAGATTTAAAAAGAATGCTGCTTCCGGCGGTCCTCTGCTTCGGTTCCTCCTTGCATAGGCAACTTCCTCGATCACCTCTCGTCGACCCTGCGCCCTCTGTTCTCAGCCTGGCAGTCGCAGCTTATTAGACCCCGTCGTTCAGCGTCTTGACTTGGCATCTTGAACCTCCTTGCGCCTTCCTGATCGCAGCCTTACGTCTCAGCCTATTCGAGCATCTCGACGTGGCATCTTGATCCTCAACGTTCCATCCTCCTCACGTCGACCTGCGGCAGCGGCGGCTGTGGCTGCGGCGTCAGTGGCTGCGGCATCTCTGGGTGCTGCGGCTCCGGCGTCGGCGGCTGCTCCTGCTGCTGCTGCGTCGCCGGTGGCGATGGCTGCGACGGCGGCGGTGGTGTTGGTGGCACGCGGCCTTGGCGGCGGCTGCCTTCCGCTCCACCACCATCCGATCGAACCGCCGCAGCATAGCGATCCGTGCGTCCGCGAACTCGCGTATCTCCCGCGGGTCCTTCGACGGCATCGCCTCTTCAAGCCGAATCCGACCGTGGCCCTGCGTCGCACGCTGCGGTAGGCCATCCTCGCCCTCGCGCTCCGGCCTCCTTCGTCCTCTTCCGAGGACACCACCGGGGTGACGGTCTCACCCCCGTCGTCCTCCTCGCTCTCCGAAGAGAGGGACACATACTCCACGGGTTCTTCGGCCATCGCCTCGTCCTCCGACAGCTCCGTGTCGGGCACCTCCTCCGTGTCCTCCTGGACCGGGGATGGGGATCGCGACACCAAGGGTGACGCCAGAAGCTGGAGGTAGGACTCGGAGTCCGCCCTCCATATCGCTCTGGGCTGTTCCCCAGTGCCGGTCACCCTCACCTCCCGGTTGTTCTGTGCGTTGCTACTCATCTTGTGCCGACTTGATCTTAAAAGAAAGCCTCTAGGTTTTCCCGCCGCGACGAAACCTCGGTTTTCGATTTACTCCTTTCCGCCGTTATTCCGCGGGGCCTGTACCGGTAACGGGATTCTCCTCCGTGCACCTGCCTCCTACGGAATTCTCAATGTGCGTTAGCCGTTAACGGTTTTCCGGCTGTGTACCCTCCCTGTCCCGCTCTCGCGCTCCAACGGGCCTTTTGTGTGTGTGTGTGTGTGTGTGAGAGTGATTAACTGCGACTTCCGACTTCTCGATACCTTGTATCGTCTTCCCCCCTTCTTCGCGAAAGGGTTTTATTGTGGTGTGTCGCTCTCGTTGTCCTCTGGCCCGCCGGCGCCCGCGCTTCCCGGCTTCAAATCGCTAATATGAGCCGTTTTTGTCTTCTTCGTTGTTGCGTGTTCCAAAATACAAATCACCGGCGACGTGAATTTCTTTATTTTGAACGGCCCGTCGAACTTCGGTGCCAGCTTTGCCGCGAAGCCCTCAGCTGCTTTTGATAGGTGGTGCTCCTTGGCCCACACAGTTTCGCCCACCTTGGGTTTCCACGGCCTCCTCCGGAGATTATAGTGGCGCGCCTGATCCTGCGCTGCCTTTTCCATGTTCCTTCGCACCAGTTCGAAGATCTCCTTCAGTTTTCCCGCGTTTTCCGCCGGCGTCTGTGGACATCTGCCCGTTCCGGCCGTCTGTTCATCGAACAACGCATTCGGCAGCCTCGGTTCTCTTCCCTGCGTTATAAATGCCGGCGAGTATCCAGTGGTTTCTGCCACGCTCGTGTTCACCGCCAACTGCAGCTCTGGCCAGTTCTCGTCCCATGTCCTCTGATCGGCCCCTGTGAACTGCGCGATCATTGTCTTCACGGTCCTGTTGGCCCTTTCGGTCGGGTTTTCTTGTGGAGTGTATGGAGCCGTGAGCTGGTGTTTTACACCCAGCTCTTCCAAAAACCTCTTGAATGCCCTGCTCGTGAACTGGACTCCGATCTCGGTCCACTTGGAGAACCTGTCCACCAGGACCAGCAGCATCGAATTGCCGTGCTTTGACCTCGGCAAGGGGCCCACAAAGTCCGCACATACGGTGGCCCACGGTTCTTCCGGCACCTGTGTCAGCATTTTCCCGGCTGCTTGCAGCTGGTTGGGCTTGTATCTCATGCAGCTCTCGCAGTTCCTCACGTATTTCCTGACGTCTCGGTGCATTCCTGGCCAGTGGTGCCTGGCTGCCACCCTCGCCATAGTCTTCCGACTTCCCAGGTGTCCCGCCGTCGGCATGTCGTGGTTCTCGGCCATGACGCGCTGTCTCTCCCTGGTTGGTACACACAGCTTCCATGACACCACATCCTCGTGTCCTGCCCGGTGCGGAATGTGCCTATACAATTGGCCGGCCTCCTCCAGGTAGTCCGGGTACTTTTGGGGCTCCTGCTTCATTTTCCTCCGCATCCCATCTATCCACTTGCACTCCTGCTGTTCGTCCGGTTGCCCTTCTTCCGTTATCCTGCGGCTCGTTTCCTGCAGCGGCTGCCTCGATAGGGCGTCCGCGACGATGTTCAGCTGGCCCTTTCTGTACGAAATCTCGAAGTCGTATTGTTGGAGCTCCAATGCCCATCTCGCGATTCTTCCGGACGGGCTCTCGATGCTGTTCAGCCACTTCAGGGCCATGTGATCCGTTATCACTTTGAAATGGTAGCCCTCCAGGTATGGTCTTAATTTCCTGACAGCCCACACTATTGCTAAGCACTCCTTCTCTGTTGCAGAATAATTTTTCTCCGCTCCGTTCAGCGCTCTGCTGGAGTAGGATATCACCCGCTCGCCTTGCTCGGAGTGCTGTGTGAGGATACCGCCCAGCCCGTAGTCACTGGCGTCCGTCTGTAGCACGAACGTCCGTGTGAAGTCGGGGCATGCCAGGATCGGGTCGGCGACCAACCTAGTTTTGACGGCCTCGAATGCTTCTTGGTGGGCGTCAGTCCATTCCAATTTTGCTTGTTTCTTGAGGAGTGCGTTCAGTGGTTGTACCAACGTTGCAAAATCCGGTACAAAACGTCTGTACCACGACGCCACTCCTAGATACTGTCGCAGCTCCTTAACGTTTCCCGGGGGCTTTAGCTGAGCTATTGCCGCTACCTTCTCCGGATCCGTTCCGATGCCCTGATCCGTCACCCGGTGGCCCAGGTATTGTAGCTCCTTTCGAAAGAACTTGCACTTATCTGCGTTAACTTTCAGGTTTGCCGCCCTCAGCCTCCGGAACACCTCCTTCAGGTTACGCTTGTGCTCTTGTAGTGTCCGTCCGATCACAATTATGTCGTCCTGGTACGCAAATGCGTGTGGCGTCATCTCTGGTCCTATCACCTGGTCCAACGCCCGCTGGAACGTTGCCGATGCGGAGTGCAGTCCGAACGGCATTACTTTCCATTGGAACAGGCCCTTTCCCGGCACCGTAAATGCCGTATATTGCCGACTTGCCGCTGCCAACGGAATCTGCCAGTACCCGTCCTTCTAATCCAGACTGCTTATGTATTTCGCCTCCCTTAATTGATCCAGAATGTAGTTGATCATTGGCATCGGGTATGCATCCTTCACGGACTTTGCGTTTATTTGGCGAAAATCCGCACACAAGCGCCACTGAGCCGTCTTCTTTTTCACCATCACTATGGGAGAGCTGTACGGGCTCCTAGACGGCTCGATGCACCCCTTTTGTAGCAACTCGTCGACCTTGGCGTTGATCTCCACTTGCATCTTCGGGTTCTTCGGGTAGTAGCGCTGTTTGACTGGTTGATCGTCTTTCATCGTGATTCTGTGCACCGCCACCGTTGACGTCCCTTGGACTCTTCCCAATTCTGCTAACTCTGCCTTCAGGAAGCCGTCTATATCTTCCTCCGCAAAGTCGGTCGTCCTTTCCACGACTGCCACTGACAGCTTCTCGCGTGCATTGCTTCGCACCCGCTGTCCCGCCGGTATCGTTGCGCTCAGACCCGCGCATGCTATCCTGGCTCCAACTTTCGTTAGGAAATCCCATCCCAGTACTAGAGCGTCGATGATGTTGTGGAGGATTAGCAGTTGCATTCTTACGGTCCTCTCTCCCAGTCCTACGTCTACTTCGAGCAGCGATGTGACCTCCTCGAACCGTCCATCAGCCATCCGCACCTCTCTTCTCGTGGCTACGACCTCTCCCACTGCCCGCAACCTGTCCGCCAACTCTTCGCTAATAAAGCTTGCTGTGGCTCCGGTGTCCATCGTGGCCTTAACTTCCATTCCGTCTATGAGCACTGTGGCGGACAGTTGCCTTTCTTCCGCCTTCAGCTTGCCCATTAATTTTGAGGGGCAGCACCTTGCGAACCCTGGTTGCCCCTCTGAGGATGGGGTCGCGTGGCGTTTCCCGATCTTGGGCAGCATTCTGCGGTCTTCCGGCCGATTCTCCCGCACGACCAGCAAAATGTGATCGGTCGGTTCCGACACTCCCGCATCCAGTGCTCTTGGCTTCCGCACCTATGGCAGGCTTGCGCTGGGTTTAACACAAACCCCCGCCGCGCCGGGTCTGGTCCTCGCCCGTTCGTCTCGTGCCTCGACGGTCCTGTGGGCTCCTCTTGGCACCTTCTGCACACCGTGTGCTGTTCCCCTCTTTGGAAATCCCGCTGGTGGCGGGCTCTTTGGGTCCGCTCTGACTCGAACCGCTCCCTCTGGGAGTCCAGTTCCTCGAATTCGTCGGCCAGGACCATCAGAGCATCCAGGTTTCGGCACTCGTATGGGCGGACAAACATCCGTAGAGCCGGAGTGCTGTTCTCCCTTATCCTCTCCAGGATCTCTTTGTGGGACATCCCCAAGGGCCGCATTAGGGTCTGCATGTCCACCATGTAATCTTTGAAGCACTCGCCATGCCGCTGCTTCCTCTGCCTGACCTGGTCTGCCAGCTTCGTCATGAAGCCTCTGGGCAGGAAGAATTCTTGGAAGCTATGGATGAACTCTGCCCATGTCTCCCAGAATCTGTTGTTGGCGATGAACCACTTTAGGGCCCTGCCCTTCAGCAGTTCCGGCATCGCTCGTGGGATTTGGTTGATATCCAGGCCGTACGTCATTGCTGACCACTCCACCTGTTCCAGGAACTCCAATGGCTTGTCGTGACCGTCGTACCGGAATCTCCACTCCCGCACCTGTTTCGCCACCTTTGCGTAATCCGGAGGGGCTACCCTTGCGATGTCTCGCCGATCGCGGCTGGGCTCCCGCCTCTCCCTTCTCTCGCGGCTGCTTTCCCGCCGTTCACTCCCGGTTTCCTGCCTTTCGGGTCTGCTCCCGCTGGCCTCGATCATGCTGTGGACATCGAGGCTCCCCACCAGGCCTTCCACACCGGTGACTTTGATTTCCGGGGCTGGTCTTCTTGCGTATTCCCTTTCCAACGCCTCCAGTATGGCGACTGTTTCGGGCTCGTCTGTGGTCTGCTGGATAAATTCGGACAGCGTCCTCCGCATATCCTCGACCAACCCTTCGAGCTTAATGCCTAGGGCGCTTGCTATTGCGGGAAAGTCATCCCTCTTGAGGCTGTATAGCCACGATTTCCCCATCTTCTCCTCTGTTCTTTTTGATCAGGACAATCACGGTTGGGCGCCAGATGTAACGAACTGATTTTCTTATTTCTGCTCGCTACGAAATGCAACGGCTAGCTCAGAGATTTTGTTTGTTCGTCCCACCAAATTTATGATTTGTGTGATTGCCCGACCAAGAAGAAGACAGATTCTCAGATTTAACCACTTTTATTTAGCGTCACCTGCTGAACAGGATTTGGTGATCCTCGCCGCTGGATGCACGTCGTTGCTCCCTCGTCGTTCTTCCGTCGTACGCCTGCGTCGCTGCCGACGGGGATCCGTACCGGCTCGCCTGGGGCTTAGGATGTTATGGGGCAGGGTGTATTGTCCGCGAGTTAAGCTAGCGCTCCCCTCCGAACCACCGTTGCGACCACTGACTCCACCGTCCCTTTCTGACTACGCTAGGTCCTCGCCGAAGGATAGCCTGCGGGCTCGACCGGGGCTTAGGATGTTATGGGGCAGGGTGTATCGTCCGCGAGTTAAGCTAGTGCTCCCCTCCGAACCACCGTTGCGACCACTGACTCCACCGTCCCTTTCTGACCACGCTGGGTCCTTGTGTTTGCTCGTCCTTCGCTGACCTTCACGTGCGGCGATCCACTCTGGATGCCCGCTTGACGCACTCGTGTTCCTGTCGTTTCACTGTCACTCGGTATCGATTCTTCGCGTACTTCTTAGCTTTCCGTATGGCTGTGTGGCCCTCGCGTACTTCTTCTTGACTGTCTGGCTGTATGGCCCTCGCGTACTTCTTCTTGACTGTCCCGAGCTGCGCCGGCGCCGTCCCTTATATCGGCTGCGGGAATCCCGTTATTTCCCCTTTTGCACACGGCTCGCTCGGGTCCAAGGTCCAAACATGTCCCGTTAGTTCACGGTGCGTCCTCTTTGTGCCTGTCCAAAGTTCGCACCGTTACCGTTCGACCTTTGTGCCCTTGGATGGCTTGAGTCCAAGGTCCAGCGCGGTACCGTTAATTCACGGTCTCTCCGCTTTGCCGGGGTCCAAAGTCTACTATTTACCGTTTGACCTGACCGCCCTTGACTCCTCTCGCATTCCAGCCGTCTTCGCTGTTGCTACGCCGATCTCCTGCACCCCGATTTGTGGGGAGTTTTAAGACTCCTCACAAAACGTTTCCAGAACTTTTAGCAGCCATGGCAAAAGCAAAAACAACAAATTTGGTTCAAGCGGGAAGAAGAATCAGCGGCAGCATCCGTTATTTAGCTTTAATGTGCAATTATTGCAGACAAATATTGTTTATGCACGAATCACTTAGCAGTACCAGCGAAATTTAAGCTTTAAACAGCTTTGTATGATTGCACTATATTGTTTATAGACAAATCACTAAGAAGTAACAGTGAAGTTGAAGCTTTAAATTATTAAATTATTAAATTGTTTTTATATATTATTTTTTTTATATATAATCACGGCGGGGTCACCATATGTTGAACTAATTCGATTTTTTGTCAGCTTTTTTTGCAAATGTAAGGTCTACCCAACGCTACTGCTTTAACAACTCCTCCAGGAATTCCATCCAGGCCAGGCTTTGATGGGTTCGATTCGCTTGGCTGCCTCGACGACTTCGAGTTCAGTGACGCACGGGAAATTGAGGACAGGGGCTACTGTTGCTGTCCGCCAAACGAGGTCTGCATTGGGAATAGTTCCTTTATAATGCTAACCAGGACATCAGGGTCCTCCCTTCTTTAGCTTCTGGTTACGAGTTTATGGGCAAGTCCTCCTTAGACAGCTAAGCAATCCAACAGTTCCTTATAGGCACGTGCTTTGGCAGCCGCTTTGCTGTGCTTGAATTCTAAGCGTTTGCTTTTAAAAGCCCCCATGACGTCAATATTTTTTTCGGATAAGAACTGGGCAAGTTCTAGTTTATGCCGTGAAACGCCATTCGCGTTCCACATAGATATTGTAAGTGGAGGCATTATATTGATTTTAATGACACGATACGTTTAATCAGCATATTTTGGTTTCGCATAAGCTCGTGTATTGTGGCTTGCATGAATGTCATAAATTCCTTTAGAGTTTGCTGGAGAGAGATCATCATCGTTTCAATTCCAGTTGATACTCGTATATGCTGCGTTTGTTCGTTTGAAGTAGTTTGTTTATGTTCTTTCTGCGTATGTTCTTTCTCTGGCTCAAACTCGATTTTGAACATTGGTTGTGGTTCCTTATTTTTGGTCAGTATATTCATGACCATTTTTGCATTAAAGTTATTTTGCTTGAGCGCTTCTACGATTTCGACCCCTGAAATCGTTGCCTCAATCCCTTTGAGAACAACCTGTAGGCCCCGTGCGCTTTTAAGCTGGTATGTATAAAAGTTTTTTCCTGCATCGTCCAGGAATTTGGTAAGGAGTCGATGGCTAGCATCGGTGTGAGTTTGAACTTTTGTTTCATTTATGATTACGTAGAATGAGTTTACACCTATTAATGTGGCTATTTTGTTCACTAGTGCACTTGGGCTTTTATCGCGAATGTATGTTGGAGGAGGCTTAGCCTTCTTAAGTTCCTCTTTTGAAGACTTTGCCGTTTGTACACTTTCATCAGTAGAATTAGCAAGAAGCTCAAATCTGTTGGTGTTTGCTGGCGTTTTATTAGTAAAATTTTCGCGTGTAATTTTTGACTTATTTTCTGTTAATTTGTATTATTTTTAGGGCTGAGTTCTCTTTTTATTGTTATGTAGCGATCCATTCCAGTCTGTATGGTCGACCCGGAGTTCTTGTTTATGTTTTGGTTTGCGGATAGCACAGCAGAACCGTTAAGTTGCGTTTTTTATCGCTGGCTCAGGGCGACCAAGAGCTTGCGTCGCCGAAATTGAGCGAGCCGACGATACCGTTCCAGTTGTTGTTGTGATTGCAGTTGCAGTGGTTGTTGTTGTCAGAGTACTAGTCACCGTAGGTAAGCGTAGAGAAATTTCGCAATTGTTTGGAGCTTGCGGGTTTTGGGACGAAGCTAGTAATGATGGAGAGCAAGAACGCGCTCTTTTTTGAGTCGTTGGCACAGGTAAATTCATCTGGTTAGGCGTGATTGACCTCTCGCTGTCTGCAGAAGTCGCGAAGACGTATGAGAAGTACGCGTTGTTTCGTTGTAATGAGAGCCGGAGATCGTCTTGCTCGCGTTGACGCTGAGCGCGACTGTCGTTCTGACTCATAGTAATTATTTTTATTTGCTTTTTGGTCTTTTGTTTGAAGATGTAAAACTATTTGCTTATACTATTTCAAACATAAAATATGTATTCGAGCGATGGTTCATCGCACAGGCGTTTCTTTCGCTTTCGAGTTATTTATTTGTTGTATATTATTAACCATTCACTTCAGTCGATTCAACCGATACGTTCATCCAATCGGTTCACGCCAATCGGTTTGTTCGATCGGTTGGCGGCACAATCAGCTGGGCCGCCCCGCGTTTTTCGCGATCGGCAGCGCTATCAGCTGTTTAGTCAGCCAGGCCTCCCGCCAAAATTTTAGATATATATATATAGATTGTCATATTTTACAATTGACCGAAAAAAGAAGTGTGGAATCCTCGTTTTTCCACCTGTGAACGTGCCGCAAGCACTGGGGTCAAGTTAACGCAGAACTTGATAAAGAATCTGATAATTGTTTCACTCTGTTATATATGGCAGACGCCTTGCGCCAGAAAACTGTCACCCTGTTTGTATCAGCGGAAACGTTTCCAGAATTTTTAGCAGCCATGGCAAAAGCAAAAACAACAAATTTGGTTCAAGCGGGAAGAAGAATCAGCGGCAGCATCCGTTATTTAGCTTTAATGTGCAATTATTGCAGACAAATATTGTTTACTTAGCAGTACCAGCGAAATTTAAGCTTTAAACAGCTTTGTATGATTGCACTATATTGTTTATGGGCAAATCACTAAGAAGTAACAGTGAAGTTGAAGCTTCGCACTTCGCACTTCCACTAGCTGAGTAACGGGTATCAGATAGTCGGGGAACTCGACTACAGCGTTCTCTCTTGTTTTGTTCTTGTCATGGTTGCATCGCGAATTAATGAGGTCAGCTGCTCTACTCTCTGCATTACCACTTGGGATTTTTAGTAAATCAATTTGGTATGCCATCATGTCCTCGTTTGTGACCTCTGCGTGCAGCTTGATCAGGTCCAATGACCGATCCAGCTCGATAGTCTGAAGTTCCTTCTGAACGGGTCGATGAGATCGGGAGATTGCCCCCCACTGCGCTATCCATCTACTTTATTATGTTTTAAATGAATTTTAAAACATTCAACTCACACTGATCTCACTGTTGATCTGGCAACGCCAGACGCTCAAAATCGCCCACAGCGATCAGTTGGCAGTGCTATCAGCTGCAGAAATTGCCAACTTATAATTTTACAAACTTCTTGGAACACGCTGTCATTTAACAAAACTATGGCACAAATGTACAGTATGGTTTTCCAAAATTGCCGTTAGTTCTGACCGACACAACTCTGTAAATATCGAAATTTGCTACCACAGGACGTCGGTTATACGCGGGAACTCTGTCAGCGAGTGGTGCAGTGTTACATTTGTGCATGAAAGTTTAATTGGAAAAATCTTTATACTTGATAAAAAGTGAGAGCCAAGGAGTCTGAGGAATCATAGGAAAAGACCCAAGTCAAGACACCAACTATCGCCTAATAGGTGGTGTTGTTTAAATATTTTATTTCTTTATAAAATTTTACAATATAAAATTTTATATTTTCTACATGGTACCCGACATATGAACTGCTTGACAAGAAGAGTCTGAAAGCACAGAACAAATGTAAATGTTGCAGCCAATTTAGAAATAAGAAGTGTCTTTTTGGAGGAAATTAAGCCTTTATACGTTATAAGGAGTTTAGTTTAAGTTAATATTGAGGAGTAAAATAATGATATAGGGCAATTCCCTTTCCCTTTATTTTCTTTTCCTTATGCGTTTTATAATTTAAGAGCCCGATAAAATTCTTGGCTTGTCTGTGAGTGTAGAAACATAAAAATTAGGAAATCAGTAGCTAAATAGAGAGAGGCTCAAAAGAGAGTCCAAAAAGAGAGCTCTATTAAGGACACGAGGTTTAAGATGATTTTCTCTCTTACAGGGAAACTACATGAAGACTTCAACGTGGAAAGTGTTAAAGTGTACTCACTTTTGAGTTGTAATTAACTCTTTTCCTTGGATATGCTCGCTACGAATTGCAACGTCAAGCTCAGAGCGCACGTCTGCGAATGGGCATCTCGAACTTCCTTGCGCCCTTCTCCAGATTCCTCTCGTTGACACTGAGCCTTCTCGATCTCAGCCTAGTTGCCTCAGCCTAGTAGACCCTATCGTCTAGCGTCTAGACGTGACATCTCTATCCTTTTCGAGCTCGCATTCTCTGCTGCCGTCTGCTCCTCGTCACCAGCCTGCCCTAGAGGACAAGACCCGGAGAGTTTATTTTTTGTGTGTTTGTCCGACCAAAGAGAAAACGGAGTTTCAGATTACGTTAGCTTTATTGTTAGACCACTTCTACAGTATTTGACGTCTCTCGCTTTCTGACAGTGTGTTGAGCTGCCCTTGCGCTGCCCTTTTATAGGCTGGGGGGATCCCGTTATTGCCCTCTTTTGCACACGGCCCGCTCGGGCTGAAGTTCCACGATCTCTCATTTTTTGCGGGGTCCAAGGTCCGTTTGACCTGGCTGCCTTTGGCTCCTCGTACATCCCAGTCTTCTTCGCTGTTTTAAGACTTCTCACAGAGTAATAAAGCTGACGATTAACATTTTTTTTATCGTCCACTTGCTGTATAGGTCCAAAAGTTTGCGATAAAGGCTGTGTCATCAGCATATGTTGCCAGTAGAGTATCCGACTCTCTGGGATATGACAGATCAGAGGTCTAACAGCACACAAAACACTAACGTTAGCTTGACTGCATCGGAGGGCAAATCTTTCACCTCTTACTTCGACCATGAATTTTCGCTTCAGCAAATATGACGTTAAGAGGAGATATTGCGGCTCCATTCTCGTCTCAGATGATAGCAGACATGTATTGACCATTATCAAGACATCTAAGATATGCTGCCTTTTTCGACGAGCTTGTTCTGGGGTTTAATGGTGGTTTCGGAAGCCGAACTGCTGATCTTTAATGGCATCCTGAACGCAACTTACTCCATTATTCTACTAAGAAATATTCTCTCGAATATTTTAGAGAATGTTGGCAGTAAGCTTGCTGGTCTGTAGGACGCTGTTTGCCTGACTTTGGTATCATCGATTTGATAGCGCACTTCCATGTAGGGAAGTGGTGGATACGTAACATGGAGTTGAACAGGTGAACAAGAAATATAATACCCTTTTTTGGCAGAGCCTTGGAAAAATCCTTGAATCCTTGAACTTTACTGGGGTGCCAATATTGTATTTGAAGACTTACGTGACGAATTGACTCTGGGTGTGGCTGATCTCTCGAACGCATGAACTTGCGACGCAGGGCTCTTTTCGGCCGCACCAGATCCAGGACCTCAGGTTTTAAAAAGCTAGTGGTGGCAACGATGCCATTGCATGACGTCGTCCTTTTTGTGTGGATGTTCGACGCGAATCCGTTGGCGACAGAGAGCTTTAAGCTTATGTATTACCTTGTTGTTGGCAGCAGGCTCTAATTTAACAAAGACTAGGTTGACGAGCTTTGTTTTGTCAAAACTGCTTCTGGGTCTATTAATAAACCGCACTATGCCAAGTGAGGTAGGGCTTTCCTTAATGTCCTTATCGGGGACGAATGTTGTATACCTCGGATAACTATGCGTAGGATCTTACCTCTTTGAGTTACCAGATATGACGTGGTAGGATTGAAACAGAGCTTTTAATGGTCCGTGATAAGCTCGTTTGGAGATTTTCAATTTTTGACCACAATTGGGGGTGGTTTGTGAGACGGCTGCCTGTAGTCTGATTTGCGGTGGAATTGCTGCTGGGGGACCTCTTTTTGTTGACTTGGTTGGTGTTGCATTTGGTGTTGCTGGTGCTGCCACTGGCCTAATCGGAGTTGTTGAGGCTGACTTGATTGTCATTAATATTGCTATTGGTGTGGCTGGAGCTGGTACTAGCATGGTTGTGGCTGTTGTTGACGGATTAAGAAACGTCGTCGTCTGTGTCCATATTCGTCAGTACCGAGAACTGATTGGCAGATACAGTTGGTTTTCGGTTGCTTGCTAAGCTTAAATCTAAGAGTCGTCGGTTCTTTTTGGGACGTGGGGTCCAAAAGTCGTCGCCATCTTGTTGAGAGTCTTGAGAGGGCTCAATAACGGCTTTTCTCAGCGCCTCGCCAAGGGCCGATTTGCTTTATGCCTTAATAGCCTGGTACTTGCAGGCTACGTGCGCGACGATTTTTAAAATTTCCACTGGCTTTATTGAGTGATAGAGCTTGGCTTTTACTTCGATAGCACTAATAGCGACTAGAGGAACACTATTAAAAATACGTGTCACTATTGCGGCCTAGTCAGTGCGCGAAAATTAGTTAATTTTAATAAATTGTAATAGTTAGCAATTATTATTTATGCGGGCTGCTAATAAATATATGCTCTAATAGATTTAATGCGATACACCAAAAGTAAACAAATTTTTCTTTTTTTTTAAGTCCCAAAGAAAATAAAAAAATAAGATAATAAATTATGATACTAAGCAATAAATAGTTACAATTTTATGTATAGTCTTAAAACTTAGTATGATCAGTCCTTATAATCCCAATGTGGGGCCTCGTAGTGTAGTGGATAGCGCAACTACCTGTCAAACACGTGGTCGTGGGTTCAAACCCCACCCATGGCGGGAGCATGGCCACACAATCTTTCCTCTCAAAAATTACTTTTCTAGTTTTTAGAAAGTATTATTCCATCTAAAAAAAAAATGCCTAAATGCAACAATCTTCGGCAACTTCCTCTTGCCAAACCGCCTCTCCGCGCTATATGGAGTTAAGCGTGGTCCCCCCGCATAGTTACCAAGTGCACTCTGTGTTCTGCGAACAGCAACAACATCCAGCAGGGCCTGACGCGTAACCAGACTGTTCTCTTTTCTACGACTAGCAACATCACCGTAGACGCCACTCCCCGATGACGTTAGGTGGCAGCCCCACCACTGGGATGAGCCGCATCTGGCCAATCACCAGATCGGTCGAAAATCCTAAATCGATTACCGAAACAAATACGAGAAAATTAGGCTCTCGTAGAAGCCCTAAGTTCACGAGAGGAATAGCAAGGAATTACAAAAACAAAAAAAAGGTATGTATAGTCTTAAAACTTAGTATGATCAGTCCTTATAATCCCAATGAACATCTCCAAAACTAATTTTTGTCAGTTTTTATTTTTAATATATGCTAAAAATTTAAGTTTATATTGTTTTGTAAAGCCATGGAATTTACTTTAAGAATTGATCACAGGTGTATGTTATGTAACGCAAATGTTGCAAACATAAAGAAAGTGCCATCGGTGAGTATCTATTCAACCACATGGCCTAAAGCCACGAAAATTTAAATGAATACTTCATCTTCAGGTGTGCTTTTACTAAGTGATATCCTCATCCAACTTTCTAAAAAAATTTCAAGATTGAATCAAGTTTCAAACAATTTTTAAAATTCGTTGAGTAAGTAAGTTTTTCCATGTTGTTGAGTGATTATTTTAGATAGCAACATCTCAATTAGCAATGAGGCTCGATGGCAGCCAATTTAAAATTAATCCAAGTTACTTATGGAAGAAAGCGCGCGTGTTTGTAAAAGTAAATGGAAAATATAAATAAAAAGCTGGATAAGTTGGCAGGAAAATAAAATAAATTAATAACGCAGGAAGGCTTGAACTTTAATTGGGTTAAGGGAAGCAAGGGGGCAGAGAAAGCAAGCAGCCTACCTCTCAAGACTCCAGAAACGAAACTCTGAATAATTGTTGCAAGGGCTGAACCCAACTAAAGCGAAGACCATTAGCAAGTGGATAAGCAGTCCGGTAGAACATCCTCTGCGCTCTACCGCTCAAGAGGCTTTGACCATAAGTTGTATTCACAAATACCGTACCGTTTTTACAATCGGCTATTTTGGAGAAGGGGCTTCAGAATCGGTAAATAAGATTTACAAATCTGACGCGACACGCCCACTTTATCAAAATAATTGTAAAGGTGTGACTATAAAAAATGATCATCCTATCTTAAATAGTTTGCGAGATATTAATTTATACAAATAATTTAATTTATACAAAACAGGTCAAATTCGCCATAGTGCAGTGGCACAGCCGGCTGGAATCCCGAGCCGCTGGGACCCGACGCAGTTATAGCGGAGAGGTCCTGACTTTGGTCACCAAGCGAACTGACGGACAGCTGCAGGAACTGGGAAAGAACGTCCACAAGGATCGAGCTCAATAGGAATGAAGGTGGATAGAGATGGAACGATATGGAAGCGGTGCTGGATGAAGTCGCATCTGCGCGAGCTCTGTCAAGAGACTCGTGGATGCAGTTCCTATCGATCAGTGACCCGCTAGTCGATGCAAGGCTAGTTCAATAAAGTTAAGAAGCCTCCTACCCTTCTTTAGGTATAGTCAAACGGCAATAATAGCACTACCGTGCAGCAAGGCGCAAGCCGTCATGGAAAAGGTGGAAAGCTGAAGGTGGGTTGGACAGTCTGCAGAGTCAAAAAGAGCAACATAAGAGCCAGGGGTTTTAAGTACCTGGAGCTCGGCCACATCGCCGCGCGTTACAACAGCCCGGAAAAGCAGCGACTGCTAGCAGCGACTGCTAGATAGCAAACTGCTCATAAGAGACCAAATGCTTCCTATGCACCAGCGCCAGGAGATCCGACGCTAAGCACATTGCGGACAGTAGAAGATGTCCCATGAGCATCAAGCCGCCGAGAATGTGAAGATCATACAAATAAACCAAGCCAAGCACGACACCCAAGCTGACGATGCGCTAATGAGCTAGTCTTATAAAAAAACTCATTAGATGCAATACATTCTAGACGAGACAAAGACCAACGGAGTGGGCCGACCAAGAATCCTGCGCATTGGCTCCTCCTTCGTTTGGGGGATGGCCTTGCTAATATACAACTCTTTGCACCACAAGAAAATCCCAACTGGAAACACATCCGAAACGAATGCCTTGAAGTCTAGTCAAACAAAAAGTTTTAAATATTTGACAAACCAAAACAAAAATTTTACGCAAAGATCTATGCCGATCAGCTGCGTGAGCATCTAAGCTCTCCTCTTTCACGCTCTCTCTCTCTCTCTTAAGTAATCTCGCACCTAAACACACCAGGATACGAGAAAATAAATTGCAAATGATTAAACACACCTCCATTAACATAAAAAGACTAATAAACTTCTTCAATAGTATCTTGATACCGGCCAGAAGCAGACATAACGGGTGACTCGAAGAGAAGTTGTCGGCCACACTTGCCCAAAACGACAGCGAAGACGACGACGTGGATGGACGGAACATCAAGTATAGCCATGCACACGCCTACCCAAAGCCACGATTAAATTACATCCTCGATCAACTAAGGAAGACGCGCTTCATAAGCAGTCTTTTCATTAAGGATGGGTATTGGCAAATACCTTTGGAAGAATCAAGTCGGGGGTTCACGGCTTTCACGGTCCCAGGAAAAGGTCTGTTCCAATGGCGAGTGATGCCGTTTGGTTTACAATCCGCGTCGTCCACATTTCAACGGGCTTGATGAACGCGAACCTAAGGATAAACCCAAAAAAATGTCAATTCTCCAAGCAAGAACTACTGTACTTAGGGCACCGCGTCACAAGCCAAGGGATAGGTATGGACCCAGATAAGGTAGCAGCCATAGCCCAGTTAGAACCACCCTTATCCTCATCGAGCTGAGGCAATATCTTGCAGTTGCATCTTGGTACCGACGTTTCGTGCCTGACTTCGCACTCATTGTGAGGCCACTCAACGACCTTCTCCGCAAGGGTACCAAGTGGACATGGTCACAGGACCAAGCAAGCCTTTGAGGAGGTGAGGGCAAGACTGGTTACAGACCCATTCCTGGGTCATATGGCAATGAAGTGTCTCAACAACATAGAAAGCCCTTCGGGAAGAATTGCCAGATGGGCGTTAAATCAACAGCAACGGAAACGTTGCAGAAAGCGTTTGGGGAACGCTAAGTCGCGAGGTTTGGAGTCCTGATTACAGACAACGGCGTGCAGTTTTCGAGCCGGGCGTTCAAGAAGCTCCTTAACGACATGGAGATCAAGCCACAGTATACGGCACCATACACCCTGCAGGAAAATCCGTCGGAGGGGGCGAACCGAACTGTAAAGACAATGAAACCACAGTTCGCCGAGCAGATCCAGAGGAATTGGAATGAAAGATGGCCCGAAAATATGCTGGCTGTAAATTCCAGAGTATCAGAGTCTACGGGCTAATACCCTGCGTTTTTGACACAATGACGCGAGCCGAGAAACGCTAGGTACAGGAAGGCAACCAGAGTCGCCGAAAGGAAACGCCGAGAAGATAAGGAAATCTTTGAGCTGATGCGGAGAAAGGAATGAGGCAAGGCAACCGTTCAACAGATTCAACAGAGATACCGCTTATTGTCTCCCGAAGGAAGGGGTGAGACGGTACGACGCAGCGGAGCAGTACCGTCGACTGGAGTCGGAGACAGACAAATCCGTCACCACCCCTATAACCCGTATGGGTGTCAGGGATCCCACCCACACCCCGGCCACGGCACTGGCCACCCTGCCCGCCGATCCTGACAAGGAGACCCACCAGACCCACCAGACCCACCAAGACCCTACACCCCCGGATGTCCCATGAGGTGCGGGACTTCTCCGCAGATGGCACTCGGTAGCACCCGGAGCTGCGGTGGAGAAAGGGCCATGGGTGTGGCCGACACCCATGGGCAACAAGACGCCCAGACTCCAGCGGCAAATGTCCGCTCCAGTGGTGGCTGCTAGGTCGTCTCGTCCTTCCTGGACCCGGATGGCGTCGACATCAGAAATCCAGCGAAGGGCTCCGATCCCCAAAGCGGACTGGGTCGCAGGAGTCGAATAGGAGCCGGAGATCCGGGACGCCAGGCGCAGGGTAGGGCGCCGGTGCGTCGAGCTGCACTGAGCGAGAAGTTTCTGGTGCGGCTGAAGACACTAGACAAGGAGCAGCGGCATTTATGAGGGGGCCACGGTGCCAAGTAAAAATGAAATATATGAAGGGAAAATGTAGAAATGTATTAAACGAGAAAACTTACCTGCCACTAATTTCCTCCTCGTCACCATATGCTTAGGGAAGGGGGCGCCTCGAAATTCACTGGAAAGTAGCAACAATTGATCGACAGAAGGTTGTGTGACCAGATGATGGAAGAACAAAAGAATGAATGGAACAGTTCGCTAAGAGGAGATCGGCGCTCAGGAGTGTTCAAGAAGGACGGCAAGAACGAATTAAATGTCTCCCGAAGAAAGGGAAGGATGCGAGGAGATAAAACTCCGCACAAATGCAGATGTCAATTGCTAAAGTAGGGCCTGCATGTTGCCACTTACGGAACAAATCAACGCGTACCACCAGTCAGAGCCGATGTGAGGTTGACGAGTTGTTGTTTCACCGAGTGTTTGCCTTGGGGACCGCTGCCGAGTCCGCGTACGACGGCAATCTCTTGCCCAAATGTCGGGCACCCAGCGACGCAGTCCGCACCATCTAGGACGACAAGAGCGGCAAAACAGCAGAAACGAGGGCGCTGAGCAGACCAATCCAGATCCATCCGCACCAGCTTAAGGAAAGGGTTAGGGTGGAAAAACGTCTATAGGAACTGAACAGGCGTCTGGCGCGACCGGCCGGGACAGAGCAAGGGACAGGAGGTTGCGGCTAGCAAGGCGTTTGCCTTGAGAGCCCAGCACTTGTTCACTCTAGTCTGGGAACGGTGACGCTTCCCTAAGCCCACAGCCCACCTCCTCACCACCAATCACGCGTGGCCGCGGCAGTACCTGGCGAATGATTACGTCCACGACGGGAGAGTAGACCCATCACGGGAAATCGAATTACATTGTAAAATCAAGTCAAAAAAGGTCAAGGAAACGATAATTGCTAAGTGTTGTTACTGGTTACTGGGTGATGACGTTTAATATAAATTTGGTGGGACGAGCTCACCAAATCTTCTGAGCTAGCCGCACGTATCTCGTAGCGAGCAGATTACAAATATTAGTTTGTTACACACTATAGGAGCTTGAAAACGATGTAATATACAGAGATTCCAAGAAACAAGAATTCCAGAAAATTAAAGACAGTCTCTACAATTGCACCCCTGTATATACAAATGGCTCATTGAATATTAAAACAAGAGAGAACGCAATTTTCCTTTTACTCTACGAGTAACGGGTATAATAATTGGATATGCTGTAACGACCGAACACTTCGTGCTAAGAATAGGAACTCTTCCAGAATACTCCGCGGTCTACAAAGCTGTCATTCAAATAGGATTAAAAACTACAGGAAAGACATGTTTTTGCACCGACTCGTTATTTACAATCAAATCCAAAAAAATAGAGATAATACGAACAATTAATAAACATTCCATAAAAGAACCATTATTATATATGAGCTACAATATCCGACAATTAGTTTTCATTAAACTTTACCCACATTTCCAGGTAATTAATTGGTTAATAACTAGCCAGTACGCATTCTATTAGAATAAGTATATAAAATATTGATTTAGATCCAGCCGAAAGACACTGCAACTATGGCTAGATACCCATCCCGTAGCTTAGTTTTACAAATTAAGCATACAGTGTACAATAAATATAGAGGTTAATTATCTCTCCAAAGTTTACAATAAACCAATTTAGAAACGGCTGGCTTCGAGACCTGACAATATTTAAAATACGAAAATCTATTATATAAGCATAACAAGACGGAAAAACAAGAGAGAACGCTATAGTCGAGTTCCCCGACTATCTCATACCCGTTACTCAGCTATTTGAAGTGCGAAGGAGAGTCTTTAACAACGACAGCTTTTTGGCGGTTTGTGGGCGTTAGAGTGGGCGTGCCAAAAAGGTTTTTGGCAAATCGATAGAAATTTACAAGACTACTACAAAAATAAAAAACAAGAGAGAACGCTATAGTCGAGTTCACCGACTATCTGATACTAACGGGTATAGCTATCAGCTAGAGGAAGTGCGAAGGAGAAATTTCAACATTGACAGTTGTTGGCGGTTTGTGGGCGTAGCAAAAAAATTTTTGACAAATCAATAGGAATTTTCAAGACTAATTCAAAAATGAAAAAATATCAAAACATTTTTAAAAGTGTTGGCGTGGCAGCTTTGGGCGGTTTGTGGGCGTTAAAGTGAGCGTGGCAAAAAGTTTTTTGGCAAATCGATAGATATTTACACGACTACTACAAAAATGAAAAAATAACAAAACATTTTTTAAAAGTGTGGGCAGTTTAGGGCGGTTTGTGGGCGTGGCAACATGAATCGACAAACTTGCGCTGCTTCTATGTCTCTGGAGTCTGTATGCTTAGTCTCAACTTTCTAGCTTCTGTAGTTCCTGAGATCTCGACGTTCATACGGACGGACAGACAGACGGACAGACAGACGGACAGACAGACGGACGGACAGACGGACATGGCCAGATCGACTCCGCTGTTGATCCTGATCATGAATATATATACTTTATATGGTCGGAAACGCTTCCTTCTGCCTGTTACATACTTTTCAACGAATCTAGTATACCCTTTTACTCTACGAGTAACGGGTATAACAAGCAACCGACCTCTCAAGGCTCTAGAAATATAAGCATGAATTATTGTTGGAAGCGTCTGGCTAAGTAGGACATCCTGTGGGCAAAGGTTACTGTGCGATTCAGGACGACGCAAAGAACAAATAGGCTGCAATTTATCCAAACTATAAGGCAATATTAATAAAAAAAAGTTGCCGTTCAGTCAATATTCATGTCACAGATACCGTAGCGAAAGTTATCCTTTGAGATCTTTTAGATCATACTGTACCACGAATAGCAAGTTATCAAGTTATACAATGGAAAGGAAAAAGAAGCAATCAATCTTTTTATCCACTGAATTGATATTAAGTTATGTTTTTGATAAAAGCACGGGACAATCTTAATACAACCAGGCATACACTGACTGCCGCCAGTCAGATGAAGACGTTTCAAGCCGTTTAGCAACGACAGTAACGCCTCTGCGCCTATTAGATCCATCAGAAAACCTTTTGTAGAGCAATTGTACTCCGCCAATCATTCGCTTTTGTAGGCCTTTAAAACTCGAGAATCTAAAAATGTACATTTGCAAGTGCAAGCGGAAATCAAAAGTTTAATACCATGTGAAACACACACGAAAAAAAATTGAGAATCCCGTCAACAAAAGCATGATTTCAGAAAGAAAATAGTACATTCATCCCTTTATTTTTGAAAGACCTGTCGCTTAAAAAAGAAGAATTCGAATGCACATATGCTGGAAATATTGCACGCCGAGCATTCCAACTTCCAAGTGTTTTCCGATATACCAGGTGTACAAGTATGAAATGTCGTTCAACTCATGTGGCACCCATCTACCGACCTTCTGAATCTTTCCCATCTCTCGCAAGCGATTGGAAACTGCTTGTTGACTTACTTCCAACTGCTCTGCGAGTTGTTTTTGCGTTTGAGCATCGTCTTCATCCAATAATGCTTGCAGTTCGGCGTCTTCGTACCTTTTTGGTGGTTTTCCGTGCTCTTTGTCGTCGACGTCAAAATCACCACTTTTGAAGCGTTGAAACCACCGTTCACACGTTTTCACAGTTGGTACTTGTTCGCCAAAGGCTTCAACAAGCATTCGGTGCGATTCCGCTGCTGTTTTCTTCAAATGAAAACAGAAAATTAACACTGTCGGCGTTTGCTCTTTATTCGGCACGAAACTCGACATGTTGACTGCACTGAGAGTAAACGATAATGACGCTCGATTGGCGCAAAACTATGGTGGTTCGACAGTCAAGGTTGACACTTCACAAGGTCAAAGTTTTAAGACAATCGATAAATATTTACGTTTGGGAGACATCTATATGTTCGAACCGACATTCCATACTTGTACACATATGTATATGTATATATTTATTTATGACTTTATAGAGCACAATCCCAATCAGAATCGCAGACATAAACATGTGGGTTTGGAATATGATACATCTTGGCCGGTAATGCTTACCAATGTTAATTGGACTCTAAACAAGAAATGCTTAGCAAATATTTGATTTTCACCGTCTGCGTCTCATTGGCGCAGTTGATTTTATTGACAAAGATGGGGCGTTTGTCAAATTTTTATTGTTTTATTAACCTGAAGCAATATACGCAAAATATTTGCCAAACAAATCGAAAACAGCAACTGGGCTGAAAAGTGTTCTTGGCTAAACAAAATTGAAAAATATCAGATTTCCTACAATTCAACTCCATTCACAGAGTAATAAAACCCTGTTACAGTCTGGCAAGAAAACTATAGTAATGATCCAGTTTTATTCGGATTAATTAATTATCTAGTTATAATCGGTTTTATTTCTCCCATACTGGCTACAAATCGATTCAAATCTAATTATGTACTTTAAATATGCCTCTGTATGAATTATGAAATTATGAAATATAAAATTATGAAATTAACTCAGATCTACGAGAACTCAGATGCATACGAGTATAATGGCCCATTGTGTGGATAGTACAGCGATTACAGTTAGTGACCGGAACCGCTTCCACTGCAAAAATTTCATGGGTATTCATTGGGGATTAACAATTGAGAGTCAGCAATTAACCGAAGTTCCCATCACATAAACCTGAGGCGTCTAAGCTACACTGGGAGATTAAATTAATATCTCATGTTATTAAAATAATCTCAAATTTATGCACTCAAGTCTGAGAAAATGAAATACGTTCACAATATCCTTTAACACGCAAGTACACATTTTACAAAATACCATTAGAGGCCATTAAAACATATTCCCCCTTGTTCTTTCAGAATGGTGCTCCAGAACCACAACACTGTAGTGGACCGTTCCACTTTGAAGCCGAACAGGAGCAGCCAGAACTTTGGCTTCCATCCGCTGGGGGGACATCTCAGTGGATCGCCCTACGTATTCGGATCTGGATCCGGACGTAGTCCTCTGAACGCCGGACCCAGCACCCAGCGCCCCATTGTGGACCTGCTGGTGGCCATGGTGACTGTGCCGGTGCTGATCCTCTGCGCCCTGCAGCTGGAGAAGAATCTGCGGGACAGCAGTGTGGAGTCGCGTGTGGACTGGTCTTTGCCATGGGCATCGGGATGCTGATGATCAGCGTGATCATCTGCGGATATGTCACGCATCGCATGGGCGTCTGCATTTGGGCACGACCCATCGACGAGGCGGGAAACCGCACCACCAATGGAGCCATGCCACATGTGAATACTGGGCCGAATGCTGATGCATCACTCACTCTAGAAGTTTGATAATCGTTTATCATTGGATGGAAAATGTGTCATATTTATATTCTTCTAATACGGCTGAACTACTTTCCAGATAAACTCCCAAAACGATGTGCTGCCCATTGTGGACTCACTGCCGCCAAGTTACGATAGTGCGGTGAAGTTCGAGCTGCCGCCTCCGGCCTACGACTGTCTGGTCATCGACATGGATCAGTCAAAGGATCTAGAGCCACCACAGAACACCGCCATGCTAGGAGCTGGAGGATCCAACTCTCCGCCCGGAGCCACCCTGCACATCTAGGAGGGAGGAGATGAGCCACAGTGGAGCAGTAGAAAGAGGAGAGAGAATTAAAAGATTTTTTCCCATCTGGCAGCGCAACGGATTTCTGTACTTGACCCACTTAAAAACCACATGCAAACATATCTATAACTACGATTTCGAAAAGTAGTTTTCTGGAAACCTCGGTGTTATTCAAACGAAATTCCCAGAGCATTCCCAGAGCATATACCGCCATATATCCGTATATCTATTATAATGTTTGGCTGACTGGTAGCTTGGGAAAGCATTATGGCATTGTATTTACTTTGATTTTAAGCACCTAGTATTTTAACTCGTAGAGCCCATCTAAACCGATATCGATTCTTTCGCATTGTACATAGAGTTCTCTGAAATCACACACAGCTTCCAGTCCAAAGTTGTATATAGCCGAAAATGAAAAACCTGAACCACACATGATGCGCCCACATAAGTTTTAAACACATACGAGTATATTGTATACACTAAATGAGTGCCAGGGCTGGGCGGGAATTAAACTACAAAAATACTGGGTAGCAATTAGTTCTTAGTTTTAGCGTATCGCCTGTATATAACAATGTATATTTCAATTACAAATACTTGTATAGCCATATCGACAGCGATGTCCATTGCCAACAAATTTCGGAACGTTCAGTGTTGCTTTCCAGAAATAAAGAATTCCTATTAAGTTTATTGAAATCCAAGCAAATGGTTTTGCATCTTTTTTTCCCCAAAACCAATGCATAAATGCATACATTAAGATTTAACCGGTTTTTCTGTGTAGATAATTAGAGTGTATAGAAACGACACTTGTTTTGGTTTTTGTTTGTTTTTATTTTAATTCTATAAGGAAGTAGTTAGGAAGTAGCATACACATTTATGTAACGTACGATATACATAGAATGTAAAAAAGACATAGCTAGCTTAAATACTTTCACTTGATGCGATCGATTTGTTTTACCACTCTCTAACCAGATCTGCCCATTTATACTCTCTTGTTCCATGGAAATCTTTTTCGGGCAGTTCTACTCTAATCTCAAAGCAATGTTTCTGTGCGTGTGTGACGTATGCATGTGTAAGTGAGTGGGTGGATGGGTGGTTGGGTGACCTCTTCAACTCTTTAACTCATCACCCTAGAAACCTGCAACTCCGCCGCGTTTGCGATAGTCGGCATTCAATCCTCTCAGCGACCATGTAAATTGGCTTCCAAAGTGCTAAGATACGACCCTACATCGCCTTACCTCTTAAATGCCACTGAAGCTTAAATAGCTAAATGAAACAAATTTAAAAACCCCAACAACGATCTTTACTTAACTACGTCGACGTTTTAGACAAACAAACAATCCACTTCCCGACTGCAATTTTCCACCGACACCTAAAAGCAAAAACGAGGAAATGGAAATCGACAAGACCGACACCAGACCATAAGTTAAGAAGCCAAAATGAAGACAAATCTGTAATATGTAAGCCCCTAATGCTTAAAATAAAACATCGATTATAAACCTTTCACCTCCGAATAGCTAAGGAACAAAAGCCGAACAATTGCATCCCGACCACTATTAATCGAAGGTCATTAAAAATATTGCATTGGAATATTAGGGAATACATAAACAACTATAACCACCTATTATTACTTATAAGAAGCACTCTATACAAATGATATCACTCCAAGAACAAACATACCATCAAGCAGATTTGATGCAGTAACCCTGGTATACTAAGTAAACAAGCCAGACTTATACACGGAAAAACCTCAACAACACTGTTTGTGCGGTAGACAAACCATATTGTTATAATTAGTAAGAACGCACGAATAGTTTATTTGACTTTTGGTTCATTCGGAGATGCAGACTGCATAAGTAAAAGCTTGGCTTCAAAATATAAACTTATAAGCATAAGCTTACAACAGTAGTTTAGCTGAATAAATTTGCGACCGCTTTAAATATAATAGGGTGGGCGAATACTATCCCCTTTTCTGTAGCCTCCCTACCTTGATAACACGTGAGAAATTATCGGTTGTTATCCCTTATTCAACTATATTCATTAATTACATTTTTAATTCATATATAAGCCGCATGGTATAATCAAACGCGAACACAATATTTACTTCAATCAAACATAGTTAAGAATCCTATCATCATTGATAAAATAACCAAAAACAATATATCTATCATTATTATATATTATATTATATCTACTATTATTATTCTTCAATACAAAATTATTTTTAAATCTTTCAAGAAAAATTATTTAACGATCTATGACACAATATTTAAATTATTTCAATATACTTTAGACAGGAAAAATCAAAATAGTTAACTTACGCCAATTTCCGTTCGTGCAGGTTCGGTGGCCCCGTCAAAGACGCTGTGCTAGTATGCTTTGTAAAGTTATTTTAACATTAATTCCTGACAACATTTTTTGTGTGGTATACACGGTTCGTTATGCTTAGAAATTAAAGAGATATTTTCGGTCCTAGACAAATAAAGCATAAATTGATTTAATTTAATTCTTCTTCTCCTGAATGGTTTTCCTTAATAGATACGAAGGAATCTGCGTCTTCGCATTTCAGACAGTTGGCACGACGCACGTGCGTTTGTGCGCATAATTAACGTTGCTTATCAAGTTCAGAATCGCCTTCCGGATTACCGCGTGATAGGCAGGGCTGAATATGAGTTGGCTTATGATACTTGAAGGATTTAATGTTCATCGTCCTATATCAAACTCCGGTCAGATTCGGGATTGAAGCCGAGCGTGACTGGTTAGGTTACGTAATATCGCTCTAATGTTTCGTTCAGTACGGTCACCCTCCATGAGGTAGCTTAACGGAGCAATGGGATACGCTGCCGCTCGCGGAGCTGGGTGGTGAGGTTTCCCGAAGGACTAGCAAGAACTGTGCAAACGTGGCCACTTGTGGCGCGGGGTGGTGAAGATACACCAAATCGTGTCTCAAGTTGCATGTATGTTGCCCTACGGTCGCCGGTTGCATACGTCTTCGCGATGTCGAGTAGGCTGCTTATTTCGTCTTGCCCAGGTCTGTCGGTCTCAGCAGACCGGTCGCAAGACTCTGATGTTGCCTGCGGCTTCGATGGAATCTCCTTGGTAACTTCTCCCGTGACAGCTGAGCGTAAACTTCTCACTTTACTCAACCAATACTTCAGTGGGTGGTCTGTACTTTTCCGTTCTTATTGTTCGATCAACAGCAGCTTTCCGTGTGTACTCCGAAATTAATTGAACGAGAGAAATGAAATAAAAGTTGATCTTAGGCTGGATCCTAGGCTAATCCAATGCCTGGGCGATATCCGATCCATCGTGAAATTAGATTAACTGCTCATAGTCGCAGTCAGACCTTCCTTTCAGGGCCGCTCACTCGTTCAAACTCCATTTACGGATTGGAAAGTGACCTTGCGGCAGTAGCTCACCGGACGACAAATTTATATCACCTCCTCAAATAAGTCCCCTTCAGGGATGAAATCATCCACATAGAAATCTCTGCGCACAATTTTAGCTCCAACTGGAATTGAATCCTCCTCATCATAAGAGAGCTGATGCATGGCTCTTATAGCCAAGAAGGCAGCTGGCTTGGTTCCATAAGTCACAGTGTTCAATTTAAAAATGCTTAATTTGTCCGAGAAGTTCACTCGACAAACGATACACTACAAAAAAACGCAGGGTACGAAACACGAACGCAATTATTGCGCAAAAAGTTCCTTTGTTACAAGAGACATTTGCCCTAGATCGACATACTCTCGTAAAAATGCTGAGTACCGGGCTTTCAGGTGTGGCTTTCTATACAATTTAGCTTCCAAATTACTGAAACGACAACGAGCCGGGCAATAGGAATCTAGAGATTCAAATCCTGAAGTAGACAAGAGGAGAACATAGGATTGACCATTCCCAAGTCAAGTACAATATTCATTAAAAAGTTGCTCGCATCGCAAATCTTCCGAAAACATAGATGGCTTTGACGAAGTTAAGTCTTTGATTTCCCAAAATCGCTTTATTATTGGGATAAGTGAGTCATCATCAAAATAATCACAGGGTCCTTGACAAAGGCTGCTAAAACCGATTTATGAATTGGCATACTGGACATTCCTACAGATGCTTTCCAACCTCGTTTGACGTTTGCAACGTCCTGTCCAAATGAATTTGTCCCATAGTAATTATTTCGATGCACCTCTTCTCCAAAAACGTCTTCATAGCCTTCCAGGTAGATGCTCATTAATCCCATTTTTCCCGCGTCCTCAGATCCATGTTTCACTGAGCTCCCGAAGACCCCTACTTCTCGACACCTTTTAAACCAAATATTACCTGAACGTGTGCCGGAAAAAGTAAAACTTTAGTATCAAAATCAAAGCAAATTGAAAGCCGTTTTATAATTGGCATTCGAGGGTTCGAGCGAGCGTAAAGTCTCCAGTGTCACGTCGCCTAAACTCTACCGTGGATTGGGTAATCAATCAGAATAGAATCCATTAATTCGAGCAATTTCCAGATTTGGAAACAGATGCTTCATAGATCGAAAAGATAGATCCGCAAAATTAGTAATGTTGAAAGATGTTGAATTGGCAGCGGTTGAAGCCGGCCATTATTTCAGCTTCATTAAACTGATTAACCGATTCAGCGTTTAAATAAAATTGCATCGAATTTATTTGCCGCAAAATAGTCAGTCAATGGTTAGCCGGACTGTCAGAAAATATGAAGAAGGCAGTGAATGACAAACCCGAGAGTGATAAACGCGCACCCGACGATAATATATCGGTCTTACAAGTGGTCTAACAATGAAGCTTACTTAATCTGAAACCCTGTTAAGCGCTGTTGTGTTAATCAGAAGATCTAGAAGGTGAATTGACGTAAAATTAGGGCGTACCAAACGTGTATTTTATTAAAATAATGTGACGCCTGAGCCGGAGCTCCAGGCGCACAATTTTTGTTTCCTATATAACTACTATTATTATTATTATTATCACAATTATCAGTTAGTTCCCTACATCACTACTACTACTTTTATTCTTACTATTAAGTATATCTATCCCTAGTTTATAAGGAAAACAACCACTGCAGCATTTGTAGTATTATTTCCTTACCAACGCAAGCGAGGGGGAAAAAAAGAGAATCGATCGTCACTCTCGCATCCGCTGCCAACAGACACGGACGGATCGCTCAGCAACCAACCAACACAGAAAAACGGTGGTAAGCGGACACGCGACTAGCACGTGCCATCGCGCGCACATCCCCCATTTTTTACTAAGCTTTGTCACAGTAAGTAGGTTAAGCATATGGCTGCCATTTAAAGGGGAATGGTTGTTCAATTCAGGAATTAAAAAGTAAATAATCATTCAAATTTTGATGGCGGATGTACTAATTCGGGTCTTCCTCAATGCAACGCTCTACAGCAGCAATAGCTTCTTCTTCTTCTGCGTCTGTGGGGATGCGGGTTGTGAATAAGAGAAAATGTGGTGCGAAAACGGTCCTTGGTTAATGGATATATTTGCGATACGTATTCCGTATACGTATTATTTTCGAAATAAAATTGCACTATTTACAAGCCAAACAGAGAATAAATCACTTAAAGCTCTTAAATTTGTCGCCATATTGAACAGTAATGCCATCTTTAAGTTCTATACTTCGAAAAATACGCCCTTTACCTATACTTAAGCCCGAAAAAGACAAGATATATGATCATATGCTTGATAAAATTATAGCTAATTGATTATGGTGGTTTTTACATAGATATCAACTAGGATTTTAAAAATTCAAATCGACTTCAAATGATCACTTCATTAACACTAGCAAACATAACTCACTTTCTTGACTTTGCAAGAGCATATTATCGAGTTGCTATACACTCAATTGTTGCATTCTGACGGTGATCGATAGCCGCGGGCGAAAGAAATATCGTCTGGAATGAGCACCTAAGGCGAGGTTGGCAGTCCCAAGAGGAGAAGGGGAAAGTGGGATGTATGTAAAGCGCCCCCTACCGTCCACACCCAAGAAAGGGGAAGTGTGGATGGTATGTGGAGAGAGGAGAACACCGACGAAGTGCATCCACCCACACTAAGACGGGAAATGAGCACTGGCATTGGCCTTGAAGTCGGTTCTCGACCTATGTGAAGGGAAAGGAGGAAGCAAAAGAATAGGAAAGGGAACCGGCAGAGCCGAGCCCATAAATAGGGCGAGGTGACCCACATGGCGGCCAGAGAAAATTTGGGAATCGGACGACCCGCTGCCGCAAACTAAATCTAACGGCCGTATTTTAAAATCGGTGGCACACATAAACGTGTGAGTGCGGTCGGTCTACCGGAGGTGAAAGCTCCGAGGAAACGTTTAGTGATGTTTTTTTTTATTGTTGGTATAGGAAAATTCAGATAATTTAACCCGATCCGGAGATCGACGGGAGCAGGACGGGAGCAGAACAGGAAGACCCGGCAGCCGGAAGTGGAAAATAAATGTGAGTTCGTTCCGAGAGGGCATAGACATTATATTTATATATCTGGGTTGCAGAGGGTATACAGGCATTTTCTTGACCCCGGGATATCCACAGTTTGGACCCGGGGAGACCTTTTCTGGAACCCGTGGTGGATTCCAACCTAAAATCCCGCCGAGGACCAAGCCAAACCGCCCGGGAGAAGCTCGGCCAGAAAAAAATGTAGAATAATTATTTATTTATTTATTTAATCCGCCTTATTTATTCGCATCTATTTATTTATTTCCATTTATTTATTAATCGTTATTTATTTATTTATTTAACTTATTTATGTGCCCGTGTTAAAATTATGTGAAATATTCGTCTGTGTGTAATTATTTATTTATTTATTTTAGTAGCGTTTAGCATGCCATAAACACTCACACAAATATTTGTTTGAAAGACGATAAAACCTAAAACACGTAAAACGATGATAAAAAAAATTATAAATATGATATAAATAACCAATAACTTATGTATAATTAAATCGCGCCGAGTCCAAGCAAAATTAAATCTAAATCTTGAGATACGACCTCCAAAAAGACCAGGCCGATCCTGTGTAGGGGTATGGACCTTTTGTAAATAACCACCTGACCCGTCTCAGCCCCTGATCCTCCTTGGAGCTCCATGTAGGCAGGAATTCTGAAGTGAAATGAGGGTTTATTAATTTTATTAATTTATATATATATTTATATGTCAATACCCGTGCAGTAGTTTCGCGTCTTTGTTGTCCTCTCCAGCTCTTTCATCGTCCTTTTTTTTTGTATCGTATTTGCTTTGGCCCAGGGCGATGGTAGCCTAAAATTTTTGAAAAATTGAAAAATGTTGTTTAGTATAATTGAATATATAAATAAGTAAAGATTATAACGATGAATTGCTAGAGTGTATTAATAAGGGGGGGGGGAGATGAACGGATGAGCCGATAACCTGGAGGAAGCCGATGAACCACATGCCAGGGAGATCCTCAAATGGGAAATAGACGGATCCTTGGTAGGGATGGGTGCGTCAGGGTCCTTTCCATCGAAGACCCAAATCTGCGTCGTGTCGTCCGGTATTAGTCCTTCACTTGTAGTTTCTGTTGATGTTTCTTTGTTGTTTTTGTGGATTCCATGCCGAGTGGAATTTATGGTGCGACCTGTGGGCACAGGGGAAGAATCCGCCCTGTTGATGACTGGCTAGCCGGCCTTGCCCCATCGAAAGCAGCAGGCCGTAACATAATGGCGCCCAATCTAAACCAGGAATGGGGTGGCGAAGGTCCTCTAAAAAGTACATTCGAGCCCATACGCGGAAAAGTAGATATAAATAAAAATCCAGTGGGGAAATGGAATCCACGTGGTGCCGGCCGACCAGGTTGGAACGCGTGCGATGGCTTATGTCGGCTATCCAAAAAGCCGAACATAATTGCTCGCCGCGGAAAGACCTGGGATGCTGAAAAAAATAAACCACAAAGTAATTGTTCATATTTGTAGTAATTTTGTCGTTGTACTCACCTAAAGTGTAGAGATCCTCCAAACGAAGGGTATGTCGCTAGCGGCGGATACCGCCAGCTAGTTTTGCGACCCGTGCGGTGCCTGGTGGCGAACGGAGGACTCGCAATGGGATGAGTCGGTAGGAGAGTCTTCTGCTGGTTGCGGCGCGAATGTGCGCGGGGGAATGGCTGGTCTCCGGGTGGCCCATGGGAACACAGGGTTCACCATGCGATGCACCCGGGACGGCCAAAGAACTGGCAAGCGCATCCGCGGCGCAACTGGACATGAAGCAGAGTAGATATGTGAGCGCCCTCGATGACCTATCTTCCAGGAAGAAGATAGAGGATCCGATGGAGCTCGCTATGGCATACAACTCGATCGCAGAGGTAGATGAAAGACGCAGGAAAGCATGTGGAAGTTGGCTCCGGTTAGGCATCACTCCTTTTTTTTCCCCCTTTGTTGTCCAATTGAGTTTCCGATTTTGGCTTTGTTGTTTTCGTCTAGAAAAGGAAAAGAAAGCGTGTTTAGTGTAAGGAACATAAATTAGCAGGTAGAGTAGGTTCATGGTTAGCAGATATAACTTGCGGTCCGGAGCTGATAAGATGACAACTAGAACTCCCCCGCCGGAAGGGCAGCAACTCAGAGCGGAAGATGGCACGGCAGGCGGCGGTGCAGCCGGTGCAGCCGGCGATAACTGGGAAATCTCTCCCCCACGGGGAATCCCGAGCGATATCGCGTCGACGATAAATGCTGCGGTGGCTCAGACGTATGAGACGCACAGGGCGGCGATGTCCGACAACGTCAGTCGGACGTTGCAACAGGAGATTCGCCAAGGCTTCCTGGAGATGATGGCGATGATCAACGAGGTGGTCCAGCCGCTGAAGCAAACGGCAGCAGCCGTGCAGTCGATGCAGCAGCAGGCGATGCAAGGCGACCCCAGTGGTGGTCACGAGCATGCAGGAGCACGAGGATGCCAGGAGGCGACGGGCGCATATCCCAAGATCCGGCCAGAGGGACAGAATCCTTGGACGTCTCCACCCAAACCTCCAAGAGCAAGCGAAGTACTCGCGGAGAGGGATGTCGGCGCCGGTGGATATCCGGGAGAGCAGCAGCGTTTCCAGACGGAGTGTGTGGCTCGAAGGGGTAGCACGGAGGGTCTCCGAGGTCCTGAAAGGAGAGAAGATTCGGTTAGAGGCGTCAGGATCGAGAAGTGGGAGATCTACTTCGACGGCGACCAAAATAAGCTCGCCGTGGAAGACTTTGTGTTCCGCGTGGAATACCTGCAGCGGCAGTCTCGGTGTTCCTGGGACCAGGTGCTGGGTAGCTTCTACCAGCTGATGCGAGGCCAGGCTGCCGAGTGGTACTGGCAATATGTCAAAGAGAGCCCTCCGCAGACATGGGAGGACCTCAAGGAGAACCTGGTGGCGAGGTTCCGGGGCATCGGAGGCGAGTTCGAGCGCAGACGAGCACTCCAAGATCGACGGCAACAGCCAGGCGAGTCCGTCGAGGATTAATTCCGAGCGATGCGGCGGCTGGGAAACAGACTGATGGCACCGATACCGGAGGCGGAAATGATCCGCATAGTTAAAAAGGGACTTACCGCCGAGGTCGCCCGGTTTGTTTATGCCCTGAGGGTGTTCAGCGTGGACCAGCTGCGAGAGGAGTGCCTCGAAGTGGAGGAGGCTTTCATGAGGCGGGAGCGGGACAGCCGAGCCTCATACCGCGCGCCGGCCAAGTTTCCGTCGAGCGGACGACAGGTGGAGGAAGTAGCGATGGAGTCATCCGACGGCGAAGCGGGAGAGCCGGAGCCGTACATCGAGGAAGTTTCCAGGCAGCGAATTAGTTGCTGGAACTGCGGGCAGCCGGACCACGGATTCCGTGACTGCGCATCGTCGGAGCGGAAGATCTTCTGCTACCGCTGCGGGAAGCCAGAGGTGATCACACCGAACTGCCCGGTATGTGCGGGAAACGGGAGGACGAGCGCCGGAAAGGTGGGAGACCCGTGCTCGAAGTACAGGTCCAACCGACAGTAAACCTTCCGCCGAAGCCACCAACAATTAAACCTATAGTAGAGAATAATAAAATCGTCATTAAGAATAGCAATAAGCTGAGATACTTACCAGCGAAGGAACGGATGCAGAAGTACCTTGAGGTTCGGAACCGAATATTTGCCAACCACCAGATAGACGGGATGCGGAGCGTCAGCCGGAGGCTTTTAAAGGCCAGATCACGATTCCGGCAGAGGCATCAGACGCGACGTGCCGTGGTTGAAGCCGTTCGTCGGGGCATGGGAGGTGATCCCAGGGTGTTTGCCGAGGTCCGGATACATGGCAAGCCCATTTCCGGTTTGCTGGACACAGGCGCGTCCATTAATGTCCTGGGAAAAGGCAGCCGTGAAATGCTGGAGGAGCTCGGGGTCCGCATGGACAAGCGGCGGGAGAAGACCGGTCAATTATAGGTCGAGTACACGTTCCGGTAGAATTCAAGGGAGTGGAGAAGGTACTTACCTTTTACGTATGCCCGTACCTGGAGCAAGAGCTATACCTTGGGATCGATTTCTGGAGGAAATTCGCGTTGGCACCGGCTATCCTCGGAGAGATACCAGCAACGAAACCGAAGGCGAACGTGGAGGAATTGTGGGACGCAACAAATCCGTGGCTGGATGGCAAAGCCGGTAAAGAGTCTGTAATCGAGGAGTGGAACCTGCAAAAAGAAGACAAAAATCGGTTAGAAGCGGTAAAGAAAGAGTTCCTAGCGTTCGAGGACGTCGGTCTGGGTAAGACATCGGTGGAGACACATCGGATCCAGCTCGTGGAAGGCGCAGAGCCGTTTAAGGATCGGCATTATCCACAATCGCCAGCGATGCAGGAGATTGTGTGGGCCGAAGTCGACAAAATGCTGGAGCTGGGCGTGATCGAGGTCAGCGAGAGTCTGTGGAGTAACCGCACGACAGTGGTGCGAAGGCCGGACAAAAATAGGTTCTGCTTAGACGCACGGAAGCTGAACAACCTCACCGTGAAGGATGCTTATCCGCTGCCATGCATCGAGGGAATCCTGTCCAGAATCGAGCAGACCTACTATATTTCAAGCGTCGACTTGAAATTCGCATTCTGGCAGGTGGAGTTGGATCCTGAAAGCCGTCCATATACAGCGTTTACGGTTGCGGGGAGGCCCTTGTACCAGTTCGCCATGATGCCGTTTGGCCTGTGCAATGCGGCGCAGCGGCTATGTCGACTGATGGACAAGGTGATTCCAGCGCGGTTGAGATCGAACCTGAAAAAAGCGAATTTGACGATAGGTTTAAAAAAATCGAAATTTTGCAGGGCGTTGAAATACCTCGGGTTCATAATCGGTGGAGGGACACTTCGGATGGATGGGGACAGGATCGTCGCAATCCAAAAGATTCCGGAGCCGAAATCGGTGAAGGAGTTACGAAGCTTCCTGGGAACAGCGGGATGGTACCGCCGGTTCATCAAGGACTTCGCGACCATGGCGGCCCCGCTCACCGACGCACTGAAAAAAGGAAAGAACACCCGATTAGTGCTGAACGACGAGGCCAAGGACGCGATACAGGCTCTAAAGACGGCACTTACCTCGGCTCCTGTCTTGGTTCACGCCGATTTTGGAAGGCCGTTCGTTGTCCAGTGCGACGCGTCGCACTATGGAGTTGGAGCAGTCCTGTTCCAATACGACGAGGAAAAGAACGAACGTCCGATTGCCTTCTTCTCCGCAAAGCTAAACAAACATCAGATAAATTATTCTGGGACGGAGAAGGAGTGCTTGGCAGCCGTACTTGCCATCGAAAAGTTCCGGCCCTACGTGGAACTGATGCAGTTCACGGTCATCACCGACCACGCCAGTCTGAAGTGGCTAATGACCATGAAAGACCTTAGTGGGCGCCTGGCACGATGGTCACTCAGGTTGCAGAGCTTCGACTTCCAGATAGCGCACCGGAAGGGATCCGAAAACGTTGTGGCCGACACGCTGTCCAGATGCGTAGAGGAGCTGAAACTGGATGCCGACGATGCTCTCGGGTTCGCCACGACGGAGTTCGAATCTGAGGAGTACAAAGAGATTCGGGATGAGATTCTGGAGAATCAGGATCGACTGCCGGATGTCCGAGTGGATGGGAACCTCGTCTTTAAACGCAGCGGATTCGACAGATTGGAGAAGGAAGTCGAAGGAGGGTCTTGGAAGCTGTGGATCCCAGCCTCGCTCACAGCTGGCCTGATCGCGACGGCCCACGACGAACTGACGTCAGGACACGGAGGCGTAAGGAAGACGCTGCAGCGACTCCAGCGGCAATATTACTGGCCGAAGATGACGACTCAAGTCCGAGACTTTGTGGGGCAATGCATCCAATGCAAGGAGTCGAAGGCTCCAAATTACCGCACACAGGTTGGGATAGGGCAGGAAGTGGTGACTGAGAGGCCATTCCAGAAACTCTACATAGATTTCCTAGGCAAATATCCAAGATCCAAGCGAGGAAAGGCCTGGATATTTGTAGTAGTAGACCACTTCTCCAAATTCACATTCCTGAAGGCCATGAACGAAGCCACAACGTCCAACGTCATCGAGTTCCTGGTGCAGGAGGTGTTTTTCAAGTTTGGAGTGCCGGAGGTAATCCACTCCGACAATGGGAAGCAGTTCACTGCCAAAGCTTTTCAGGAGGTGATGGAGGCGTACGGGGTCCAGCATATGCGGACGGCAGTGTACTCGCCGCAAAGCAACGCTGCAGAGCGGGTAAACCGGACAGTACTGGCCGCAATCCGGACATATTTGGAGCAGGACCACCGAGACTGGGACGTATATCTGCCGGAAATCGAAGTCGCGATAAGGAACTCTGTCCACAAAGCGACAGGCGTCACGCCGTTCTTCGCGGTATTCGGGCAGCAGATGTACCTCCACGGCAGCTGCTACAAACTGGCCAGGAAACTGCGGTCAATGACGGATCATGAGGTAGTTGCGTTGAACTCGCAGAACAAGAGAGACATCATCCGCGAACGTATCAGCCAACACTTGCATCAGGCCTACGAGCGGAGCAGCCGGCAATACAACAAGTGCGCCCAGGCCAAGAAGTGTTCCGGCGTAACTTCACCCTGAGCGATTTCGGGAAGAATTACAACGCCAAGTTCGCCCGGAAGTTCGCGAGATGCCGAATCAGGAGGCCGGTCGGGAACAACATGTTCGAGTTGGAGGACCTGGCGGGGAAACCTATTGGCATCTACAATGCGAAAGACCTGCGGCTGTAAGGGAAGAACGACACGCTCAAGATAGGGACAAAGCAGGATGCTTACCGAGGGTGTGGCCTACGTTGGGGTAACCCAGGAGCAAAGGGGCAAGGGCCGATCGCCGGGTGAACACCGCGGAGCGTGTCCGAGTTTTTTGTTTCCATAATTTGTTTGTTTACGTGTTGGTGTGGAATGCTCGCGAATATTCCCCTCCCTATTCGATTGGCGAATTTTCGCGTGGTGTTGCATTCGGACGGTGATCGATAGCCGCGGGCGAAAGAAATATCGTCAGGAATGAGCACCTAAGGCGAGGTTGGCAGTCCCAAGAGGAGAAGGGGAAAGTGGGATGTATGTAAAGCGCCCCCTACCGTCCACACCCAAGAAAGGGGAAGTGTGGATGGTATGTGGAGAGAGGAGAACACCGACGAAGTGCATCCACCCACACTAAGACGGGAAATGAGCACTGGCATTGGCCTTGAAGTCGGTTCTCGACCTATGTGAAGGGAAAGGAGGAAGCAAAAGAATAGGAAAGGGAACCGGCAGAGCCGAGCCCATAAATAGGGCGAGGTGACCCACATGGCGGCCAGAGAAAATTTGGGAATCGGACGACCCGCTGCCGCAAACTAAATCTAACGGCCGTATTTTAAAATCGGTGGCACACATAAACGTGTGAGTGCGGTCGGTCTACCGGAGGTGAAAGCTCCGAGGAAACGTTTAGTGATGTTTTTTTTTATTGTTGGTATAGGAAAATTCAGATAATTTAACCCGATCCGGAGATCGACGGGAGCAGGACGGGAGCAGAACAGGAAGACCCGGCAGCCGGAAGTGGAAAATAAATGTGAGTTCGTTCCGAGAGGGCATAGACATTATATTTATATATCTGGGTTGCAGAGGGTATACAGGCATTTTCTTGACCCCGGGATATCCACAGTTTGGACCCGGGGAGACCTTTTCTGGAACCCGTGGTGGATTCCAACCTAAAATCCCGCCGAGGACCAAGCCAAACCGCCCGGGAGAAGCTCGGCCAGAAAAAAATGTAGAATAATTATTTATTTATTTATTTAATCCGCCTTATTTATTCGCATCTATTTATTTATTTCCATTTATTTATTAATCGTTATTTATTTATTTATTTAACTTATTTATGTGCCCGTGTTAAAATTATGTGAAATATTCGTCTGTGTGTAATTATTTATTTATTTATTTTAGTAGCGTTTAGCATGCCATAAACACTCACACAAATATTTGTTTGAAAGACGATAAAACCTAAAACACGTAAAACGATGATAAAAAAATTATAAATATGATATAAATAACCAATAACTTATGTATAATTAAATCGCGCCGAGTCCAAGCAAAATTAAATCTAAATCTTGAGATACGACCTCCAAAAAGACCAGGCCGATCCTGTGTAGGGGTATGGACCTTTTGTAAATAACCACCTGACCCGTCTCAGCCCCTGATCCTCCTTGGAGCTCCATGTAGGCAGGAATTCTGAAGTGAAATGAGGGTTTATTAATTTTATTAATTTATATATATATTTATATGTCAATACCCGTGCAGTAGTTTCGCGTCTTTGTTGTCCTCTCCAGCTCTTTCATCGTCCTTTTTTTTTGTATCGTATTTGCTTTGGCCCAGGGCGATGGTAGCCTAAAATTTTTGAAAAATTGAAAAATGTTGTTTAGTATAATTGAATATATAAATAAGTAAAGATTATAACGATGAATTGCTAGAGTGTATTAATAAGGGGGGGGGGAGATGAACGGATGAGCCGATAACCTGGAGGAAGCCGATGAACCACATGCCAGGGAGATCCTCAAATGGGAAATAGACGGATCCTTGGTAGGGATGGGTGCGTCAGGGTCCTTTCCATCGAAGACCCAAATCTGCGTCGTGTCGTCCGGTATTAGTCCTTCACTTGTAGTTTCTGTTGATGTTTCTTTGTTGTTTTTGTGGATTCCATGCCGAGTGGAATTTATGGTGCGACCTGTGGGCACAGGGGAAGAATCCGCCCTGTTGATGACTGGCTAGCCGGCCTTGCCCCATCGAAAGCAGCAGGCCGTAACACAATATTAGATCAACTATCAGCAATAACAGCCCAACCTTAACCTAACCAGTCAACCTTAACCACCAATTTAGTAAAATAAATAAGTGGGAAAGATACTTAGGCACATCCCTCTCCCCAACACAATGCCAACATCTTCATATTTTTAGAAAACACATATGTCACTGCACAATTATAACCCAATACTCAAGCATACTAAACTTTTAACCACCAAAAAAAATTCTCGGACTAATAATAAATAACATATACAGCTCGAACACACACATTAACTCCCTCATACCATAATTTTTCAACAAACTTAATATTATAAAATGCCTGGCAAACCTTAAATTTAACTGCAACACAAACCTACTGAACATCACAAAAGCCATACTGATCTAGAAAATAGTCTACAGATTTCGGACAAATGGAAACGCACTAAAAACTACAATGACCAAATTAAAATCGACATCAAATGCAGCACTCAGGCTAGTCCTAGTAGCTTTCCGAAGAAAACTGACGAACAACTTGCTCTACGAAACCAACTACAACTAGCCAAAAATACGCAAATATTCAAATACGTGAAACCAAAAGCAAAAAATAAAAAACACATTTCAACATAAGATCGCGCTATAAAAACATGTCAACTCAACATACACAACAACGCAACATATCCTACAACTCAATGAAACTACCCAGAACTTAACCACCAATGAAACTTCCAAAAATCTAGCAACAGCAAATAGCGATAAGATAAGCAAATACCGATAAGACAACAGAAGGGTTACGCATTGTACACACCAAAAGGCAGCATTTTTCTACTCACTTGAATTTGCTTAAGCTCTGGCTAAACCCTTTTCTAACACAAATTTTTATCTGGTCGTGGAAGCAACTTAAATGCTTGTACACTCCACCGGATCTCGATTTAGAAAATAAATTTAATACGGAAACGGACGCAGCGACTTATGATCAGGCTCAGCAGCATCGAAAATGTCCTAATTGGTACCCGAGCTTACCAAATCTTCACGAACGCAGCTATGAGTTATCTGTTATATTTGACCAAAATTCTGTCCGGCCGAAGAAAAAAATGCAGCTCACGAAGTTTATGCACGTGCAATAAAAGCGCGACTTATAAAAAGCGAAAAAGGTTGTCTGCGTTTAAGCTCAAATACGTTTGCGGTTTTCCATACGCTCCAAAGCTTGGCTTAAAGCTTTTATTATCTGTAGCATGCTTCTTGACCGAAAATTTATTTCGCGGCTATTCATTCGCCACTACATTAGAGGGCTGCATAACACCATTCTCTTTGTTTGCATTTAGAGTACTCATTCGTTTTAGTAAGTATTCAGAATACATACCATTCAGTTGTCGCGATCTCTTTGCGTTCACTTCGTATGGGTTCGGAGTTTTGGGCACCCGAACGAAACGAAGTCAATGAATGCGCGCAAAGACTAAATGAAGCCAATGAATGTTCAATAGAAATTCAGAGTACTCTGAATTCTTTATGTTGTCATTGTGTAAAATGAGTTCGGACAGCGCGGAGGTAAGTCTAAGTTTTCTGTGTTTGTGTATTATTTAATAACAGACAAACGTACTGCCATTTCGCTTAACTCGGAAAATATTAATAAAATTATGTTTTTACACAATAACATTGAAAATTAAAAAAATATATTTATAAGATAAGAATATAATGTATTATCAGTTATGTAATAATATTAAAACACGAATTTAGCATCTTTTATTGAAACTCACACACACACACACATACGCAGACAAGACATTCGAATCACCCATTCACTTTACTCGGTCTTCACTTCATTCGTTTCAGAATGTGCCGTTTGAATTGAATGAATTGAAGTCGGCGCATGTTGCCGACTTCACTTCGTTCATTTGCAAACGCGCCGAATTCACTTCGTTCGTTTCAACACGAATGTCTCATTTGCCGGTTTGAATGGTGTTATGCAGCCCTCTACACTACATATAATACAAGAAGAACCAAATCAAATACATTAGAATTGGTCACTCGGACGTAACACATAAGCACCATCTTGATCCCAACACCACACGCACTTGTACCCTATGCCAATCCTTAAACCCCGTGGACATGGTCCAACAAATGCTAATAAAATTATATTTTCTGTCTTCGGAAAACATTACTTTGTTGGCGGTTAAACAGCAATTGATTTAATTTTCGTATGCACGCGTCAAACCGAACACTTCTGCTGAAGCTTCACAAATAATTCCCGTGGGATAAGGAATTGGGCTCCACTGAATTACAATGTTCGGAATCATAACAGAGCGTCTCTGATTTGCCTGTCGTGCTCGTGGTCACCATTATAATATTATAAGCTTATGCTTATACATGTATCATGGACAACACTGTTATACACGCAAGACCAAACACGAAAAGGGAAACTTCTCCATGCAATATCTCTTTTTTAAAAACTTATTACCTTTTTCTTAAATTTTGTTAATAAATTTTTTTTATTATCTTTAACAATATTAGCTTATTGACTGGCAATCTAATCCCACAAACCGCCAAAAACGGTCAGTGTTGTAATTCCCCTTCGCACTTTCACCAGCTGAGTAACGGGTATCAGATAGTCGGGGAACCCGACTATAGCTTTCTATCTTTTTCTATTCACATTCTGAGAAATGAATAAACAAATTAATTTAAGAACAATTTAATTTAAAAAACGAAATTTCTACTTGCGATATAAAGAAAAACTAATTACAAACATGAGAGCATTCTATCGAGTTCCCCAACTATCAGATACCCGTTACTCAGCTAGTGGAAGTACGAACAAGAAATTTCAACCTTTTTTGGAATATCGGTAGAAATTGGAAAACAAAAATATTAAAATGAAAATAAAAATACAAATTTTTTTCAAAAGTGTGGGCGTGACAGTTTTTGTCGGTTTGTAGGCGTTATAGTGGGCATGACAAAAAAGTTTTGGCAAATCGATAGAAATTTACAAGATTAACAAAAAAATTTTAAACATATCAAAACATTTTTTAAAAGTTTGGGTGTGGCAATTTTGTGCGATTTGTGCGCGTTAGAGAGGGCGGGGCAACATGGGTCTGCAGGCCTAATCTCAGCTTTTTAGTTCCTGAGATCTCCACGTTCATACAGACAGGGCCAGATCGTACGCAGTCGTACTTAGATCACGTAATTAGTTTACAGTCGCAATATAAAACTATTATATTATGAGAATTTAATTTATGATGTATTTTTAAATTTCTAAGAACATAATGAATTGAAATATTTCTATGTAGTCCCACAGAAGATAAGCACCAGTAGGCATGGCTCAATTTCATATTTCGTTGTTCCACATTCGACGATTTTTAAAGTTCAACACATTTAATTCCAATTTTGACAAGGATATTGCCGCTATTTCAACGCATGTTTTTGGGGAACTTCCACGAAGATGCATTTGGTGTATTCTACAATACCCAATGAATGTACAATAGAAGTTTGTTTTAATATTCTATTATTTGCTCCGAGTCATATGCATGCGTAGAAATACGTACCAGTTTAAGAAGTATTTTTTTCAGAAAATTATTTTGCATACATCTGAGAACATTATAAAACTAACAACGCAAACCCAAATGAGCATTTGCATTTGTAAATGAAAAGACTTGAAGAAAGACCCGAAAAAGGTAATATTCCAATATAAACAAGTCAATTATTAAATCAGTTTTAACCATGAGCTGTGTAATTTTGTAATACGCAACCGAAACTACCCAAACTAAACAACTAAAAATGTTTTTAACCAAATTAAAAGCGCTGCGAGGGAAACAATGCAATAAGGTACAGTAAGCCGAACAAATTACAAATTAGTTTGCATTGATTAAACACTTGTGCTGGTTGACATTTTTTAATATATTTGTAGTTTTGTTTAAGCAACACTGCACTTGCAATCAAATATGTACATATGTAGCTTTATGCAGTGATTAACAGGTGATCTTTTCCAAATTTATATTTAACTAGAAACGTATTGACTAATCGGTTTACTTTCCTAAAGACCCTTGTGCAAAAAGTTGAATTTACGTCACATTCCCGTTTCAGCACGGCAATAACTAAACCCATTAGGATTCATGCAACAGCCTCAATAACTTGATCCAGGAGTGCCCAGTCTGAAGTATGTAGGAATTTTCTATTCCATTTTGCTGGGCATAAATGAGGAATATTTCTTTTGCAATTATTCTAAAAATATTCCTTCTCAGAATATTATTTGGTACAGCTTCTGTAAACGTTTCTCACGAACAAATGGGCTATTCGGAATACTTCTATACTTCTGAATGAGTTCGAATCAAACACATTCGCAAGGAACATATAATATAAGAATAAAAATCACAATTCATTAATTAATACATATTTTATTTTATTTAACTACAATATTTGAAATTCTAAAAGATATAACATAATTATATTAGGATTAGGATTAATAATTAACTAAGAAGCGGTAAAAAATTTAAAATAGAAATTTTGAACTAATAAAAGGCGGAAAAAAATAAAATAGAAAATAAAATTATGTATTGAATTTTAACTAAATATGCATAATTAAATTTAAAGGAAATATTAATAATTTGTTACTTGACACAAATTTGAAAGCATCCATGAAATCATCGTGCTCGTCCACGGACCACCATTTCGAATGTTAGTATTATACCAGACGTCTGCATGAATACAGTCAAAGCAGCATTTGGTACTCTTTCTCAAAGTTCTGACTGACTGAGTGAGACATTGAGTAAAACGGATTTGGCAAATGTGGTAAAGGCATGAGTAAAAAATTTACTACAAGAGAGAACGCTATAGTCGAGTTCCCCGACTATCTGATACCCGTTACTCAGCTAGTGAAAGTGCGAAGGAGTCTTCAGCACTGACAGTTTTTGGCGGTTTGTGGGCGCTAGAGTGGGCGTGGCAAAAAGTTTTTTGGCAAATCGATAGAAATTTAGAAGACTAATACAAAAATGAAGAAATATCAAAACATTTTTCAAAAGTGTGGGCGTAGCAGCTTTGGGCGGTTTGTGGGCGTGGCAACAAACTTGCGCTGCGTCTATGTCTCAGGAGTCAGTATGCTTAATCTCAACTTTCTACCTTTTGTAGTTCCTGAGATCTCGACGTTCATACGGACAGACAGACGGACATGGCCAGATCGACTCGGCTATTGATCCTGATCAAGAATATATATACTTTATATGGTCGGAAACGCTTCCTTCTGCCTGTTACATACTTTTCAACGAATCTAGTATACCCTTTTACTCTACGAGTAACGGGTATAATAACCGAACGGCGAGGCAATGCACGAATGAGTACTCGCGACCGAGTACTCGGAATAACCGAAACGGTTTACTGTGCGCCGACGTCAAATTTATTGCGTGTTTGTTTTTTCGTTTTCGTTTTGCTTTTGAACGCAAGACATAGAAAAATAGAAAGACATGAAATAATTTGTATGTATTAGTATATATTTTATTTATTTTATTTTTCAATAACAGAATGGAGAAACATTATTTGGTTTACTGTATTAGAATTGTTAGCAATTTTGCACCTTTTTTCCGAAATTAAATTTCTTGCGTCTGAAAATTCATAATATTTTTGCACTCTTCTATAATTTCTATTTTTTCGGTTGCTGAGCATTGTACAAGTTTATTTGTTGGAAAAGGAAAAAGAAAAAAAGAAAAAGGAAAAGGGCTATTTTATGGTAGTTAGTAAGATATCGATGGATAACTATTGATATTTGATCGGACTTAAGGTGTGCGATGCAGGCATTATCGTTTGAATCTGCAGTGCAACATTTCTCTAATTTTTATACCCGTTACTCGTAGAGTAAAAGGGTATACTAGATTCGTTGAAAAGTATGTAACAGGCAGAAGGAAGCGATTCCGACCATATAAAGTATATATATTCTTGATCAGGATCAGTAGCCGAGTCGATCTGGCCATGTCCGTCTGTCCGTCCGTCTGTCCGTATGAACGTCGAGATCTCAGGAACTACGAAAGCTAGAAAGTTGAGATTAAACATACGGACTCCAGGTACATAGACGCAGCGCAAGTTTGTCGATTCATGTTGCCACGCCCACTCTAACGCCCACAAACCGCCCAAAACGGCCACGTCCACAGTTTTGAAAATTGTTTTGATATTTTTTCATTTTTGTATTAGTGTTGTAAATTTCTAACGATTTGCCAAAAAACTTTTTGCCACGCCCACTGTAACGCCCACAAACCGCCCAAAGCTGCCACGCCCACACTTTTGAAAAATGTTTTGATATTTTTTCATTTTTGTATTAGTCTTGTAATATTCTATCGATTTGCCAAAAAACTTTTTGCCACGCCCACTCTAACGCCCTCAAACCGACAAAAACTGTCAGTGTTGAAGATTCTCCTTCGCACTTCCACTAGCTGAGTAACGGGTATCAGATAGTCGGGGAACTCGACTATAGCGTTCTCTCTTGTTTAATATATGGAATGGTTAGGTGGATGGTTGGATAATTATGTGCTGAAGACTCCTTCGCACTTCGAATAACGGGTAACGGGTATCAGATAGTCGGGGAACTTGACTATAGCGTTCTCTCTTGTTTTCAATTAAAATATTTGTTATTTCAACCCAATTGACCTCCACTGACTTAAACAAAAAGAAAATGGTATTCCACCTAGTTGGGCAAAAACTTTTTAAGCAACCAAAGTCATTTAGTATACCACGCATTTTCTTTAGTATAGTGGTACCTTTAATATAAAATGAAATTGAATTACTAATAAAATGTTACATATATAGTTTACTTACCAGTGCAGGATTCACCTTCCATGGATTTTATTACCAACAGATGGCCTACTAGCGCTCCTTCCTTAATGTAATGAATTGTGCATGAGATATATGACGATCTTAAATAATTATCTGTCCAAATATCGCTAGTCACCGCATATCCAAAACTTTTAAAACTAACAACATCTTGCTTTGTTTTTTCAAAATAAGTTTCGTCGATAGCTGAAATGTTACGCGATATGGTCGTGGGATTCGGCAACAACTTTTCTACATTTACGTTTGGCCCGAATGTTGCTCCAACGTTAATAAGGAACGCTGCAAATTGTTTTAGGCCGGAATCCTGAATCATTTTAAAGGAGAGGCAATTTTTAACTGACCATTTTGGTATTAGTTCTATGCCCTCTTGTTTCGTTTTCCAATTCACTTCGACGTGCGAAGCATTACCAAGATCGGCGTTCATAACGAAGCATTTATGCTTTGTTTAGTTTGAAGTGCTTCCAGTAAATTTATACACACTGTAGCACTTTTTGCAGGCAACTACACCAGATATGTCCTCTCCATCCTTTTCTTTTATATTGGCGAATATTTCCCAAACTTTACTACGTCCCTTTTTAAGGTTGAAAATATACTCTCCATTTAAAAGTTTGGATTTAATGTCTTTATGCATAGAAACGACTGCATCCGAAAGCTATAAACGAAACATGCGGTCAATAATTATAAATTCTAAATATACCAACATAGAAGCTTTATACACTTACGTGATTACAAAGTTTGTTTGTAATATGAACACATGGAAAAGACAGCACGTGGTACACTAAACAAGGAGACAAACACTTCAATTGAGCTAATTATTAATTTGTTATTCTATTTACACATATATTATTATACCCGTTACTCGTAGAGTAAAAGGGTATACTAGATTCGTTGAAAAGTATGTAACAGGCAGAAGGAAGCGTTTCCGACCATATAAAGTGTATATATTCTTGATCAGGATCAATAGCCGAGACGATCTGGCCATGTCCGTCTGTCCGTCCGTATGAACGTCGAGATCTCAGGAACTACAAAAGCTAGAAAGTTGAGATTAAGCATACAGACTCCAGGGACATAGACGCAGCGCAAGTTTGTCGATTCATGTTGCCACGCCCACTCTAACGCCCACAAACCGCCTAAAACTGCCACGTCCACACTTTTGAAAAATGTTTTGATATTTTTTCATTTTTGTATTAGACTTGTAAATTTCTATCGATTTCCCAAGAAACTTTTTGCCACGCCCACTCTAACGCCTACAAGCCGCCAAAAACTGTCAGTGTTAGAGACTATCCTTCCACTAGCTGAGTAACGGGTATCAGATAGTCGGGGAATTCGACTATAGCGTTCATTCTTGTTTTTTTTTACAATTTACAATTACTAAAGTACTTACGCTTTCGTCCAAGCTCTGCTTTTTATTATTATAAAATTTTCGGCTCTGCTGCGTCTGCTCTGCAAGCCATGAATGACGAGAATGTCAAAATTTTATCCGAGTACTCTAAACATTTACTCTGCATCCACTCATTCTATCCATTCCGTTTTGGTTTGAATTTCACTCATTCCACATACAACAAAAACAACGCTAGCCAATGCGCAATTAACTCTATTGAAACCGTTTCGGCGCGCCGAATTGCAACTTAAGCTTGTGAGTACTCATTTAAGCGAAAATTTTGAGTGCACTCGTGCAGACGTCTGTACTATACTCGTATACACAAGAAGAAATTAAAGCTTTTCGTGGATCCTAACGACTGATAGAATAATCAAAAGGTATCGGATATATCTAACAAAAAACTTAAGAAAATGTGGCTTAACGTTACCCGTTACCCCAAAAAAAATGCACAATTTTTGTTAACAAAACGCATTGATTGATTTTATATTTAAAATCAGACTTTCAAATAAAACAACAATTTTCCAAATGAAATGTACAGTGGCGTGCAAGTATGAGTACATGTTTGCAACTTTTGACTGTTGGCCTAAATAAAAAAGGTATTAGTTAAGCAAATGAACCCAAATTTTTACTGTTGATTCTTTAATTCTTTATTTACAAATTCGTAAAAAAAAAATAACAATAATGTAATTCTTTTCGTTAGGAAAAAATAAAATTTAAATTTACTCGCATGTACTCAATTATGCTCAATTTGAATTTTTCAACAAAAGCTTATCTTTTAGTACTTAGTCCAAAGACCCTTAATTCTGATGACGCTTTTTATACGCTTTGGCATACTTTCCACCAGATTTTGAATAATTTCCTTCGGAACAGCTTTCCATTCTTGCTGGATTCGTTGCTACATCTCGTGTTGGTTTGCTGCAACCGATTCGTAGTGTCCCAATCGTCTTTTCACAATCGACCACAAATTTTCGATTGGATTGAGATCAGGACTCTGAGCTGGCCACTCCATTAACTTAAAATCTTGATTTTCGATCCATTCCTTCACGATTTTGGACGTGTGTTCGGATCTCCATCTTGTTGGAATGTGATATCACTCTCATTATAAACGCATTTGTCAACAAAATCGCAAAGATGGGTTTGCAGAATATCTAAATAGTCCTCTTCTTTCATAGTTCCTTCTATTTTCTTTATTGGTCCAAGGCTCCACCAGGTAAAACAGATCCAGACCATGACATTTCCTCCTCCGTGTTTTACTGTTTCCTGTACGTGCCGTCTTTGCAGCGACTCTCCAGGCTTTTTCCAGCAATATTGTTTTCCGTCCGACTGGTATCGATTGAATTTTGATTCATCAGACCACATAACTTTTTTCCAGTCGTCCACTTCCCAATTTTTATGTGCCTTCGCAAATTTTAGCCGTGCTTTTATATTTTTATCGGACAAGGCCGGTTTCTTTTTTTTTAATTCGGAAACGTATCCAATACGCTTAAGTGCTCGACACGCTGTCCACTGGCTGACAGGTTTGCCTATAGCTGCAGAAGCATCCTTGGGTCTACAATTCTTATCCTTTTTAATATTTTGCATCATAAGCCGCGCATCTGCATCGGTCAACAATCGACGTGGACCTCTTCTTTGAATTTTGGGTACCGCGTTTCGCCTTTTTTGAACACGAATGACTGCTGATTGGCTTATATTTAACTTCCCTGCTATTATACGCGTCGAAAATCCATTTTCAGTAAGGTTTATCACTGAATCTTCAACATTTATTGGCAATTTCTTCATATTATTGGTTTTAATAGTTAAGAGCCAAAAACACGTGGAGATTCGTACCTTTTTGGTTGAAAACTTTTATATTTATACTTTTATATTAAACTTTCTTAAAAACAAACGAAAAAATTTTAAAATTAAACTTTCAGTTGAATGAGCTGTCCACCTTTTGTTGAAAAATTCAAATTGAGCATAATTGAGTACATGCGAGTTAATTTAAATTTTATTTTTTTCCTAACGAAAAGAATTACATTATTCTTATTTTTTTTTTACGAATTTGTAAATAAATAATCAAAGAATCAACAGTAAAAATTTGGGTTCATTTGCTTAACTAATACCATTTTTATTTAGGCCAACAGTCAAAAGTTGCAAACATGTACTCATACTTGCACGCCACTGTATTTTCTGGCCGTTCGCAACAAAGCGTTATTTTTAAATCCTAAAATAGTTTTTACTGTTTAGCAGGTCAATATTAGAACCTTTAGAGTTGTCATTTTTAGGGGACTTGGTACTGCTATAACCTTCGAACAAGAGACTTGTGTTATGTGTCGATAGAAAGGCGAACAAGATACTGTTAGAAGATACAAGGTACAAGGTACTGCTTTCAAACATTATAGAAATATAATGTAGCTGTTTTTCACGTTTTGGTTGAAGTTTTTGATGTTCAAATATGTTCCTTTAATTTAAGATTCCTTTGATATGTATTTAACGAATATGTATTTAACGAACATGTATCAATATATACTTTTCAAATGGTGATACTGGTGTAAGACTTACAAAGGTCTTAGAACCGAATTCCAGTGAAGAAATGACAGAATTTGGTTGATTCCTTGCAAAGGAGCTGTGCGCTCTTTAATAAACATCCAGGATATAAAACAAAAAGTTTTTTGGAAAATCGAGAGAAATTTATATGTCTAAATAAAAGTATCATATCTCAAACAAATAAAAATGTTAAAAAATATCAAAACATTTTTCAAAAGAGTGGACGTGGCAATTTTGCGTGAATTGTTGTCGGGTTTTTTGGTAAATCGATATAAATTTGTATGACTAATAAAAAATTTCAAAACATTTTTCAAGTGTGGGCGTGGCAGATTTGGGCATTTTGTGGGCGTGGGTTAACAAACTTGCGCTGCGTCTATGTCTCTGAATCTACATGCTGAATCTCGTAGAGTAAAAGGGTATACTAGATTCGTTGAAAAGTATGTAACAGGGAGAAGGAAGCGTTTCCGACCATATAAAGTATATATATCCATGATCAGGATCAACAGCGGAGTCAGCCTGGCCACGTCCGTCTGTCCGTATGAACGTCGAGATCTCAGGAACTACAGAAGCTAGAAAGTTGAGATTAAACATACGGACTCCAGAGACATAGACGCAGGGCAAGTTTGTCGATTCATGTTGCCACGCCCACTCTAACGCCCACAAACCGCATAAAACTGCCACGCCCACACTTTTGAAAAATGTTGTGAAATTTTTTCACATTTTTGTCCGTCTTGTAAATTTAACTCTATGTACCAAAAATCTTTTTGTCACGCCCACTCTAACGCCTACAAACCGCCAAAAACGGTCAGTGTTGTAACGGGTATCAGATAGTCGGGGAACCCGACTATAGCGTTTTATCTTGTTATACCCGTTACTCGTAGAGTAAAAGGGTATATTAGATTCGTTGAAAAGTATGTAACAGGCAGAAGGAAGCGTTTCCGACCATATAAAGTATATATATTCTTGATCAGGATCAGTAGCCGAGTCGATCTGGCCATGTCCGTCTATCCGTATGAACGTCGAGATCTCAGGAACTACAAAAGCTAGAAAAATTATATTAAACATACAGACTTCAGAGACATAGACGCAGCGCAAGTTTGTCGATTCATGTTGCCACGCCCACTCTAACGCCCACAAACCACCTAAAACGGCCACGTCCACACTTTTGAAAAAGGTTTTGATATTTTTCCATTTTTGTATTAGTCTTGTAAATTTCTATCGATTTGCCAAAAAACTTTTTGCCACGCCCACAAACCGCCCAAAACTGCCACGCCCACACTTTCGAAAAATGTTTTGCTATTTTTTCATTTTTGTATTAGACTTGTAACTTTCTATCGATTTGCCGAAAAACTTTTTGCCACGCCCACTCTAACGCCTACAAGCCGCCAAAAACTGTCAGTGTTAAAGACTATCCTTCGCACTTCCACTAGCTGAGTAACGGGTATCAGATAGTCGGGGAACTCGACTATAGCGTTTTTTCTTGTTTTATATCAAATCAGATCTTATTTACTAGTGGAAAAAAATAGTTAACTCAGTGGTCTGTTGATGTTAATTCCACATCCCCACAAAATCATTCTGCCTTAGTTATTTTATGAAAAATTTATTTCTGACCCTACCTCAGATTCGACAAACAAAATTTTGCCGTCGCCAACAACAATTTTCGATTTGGCAACAGGTCGATAAGTACGTCGCTAAAAGCTATCGCGAAGGTTTCCATACTGTTGGTAAAACGAAAAAGGCAGGTAAATTTACTTATAAAATATATAAGAATTTATTAATTAATTAAAAGGAGGGCCAAAAGTGTTGTTTGTTAATAATGCTATTTAATTTAATTACTTAAATGGTCAACGTGCAGTAAAAAAGTAATGGCGACCTTCGGAATTAAAAGTGTGAAAAAGGTGGCAGCTCTAGATATTCTAAAGCCCTCCAATTTCTGCCTTCTCCTGACTTCCAAACAAACAATGCAAATATAAAAGGCAAATAAAAAAGTATGCTGTTTGAAACATTTTTGCGAAAACCAGAGCACCTAAAAAAGAAATCAAAAGATTTCCTCACATCGAATTCGAAAAAAAAAACTATTACATCCGGTACCGATTACCATGCCTGATTATCCTGTTTTAGAAGAAACGAGCATTTGAATAAGGAGGTTTTGGTTCCTCGTAAGCTCTTGCATAGTTGCTTGCATGAATGTCATAAAGTCTTTCATGCTTTGCTGCATAGAAGGCACAATCGGTTCAACGCCAATTGGCTGCTGTTGAATGTTCTCGTGATTGTTTGTTTGATGAATTGGGTTGTCTGCTGATTGGACCCTGATTTTAGTGCGCTTGCACAGGACTAATTTGGCACTGTTAGGTATCTGACAGACGAAAGGATGTTAGTTGTAGTCGGTTCCAATAATTTGTGAATTGCTGGTGTGGTACGATCACGAGCTGAAGCCACTCGTTTGTTTAGACGGCTCTCAAGTTCCGTGTAAGAATGTGTGTTTTTCGGTAGAGTTGCTGCATAATTTAATTAAACTGTCGTTCTTGTTCTTAGGACAGTTTGCTGTACAGTGAGCATTGCTGCAAACGACGCAGAGGGATTTTAGGATGCATTACGCTTTGGTGGGCCCATATTCTTGGCAGTTGGTGCACTGTACAGGCTGCCTGCGCTTGTGTGGCTATTTGACGGTTATTCTCCGGTGCAGTAAACACTGTAGTTTATAAATAGGATGTTTTTCTCCTTTCGATGAGTAGCTTTGTGACTTTCACACTCGACGTGTCGGCCAGATTGATCGACAGTCTTGGCTAAGGTGGCCAGGCTCTCCGCGCTCCCCGCTCCAGCATGCATCACGTACGTCAATTGGAGATCCCATTGGTGGATTCTCTCCGATACACAGACATACTCGCGGTGACGTCGCTCCGGACTCGGCAAAGGCTAGTAATTCGGCTTTTAACTGGGCATATTTAATTCTACGTGGAGCGAACTCAGCGGGAATTTTCTGATCCGCGTCCATGTTTGTGGACAACTTTTTGGGTTTTGTCGTCTTTGGATTAAGGTTTAGAACTTTTCGCCCTGGTGTCTATCAATGGATGCGTCTACGAATTTGTCTATTTATTATCACTGGCACTCACTCGCGTGGACTGCACGATAGGTTAAGCCCTAATCTCGGTTAGGCACTTCGGCTTGGTTCCGGACACGGTTACCGGAGTTTTCGAGATTGCGATCGCGACACTTTGTTCAAGTTTTTCACACTCCCTATGCAGGTTGGAATATTCCCTGTTCGGGCGCCACTTGTTCTCTGGCCTGGATAGTATCTTAGAAACCTATACAAGAAATTTATATAGAAGGGGTTAAACGTATTGTTAGGAATTTGTATTGGAGCGTATGAGATGCCTGAGAGCGAATGAATTAACACTCCGTGATTGGTCTGCTCGCCGCATCGGCGGTTGTAGCAGGTTCGATTGCGCCACCTGGCGGTCGAGCTTTGTAACGGTCACGTTGTTCGGCAAACGTCCGTGTAGAAATTAAATCAACGCCCTGGCGGCGGCGGTTCGTAAGTCTTGACACGGATGAGAAGCTAGGACTCGGAATACGGGATGCAATGAGGTATATCAAAATGCGTTAATTTCTTTATTAACAATTTATTATCAGTCAGGGAACTGCCCTGGATGAAGCGCTTACTTGATAGCTGGTTTTTCGTTGCTCTGCAAGGGTGCGGGTATGGCGTAGTCCGATTCTCACGAACGCGGTCGCAGGTACATTCCGAAACACGTGGGTCTGCTACTCGCGGCAGAGCTCCAAGAAAACAAGTCTTTAAAAGCTGGATGACGGAAACGCAAGAGGGCGACTGAAAACGATAGCGATCGTATTTGAGCTTCGTTCTGTGCTATTGGGTCGCCTCGATCGTGTGGGTTGTTGTCCCAACTAAATACTTAACATATTAGTAATTGTAATCACAATGAGTAAGTAATAATAATAATATTAAGTGAAACAAATAAAAATATACAAAGGACTCCGTTAAGTGGAGACTCAGGTGTGTTTGTACAACCCCGAGCCAGTGTCGTCACAATATCATTTATATAATATATATCTTTAAAATATTTTGTATATATTATATATATAAAAAGTATTATTTAAATATTATATATAAAGCGGTTGACCGAACCATTTACATAAATAATATATACATATACATATTATCTAATTTTAAATATAACGACATTTTCTGTTACTTTGTAGTTGCTTATTTAGTTTTGCATATTCTTTGAAAACGCATTCTCTACCTCTTGGAAGCGTGGCAAATAACTGTAAAAGCTTCTGTCGAACGTAGTCTGGTCGCGGTCGGGAGTGAGCATGAGATAGATGTATTCCCGTTAAGAATGGGACTAACCAGGAATTGGGAAAAATGTCATTATGTTTGTTGGTATTGATGTGTGTGGAGTGAAATAAGTGCGTTGGTATTGCGGGTAGACTTTGGTTCTACGCATTTTTGCAACTCTGGTACTGGAGACTGAGTTTTTTATAGCAAAAAAAGATAGACAGGCCTCGCTTCCGAGTAGAACGTGCCAGAAAACGTTGCGCCGACACGGTAGAAAGTGACGTGGATTATAATAGTGATCGCATTCAGACAACAAAAGTGGGATCGCCTACTCCTACTTTCTGCATTTTTCTGAAGTGCTTAAACAAGTGCAACACTCACAAAGAGATCTAGAAACTCAAATTCTGTCGTATTTCCAAAGTTTAATCCTGAACGCACAGGTCCAGACGCTCAATCCTGGTGCTCAACGGTGGATTACATATTGTCCGAAAGTCAACTGGACGGCAGCGCTCTTGTGATGACCCTCAGAAAGCCGCTGGAAGGGAGCGTCTCATTGGCTGCCTCAGACGTGCTTTCCTGGCATAACATGGACTCGTTCCGAGAATTGTTTCTGCAACATTTTGCGGGAACAGAGACATTAGCTGCATGTGAAGTTATGAATCTGCTAAATGGATGCCCTGCAGAAGAAGAGTGCTTGTCATTATATGGAAGCCGTATGGTTGCTTCGCTTATGGCCAGGTGGAAGTCGCTAAGTGTAGAACAAATTGCAGTCTCCGTTGCACTGGCACACGCAGCTGGAATTGACAGGCGTTTGGGGCGTTTAGTTTTTACCACAAATATCAACACTCGAAACGAGTTGCACCAAGAACTAAAAGCTTATTCGTTTGACGCTAGACCGAGCCAGCATCCCAAAGCAAATACTTCAGCTCCGCCAGGAAAACGAGCTAAGCTCTATTCTTATATCAAGTGTCATAATGGCCACAAAATGTCGCTCAAAAACAGTGACAGTGCAAAACAACACTCTGGTTACATGGAAGGAATGACCGGCCTGCTACAAGTGCGAAAGAGATGGACATGTTTCTACAGTGTGTCCTGATCGTCAGGAGCGTTGGTCATCTAACAAAAATCAATATTGTAAAAGAAGTCGACATCTGTGCCGTCCTTGAGCTCTTTGGAACTTTATTGCAATCTGGTTAGTCGTTCCAATTTTGTTTCGATTCCGAAGCTGAATGCTCACTCATCAAGGAAGCCGCCTCGCAGAGACTTTCTGGAACTAGAATAAGCAGCGTAGTCATTTTAAAGGGTATTTGGTAGTAATACTGTTTGTAGCACATTACATATACTGGCAAATGTTGTGATTTGTGAACGTTCATTTGAAATATTTTTTCATGTAGTGTTAGACGATTACATCAGGTATGACGCTCTGATTGGTCGTGATATTTTGAGCCAGGGAATCGGCGTGACAATTACATCTAAGTTTCTGAATGCAATCGTGATCTGGCTAATGTAGACACCGACGTGCATGGATCTGATAGAGACCAATTGTTATCAATATTGCAAGAGTTCATTTTTTCGGGTTTGGGTTCATTTTTTAGTGGCATACCACAAAGCCGTGTGACTACAGGACAGCTAGAAATTCGCCTGATCGGCCAAAATAAGACGGTTCAAAGGCGCCCGTATAGGTTAAGTGTAGAGAAAAAAGAAAAAGTTCGGCATCTAATTCAACAGCTGTTAGAATCAAACATTATAAGACCTAGTTACTCCCCCTTTGCGAGCCCTATGTTGCTTGTACGAAAAAAAATGGTACAGACCGCCTCTGTGTGGATTATAGGGAGCTTAATGCAAATACAGTCTCTGAGAAGTATCCATTGCCGCTTATTTCAGATCAGATTGCTAGGCTGAGTGGTGCCATGTTTTTCAGTTGTATAGACATGGCAAGTGGCTTTCAACAGATCGCAATTCACCCGAATTCAATTAAGCGCACAGCGTTCGTTACCCCAGAAGGCCAATTTGACTATGCCATTCGGACTTAAAAATGCCCCTGCTGTGTTCCAAAGAGCCATTAATCGTGCCTTAGGTGATCTTACCCTTTTATACGCCATTGCCTACATGGACGACGTAATGATAGTTGCACATACAAAGGAAGAGGCTCTTGACAGGCTACGAGTTGTATTGCAACCACTTACTTAAGCAGGATTTTCTTTTAATGTTGCAAAAGGCTCATTTCTCAAGTCTTTTGTAGAGTATTTGGGTTTTAAAGTTAGAGAAGGTGAGATTTGACCAAACCCTAGACAAATTCAAGCCCTTTTTAATTTGCCACTCCCGGAATTGGAGCATGAGCAAATACGGCAACAAGTAATATGGATTTTGACTAATAAACCTGTTCTCACTATATTCGACCAACAATTTGCTATCGAGCTTCAACCTGATGCTAGTGCCGATGGCTATGGCGCTATTTTGTTGCACCGAATTAAAAAGAAGCCCCGAGTTATCGAATATTTTAGCAAGACGAAATCATCAGCAGAATCGCGTATTATTCATACGAACTGGAGACTCTTGCCATATACAACTCCATAAAACACTTCCGTCATTACTTGCATGGCCGTAATTTCGTTGTGTTTACCGACTGCAATTGGCTTAAAGCCTCTCTTACAAAAATAGAGTTAACTCCCAGGGTCCATAGGTGGTGGTCGTACATACAAAGTTTTGATTTTGATATTGAGTATACTCCTATAGTTGAAAAGCATATCAATCTGACAGAAATATCTGATGGCTGGTTGTTGGCTGAACAGCAAAGAAACGAAGAAACTGCTTCTATTGTTTCTAAATTACGTAATGACGAATTGCCCGGAGATTTGGCTAAAAGCTGCGAACTACGGTCTGGGACTCTGTATAGGAAAATCCAAAGAAACGGAAAATCTCGTTGTCTGCCTATAATCGCAAAGCCATATAGGTGGTCCGCTGTCAACAATGCCCACGAGTCAATCATGCACCTTGGATGGGAGAAAACTCTTGAAAAGATGTACGAGTTTTATTGGTTTGATAAAATGTCCAAATATGATCGCAAATTCGTGGACAATTGCATTACTTGCAGGTTGTCAAAGCCTCCGTCTGGCAAAAAACAAGCCGAACTAAGATTGACATCCTGTGGCATACAGTTCATGTCGACATTACGGAAAAGCTTAGCGGCAAAAATGATCAGAAGGAATATATAATTGTGCTAATAGAAGCATTTACTAAATTTCTCTATTTATCCCATACCGTAAAGCTGGACACTATAAGTGACATTAAGGCAGTAAGGTCTTTGATATCTTTATTTGGTGTTCCTTCTCGATTGATCGCTGATGAAGGTCGTGCTCAGCACAGAAAATAGAGTTTCATTTAATCGCCACAGGTGCTAGTCGTGCCAATGGCCAAGTAGAGCGAGTCATGAGTACTCTCATGTCCCTGCTAACTGCGGTTGAAACTGGCCAGGGATCTTGGCAGGATTCTTTATGTGAAATTCAACTGGCTCTTAATAGCACGCCCAATAGAGTGACTAAAGTTAGCTTCTTAGAAAGAAGCAAGGCCGTTCGCTCTTACACCTATCGTAGACAATGAAAATACTGTCGATATTGAAAAAGTTAGGGAAATAGCAAAATGTAACATGGAAAAAAATGCTATGGATCAAGCCAGTGAGGGCTGTGATCTTGAAATTGATTAAGATTTTGTAAACCATGTGGTTTGGGCTATGTGGTTCGCCAATTGGTTGCAGATTAGTTCGAATTCCGGAAACGATTGCTGGTGATGGTTAGTTGGCCGACTTATAGATTGCGTCAAGTGTGTGCCATGTATGATGGCCTGTTTGTCGAATTGTAAGCTGTGTGCTAGGCTAATAAGAATATGGACTGGCCGGTTTGACAAACTGTGCGCTGGTGGAAGAAATGATTGTATTGAATTAAGAATGTAAACGCTTCCAGAAAAAGCAATATGATTATGGTATGTCCTGAATAAAACTTGGTGGTAATCCGGATCTAATGGCTTAAAATTCAATGATAAACTAAGAAACGAAACTTGAAAGAAATGTGTAAATTTGCTTTTATAATAAAAAGATAGATAAATAATACTAATAATAATGTTAATGCATTACGAAAAGAAAACGTGTTTTGAATTGTAAACACACTAGGACGTGCGCAAGCTCAGGAAGGCCGTGTCGCAGATTTATTTTTAATTTCAAATATAACGACCTTTTCTGTTACTTTGTACTTGCATGTACACGCCCGTCTGTAGACGCAGTGCAAGTGTGTTTCTTGAGAATTATTAAAAATTCTAGCAATCAGGTTCTTTGCTGAGATCCAAATTCTTTTCCAAATTCCTTTATACCATGCTTTTGAGTAAGGATATCAGAAAAAAAACACAAGAGAGAACACTAAAATTAGGTTCCACACAAAAATAAAATAACCGTTTTCAAATAGTGTTCAGATAGCAAAGGAGAAATTTTGAAATTCTTTTAGCAAATCGATAGAAATTAGTCAGACAAATAATTAAACAAAATATTTTTTATTGACATATCGATAGGAAGTGGCAAGGAAAATGATAAAATTAAAAAACAATGGTTTTCAAAAGGGTGGCCGTGAAAGTGTTGAGCGGTTTGTCTGCGTTTATGTCTCTGGAATCTGCATGGATAATCACAACATCCTGACATCGAGGCGTTCATACGGACAGACGGACATCGACTCGGTAACGTTTACTTTTATCTGTTACATACTTTTTAACGAATCTAGTATACCCTTTTACTATAGGATTTACGTGTATTATAAACTTCCTAGCATTTAATATTTAAATAGTTTAATTTGCTACAGTGTAAGTAAATAAGATAACAATGAACCAGAACTCGTACAGTGTATATAGGCTTACTAGATGTGTTGAATAATAAGAAGAAGGAAGCGTTTGCATCCTTAAAAAGTGTAAATATTTTGAACTTGCCGAGTCCATCTGTCCGTATGAACGTCGAGATCTTTAAATAATAGATATATAAACATTTTGATAATTTTAGAAATCGATAGAAACTTACAAATCTAACAAAAAAATTTAATAATATCAAAACATTTTCCAAAAGTATGGGCGTGGCAGTTTTGTGGGCGTTACAGTGGGCATGACAACATGGGTGAACAAGCTTGCGCTGCGTCAATGTTTTTAGAATCTGTATGCTTAATTTCAATCTTCCATCTTTTACACGGAGCGTTTACACTGACGGACAGACTAACAGTGCCAGATAAACCGAACTTGAATTCGACATGCAGATTCTAGAAACGTTGACGCAGAGAAAGTTTCAGAAGATAGATGGCCACGCTCACTCCCACAACCACAATCCGCCTAAAAAATAAAATTTTCTCTGCGGTTTTCAAAATCTCTGGGGCAAAAGCGTCTTAATCGTCTTTCTGTGCTCTCTAATCTCGGTACAATGTATAGTGTACATACACATGTAGATTGTACATACATATGTGATAGACATACTCAAGATGTGCAATTTTAGCAATCAAACAATTGCTTGTAGATGATGGCTTCACATGAAAGGTTGTTGACTTGGAGTCACAGATTAGGTAGTGTGAAAAATACATTTAAAATCTCTTCGAATGCCATGAACTGAAAAATCAATTGCTAAATTGTTGGTGCTCATCCACTGTTGTGCAGTGTCCACTCTTTTGAAAAATGTGTTAATTTTTGTATACCCTTGCACAATATATTGTGGTTTCAGTCTGAAGTTTTCAGCGCAGAAATTTCAGAAACAGAAATTTCCGGCTATATAAAGTCTATATATAATTTATCAGTATTAAATATTTATCGGTCCGTCCGTCCATTTCTACACATTTCAATCTCTCAGTTTTGAAGCTCCGCAAGAAACTTATCCAAAAGTCTTCGGGATGGTTCGGACGACTACATATATGTAGTTGCCGTACTTCGATAAGTGAATTGAAAATAAACAAAAAGAACATTTGGTATATATCTGTTTGCTGCCATAAGAACAGTCTATAAAAGAGCAATTTCTAAATTCTTTGAAAAATAAATTAAATAAAAAAATGCGTTTGGCCTATCGGTAAAAAACCAGAAGACAAATGCTAAAAACAAAAATTCACAGTTTTTGGCGGTTTGTGGGCGTTAGAGTGGGCGTGGCAAAAAGTTTTTTGGCAAATCGATAGAAATTTTCAAATTGCTTGTACAAAACTCTTAGAGTAAAAGGGTATACTAGAGTCTTTGAAAAGTATGTAACAGGAAGAAGGAAGCGTTTGTAGACTCCAGAGACATAGACGCAACGCAAGTTTGTTGATTCGTGTTTCCACTCTAACGACCACAAAACGCTAAAAACTGCCACACCAACACTCGGGGAACTCGACTATAGCGTTCTCTCTTGTTCAACATATAAATACTGCTATATACTCTTCTTTTCTCATTTGACTACCCAATATTTATCGATATTCGAAAAAAGGTCTCTATTGCACTCCCACAGCAGAATAACGGATATCTAAATAGAAATCTCTCTTGTTATGTCTAAAAAAAAATTGTTTATAAAGAAAGATTGTCTATGCTTTATCAATGAATAAACGCGTTCGATAATGTCAAGCAAAATATCTTATCTCTGAGTAGTATCTTATCCGTATACACTTATTATTTACCTGCGGTATTACATTTTTTTGTACCACTGTTGACAGGAGTCCACGTAGTGATGAAGCGCTCCAGGACAATTTTTATATATACATGGAGTTGTTTATTTATTATAATGGATATAGTAGTTTACAAAACTAAACTATCTTAAATATTATAGCGCTGGCTGCAGAGCATAACAAATTAATATGGCCAATTGATAGGTGGCGCAACGGGAATTCATACCCAGGACAGACGGACATGGCCAGATCGACTCGGCTACTGATCCTGATCAAGAATATATATACTTTATATGGTTGGAAACGCTTCCTTCTGCCTGTTACATACTTTTCAACGAATCTAGTATACCCTTTTACTCTACGAGTAACGGGTATAAAAATCATAATATAATTGAAATTAAATATTTATAAATATTATTAATAATAATCTACTTACTTGCAAATTACAAACCCATATCTGAACGCCGTCGCTAAAATTTCTAGTAGTTAATGGAAAGAATAACTAAACAGAAACGCAATAAACCCTAAAAAATGCGTCGCGCTACTGTGTCTGCTTCTATCGTTTGCGTCATTTCAAAATGGAAAGAAGAACTAAACAGAAACGCAATAAACCATAAAAATGCGTCGCGCTACTGTGTCTGCTTCTATCGTTTACGTCATTTGCTTTACGTAAGTACCGTTTGTTTAAAGTGGGCCTTTCCTTTTTAAACTGCATTGTCGCCATCGCAATGGCGAGCAAAAATATAGCAGGCAATGTAAGAAAACATAAACGTACATACTTTTAGATAAAATATTTTATACATGCAACAAATGTACATTTATGGTTTTGTTTTTTTATCGTACATATTGATGGATGTGTGTAATTATGTATGTATGATACTCATTCACTCTTTTACCACTATACTATCCGTCAAAAAATCACCAGAACATATGAAATGTCCCTAGCGTAAGAAAAGTTAAATTTTTTTATGCTGTCGGCTTGTATATAAGACAGTACGTCAGATGATGTTTGATCAGGGGAAAGCCAAGAAACAAAAATTTGTTTCTTTAGTGGAACCACCGAGTCTGGAGTGCCAACTTGTGCCGGTGTCCGGACTCAATATTCCTTTGTGGTGGTAAACTATTTGGGCCAGGTGGAATCACCGGTTGAGAAACCAGTGCGGACAAAACGGAATCTGTAGCAATCCTAGGCTGGGCTCCCTCCACAACGGATTGATCGGATTGCTTCGAATCTTTTTTAGCTGCCCATCTTAGCAACATTTCAGGGTTTTGCTGCGATCGACAACTGATCAGCTGTGGAGTCCTGTTGATCACTTGCCGGAGGTGGCGGGGCATTCCCCTTAGGCAGCCTACCACCAGCGGCTTTCTTGCGCTTTGGAGATTCCTCTAATAGCTTAAGGCTATTAAATTGTAAGTCTAGCGCGGAAAGAAGATCATCAGCTCGTCGAAATCTTTCTCTAGCCACGCCAAACCTGCTGATCTGTCCTTTCAAGCCACCTTTAGTTCGGCCGTTAAAACCAGCGTACTACACCATTCTTTCACATAGCCAACAGGTCATTTTTGACTGCTCAGGTTTTATTACCTGACGGCATTTGATTTGGGTACATACATCTGTGCTAGTATATATGTTTAGCTCAGCTGGATACTTGTTTTTAGATGCTTTTTATATTCCGATTTCAAATGGTATTTTTCGTAGTTCCCTAGGCTATATTGTGGTTCTATTCTATCTGCCCCAAAAACTACCTTATATGGATACTAGGCATGTGCCAAGAGGAGCTTACATAAAAGTATTTCGTCGTATACCATGAGAGATGTTGTATATGATATATACTCTATGGTTTACCGAGTCCGATAAAATAACATCTGTATCGTGTTTACTAAGAAAACTGTAATTTACTGGCAAATATGTAGTAGTAGATCGACACCTAATAATATGGCAAAAATAGCAGCCGATATTAATGTTGCAATTGGACAAAGGTCAATCTTATCATTTTAAAATATCACTGAACTTAACAATTCCACGCGATATAAAACTGGACTGAAAATTTATAATTAATTAACAGAGGAAGTGAGTGACGTCATCTTTTAGTATAACTAGATGGAGAATTCAATATAGGTAAGGTAAATTCTTTCCATCGTTAGAATCTGTGGGTTTATCAGACTTTGAGTGACCTCGGCAAATATTCAAAAACATAATAGTGGCACTGCGAACGGGATATTTCCATATTTATCTCCCATATCGACTGGGGAACAAAAAACAAACCAAATAAATAAAAAACAAGAGAGAACGCTATAGTAGAGTTCCCCGACTATCTGATACCCGTTACTCAGCTAGTGGGCATGGCAAAAAGTTTTTTGGCAAATCGATAGAAAGAAGTCTAATACAAAAATGAAAAAATATCAAAACATTTTTCAAAAGTGTGGGCGTGGCAGTTCTGTGCGGTTTGTGGGCGTGACAAAAAGTTTTTTGGCAAATCGATAGAAATTTACAAATCTAATACAAAAATGCAAAAATATCAAAACATTTTTCAAAAGTGTGGGCGTGACAGTTCTGGGCGGTAGAGTGGGCGTGGCAAAAAGTTTTTTGGCAAATCGATAGAAATTTACAAAACTAATACAAAAATTAAAAATATCAAAACATTTTTGTAGTTCCTGAGATCTCGACGTTCATACGGACAGACGGACATGGCCAAATCGACTCGGCTACTGTCGATATTCATATCAACGTCGATATATCAACGGCACGTTGATATTATATAATCAATCGATCACGCTAGACAGCGAGCCGAGTAAATAAATATTGTTTCTTGTTTTTAATTACAACAACCAAATTTCTTAATGCATATATGGCCGCAAATTTTTTTTCTCCACTGCATAGAAAACATCTGATTGATATGGTATACCCTCTGTAACGGTGTAAAAATTAACGAAGGAGCTAATCGATAACACCACGCATTTCCATCTCAGTCGTTTGCTTAAATAATATCGATTAAATTTATAATTATATACCTGGTATGTATGTATGTAATAAAACGAATTTTTCTTTTATCTAAAGGTAACATGTACAATTCGAGTGGATCATATACTTCGCCGCAAAATGATGTTCTGTCTGAAAGAGCTCCCCCATCCAGGCAACTTCGTGGTAAGCTCTTTAATAATTTATCAATAAAAAACAAGAAATCGCTATAGACGAGTTCCTCGACTATCAAATACCCGTTACTAAGCTAGTGGGAAATTTGTTGGCCGTATAGGAAAAAAAAAGAAATACATTTTTTTTGAAGTTTTGGACGGTTTTTAGGTGCCACGTCTCCGGCCAAAATGTTTTCGGAATACCGATACAAATTGGCAAGACAAATAGTAAAACGAAAAAAAATCAACAAAATATTTAACAGTGTGGATGCGGAGAAATTTACAAAAATGAGAACATATTAAAACACCTCAAAAAACTGTTGGTTTGGTAGTTTTGCGCGGTTTGTGGCCGTTAGAGTGTGAGTGGCAACGCTATATAACAAACTTGTGCAGCATTAGCATCACTAGAGTCTGCATGTCTAATCTCAATTTTATCGCTTAAATAGTTTCCGATGTTCTTACCGACGGTCAAATCAAGTAGTCTATTGATCGTGATAAAGACTTTATACTTTATATTGTAGGTAGTATTATACCCCTATAGTCTATATTTGGTTACTATAAAACACAAAATATGCTCTGTTCTCTCCGAAGTTCTCACATAATGAAAACCTTAACTAAAGACAACTGAGGAGTAGGATGGTGAGAATTTGAATTGTGAAACAGTTATAAATTGTTTAAATAGATATTAGAGTTTAGCTAGAGAGCGGAATTTTTGGAGAATTGGTGCATTTTACATTTAAAATACATGCGTTTAATTTCAGGGATATATTTAAGGATATATATATAAGGATATATATAAGGACACATATAAGGATATAAAGTTACGGAGTAGATTTGGCATGATTATTTCTTTTTAATTGTAAAACTTATATTTTCTTTCTTTTTATTTATTCACTTCTGTTTGGCGCCTTCCCAAGAGAGTGATCGCAGAGAGTGGATCCGATGAATCCATGGATCGGTGATATACGTCCGTTAAATTGTTAACACGAGAACTTTGTCTCGAATATGATCGTCTATCGCGCTTGTAGAATTTATTACGTGCTTCAGATGCGTTTTCTCCAAAGAAACCGATAGGTAAAACCGAGGATGCTATTATCTGAGGACCGTGAATCAAAACTTTGTAGACAGTTGCTGACTATGGATAACTTTAAATGGTATCCGATGTCAGCAACAATGATACAGATCGTTGGCAGAATAGTTTGAATTTGGGAATATCTATACGAAATTCGCAAGATATAGCTACTATGGTAAAATAATATAAAACCTGTACAGCATTTTATCATGTCTCTTTCTTTTTTATCCCGAGTTTGCCACTACAAATTTGAAAAATCTGAGCCATGCGTGCAGAGGACTGATCCCATAATTTAGATTTTCTAATTTAGCCCTAAAGTCTAATATTTCGGCGGTTTTCATAAAATCCTTTGGACCGGCTCCACAGATAAGACACACCTGGATTTCGTTCCAGTTGTTATATTCAATACCCTTCCGTCAATTAGAGATGGAGGGAAAAAGTGACAACTATTTTTCTGTCGACTGAAAAATTGTAAGTAAAATCTGTGAGGTTTTGAATTTGTGACTCTAAATTCGACTTTTCCCTCAAAATAAGTTCTTTTGTTTCTTTAGCGAATTCAATCTGCAAAATCGTACTGATAGGGGGCTCTTATTTATCCATAACGGTGTCTCTTAATCATCTGTTAATTTTAATGGAATGAGGCTGGTAACGAAAATTTAGTCGCCTTTGAGATGGGATTCGTCTTCTAGAAATCTCTGCTTGTACATTCTCTGCCCGGTTGTACCGTCAAATCCATAGCTTGCGATCAGTTTGACACCTGTTATGTTCTTATGCCTCTTAAATACCTCCTATTGCATAAGAATAATTCGACTGGCCGTATGATTCAGTAAATTTTGGAGAGATAATTGGGCTCTGGTTTCTGTCACATGAACTCCCGCAGGTCTACACACGAATTTAGCTTCTCGGACTTTATTATACGATGGATCAATGTTGCTAAATTGTGTTTTATTCAAAGCTCTCATGTCGTTGTATCGGGTTTTGGTTAGAGAGCTGTCAATCAAAAATGCAAGAGCCTGAATTGTTGTGAGTTGTACTGGCTCTGAGAATATCAATTTCTTTCTAATTTCAGTGGATGCAGTTGAAGTAGAAATGGTTTGCTTTAAATTGAAATTGATGCTGCATGGACAAAAATACTTGTTTTATTTTCTTCAATATTAGCCATATCCGTTGCCATTTATTTTTGTGCCGTGATTCTTCATCACTGTAAGGGAGTCGTGGTCGTCCCATTTGACAGTCTGAAGCGACTTGGTTGTTGTTTTGGTCCACGACAACCATCATGAAAGCCAACTGGAATGTTTTTTTTTTAAATGCTTCAATTGTACGGTTACATTTAGCCAGATTTTTCGTTATATAGAGGTGAAAGCTTCTGATTTGCTTAGCGATTTTAGCTTTCTCGTCAATAGTAATATCATTAAATTTAAAATCGGTAACAACCCAGTCAAATAAGGCTTTGTCATTTCGACCTCCTCTGATCCACTCATCCAGCAGAGCCGATCGGCTAATCTTAAACTTGGCTTTAACGGCAAAATATAAAGAGGCTAATTTTCCAATGGCTTTCTGAAGTGTGATATGAATAATGTCGTGGTTGGAATTTAAACATTTATTGCAACAACGCTAGCAAAAACTGAGACATGTTTTGCAGCTACTAAACAGTCGCTCCAACAACAGTGTATGCCTGGTGACCTCACTCGTCAGCAAGTGGAAGGGATTGGATATGGAACGGATTGCTGTGTCTGTGGTCTTGGGAAATTTGACGAACTTTGATCGTGGTCTGCAAAGAATTGCCTATACTTCAGAAATCAAAAATAGACGTGACTTACAGGCCGAGTTGAAGGTCTTCGCGTTTGACAAGCGCGCACACCATTTTGGAAATGAGGAGTCTGGAGCAAGGCGAGCTAACTTTGCCTCATTGAAGTGCCATCATTGTGGCAAGATGGGGCACAAAATGATCGACTGCCGAAACAGGAAGCAGAGCGCTGGTATGCCGAGACAAGATCACCGAGGGAGCCAATCATCTCAGCAACATGCTAAAGGCGGTATAATTTGCTACCATTGCCAGGAGCAGGGTCATATAGCCTCACAATGCCCGAAGAATATGACAGGTGGTAAGGTGTGAACTTTCCAATTGTTTTTGATTCTGGATCAGAGTGCTCTTTGGTTAAGGAGAGGTATTCCAATAAGTTAAGCGGTAAAAAATCAATAATGTAGTAAGCTTGAAAGGCATCGGAAATGCCAATGTTTGTAGCACAATGCATATTGACAATGACATTCTTGTTAACGGTAACAGTTTAAACGTAATATTTCATGTAGTACCAGATGAATGTATGCCAAATAATATTGTACTTGGTCGATAAGTGCTAGCTCAGGGATATGCTGCTGTAGTGTCCTGTAAAGGAGTAGAAATAATTAAGTGTGAAACAAAAACTGTAAATAATTGCTCTACATTTATAGACAACTCATTGAAAATGTTAGAAAGCAATGTAATCTGGTAAATATAAAAATGAAATAACATTGTTAGAATCCTACTCAGGGTCTTTCATAAAGGGAACGCCTCAGACACGTTTCAATTCTGGTGAAATGATAATTTGATTAATCGATAAGACTAAAACGGTACAGAGAAAACCATATAGATTGAGTCCCAGTGAGAGAGATGTAGTTCGTAGCAAAATTCGAGAATTATTAGATTGCAAAGTTATCAGACCGAGTAGCTCCCCTTTTGCGAGACCTGCTCTATTGGTGAAGAAGAAGAATGCATAAGCCAGGCTTTGTGTGGACTATAGGGAATTAAATTTAAATACAGTCGCTGACAAGTTTCCGTTGCTTTTAATATCCGATCAAATAGCCAGACTGCGCGGTGCAAAGTTCTTTACTTGCTTGGACATGCATCCGAACTCTGTCGAATATACGGCATTCGTCACCCACTCACAGTATGAGTTTCTATCGATGCCATTTGGACTCAAGAATGCGCCGTTAGTTTTTCAAAGAGCAGTGATATAGGCATTAGGTGAGATCGCTTACACGTACGTCATTGTGTACATGGATGACATAATGATCGTAGATCCAACCAAAGAATCGGCACTTGAGAAATTAAAGATTGGTTTGGATATTTTGTCAAAATCGGGATTTTCATTTAATGTTGAAAAATGCTTCTTTCTTAAAACTTCAGTTCAATATTTAGGATTTGAGGTACGGCGGGTGAGATAAGTTCAAATACACGCAAAATAGAATCTTTGAGTGTCTTGCCACCACCTAGGTCAACATTGCGACAGTTCATTGGGTTAGCATCGTATTTTCGACAGTTTTTCCCTGGATTTTCACAGCTGATGAAGCCTTTATATTTTCTTACTTCCGAGAAAAATAACTTTGAGTGGCAAATATTTTTTTTTTTTTTTTCGAACTTATTGCTTTATTTATTGGATCTTCTCTTATTATGAGACTAACAATATTTATTCAAATCTTATATAAATTAGTTTAAGTACAATAATAAATAGTTGTATTAGTTAGCCGTTGTAATAGACGGCCCTAGGATTTCTTTGCTGGGCTGGAGAATCTTTGCGCTTTAGTCTGCTGTGACTACATACACGCGTGAGCGACTTCGCGAGAGGATTTTCGTGTGCGGCGAGCTTTGCTTGATGTTTACTCTTTCTCATCTGGATTTCCTCGTTGACGAGGTTTATGTTGAGGTCTCTATGAATGTTTTCGCTGCGTAGGTACCATGGTGCCCCAGTGATAGTTCGCAGAATCGCTGACTGAGCTCGCTGTATAATTTCAATGTTGGTTTTGGCCGCGATTCCCCATAATTCACAGCCGTATGTCCAAATGGGTTTCAGCACGGTATTGTAGAGAAGTACTTTGTATTCCAGACTAAGCGGAGAGTTGCAATTAATAAGCCAGTGGAGATTGCCTGCTTTAAGCTTCATATGAGTCCTTTTAGATTCTATATGTCGCCGCCAGGTGAGGCGTTTATCTAGGTGAACCCCGAGATATGTTACTACGTCTGATTGTGAGATGAGTGTATTGTTTAGGGTACATGGTGGGCAGGTTTGTCTATTCAGTGTGAATGTTACATGTCTGCTTTTGGTCTCGTTTATCTTAATGCGCCAGTCCGCAAACCATCATTCCACTGTTTTAAGATGACAGTCAAGCGTTTCTGTTGCCTGTGCTGGACATTTGGATCGGCTGAGTATTGCGGTATTGTCAGCAAAACGAAGAGTGAGCTGATAGTTTGTAGGCATATCTGCTGTATATAGGGTGTAAAGAACGGGGGCCAGCACACTACCTTGGGGGACTGGAGCATTGATAACGCGGTCGTGTGAAATCGAACTGTTACACCTGATTGAGAACACTCTTTTGAAGAGATAAAATTATTCTGTGGAAGCAGTTTTATTATCTTGTACATTAGTCCTTCCAGACAGACTCGGTCAAATGCTTGTGCGTCATCTAATATGACTGATTTTTGAGAAAACCAAATTGATGCGATGGTATTGCGTTTCGCCGTTCTTAAGTAGGGAGGTAGGTGTTTTAAAAATGCCTTTTCAAACAGTTTCGAGAGACACGATAGAAGACTGATTGGTCTGTAGGATGAGGGTTGCGTTTTGTCTTTGCCTGACTTGGGAATTATCACTATGACCGCATTTTTCCACATTTGGGGATAGTATCTAAGTTTCTTAATAGCGTTAAAGAGTTTGCATAAGGTCAGAACCGCACACGGTGGGAGTTCTATGATCATTTTTGGTGTCACCAAATTCGTGTGCATGTAATTTTTTGGGCTTAAGATCTTTTATAATAGATGCTATCTCACTTTGGCTAAATGTTATTGGATTTATTGGTGGCAAGATTTGAATTACTGCCGGTAGCACAAATGAGTTGCTGCTCAGTTATATGTTGTCGATGCCTGTGAGTAAGTAAAACTGGAGAGTGATTAGATGATCAGATCAGATGATAGTTATGCAAGTGACTCGGCCGTAATATTATTTCTTGGGATCATTCTTGTTATTGCGAAGTCTATGAGATCCGGTAACTTATTTGGATCAGCTGGCCAGTATGTAGGCCTTCCCGGAGTCACATAATCGAGCTTATTTCGTGGCTTCATGAGCGGGTTGTAAAGTTGTTTGCCCTTTGGAGTGCGTGTGCATGACATTGTAGTCACCCGCCGCTATAAATCGCTTACCGAGTGAGTTGAAAAATTCCAAGAATTGGTCCTCAGAAACTACAAAACGGGGTGGGCAGTAGACTACGGCTAGAGTGACGGGGCCGTTGCTAGATTGCATTCTTATGGAAGTGGATTGCAGGTAGTCCATTTCAGTTCTGTTATGAAGGTGGTGGTTGATGCGACCTGTGATAAGTATGCCAGTGCCGCTATGAGCTTTGCCGTCCGGATGGTTTGTGGCGTAGAATAGGTATCCTGGAATATGGAAGTTGTGCTTGTCTGTTAGATTTGTTTCGGAGAGAAGCATGACGTCAATACTTTTTTGATATCGTATTTTTAGATATTGTAAGTAGAGATATTATGTTGATTTTAATGACACGAGAAGCCGTGTCATCATATTTTGGTTTCGCATAAGCTCTCTAAGTGGTTTGCAAGAATATCATAAATTCTTTTAGGGTTTGCTGGAGTGAGATGAACGATGATGACATCGTTTCAATTCCAGTTGATACTCGCTGCGTTTGTTCGTTTGATGTAGTTATTTCCTGTTCTTCCCGCGTAGTAGTTGACTTTTGTGTTATTGGATTCACGCTTTTAATTCCCGATCTTAAGGCAGTAGCGAAGAAAACGCTAGGATTGGTACGATGTGTAGGAAGGGGTGCCGTGTAAGAGGGGCCCGATTGTGACGGAGTGTGACTAATGTGTGTGGCCTGAGCTCGTGTTGATTCTCCATGTTTGTTAAGACGGTTTTTTAGTTTCTTATATTTGCATACTACTACACAGCTGCACATTTTTACAGAGCTGTCTTCCTTGTTCTTATGACAGTTCGCTGTGCTGTGGGCTTCACTACAGACTAGGCAGATAGAGTTCAGTGTACAGTAAGCCTTAGTGTGGCCATATTCTTGGCAGTTAGTGCACTGCACTGGGCGGTTGCGCTTGTGTGGCTCTTCTACTGTGATACGCCGATGCAGTAGGAGCTGTAACTTGTAGATTGGGTGAACTTCATTTTTTTTTAGTATCTGGCTCTCTGGCTCCAACTCGATTTTGAACATTGGTTGTGGTTCCTTATTTTTGTTAAGTATGTTCATGACCATTTTTGCATTAAAGTTATTTTGCTTGAGCGCTTCTACGATTTCAGTGTTCGAAACAGTTGCCTCAATCCCTTTGAGAACAACCTGTAGGCCCCTTGCGCTTTTTAGTTGGTATGTATAAAAGTTTTTTCCTGCATCGTCCAGGAATTTGGTTAGGAGACGATGGCTAGCCTCGCTTTGAGTTTGAACTTTTGTTTCATTAATGTTCCCTTTTCTTAGGGGGATTATGTAGAACGAGTTTTCTCCTATTAATGTCGCTATTTTGTTCACTAAGGCACTTGAGTCTTTTTCGCGAATGTATATTGTAGGCTTAACCTTCTTAGGTTCCTCTTTGGATGACTTTGCCGTTTGTACACTTTCATCAGTAGAGTTTGCCAGAAGCTCAAATCTGTTGGTGTTTGCTGGCGTTTTATTAGTGACATCGTCTCGAGTAATTTTTGTCTTATTTTCGGATTGTTGATTTTTATTATTTTGAGGACTGAGTTTTCTTTTATTCCACTCTGTATGGTCGACCCGGTGTTCTTGTTTATGTTTTGATTTTCTGCTAGCACAGCGGAACCGTTAAGTTGCGTTTTTGTTTTGATCGCTGGCTCAGGGCGAGCAAGTACTTGCGTCGACGAAATTGAGCGAGCCGATGATACTGTTCCAGTTGTTGTTGTGATTGCAGTTGCAGTGTTTGTTGTTGTCACAGTACTAGTCACCGTAGGTAAGCGTAGAGAAATTTCGCAATTGTTTGGAGCTTGCGGGTTTTGTGACGAAGCTAGTAATGAGGGAGAGCAAGAACGCGCTCTTTCTTGAGTTGTTGGCAAAGTAAATTCGTCGGGTTAGGGGTGATTGACCGCTCGCTGTCTGCAGAAGTCGCGGAGACGTATGAGAATCACGCGTTGTTTCGTTGCAATGAGAGCCGGCGCTCATCTTGCTGACGTTGACGCTGCGCGCGAGCTTCGTTTTCACTCTTTGTTTTTGGTTAGTTTATTAATATTTGTAATTAGTTAATTGATGATTAATAACTTATGGATTTGTTAGAAAATCTATATGTGCAGGCATTGCACTGAGCGTCTTTTCGCTTATGATTTGATGTTTGGTTCACTTCACTGTTTCGATTCAAAAAATAAATTCAAATTAGTTATTGTTTGAATATTATTATTTAGTTACAGGTACACGATTCGGTTCTTGGAGCAGCCCTGGCAGTGCCGATGGTCTGACAACGCCACTAAGTGGAAAATATAACACGAGGAGATTTGTAGAAAAATTATTCACATTCTTTCGGATACTGCGGGTCAAAGATAACCAAAAGTGGCTTATTAGATCTTTGACCCGCAGTATCCGATAGAATTGCACAATTGGATATGGTGCTATTCTTTTATATAGAATGGAAAATAAACCGTATTTAGTGGAATACTACAGTAAGACAACAAGTTTATGCGAATTTAAATATACTTCATATGAGTTAGAAACTCTTGCGGTGGTTAATGCTGTTAAGCATTTCCGTCACTATTTACATGGCAGAAAGTTTGTATTATACACCGATTGTATAAAAATTTATAATTAAATTTAAAATTAAAATCTTCACAAAATAAGATTGAATTGTTGCCTAGAGTCTTTCGCTGGTGAGCTTATTTACAGACATTCGATTTCGATATACAATATAGAGAAGGCAAGCGTATGGCCCATGCTGATTTCTTTTCCAGAAATCCACTTCCTCTGGAAAACTCTCCTGAATATGCAAAGGTTGTTGAAAAGCGAATCGAATTAACAGAAGTATCTGAGGATTGGATTTGTGTTGAGCAACAGAAAGATCAAGATATTGTAGAAATTACTTCCCAGTTGATTAATGATGAATTTCCACTCAATTTGTCTAGGACATATGAGTTGAGAGCTGGAGTTTTGTATAGAGTCATACAAAGAAATGGCAAGACCCTTTGTTTGTCAGTAGTGCCTCGTGGATTTAGACGGTCGGTTATTAACCAAGTGCATGAATCCATAATGCATCTGAGTTGAGAGAAAACGCTTGACAAAGTATACGACCACTTTGAGGGCATGGACAAATACTTTCGAAAATTTGTTAAAAATTGCATAACATGCAGAGTTTCCAAATCATCTTCTGGGAAAGTACAAATGGAATTACATCCAATTCCTAAAGTAAACATTCCATGTCATACTATTCACATAGACATATCAGGCAAGCTTAGTGGTAAAAGCAACCGTAAAAAATATGTTATTGTGCAGATTGATACATTCACCAAGTATATATACCTCTATCACACTTACACGTTAAGTGGAGAGACTTGTGTAATGGCGTTGAAATCATCAATATCCTTGTTCGGAGTCCCTATTCGAATCGTGGCTGATCAGGGAAGAAGTTTCACAGGCGTTCGTTGAATTTTGCTCTTCACAAAAGATAAAACTACATTTGATAGCGACTGCAGCCAGTCGAGGTAATGGTCAGGTTGAGAGGGTTATGAACACTTGAAGAATTTATTAAGAGCTGTTGAAACAAGTTCAAGATCGTGACAAGAGGCATTGGGTGACGTACAATTAGCTATTAATTGTACTACTATCAAGATAACCCAAGCAAGTCCTATAGAGTTATTATGGGAAAAGTTGCTCGTCCCTTAGGCCTTGTTCCCATTCAAGATTCAGAAACAGAAATGTATCTGACTAAGATAAGAACCCAAGCTTTAGACAATATAGAAAAATCCGGAAAGTATGAAAAGGAAAGATTTGATAAAGGCAGAGCGAAAATAGTCAAATTTAGTGTTGGAGATTTTGTGTTGCTTAATAATAGTGAGAGAAACCAAACTAAATTAGATGCTAAATATTGGGGTCCATTTGAGATTATTGAGGTATTAGAGAACGACAGATATATTTTTAAGAGTATGAAAAATAATAGATGATATGAGTATGCACATGAAAGGTTAAGAAGACTGTCAAATGGGCAGGTGCCAAGCGAGCTGGAGATCAATGTTAGCCCGCCAGATGAAACTGTTGAAATAGACAGTATAGAAGCTGTTAAAATAGACAGTATGGAAGCCGTTGAAATAGACAGTATGGAAGCTCTTGAAAATGACAGTAATGGAAGCTGTTGAAAGAGACAGTAGAATGGCGGAAGGTGTATGGAAGTACACAGTTATCGATGGCTACGTGGCGGTACCTGACCCAAGAGTGGCATTGTGACAATTTTGTTATTTTAAATGAAAATGAGAAATGAAAACGAGAAATGAAAATGAGAAATGAAAACGAGAAAAGAAAATGAGAATAATATGAGAAAAGATAATGAAGAAATTTTGAGTTTAATTAAGAAATGTTAAAAGAAAATGAAAAGAATAGTTTAATTTAAAACATAAAAATAATAATGAAGAAGGATTTAAATTGAATGATGAATAAAATAGTTAAGAATTTAACGTACTAAGATGAATAATAAGGTAGTAAGAAGAATACTAAAGATTAAGTTAATGGAAAATAAAGTTGTAGTGTTAATACTTTTACCCTATAATAAATTGATCGTCACATTAAAATTAAACTTGAAGTTCGAATACAGTGTGTGAATTTCTGATTCGTTTTAGAGCGTAGCCCATACACGAGGGCGTGTAATTTTTCAGAATGGCCGTGTCGGAGAGGGAAATGTTATTTTGAAATGGGCGCCTTATCTATAGTCATCTGCCTAAGAGACTTATCGAATGGACGGGTTGTATTTGTTGTTAGATCTTGATACACATTGAGATCGAGTGGGGCCCTAGTAAAGTTGCGGTGTAAGCAATCGAAAAGCGAATATACAAGAACATACACACGTATCGTCAAGGACTGAGATGGACTTCAGGGACTTGCTTAATAATCAAAGCAATAATCTGGTAGTCGCCGACATATATATTAAGCATACCTTAACCTTTATGTTCCATTTTATTTGCAAATATTTGGACACGTGGTGTTTTTTTAACAGAAGCACAAAGTTGAGTAAAAGCTTCCCGCCCATTTTGTTAGAACAAACAGCTGATCAAATATAAGAATTTGTTATCAGGTAAAAAATGCAAAAAATGTTGCAACTTAAATGTTTTTTAATATCGTTTTGGTGTCCCTAATGTATGCTCTTTTATAATATATAGTTAAATTCAAAATAGTATTTATAAAATTTTTTGACTTTATGCCAAAAAATAGGGAAAATGGCCTGGTGTGCAGTGTTTAAAAAACTAAAATCAGATCAGGAGAAGTCGCAATATTTTAGCGGTTCAGTACTTTAACTGCGAGCGACATTATAATCTGAACACTGGATTCTACTTCTAAGAAAATCAGTCGCTGTCGGCTTTAGTCGCCTTGTTTCGTTTTTTGCTTTCTGCTTTACTGCTGCTTTCGATCGTATACGTAAGTCGACGCAGCGGCAAGCTATGAAATTCGGAAGTCATAATAAGTCGGTGCAATCGGCCTTTTTCTACTTTTGGTTTTGGTCGGTGTTCGGCTTTCGGTCAGTATTGTTAAAAGCTATCATTTCATGCATTGCCGGTGGGACTTGTATTTGAGTACAAATAAATTAAATGAATTATTTGGCAATTACTTATAGTGTACTTCTTGTACTTCATTATTCATATTAAACGCAAAAACCAAACAAGGCGACTGAAGCTGATTGACTGCGACGTTTGATTTTATTAATACTAGAAGCAAGATTATATGAAATGAAACTTACTGCAGTTATTTGAACGTTGCTTTCTATTTTGTCGCTTTGGTTATTTATTAGTGATAGTGCTTTATTAAAACAGGTCGCTAATAGTTCGTCATGTTTGTTTATTGTGTTTATAATTGTTTTTTTTATTGTAAGTTAAAGAAATAAAGAAAATTAAAAAATATATTTTGTTTATGGGTTTTGAACGTAGTTCGTCGACTTTCGTTTTATAATGATACAAAATAATTTTTTAAGGCAATCATTATCAGGGTTCTGGCTAATATTGGTAATATATTAAAGAAGTTTAATCTAGATTGAAGGATTTTATAAATACTAGTATACAATTTCACTAAGTTAATCGGTGGCGGCAACGACCATTCGTCCATTGACCAGCACCAGCCGGCAAGCGCTGCATATTGGCAGCGGTCGCTAAGGACTTTTATGTTAGCTTTTAAATTCAGTCTTCTTTTTGAATCCATTGAATAGAGCTAAGATCGGCCATGTCCGTCTGTGCGTCCGTATGAACGCTAAAATCTCAGGAACTACAAAAGCTAGAAAGTTGAGATTAAGCATACAGACTCCAGAGACATAGACGCAGCGCAAGTTTGTCGATTTATGTAGCCACGTCGGGGAACTCGACTTTAGCGTTCTCTCTTGTTTTGTTTATGGTATCATACTTAAGCCGTATGCGTACAAGAACAGTGTTTATTGTTATCCTAGTTAGTTTTAATCAAAGAATTTTAATCGATGGCTTGTTTTGTGTGTTTTACATTTTGTCTAAATCGTGTGTCTTACTTAAATTCTTTTTGCAATGGATTTTTTGAAAATGATTCGCTCAAAGTACCAACCATTATTATTATTAGCATATTTAAAATTTTTAAGCCAATTAATATTGATTCTATTAATATTAATATTTTTTCTATTTTATTTCTGACTTTTGCCGTGGAATCCTCTGTTTTAGTTACTAAGGCCCATTTTTGTTAATCTATTTATTATATATTTAGTGGCTTGTACGTTTTCTTGTAAATCTAAATTTTTCACATATTAATAATTTACTAATTCGATTGCAATTCATATATTGAATTCTTGTTTAAAATTAAAATTTTCGTTTTTAAACTATTTTATTTTTATTCAAATTATTTAATTTGTTTTAGTTGGTAGTACAATTTTATTAGCCTATTTTGGAAGTTATTCGGCCGTTTTCAAATACAGCTCGAAATTACCATATTTTGTTTAATTGCAAATATGCATCGCAGTGCACATGTAGAACAACGCAATGCATTGTTTTATAGATATTAAAAAAATAGTTTATTTATGTTGTTCTGTCTTGGAAGCGCTGTCGGTCCTTTGTCGGGCTTGGAGTGCCCAACGACACAGGCGTCTTTCTTTTTGAGATTTATGTGTTATGAGCACAGAGGGTTGCATTTATGATTTTTTTAAGCACTCCCCCCTGCACGTTACTCTGTTTTATGTTAATGATTTTTTGATTTATATATTTTTTATTGTGGATACCGGGAATACGCCGTACACATCAATTAAGTTCAAATCATAAGTACATTTACCTTAAGGGGGTCGTCTACCTTCGCAAATCTGATTCATTGAAAATTTTTTTTTTCATATTTCTAATGTAGACATAACTGTAAACATGCCCTGTGAAGGATTTGATCGAAAGCATGCTGGTTTACGAGATATCAAGCATCATACATGGCCCCGCAATGTAATTTACATCGCTCAGAAGCGTATCATTTATCTTTATACGCGTTTTCCCAAATGAAGTGTTTTTCAAATCTTGATTGGTGTTGGAGCAAGGAGTTTCGACTCTATTGTTTGTGCATAGTTTGTCTTAGGAGTTAAAAAGGGAAAGAAATAACCATTATCATTAAGACAAGAACAAAATGAATTACATGAATTATAACATTTCCAATCTTACTCTTAACGTGGTTAAAAGCCAGTTTTGAGTAACAAGCATCAATTATTTGGGGTACGTCATTGGTAGTGGAGGTATTTGTACCAACCAGCAAACATCTCGTGTGTACTAAATTGGCAAGCCAGCTCTCTAAATCTGAAGCAAGTATGGGGAGTTCTTGGAGTTTTTGAATGGTACCGAAAGTACCTCGAAAGGCTCAAGTAGCTATGGATTAGCTAAATATCATTTGACCTCTGCACCGGTTTTAACAAACCCAATCTCTGAAAATAAGTTTTATCGTCATTGGGACGCCGATTTCGACATCGGTTCAACTAGCGAAAGATATAGCTGGAAGCCCCCTGCCTTTATGTCGAAAAGGTTAAGTCGCTCACAACTTAATTACAGCGTCGGTAGTTTCCGACCATTCTAGCTTACTATGGCAACCTCTAGAAACAACCCACCCTAAGTCTGCTGCATGAGCGGCAATCCCGGCAGAAGCTTGACTTGACCGAAGCACAGCAGTTTGTAGAAGAGACTGGCGCCAATCAGTAAGTCCATCCGTTAAGAACAATGAAACTCTGGGACCGTGAGCTTAAACTTTTGGAATATGTTCCAACTGCAATTGTCAATGTTTAAGCACGGCTGAATTTCAATGATATTGAAAGCAATAACAGCAGTGCTGTAGGTCGAGTAGTTAGACGTTCGAAATAGCATTGAAATATTTAATGACTAACCAATTGTCTAAAAACTAGAATCGCCTATTTCGGTAACACAAGCTGCCAATTTTGTCGTATTAAGTTAAATCTGATTTGCGAATCCAGAGTTGAGCAGAGCACGGCAAGGAACGCAGATTCCTGAACAGTTCTTCACTAATACGATGGCACTGGCCAGAAGCACAACATCTTTACTGAGATCCTGTGAAAGAAGCGCAGCAGACGTTCTAGGTAACGCAGAAGTTTCTACTGCATGATGTGATTCAGAAGCAAGCTTTTCTTCAGGCTTTGAACTTTCATGTGGTGAAGGCGTGGCCAAGTTTCCCAGAAGGATTAGCTGGGGTTAGATTTAAAACTCTTTCAGTAATAAACTGAGTACCCAGAAGCATTGCAGAAGCCACAGGTCGCAGGGCTGAGGCTGGTAGCAAGAAGGATGGACCTACGTAAATCAGATCCTCTGTTGCTTCCCACCTGATTGCCTGGCTCATAGCTTGCCATGGCATCGCTGCTCCAGAAACGATGTCATGGATTCTCACGTTGGAATTCAATTTTTGAAGATTTTGGGTATTCTAAATGCTCCTCCCATTTCGCCAGACTCCATGGATCCAGCATTCGGATATTTACTTGTGCGATAATGCATTCAGCGATTTGTTCCGTTGAGCCCATTCCATTTAGCTCACGAATAAGACCATTAAATTTATCAGACAGTTCGAAAAGCATTAAAACGGAACCACTCTGTACTGTGTGCCTAAAATACCAAACGACGATTGCCGAATTGAACGCCGCTGATAACTACAATAATATGGAGAAATGCCGTCAGAAAAGGTAGAGTGCGAATGCATTTGCGAAGCGCTCTTTGAAATCTCCCCCTGTTCCGAGGATTTAAGAGTCATGAGAATATCATCAATGTTCTCACCCAAATCACTTTCAATTTTCTCAAAATCCTGTTCTTTGTTCTCGTTGAGAACTTATGTAAATGTTTGCTAAAGCTCATCGATCACCTTCAACCTCACACGAAGAACGGACTCGTCAACCAAAATAAATGCAGAGTTTGATAAGAGTTTGTTCCACTCTATTATAAATAGCAGTCGCCTTACGCCTTAAAACTGTCGCCCGGTTTTCATGAGCGGTAACGATTCCAGAATTTTCAGCAGCCATGGCAGCCAGCAACTACAATAAAGCGGCAGAAACACTGACTCTAAATTCGGTTCAAGCGGGAAGATGAGCGCAAAAAAGAAATAGCGGAAGCTTCGGTTATTAGACTATGCACTCGCACATATTTGTTAATAAAACATAAATTCAAGTCACCTGACACCCGCTATTGTGCAAACATTTGTTCTACATGTAAAGTGCAATGCACTTGGCCAAAACGCTGAGCCATGACCACACGAGCGTCCCGTACACAAATAACAATAATGCACCTGCTCAAATTGCTGACCTAGCGTCTGCGACACTTCCGCGATTCTTTAGCAACGAGGCCTCTGCCGCGACCGACGACAGCGACAACGTTTTCTTAGGGACAGATTAGGGTACGATAATTTAGTCTTAAAATTATAACCAAATAAAAAAACATTTGTTATTAAAAATAATTTAATCTGTTTTTTTAACTAGTGCCCGAACAGGGACCGCACGCGCTTAAAACAAAAATAAGTTCGTGTTAAATTACTAAAAATTCTGCACAGTGCCGGCTATAAAAAACCTTTCGCGATCGAGACAGACTCCCGGCTACACAAAAAATTTGCCGGGCGACGCGGAACATAAAAACATTAAAACTACCACCCCGGCAATAATAGATCGGAGTTGATCCTGCTCTGAGTTGTAAGGTACGACCGCAGCTGGCCCTCCAACTGAAGTGTGTCCCAAGAAGCCAAAGAGTAAACAGGCGTAAATCCGGACCACCGGTAAGGATGCAGATCAACATTTTAATATAAGACAAGATTAAGAAAAAAATATAAAAAATATATTTAGCAAAATTTTTTAACCATAATATACTATTATATATAATATAAAATAATACATGAAATGAAAGAGAAAAAAAAAAATTATTTCCAAATTTACAACTTAAAAAACTTTGGAGAATTCATAAGCATAAGAAAATAAATAAGTTAATTTTCCTTCCTCGAAAAAAATATAAAACATTCATCAAATTCAAAATTGAGTTGAGTTCGATGGCCGACGTGTGAAGACGTGTAATTATCGAGCTCCGCACAAAATCAGTTGTTTTGAGTGAAGTGAACGCCTAATAAAATAAACTAAATAAATAATACGAAAGCGAAAGAGACGCCCTATGCGATGCAAGATCGCTTAAATATATATAGTGATTTGTAATCGTAAATAATAAAACTATGAGTCAAAACGACACTCGCGCTCAGCGTCAGCGTGAGCAAGACGAACGCCGGCTCTCAGTTCAACGCAACAACGCGTACTTCTCCTACGTCTCACCGACAACCAACAAATCAAATCTTCTACCAACAAATCAAGAAAGAGCGCGCTCTTGCTCTCCCGCTCTCTTAGCTCCGACAGAAGCCCCGCTACCTCCAACAACAACAGCTGGAGATATACCGACAGCCCGCTCTATCTCGTCATCGGCTGCACCCGCTCACGCTCTGACTGAGTCAGCGAAAGCAAAACCGCAAGCAATAAACGGTTCTGCTGCACTACCAGCAAAACAAAAAGAAAACGTAAACAAAAAAGCTGGGTCGACCTGGCAGACTGGAATGGACCGCTACATTACAATAAAGCGAAAGCTCAGCCCGGAAAACAGATTTGGAAAACAAGCCGAAAAATACACGCGACAACTCTACCTTGATCAACAATGTAGCCTCCGGAAATACCAACAGATTTGCCTTGCTGGCAGATACCGCTGAGGACGTGCCGCTGGGATCCGTTGATATCGAACCGAAGAAAACAAAGCCTCCGCCAATATACATCCGCGAGAAGAGCACAAGCGGTTTTGTAAATGCTTTGATTGGCCTTATTGGAAAAGATAGCTTTCATATAATTTCCCTCGTAAGAGGTACTATCAATGAAATCAAACTTCAAACGAAAACGGAGGACAACTACAGAAAAGTCACAAACTATCTTACCGAACAAAAAATAGGCTTCTACACCTACCAGCTTAAAACCAGCAAGGGCCTGCAAGTAGTACTGAAGGGCATTGAGTCTGATGTTACGCCCGAAGAGATAACTGAGGCGCTAAAGGAAAAGGGATTTTACGCCAAAAGCGTGTTCAATATCAAAAACAGAAACAGGCAGCCCCAACCACTCTTCAAGATTGAGCTTGAACCAGAAAACAAGTACACTTCGCCCGGTGTGCGTAGTCTGTGGAGATCTCCACGACTCCAAACACTATCAAACTAACAAAGAAAATGGATGCGAGAAAAAATGCAATAACTGTGGGGGCAATCACACAGCAAACTACAGAGGCTGTCCAATCTACAAAGAGCTGAAAATCCGTCTTCACAAAAGAATGAACACGGCGCGGACACACCAAGGAACAGCTACGCTGACACCATCAGAAACAAATCCTGAAGTACTTTTCTCGAAAGCAGCAAGTTTCGCTCCCTGGCCTACATCCAACACTAACAAGATAACATTTGCAAACGTTTTAAAATCCGGTATGACGCCTCCAACCCAAAATTCTCGAACCCCACATGAAGTGCACACAAAATTAGACACACAACAAAACTATAACCAAGCTGCGCAGCAGGAAACAAAAACTGAAACTATGATGCAAGCCCTACAAGAGAGCATGATGGAATTTATGACATTTATGAAGACCACCATTCAAGACATGATGCGTAATAAAATCCTTTTGATACAAATGCTTGTGGCCCAACAATCAAATAAATAATGGCTACCTTACGCATAGCTACGTGGAACGCCAATGGCGTTTCACAGCGCAAACTTGAGCTAGCTCAATTCCTACATGAGAAGCACATCGACGTAATGCTTCTTTCGGAAACTCATCTCACAAGCAAATACAATTTTCAAATAAGAGACTACCATTTCTATGGTACAAATCATCCCGACGGAAAAGCACACGGTGGCACCGCCATACTCATAAGGAACCGTATGAAGCACCACTTTTACAAAGAATTTGCGGAAAATCATCTTCAGGCCACATCTATCAACATTCAGCTGGAGGACAACACTCTCCTCACACTAGCGGCCGTATACTGCCCCCCCGTTTCACAGTATTAGAAGCTCAATTCCTGGATTTCTTCCAAGCACTAGGGCCACACTTTATTGCAGCAGGCGACTACAACGCTAAACATACACACTGGGGATCGCGACTTGTGAACCCAAAAGGAAAACAGCTTTATAAGACCATAATAAAAGCCACTAATAAACTTGACCATGTTTCCCCCGGGAGTCCTACATACTGGCCATCAGACCTCAATAAGCTGCCTGACCTGATCGACTTCGCAGTTACGAAAAATATTTCCCGCTGTTTGGTTAAAGCTGAATGTCTGCTGGATCTGTCATCTGATCACTCGCCTGTACTAATTCACCTCCGCCGGTACGCAGAAAACGTGAAGCCACCATACAGATTGACTTCTCACAAAACAAACTGGCTCAGGTATAAAAAATATATAAGTTCACACATTGAGCTAAGCCCAAAACTCAATACTGAATCTGATATAGAGAGCTGCACATGTGCATTGCAATCCATCCTTACTGCAGCAGCTCTTACTGCAACACCCAAAATAACAAATACTACAATTAATTCAAAAAAGACCAACGTACAAATCGAGCAACTCGTCCACATAAAACGACGCTTACGCAGAGAATGGCAATCTTCCAGATCCCCAACTGCAAAACAAAAGCTAAATGTAGCCACACGGAAACTGGCCAACGCTCTGAAACAAGAGGAGGAAGACGATCAGCGCCGATACATAGAGCAACTCTCACCAACAGGCACAAAACAAAAGTCACTGTGGCGAGCCCACTCAACTCTTCGCCCACCGACTGAAATCGTTTTGCCGATAAGGAATTCCGCAGGCGGATGGGACCGTAGAGATGCAGACAGAGCCACCACATTTGCCACTCACCTACAAAATGTGTTCACGCCAAACCAGGCTACTAGCACATTCGCGCTACCGTCCTCACCCGTAAACTGCCACCAGCTACACACCCCAATTGTGTTTCGTCCTAAAGAAGTAATTAAAATATTCAAAGACAGTCTCAGCCCGAAAAAATCCGCCGGCTGCGACCTTATAACACCGGAAATGATCATCCAGCTGCCACACTCTGCAGTGCGCTACATAACCAAGCTCTTTAATGCCATCACCAAACTTGGTTACTTTCCACAACGATGGAAGAAGTCGATTATCATAATGATTCCAAAGCCTGGTAAGGACCACACAGTCCTTTCATCTTACAGACCAACTCTCATGTATTTCGAAACTATTCGAAAAATGCCTGCTGATCCGATCGGTGATCCTGCTGATCATACAATTGAGGCTGGAGTCCCCCAAGGCAGCGTTCTTGGGCCAACCTTATACCTCATCTATACAGCCGACATCCCTACAAATAGTCGCTTAACGGTATCCACATTTGCTGACGATAAAGCTATCCTTAGCCGTTCAAGGTCCCCTATCCAAGCTACAGTACAGCTGGCAATGCACCTCATCGACGTTGAGAAGTGGCTCTCTGACTGGCGAATAAAAGTAAACGAGCAAAAATGCAAGCACGTGACGTTTTCGCTAAGCAGACAAGACTGCCCTCCGCTCTTATTGAACAACATACCACTCCCGAAACCAGGTGAGGTAGCGTACCTAGGAGTACCCTTGACAGAAGACTCACATGGCGCAGGCACATTGAAGCCAAAAAAACTCAACTGAAACTAAAAGCCAACAACTTACACTGGCTCATCAACTCAGGTTCTCCGCTCAGCCTAGATCACAAAGTCTTACTCTACAACTCTGTATTGAAACCTATCTGGCTCACAGTTATGGAGCAATGCCAGCAATAGCAATACTGACATCATACAGCGAGCACAATCAAAGATTCTGAGAACCATCACTGGGGCACCGTGGTACGTTCGGAGTGAAAACATCCAAAGAGACTTAAATATCCCATCAGTTACCAATGCAATCACGGAACTTATGGAAAAATACCATAGCAAGCTTTACACGCACCCCAACCACCTAGCGACCGTTCAGCAGCCGTTTCCGTCTCCGGCGAAAGGACCTACCAACCCAGCGAATAAATTATTAGGGCCGTTTAATCATATAACAGTTGGAAAATTAATAGAACTGTTCAAAAAATACATGTTATAGTTAAGATTTTTAAACCTTTTGTTAGTTCTTATAAAAGAAGATTCAATAAATAAAAGCAAAAAAAAAAAAAAAAAATTAATAAGTGCAAGTGATGTCTTCCACAAAGTGAATTAAAAAAATAATTTAAAGAAAATTTTTATATTGATTTGTAAGACAAAAAATTTACTATGTCACACCCGAATAACCTAGTTAGACTCCCCGTCTTAAACGCGCAACTCTCTCCATCCAACGCCAGTAGTCCAGGTCAACGCTATACCCTAGACATGAACAAGCTTAAAAACTGGAAAACCAGCATAGTAGTAGAAACATTGCAGGAGCAGATTCCCGCGTTCGCCAGGGTAATGAATCCACCTGCAAATTTTGTTGACGCGACTGACGAAACGATTAGACCGGACTTGAGACAAAACTTAAACGACCTCGATAAAGTGCCTGATGTAGTGAGGTGCTTACGAGAATTTTCTGGTAACCGAACCGAATTTAATTCATGGAGAAAATCAGTTCAGAGAGTATTGAGTGCCTACGAGGCAACGAGAGGCAGCCCCAAATATTTCGATATCCTGCATACCATAAAAAATAAAGTAATAGGTCACGCAGACAAGGTATTAGAATCTTATAATGAGCCGTTGGATTGGTCCGCCATATCCAGATGTCTGACCCTGCATTATGCAGATAAACGTGATTTAAACACTTTAGAGCATCAGATGACAATAATGATGCAAAATAGCCAAACGTTTGAAGAGTATTATCAGGAGATTTACAACCATCTCTCCTTGGTTCTTAACAAGGTAGTATGTATGGAACTGTCTATGGAATCAGAAAGGTTCTTGACTCAGTTCTATAGGGACCGGGCCCTGGATACCTTTGTTAGGGGTTTGAGAGGAGACTTACCTAAACTTCTGGGTATTAAAGAACCAAAAGATTTGCCCCAAGCACTACACTTGTGCCTGAAGCTTGAACGGATTTCCAACCCCACCACCTCGACCATTGGCACTTAAACCATTACCGAAACCATTACCAGAACCAATGGAGGTCGACCCTAGTATCCGTTCTAGGCAAATTAATTATATGAATAGGCCCAGGTTCGAAGTTGGTAAAAGGCCACCTGCTCCATACCAAGCAATAGGCGATAAAAAACCAAGACACTTTAACATCCAGACATATGACAACGAACAAATTGACATGACCGGAAAAGACTACTCTCAAATCCTAGAACAGGAAAACAAGAATACACAGATAGGAAAGAAGTATTAGTACCAGACCAGACGGAAGAAGAACCTGCAGACTTACATTTTTTAGAATTACCCGCTCCTCCTTGCCATACTTCGAAGCAAATGTAGGGGGCGGGGAGACTTTCAAAATTCTAATTGACGCGGGATCAAATAAAAATTATATTCAGCCTCGTTGGGTATCTAACCCAATACCCAATGAAAAACCATTCGAAGCAATCTCAGTAGGAGGTAGCATTAAAGTAGCCCACCATATAAAAGCTAATTTGTTTAACATTTCCGACGTTCCCATTAAATTTTTCTTTCTTCCCACACTGAAAACTTTTGATGCTATTCTAGAAAACGATAGCCTGAAAGAATCGCAAACTACTATTTACACCAATAAGAATCTAATGATGGTTAAAAACCGTGTTATATTACATATTAAGGAAAAGAAACTCGAGGCAGTGAACAGCATTTGTTTCCGTACCGACTATATGACTCCACCACAAATCAAGGAATTAAGATCTTTCCTTGGGTTATCCGGATATTACAGTTGGTTCATAAGGGACTACGCTAGACTCGCTAAGCTCCTGACTTCTCTTTTAAGAGGGGAAGATGGCCGTTTGTCCAAAAATCAATCCAAGGCTAAGACAATAGAACTTGATGAAGAACCTTTGCAAGCTTTCAGAAAACTAAAAAGTGCTTTGATCTCTAAAAAGGTCATACTTAGTTATCCTGACTTAGTATACCTTAATTGAAGGTATTTCAATTGACAACCGATGCCTCAAACTACGCTTTGGGAGCAGTGCTCTCGCAGGATGATAAGCCCATAACCTTCTTGTCCAGGACATGGACAAGAGCAGATACACACTATGCAGCCAACGAGAAAGAAATGCTGGCTATAGTATGGGGATTGAAGACTCTTAGGAACTATCTTTATGGTAAAACCAAGGTCAAGATCTATACCTATCACAAGCCCTTGACCCATTCCTTGAGTAATTGAAATGGTAATGCAAGAATCAAAAGGTGGAAGGCGACTTTGGAAGAATACGACTACGAGTTAGAATATAAAATTGGAAAAGCGAACATAGTAGCAGACGCTCTGTCACGAGCCCCTCCTAACCAGATCAATTCAGTAACTTCAACCCAACATAGTGCTGAGAGTTCAACTCACGATTTAGTTCCTAACATGGAAGTCCTCATAAACGTATTTAAAAACCAAATTTTTCTCTTTACTTCGAAGTCCGACCACTACAAGTTTCGTATCCCCTACCCTACTTTTCATATGGACGAGATTCACAGGGAACAATACCACAAACACGAATTAATAAAACTTCTCAAGACATACCTCAAACCATCTGTTATTAATGGCATACAAATCTTAGAGCCAATTATGGGTAAAATTCAATAAATATACCCAGTCCATTTTAAGAGGTATAGAATTCGTTTCACACAATCAAAGGTAACAGATTTAGCAAACGAGGCCGACCAAGTTGAGGAAATCTTAAAAGTTCATGATAGAGCTCATAAGGGTTCTCATGAAAATAAGCTTTAGCTGTCCGAAGGATTTTATTTTCTAAAAATGAAGTGGAAGATAGACACGATAGTTGGGCAATGCAAAATTTGCAAAGATTGAAAATTTGCAGACATCGCCCAAACCCGGAATTAAAACAGACACCGCTTCCGAATTACCCAGGTCATGTTATCCATATCGTCATCTACTTCACCGAGAAGATGCTAGTGTTGACTGCAACTGACAAATTTTCCAAATTGGCTCAAGCTCGAATAATTAAATCTAAAGCGGTGGAAGACATTCGACTCCCATTAAGAGACCTTGGGTTTTATTTCGGCGTTCCCAAGTACGTTGCGATTGACAACGAAAAAGCTCTCAATTCAGCCTCAATCATTTTTATGCTCAAAGATCAGCTTAACATTGAGGTTTTCCGAGTACCACCCTATAAGAGTACTGTCAATGGACAAATCGAGAGATTCCATTCTACACTCTCAGAAATAATGAAGTGTATTAAGAAGGATGGGGTTCTTAGGAATTTTGAAGAGCTGTTAGATAGAGCTGTGTTCGAGAGCAGAACACTTTAACATCATCCAACAGCGTATCAACCGTCATACGAGTGCCTCGCTTAAACGACTTACCGTATTATTAACGCTTGAGGACAAACGTCAAATAAAGAGGGAAAAGTTAATAAACATTAATTCAAGTCACCTAAAACCCGCTATTGCGCAAACAAATGTTCTACATGTAAAGTGCAATGCACTTGGCCAAAACGCTGAGCCATGACCACACGAGCGTCCGCTCCACCACACGACCATCCCACACACACCACACGAGCGTCCGTCCGCTCCACCACACGATCATCCCCTACACAAATAACAATAATGAACCTGCCCAAATTGCTGACCTAACGTCTGCGACACTTTCACGATTGTTCAGCAACGAGGCCTCTGGCGTGACCGACGACAGCGACAACGTTTTCTTAGGGCCATATTAGGGTACGATAATTTAGTCTTAAAATTATAATCAAATAAAACAGACGGTCTTTGACCGCTCAAATAAAAAAACATTTTATATTAATAATAATTAATCTGTTTTTTTAACTTATTTAACTGTTTATATAATATATACGCAATATATTGTTTATGCTGAAATCACGTCGGGGTAACCAGATGTTGAGCTAAAAAGATTTTTTAATTAGTTTTTTTCGAGCAACGAAATTTGATTTTTATGTAGTGATTTCGAACGATTATGGTTTATTTATTTTACGAAGTTTGGCATCGATGCATAACTCCTGAAAGCGAGATTTAATTGATTTAATTGCAGATCAAACAGCAGAACGCTAAGCCAAAGGTATAGGTGCGAGATTACTAGAGAGAGAGAGAGAGCGCGTGAGAGAGAAGAGCTTAGATGCTCACGCAACTGATCTTCATAGATAACGAAAGCTGAGTTGCAGTAGACTAATTGTGTTTAATTGGCAATACCTGAAGACATAAATTTAGGAGCTGCTGGCGGCTGCGAGATCCGACCACTTGCCAGCTGAATTTTTATATCGTACCATTTACCTTTTCGATCAGAAAAAAGTAAAAGATCATGTTGTCCCTGACGCCATATCTGGACTATCTCCAAGCGAAATAAATGCATTGGGCATGGTCCCTATGGTAGACCCGAGTACCGACGCTTTTCAATAGAACACATACACTATAATAAAAGTTAAATTTACGAATAGCCAAGATATATTTCCGGAAATTAAATAAGATACATATTTGTACATTCGTACAGGCGGAAACGAGTTTTACGATAAACAGTTCTGGCAACTCTGGGCTCTGGAAACATTTAGAGCATAAGTGCTTCGACAGGCATACGATACTGTTACATCCTCCTATTAGAGATTACGTTATCTCCAGCTCCAGATTTCCGCACCTTAGTAGGCTGTGAGCTCTTACCAGGAAATCCATGCCTTGCAGGATTCCACCAGTTACCCTTTCCAGTATCATGAAAGATATTGTGAACGACCTTCCCTCAAAACGGATTTTTTCCTCGAACATTCCGATCGTCTTTTGTCTGGATCCATTGGCGAGCGTAATCTATGTCTTGGTTCCGGTCCACTTGCCCTGCTCCCTTAGATCTTGGTACTGGATTTAGCTTATCACACTTCGTGATGCTCCTGTGTCTTTAACTCCCTTTGCCGCTTGTTCTCCGATCCAGCCACTATCTGAAATCTATCGCAGTTCAAATGTTCCCCTGGGGCTTTACGTCCATCTATGGGTGAGCATTGTCTATGGAATCGACCGTTTGTATGACCTGCTCGGAGCCTAGCCTATTTCATGTTCGTAAAGATCCGTAAATATAGGAAGAACCGAAAGTACCTATTTTGCAAGCGGATAATTTAGCCCTTATTTGAATATACATCCAGGCTAATATTCGTCGTGCCTACGATCGCAATGTGCGCCAATATAACCTGCGCTCGAAACTCATTTCAACAGGATACATTTCGTCGAAATTTTGCCCAAAGCAAACTAGCGCAGAATTTCAAAATTAGGCCGACAATTTGTAATGTTCCGAAATAAAAAGAAACTTAGAAATTCTTATTGTAAGCATGAGAATTTACAAGGAAAAGAGGTATGAACGTACCATGCGAAATACATTCGAAACTAATTACAACACGGAGATAGTTTTCTAACTTTCCAATAAAAGCACAGCTATTTTATTGGAATTTGGTCGCAATTAATGCCCACGCGGCTACAGTCTCATTCTTTTTCACAACCAGAAAAAAGTACTGCTAGATCTTTGTGCAAGTCCTCTTAATAGAGCTCAAGGTTACACCTAGTGACTAGCATTGCCCGATCTGTGCAAATAGATATCACGTGATCTGTTCCCGCATTCGAATGAAAACCTCCTCGGAGCGAAACAGGCAGCCAAACTCCCAATAATTTTCCTTAAACGGTATGTAGCCGTCTTGCTCTAGTACCCCAAATAAAAGCCCATTGCTGGAGGGCTATTCAACGCTGGATCTGTAAAAGCCAAGTGTAATGTAATGAAATTTCATATTGTCGCAGCCTAGTCGACAAGGACGTACTTAAAGAAGCAGAAAAAATTGTAAAGATTATTCGAAGGCTGAATGAAAAAAAAATATATAAAAAAAAGCAAGTAACCGAAGTTCAAATCCTAAAAGAGCCCGTAACGAAAAAAAAAACTTTTTACATTACCTTATTATTAGAAACATTCCTAAAGTTTATTTTAGGGTTTGGAAAAACAAATAACTAACTATAATCATTAAGACTATGACAAGACAAAGACATTTTAATACTCTTACCCGAAAGAGATAAGGCACCATGGATTCCATCCGCCATTATTCCTAACTTAGTAGAAGCGAGTGTCGAGAATTAGTTATACCTCTCGGCTTCGCATTCTTAGTCAACTATAACTCAAATTACCGCACAAAATAACAACCATTATTATTAATAGTATATTTGTAATTCTAGTTTAATACAAATTATTTAGTTTGGTTCTTCTAATTATACCCGTTACTCGTAGAGTAAAAGGGTATACAAGATTTGTTGAAGAGTATGTAACAGGCAGAATGAAGCGCTTCCGACCAGATAAAGTATATGAAGTAAACCAGTTATTATTTGATTTATTTATTTTTTATTTGTATTACGTAGTTTATTAGAGCCAACTGCTCTTAATTCTGGTCAATTACGAACTGAATACAGATTAAATTTATTCAGGCCGCCAAGTCTTCAGTTGGAGGCAGCGGTCTCAGCAGAGCGCCTAGTCAGCGCCTCGTGCTGTCTGGAGCTTCATGCCTTCGATGGTCACTCAGCGCGCACATGCCCGTTTTACGCTGGCCCTTGCACATCGCTTTCGCTAAAGCGAAATGCGTTAATGGACTGGCTCAGTGTAGTCGTTGTTATTGTTGGCGCATCTGGTCGGCGGGTCGTTGCACCCCTCTGACTTGCTCGTGCTAACTCCTCCCCGTTTTAAGATGAAGTCGTCCCCGGATTCTATGGTCTTAGATGGTTGTTGCCGTTTGGCTCTCAGACGGTAATAAGAAGAATGATGACCAGGGTTATTGAGACTGTGGAGGAGACAGAGAAAAAGATCCTGGTGTTGCCTGGTGGCAATCGGTATTGAAGGTGGCTGATGTGCTGCAGATTTTTAACGCTCATCCCGTGAATCGATGACAGACTAAGGCGCTCTAGATGCCTCAGAACGTTTTCTAGAACCATGGCTGAAACTGCGCCTTTCTTCTTTGATATTCCGATATTGTTGACGTAAAGGGTGCCGTTCATTTTAATTTTGTCGGTATACGATACCAGATAAGTTCCTGATATTATCTCGCTTATTCCCTTTCGTCGGTGATATTTATGGTTTCATCGTTGGTGATGAGCATTCCCTCGTCGATCATGGTGACCGGGTCCTAACGTCCAGGCTGGGTGTTGCAATGGGCGACCATGAGAGAGATGAGTTACTGTGCGCAGGTTGGCGCTTTTGATCTTCTGCAGAAGATCAACGTACCCGCTGATACGTTGCAGTTCTTGACGGCGAAGGTTTCCGCCCCGCAATCCGCTTCTATGCTAACGTCCTCGAAATCTAAGATTTTATTTTCATGTTGTACTGAAAATATTATTTTTTTCTACAAGTTAACAAAGGCTTCGGAAATTGAATTAAAGAATACAATAGGTCTCGATTTTGAAAAGTTTTTATGATTTTTATAAGAAGTATGACTTATCATTGAATAAATGGATCAGACACTTTTGTTCTATTTTTGTATGACCATGAATTAACGTGACTTCAAGTGGTGTTTCCACCGGATTGATGTGTTTTAAATGTGATAGAGGTTTTATGTAATTTTTGGAGGCTCCTGTATCCAACAGTAACCTAATTTCCCGCCCCGCTATCATACGAATTATGTACGGGAGCAGAAACGTTCCCCTAAAAAATGACATGGTTCGGAATCGGAAAACGTGTTATCTGCCTCGATTTCCGCTGTTTCGTAGGATGACTTTACCATATACTCCTGGTTATTTGACAGCTCTGGAGTCGTATGGTTCAACCATTGACGACTGCGAGCTGTCTACTCGCCAGTCTACTGTCTACTGGCCTAGGTTTTGCGTATAGCCTTTTCGAGGATTATTTGATTCATTGTTCTATGGCGTTTGGCCTTCAGTTTTTAGAAAATTGAGAGCCTTTAGCTTGATTACTAGTGCCTGGTGCATTATTGTTTTGGTTTCTCTGGTACTTGTAGGGGGACGTCGTCCTCGAGAAATAAGTGGCAGGCTGTATTGAATTGGGAAATTCTCACGGCGCAGAGCGAAAGTTGAAAAAACACCACCCAGGGGTCGAAGAAGAAGCACGAAGAAGCGGGGATGTCGTGGGCATATGTTCTGATGTATTCAGTTGTATTCATGAGACTAAACTCGAGCTTAAACTAGAGCGGTGCTCTTAACCGCTTTACTTCGCTAAAGCGGTCTCGGGTGATCGACGGCGGTCGACCGCGGAGTTTGGAGAGCGCGAGCTCGGATGAGAGCGAGAGCGTAAGTGCGGGAAAGAGGGGTGAGCGCGGACGAGAGCGAAAGCTCTGTGCGCAGAGGCGATACAGGCGATACACATTAACATTCCGCCCCCCTTGCAATCACCCGGGTTGCAACATGGTCCTTGCTATGGCTGGTGGCAGGAAGCCTGTCTGCATCACTCGCGGATACAGGTCCGCTCCCAGGACCACGGAGATCGTACCGGGTAGGTAAAAACGCTCGTCGGTCAAGGTAATGTCCCGGAAGTGGGCCCGCACTGTCTAGCTCAGCTCCCGGATTGGAGTGCGAATGCGCACGTAGGGCTCGACCTTGAAAACCAGATAGAACCGGACGCTGCTGTCCCGTTTGGGCTTATGAGCCGAGCCGGCAAATCTGCTCATCCCCAACTCTGGTAGTTGGCAGTCTGAACGCTGTCGCCAGCGACGCGTCGGCGGGAAGCGCCGGGCGATTGCCGACGAGCGGCTCCACGCCGTGAAGCGGCGAACGAGAGCCGAGGAGCGGCTGGGGGCCACCGTGGAGTGGCGGACGAGGGGCGTCTGAAGAGTTCCGCGGGCTGTGGCTCTGCGACCGGCGCGTCTCCTGACGCGACTGGCGCTCGAAGAGGTGCAGCAGCGTGTGATGATCCTGACCGCACGTTTTGCAGCAGTCCCCTCGCCGACACGTTCCGTCGGAGTGCTCGTGGGCCAGACAGCGGGGGCAGTACCGATTGGCGAGGACAGCCCGTAGCCGGTTCTCGGCACTCAAGCGCAGAAATCGGGGGCATTTCCGTAACGGGTGGATCCCACTGCAGACTCGGCAACGGTAGGAGTTGGTACCTCGAGCACATCTGCTTTCCATTGCTGTGGCGCTGCGCGGACGTGGAGACATCGTGCTTGATATGAGTGGAGGAATAGGACGGAGAGAGATGCGGAAGTCAGTACTGGTAAAACTACGAATTGGACTAACTACAAAACAGCACAGTGACGAGGAACATTGGAGTGGACAGGCTACTGATTATTGAGGGCCTTTTGCTATGGGACGTTTGATGAGCCCCGGCGATTGGACGGAAGGTTGTCTCTAGAGGTAGGGAGTCTCCTAGTAGGGACTCGCCACTTGTACTCTTCCTTCCATCGCAGACGAAATTGCTGAGGGACAGCCTTCAGGTGTTGCCAACGGTTTGTGATCTCCCTTTATCTCGGGTTCAACCGGTGCGAGAAGGGGGCCTCCAACAAGAAAGTGTCCAGGTGTAAGTGCCAACAGGTCCGCGGGGTCTTCGGACATTGTCGCGAGCGAACGCGAATTCAAGCACGCTTCGATCCCAGCCAAAAGCGTGGACAACTCTTCGAATGTGTATTTACGCGTGGCCGTAGTCTTGTAAAACAGAGTCTTTAAACTCTTGACGCCGGCCTCCCACAAGCCTCCCATGTGGGGGTCCCCCGGAGGAATGAATTCCCAAAGCAGCGGCTGGTGACTAAAGGCACCCGTCACAGGCCTTTTGTGTGCTTGGACAAAATCGCGGGAGAGTTGGGCCGCCGCACCCACAAATGTCTTTCCATTGTCCGACTGAACTTGACGGGGCATCGTCTTCGGAATACAAAACGGGCCTTAGTGGTGAAGCACACAAACACCAACACATACCCCTTTGTAATAAGGCAGGCTCGTCCGGTGTAGTTTTTGATGTCGAAGGGTCCGGCATAGTCCATATCGGTATGGGTGAAGGGACGCGAGAAGGACGTCCGTTCCTTGGGTAACCTTCCCATGAGTTGAGTTTGCAACTTCTTTTTGTGAATGACGCATACCTTGCACGAATAGATAACGGACTTGACCAAATTCCTCGCCTTCGGAATCCAAAATTTGGAACGGAGCAGACGGATCACCGCCGTGCAGCGTTATGCGATGAGTTTAATGGACGAGGAGTCAAGACAGATGGCAGCTTTACGGAAGGATTACCGGATGCCGTTCGTCATATTGGAGAAGTTCGGAGGCTGTAACCCGGCCGCAAGCTCTCATGAGCCCTTGAGAATAGAGAAACCGGTTTAAGTTTTAAACAGGACTGAATGCAGGCACCGGCCGCATTTGGCTTAAACAGCCAATCTCAAGGGTGAAATGCCTGCGATGCGTGACGGAAATTAGGAGACGCTCGGCCGACGAAATCTCAGTAGACGTCAAGCCTTGATATTTCGCGCGCGCTGTATAAAGCGACGAACGTAAGCGAGGACTCGCAACGCCTTGTCGAGGGTGGAAATACGCTCAAGAATATCTTCCGGGCGGGCCTTCGGAACATGGACCTTGACTGTTCGCTTCTCGAGTTCCGTTTCGGGGGAGTCATTGGCTAGAGTGGGCCACTCGCAACGCGGCCCTTGCAACCAGGCAGGACCATGCCACCACAGCCGACTGTCCGCGAGGTATTGAAGCCCTACCCCCCGGCTAGCGAGATCCGCCGGATTATACTCGGAGCGGACATGTGCCCATTTCTTGACCTCCGGGAACTTCGTGATCCTTGTGTCCCGATTAGCCACGAATGTTGTCCAATGACACGCCGGCCTGTGCAACCAGGCGAGAACAATAGTTGAATCCGACCAGCAATAGAGGGCGGACGCAGGCTCGGGCATCTTCGGAAGAGTGGCGTTGGCCATCTCGGACAATAGAACGGCTCCGCAAAACTCCAGCCGCGGGAGCGACACCGTCTTTACTGGGGCCACCCGTGTCTTTGCCGTTAGCAAATTCACCGCTACCGTGGACCCGACCTCAACTCGGACATAAATGGCGGCGCCATACGCCTTTTGCGAGGCGTCACAGAACCCTTGATGTTCAAGTGTGGTCGGAATGCGACCCAGCGGGGAATGCGGATCTGATCGAGCGCCGAGTAATTTTCCCGGAAGTCAACCCATCTCTTGCTGAATTCTTGAGGGAGGACTTCTTACCAGCCTAGATCCTGGAGCCAAATGTCCTGCATAATCATCTTTGCTCGGACAATGAAGGGGGCTAGCCAGCCGGCTGGATCGAATAACTTGGGAATTTGGGAAAGGACTTGACGCTTCTAGAACGACGACCCCGAGGTCAATTCTGGAGGAGTAAAGAAAAACTCATCAGACGTCGCCTTCCACCACACGCCGAAAGTCTTGGCCGTGCTCTCTGCGTCGATTTCAAGAAAATCAGCCCGCAGAAGTTGGTCAGTCTGGATGTCTGCCAAAACCGCCTTGCTATTGGACGTCCACTTCCTATGTGGAAACCCCGCTGAACCCAGGGCCCCCTGGAGCTCTCGAATAGCTGCTTGCACCTCCGTCCATGAGTCTGCACCAGCGAGCAAGTCGTCGGATAATCTGACTCGCCTGCGGATACCTCGACTCTTCGTCTTCGGCGAGTTATTGTAGGACCCGTATCGCCAGGAATGGAGCACAATTGATCCCAAAGGTGACCGCCTTTAGTTCGTTGCCGCGGATTTCCCCATCGGAATTGCGAAACAAAATGCGCTGGAGAGGAGTATGCTTGGGGTCTACCCAAATCTGCCGGTACATCTTCTAGATGTCGACATAAAGACGAACTTAAAGTATCGCCACTTTAGAATTTGAATAGTTAGGTCGGACTGTAAGGCCGGACCCGCGTAAAGGATGTCATTCAGACAGGTCCCGTTTGCGGAAGGGCTACAAGCATTGGAAACTACCCTACATGATGTGGAAGATAGTACGTGGCGGAACTGCTCGTCGTAGAAACCTCGGCCATGTGACCTAAGTCAAGGTATTCTTGGATCACAGCGTCATACTGGGCTTTGAGTAAGGGATCCCTTTTCAGCGGCTGCTCTTTGCGGAGGACCTGAGCCAGAGCAAAGGATCGTGAAGATGCTAGCTCGGAACCCTTGTGCTCGGGGTCGCGCAAGGGGGTTTTTACAAAATGATGTTCGCGAACCGAATCAGACTCGGAGACGGTCTGTGTGGACACTTCCTCCACCTCCCAGAATTTGATGAGGAGCTGGTCCAGCGAGTCCTCGAGGGCGCAGGTAACTCGCGTGGAGAAGGCGGACACCCTCCGGGGGTCTTCCGAATGAACTGGGCCTGTCAACACCCAACCAAAAATGGGTTCCTGGCCGCAAAGAGATCCAAAAAAGTTAATTTTGCAGTTGCCGAGGGGGATGTCCGGAAGATCCTTAAGAGAATCTTGTAGGATTGGATACGAGGGCATATTTCCGGCCAGGTGCGGAAGAACATAGACTGCGGTCTCTAACTGTATCCCAGGTCTGGAGTGCGATCGAATCGAAAAATTACACACCTTAGTGAGTTCACCCGTCAAGGTTTGGTTTAGGGCAGACACTTGGGCCTGGATAGCCTTAAAAGGAAGTCTGATTAAGTTGAACAGCCGTTCTGTAATGAAGGTTGCTTCGGGCCCAGGGTCAATCAGGGCTCGCGCTTGGAAGTTGCACCCCGGATGGCACACGTTAATGAGGGCAGTGCCCAGTAGAACGACTCTTGAACCGAAAGCGAAGCATACTTGCACATCTGAGGGATCATCTGAGGCGCCCGTGAGTTCTGGAATAGGTGCGGGCCGAGTCCTGGCTGTCGCAGTGGAACTTGGAGCGGTTGCAAATGGATTACCGCGGTGCAGGAGGTTGTGATGCCGGCTGTGGCATGTGAAGCAGCTGTAAGCACTAGTGCAATCACGTTGCTGGTGCCCTCGTGCGAAACAGTTCGAGCAGAGCTGCCTTCTCCTGATGTAGTCGGAGCGACCATATACATCTATTTCGAGGAACCGTGGACATAATCAAATAGGGTGGTTTTCCCTGAAACAGAGATCACACCCCTTGGGGGCTGAAGCCACCCTGGTCTCGTATGAGCTGAGTCTGTGCGGTGGGGCTGTCGCAGTTGCCGATCTCGGCGGAAATTGCACCAAAACGCCACCTGACTTGAGCAACGGGTGCCTCGGAAGAAGCGGTCACACTAATGCTCTTGGCGCGACAAGTTTGTCGTCGCCGAAAGAAGTGTCGAATTACGTGAACAGCCAAATGGCATGCGGCCGCTGAAGCCGGTTGAAACAACTGGGTTATTTTAGAACGGCGAAAAAGCCCAAAAAAAAGGGTCCAGAAATACGCGCGCTCGGGACGCCACCGAAGAAAATTCGGTCAGAAAACTTCAACGGCCGACTGCTGCTGCGGGCGGATGGTGCCCTATGCGGAATGGACAACAGCGTTGGGAACGGGAGTGTAGGCAAGAAGATCCGAGATCTCGATGTCGTCGGACATGAATATGTAAATACAAATATTAATATTTCGTTGCTCGGACGTTGAGCTTTCTTATATTTTGTTGGGTCAGAAAACCAAATTAGGCTCCGAAAATAATTAATTAATAATTCAGAAAATATTAGTTGCAAAAATTCACTTATTCTCCAACTTAATAATTGCGAAGCCGGAACGGTGGAATTAAAACCTTGGCTGTTATGCCGTCGGCAAGCAGTGTGTGCGTAAGGGACGCAAGAGAGAGGGAGAACAAACAACAACAACACCGCGGCCTCCGCAGCGGTTAAATCGAAACTTTGGACAAAAATCAATCAATCAATAATAATGTTTTTGTTGTTGTCCCGCTTTTTAATTCGCGGTCCCCCCCTTATGGATTTGTAATAATGTTGTTTTTGTCTCGCTTTTAATCTGTATTTATATTAATTCGTAATTTAATAATTTCGTAGCGGAGGTTAGTTCCTGGAAAATGGCATATAATATACGTATATGGTTCGGATATATGACCATGCATGCATATGTAAAGGCACAGTAAAGCGTCGAGAAGTGGACTGTATTTGGATGTATTGAATGTCTGTAAAAGGACAGAAAAATTATGTGGCAAATAAATGGCACACACCAAGTTGAGAAAAAAAAATAAAGCAAACGCGGTGGACTGTCCGGCGAACAAGGAAATTCCCGAACACAGTGCATACCAGTTGGCCGATATTAATTATGCCTTTTTTCTCACCACACAATTTCACTTTTCACTTTGCAAATTCGCGGAGTTAGAATTGCGTCGACATATAATTGTGTACATATGTACATACGTATGTGCCAGGATGTATGGAATGAATATATATGTAACTATGTATGATGTATAAGCATATGAGAAAGCATATGAAGATATGTATGATGTATGAACATATGACCATATGTATGTATGTATATCCAATCCCGTTTGCTCATTGATGTACGAAAAACGAACGGGACGAAGCGAAGACGGATTGAAAAGAAAAATGTCGATCGATGAGGATGGAATTGACACGGAAAATAGTCTTACAGCAGTGCGACCGAAATTGAAGGTTCGGAGCCGAAATTGTAACCGGCAGTGAGAAACTTTAAGAAGGCTTGTAAGATTTTTCTTCTTAAGTTTTAGTAAAGCTTTTAACGAACCAGGCTCGTTCATTGCAAGACTCTGCCCGTTGAGCCACGGCCAATGCTGATGGCAAATCTTTGCCTAGAGAATCTATTATTTAAGATAGCGGAAGTATTTGTGTCATAAGACAGCAAAGTCTTACTAATAATAAGAGTTAGCTGACGCATAGTAACCATTTGCTGCTGGGTTACCTCGATTGGAGTTTGTTCTGCATGCGCATATCTAGCTATTATAGCATCGAAATGTAGTACTGTATAATGTGAAGTAAGCATTACTCACGTGGGGCCTATTACCGTGTAACGTATGGTTCCTACGGCCTGGTAGGTTCTAGAACTACCCAAATATGGTTTGTAGATTTCGTAGGCGTTAACTGCTGCGGTTCGCCATACCATACTCATATTGTTTGCCGTCAAAAATTGATATGGACTTTACCAGGTCTAGCGGTTCATTACAAGGGATAGCTGAGTTGTGTGGTATTTGCTCGTATACTATTAAGGGTCCACCCTCATTTATTCTATGCCTATTTTCAACCTCTTCAAGCTTGTCTGAGAATATTTTTTGTTGGTGTTCTAGTGTGCCATTTACGGCCGCTTCGGTGAGTCTAATTACATCTTTATTACTAATGGTACCTGAGGTTTTTGCCTGTTCTTGTGTTGGTGCTGCCTCTTGGTGGTGGTCCCGAGGTTTATTTTAGAATTCTTGATTGTTAACCATTTTTACTTTGTCAGTAAAGCGGTCCATTAAGTTTTTTAATTTTATATATTCGTCGGTCTCAGTACCGTCAATGTTACCCCCTTGCTGGTTACTATTTCTTATGTCTATATAGCTCTGTATTAAGTCGTCGTCACTGTCGTTGTTTTCCTTACTGTTTCTATACAATGATACGTTTGTTATTTTTTTTTTTATAATTTGTATGAGAAAGGATTACTTTTTAGGAAAGATTTTAATTATTATTATTCTTTTGAAATTTGTAAATAAAAATCACTATACTTAAACTTTTAATTACAATCACTCTTTTTAATTTGCTTTATTTCATTATAATTATTATGTGTATTTTTTTCAAAAAATGGCACACATGTCTGGTTGACGTTAAAAAAGGAAAATTGAAAATAAAGATCTCACTTCACTGATGTTGTGCAGTGCGTGAGTCCGAAGCGTTTTTTAAAGATAACCCGATCACGAGACCTTGATTACTAGATCTTTTTATTACGGATTTTACTTTATTGCGTCACTTAAGTATGTTGGGCGCCATTTAAGCCAGTTAAGTTATTATTTGCATTATTTATTTGTTGTAGTTCATTAGAGCCAACTGCTCTTAATTCAGGTCAATTACGAACTAACTACAAATTAAATTTATTCAGGCCCCCAAGTCTTTGGTTGGTCAGCGGTCCCAGCCTCGTGCCGTCTGGAGCTTCATGCCTTCGACGGTCACTTAGCGCCCACATGCCCGCCTCACATTACGCTGGCCCTTGCATATCGCTTTCGCTCGGGGCGAAAATAATGTGTATACGCGTAGTCGCTATTTACTTCTTCTCCATGTTTCTTCTGCTATAATGCATGTTCCTATTTATTGTCAATGTGTGAGGATGAATAGATGAATTATCTATAAACGGGACTTTGCTAGAATGAGAGCGATAGAGCTGTTGCTGAACGTGGCCACTTGCGCTGCTTGGTTAGAGTGGGAAAGCGACATAAAGAAAAGGGAATTCCAAAAATTGATAAGAGAAAAAGCAGTCTGCACAAAACTGCACATTATTCGTGGAGAAGCCAAAGTAGACGCAAGTGGACTCGTTAAATGCGCACAGCTTTACAAGTTGCGTAGTGTAGATCATTATGAGGGACGCCGATATGAACGGACGGACGGTCCTGACATTAATAACCCGACATGCACAAAGCACATGCTCATCAATCAATAAATACATATAGATAAATAAAGAAATCAACTTTATTATGAAGATGGTAGCAGAGCTACCACTCTACCACATTATTATGAACATGGTTGATAAAATTAATCCAAGGTCTTTAACTAAATTCAAGTTTGACAAAAATAAATGCTGTTCAAGTGAAGCCAAGTGAAGCGACAAAAAGCAAAAGTGTAAAAAATATAGAAAAACAATATCAAAATTGGGAACTGTTAAAAAATAATAATGCCAAAAGAAGAAATATTAAACAAAAAAGCGAATACACATTAAAAACATAAACTAGTCGAAGCCAGCAGATTAAAAGTCAAACAAAAGAGAACGCTATAGTCAAGTTGCCCGACTATCTTATACCCGTTACTCAGCTAGTGGAAGTGCGATGGCGAAATTTCAGCACTGACAGTTTTTTGCGGATTGTGGGCGTTAGATTGGGTTAGATGTACCATATACTAAAACGAAAAAATGCGGCTTGTTAAAAGCGTTACCAACAAGTTACAGTTATATTGTAGACTTCTTAGATGTTATTCCAGAAGCACAACGACCGGTAGAGTATGTAAAATCAAAAGTGAAACAAAAAAATTTGAACTGATGTTCAGTGGAGAGACGATAGCACGTAAGCACATTTAACACCAAAACTAAAACAGACTGCTATGTGTGTGGCATCTGGCATGCTGAACCAAATGCGAGAGGCGAAAACAATAAGAATGATAATAAGCGAAACAATAATAAAATATAATAACAGCGAAAGTAGCAACGAAGCTAAAGTAAATCCGATTATGGCAAACAATTACAAGCAACCAAGATTGGAAATGTACAAACATATTTTAGAACATACAACAAAGAAAATTTACATATACATAGTGAAAGGCATACAACAAAATTTGCTAAGCATATCAAAGATAACTGAAAATGTACAGTCGTAGCCAGAAATAATGATACAAAAATCTATAACAAAAAAATAGAGTTGTTGTCAGTTGCAAATAGTTTATATTTTTTAAAAAGCTTCATGCAAAAAAATAAAACAAATGAAATATAAACAAATTTAATTAAATTAGCTGAAAAAGGAAAATGGGAACTAGGCAACGTAAGTTTTCAATATTTTAATAGAATTTTTAAGAATATAATGCTAGATAGTCTGCCTGATAAAATCGAGAATACAGAAATAAAATGTGCGAATTGTATACAACGTAAAATGTGAAAGAACCAAGAGAACAAGAGAAAGAAAACTAAGGAAACATGTTGCAGTTGGATAATAGGGCCTTATCGATAGGTAGAACGATAGGGTTCATTTTGGTGGCGCGCCCTGTGGGAATCCCGTTAGGCGATCAGGTTGTTCGCTCCCAGTTCGCTCCGGGATTTCTCGTAAATGGCCTGGATTATGACCAAGAAGAGGATTGGGAATATGGCGGGGAGCATAAAATGCATATCATAGCTCAATTGCAGCCATACTATCGAACCATTAAGTTGCAGCTCGGGCAACTTTAATTATACCCGTTACTCGTAGAGTAAAAGGGTTCGTTGAAAAGTTTGTAACAGGCAGAAGGAAGCGTTTCCGACCATATAAAGTATATATATTCTTGATCTGGATCAGTAGCCAAGTCGATCTGGCCATGTTTGTCTGTCCGTATGAACGTCGAGATCTCAGGAACTACAAAAGCTAGAAAGTTGAGACTCCAGGGACATAGACGCAGCGCAAGTTTGTCGATTCTTGTTGCCACGCCCACTCTATACCGCCTAAAACTGGCACGCCCACACTTTTGAAAAAGGTTTTGATATTTTTTCATTTTTGTATTAGTCTAGTAAATTTCTATCGATTTGTTTTTTTTTTTTTTTGTTTACGCGCGTAAAACTTTTTTCCACGCCCACTCTACCGCCCAGAAATGCCACGCCCACTTTTGAAAAATGTTTTGATATTTTTGTATTGGATTTGTAAATTTCTATCGATTTGCCAAAAAACTTTTTGCCACGCCCACTCTAACGCCCACAAGCCGCCAAAAACTGTCAGTGTTAAAGACTCTCCTTCGCACTTCCACTAGCTGAGTAGGGTATCAGATAGTCGGGAAACTCGACTATAGCTTTCTTTCTTGTTTTTTTATCTGTGTGTGAAATTAATAAACAGTGAGTTTAAAAGTTTATTTTCGCGCAAAGATATTTATTTCTATATTGGTCCCTAAAATAACCAGGGTGCCTAAATTTACTTTTTGATAGTCGGAAAAACCTAGCGCTGAAATATATATTTAAATTAGGATTAGTTTTCTTTTAAATGTTTACCTCGATTTTGTCAATCAATCCGGAGTCAAGCGGGAACCCGAACTGTTGTCGTCGTGCCATTAAGCTGCCGCCAAATTTTGGGTCGCGCAAAGATAGTTGGCTTCCTAGACGTTTCGTTTTGACCGGTCCGAAAGCAGTCGACGATCAAGGGTCATTGATTGATAAAGAGGGATTGATAAGAAAATGTGATTAATGTAAGAAATAGTCCATAATTATGTTAGTGTTTATTAAAAAGAGAACTTAAAAGAATGGTTGAGTGAGTGTTGAGTAGAGGTTGAGTAGACGTTCACAACATCTGCGGCCACCAGAACTTAAGGTTTTCATTGTACATTTAAAATAAATGCATTTGTGTGTGGTACGGGTTAAACTCCGCCCTGGGAAAAGCCTGAGCTAGCGGCACGGCCACTAAGGAAGGAAAGCAGTTCGTAACAAAAAAAATTAATACATACAGATTTAAACGGACCACACAGCTCAATAGGTTATTGTGAAGAAAAATATTTTTTGACATTTGTTGACGACTTTAGTAAATGTGGGAGAATCTATTGTATTAAAAAAAAAGTTCTGAAACTGCGAGCTGCTTAAAATAATATGTAAATTATGTTAAAAATCAGTTCACTAAACAAGTAAAACAAATTCAATGCGATAACAGTAAAGAATATAAATTATAATAAGACTGTTTTATTTAGCAAGTATCTTTATTTGTTTTTATTTCTGGTATGTAAGAACCTTTGGAGAACAAATTTAAATCTGAAACTTAGGGCAAGCTTCATCGGACCACGAAGCCGCCGCTGCCGCTGGAATGTCGGCTGAATGCTGCGTTTCGGGATTCGGCTGCAACTTTGTCGCGCCGGCATCCGCCGCAGCAGCGTTCTCTGCAAACTCAAGCTTGCGCGTTTTAACTCCTCCCCTACTAGTTTGAAACGCGTCTTCGGGTCTCATTCTGCGCTGGTATAATTTTCAGACCAGTAGAGTGCCCAAGAGAAGTAGGAATAGGGCGATGAGTGCCAAGCCGCCATATGATCGTGAAGATAATCCTGTTCTAAGATTCCCGATATGGCGGAGATTCTTCATGGTTAGATCATGTAGAAATGGGTGGCTCAGATGTTCTATGAAAAGGGTGACGTTGACCACGGCTGACGTGGATACAGCAGGTTTCTTCTTCAGGATGCCTCGGTGGTTCACGTAACGGGTGCCATTTAGTGAGACGTAATCGTCGTAAGTCGCGAGGAAAGTTCCCGCGATTATCTCTTTGTGCCCAGTGCTGTCCACTACATTCATGGTCGCGTTGATTATTACTGCAATGCCCTCTCCAATTAATATCACGGGCGCCAGATGACACATGTGGCACATTGTGCGACGGTTCCAGATACCAGTTCTTGGGCGTATGAAGTATTTTGTAGTCTTCTGCAGAAAGTGGTGCTCACAGTAGCAGCGCAGTCACGTACAGCGAAGGTCTTTGTTCCGCAGTCGGCCACCGTATTACCCTCTTCTAGATCTAATATTATGTTATTATGCTGGACAGGAAGGATATCTATTTTTTTTACAGCTTCACAGAGGTTTGGGATATTTGATCAGAAAGAACAATAATTCAGAATTTTGAAAAGCTTATATATGGGAGACCTCTAAAAGGTCGGTTATACTACTATTGGTGAGTTGTTAATTTAGAAATTCTTTAATGTCGATGCTCTCTAGTATAAGAGGGCTGGTTAAATTTACTTTTGCAAGGGTAACAGTGAGGATTAAGTCCTCAAGGTTTGTAATTATCATTCTATTCTTTGCCAAAATAGTTGCATAAAAATGTTTGACCTCTGCATCTGGTTTCAAAATTTCATTGAGGGCCCTTGAAACGTCATTCAGTCTTGCTTGGAATTTAGTGTTGATTTCTATCTGCTTGCTTTCGGATTCTATTAACTGACTTTGTTTGAATTTTATTTGTTCCCAGTCATCAAAATGTGGGGTTCCTGCAATTGCCTTAAGGGCACTACCTATCATGTTAATGCTACGTGCTTGTAGTTATTAAGGTGGCTATGTGCTTAACCTAAAAAAAATGTAATTAGTTAAAAATGTCAGAAACCTACTTTAGATTGTCCTTATGGACCACCCTCCCTTTAATAAGAACCGTCGTACCTAGGTCTGCTTCCACCATAGCTATATATTTTATATTTTATATTTATATATTTATTAATATATACAGCTGCGAAAAAAAAATAGCACCACTTGCCCAGTAAAACTTTGAATAAGTCTCCTACCTACAATTTAGGGTTTAAAAGGAGCTGAAATACCTTTTTAGAAAGGTTAAACAATTAACTTTTTAGGAAATAAATTGTTCTATGAATTCTTAACTTATTTAGGAAACTTTATGAAAACTGACAAAATAAGGCGAAAAAAATAATAGCACCACTTCATATTAAAACTACGCCCATCCCATTAATTTAATATTTGGTAGTGTATCCTTTATTAGCAATAATAGCTGCGCAACGTTTTGGCATGGAGTCAACCAGGTCCTGGCACCGTTTTAGGGATATTTTGCTCCAGGACTCCTTAATTATACCCAAAGTTATTCGTTGTTAGTTGGCTTTGAAGCTACAACTGCTTTTCTCATATCTGACCAAGAATTTTAGATGGGATTACGGCTTGGGGACTGTGCAGGCCAATCCAAAACAGGAACAGATTTATTTTAGAACGAATCCTTGGCTTTCCTGTTGGTGTACTTGGGGTCATAGTCTTTTAATTGTATTCCGCAAAGGTTAGCATCATCGTCACCAAAATATCCACAAACACATGTTGATCCACGATGGTTTTTAACCATGGTATATTATGGTATAGCCCGAACTACATAGTACGAGAAACATGCACATACCATTACACTGGATCCTTCGTGTTTAATTGCTTCTACTGTGTAATTCGGCTTATATTCGGTGTTCTTAGGTCGCCTTACATACGATTAAGATCCATTGCCACCAAAAAAAACCACCTTGCTCTCATCTGACCACATAAAGTTTAAATGTTCCTTGACGAACTTAATGCGCTTGGGTATGTGTCTCCCATTTAAAAGAGGGACCTTCCTGGGACTACAGACTTTTAATCCATGTTCCCTGAGACATGTGTGAACTGTTTGCACTGTTGCGGATCCTTCTTGCTCTCGGGCACTAGCCTTTTGAAGAGATGGGTGCCCAATGATTGTTTTCTCCCACGTTTTTCGGGATTCTTGTTGTAGGTGATTGCATTTCCTATCATTTTGTTTTAGAATTGAAGGATTAGACCAATATTTCTGTGAGATTTTCCATCAGAAATTGGTTTTTTGACCATGCCACGCTTATCTGAAGAGCAATGCTTTCCTCGTCCCATTTTAATAATTTTTTTTAAGGTATGTTTCAAAAATAATGTTGGATATAGTAATAAAAATGTCAAGTTTTATAACCATGTGCTTTTCACCAAAACAAACCGCCGACAAGTATTGAATATTTGAAAAAATCGATAGTGGTGCTATTTTTGTTTTCGCCTCATTTTAGACCTTGCCGCCCAAAAAAAATTATTAAAAATCAAGGTATGGACAATTCAAATTTTTTTTTTCATTTTTGGATAGGAAAAATATCTAGCATTATGCGAAAAATCATTATTTGATACTCTCGGTACCTCAACCTTAATTTATTTGATCGAGAACAAAATACGTTATGGTGGTGCTATTATTTTTTTCGCAACTGTATATATCTTTCCTAATCTCTTATTGTTTTTTATCCAAACCCGATCGCCTACCAAATACGATTTATAGATCCTTTTTTTATTAATTTGGTCAAGTGTCTTTTGCTGTGCTGATGCGATTTTTTCTTTGATCTGCACTGTACTGCCTTTGGAGGCTGGTGATCTACGTCTATGTGTCTCTCGTTTGTCACCGAATGGATTGACCTGTTGTACTTTATGGTTGCAAGGAGAATGTTTTGGACAGTGTCCTCTACCTGTGTTTCCAACATATAAGAGCGTGCTATATCCCCAAGAGTGCCATAGAACCGCTCGACTTGTCCATTAGATTCCAAAGCTATTGCTGAGCATTGATTTAATGGTTTCTGAGTTCAAGGATTTTTCGTTATCGCTTGCCTTTGTTTCGGGGAACATGTTCAAAAGTTGCAAAAGTGCTTTTATATACACAATTACGCGAGACCGTATAGGCTGTACTACCGCAAACTTGGACAACTTATCGATGCAGGTTAGAAAATATTTACGCGGCAGTGGAGTAAACATCTATATGCAACATTTCTCCGGCAAACGATGGTATCGGGGTTTTCCGTATTTCCTGTTTTTTTGGGTGCCGATCATGTTTACTCATAGCACAAATTCTACAGTTTGCAGCTATTTCTGAAGCTAAGTGACCTATTTTTGGAAAGAAGTAGTCCCTAAGTATTTGTTTCGCATTTCTTTGCGCTGCTCTGTGCGCGCGATTATGTTCGACTGTCGCAATTTCCCTCTGTTCCGTTGGGTTTACAATGTCTATAACCAAGTTCTTGCAATATCTAAAGGTGGTAGAAGGGAATGTCTCAACCAGTCTGTGTTCGATGAAAGCCAGTATGGGTAGCTCGCAATGAATTGCGTTGGCTACGTCAGCATTTACTGCATCTTTAATGCTTTGCAATAATGTGCTGCGATCAGAAAAATGTAGTATAAGAGAATTTTTTGTCTTAAACAAAATAAGCGTCTTCTGTTGGGGAATAGTTCCTTCTTCCAGAATAATTTGGTTCCAGAAGCAATTCACCGGTTTTTCTGTGGCTTCAATGGTATACGTGAGGGATTCTTCGCTGTGGATGGTGGCAACATCCGAGTCTACTGAATCCTCTAGTGCATTGACATTTTGGCGAGACAGAGCGTCTGCTACTAAATTCTCTTTTTCGGGTTTATAAATTATGTTTGCGCTGTGCTCATCAATGAAGGCTTTCCAACGCTTTATTTTGGCATTCGGGTTTTTGTCAGATACCGAAAAGGTTAATGGCTGGTGGTCTGTATGAATGTTAAGATTCTTAACACCATACAAGTAATTTCTGAGGTTCTTAAGTGCCCATACAATGGCGAGAAGCGCACGTTCATTTGTGGCAAAATTTAGCTCGTTACCTCGCAGTATTCGCGAGATCATTGTTATCGGGCGGCCGTCTTAAGACAGTACGGCTTCCAGTCCGTAGCCAGCCGCGTCTGTTGTGAGGTCAAAGGGCCTTTTGTAATTTGGGTAGGACAACATTACATCTTCGGAGGCCAGTATAGTTTTAAGCCTATCGAAGGCTTCATTTTGCTCTGGTGACAACTCGATTATCACCTTTCTAGAGTACTTGGCACTTACTTTGTCGTTTTCGCCTTTCAAGATATCTGTTAGGTGCCTTGCGATGTTGGCAAAACCCGTTATGAAGCAGCTATAGTAGCGTGCTAGACCTAAAAATGACCTAAGTTCGAATAAGGTTTTCGGTGGGGGAAGTCCTTAACAGCCTTAACTTTATCTGGCGAGGACCGAAACCCGCCTCTGCACACAGTAAATCCCAAATATTCCACGCTTTTTTTTTAAACTTGGATTTTTCTTGAGACACCCGCATGCCTGCGTCCCTAAGGATTTTCAAGATGTCAATGTCTCTTACGTGGTCTTCTTTGGACTTGAAGAATATTATTACTTCATCGACGTAAACATAACATATCCTACCAATTTGTTCGCGAAGCACATCATCGATGGCTCGTTAAAAAATACTTGGGACATTTTTCAGCCTGAAGGGGAGTCTACAAAACTCGTACTTCCCGTTGTTGACAGAGAACGCTGTCTTTTTCCTGTCTCTTTCAGCCAATTCGATTTGGTGAAACCCTGACTTGAGGTTCAGCGTAGTGAAATTTGACAAATTTGACAATATAGTCGAAACCGTATTTCTCGTCGGTTGTCTTATGATTTAGTTTCCTAAAATCAATAACCAGACGCTCTTGTTTGTGAACCGCTTCGTCGATGCTTTTTTTGTCGACGACCCATATAGGGTTATTATAAGGGACTTTGACGGTCGTATTATGCCATTTGATAGAAGTTGTTTAACCTCTGCATTGACAAAGTCATGCACGCCCTTTGGATACGGATAAAGTTTTGAATAAACTGGTTCGTCATCCGTTGGTATGGTGGCAACCGTATTTATGTTGTACGGTAGGGACTCGTTAACGTCTGCAAATGCCTTTACCATTTTGTTGATCATACTATCAAAAGTGGATCTGGCAGCATTAGGTAGATCTGTGTTATTAATCCGAATATGGTTCACCTGTTGACATTTAGTGAACTCGACTTTTTCTATCCCATGGTCCCATTAAAGTCTTTAAGTGACTTTAGCATGAAAAAAAAGGACTTTACGTCGAAAAGGTGGATGGGGCATTTCTGCTCGATCTCAGTGTGCCCATAAATTGATTTGACTTGAAAAGGGCTGTCAACTGACACCCAATGTGCCAGTTCGGGAAGGGGTTTTATATAATTTTTTGAGGCCCCTGTGTCTATCAGAATTGATAATTCGCCCTGCAACCGTTCGTTTTATGAACGGAAGCAGGGAGCTTCCGCTAAAAAATTATAGCTTTCGACTCCGGACAAATCGTCCTCAACTTGTGTCATTTCATGCTGTCACCGCTACTCTCTTCTTGAGGTATGATTAATTTTTTTTTTGGGTTCTGGTCGCCGTAACTTTGATTGTTCTTGTAACCCTGTGCGGGTTGCCTAAAGCGCGAGGAGGGATCCACCTCCATTGGCTCGGGACCCCGCCCTTGGGACTTTTGGTTGTTGAAGCGCTGTTTTGTGATATCTGGGTTTTGCTGATCATTTTTGTCTTTTTGATTCTTTTGGATGCTTGCTTTGAGGATTTTCTTCCTTTGCCTGTTGGGCGTTCTGACGCCAGTTTTGAGACTTTTGGGAATTTTGTTTCTGGGGTTTTTCCTCAAGGTGTTTCGCAAAATGTGGGCGTGGCAGTTTTCGGCGGTTTGTGGGCGTTAGAGTGGGCGTGGCAAAAAGTTTTTTGGCAAATCGATAGAAATTTACAAGACTAATACAAAAATGAAAAAATATCAAAACATTTTTCAAAAGTGTGGGCATGGCAGTTTTGGGCGGTTTGTGGGCGTTAGAGTGGCCGTGGCAAAAACTTTCGCTGCGTCTATACCTCTGGAGTCTGTATGCTTATTCTCAACTTTCTAGCTTTTATAGTTCCTGAGATCTCGACGTACATACGGACGGACAGACGGACAGACAGACGGACATGGCCAGCTCGACTCGGCTATTGATCCTGATCAAGAATATATATACTTTATATGGTCGGAAACGCTTCCTTCTCCCTGTTACATACTTTTTCAACGAATCTAGTATACCCTTTTACTCTACGAGTAACGGGTATAACAAACAGAATGGTAATGAAATTGATATAAATAAAAATGAAGAATATGATGAGGTGAACGCTAAGACAGACGAACTAAATGAGATTGATGAAGCTAATTCAAAAAACAGCGATGAACGCGAAAGTGATGAGAACAAAGAATGTCCGGTTTTGTCTGGTTGCCCGCAAGCTGAACGCTTTGACGGTGAAGGACGGATACCCTCTACCCAGTGTTGATGGTATCCTCTCCAGGATCGACCAGACGCACTATATCGCCAGTGTGGATCTGAAGTTTGCGCTCTTGTAGATCAAATTGGATAACAAGAACAAGGAATACACCGCGTCCTCAGTTCCTGGGAGACCGTTGCATCAGTTCCGGATGATGCCATTCGGGCGGCTCAACGCAGCGCAACGATTGGTGCGGCTGATAGACCGGGTGATACCAGCGGAGCTGAGATCCTGCTTTGCGTATCCTAAAATCAGTTGGGTTAACAATAGCCTTCATTATGCTGGATACTACAGACCAACGTCAAAGACTAGAGATGGCACTCTCTTGACCTCCCGTTCCGTGTTCCAAAAAAATCAACTCACCATAATCCACCATTCCTAGCCCTCACCCTAACCGACATTTTGTTTTTTTTGTGTAATATATATAAATTAACCAAATTAATGCTATACTAAATAAATAAGAAAATATAACGCGAATACAGAAACAGAGAAAACTATTTTAATTACAATTGATCAATTATTGCTTTAGGACTTTAGGGACATTTCGTTTTTTTGTCCAGAGATCGCCATGGTCATCGGGCTAGCCAAGCAGGCTGCCAGGTGCTGTAATGTGAACTGTGGGGCGTTCTTTGTATCGGCTCTATTGACGGTTGAACTGTTTTTTGACAGAGGAAATATGAAGGTCATTTGCTAGGGCTTCGTTCCTGATGTACCAATCCTCATTTGCAATTATGCGCAGCGCCCGGTTTTGATTTCATTGGTCTTTCATAACATTTGCAGTGCCCCATATTTGGATGCAGAAGGAGGGTGACCACAATCGATTTTCATAGCAACACTTTGTTGCCAAATTCTCAAATTCTCCCTCCCACACTATCAAATTACCATAATTATTTTCCTTCGACAGTCACTGCAATCAATGCATTAAAATAATTAGCCTCTGGGTGTAAATAAATTGCTACACAAAAAACATAAAATGATTCTCAGAGGCTTAGCTGCAACGTGTAATTAATGTGTAGACGCCGTGATATGTTCATGCAATGCAAGGCAACTAAATTAAATACCTAGGTGAATCCAGACTAGCTCAATGAAGGAAAAGTTTACAAGGGGGAAGGTGCGATATGGCCGAATCCATACAACCGACTCTTTCCGTTTATATTAGGCTATATCAAGCTGCTGTACATTTTTGGGAGAGATATGTGTACCTCCTTTACTAAAGCGAATGATGGAATTCCTTTCTCTGGCAAACGCTATTCGTTTGTACTAGTCACAGAAGCAATTAGGGAAAGATTGAGGGAGGAAGCAATATGGCTACTCCGTTCATCTGTTTGAAATAATGCTTTGTTTTCCGGTCCTCTAACTCCGCTGAAGGCCAATTAAATTTACTTATTTAGGGATTATTAAATAGATTTTTCACGGATTTTTACCCGTAAATACGAGTTGAAAAGTTAATTTATTTCTAAGACAGATATTGGTCTGCGAAAGAAATATTATTTAAAGCTGGTAATTTAAAGATTTTTTTGTGAAAAATATTTACTCATACCAGTATCAGCTCAATGTATTAAAGCACGTGTTTAAGCATTTAGATTTCACTGATGCTTGCGCAGTGCAAAAAATTTGGAAAATGTTAATAGGTTGCTTTAATATTATAAAGCTAGCTCCATACTGGATGCTTAAGCATATAATGTTTTATTGCTTTAGACTCATCTTTCGCACCTTATTAACCAAGTAACGGGTCACCTGACTTTAGAAGAAGAAACGAGGAAATATTTAAATATAAGTTAGATATAACTATGGTTCAAATAAGTTTATAATAATCCCTTTCAGAGCGGCAGAGAGCCAGAATTAGAGATAATATGATAAAATCTATTAAAGTCTGAACATAATACTCTGTACATTGATTTAAAATTAGGGGTACGTAATTTCTAGAGAATCTGCTTGGATCTGAAAAGTTTAACCGACTAATCAAGTCGGAATTATCAACTTCACCACAAATAAATACTGTTCCAAGCGGCTTTCTACGGTCAGCTAGGGAAGGTAAATTAATTAGCATTAGTCTACTCGAATAAGGAGGTAATGAAAAATTGCATCCGAATTTAGGCGTCGTAAGTCAAACAGTAAAAAGTTTTTTTGAAACGATTCAATGCGGTCCGAGTGAACTCCGTATTGTGGACTCCAAATAGGTTATCCATACTCAAGAACCGGACGGACAAGTCATAAAAGGATCATCAAATTCCTTTGACCTAATAGACGAAATATGATATGAAAATTTAATTTTAGAATTCACAAGAACATCAAGATCTCCAGCCAATGGTATTCTGTCCAAAGAGCAACCACTTAGAGTGTAAGTCGCGTTTACAAAGCCTAGGTCAAGTAAACGACCAAGAGAATTTTGAGTATTAATCATTTGCGACATCGATATGTCGAGCAAGCCGTCAATAACGTCATGTTTTGCAATAGGGAGAAAAATTGTATGTATCTTTACAATACTCACCACAATACGGATTTCAACCCGCTCAATAGAGCTTTTCATTAAAGTATATATGTATGTATGTACCTATAATCACGGTAATGCACATTAAAACAAGAGAGAATGCTATAGTCGAGATCCCCGACTATCTGATACCCGTTACTCAGCTAATGAAAGTGCGAAGGAGTCTTCAGCACTGACAGTTTTTGGCGGTTTGTGAGCGCTAGACTGGGCGTGGCAAATCATTAGAAATTTACAAGACTAATACAAAAATGAAAAAATATCAAAACATTTTTCAAAAGTGTGGGCGTAGCAGTTTTGTGCGGTTTTTGGTCGTTAGAGTGGGCGTGACAAAAAGTTTTTTTGGCAAATCGTTAGAAACATACAAGATTAATACAAAAATAAAAAAATATCCAAAAATTTTTCAAAAGTGTGGGCGTGGCAGTTTTAGGCGGTTTTTGGGCGTTAGAGTGGGCGGGGCAACATGAATCGACAAACTTGCGCTGCTTCTATGTCTCTGGAGTTTGCATGCTGAATCTCAACTTTCAAGACGTCTTCTAGCTTCAAAGCGAACGGTCGTGTTTTTTTTCTGCGCTCCGAATTTATTTTTGTTTTGCTAAATCCAGAGGTGGATTTTAACAAATTCTTTAATAATTCAATTTCGTAATGCGTACTAGTTCCGTTCCGTTCGCTTCGCGAGTGAATCTTTTGTGATATGTGCATTATTTTAATAAATTATAAATAAATAAATCTGTTCTCTTTCTGTCTTTGCGTTTTGTTTACTCTCTCTTTCGTGCGTTGTCCGTAGTGCTGTTTGGTTTGTTTTTGTACTTAACTGCACGGTGCACCCGCTCTCTCGCTCTCCCACACAAAATCCTAAAGTGCAGACTGCGCTCTTGCGGTACACTTTCTGATTTTGTCATTCGGTACAGTGGTCAAAACCCAATTAAATATGGAAACCAATGTTGTCTGCTTCCATAACAAATGCCGTCAGGTAATAAAGCCTGCGCAATCAAAAATGACCTGTTGGCTATGTGATAGAATGGTGCACACTAAGTGCGCCGGTTTTAACGGCCGAACAAGTGATGACCTAGCTAAAGGCCCTAATCTAAAATACTGTTGTGATACTTGCCTAGGAGTTGCGAATGAAATGCAACTCTTTATGCGCCAAACGAAAGGTGGCTTGAAAGGACTGATCAACAGTTTTGGCGTGGCTAGAGATAGTTTTCGTCGAGCTGATGATCTTCTTTCTGCGCTTGACTCACAATTTAATAGCCTCAAACTATTAGAAGAATCTCCAAAGCGCAAGAAAGCCGCTGGTGGTAGGCTGCCTAAGGGGAATGCCCCGCAACCTTCGGCAAGTGATCAACAGGACTCCACAGCTGATCAGTTGACGATCGCAGCAAACCCTCAAATGTTGCTTAGATCGGCAGCTAAAAAAGATTCGGTGCAATTCGATCAATCGGTTGTGGAGGGAGTCCAGCCTGGGATTGCTACAGATACCGTTTTGTCCGCACTGGTTTCTCAACCGGTGATTCCACCCGTCCCGAATAGTTTATTGAGTCCGGACTACCGACACAAGTTGACACTTCAGAAATACAACCTGCAGTGCCAAAACTCCTCTCGTTGGTTCCACTAAAGAAACAAATTTTTGTTTCTCGGCTTTCTTCTGATCAAACATCATCTGATCTACTGTCTTATACACAAAACAAAATACAAAAAAACCGACAACATAAAAGTGGAAAAAATGTAACTTTTCTTATGCTAGGGACATCTCATCTTTCAAGATAACTTTCCAAAATGAGCTATTCTCAAGCATATGTTCTGGTGATTTTTGGCCGGATTGTATGATTGTGAAAGAGTTTGAAGCTAAGATTAAAAATAGAAAAAAAGGGCCCGTGGGAATTAAACTTCCCACAAGTGGCCATATCACTGCCCCATCCTCCTCTACTACTTCTACTTCCTTATCTTAAAAAAACTAAAATCTAGTCTCACTACCTGTTATCAAAATGTAAGAGGCTTGTGAAGTAAGCTAACTAATTTGTATTCTAATAGCCATTCCTTTGCATCCCATATTATTGTGTTTACAGAGACTTGGTTAAAACCGGAGATACTTAACTCCGAAGTTTTCCCAGGTATGTACACAGTATACAGGCATGATCGTCCCTCGAGGCGGGGAGGTGGAGTCCTAATTGCTGTTAGGTCTACCCTCACGTCGGAGGAGGTACTTTTTGATGAGTTCCGTAACTTAGAATTCTTATGCGTAAAGCTGTCATTTTCTGATAGCTATGTTTATATTACGTGCTCGTACATTCCGCCGTCTTCTGAATTTCCTGAATATATTAACCATTTGTCCGCTATCCAATCCGTTTCAAACAGACTGTCCGATAGGGACCAACTAGTTGTTCTAGGTGACTTTAGTATACCAGGCACAAAGTGGTCCACAGAAGAACAGTCGAATATGCTCCTGCCTATAGCACAGCATGACTTTATTGACGGCTTGCTTGACATATCGTTGTCGCAAGTTAATTATATTCGAAATTCTCTTGGTCGTTTATTGGATCTATGTTTTGTTACAAGTCCTGAAAGTGTGTTTCTGACTAGAGTAGCACCTCTTAGTCAACCAGTAGATCCATACCATCCAACTTTCGAGATGACAATCGACACAGGTACCGTATTAAAAGAGAGGCTAGATAAGTCAACCAAACGAATTCATTGTTTTTGTAAGGCAAACTTTCGGAGGCTAAATCTTGTTATATCTGGCTTTAATTGGTCCGATCTATATTCTTGCAACATAATGGCCGATGCCATAGATATTTTTTATACTGCAATTAAATCATTTTTCAACTCTTGTGTTCCGATGTACTATCCGTCTACCTCTAACAAACCTCCTTGGTTTAAAAAAGAGTTGACACATCTAGGAAATGTTAAGTCCAGACTTTATATAAAATTTAAAAATAACGGTTCTCAATCTATATTTTCTAAATATGTAAGTGCTCGTTTAAATTTTACCGTGCCTAACGCTCAGTGTTATAAGAATTATCTAAACCGTTGTAAGTTCCAGTTCGCACAGGATCCCAAACAGTTTTATAATTTCGTTAACACTAAGCGCAAAACAACCAGTTATCCTTCCTCGCTATTTTTTGAAAATACTTCGGTAACATCGGATCAGGCAATAGCCGATCTATTTGCCAAGTTTTTTCAAACCACATATTCTACGTTACCTCATTCCGAACGGCCTTACTCTTACGCGGTATCAAAGTCAAATTTAATATTCTTTCCCACTTTAAACGAAAGCTCACTGCTTTATGATCTTCAGCGAGTTAAGCCTGTCTATTTGCCAGGTCCCGACGGAAATTAGATTCTGTGCGGAAGCCTTGTGCAAACCTCTACTAAAACCCCCAAATATGGAAGGAGTCCTTTGTGATCCCTCTCCATAAAAAAGGTAGCAAATCGGATGCAAGCAATTACAGAGGAATCTCCAAATTGTCTGCTATCCCTAAGCTTTTTGAAAACGTTATCACTCCTCATTTGCAGCACCTTTGTAGGTCAATTATATCACCATGTCAGCATGGGTTCATGAAACGCAGATCAACAACTACTAACCTTCTGGAGCTAAACTCCTTCGTAGTACAGGGCTTCAAAAATAATCTTCAAACAGATGTCATTTATACGGATTTTAGTAAAGCATTCGACTCTGTTAATCATTCACTTTTATTAAAAAATCTTGATTTATTAGGTTTCCCTGTTGATCTCCTAAATTGGATTCCAAGTTATCTGAATGGCAGGACGCAACGTGTCCTCTTTAAAAATTCTCTTTCTTGTATTCTCCGAGTCACATCCGGCGTCCCACAAGGGAGCCACCTAGGTCCGCTCCTTTTTACCTTATTTATTAACGACCTTCCCTTAATAATAAATCATTCGCGTGTACTAATGTACGCTGATGATGTAAAATTATGCTTGCAATATACGAACATTTCTCGCCATTTGGACTTACAATCCGATCTAGATTGCTTTCAAGCCTGGTGCCGTGATAACGTATTAAACTTAAGTGTAAAGTTATGACCTTTTGTCGTGCCAACTCAATGCACGCAACTTACACTTTAAGCGGGTGCTCTTTGGACAGAATAACTCATGTTGATGATCTTGGTGTTCTTCTGGACCCCAAACTTAAATTTTCAGACCATATTTCGTCTATTGTCAATAAGTTAGGGGTGTGCTTGGTTTTATAAAACGGTGGTCAAAGGAATTTGATGATCCTTACATGACCAAAACCTTATTTATTTCTCTAGTCCGTCCGATCGTCGAGTATGGATCACCTGTTTGGAGTCCACAATATGAAGTTTACTCGGACCGCATTGAATCGGTTCAAAAGAACTTCTTACTTTTTGCCTTACGGCGCCTTAATTGGGATGCAAACCTTAGATTACCTCCTTATTCAAGTAGATTAATGTTAATTAACTTACCCTCCTTAGCTAACCGTAGAACGATGCTTGGAACAGTCTTTATTTTTAACCTTATTCGTGGTGAAGTGGACTTCGTGGTGAAGTCCCGACTTGGTTAGTCGGCTAAACTTCAATGTTCCAAGCAGATTTACTAGAAATTACGTACCTCTAATTTTAAATCATTGTAGATCTATCTATGAGTTGCATGATCCCTACAGAGTATTATGTTCTGACTATAATAGATTCTATCCTATTATCTCTAATTCTGACTCTCTGCCGTTCTTAAAGCGATCAATACTAACGTACTTAACCAATTCTTAGATCTTACTACTAGTATACATATATTTCCTCGTCCTTTACTGTCTTCTATATCGCGTCTATCTTTCCGCGATTCGAGACGTACGATACACGGCAGCGCCCTTCGGTCGGTTGGGCGGGAGGTGTGGCCGTGGCTGGGGACTCGCGAAAACAAAAAAAAGGTTTTATAGTTCCTGACGTTCATACGGACGGACAGACGGACGTGGCCAGGTCGACTCGGCTATTGATCCTGATCAAGAATATATATACTTTATATGGTCGGAAACGCTTCCGTCTCCCTGTTACTCACTTTTCAACGAATCTAGTATACCCTTTTACTCTACGAGTAACGGGTTCCCCGGCTATCTGATACCCGTTACTCAGCTATTGGAAGTGCGCAGGAGTGTCTTCAACATTGACAGTTTTTGGCGGCTTTTGGGCGTTAGAGTGGGCGTGGCAAAATTTAAAAGTGTGGGCGTGGCTGTTTTGGGCGGGTTGTGGGCGTTAGGGTGGGCTGGGAAAATAGTTTACCTGAAAATCGATTCAAATTTACAAAGCTATTAGAAATATAACAAAATATCAAAACATTGGACGTTAAAGTTTTGGGCGGTTTGTTAGCGTTAGAGTGGGCATGGCAAAAAGTTGTTCAGCAAATCGATAGAAATTTACAAGACTACCAAAGAAATAAAAAAATATCAAAACAAGTGTGAGCGTGGCAGTTTTGGCCGGTTTGTGGGCCTTTGAGCAAAATGGGTCAAAAAACTTGCTCTGCGTCTATGTCTCTAGAATCTGTATGCTTAATCTCAACCTTCTAGCTTTAGTTCCTGAGACCTCGCCGTTCATGCGGACAGACGGGCATGGCCAGATCGACTCGGCTATTGATCCTGATTAATATAGAATATATATACTTCCTTCTGCCTGTTACATACTTTTCAACGAATCTAGTATACGCTTTTACTTTACAAGTAACGGGTAAAAATATGTTTATACTTAATTTATTTATTTTCAGACAAAATTCCAGCGCGCTTGGTGCTTTATTTTCTGTCGTGGTCTGGCTTTCTGGTCTCTTTTATGATGCGCAATGATATGAATTTTGCATTGGTAGCAATGATGTCGAACGACAATTCAACACAAAAGCAATCTGTTAACGAATCGCAGCAAATTCTGGTAATATAAAAAATAGTAATTTATTTGTACATACACCAAAATATAATAATGAACATTTTTAGGGTAGTGGCACTGATGACCAAAGAACAATAGTAAAATCTGTTATAATAAGTTCTTTCTATTGGTGCTATGTGTTATCCCAGGTGGTTGGAGGGGTTGCCACAGAATTGTTTGGAACCAAGTGCGTATTTGGATGGTCACAGTTAGCAACAGCTCTATGTAGTTTTATGATGCCGTCAGCCGGGCAATTACATTACATAGCTGTCATTGTGTTACGGTCTATTCAGGGATTTGCCTCTGGTTTGACGTGGCCTGCCATGTATGCAATAGTTGGATATTGGATACCCCTTACGGAACGTTCACGATTTATGTCAAGTTTTCAAGGTTTTAGCATTGGTATTGGTTTAACGTATCCGCTGTGTGGATTTATTTTATCAGAATGGGGTTGGCCATATATTTTTTATACTACTGGTACTTTAGGGCTTGGATGGTGTATACTATGGTATTTACTTGCTTTTAATACACCACGCGAGCACCCTCGTATTGCTGAAGATGAATTAAATTATATAGAACTTAACGTAAGAAACGAAGTAAACAGCAATGTCAAAATTAAAGTACCTTGGCTGCAAATATTTAAATCCATACCTGCTTGGGCAATTGCTGTAACAACTTTTGGTCGAATATTTGTTCATTACATTTTTATTGTTAATGGTCCGACATTTATGGGAAGTGTTTTAAAATTTAATTTTGAAACAAATGGTTTTCTTTCTGGAGTTCCATTTATTTGCTCATACATATCATCAGTTTTTTTTTGTTATATTGCCGACAAAATTGTATTGTATAAGGTTTTAAATCTTACTAATGTAAGAAAAGTATTTACTGCTCTATCACAAATTATTCCAGGGGTGTTAATATACTGTATCGGTTATATAGACAATGTGTATATTTTGTTAACGGTATGGTTTATAGCGGTGATATTTATTACTGCATCTTATGCTGGAGCTATGGCCAATATAATTGACTTAGCGCCAAATCATGGTCATTCCGCAGCTGTTTTAGCATTTTGCCAAACAATTCATATGTCTGCGTCTTTTATATCGCCGCTGACGGCTGGATTTATCGTCACCCAAGAGGTAAAGTATAGAATATTATTTAATATTGTAGATACAAAACACAATAAGTATTCTAACGATGTAGGACAACGCAGTCAAAGGGCAATGCTATTTATTTCACTTTATACACCTAGAGTAAAAACGTATACTATATTCGCTTCAATGTAACAATGAGATTGGCCGACCCTATAAAGTGATCAGAATCACTGTCCGTCTGCCTGTATGAAATATCGGGAACCACAAAAACTCGATAGTTGACAGGCATCGTAATCCTGTTTCAGAAGATTACCACGCTCGTTTTTTTACACAAAACAAACCGTATAACAAACTATCACGCCCACACTTTCTAAAAATCCCAATATTTCAAACCAGAGTTAAATTAGAACGCATCTGCTTTCTAAATTACGTACAGGGTTCAAGGATTATATTAGTATCCCATAACCATTTAATTCATTTTAAGTTTAATTTAAGTATTTTTAGCGTTTAGGGCCTTTGTATATGAACATCGTGGGAGTGGTAAAATCGTTGCTGGTATATTTGAGGAAATTCAAAGAAAATAAGGCAGGGTATACAATCTCCGAACACCAATTTTTGTACTTCTAAAAAATATGCAAATCAGCAGCTCAACAACAAGGAGGGCATAAATTGTTATGCCAATGTACTGGTGTATTTACTCGTCGCAACATCCAAAATTTCTACAACACAAGGGAGGGATATGCTGAGGTTTGAGACGTACTGTGGAACCAGAAGACCGCCATCCTGAGAACAATGTTTTAAGGGGGCCCGTCACAGATTTACCAGGGCTCTAAACCTTGAAGAAGCTTGAAAAAGCTGAAATTATTTAGGCGAAGTTGCAAAAGTAAAAAAGCAATCGAAACCAGACTCCAATTGATATTGCAAAATTAAAATCAAAAGTCCTAATAACTCCAAATATTATATATTAACTCCCAAATTGTGCAATTAATGTCTTTTGTGAACTTTTGTATGCCATTTTGTTTAAAATGTGGAAAAAGGTCACACAATACAAACTCATAACTTTACTCTCGTTTTAGTCAAAAGTACTCCAAAAATTTAAAGTGCATAATCCCATATCTATAAGTGCACAATGTTATTCCGGCACATCAATTTTGGTTTGGATAAATTCATAGAACTAGAGAGCAAGAGCAAGCAGAACAACAGCAGAATTACGAACGACAATTGGAAATTGGGAAATTCAAGATTACTTGACTTTCAACACGCTTTCGACAATTTTTTTTTTTTTCTTTTTTTTTACGCGCAAGTCCCACGGCCACAACTCCCGCCCAACCGACCGAGGGGCGCTGCCGTGTATCGTACGGCTCGAATCGCGGGAAGATAGACGCGATATAGAAGACAGTAAAGGACGAGGAAATATATGTATGTATATAGTAGTAAGATCTAAGAATTCGTTAAGTACGTTAGTATTGATCGCTTTTAAAACGGCAGAGAGTCAGAATTAGAGATAATAGGATAGAATCTATTATATTCAGAACATAATACTCTGTAGGGATCATGCAACCATAGTTAGATATACAATGATTTAAAATTAGAGGTACGTAATTTCTAGTAAATCTGCTTGGAACAGTGAAGTTTAGCCGACTAACCAAGTCGGGACTTCACCACGAAGTCCACTTCACCACGAATAAGGTTAAAAGGTTTGCATCCCAATTAAGGCGCCGTAAGGAAAAAGTAAGAAGTTCTTTTGAACCGATTCAATGCGGTCCGAGTAAACTTCATATTGTGGACTCCAAACAGGTGATCCATACTCGACGATCGGACGGACTAGAGAAATAAATAAGGTTTTGGTCATGTAAGGATCATCAAATTCCTTTGACCACCGTTTTATAAAACCAAGCACACCCCTGGCCTTATTGACAATAGACGAAATATGGTCTGAAAATTTAAGTTTAGGGTCAAGAAGAACACCAAGATCATCAACATGTGTTATTCTGTCCAAAGAGCACCCACTTAAAGTATAAGTTGCGTGCATTGAGTGGGCACGAAAAAAGGTCATAACTTTACACTTAGAGCCATTTAAGTTTAATACGTTATCACGGCACAATGTTTGAAAGCAATCTAGATCGGATTGTAAGTCCAAATGGCGAGATAGTACACGCGAATGATAAATAAGGTAAAATGGAGCGGACCTAGGTGGCTCTCTTGTGGGACGCCGGATGGGACTCGGAGAATACAAGAAAGAGAATTTTTAAAGAGGACCCGTTGCGTCCTGCCATTCAGATAACTTAGAATCCAATTTAGGAGATCAACAGGAAACCTAATAAATCTAGTTTTTTTATTAAAAGTGAATGATTAACAGAGTCGAATGCTTTACTAAGTCCGTATAAATGACATCTGTTTGAAGATTATTTTGGAAGCCCTGTACTACGAAGGAGTTTAGCTCCAGAAGGTTAGTAGTTGTTGATCTGCGTTTCATGAACCCATGCTGACATGGTGAAATAATTGACCTACAAAGGTGCTGCAAATGAGGAGTGATATCGTTTTCAAAAAGCTTAGGGATAGCAGACAATTTGGAGATTCCTCTGTAATTGCTTGCATCAGATTTGCTACCTTTTTTATGGAGAGGGATCACAAAGGACTCCTTCCATATTTGGGGGTTTTAGTAGAGGTTTGCACAAGGCTTCCGCACAGAATCTAATTTCCGTCGGGACCTGGCAAATAGACAGGCTTAACTCGCTGAAGATCATAAAGCAGTGAGCTTTCGTTTAAAGTGGGCCAGAATATTAAATTTGACTTTGATACCGCGTAAGAGTAAGGCCGTTCGGAATGAGGTAACGTAGAATATGTGGTTTGAAAAAACTTGGCAAATAGATCGGCTATTGCCTGATCCGATGTTACCGAAGTATTTTCAAAAAATAGCGAGGAAGGGTAACTGGTTGTTTTGCGCTTAGTGTTAACGAAATTATAAAACTGTTTGGGATCCTGTGCGAACTGGAACTTACAACGGTTTAGATAATTCTTATAACACTGAGCGTTAGGCACGGTAAAATTTAACCGAGCACTTACATATCTAGAAAATATAGATTGAGAACCGTTATTTTTAAATTTTATATAAAGTCTGGACTTAACATTTCCTAGATGTGTCAACTCTTTTTTAAACCAAGGAGGTTTGTTAGAGGTAGACGGATAGTACATCGGAACACAAGAGTTGAAAAATGATTTAATTGCAGTATAAAAAATATCTATGGCATCGGCCATTATGTTGCAAGAATATAGATCGGACCAATTAAAGCCAGATATAAAAAGATTTAGCCTCCGAAAGTTTGCCTTACAAAAACAATGAATTCGTTTGGTTGACTTATCTAGCCTCTCTTTTAATACGGTACCTGTGTCGATTGTCATCTCGAAAGTTGGATGGTATGGATCTACTGGTTGACTAAGAGGTGCTACTCTAGTCAGAAACACACTTTCAGGACTTGTAACAAAACATAGATCCAATAAACGACCAAGAGAATTTCGAATATAATTAACTTGCGACAACGATATGTCAAGCAAGCCGTCAATAAAGTCATGCTGTGCTATAGGCAGGAGCATATTCGACTGTTCTTCTGTGGACCACTTTGTGCCTGGTATACTAAAGTCACCTAGAACAACTAGTTGGTCCCTATCGGACAGTCTGTTTGAAACGGATTGGATAGCGGACAAATGGTTAATATATTCAGGAAATTCAGAAGACGGCGGAATGTACGAGCACGTAATATAAACATAGCTATCAGAAAATGACAGCTTTACGCATAAGAATTCTAAGTTACGGAACTCATCAAAAAGTACCTCCTCTGACGTGAGGGTAGACCTAACAGCAATTAGGACTCCACCTCCCCGCCTGGAGGGACGATCATGCCTGTATACTGTGTACATACCTGGGAAAACTTCGGAGTTAAGTATCTCCGGTTTTAACCAAGTCTCTGTAAACACAATAATATGGGATGAAAAGGAATGGCTATTAGAATACAAATTAGTTAGCTTACTTCACAAGCCTCTTACATTTTGATAACAGGTAGTGAGACTAGATTTTAGTTTTTTGAAGATAAGGAAGTAGAAGTAGTAGAGGAGGATGGGGCAGTGATCTGACCACTTGTGGGAAGTCTAGTTCCCACGGGCCCTTTTTTTCTATTTTTAATCTTAGCTTCAAATTCTTTCACAATCATACTTTCCGGCCAAAAATCGCCAGAACATATGGTTGAGAATAGCTCATTTGGGACAGTTATCTTAAAAGATGAGATGTCCCTAGCATAAGAAAAGTTAAATTTTTCCACTTTTATGTTGTCGGCTTTTGTTTTGTCTTGTATATAAGACAGTACATCAGATGATGTTTGATCAGGGGAAAGCCGAGAAACAAAAATTTGTTTCTTTAGTGGAACCACCGAGAGGGGTTTTGGCACTGCAGGTTGTATTTCTGAAGTGCCAACTTGTGCCGGTAGTCCGGACTCAATATTCCTTTGTGGTGGTGGTGTAAACTATTCGGGACGGGTGGAATCACCGGTTGAGAAACCAGTGCGGACAAAACGGAATCTGTAGCAATCCCAGGCTGGACTCCCTCCACAACCGATTGATCGAATTGCACCGAATCTTTTTTAGCTGCCGATCTAAGCAACATTTGAGGGTTTGCTGCGATCGTCAACTGATCAGCTGTGGAGTCCTGTTGATCACTTGCCGAAGGTTGCGGGGCATTCCCCTTAGGCAGCCTACCACCAGCGCCTTTCTTGCGCTTTGGAGATTCTTCTAATAGTTTAAGGCTATTAAATTTCGAATCAAGCGCAGAAAGAAGATCATCAGCTCGACGAAAACTATCTCTAGCCACGCCAAAACTGTTGATCAGTCCTTTCAAGCCACCTTTAGTTTGGCGCATAAAGAGTTGCATTTCATTCGCAACTCCTAGGCAAGTATCACAACAGTATTTTAGATTAGGGCCTTTAGCTAGGTGATCACTTGTTCGGCCGTTGCACCATTCTATCAGATAGCCAACAGGTCATTTTTGATTGCTCAGGCTTTATTACCTGACGGCATTTGTTATGGAAGCAGACAACATTGGTTTCCATATTTAATTGGGTTTTGACCACTGTACCGAATGACAAAATCAAAAAATGTACCGCAAGAGCGCAGTCTGCACTTTAGGATTTTGTGTGGGAGAGCGAGAGAGCGGGTGCACCGTGCAGTTAAGTACAAAAACAACACCAAACAGCACTACGAACAACGCACGAAAGAGAGAGTAAACAAAACGCAAAGACAGAAAGAGAACAGATTGAATTAATTTATTAAAATAATGCACATATCACCAAAGATTCACTCGCGAAGCGAACGGAACTTTAACTAGTACAGATTACGAAATTGAATTATTAAAGAATTTGTTAAATTCCACCCCTGGATTTATCAAAACAAAAATAAATTCGGAGCGCAGAAAAAAACACGTCCGCTCGCTTTGAAGCTACCTAAGCTTTTTTTGATTACGCCGGTATAATGCATAAAATCAGCGTAATTCGGCAAACACTCACACCCTACTTAAACCGTACCTCTACAATAGAAGTTTTAATATGAAAACTTTAGTGTAGGTCCTCGAGATTCTTAAGGCAGCGTCCTTGAACCAACCTCTATGTCATATGGATAGCGGCTTGCAATGTTGAAACATTTGCAGACGATACCGCGATATAAAATTGGTCCAGATGTCGAATTCAAGCAACAGCTACCCACATTGTGGTATTGAAGAGGTCATTATCAGTCTGGAGTAAAAAAAAAACGAACATACAACGTTTAACTTTAAGAGACAAATATGTTTCTCGATAGCCATGAATAACACGCAACTTTTACAAGCCAAGAAAACTAAAGGCCAATACCGCCATTGGCTTATATCCTATACTAAGTTTGACGCAATACAAATTCCCTGTTCCACCTTTTATATTTACACCGGTTACTCGTCGAGTAAAAGGTAAAAAGTACTAGATTTGTTAAAATTATGTTACAAGTAGGACCCTATAAATTCAGAAAATTCCCAAACTAATAATTTTTACTTTTTAATTAGTCTCGCAAATTTCTTACGATTTTCCAAAAAAAGTTGTTTGCCAGTCCCACTTTTACGCCCCAAAACTGAATTAAAATATTTGTAAGTGTTTTTCGTTTTATTATTTATCTATCCTCTTTCCATCGGTAAACCAAAACATTTTGCCCACGCCTCTTCTAACACCCACATACCGCTCCAACTAGTCACACCCAAATTTGTAAATTTTCTTTTTGATTTTATTATTTTGCTTACCAAATAGAACTCAAATGTATTACAACATTAAAATCAATTTTTTAATATATCCCGATCCCGAAAAAATTAGTGTCATACCAATAGAAATTTACAACACAAATAATAAAATCAAAATTAAACAATTTTTTAAAAGTGTGGGCGTGTCAGTTACAGGTGTTTTGTGGGTGTTAGAGTGGCAACAAACTTACTCTGCGTTTAAGTCTCTGGTAGAAATATGTATATGTCGGGTACAAATATAAGTAATTAATTAGGACTTTTAGTTTTAGTTAAGTTATTTTCTTTTATGTAAAAACACATGCAAAAGTGCCTCCGTTTTTAGTGGTGAATAGTCAACTTTTTTGTTAGGAGGTAAACTCGTTATTACCCGCTATAAAATAGAGCAATGACATCTTTTGACGGAAAATCTTGTGTCTGTATCCTAAAGACGACCCCATTGTTTTACGATCAAGTGTTAACAAAGCTTGCGGGGCATATATCCTTGCGAGCATCGCTTTGTGAGTTACACACATGTAAACCAATAAAATGGTTTATAATTTATGCGCAATGAGTGTAACACTGGTTTTCAAAAAGTGCAAAAACCTATATGGAAACAAGCAGATAGCCGTCTTCAGCAGCTGATCATGCCAAAAGAAAAGCTGTGAAACGCATTCATGAGATCCTCTGAAAGATTATCGACAGAATTTCAACACTGGATTTGCGATAGCAGAACAGACCACCAATCCAATGCAAAAAGAATGTGTGATGCGTAAATTGCTAAACCGAGAAACACTTCACCAAGAAGAAGCCAACATCAATGAAAAGCGCACAATAATATGCATGCGGATTCCTGGATAGTAAAAAAAAAACAAATCAAAATAATTTAGCCAATGGTTATAGATTATTAATTTAAGGCACTTCTGAAACCCTTAATTACGGTTACCACCATGCTTCATAACCACTGAACAATTTCACCGATTTGGTAATATCCAAGAGATTTTCTAATGCTGAGCTAATAGGCTTCTTTATTATTTTTAATAATAAGACTTAAACAATGTAATTTATTTTAGTTTGTTAGAGTGATAATTGGCATCGATGTGCATATGCATAGTTTACCGAAGGCGAGTTTAGATGCTCCCGCAGCTTTTCCGTTTATATGTATGACTGCTGGCGGGTGCGAGATTGGATTGGATATAATGGATTTCGAAGTACGTAAGCGACACCAGTTTAAGCACCGAAGAAAACCCAATAAGCATAAGCACGCAGCAGCAGCAAAGAGGCGTCAACGCTCTGTAACAACGAGAGCAGAAATAAAGACGCCGCTGATCGACTGAAAAAAGGCAGGAGGACAGAAGCAGCCGATTAAGAAAGAGAATGGCGAGCAGCATAAAAAACAATAACGATCACGAATGAGGGACACCGTATCACTGTGGTTCTGTTCTCCTGTGGTTCGGCTAGACAAATGATGACCACAAGTACGCAAAATTATCGCGGCACATTTATAAAGGATTCTGTAGAGGACCCTATCCTGAATGAGCTCTATTCCTGCCCGTAATAAGCATCCTTATAATTAGTTTTCGAATGTTTTTGTAAGCTGGCTTTTACTTGTTTCATACATAAAAGAATAATGAAATGCCATGTACCAAGAATTACATTTCTCTTAACGATAACTCATGTTATTTTACTGTTTAATTATAACAAAAAAGATTTTCCAAAGGTGATTTAAAAAATTGATTTTTCCATGATTTGTTAATAGAAAGTACGATTCCTCTCAGGTGACCAATGGAATAGAAAACAACATAAGCATACTCGTAGATTATTCATGATCTTATAGGGGTCAACAAAGTAATTGTGTATTTGAATAAGATTACGATTTCAGAAAAATAAGCGACGAAATTTATGTTTTAGTTAAATCAATATATAAATTAAAACGGATTTCTCCAAACAATTATTATACTTTTTTTTATAAACTGAAAGTGTAACAATGCTGAAAATAAGAATGAATGCGATACAAGTTTTTTAGGAACCGTATATAAATTTTCATAATAAGTTTATTACAGATTTTGTTTACCCTATCCCAAAAATAATGAGATATTTGTTAGATAGGACAAACATTTTTTGGAAAAAATTAACATTAATTAGGTTTAAATTAAAAAAAAAAACTTTAAAGAATCAATGGAAGGCTTTTAGTAATTAAAATATAAGTACTACTACTCGTATTTTAGGTAACTTGTGGTTAGGTTTGGTTAAACGGGTAGCTTTTCCAAGAAGGTGAAAACACTCGAAGGCCTTATGGTCCATTGTAATACCCGCAGAAATCATTGCCCAATTTCTTCGTAGGAGTCAAACTCTGGGGAACAAGTAGCGTAGACGTTCCAGTTCCATGATTATTTTGCAGAGTTTTAGATGAACACAAAAATGAGCATAGGTCCAGACAGATTGCATAGATATCCACCAGCTCGGTGTGTTAGCTTACATATAAATATTCTGGCACCTATTCTTTCTTCAATATTTGATCCAGCCGTAAAGATTTTAACTGCGTTCTGCGTTCTGTATTTTGTTATTGTTCGCATCCTACCAAGCAAGCGATGCATAGGTAAGAATCGGCCGGACTACAGCTGTGTACAACCAGTAAAAGATGTAAGGTTGCACTCCTCCACTTCCTCCGAATTTTCTTTGCAGATGTAAAAGGCCCCACACGTTTTCTTCATTCTCTTCTCGCAGTTGCTTATCCTTGGATTACGCCAAGATATTCCGCTACCAGTTTAGTTGAGTACTATATAAGACAGGTAGATTTCCATCAAGATCCTGACTGTCGAAACTTATTATCAGGAATACTGAGTCATCCACAAGATCGCAGAGATTAAGGTTTCTTGAGGTGTGCCCGTTCTACTGTTTTCCTGACATTAGGAAGCAAAAACCAGGAGGCCACGGCTATTTTAGGTTTCCTAAGCACCAACAGCCAATCTCGATTGTCGAGTGGCTGTGGAAATAACAGGACCAGTTGGCGCCAGCGAGCAAGGGTATTTAACCCAGTAGAATAAGGCAAGAACATATTCTCGTTACTTAGTTAATGGAAGTCTAGTACTTCTTTTAAAAATGTGCTTGTATATCGATAAAAATTGGAAAGAAAAATAGTAAAATCAAACAAAATAAAACCAATTTTAATATTGGGAAAAAGGTAGCCCTTTTTGGGTTTGTGGGCTTAAGATTTTGCATGAACAAATTTTGTTTGCATATTGAAAGAAACTAGCAAAACAAATTATAAAATGAAATAAAAGTGTGGGCCTGAAAGTTTTGGTCGTTTCGTAGTTGTTGTTTCTAAATTTATTTATACTTTATACGGTTGGAAGTGTCTTCCTTTACATGTTTCATACACTTCAACGAATGTTGCGAGTAATTGCGAGTTTCCACTGTTCATAATAATCGATCAAATTAAATATTACCAACATTTTTTTTTATGGGAACAATGAGTAACTCCACTAAATCGCGAATAGTACGAACAACAAGTTGAGTTTACTTCAAAATGCTATTTTAAAAATAAATCATTTTTTGTTTATTTACTTATGCTCAATTGTAAAACTATATAAAAAAACCAATGACAGATTTACAAATATATGAATATAATTATAACTCATAAAAAGCGTTATCATGAAATAATTTTCCGTCCATGTTCCAATGCGAATGATAATAGTAAAGCAGTTTTCTGTCGGGTATTCTTTGACTACGATTCTGATAAGTACAGCAACAGTTGTGCCCTTTTTATAAAAAATAAAATTTAAATTAATTTCTAAAATAATTCAAAAAGGCACGCAATTGTTATAGAATTTTTCTTTCGTACCAGCTTTCAAAAACTTTTGAATATAATTTTTTGTGAACAGCGATACCAGATTAGCTTAAAACTCACTGGAGTGCATTATATTTTAATAGTCGGACGCTGACAGTGTTTCGATTAAAAGGAACAATAAAAAATGTATGGTGTTCAATCCCCTATGGAAGACATATTGATTTCAGTCAATTTATAAAGCTGTAAAAAAGAGATTTTGGAGAATATAAAGTACACATATGTATATTTTTGTTCAGTATCAACAGTCATGTTCGTTTGTCAGTTTCTACTTAAAGCTTCTAGTAGCCTTCTTTCCTAAAGTATTCTTTCTATATATATGTATGTATAGTACATATGAACGAGCCGGGTCGGACCTTTATTAAGTTTCTCTTGCCATGATTAAATAAAAATAGTTAAAGGGACTTTTTAGAATAGTGGTATTTTTCTAAACATATCCTTGCAATGTATTTATTGTCAGCGTCTTAAAATCAGTGTGCTTCCTTTCTGATTTCTTTTTTAAATAAATGTATTCTTTTTCTGTATTTTAGGACTCTATTGAGCAATGGCGAAGAGTGTTTGAGGTGTCCGCAATTATTTCAATACTGACTTATCTAATCTATCAACTTTTCGGGACCGCAGAAATACAGACGTGGAATAAAGGGCTACCAGTTGATGATGATGATTCAGATGAAGGAAAGGTTTTATCGACAGCAAAGGATAATTTCGATAATACTGTTGGACCAATTTAAAAATACCGCACTTAGAATAATGAACTGTTTATACAAGATTTGATATACTGTTATATGTTCGCTGTTATAGGAATAAAATATCACAAATATTTTATTTTATTGATTTTTAATGATTTTTTTTATTGACATCATAAAAAATTAAAAATAAGAAAGAATGATTTAGTCGAGTTTCCCGATACCCGTTACTCAGTTTTCATATCAATGCCAATGTTGTCTCGATTGTCCTTTGGCCAATGTTGATGATCTTTGCGTAGAAACTCAGGTCCGATTGTTGATGAATCCAATGTAGAACAATTTGAGAATCGCACCATAAGAACGAGGTTGTCTCTCTGTCAGCGATGATTCAAATGATTTTTCGTTAAAACAGTGCCAACAAAAGTGCTCCACAAAGGTCTAAGATCGCTTCTTGGTGGGAGCAACTCTGGACTTCGATGTGATTAGCTGTACCTTGGTTAGCCCATCTGAGCCCATTTTTGCCACTATGATGATAGGAGTAACTAATCCCAACGGATCAAACAGCGAAAAGGCTATGGACAAAATTAAGCGCTTGGTGACGTGGTCTGAATCTACTCTTGACGAGAACGAAAACATGAATGTGTCCCGTTCTTGGTCCCATTTTAGGCCAAGCGTGCTCGTTACCATTTCGTCGTCCAACTGGAAATGTTTGACTGATTGTCCATGAAATTTTCGGCTAGATATGACAAACTGCGTATGGCTAGATACGGTGCAGCCGCTGTGCAATAAGTTACAGTATTCAATGAGAAGGTGCTTAGTGGTTATGATAGCAAAGTTCTCCAAAGAATGTATTGGATCCTGCGATCCTCGGCTGACATGTTGTCTTGGCGGAACATCTTGACCAAATCAACAATGATTGCATAGCGATGTATCCGAAAACGAAGGAGTATAAAGATGTATAAAGATCTGGCTGAATGGTCGGTCCGACCATCAGAATGTCGTTGAGCGATTTCTGGGACGTGTAGTGTGTAACGCGTTTGTTCGCCTGCCTTGGGAGGATCTGAGCTGCTGGGGCACGGAGTATGTTTCCGGCTCTAGCTCGTCGGCTTTAAGGGTGGTGGTCTTGGTTACCCAGATCTCGGACACGGACTATACATTATTATAAACAAGTCAAGAAATTGAGCGTGCTGCGACAAAATTAGAAGCTAGAACTAAACCGGAAGATATGTTAAACAAAATTCACTGAAGGAGAAAAGTTTAATGTTTAATTGTAGAGGTTTACTTTAGTTTGCTTTAATCTTGTATCGCATTTTAAGTTTAATTTATTCTTGCTTGGTTCCGTTTCTTGACTTTATGTTGTTCTAATTCATAAATTCCGATAAATTAAGTTTAATTTTGAGCTATCGCTAAGTTCATTAATTTAATTTCTTGTGATGTTCAATTCAGGTTTAACTTTTAGCATAGGGTAGAATTAATTTAATTTATTTAGACTTTCGTTTGTTTATTGCAAAGTCAACAAAATATGGTTTTATTATCAACACTCACACCTAATGTCTGTCGGCGTAAGATCGATCTCCCTTTGAAGGTGGCTGAAAATTAATTACGGTTCTTGGGCAAATCAAAAGCGATAAAGAGACATTTTTTTTTAGCCTATTCTTCACATTGAGCACAAATAACTTTAAAAGTTACTCAAACTTAATTTAGAATTACTTAAATAGTTAGAAAGTATAATTATGATTTCAAAGACAGTTTTTCTCATTATTCTTGGCTTTTAGTTTCAGGAAAAGTTCACATATAACAAGAGAGAACGCTATAGTCGAGTTCCCCGACTATCTCATACCCGTTACTCAGCTATTTGAAGTGCGAAGGAGAGTCTTTAACAATGACAGTTTTTGGAGGTTTGTGGGCGTTAGAGCGGGCGTGGCAAAAAGGTTTTTGGCAAATCGATAGAAATTTACATGACTAATACAAAAACGAAAAAATATGAAAACATTTTTTAAAAGTGTGGGCGTGGCAGTTTTGGGCGGTTTGTGGGCGTTAGAGTGGGCGTGGCAATATGAATCGACAAACCTGCGCTGCTTCCATGTCTCTGGAGTTTGCAACTTTCTAGCTCTTATAGTTCCTGAGATCTCGACGTTCATACGGACGGACAGACGGACATGGCCAGATCGACTCGGCTATTGATCCTGATCAAGAATATATATACTTTATATGGTCGGAAACGCTTCCTTCTGCCTGTTACATACTTTTCAACGAATCTAGTATACCCTTTTACTCTACGAGTGACGGGTATAAAAATCATAGAAGGCTTGCGTAAGAGTTACATAACGCCATGTAGGTTAATGCCGTTCGGAGAAACAGAATTGATGCACATCAGCTTGTAAGGATCGAAATTTGATTTAATTCGCTCATCTAATTCGCAATTTTATTTGCGCACTCATAGCTGTAGAACGACGGACGTTGCCGAGGAGGTGCTCTTCGGTTTGCTAGGTTAAATCTGTGGATTATAAAATTTTCCACAGCAAGCAACCAATAACCGAAACGCTCTTTCAGAAATAATATTTACCCGCTAAATAATTGGTTCCGATAAAAATGTCGGAGATCTCCGAGGTTTCTCACTCTCACCTCTCACTCTTTGGTACTGCCGACGCCAGACGGTTACCTTGCTACCTTCGCTGATAATTGTTTCCGCAACAAAAGGGTTACGCACTGGCTAAACCTTTTCGGAACACCACTTAGTATCTCGTCTGCGCGGACTTAGCACTTATTAAAAAATTTGACTGCGGGAAGAAACTGAAATGCTTTTGCACTCCACCAGATCTCGATCAGAAAAGAAATTCAGTGGCTTAGGTTCAAGCACAGCTGCAGCAAAAATTTCCTAATTGGAACACGAGATTTCCATGCATTAAACGCTCGGCTTAAAAATGTTGCTGGGTTTTATGCTGAAATAGGTTTACGTTATTCCATATGCCCAAAAGATCAGCACAAAACTTTAATGATCTGTACCATGCTTCTTGACCAAAAAAAAATGTATTTCGCAGCTCGGCAGTCGCCACTACAGAAGTCGTCTTGCGTCGATGCGTCGAAAACCACTCAAAAATTCTAAGCTCGACATCGACCACGGGCAGATGCTTTCCTAATTTAACTTGGCCGACTGCTAAGATATCTAAGAAGGTTCCGTGTCTAAAATCAAATCGATGTGGCGAGAATTGTTGAAGTTTTCGTCGGCAAGAGATGCTGCGGAAGGTTTCACGAAGGAATGTCAATTTCGGATTGTGGATGATAGGCGATGTTCGATGTCACGCAAAAATCAAGGACCCACTGTAATTCTTTGTGCCTCGACTTAATATTGGTGGTTAAATGGTGTTTGATTCGCGTTTGTATCTCACCAATGGCCACCTTGTTGACTCATTGCAGTAGGCTTCTTATCCGATTCCAAATATTGACAATGACGTTTGACGACTTTAACGCATTTGTCCCAAAAAAGGCAAGATAGTGTAATCGAGCGACTCATTCCACTTCCTCTTAGTTTCCGTGTCCACTTTGCCTATGACCATGGAGATGAGCATGGCCTCGCAGATCTGTGCCTCGGTGCCTAACGAACGCAACGAGTTGTATTATCGATTAGGCTGCGCGACTGCTGACCATTTGACTTAGCGACAGTTGGCAATGAGAAGTGTGACGATATGTTATCCAAAAAAACGAGAGTTGGGTTGTCATAGCGCTGCTTTGAGCAGTCCAGAGCCTTTGTGTAATTGTCTGCGGTCACCTGGAAAGCTCGAACCGTTTCAAGGACTGGTCCTCGAAGACTGTTTAACAACTGTTTGAACTTCTCGATCCTAGACATGGATGGCTGGTGGTTAAACGACAAGATGAAGTTTAGGTACTCGCAGTATTTGCCATCAAATGCGGGCAATGATAAGCGCGGGAGCTTAACTGCAGATGTGAGCCGAAAATTAACCGTGGATTCATGAATGCCGGTGCTGTTTGCGTCTGGTCCAAGTTGTACCTGAACGCAAACCTTGGCGGGAATAAATAGTTCCTCTATTTCGAAGCCAGTATTGCGCTGCACCTCAGCTGGCTCCATCTGCTCTTCCTTCCTGAGTGCATAAAGTAAGTTTAAAATACTATACCAACGTCGACAAAGGGCAAGATAATTCCAACGGAGATAAATTCAAACCAGATTCTACTGATTTGCTCATACGTGTACGGTTTTTCCGAGCACTCGTTCGCTGAGCTTTAAGTTGCTCCAGCGAAGACATTTTGCAGTGTTTACTTTATTTATTTTCGATCTTACAGTGCTTTGCCTGACAAGGTATGTGAGAGCGAGCGAGACGACGAGATGTAGTGGAAAATTTTCGTTCGCCAGCCTATAGATGTATAGATGGAGGACCGAGATGTCGACTCCAACTGTCGCGATGACACTTGGAGGATTGTATGTCCACTCCAACGACGTCCAGGAATGCACCGGGAGACCCTTTAATATAGCCGGCATCTTCGCTGCTATGAGTTGTGCGCAAATGCACGAGCTACAATTCTATGTGGACGCTGGGTAGACCGGCAGCGAACGCGATGCGCGAATGTACGAGAGTTTGGCAGGCAAAGGTCGTCAATGCGCGTGCGTGGGCATGTTTGTTTGTTTAAGGTAAAGGTAACCTGCTTGCATTTTTGTACATTTATTGAAATTATCCAGTCGGCAAGCCCGATTGCTTTTGTTAGGCATTTGGAGCGATTGAGTATCGCGGTATCATCAGCGAACGTGGAGGTTGTTCGATTGTAGTCTGTGGTGAAATACATGGTGTATAGGATTGGATCCAGAGCACTGCCTTGTTACACTCCAGCTTCGAATGCGCAATCGTGTGAGGTGCTTGTATTGCATCTTATTGCAAACACTCTGTTGTATGGGTACGACTTCAGAAGCTTATGTGTGTTTTGGGGCAACAGCTTGATTATTTAAAAAAATCCATCCAGCCTGCGCGACGTCTAGAAAAATGGCTGTGCAATATTCTCGATGTTCAAAAGCAATACGAATTTCCGACGTGATTCGATTGACCTTTTCGCTGGTTCCATGTTTTTCTCTGAAGCCAAATTGATGTGTTGGAAGTGTGTTTTTATACCCGTTACTCGTAGAGTAAAAGGGTATACTAGATTCGTTGAAAAGTATGTAACAGGCAGAAGGAAGTGTCCGTCTGGCCGTCTGTCCGTCTGTCCGTATGAACGTCGAGATCTCAGGAACTACAAAAGCTAAAAAGTTGAGATTGGGCATACCGACTCCAGGGACATAGACGCAGCGCAAGTTTGTCGATTTATGTTGCCACGCCCACTCTAACGCCCACAAACCGCCTAACTGCCACGCCCACACTTTTGAAAAAGGTTTCGATATTTTTTCATTTTTGTATTAGTCTTGGAAATTTCTAACGATTTGCCAAAAAACTTTTTGCCACGCCCTCTCTAACGCCCACAAACCGCCCAGAACTGCCACGCCCACATTTTTTAAAAATGTTTTGATATTTTTTCATTTTTGTATTAGTCTTGTAAATTTCTATCGATTTGCCAAAAAACTTTTGCCACGCCCACTCTAACGCTCACAAACCGCCCAAAACTGCCACGCCCAAATTTTTTAAAAATGTTTTGATATTTTTTCATTTTTGTATTAGTCATGTAAATTTCTATCGATTTGCCAAAAAACTTTTGCCACGCCCACTTTAACGCCCACAAACCGCCCAAAGCTGTCACGCCCACACTTTTGAAAAATATTTTTTCATTTTTGAATTAGTCTTGTAAATTTCTATCGATTTGCCAAAAAACTTTTTGCCACGCCCACAAACCGCTCAAAGCTGTCACGCCCACACATTTGAAAAATGTTTTGATATTTTTTCATTTTTGAATTAGTCTTTAAAATTTCTATTGAAAGCGTTGAAAGCTGAGTAACGGGTATCAGATAGTCGGGGAACTCGACTATAGCGTTCTCTCTTGTTAAGCCTTGTATTACGATGGAAGTAAGCTCCAAAAGGTTAGTGCTGACATGCTGATATAATTGAACTAAAAAGGTGCTGCAAATGACTTTTTAAAAATATTTTGGGATAGCTGACAACATAGAGAAACCTCTGCAATAGCTTGCAATTTGATAACCTTTTTATAGGAGAGGGATCACATGTGTCTCTTTGCATATATACGTTTCCAGAGATAAGGTTAACAGTTTCAGTAGAGGCTTGCACAAGGCTACTGCACAGAACCTAAGCACCCAGCGATGAATTCCGTCGGAATCTGGCGGAACAGGCTTAACTAGCTTAAGATCAGAAAGCAGCTTTCGTTCAGAGTGGGACAAAATATTTAAATCATTTTTGAAACCTCTTTAGAACAAGGTGGACTCGAATGAGGGAACATATAAAAACTGGGCAAATAGAGTGTCTATTGGCTGATCCCATGTTCCCGTAGTATTTAAAAAAAAAAGTGAGAAAGGTTAACAAGTGGTTTAGCGCTTAGTTTTAACGAAATTATAAAACTTGTTACGTCGGCGTATTAGTGCCTTTGTCCTGGTTAAGGACTTGTGCCGAGGGAGTGGCAATTGATATTAAAGCACCAAGTTGCCAGCGTAAGCTCGTTGTATTCGGATCGTGCGATCTTGCTAAGCCTCTCATCACTCCAAAATAACGGGAATACGTATAATAAGTGCCTGTAAAAACAATTGGATTCGTATCGTTCGTCAGTCATCAGTTCTCACTGCCCCACAAGCTAAGCTGTCGCTTAGGGTATCGAATTTACCACCGGGCAACGGTGCACACGTCAACAAAAGTTGTTGCTTATACACGACTACAAACGTCGCTCTAATGGCTCTTGTCTTTGTGCATCAAAAACAAGGCTGATACTCGCCGGTGAAGAGTTATCTTTATTTATAAAAATATAAATCATTAAACATTTAGTTTTTATTAATGAAATGCTCTTCCTAGAAGAGACTAACAATATAATATCTTCGATGCCTAATATATTTTGGTTTACGCTATTACTAAACAGGAGAGAACGCCATAGTCGAAGGAGAGACTTGAAGACTGAAAGTTTTTTGACGGACAGACGGACATGGCAAGATAGACTCGGCTGTTGATCCTGATTGTTGTTTATAATTGCCACTGCACTGCTCATGTAAGCTAAACGGACTCCGATGTGAGGTATTGAGGATGTGGATGCTGGATACAATCCTTTCCAATTGTGATGGTCACGAAAATTTCGAATATGATTAACTCTCGACAACGATATGTCGAGAAAGCCGTCAATAAAATGTAATAAGTTGGTTCCAGTGTTGACATTTTTCCTTCGCACTTCCACTAGCTAAGAAACGGGTATCAGGTAGTCGGTGAACTCGACTATAGCGTTCTCATTTGTATTCTATTTTATATCATTTAATATTATTATATTGTCTCTTTCTTCTATCTTTTCTGCCTTATAGGGTCTTTTAAATCTAGCTTATGTCCTCCATCATTTTTTAATAAAATACTCATATTTCTATATTTATTGTAATTACATCATATTTTTTCATTATTTTTATATCCGTCACTCGTTATAGTTATAGTCATCGGATTCTTTGTATGCTGGGTGACCTAATACATTTTCTACTCTATTATATTTTCTTATGTTGTCTATTATTTGCTTAGACATATCTTTCCAATAGTAATGTCTTTTGACCTTGGCCAAGGTTTTTGAAAAGCCCGTATGTCCTCTCTGTTATGCATCGTCATGTAGCGTAGACAAAATTGCTTCTTTTTGTTTACATTCTTTACTAGGACCACTGGGTTTGGTAGTGTTACTCTTCATTTTTTCAATATCTTTTAGCCCATTTTTATACCCCTTACTCGTAGAGTAAAAGGGTATACTAGATTCGTTGAAAAGTATGTAACAGGCAGAAGGAAGCGTTTCCGACCATATAAAGTATATATATTCTTGATCAGGATCAATAGCCGAGACGAACTGGCCATGTCCGTCTGTCCGTCTGTCCGTCCGTATGAACGTCGAGATCTCAGGAACTACAAAAGCTAGAAAGTTCAGATTAAGCATACAGACTCCAGAGACATAGAAGCAGCGCAAGTTTGTCGATTCATGTTGCCACGCCCACTCTAACGCCCACAAACCGCTCAAAACTGCCACGCCCACATTTTTTAAAAATGTTTTGATATTTTTTCATTTTTGTAATAGTCTTGTAAATTTCTATTGAGTTGCCAAAAAACTTTTTGCCACGCCCCCTTTAACGCCCAGAAACCGCCCAAAGCTGTCACGCCCACACTTTTGAAAAATGTTTTGATATTTTTTCATTTTTGAATTAGTCTTAAAAATTTCTATTGATTTGCCAAAAAAAATTTTGCCACGCGCAATCTAACGCCCACAAACAGCTGTTGACAGCTGAGTAACGGGTATCACATAGTCGGGGAACTTGACTATAGCGTTCTCTCTTGTTTTTAAATAAATAATAGAAACGTATTCAAAGATATTTTGTATATACCGGTCTGCTTTTCAAGCCTTTGAAAAAATTAATCTAAATCAAGAAATCCATTTGTATATAAATCATCAACATCATATCTGTCAGCAATTATTTTCCCATGTTTAAAGAAACATCATATTTTTCACACTGCTTTTCTCGCCTCATCCTCCGACCCGCAAGAAGTCTCTGGCATTGTACAAAGGCAACTGGACGCGATAAATCCCTGGCTTAAAAGGTGAAACATCGTAGTGAACGCGGAGAAATATCCTTAAACCACGTTTTCACTACGAAGAGGAGAGTGCCCACACGTCACGCTAAACGGAGCCAATATCCCCAACTTGCCCACGCCTAAGTACCTAGGGCTTACCTTGGACCGCAGGCTGACATGGCGCCCTCATCTAATAAACAAACGCATAAAGGCCGATGCACGATTAAGGCAGATGCAATGGCTCGTTGGGAGAAGATCCAAGCTGAGACAGAAACCACCCCAACCATCTCGCCATAAACCTTATGGACAACATCCAAACCCGCAAACGACTAATGAGAAAACATCCCCTCGATCTCCCACAACAATAGGCAATAAATTAATAAAATCTCGAATTACATGTAGTACTTCCTTATGCCAATGTCACCCCTCAATCATTTAATTATTGTTCCCTTGGACAGATTTTAACTTAATAAACGCACGCTACAAATATTTTTCACTTGAAAGGTAAGGTAGGCACGTACCTAATTTTTGGACATTGAAGCTTTTTTTTATTGATTTTTTAGTCGGCGAAGTTTTTAGTAAAGGTCCTGCATCATGGGACACTTGGTAATTTTGGATGTCATTAAACTTCGTGTAAGGGCCCTGGTCAAATACATCTGATAAGTTCTTAATCATATGTTTCTCGGCCTTCAGATCTGAGACGTCGGCGAGTGCAGACGTGTTTTGATTGTGCTCGTGATTAAAGAAGGAAGAAAAACAAACAATTAACAAAGAATATAAATATTAGCGAAAGGACGTTTTAGTGATGCTAAATTGCTAAATTATAACATTTTACTTGTATGTGGAAACATAAAATAAAGATAAAATAAAAGAAACAAGGAAAACGAAAATTCTAAAATGAGCCAACGCGATTTGCGCGCTCATCGGCAAAAAGAGCAAGACGAGCGCCGTCTCTCTCTGCAGCGGAACAATGCATACTTCACCGTCGTATCTGACCTTAAACCTGCCGAAATTAAACGATCGCGGTCTTGCTCGCCAATGCTTCCGACTGCATTAGGTGAACCCGAACGCACTGAGGAGGTCTCTCTCCCGCTCTTCCCATCGCAAACGGCGGTAAGCAACTGCACCCATATCAACAACAACAACAACATCAAGTCAATGCTCAAAAACGACAGAGAGCTACAGTTCTGCTGAACAAGCGGCAACCAAAATTATCGCGGCTCAAAAGTAGAAAAACTTCAACGCCAAAACGGTGTTCAACATTCTTAACAGAAATAAAAAACCGCAGCCACTCTTTAAAGTCGAACTGGAGTAATCGAGTCAGAAGAACAACAAAAATGAAGTACATAAACTAAAGTATTTACTACACAGAAGAATAACCGTCGAAGAGCCAAATAAGCGCAAGCAACCTGTGCAGTGCACCAACTGCCAAGAATATGGCCACACAAAAGCATTCTGCACCCTAAAATCCATCTGCGTGGTCTGTAGCGATGCTCACAATATCACAAAGTGTCTTAAGAACAAACACGACAGTTCAATAAAACTATGCAGCAACTGTGGCGAAAAACACACCGCCAACTGGCGAGGATGCATTGTTTACAAGGAACTTAAGAGTCGTCTAACCAAACGAGTGGCTTCAGGTCGAGATCGAACCACACCAATAATTCACAAAGTAGTGGAACCGACTAATATCCCTTTGTCTGCAAGCCACCGTACAGTGCCAAATCAGGGATCCATGCACCAACAGCAGACACTCTCAGCGTTCAAATCACTAACAACACTCACGAGAACATGCAACAGCAGCCAAATGGCGTTGAAGTGATTGTGCTTTCGATGCAGCAAAGCATGAAAGACTTCATGACCTTCATGCAAGCAACTATACAAGAGCTTATAAGGAACCAAAACATCCATATTCAATTGCTCGTTTCTTCTAAAACAGGATAATGACTCCTATAATAATAGCTACCTGGAACGTCCAAGCATGGAAACACCAAGCTACTAGTTCTCTTCGATTCCTTCTCCAAATGAGTAGAACTGGTCCCACTTCGGAGAGCCACTGCCGCCACGTTAATCAAAGCGTTCCGGGAACGCATACTAGCCCACTTCGGGGCCCCGAGAACGTGGTGCGACAACGGCACCCAATTCACCAGTAAGGCGTTCCGCGCGTTCCTGAAGGACACCGGAGTTGACCTCCTATACAATGCACCGTATTGCCCACGAGAGAACCCAACCGAACGAGCAAACAGAACAATTAAAACCCAGTTTGTATGAGAGAACGAAAAACCCTGGGAAGCCCTCTTACCCGAGATTTCGTTGGCGATAAATTTAAGCATTTCGGAGTCAAATGGGTATAGTCCCGCTAACATCCTACAAGGCCGGGAGCCCCGCCTGCCTGGATGCTGCTACAACCAAGTCACTCCCGGCAGCGGCTATGGACTACTAACCCCCAAACAACGTGCCGAGCAACTACAGGACATCTACCGAATGGTCCAAATGAACACGCAACGAGCCAGGCAAGAGCAAGGCCGACAATACAATCCCGGAATGGAGACCCACTCTAGGCTCTTTCGTCCTCGACATCACCGTCTGTCCAAGGCATCCGAGGGATTTGCCGAAAAACTGGCTCCCAAATTTTATGGCCCCTACAAAGTGGCCGCCTTTGCGTCCCCTAACATCGTTTGCCTCCGTCTCCCGGGGAAGCGCAAGGGACGTCTCGCTAACATCGCCGACCTAAAAGCAAGCATCCTCCCGCAACGGCCCCATGCTGAATAGCGACCAAAAGAAGGATAGATGTTTCTGACTAGAGTAGCACCTCTTAGTCATCTAGAAGATCCATATCATCCAACTTTTGAGGTTACTATCGACACAGGTACTGCAATAAAAGAGAAGCCAGATAAGTCAACCAAACGAATTCATTGTTTTCGTAAGGCAAACTTTTTGAGGCTAAATCATTTTATATCTGGCCTTAATTGGTCCGATCTTTATTCTTGCACCATAATGGCCGATGCCATAAATATTTTTTATACGGAAATTGAATAATTTTTTAACTCATATGTTAATAAAGAGTTGACAGATCTAGGAAATGTTAAGTCCAGACTTATACAAAATTTAAAAATACCGGTTACCAGTCTATATTTTCTAAATATGTAAGTGCACGGTTAAATTTTAATGTTCAGTGTTATAAGAATTATTTAAGCCGTTGTAAGTTCCAGTTCGCACAGGATCCCAAACAGTTTTAATTTCGTTAACACTAAGCGCAAAACAACTACTTACCCTTCCTCGCTATTTTTGGAACACTACGGTATCATCGGATCAGGCAATAGCCGATCTATTTGCCAAGTTTTTTCAAGCCACATATTCTACGTTACCTCATTCCGAACAGCCTTACTCTTACGCGGTATCGAAGACGAATTTAATATTTGCTTTATGATCTTCAGCGAGTTAAGCCTGTGTATTCGCCAGGTCCCAACGAAATTCCTACCTGTGTGCTCAAATTCTGTGCGGAATCCTTGTGCAAGCCTCTACTGAAACTAACTTAACTTATCTCTGGAATCTTCACAGTTCACCCATATATGGAAGGAGTCCTTTGTGATCCCTCTCCATAAAAATGGCAGCAAATCGGATGCAAGCAATTGTAGAGGAATTTCCAAATTGTCTGCTATCCCTAAGCTTTTTGCTAACCTTCCGTAGCTAACCTCCTTCGTAGTACAGGGCTTTTAGTACAGGGATTTTAGTAAAGCATACGACTCTGTTAATCATTCACTTTTAGTAAGGAAACTTGATTTATTAGGTTTTTCTGTTGATCTCCTAAATTGGATTCTAAGTTATCTGAATGGCAGGACGCAACGGGTCCTCTTTAAAAATTCTTTTTCTTGTATTCTCCGAGTCACATCCGGCGTCCCACAAGGGAGCCACCTAGGTCCGCTCCTTTTTACCTTATTTATTAACGACCTTACCTTAATAATAAAGCATTCGCGAGAACTTATGTACGCTGTAAAATTATGCCTTCAGTATAAGGACCTTTTTTCGCCATTTGGACTTACAATCCGATCTAGATATCTTTCAAATCTGGTGCCGTGATAACGTATTAAACTTAAATGGCTCCAAGTGTAAAGTTATGACCTCTTGTCGTGTCAACTCAATACACGAGATGTACACTCTAATTTGGTGCTCTTTGGGTGGTGTGCGTGGTGTGCTTGGTTTTATAAAAGAAAAGGTGGTCAAAGAAATTTGATGATCTTTACATGACCAAAACATTATTTATTTCTCTAGTCCGTCCGATCGTCGAGTATGGATCACCTGTTTGGAGTCCACAGTACGAAGTTTACTCGGACCGCATTGAGTCGGTTCAAAAGAACTTCTTACTTTTTGCCTTACGGTGCCTTATTTGGGATGCAATCCTTAGATTACCTCCTTACCTCCTACAATTAAGTATATCTATCCCTACTTTATAAGGAAAACAACCACTGGAGCATTTGTAATATTATTTTCTTACTATTACGATAGAGTTAAGTTTTGAAAACAACCGCGCCCTGAAAACCATCGATAAGCCTCAGAAGGCACCTCTGGCTAAGCACTGCTATCGAGCAGCGGAGGAACGATCGAAAACCATCGATAAAACTAGACGATCGATAACGTCTCGCACGCAAGCGAGGGAGGAAAGAAGAGAACCGATCGTCAATCTCGCATCAGCTGCCAACAGACAAGGACGGATCGCTCAGCAACCAACCAACTCAGAAAAAACGGTGGTAAGCAGACACGCGACTAGCACGTGCCAGCGCCCGTGGAATTTCTACTACAAGTCCCCTACTACAACTTACAAATATTTTTGTAAGGTTCCCCGCCTGGAATGGGCGCTGTAGTACTTCGTTTATACTGTTGATATCCCCCTCGAATGCGAAATTAAACGCAGTGAATCTGTCGCCAAGGTGTTCCGCAAATGTTTGTACTTGCTCTTCTAAGGAGCGACACCAGTTACCATTGCTGTTCTTCAGAGGCGTAACTTTCTGTGGCATTCTTTTTACTTTTTTGGTAAAGGATCACATATTAAAAGTGGAATCATTAGAATAATCCATATTGGTTAGCATATGTTCGAATTGCGCATTTTTCAATTCAGCCATGGCAACGTGAAGCTCTCTGGCGCATCTATGCTATTGAGCTTTATCCTCAGGACTGTGCGTTCGAATATATATATATATTGGACTAGAGATCCCACAGTCCAGTCACCAAGTAACGTGAAGCAAACCGTGAAGCACGGTGGCGGATCCATAATGGTTTGGGGCTGTATACACAAAAACGGAGTTGGTCCCTTGGTGTTAATTGAAGGTATAATGCGGAAGGAACATTACTTAAACATTTTGCAACAAAATCTTCCAAAAGTAATTCAAAATATGGGTATTGCTGCTAAAAAATGCATATTTCAGCAAGACAAGGATCCCAAACACACATCGATTTTGGTCAACAATTGGATGGAAAAGCAAAATTTTCAATTTAAAAAAAAATTTTCGTTTAATATATCACCCCAGTGCAAAACTGTAACATTTGACTTCTTTTACATTTTGCTTCGGCATATTTATTCCAGATTATCAAATCGCTTCATATTTTCACAAGCGATAGTCAAATATAGCAGCAACAAAACAAGACTAAGATTATTATCGTACATAAAATAGGAGAGAAGATACTGACCGTTGAAGTTAGAATATGCAACTCGTGTTACAGTTTTGCTCGTCAGTGTATATTCGATTCGAAGAGTAAAAAGATTGCTCTCCCGTTGCTAAAATTTATTAATGGCCGTTTGCAACGAGTTCCTGCAACAATTTGCCTCTAGCGCGGTCTATAGAATTGCCCTATCAAGAGTGTTTTACATTAAAATCACCACCTACTTTAAATTTGTTGCCCAGCAGTATGGACTCAATCACAGATTTCAACAATCGCCCATAGGGTGGGAGGTACACAGCTGCGAGTGCAAAAGTTCCCTTCGATGTCTGCAGCTGTACTATTGCTATTTATCGGTCATTCGTTGAGATGGGAGGTTGGGGGCAGTGACAAAAGGACGAATGCACATTAATTGTTACACCTTTTCTGCTATTGCCACTGGTATGGTAGGTGTGGTAAGAGGTGCAACCTGGTAGATAGATGCGCTGTCTTTCACGCATGTGTTACTCGGTGACACGTTTAGGAAGACTCGTACCTCATCAGAGTTTCTCGCTAGTCCCCGTGCGTTCCACAATCCGGTTTTTATGATTATATCAGTCATTTTGGAATCTTGCGTTAATATCCAGAATGGCGATTTCCAGTGTCAGGAATTTATTCCCAAAGCCAAGGTCATGTATTGGTTCTGATCCTCTCTGAGATTGCTTAGCCATATTTGAGCCAAGTGAAGCCACATTTGATCGAGCTTTGTCGGCGTATGAAATATTGTCTCTTACTGCCACATATCGAATGAAGTCGCCTGCGCGACTCGCACCCATACTATGCGCTTGCACGTATGACCTACGCGTGTTTAACTGACAGCCTCGAGCTGCGCTTGCCCGCGGAGGCCGCGGAGATCTCGTTATTTCCCCTTTTGTACCCGGCCCGCTCGGGTTCAAAGCCCATCCCATGTCCCGTTAGTTTACGGTGCGTCCCCTTCGTGATCGTCCAAAGTCCACAGCGTTACCGTTCGACCTCTGAGCCTTTGACCGTCTTGAGTCTCTTCCGTTTGCGACGGAGAAATTGTTACTACATTGGGAAGATTATTAATCTGCCGTCCAGCTTTACAGGTAACTTGGGATGCTTGAGCCACTCCTTTACTTTTCTTTGAGACCGCTAATGGCCTTGTTTTTTAACAATGTCGTTCTAAGAGACATTGTTGCCGAGGTCTTGGATCCCGCCGTAGCCGCAACGGTGTGAGCTGTTGTAGGTGACTAGCTTGAGTCAGGGTGATAGTACGGGGAACGTTAGTTACTTAAGTTTTTGCAATAAGTCCGAATAATTAGTTGTTGATGCAATGATGTTTAACATTTGGGATCGTATTGTTCCAGTGCTGGCACCAGCAATTTTCCTCATCTCCTCAAGATCCCCTTTATTATACCCGTTGCTCGTAGAGTAAAGGGGTATACTAGATTCGTTGAAAAGTATGTAACAAGCAGAAGGAAGCGTTTCCGACCATATAAGGTATATATATTCTTGATCAGGATCAGTAGCCGAGTCGATCTGGCCATGTCCGTCTGTCCGTATGAACGTCGAGATCTCAGGAACTACAAAAGCTAGAAAGTTGAGATTAAGCATACAGACGCCAGGGACATAGACGCAGCGCAAGTTTGTCGATTCATGTTGCCACGCCCACTCTAACACCCACAAACCGCCAAAAACTGCCACGCCCACACTTTTGAAAAAGGTTTTGATTTTTTTTCATTTTTGTATTAGTCTTGTAAATTTCTATCGATTTGCCAAAAAACTTTTTGGCACGCCCACTCTAACGCCCACAAGCCGCCAAAAACTGTCAGTGTTAGAGACCCTACTTCGCACTTCAAATAGCTGAGTAACGGGTATGAGATAGTCGGGGAACTCGACTATAGCGTTCTCTCTTGTTTTTAGATAGCAATGAGTCGATGATTATTTGTCCATTATTTTAGGTAACAAGACAATAACCGCCTCCCGCTTGCGCTGAGCGCATGGAGCTATTTAAGTCTGTTCTGAACAAATTTAATCTGTTCTGAGCTGTTGTTGTTGTCAGTTTATGATCGGAAAATATTGGTTATGAGCGGTCTGATTGTTTACATTTGGTCTTTAAATCTGCGTGGAATTTATAAATGGATTAAAAGAGATAAGGAATGGTTGATTGGCTGCTATTGCTTGTGAACAAACTAATGAATTATTTGAAGCCCGGCCCTTCTCACCAGGTGCCGGGTTTCAGGGCCAGGGGAGGATGACCAGGGCCGAGGTGGTCGGGCGCGTCGTCCTACGAGGATGAAAATATTCGCCATGTGTTTCGTCTGTTTGTTTTTATAATTTTTATCTATATGTACACATAGTCCTAGCTCTTTGTTCCCCATCAACTGCGCAATTGCTGGCCTCCTACGGTTGGGAGTGGCACTTGGTCTAGCGACGCAGTCGTACACGGACTCACGGTAGCTAACGGCTGCGGTCCCCAAGGCAATCGCTTAGTAAAAAAACTCAACCACACGTCTGCTCTGACTGGTGGTGCCGGTACCAAGCCTGCTCGGTTCTCACGGTCGCACCAGGCAATCGATTGGTTCCCGCACGTAATCTCCGACACAGTCCACCGGGTCTTCACCACAATTCGCGCCGCGTACTTGGGTCCTTGTTAAGTTTGGGTTCCTCTGTAAACTGCTTTCGGACTTGCCGGGCTAACGCCAGGGTATGTTCTCGATTCGCGGGGTAGCGTGGTCTCAGCCTTACCGTGCTTCGTCTTAGTGGACCTCAGCTACCTGTGTCTCAATTCGGAGACTTTTCTCGTCCCGAACGTCTCGACTTAGCGATCTTGCTCCTTGCTGACTATCATGCTGTAGCTCCCTTGCTTATTTCGTTGCTTTGCGTTGTTTACTTTTATCCTCGCCTGTCCAATCCTTCTTTAACGGTTAGTCCTTTTTTTCTCCAGATCCAAAGTTCCCGGCTTTGCCGTTGGCCTGGTCCACAGCTTGATAACGATGTGCTCCTTGACCTGGCACTTCGACGCTTACTGTTGTCTTGCTGTCCTGCTCCAGTTCTCCAAACCGTTTTTCTCCAAAACTCTCTTTCTACAGGTTCCGTTTCCCAAAACTCTACAGATTCCGTTTCTCAAAACTCTTTTTCTGCGACCCCTCGCTTTCGCCGTTACTACGCGTTAATTCGTTGCGTATTTGACAACAGGCAGGCCCTCCTATAGCAGTTGACATGTGCACTTCTACGGAGTTTTAACTCCTCACAACGCTTTCAGGTTCAGTCGAGACGAATGAACAGTCAGGGAATGTGGGATTTGAACTAGGCGGGCTATCATCGCGCAAAATACTCGATACTTGGTGGACCGCCGATTCTTGTTTGAGAAAAGTAGTTTTTTTGTACAGCTTACAAGCGAAAAAGTGACTAAAAATAAACCAGATTAAATACACTTCATGTTTAAACTTATTCTAATAAAATATTTTAGGCTACATTAATAAGTTTCTAAATTTGTGGGCGTTTAGGTGAGCTTAACCAAAATGTTTTCTGCATTTTGATATAAAGATGGCAAACAAAAAGATATAATCTTTAAAAAGGGTAGGTGTGATAGCTTTGTGCGGTTTGTAGGCTTGGACAAAATGTTTTTGGTGTATCGATAGAAATTGGTAACACAAATGATTTAATCAAAAAACAATACATCATTTCTCGAATGTGTGGGCATGGCAGTTTTGGGCGATTTGTGGGCGTTGAAGTGGGCGTGCAAAAAGTTTTTTCCAAATCGATAAAAATGTACAAGACTAATAAAAAAATGTAAAACCATCAAAACACTTTTCAAAAGTGTGGGCGTGGCTGCTTTGACCGGTTTTGGTAGATATTTTTACACTTTTTCTATAGCTTTGGGCGGTTTGTGGGTTTGTTAAAAAGTTTTTATGGAAATCGATAGAAATGTATAATATGTAACGTGCAACGGTATATTTGTCGGACGATCTGAGCTTGCGGGGCACGTTTTAGTTTCCGGCTCTAGCTTGTCGGCTTAGGGGGTGGTGGTCTTGCTTGGCCACATTGTTTTCCCGCTACACTAACTTTTTATTAACAAGAATAGAAATGAACGTGCTGCGACATTAGGAAAGCTAGTAAAGAGAACCGGAAGAGCTTAATAATTGATTCAAAAAATAGAAGAGACAGGGTTAAGGATCGGAAAACGGACAAAATGTGCCCACCCTACCTATGGTCACCGCCCTGAAAGCATAGCTTTGGTGACTCCTTCGTCCCCTTCAACTGCAGAATCATTTGCATGAGTTCAATTGCTAGTAACTTAGCTGAGCGACATTATCATCCTAGATACGGTGCAGTGTAGGAGCCCAAGGAGCCATCCATCAGAGTAGGGCTACGGAATAGCGGACACACCTAAAGAAATTCTAAAATTGGGAGCAAGAAATATGGCGAGTAAGAAAAGTGTACTAAATGCATTTGTAATATAAGGAGGTTTTCATTAATGTGACAATACATTTTTTAAAGGGGAGTGCGTATAATAAAAATTAATGAATTCTATATGTAAGGAGTATGTAACAAAAGAATATGAAAAAAAAATTTAATAAAAATAAAAATTTTTACAATATAAAAGTGTTAGTTGCTGACCATATGCTGCTGAGCTTCAAACAGAACAAGACAGAGCTTTTTAAAAATGTCATGCAATAATTGTATCTTTTCCTTTGCTTCAAGATAAATTCATATAAGTTTCATAAAAATTTCATGCATTAATTGTAACTTTTCATCTTTTCCTTTGCTTCAAGATAAATTCATATAAATTTAATAAAATTTAATTTAGGTAGCTCATGTTGTGTTAAAAAGAAATACAATGTTTAAGTGAACTACTATGCATGTGTCGGAGCGCGTCCCTAGGAATTTTGGGAACCGTTACCATGATTTCACAATCTGATGAAATTGTAGCATTGTGGTGAAATTCTGAGAAGCACTGCAGCAGAGGCGCAGACGGCCTCTGCAGCTGAGTGAGGTCCGATCTAGTTGTCATAAATAGTGTGTTAGAGAGGGATGACAATATAGTGAACGCCAGTGTTGTGTATAGACCGAATAGAATATGAGGAGGATTGGAAAAAGGAGAAAATCACCTCAGTAAAGTTTAGCTGGTGGAATAAATCGGAACTGGCTGTGCTGCTGTACCAAAATTATAAAACTTACAAATAAAATGGATAAGACTCCCCTATTGCCGACATCAGAAGTGGGATCGCCTTCGCCACAAGAGCCCAGCGCTGATCAGTATATGGCTGCGTTGGAAACACAAAACCGTAACCTCATGGAAATAATAAAAACCATGCACGCTACGAGAGCACCGGCGTCAGATGAAAAATCTTTGCACGTCACACTGCCAAAATTCTGCGCTGACAGCGCTAGAGCGGATCCATCTGCATGGTGCACCACGGTGGACTTAATCTTTGCAGATAATGCGCTCGTAATAGCGTTAAGCAAAGCGCTAGAAGGCAGTGCTTCGCAATGGCTGTCGCAGATATGCTTCGCTGGAATCACATGGCCGCAGTTCAAGGAACTGTTCATACAGCGATTCGTTGGGATTGAGACGACGACTGCCATTCTCATGAACGTTTTGAATGGACGTCCAAAACCTGGAGAGAGCTTTGCCCAGTATGGAAGTCGCATTGTCACCTTGTTGCTGTCTAAGTGGAAGGCCAAGGATTTGGAGGAGATTGCGGTATCGGTAGCGTTGGCTCACATGGCACAAATCGATAATAATTGGTTGCGTTGGGTGTTTACGACAAATGTGGCTACGCGCAATGAGCTTCAACAAATTTAGAAATTTTGTTTCATGTTGTAATGGATAACTATTTAAAGCACGACATAATGATTGGCCAAGACATATTAAAGCTTGGTTTCGGTGTATTGATTGAATCTGATAAATTTAGTATTTACAAATCCAAAATTATTAATGCCGTCCAAAATGATGCACCTGAGAACACCTTGGAAATGCTTTTTGACACCAATACAGATTCAAGTGATAATGATAAAAGTAAATTAAGAAATATATTGGAAAAGTATGCCGATAGTTTTGTAATTGGGATACCAAATAAGCGTGTAACCACAGGTGCATTGGAAATTCGTTTAATCGGTAAGAATAAAACTGTTCAAAGGCGCCCATATCGACTCAGTGCAGATGAAAAACTGTTGGTTAGAGAAAAGGTAGAAGAAATGCTTGAATCTAATGTAATTCATCCCAGCAGTTCTCCATTGCAAGTCCAATGTTATTAGTTAAAAAGAAGGACGGCAGTGAAAGGTTGTGTATCGATTTTCGTGAGCTAAACTTAAATACGATTTCTGATAAGTTTCCGTTGCCACTGATTTCGGATCAAATAGATCGTTTGCGGGGTGGTAAATATTTTTCCATCTTAGACATGGCCAGCGGATTTTATCAAATACCGATTCATCCAGATTCTATAGAAAAACAAGAGAGAACGCTATAGTCGATTTCCCAGACTATCTGATACCCGTTACTCAGCTAGTGGAAGTGCGAAGGAGAGTCTTCAGCACTGACAGTATTTGGCGGTTTGTGGGCGCAAGAGTGGGCGTGGCAAAAAGTTTTTTGGCAAATTGTTAGAAATTTACAAGACTAATACAAAAATGAAAAAATATCAAAACATTTTTCATAAGTGTGGGCGTGGCAGTTTTGGGCGGTTTGTGGGCGTTAGAGTGGGCGTGGCAAAAAGTTGTTTGGCAAATCGATAGAAATGTACAAGACTAATACAAAAATGAAAAAATATTAAAACCTTTTTCAAAAGTGTGGGCGTGGCAGTTTTTTCCCTGTCTGTGGGCGTTAGAGTGGGCGTGGCAAAAAGTTTTTTAGCAAATCGATAGAAATTTAGAAGACTAATACAAAAATGAAAAAATATCGCTGCGTCTATGTCTCTGGAGTCTGTATGCTTAGTCTCAACTTTCTACCTTTTGTAGTTCCTGAGATCTCGACGTTCATACGGACGGACAGACGGACAGACAGACGGACAGACAGACGGACGGACAGACGGACATGGCCAGATCGACTCGGCTATTGAAACTGATCAAGAATATATATACTTTATATGGTCGGAAACGCTTCCTTCTGGCTGTTACATACTTTTCAACAAATCTAGTATACCCTTTTACTCTACGAGTTACGGGTATAAACAGCATTTGTGACTACAGAGGGTCAGTATGAGTTTCTTGCCATGCCATTTGGTCTAAAAAATGCGTCGTCTATTTTTCAACGTGCCATTGTTCAAGCTTTGGGGGACTTAGCCTATTCTTATGCAGTTGTTTACATAGACGATGTGCTAGTAGTTGCGAATACAAAGGAGGAAGCATATGAGAGGTTGAATACAGTGTTAAAAGCATTGTCAGAGGCAGGGTTCTAAAAAAATGTAATTTTCTTTGTACGGGAATAGAGTACCTAGGATTCTATATCAAGGATGGAGAAACTAAACCAAATCCTCGTAAGATAGAAGCTCTTTCTGTTTTATCTCAGCCAACACAGTTAAGGCAGTTTATAGGTCTGGCATCGTATTTCAGACAATTTGTTCCCCGATTCTCAGAGAAGATGAAGCCACTGTATCAGTTAACCTCTAAGCTGAATGCTTTTGTTTGGAAGGAGGAACACGAGAAGATACGGCAGGTGCAGATGGCTATGGAGCTATGCATGAGCATAAAATAGAAGGGAAACACAGAGTAGTCGAATATTATAGCAAATGCACGTCAACATCAGAAGCCAAATATCACTCGTATGAGTTAGAGAAATCTTGGCTCTATTGAATAATGAGGACATGGAGGCAAATATCGATAAAACATATGAGGTTCGAACTGGATTATTATATCGCAAAATACAGCGTAATGGCAAGACTCGTTGCCTACCAGTAATCCCTAAAGCGTTTAGGTGGTCCGTCATTAACCACGTACACGAAGCTGTAATGCATTTGGGGTGGCAGAAAACTTTAGACAAAGTCTACGAGAAATATTGGTTTGAGCACATGACCAAATATGTAAGAAAATTTGTGGAAAATTGCATGACATGCAAACTGTCCAAGCCTTCATCAGGTAAAATGCAAATTGAAATGCACCCAATTCCCAAGATTGACATACCTTGGCATACCGTACACGTAGATATAAGTGGGAAGCTTAGTGGAAAGAACGATCTAAAGGAATATATTATAGTTCAGATAGATGCGTTCACTAAGTTTGTTCACTTGTATCATACTCTAAATCTTGACTCGGAAAATTGTATTAAAGCTATAAAGTCAAGTATGTCTTTCTTTGGAGTTCCCAGTCGTATTATAGCGGATCAGGGCAGAAGTTTTGCCAGTAACAAGTTCCGTTAGTTTTGTTCAACAAACAGGATTGAGTTACTCTTAATAGCTACAGGTGCCAGTTGAGCAAATGGGCAGGTTGAAAGGGTGATGAGCACTCTTAAGACCATGCTCACTGCGGTGGAAACGAGTCAGCGATCATGGCAAGATGCATTGGCAGAAATCCAACTAGCCATGAATTGCACCACAAATCGAGTCACTAAGGAAAGTGCCTTGGAATTGCTGATAGGAAGAGAAGCTAGGCCTTTTGGGTGTTTTCCAGTCGATGTGGAAGAAAGTGTAGTCGATAGAGAACAGATGAGGGCACAAGCCAAAGAAAACATGCAAAAGAATGCACAGTATGATAAACAAAGGTTTGATAAAAACAAGGCAAAAATAGTTCGGTATAAGGTAGGCGATCATGTGTTACTGAAAAGCGAGGAGCGGCATCAATCGAAGCTTGACCCCAAATTTAAGGGCCCATTTCAGGTAATTAATGTAGTAGATGGTGATCGATACGAGTTGAAGTCGTTAGTTAATAAGCGAACATACAAATATTCGCATGAATGGCTATGAGCGCTACCAGACAGACGATTGACAGCAGAATGCAATGGTGACACCCAAGAGGGAGAAGAGTTGAAAGATGTCACTAGTGAACGTGCATCTGTGTCCCAAGAGGGGAAAGATTTGATAAACGGTACGAATGAAATGGCGTGCGTTCAAAAAGAGTAATGACCGCACTATAGCAGCTATCTCGCAGGGACGAGAAGTGTTATGGCGGGGGTCAAGAGATTGGGTGTGAGAGAAGACACGCCAATGTTGATATGTGAAAGTAAAGTTATGGAAAATATAAATAGTTTGAAGTTTTGATACGTAAATTGGAGATGTCTTTATAATTAAGTTTGTAAAAGAAAAATCAATCATTAGATGAGTTGTCAATCAATGTTTGTGTAAGCGGCTCCATAAGTTAATAAATGTAAAAGAGAAATACATTGAAGTTTGTTAAATAAATTGGAATTAAGTTGATGAAATATTGTGAGTTTGACTTGAACGGTGGATTAGACACACGAGGACGTGTGATAGGTCAGGAAGGCCGTGTCGGAGCGAGTCCCCAGTAATTTTTGGAACCGTTACCATGATTTCACAATCTGATGAAATTGTAGCATTGTGGTGAAATTCTGAGAAGCACTGCAGCAGAGGCGCAGACGGCCTCTGCAGCTGAGTGAGGTCCGATCTAGTTGTCATAAATAGTGTGTTAGAGAGGGATGACAATATAGTGAACGCCAGTGTTGTGTATAGACCGAATAGAATATGAGGAGGATTGGAAAAAGGAGAAAATCACCTCAGTGAAGTTTAGCTGGTGGAATAAATCGGAACTTGCTGTGCTGCTGTACCAAAATTATAAAACTTACAAATAAAATGAATAAAACTCCCCTATTGCCGACACATGCATCAAACCAAAAAAATAAAAATAAATGCAATAAGATGTGTAATGGAACGAACTCACCGCGTTGTTACTTCTATAGACGAAAGATCGATCTGCTGGTGTTCTTGTTATAATATTTTGTGTTATGGTGACTGCAAATGCATAATATTTCCAACAAACAAAACTCCTTTTCTTTTAGAACATGAGCTGCGCAAAATTTGTGTTTCCCTATGATTAATTACAAAATGAACGTATATATTTTCCTAAAGCAGCTCAGACTAAAAGCTCTCTGTAACACGATCCATCTTCTTCTGGTATATAAATATAAAGTATATATATTCTTGATCAGGATCAATAGCCAAGACGATCTGGCCATGTCCGTCTGTCCGTCCGTATGAACGTCGAGATCTCAGGAACTACAAAAGCTAGAAAGTTGAGATTAAGCATACAGACTCCAGGGACATAGACGCAGCGCAAATTTGTCGATTCATGTTGCCACGCCCACTCTAACGCCCACAAACTGCCTAAAACTGCCACGTCCACACTTTTGAAAAAGGTTTTGATATTTTTTAATTTTTGTATTAGTCTTGTAAATTTCTATCGATTTGCCAAAAATCTTTTTGCTACGCCCACTCTAACGCCTACAAGCCGCCAAAAACTGTCAGTGTTAAAGACTATCCTTCGCACTTCCACTAGCTGAGTAACGGGTATCAGATAGTCGGGGAATTCGACTATAGCGTTCTTTCTTGTTTTTATTTAGAAATGTTAAATTTAATGTTGTTTTTTCGATCCATGTACTTTGATACTGATTTGGGTCCTAGGTTATGTTGGCCGGCTTGTATGAAATGGGGCACGTGCGGCAAAAAGGCCAGTTCGGAATCTAGGTGCGAAGGGGTGCTTCTATGGAAGTGTGTTGATTAAGTTATTCCTATGGCACAAAAAGGTGCTCCCAGGAAAACTGGTTTTATGTACGCATTTTTATGATATGTGCATTATTTAAATAAATAATTCAATCTGTTCTCTTTCTGCTTTGCGTTTTTTTACTCTCTCGTTCTTGCTGTTTGGTGTTGTTTTTGTACTTAACTGCACGGTGCACCCGCTCTCTCGCTCTCCCACACAAAATCCTAAAGTGCAGACTGCGCTCTTGCGGTACATTTTCAGATTTTGTCTTTTGGTAAAGTGGTCAAAACCCAATTAAACATGGAAACCAATGTTGTCTGCTTCCATAACAAATGCCGTCAGGTAATAAAGCCTGAGCAGTCAAAAATGACCTGTTGGCTATGTGATAGAATGGTGCACACTAAGTGCGCTGGTTTTAACGGCCGAACAAGTGATGACCTTGCTAAAGGCCCTAATCTTAAATACTGTTGTGATACTTGCCTAGGAGTTGCGAATGAAATGCAACTCTTTATGCGCCAAACTAAAGGTGGCTTGAAAGGACTGATCAACAGTTTTGGCGTGGCTAGAGATAGTTTTCGTCGAGCTGATGATCTTCTTTCTGCGCTTGATTCACAATTTAATAGGCTCAAACTATTAGAAGAATCTCCAAAGCGCATGAAAGCCGCTGGTGGTAGGCTGCCTAAGGGGAATGCCCCGCAACCTTCGGCAAGTGATCAACAGGACTCCACAGCTGATCAGTTGACGATCGCAGCAAACCCTCAAAGGTTGCTTAGATCGGCAGCTAAAAAAGATTCGGTGCAATCCGATCAATTGGTTGTGGAGGGAGTCCAGCCTGGGATTGCTACAGATTCCGTTTTGTCCGCACTGGTTTCTCAACCGGTGATTCCACCCGTCCCGAATAGTTTACACCACCACCACAACGGAATATTGTGTCCGGACTACCGGCACAAGTTGGCACTTGTGGGAATTAAACTTCCCACAAGTGGCCAGATCACTGCCCAGTTCTCCTCTAGTACTTCTACTTCTTTATCTTCAAAAAACTAAAATCTAGTCTCACTATCTGTTATCAAAATGTAAGAGGCTTGTGTAGTAAGCTAACTAATTTGTATTCTAATAGCCTTTCCTTTGCATCCCATATTATTGTGTTTACAGAGACTTGGTTAAAACCGGAGATACTTAACTCCGAAGTTTTCCCAGGTATGTACACAGTATACAGGCATGATCGTCCCTCCAGGCGGGGAGGTGGAGTCCTAATTGCTGTTAGGTCTACCCTCACGTCAGAGGAGGTACTTTTTGATGAGTTCCGTAACTTAGAATTCTTATGCGTAAAGCTGTCATTTTCAGATAGCTATGTTTATATTACGTGCTCGTACATTCCGGCGTCTTCTGAATTTCCTGAATATATTAACCATTTGTCCGCTAACCAATCCGTTTCAAACAGACTGTCCGATAGGGACCAACTAGTTATTCTAGGTGACTTTAATATACCTGGCACTAAGTGGTCCACAGAAGAACAGTCGAATATTCTCCTGCCTATAGCACAGCATGACTTTATTGACGGCTTGCTTGACATATCGTTGTCGCAAGTTAATTATATTCGAAATTCTCTTGGTCGTTTATTGGATCTATGTTTTGTTACAAGTCCTGAAAGTGTGTTTCTGACTAGAGTAGTCTTAGTCAACGCGAAGATCCATACCATCCAACTTTCGAGATGACAATCGACACAGGTACCGTAATAAAAGAAAGGCCAGATAAGTCAACCAAACGAATTCATTGTTTTTGTAAGGCAAACTTTCGGAGGCTAAATCTTTTTATATCTGGCTTTAATTGGTCCGATCTATATTCTTGCAACATAATGGCCGATGCCATAGATATTTTTTATACTGCAATTAAATCATTTTTCAACTCTTGTGTTCCGATGTACTATCCGTCTACCTCTAACAAACCTCCTTGGTTTAAAAAAGAGTTGACACATCTAAGAAATGTTAAGTCCAGACTTTATATAAAATTTAAAAATAACGGTTCTCAATCTATATTTTCTAAATATGTAAGTGCTCGGTTAAATTTTACCGTGCTTAACGCTCAGTGTTATAAGAATTATCTAAACCGTTGTAAGTTCCAGTTCGCACAGGATCTCAAGCAGTTTTATAATTTCGTTAACACTAAGCGCAAAACAACCAGTTACCCTTCCTCGCTATTTTTTGAAAATACTTCGGTAACATCGGATCAGGCAATAGCCGATCTATTTGCCAAGTTGTGCAAGCCTTGTGCAAACTTCCACTAAAACTGTTTAACTTATCTCTGGAATCTACACAGTTCCCCCAAATATGGAAGGAGTCCTTTGTGATCCTTCTCCATAAAAAAGGTAGCAAATCGGAAGCAAGCAATTACAGAGGAATCTCCAAATTGTCTGCTATCCCTAAGCTTTTTGAAAACGTTATCACTCCTCATTTGCAGCACCTTTGTAGGTCAATTATATCACCATGCCAGCATGGGTTTAGAAACGCAGATCAACAACTACTAACCTTCTGGAGCTAAACTCCTTCGTAGTACAGGGCTTCAAAAATAATCTTCAAACAGATGTCATCTATACGGATTTTAGTAAAGCATTCGACTCTGTTAATCATTCACTTTTATTAAAAAAACTTGATTTATTAGGTTTTCCTGTTGATCTCCTAAATTGGATTCTAAGTTATCTGAATGGCAGGACGCAACGGGTCCTCTTTAAAAATTCTCTTTCTTGTATTCTCCGAGTCACATCCGGCGTCCCACAAGGAGCCACCTAGGTCCGCTCCTTTTACCTTATTTATTACGACCTTCCTTAATAATAATCATTCGCGTGTACTAATGTACGCTGATGATGTAAATTATGCTTGCAATATAAGGACATTTCTCGCCATTTGGACTTACAGTCCGAACTAGATTGCTTTCAAACCTGGTGCCGTGATAACGTATTAAACTTAAATGGCTCTAAGTGTAAAGTTATAACCTTTTGTCGTGCCAACTCAATGCACGCAACTTACACTGTAAGTGGGTGCTCTTTGGACAGAATAACACATGTTGATGATCTTGGTGTTCTTCTTGACCCTAAACTTAAATTTTCAGACCATATTTCGTCTATTGTCAATAAGGCCAGGGGTGTGCTTGGTTTTATAAAAGAAAAGGTGGTCAAAGAAATTTGATGATCTTTACATGACCAAAACATTATTTATTTATCTAGTCAGTTCGATCCTCGAGTATAGATCACCTGTTTGGAGTCCACAATATGAAGTTTACTCGGACTGCATTGAATCGGTTCAAAAGAACTTCTTACTTTTTGCTTACAGCGCATTAATTGGGATACAAACCTTAGATTACCTCCTTATTCAAGTAGATTAATGTTAATTAACTTACCCTCCTTAGCTAACCGTAGAACGATGCTTGGAACAGTCTTTATTTTTAACCTTATTCGTGGTGAAGTGGACTTCGTGGTGAAGTCCCGACTTGGTTAGTCGGCTAAACTTCACTGTTCCAAGCAGATTTACTAGAAATTACGTACCTCTACAGAGTATTATGTTCTGACTATAATAGATTCTATCCTATTATCTCTAATTCTGACTCTGCCGTTTTTAAAGCGATCAATACTAACGTACTTAACGAAATCTTAGATCTTACTACTATATACATATATTTTCTCGTCCTTTACTGTCTTCCATATCGCGTCTATCTTCCCGTGATTCGAGCCGTACGATACACGGCAGCGCCCCTCGGTCGGTTGGGCGGGAGGTGTGGCCGTGGGACTCGCGCGAAACAAAAAAAATCTAACTAATACCTGAATACCTGCTCGACCTGTACAAGAACAGTAGCCCGCTTAAACAACGCTACATAATAAAAAACGTTTTATAAACGAATAAAACTGAAATGGCATTATCAGTTGATAATCTAACCCAATACCTGAATACCTGCTCAACTACCCAACTAACAACGTCCGACAGAAATACGTAAGCTTTGTACAACTCATAGGAGATGCCAAGAAGGTCTGCCAAATAGGATTTTACATCGAATGGGGTTAAATTTGTGAGGTATCCCTCACAAGGCCCCGCCGGGCACGGGCCTTTTGTATGATTTTATAAATATTTTGTTAATGTGAGGGGCAACTGTATCGCCTCTGCGCACAGAGCTTTCGTTCTCGTCCGCGCTCGCCCCTCTTGTCCGCACTTACGCTCTCGCTCTCATCCGAGCTCGCGCTCTCCAAGCTCCGCGGTCGGCCATCGATCACCCGAGCTCACTTTAGACCGAAGTAAAGCGGGTAAAAGCGCCGCTCCAGTTTAAGCTAAAAGTTAGTCTCATATATGCAACTGAATAAATCAGAACTTATGCCCACGACGCCCCCGCTTCTTTGTGCTTCTTCTTCGGTAGTGTTCTTTTTCAACTCTAGCTCTGCGCCGTGGGAATTTTCCAAATTCGACAAGCTTGCACTTATCTCTGGAGGTCGACGCACCCCTTCAAAACATTGGTCCTTCGAGCCGGATATTCTTCCCGTCTGCCAGCAGTTCCCGGCCATTTGTTCCGCCAAGATAAGTACGAGCCTCCTTAAATTTTCTCACTGCCGGTCTTCAGCAGAGCTCCTAACATTCAATTTCGGTCGCACTGTTGTAAGACTATTTTCCGTGTCAATTCCACATCCGTTAATTTTTCGACACAACGGCAGGTGAGAAATTATGTTTTCCTCATCGATCGACATTTTTTTTTCAATCCGTCTTCGCTTCGTTCCGTTCTCTTTTCGTACATCAACGAGCAAACGGTCATATACATATGTACATACATATGGTCAAGTGTTTATACATCATACATAGCTACATACGTTCATATGCTTATACATCATACATAGTTACATATATATACATCCCATACATCCTGGTACATATGTACACAATTATATGTCGGGGCAATTCTAACTCCGCGAATTTGCAAGTGAAAAGTGAAATTGTGTGGTGAGAAAAAGGCATAATTAATACATCCAAATACAGTCCACTTCCGACGCTTTACTGTGCCCTTACATATGCATGCATGCCCATATTCCATATACGTAAATTAAATGTCATTTTTCCAGGAACTAACCTCCGCTAATAAATTATTAAATTACGAATTAATATATTTAAATTACGAGTTAATATATATTTAATAAATTTAAAAACAAAATAATATATTATTAAATAACGAATTAATATAAATACAAACTAAAAGCGAGACAAAAACAATAACATTATTACAAATCTATAAGGGCGGGTCCGCGTTTGTTTTTTTTTTGACCAGTTTCGATTTAACCGCTGCAGAGGCCGCGGTGTTGTTGTTGTTTGTTCTCCCTCTATCTTGCCTGCCTTACGCACGACGTTCTCCATTCCAGTCGAGGCTTGGGATTGCCTCTTGGTGTTTATGGTGTCCGCAAAGCTTCCTAAAACCACACTATTCTTGTGGGAGCAATCCATCCACAACAAGGCCGAAATTCCAACTTGGAATGAGATGGATGCGTTCCTGACCGAGCGCCGAGATCGGCAACTCCGAGCGCCCCACCGCGCAGGCTCAACTCACGGTGGCTTCAGCCCCCAAGTGGTGTGATCTCTGTTCCAGGGAGAACCACCCTATTCGATCTCTCCACGGTTCCTCGAAATGGATGTAAATGGTCGCTCCGACTACATCAGTAGAAGGCAGCTCTGAACTGTTTCGCACGGGGGCACCAGCATCGGGATTGCACTAGTGCCCACAGCTGCTTCACATGCCACAGGCTGTATCACACCCTCCTGCACCCCTGTAAACCATTTGCGACCGCTCCAAGTTCGTGTGCGACAGCCAGGACTCGGGCCGCACCTATTCCAGAAGGCAAGGGCGCCTCAGAGGATACCTCAGATGTGCAAGTATGCTTCGCTTCCGGTTCAAGAGCCGTTCTACTGGGCACTGCCCTTATCAACGTGTGCCATCCGGGGTGCAACTTCCAAGCGCGAGCCCTGATTGACCCTGAGTCCGAAGCAACCTTCATTACAGAACGGCTGTTCAACTTAATCAGGCTTCCTTTCAAGACTATCCAAGCCCAATTGTCTGGCCTAAACCAAACCGTGACCGGTCAACTCACTAAGGTGTGTAATTTTTCGATTCGATCGCACTCCAGACCTGGGATACAGTTAGAGACCGCAGCCTATGTTCTTCCGCACCTGGCCGGAAATATGCCCTCATATCCAATCCTACAAGATTCTCTTAAGGATCTTCCGGACATCCCCCCTGCGGACACCAAGTTCTTTGATAGCTCCCAGATTGATGTCTTGATAGGAGCAGACATTCTTCCGTCTATTCTCCTCGGCAACTGCAAAATTAACTTTTTTGGATCTCTTTGCGGCCAGGAAACCATTTTTGGTTGGGTGTTGACAGGCCCAGTCCATTCGGAAGACCCCCGGAGGGTGTCCGCCTTCTCCACGCGAGTTACCTGCGCCCTCGAGGACTCGCTGGACCAGCTCCTCACCAAATTCTGGGAGGTGGAGGAAGTGTCCATACAGACTGTCTCCAAGTCTGATTCGTTTTGCGAACATAATTTCGTAATTTCGTTCGTGGCAAGTATGTTGTGACGCTCCCCTTGCGCGACCCCGCGCACAAGGGTTCCGAGCTAGCATCTTCACGATCCTTTGCTCTGGCTCAGTTCCTTCGCAACGAGCAGCGGCTGAAAAGGGATCCCTTACTCAAAGCCCAGTATGACGCTGTGATCCAAGAATACCTTGACTTACGTCACATGGCCGAGGTTTCTACGACGTGCCGTTCCGCCACGTACTATCTTCCACATCATGCAGTTCTCAAACCCGAAAATAGAACCACTAAAGTGCGGGTAGTTTTCAATGCTTCTAGCCCTTCCGCAAACGGACCTGTCTTAATGACATCCTTTACGCGGGTCCGGTCTTACAGTCCGACCTAACTATTCAAATCCTAAAGTGGTGATACTTTAAGTTCGTCTTTAATGCCGACATGGAGAAGATGTACCGGCAGATGGGTAGACCCCAAGCATACTCCTGTCCAGCGCATTCTGTTTCGCAATTCCGATGGGGAAATCGGCGACTACGAACTAAAGGCGGTCACCTTTGGGATCAATTGTGCTCCATTCCTGGCGATACGGGTCCTACAACAGCTCGCCGACGACGAAGAGTCGAGGTATCCGAAGGCGAGTCAGATTATCCGACATTTCATGTACGTCGACGACGTGCTCGCTGGTGCAGACTCAAAAACGGATGCGGAAGCAGCCATCCGAGAGTTTCAGGGTTCCTGGGCCCTGGGTTCAGCAGGGTTCCTACTTAGGAAGTAGACGTCCAATAGCAAGGCGATTTTGGCAGACATAAGTTTTTCTTCACTCCTCCAGAATTGACCTCGGGGTCGTCGTTCTCGAAGCGTCAAGCCTTTCCCAAATTGCCAAGTTATTCGATCCAGCCTGCTGGCTAGCCCCCTTCATTGTTCTAGCAAAGATGTTTATGCAGGACATTTGGCTCCAGGATCTAGGCTGGGACGATGTCCTCCCTCAAGAATTCGGCGCTCGATCAGATCCGCATTCCCCGCTGGGTCGCATTCCGACCACACTTGAAGATAGAACATCATGGGTTCCATTTATGCCATTTATGTCCGAGTTGAGGTCGGGTCCACGGTAGCGGTGAACTTGCTTGTTGGACGGATTCCACCATTGTTCTCGCCTGGTTGCGCAGGCCAGCGTGACATTGGACAACATTAGTGGCTAATCGGGTCACAGGAATCACTCAGTTCACGGAGGAAATGGGCAGATGGGAGAAATATCCGCTCCGAGCATAATCCGGCTGATCTCGCTAGCCAGGGTGTAGGGCTTCAATACCTCGCGGACAGTCGGCTGTGGTGGCATGGTCCTGCCTGGTTGCAAGGGCCGCGTTGCGAGTGACCCACTCAAGGCAATGGCTCCCCCGAGACAGAACTCGAGAAGCGAGCAATCAAGGTCCATGTTGCGAAGGCCCCCCCCCGGAAGATATTCTTGAGCGTTTTTTTCCTTCAACTAGGCGTTGCGAGTCCTCGCATACGTTCGTCGTTTTATACAGCGCGCGCGAAAGATTAAGGCTTCGTTTGAGAACTTGACGTCTACTAAGATAGCGTCAGCCGAACGTCTCCTAATTTCCGTCAGCAAGTCCTGTTCAAAACTTGAACCCGTTTCTCGATTCTCGATATCGATCAAAGGACGGTCCTTCAATACGTAGACTAGCGACCTTCGACATCACTACCGGAGGCCTTTTACAAGGTTGTGTTGTGTGTTCACCCAAGGGTAACGAGACGTCCGCATTGTCTGCGGCGGCCCCTCCCCGATTGTCCACACAAAGCCGTGACGGGCCTTATCACCAGCCGTGCTTGGAATCATTCCCGGGACCATACTGTGGAGTCCGTCAAGTAGACCTGTTACAACTACACGCTTCACATGAAAGGCCGCTTGGCAACGACCTTGAAGGCTCCTCCCTTCCAGGCCAATTTCGGTCTTGCGGATGGAAGGAAGAGTACATTAAAGAACTCCATAAGAGAAACAAGTGGCGAGTCTCTACTAGGGACCTCAGTTTCGGGGCTATGGTGGTTGTCAAGGAAGACAACCTTCCGTCCAATGAGTGGCGATTAGGCCGAATTGACGCGGTGTTTCCAGGATCCGACGGCCATGTTCGTGTGGTCGACATCCGCACTGCGAGGGGGCTCATCAAACGTCCCATAGCAAAGGTCGTCCTTCTTCCGATGGAAGCAGCCGGCTGCCCTCAATAATCAGGAGCCTGTATACTCCAATGTTCCTCGTCACTGTGCTGTTTTGTAGTTAGTCCAATCCGTAGTTTTACCAGTACTGATTTCCGCTTCTCTCTCTCCGTCCTATTCCTCAAGCACGATGTCTCCACGTCCGCGCAGCGCCACCGCATTGGAAAGCAGATGTGCTCAAGGTACCATCTACGTTGGTAGTCTGCAGTGGGATCCATCCGTAACGGAAATGGCGCCGATTAATTCGCTGAAACGTGCGGGCAGGATCACCACACGCTGCTGCACCTCTTCGAACGCGAGACGCGTCAGGAGGCGCGCCGGTCGCAGAACCACGCCCGCGGAGCTCTTCGCCTCTCGTCCGCCACTCCACGGTGGCCCTCAGCCGCTCCTCGACTTTCGTCCGTCGCTCCACGTCGTTCTTCGGCCGCTCGTCGGCGTACGCCCGGCACTATCCGTCGACTTTCAGCCACTCTTCGGCCCCCGTCCGCCATACCACGGCGTTCCTCAGCCTCTCACGAGGCGCGTAGGCAGTTCTCCGGAATCCAAGGTCGAGCCCCACGTGCACATTTGCACTCCAATCCGGGAGCTGAGCGAGACAGTGCGGGCCCACTTCCGGGACATTACCTTGGCCGACGAGCGGTTCTATCTACCCGCTACGATCTCCGTGGGCCTAGGAGCGGACCTGTACCCGCGAGTGATGCAGCCAGGCTTCCTGAATATCCACGACGGACTGCCGGTGGCCCAGAGCACTGTTTTTGGATGGGTCGTGTCCGGAGCCTGCCACCAGCCATAGCAAGGACCATGTTGCAACCCGGGTGATTGCAAGGGGGGGCGGAATGTTAATGTGAGGGGCCACTGTGCGCACAGAGCTTTCGCTCTCGTCCGCGCTCGCCCCTCTTGTCCGCGCTTACGCTCTCGCTCTCATTCGAGCACGCACTCTCCAAACTCTGCGGTCGGCCGCCGCCGATCACCCGAACCCGCTTTAGCGGAGTAAAGTGGGTAAGATCGCCGCTCTAGTTTTAAGCTCGAACTTTAGTCTCATGAATGCAGCTGAATAAAGCAGAACTTATACCCACGACGCCCCCGCTTCTTTATTCTTCCTCTTCGACTTCAGTGCGGAAATTACAAAAATGTATCGTCAGATCTGGGTCGACCCAAAGCATATCTCCTCGTCCGCGCAGCGCCACCTCATTGGAAAGCAGATGTACTCGAGGTACTAACTCCTACCGTTGCCGAGTCTGTAGTGGGATCCACCCGTTACGGAAATGCCGCCGATTTCTGCGCCTGAGTGCCGAGAAGCGGCTACGGGCTGTCCTCGCCAATCGGTACTGTCCCCGTTGTCTGGCCCATGAACACTCCGACGGAACGTGTCGGCGAGGGGACTGCTCTTCGAGCGCCAGCCGCGTCAGGAGGAGCGCCGGCCACAGCCCGCGGAACTCGTCAGCCACTCCACGGTGGCCCCCAGCCGCTCCCCTGCGTTCTTCAGCCGCTCATCGGCAATCGTCTGGTGCTTCCCGACGTCTTTCAGCCGCTCCTCGGTCCTCGTCCGAGTAGCCCTCGGAGCGCAGCCTCCGCTCCGTCGCTGTCGTCCCAGTTACAGCGACACAGCGTCAACCTGCTACCGACTGCTCTGGTGCGGATTAATACCGGGACTCAGGTCTTCGACACGGCGGCGCTCATCGACCCGTGCACGCCTACGAGCTGCATCGACGCGTCGCTGGCGACAGCGCTCAGACTGCCAACGACAAGAGTTGGGGATGAGCAGGTTTGCTCGGGCACCGAGAGCTCCAATCGGGACAACAGCGTCCGGTTCGAGCTACTTTTCAAGGTCGAGCCCCACGTGCGCATTCGCACTCCAATCCGGGAGCTGAGCGAGACAGTGCGGGCCCACTTCCGGGACATTTCCTTGGCCGACGAGCGTTTTTACCTACCCGCTACGATCTCCGTGGTCCTGGGAGCGGACTTGTATCCGCTAGTGATGCAGCCAGGCTTCCTGAAGATCCAGGACGGACTGCCGGTGGCCCAGAGCACCGCTTTCGGATGGGTCGTGTCCGGAGCCTGCCACCAGCCATAGCAATTACCATGTTGCAACCCGGGTTATTGCCAGGGTGGGCGGAATGTTAATGTGAGGGGCCACTGTATCGCCATAGTGCCGGCTATGTCACCAGCAGCCAGCAACATAGCGCCCGCAACAGCAACAACAGCCAGCAACACAGCCGCCAGCAACATAGCGCCGATTATGTCAACAGCAGCCAGCAACACAGCCGCCAGCAACATAGCGCCGGCTATGTCAACAGCAGCCAGAAATATAGCTGCCAGCAACAAAGCACCAGCAACAGACCCAGCCGGACACACGCAGCAGTATATCGCCAGCAAGAGATCGCCAGCGATTGCCGAGAGAGGGCAACGAAACGACGCCAAGAGAGAGGCCAACACACGACTCCGGCTGAGCCACAGGCAAAGCCCAAAACGCAGTGAAGAGCGGCAACGCCGCGAGAAAACATAGTCGCTGAAAGAAACGACGACCGAAAGACATCGAGGCACAAGGCCCGAAAATTACACGCACCAGAAAAGGACGGCGATAGTGCGCGCCAAGCGGGGCCTGCCTAGGACCACGACGCAATACAGGCTGCTGCGAGAGCGACGGCAGAGGAAGGGCTAGGAGAAAACTGGTACCTGGCGACCCCCTGTTCTAAGAAGCCCTACCCGGGCGTCGCGGATCTCCGCCCGGGTGGACCCTCCTTTCTCCGCAACTCGTGAGAATCACATGGAGTCATTAAATAAAAACAAAAATGAGTCAGGATCTCCAAAAAAACCTACCCAAACGGCAGTGACGACTGAGTCTGGCCGAACAACTTTCAAGGCAGCGAAGTTGGCGAGTTAGCCCACCTGCCTGGCCTCCACCAAAGGATCGGGTTCGGGTGAACCCTGCCTCAAATCTGAGGCGACTCAGTGCAAGCCGCCCCAAGCCGTTGCCATGGGAACATCTCCCGGCCGCAGTGCCATGATGCCCCCTTCAGGCGCAGCCAAGGACAGCAAGCACTCAGTGGCAACCGGTAACGGCAATAAATTTACATATGCAAAAAAACGATCTGCTGGGTAAATCCTACGCCGCCAAGAGAAAGCGAAGACAGCGGCTCTCTCTACAGAATGGATGAAGAAGGTGGAATGGGCAAGATCCGTATTGCCAAACTTCGGCAAGGAAGCCCCAAATCCATCCAAGCCCACAGTGGTCTAAAAGCGACCTCCACCTAAAAGGGAGCGCTCCCAGGTCAGCCATCTCCGTTCCGAGTGCTGTCATCGTACATGGCCTATGAAAGGCAAGAACCGCCGGATGCGCTGGTAAGAATACTGGTACAAGACAGCGAAAAGCAGAACATAGGCCTCCTAGTAGGCTGCGACGCAAATGCCCATCACACACAATGGGAAAGTACATACACAAACGACTGCGGTGAGTCTCTCTTCAACTTTATTTTAGTTCAAATATCTTCATATGTAATAAAGGTAATGACCCCACCTTTATCATTAAGAACCGAAAAGAGGTAATAGACTTAACTCTCGTCTCAAAACTATTAGAGACAGAAACTCACTGGAGGGTGCTAGATAAGCACTCTTTCTCGGACCACAGGTATATAGAAACGACCCTCACAACCAACCCCACAAAACCAGCAGTTTTCTCAAACCCAAGGAAAACAGACTGGCAAAAATACAAAAATATTTTAAGGGAAAAAATCCCTACGGATCGCCCTTCATATCCTCAAACAATTTCTTGTCTAAACAACCTGCAACTATGCACTAAAAAAGACTTGCCCCAATAGCAAGCCTAAAAGAAAAAGAAAACCTCCCTGGTGGTCAGCAGAACTATCTCCCCTCCGAATGGACTGCAGAACCCTTTTTACCAGGGCCAAGGCAGGAAATGATGAGGCCCTGTGGACCGCCTACAAGAAAGCCCTTGCAAACTACAAAAAGGCCATCAGGAAAGCAAAGCGATCCTCGTGGCATTCCTTCTGCTCAGAAATTGAAAATACCGCTGAAGCAGCCAGACTGAGAAAAATCCTCTCCCAATCGGCCACAGCTTTAGGCTACCTTAAAAGAGCAGACGGCTCCTGGACCAGCACGGGTGAGGAATCTCTAAAGATACTCTAGACACTCACTTTCCAGAAAACAGCCAAAACGCTCTCACCTCCCAACAAACAAACGCCACACTGGCAAGTATCGAACATAAACAGTTTTAAACCATACAAATCTGTAGGTCCAGACAAAATCATACCCGCACAAATTCAACATGCGGGAAACACAGTCATAAACTGGCTTCTAGACATTTTTAAAAGGTCCCTACTTATTGGACACCTACCGCAATCGTGGCTAGAGTCCCGAATTGTCTTCATCCTCAAAGCAGGGAAACCATCACACACGACCCCCAAGGATTTCAGACCAATTAGTCTGTCATCCTTCTCACTAAAGACCCTTGAAACAATCATCGGCCTGCATCTGAGATCAACTCTCATCACAGACACTTACAAGAAAAGGAAATCGACAGAGACAGCACTACACTCTCTCGTCCCCAAGATAAAAAAATCAATGTCCCAAAAGGAATACGCGCTGGTCCCAAACGCTATGCGATCTAAGGAGCGAAAATCTCAGTGTTATGTCCAGCTGGACCAAAAATAAGAGACTAGGAATTAACCCCTCAAAGTCCGAGCGTGTTCTCTTCACTAGGAAGTATAATATGCCAGATTTAGTCCCACCTATCCTCAACAATCAAAGACTTTCCTTCAGTAGCAGCGCAAGGTACCTAGGCGTAATACTTGTCAGGAAACTAAACTGGAATCGTCAGACCAATACTACTGTATAGGGTCGTATAGGGCCGGCCACCAGGCCCTGAAAAGAAATCCAGCATAAAAATGCTGGCAAATATGAAGAGAGCCGCGGCACTCTTCATCAGCAGTGCTTTACGCACCACTCCAAACGAAGCCCTAAATGCCAAACTCAACCTCCCAAGCCCAGAACTAGCTGGCATGGAACAGGCTACAGTAGCGGCAATCAGGCTTAGAAATATCAAACAGTGGAATCCACAAGAGGCGGGTCACTCGTGCATCCTAAATCACAATCAAATAGTCCCCTCCAGGACAGACTACTGCACTCCAACGGAGTACATACAAACACTGTTCAACACAATTATCCCAGAGAGGGATGAGTGGAACTCCCAGACACCTGGCCCCCAGAATGCTATATGCTTCTATACGGACGGTTCATAACTACAGAACAGAGTAGAAGGAGGAGTTTACTCAAAACAGCTAGGCTTACGCATCTCGTTTAGACTTCCCGATCATTGCAGCGTCTTCCAAGCTGAAGTAGCAGCAATAAGTGAGGCCCGTAAACATTTGAAAGCACTAAAACCGGGAAGCTCACACGTAAACATATTCAGTGATAGCCAAGCAGCAAATCGATTGGCTCAATCTCAGTATCGAGTTGCCGCTCATCTTTGCACGAGATGACACAACAATTCGAAATCAGCCTTATATGGGTACTCGGACACAGGGACATAGAAGGCAATCCCATCGCAGATGAACTAGCTCGAGAAGGCACTACCGCGCCACTCATACAAAAGATGGAGGGCATGAGTATGCCTTTAGCCACATGTAAATTACTACTAAGGGAAACCCTAAACCGCAACAAACAGACAATATGGGAAAATAGCATACACTGTCGCCTAACATGCCAAATATGGCCAAAAAGAAGCTTAAAAAGAACGTAAAAACTTCTAAGTTTGACCAGAGCAAACCTCAGCACTGCTGGAAGCAGATTCCTGACAGACGCGTCCGACCTGTCCGACACCGATCCACATCGGATACAAAAATTCACCAGCGCCTCTGGCTGGGGAAACTGCTAGCTTCACACGAACCTCGACGTGCAAAGGGGAAAAAAAAATACACGGTATCATAATGGACCTCTAAGGACTAAGTGCGTCGGTCTCATCCGACGGCCGGTAAAACCTAACCTAACCTAACGTTCCTCGTACTATCAACCTGACTCAAGCTAGTGGGTCACCTACAACCGTTTACACCGTTGCGGCTACGGCGGGATCCAAGACCTCGACAACAATGTCTCTTAGAACGACATTGTTAAAAAAACAAGGCCATTAGCAGTCTCAAAGAAAAGTAAAGGAGTGGCTCAAGAATCCCAAGTTACCTGTAAAGCTGGACGACAGATTAATAATCTTCCCAATGTCGTAACTATTTCCCCGTCGCAAAGCGGAGAGACCGTGAACTAACGGAACCGCGCTGGACCTTTGACTAAAGCCGGCCAAGGGCTCAGAGGTCGAACGGTAACATTGTGGACTTTGTACGATTACAAAGAAGATGCACCGTGAACTGAAGGGACATGGGTTGGACTTTGAACCCGAGCGGGCCGGGCGCAAAAGGGGAAATAACGAGATCTCCACGGCCTATTAGGGTACGGTCAAGCGCAGCTCGAGGCAGTCAGTTAAACACGCGTAGGTCATACGTGCAAGCGCATAGTACGGGCGCGAGTCGCGCAGTCAGGACGCGGGCGTGCGATCGGACAGTCGGAAAAGATTTAGAAGGCGTGAACACAGTCGTAAAGCAAGAGGAACGTCGTGAATAGTCGATTCGCAAGGGAAAACGGATAAACGCGCATCCGTATATAGGTGTGAATTGTGAGGATAGTGGGAATCAGTGAGAATACGCGGAGAGCTATACCCGGGAGTCAACAAGAAATTCGCACGTGGGAACGGACAAGTGAACAGTTAACACGCAGGAGGAATGCAGCCACCCAAGGGGAATCACTGGTCGGCAAAGGTGGTTCGGGGAAGAGTGTTAACTTGAAGCCTGGCATACTCAGAAGGGACAGTGGAGTCATTGGTTTATTTTTAGTCACTTGTTCTCTTGCAAGCTCTACACAAAAACTACTTTTCTCGAACAAGAATCGGCGGTCCACCAAGTATCGAGTACTTTGTTTGGCGTTTTAAATGGCGATCTGACTATGAGATGCTTTATAGCTTAAACCACTTCGAATTTGCGTGATGAAAGCCCGCCTAGTTGGTTCGGGGAAGAGTGTTAACTTGAAGCCTGGCATACTCAGAAGGGACAGTGGAGTCATTGGTTTATTTTTAGTCACTTGTTCTCTTGCAAGCTCTACACAAAAACTACTTTTCTCGAACAAGAATCGGCGGTCCACCAAGTATCGAGTACTTTGTTTGGCGTTTTAAATGGCGATTTGACTATGAGATGCTTTATAGCTTAAACCACTTCGAATTTGCGTGATGAAAGCCCGCCTAGTTCAAATCCCACATTCCCTGACTGTTCATTTGTCTCGACTGAACCTGAAAGATTTGTGAGGAGTTAATACATCGTAGAAGTGCACATGTCAACTGCTAAAGAAGTGCCTGCCTGTAATTTGTACGCAACAAATTAACGCGTAGTAACGGCAGTGCGAAACCGAGGGGTCGCAGAAAAAGAGTTTTGAGAAACGGAATCCGTAGAGTTTTGGGAAACGGAACCTGTAGAAAGAGAGTTTTGAAGAAAAACGGGTTGGAGAATATGGAGAGCGACAGTAAGACGGCACGAACTGGATCAGGACAGCAAGACAACAGTAAGTGTCGAAGTGCCAGGTTAAGGAGAACATCGTTATCAAGCTGGACTGTGGACCAGGCCAACGGCAAAGCCGTGAGCTTTGGATCTGGAGAAAATAAGGACTAACCGTTAAAGGAGGCCTGGGCAGGCGAATATACAAATGAACAACCCGAAGCAACGAAATCAGCAAGGGAGCTACAGCACGATAGTCAGCCAGGGGCAAGATCGCTAAGTCGAGACGTTCGGTACGAGAAAAGTCTCCGAATTAAGAGACAGGTAACTGAGGTTCATTAGGACGAAGCACGGTTAGGCTGAGACGCCTTGCTACCCCACGAATCGAGACCATACCCTGGCGTTAGCCCGGCAAGTCCGAAAGCAGTTTACAGACGAACCCAAACTTAACATGGACCCAAGTGCGCGGCGCGAATTGTGGTGAAGACCCGGTGGACTGTGTCGTCGATTATCTAGTTCGTCCGTAAGAACCGAGCAGGCGTCGTACCGCCACCACCAGTCGGAGCAGACGTGTGGTGGACATGTTGTTGTATCACTAAGCGATTGCCTAGCGACGCAGTCCGCACCACCTAGGAAGTCGAGAGCGGCAAACAGCAGCGAACGTTGAGCAGGCCTATCCAGGTCCGTCCGGACCAGCTTGAGGAAAGGGTTAGTGTGGAACTTTCGTCTTTCACTAGGCGTTTTACAACAGGGACTGCGTCGTAAACCGGGACATTGCGCGGAGCGTCGGTAGGTACTGAACAGGCTTCTGGAGGTACCGGCAAGGCGTTCGCCTGGGAGCCCATCAACTGGTCACCCTAGTCTGGGAACGGTGATGCTTCAATAAGCCCAAAGCCCACCTCCTTGCCACCAATCAAACGATGCTGCGGCAGTACCTGGCAAGCGATCACTTTCACGACGTGATAAAACGAGTTAACTAGAAATCAAGAAAACGAAAACTGATCGTGTTGATACTGGTAAACGCACGTATCTCGTCGCGAGCAGACTAATAAAATCAGTACGTTACAATTCATGTATTGGACTGGATAAAAAGAACTGTCTTCCGTGTCCTTCTGCAATAAGACTGAGCCATAATCGTACTTGGACACGTCTGTGTGGATTTCTGTCTGTATGTTGGGGTTGTACAACTTATGAACTGTTTCGCTGGTGAAAGCAGTCCGAATTCAGTCCCCGAATTCATACATTGAACAACCTCTAAGCAAATCTGATAAAGGCCTAGCAATAGATGCGTATCCGTTTATAAACTTTTGGATATAAGATGATCTACGAATAAATGAAGTACCTTATTGCCACATGGCTGCGGAAATTCTTTTACAGCTCGGATTTTTTTCAAGACGTGGACTTAAGGTTCCATTATGAATTATTTAGCCTAGACCCTGTACTTGGCTGCGTACGATTTGGCATTTGGCGTCTTCTTTATACACATCGACATTGGTTGTCCCATAGAATTGCGATGACAAATCTGGTAAAGGATGCAGGTGAATTCGATATTTCTAACAGAAAGTAAAAAAATTTGAACATTTCAAAACTGCTGCCGATGCATACTCAGGTAATCGGTTGAATGATCTTCTCAGCAAGCCACTATCACAAAGAAGTATAAATCGGTATTTCGTTCTTTAAGGTGATTTTTTGTATACTGGTGGATTTGCGATAGGATGCATAATCGCCAATCAAACACTTTAAATCGACGTTCTGTGATTGGTTTAAATGCGAAAAATTAACACTATTTGAAAGCGCAACCTGTCCTGCATGCCTTTAAACTCTGGTAGAAACTCGGTCGCTGTGTTGCGCTGCTTTTGCAATATTTATACACGTTACTCGTATAGTAAAAGGTTATACTAGAATGTAAAGTATGTAACAGGTAGAAGCGTTTCCGACCATATAAAGTATATATATTCTTGATCAGGATCAATAGCGGAGTCGATCTAGACATGTCCGTGTGTCCTTCCATCCGTCTGTCCATCGGTCAGTCCGTATGAACGTCAAGATCTCAGGAACTATAAAAGCGAGAAAGTTACGACTAAACATCCAGCTTCCAGACCAATAGACGCAGCACAAGCCCACTCCAACGTCCACAAGCCGCCCAAAATTTTAAACCCACCCACACTTTTATAAATTGTTTTGATATTTTTTCAAAGTTTTGTTAGTCTTGTAAATTTCTCTCGATATGAAAACAATTTTTTCGCCCACACTTTTGTAAGATGTTTTGATATTTTTTCATTTTTTTGTAAGTAATGTAAATTTTTATCGATCTATAGAAAACTTTTTGCCATACCCACTCTAACGCCCACAAACCGCCAAAAACTGTCAGTGTTAAAGAGCCTCCTGCGCACTTTCACTAGCTGGGTAACGAGTATCAGATAGTCGGGGAACTCGATGTTAGCGTTCTCTCTTGTTTTTATTAGCCTTGTAAATTTCAATCGATTTGCAGAAAATTTTTTGCCACGCCCACTCTAACACCTACAAATTGATCAAGGTTGCCACTCTCTCAGTTTTGCAAAATATGTTGAAATTGTTACGTATGTACACCATTTTTGTAAGAACATAAGACTTTGAAGATTCATTTATACCACCAGCTAGAATCTAGAGCATGGAAAGGGGTAAAACCATCTCGTTGAGTCAGACGAAACGCAACAAAGAAAATGCAGTTCGACAATAAACAAGTGTCCGATAATCAGTTCAGCGATGACCGGAGTAGTCCAGAAATAGCTCTAAGCCGGTATTATAAGTGTCCCTAAGCCCCTCGATAAAGTGTTCAATTCTCGGGAAGCCATTCTCGAGAGTCTATTCTGGGGCGTTGTCATACTCGTCTGAAGGCTGTCTTAAGAGCCAATGACATTGGTCTATAACAAAGTGTTGAGAGGAGCGGCGTCGTGACCATCACCATACACTGGAAAGGATTGTATCCAGCACCACCAATAGTGTACAGCGCGAAATACGGAGTCCGCTCAGCAGATATGAGCGGTGTAGTGACAACAACAATCCGCTAATTAAAACTAGCATACCTTCAGCCGAGCATTAAATAAAAGCTGGCAAAACAATTAAACAAAGAATGGTGAATACCAGAAAAGACAAAGTAACAGCAGTGACTTCCAAAACAAGTGCGGATCTCAAGTAATCTGAGAATCGGATAGTGGCCGAATATATGTATGTATCGGCGACTACCAGATTATTACTTTGATTATTAAGCGAGTCCCTGATATATTTTCTTAATTCTTGACGCTGCGTGTGTAAGTTCTTGTATATTCGTTTTTCGATTGCTTACACCGCAACATAATCAGGGCCACACTCGATCTGAATGTGTAACAAGGTCTAACAATCAAATACAACCCGTTCTTTCGATAAGTCTCTTAGGCAGATGACTATCGATAAGGCGCCCATTTCAAAATAACATTTCCCTCTCCGACATGGCCATTCTGATAAATTAGACGCCTTCGTGTATGGGCTACGCTCTAAAACAAATCAGAAATTCACACACTGTATTCGAGCTTCAGTTCTAATTTTAATGTGACAATCAACTTATTATAGGGTAAGAGTATTAACACTACAACTTTATTTTCTATTAACTTAATCTTTAGTATTCTTCTTACTACTTCGTTATTCATCTTAGTACTATTAATTTTTAACTATTTTATTCATCATTCAATTTAAATTCTTCTTCAATTATTTCTATTAACTTTTCATGTTTTAAATCAAACTATTCTTTTCATATTTCTTTTAACATTTCTTAATTCTACTCAAAATTTTGCATTCTTTTTTCTCATGTTATTCTCATTTTCTTTTCTCGTTTTCATTTGGCAGTCTTCTTAACCTTTCATGTGCAGACTTATATCTTCTATTATTTTTCATACTTTTTAAAATATATATGTCGTTCTCTAATACCTCAATAATCTCAAATGGACCTCTATATTTAGCATCTAAATTAGTTTGGTTTCTCTCTCTATTATTAAGCAACACAAAATCTCCAACACTTAATTTGACTACTTTCGCTCTGCCTTTATCAAATCTATCCTTTTCATACTTTCCGGATTTTTCTATATTGTCTAAAGTTTGGGTTCTTATCTTAGTCAGATCTATTTCTGTTTCTGAATCTTGAAAGGGAACAAGGCCTTAGCAACGAACAACTTTTTTCATTAATAACTCTATGAGACTTGATTTGGTTATCTTGTTAATAGTACAATTAATAGCTAATTGTACGTCACCCAATGCCTCTTGTCACGATCTTGAACTTGTTTCAACAGCTCTTAATAAATTCTTCAAGTATTCATAACCCTCTCAACCTGACCATTACCTCGGCTGGCTGCAGTCGCTATCAAATGTAGTTTTATCTTTTGTGAAGAGCAAAATTCAACGAACGCCTGTGAAACTTCTTCCCTGATCAGCCACGATTCGAATAGGGACTCCGAACAAGGATATTGATGATTTCAACGCCATTACACAAGTCTCTCCACTTAACGTGTAAGTGTGATAGAGGTATATATACTTGGTGAATGTATCAATCTGCACAATAACATATTTTTTACGGTTGCTTTTACCACTAAGCTTGCCTGATATGTCTATGTGAATAGTATGACATGGAATGTTTACTTTGGGAATTGGATGTAATTCCATTTGTACTTTCCCAGAAGATGATTTGGAAACTCTGCATGTTATGCAATTTTTAACAAATTTTCGAAAGTATTTGTCCATGCCCTCAAAGTGGTCGTATACTTTGTCAAGCGTTTTCTCTCAACTCAGATGCATTATGGATTCATGCACTTGGTTAATAACCGACCGTCTAAATCCACGAGGCACTACTGACAAACAAAGGGTATTGCCATTTCTTTGTATGACTCTATACAAAACTCCAGCTCTCAACTCATATGTCCTAGACAAATTGAGTGGAAATTCATCATTAATCAACTGGGAAGTAATTTCTACAATATCTTGATCTTTCTGTTGCGCAACACAAATCCAATCTTCAGATACTTCTGTTAATTCGATTCGCTTTTCAACAACCTTTGCATATTCAGGAGAGTTTTCCAGAGGAAGTGGATTTCTGGAAAAGAAATCAGCATGGGCCATACGCTTGCCTTCTGTATATTGTATATCGAAATCGAATGTCTGTAAATAAGCCCACAAGCGAAAGACTCTAGGCAACAATTCAATCTTATTTCGTAAAGATTTTAACGAATTACAATCGGTGTATAATACAAACGTTCTGCCATGTAAATAGTGACGGAAATGCTTAACAGCATTAACCACCGCAAGAGTTTCTTACTCATATGAGGTATATTTAAATTCGCATAAACTTGTTGTCTTACTGTAGTATTCCACTAAATACGGTTTATTTTCCATTCTATATAAAAGAATAGCACCATATCCAATTGTGCAATTCTATCGGATACTGCGGGTCAAAGATAACCAAAACTGGCTTATTAGTAAGAATGTGAATAATTTTTCTACGAATCTCCTCGTGTTCTATTTTCTACTTAAACTTATTTTTCTCGGAAGTAAGAAAATATAAAGGCTTCATCTGCTGTGAAAATCCAGGAACAAACTGTTGGAAATACGATGCTAACCCAATGAACTGTCAATCAACTGTAATGTTGAATTTGCGTGTATTTGGACTTATCTCACCCGCCGTACTTCAAATCCTAAATATTGAACTGAAGTTTTAAAAAAGAAGCACTTTTCAACATTAAATGTAAATCCCGACAAAATATTCAAAACCATCTTTAATCTCTTAAGTGCCGATTCTTTGGTTGGAGCTACGATCATTATGTCATCCATTTACACAATGACGTACGTATAAGCGATCTCACCTAATGCCTGTATGTCTGCTCTTTGGAAAACTGACGGCGCATTCTTGAGTCCAAATGGCATCGATAGAAACTCATACTGTGAGTGGGTGACGATTGCCGTATATTCGACAGAGTTCGGATGCATAGGAACTTGATAATATCCACCTGCCATGTCCAAGCAACTAAAGATCTGATATTAAAGGCAACGGAAACTTGTCAGCGACTGTATTTGAATTTAATTCCCTATAGTTCACACAAAGCCTTCTTCTTCTTCACCAATAGAACAGGGCTCTCAAAAGGGGAGCTACTCGGTCTGATAACTTTGCAATCTAATAATTCTCGAACTTTGCTACGAACTACATTTCGTACTGGGACTCAATCTATATAGTCTTCTCTGTACTGTTTTAGTCTTATCGATTAATCTAATTATTATTTCAACAGAATTGACACGTGTCTGAGGCGTTCCCTTTATGAAAGACCCTGAGTAGGATTTTGAAAATGTTATTATTTTATTTTTATCTTTACCAGTTACATTGCATTCTAACATTTTAAATGAGTTGTCTATAAATGTAGAGCAATTATTTAAAGTTTTTGTTGCACACTTAATTATTTCTACTCCTTTACAGGACAATACAGCAGCATATCCCTGAGCTAGAACTTCTCATCAAGTACAATATTAGTTGTCATACATTCATCTGGTACTACATGAAATAGTACGTTTAAACTATTACCGCTAACAAGAATAACATTGTCAATTTGCATTGTGCTACAAACATTGGCATTTCCGATGCCTTTCAAGCTTACTACATTATTGATTTTTGTACCGCTTAACCTTTAACCAAACCCTTAACCAAAGAGCACTCTGATCCAGAATCAAGAGCAATTGGAAAGCTCTCACCTCACAAGTATGCTGTTACTTGTCTTCGGTTCACCCACCACGCACAGCTCAGCTCTCTTCTCATTCCGCAATCCAGATCCACAACCTGTCATATTCTTCGGGCATTGTGAGGCTATATGACCCTGCTCCTGGCAACAGTTGCAAATTATACCGCCTTTAGCATGTTGCTGAGATGATTGGCTCCCTCGGTGATCTTGTCTCGGCATACCAGCGCTCTGCTTCCTGTTTCGGCAGTCGATAATTTTGTGCCCCATCTTGCCACAATGATGGCACTTCAATGAGGCAAACTTAGCTCGCTTTGCTCCAGACTCCTCATTACCAAAATGGTGTGCGCGAGTTAAGATGTAGGTTCGTTTAGGTTTTTGTGGAGTTTAAATTAGAATACGTCTTGGTTCTTTTAGGTTTAAATTCAGAATGAATTTTATTTCTTTGCTTCATATTCGGTACAGCTATGTTTGATACAATTGGAATTTGCTGATGTGACAGTAAATGGAAATGGGAGCGGATGCGGTTCTGTAGTTTGTGTGGATCAGCGTTTCGGTGGCCGATATAAAAGTGTCGCCTAAACCTCCGGTTGTCGAGGGGGTTTCGGCGGGAGACCGCCGAGGGTAAATGCTGAAGCGGTAACTCCTCCCCCCTCAGACTGAACTACCGACCATAGCGGGGATATCGTTGCTGAAACGGGTGAAGCGATGGTGGGAGTGAAGGTGGCATGTGGCGTATTCTCTGGTGTAAAAATGGTCGTCTTCTTCGGGAAATAGGCCACGACGAATACTATTATTAACAGTACACCAAGCATCGTGTAAGTCGTTGTTGTATGGATAGTGGTTCCCCACCGTATCTTGTTGATCTGTACTTTTGTTTCCAGACCCTCCATCTTTAGCTCGTGCATTCCCAACTCCTGGGTTGTCCTGTTCTTCGTAATCGTTTCTATCAGCGGTATGTCTAACTTCAATTCCGCTATGCCAAGCCTCTCCATCGCTTCATACTGCACATTGTTCACCATTGCCTTGCAATGGGTGAATTTTATCAGAACTGATCCATTCAATGTTCTGTCGACTCCACAATCTGTTTGGAGTTTGACGTTTCTTCCGTTGAAGATTGCTATGTATCCGGCCTCCGGTTCGAAGATCGTTGAGACTAATCCGACGTCCTTTGTCTCACATTCCGCTTCCTTTCCACTTAGCAGTCTAGTAACACATTTTGAATTGATTTGCCTTATAATATTATCGTTTTTGCATATATAAATGTTCCTTATTAGCTGACATTTTTCCTTATAATAGTGTATTTCATTCCCATGAACCACCACATAATTTGGAGTTATCACAAATTCTGTGTTGTTCATGGGAAGTGGTATTAATCTTATGAATGAAAATATTTCTTCCTTAAGTAACGGCAATCTTATTAAAAATAAAATGTCTGTATTGTTCATTATCGCGCTTAGCTCCAAAAATTCATACATATGTTCTTCTGACAATAGTTGTATCCCTTGCTTCTCTAATTCGCGGACACACCTGTCCGTTTCTTTTTTGTCGAATAAGAATCTAGAAATCACCCCTAACTTCAGTTCAGATTCAATCCTAACATGTCTATCGTAAGCGCAATTCTCCCGATATATTCTAATCTATACATCCTCTTGTCCTCCTCAATAAACGACTTGCTTATGCCGTTATTATAGTTGTTAATAAACCGGTTTACCCTACTCTGTTCTTCGTTAATGTAATTCGTCAAATTCTTAAACATGAAATTGACTTTCCTGCTTACTTTTTCCTGTGAGTTTAAGTTTTCCCTCAATGTTTCCTCTTCTTCCTTCATTTTCCTTATTTCTTCTTCTAACCTTTCTGCGTCATCGGCGTCTAAGTTTCCTGTTATCGCTTTGACCACTGATCCTAATCCATTGATCAGTACCCTTGTTCTTCTATGCTTGGGCCATATACTTTCTAATCTAGTTTTTACCATCTGTAGTTTCTTCTGTAGTGATTGAACTAAGTCTCTAGTTTCGAGATCATCTGCAATTTCTTTAAGTGTCCGTTCTATTCCCTCTGCTATTTCTCTATACTCCTGTAACTTAACAATATGAACAAAGGTTTGGTGCGTTTGCATCACTCTTGCTGGTCCCATTTGGATCTGAGCCAACGGTTCGTTCCCTTTCAAGGGTATTATTTCGAGCCTGCTCTCTTTGGCCGTGGCAGTTGCCCACCTGTAAATATTGTTAATCGTTCGGTTTATAAATTCGCCGGATTTTTCCCTGGTGTATTTTTTGTGGTTTCGCTGTTGTTATGGTTAGAACATTGTCTTCCACCACCTTGTGTTTTGAGAACCTGGAAGTTAGTTTATCTCTTCTGTTCTCTTTCCTAAATATAGTATTCCCCACTTGAATTGGATCCGGTTCCTGCCTATCTGTGTTCGCTGCCTCAATTCTTCTAACTTTTTGATCATGTACTCGTTGTTTAATCATTGGGTATATTTTGGCCTGGAACGCATTGATTTTCTGTAAATAATCGTGTTCATTATTGAATGACACGTTATTCAGGAATTCATGCGTTCTGCCCGTAAATAGTTTCTGAGGGGTCAGCTTTGTTGCTGAGTGAATGGCGTTATTGTACGTTATAAACGCTTCACTCAGAGTCTCTTCATGTTTAAGCTCCAATCTCTTTTCTTTCTTATTTTCCAATATTAAACGGTATATTTCCGTAATCGTGGAGTGCAGTCTTTCGACTCTCTTTTACGTCCGGTAGTAGGATTGTACATCTTATTGCCCTGTACAACCTTCTGTACGCAAAATACTTGCAATACACTTCCTGGATGGTTAAAACGAACTCTTCCGGTATTAATAATGCTACCGTTCTCTTTGGTTTCAGGATTTCCTTGAGTTTACGGCCAATTGTTTCCTCGTCGAAGTTCTTCTCCGTCCAACTTATCCGCATTTTGTTTCTAAATGGGACTTGCTTAGTTACTTTGGACGTTTCTCATTTTTCTATCACCACCTGGATGTTGTATTCATTCAGTGGCTTTTCCGAAATCGGAAAACCTATCTGTAAATCTTCTTCTGCAGAGTGTATTGCCATTTCTGAGGCGTTTTCTAGCACGTTAAGCTCCGGTTGAACTCTACTTAACGCGTCTGCCACTACGTTCAAAGACCCTTTCTTGTACACTATTTCGTAGTCGTACTCAAACATCTGAAGTCTCCACCTCACAAGTTTAGAGTCGGGTTCTTTAATACTCATTAACCAGGTTAATGGTCTATGATCCGTCACTATCTTGAATTTGGTACCAAACAAATAATGTCTGAAATGCTTTATTGACCAAATTATGGCAAGCATTTCTTTTTCTATGGTAGCATAATTTGTTTCCGATGTTGGTAGGGTCCTACTTGCGTATGCTATTGGCCTGTCTGCTCCCAGGGTTCCCTGCGATAACACAGATCCAATAGCATAATTGCTGGCATCCGTGGTCAGGATGAACGGCTTTTCAAAATCGGGAAATTGTAAAATCGGATCAATTCAAAGGAGGGTTTTACACACTTCAAATGCTTCAACATACCCTTCGTCTATTTGCACTGACTTTTCCCTTTTAGCTGTTTCGTCAGCGGTTTTGTTATCGCTGCGAAATCTTTAATAAATTTCCTGTAGTATCCTAACAACCCTAGGAAAGACTTAATTTGCTTCCTAGTTTTCGGGATAGTGCATTTTTTTATTGCTTCAATCTTTTCCGGGTTCGGTTTTATTCCCTGCGGGGTTACTACATGTCCTAAATATTCTACCTCTGTCCTTAGGAACTCTGTCTTGTCCAATTGTAATTTAAAATTGGCTCCCGTGAGCTTTTTAAATACCTTTTCCAAGTCAGTAATGTGTTCCTGCAATGATGCTGAAAACACCATGATGTCGTCCATGTATATGAGGCAACATTTGCCCAACAATTCCCCAATGATGTTATTCATTAACCTCTGGAAGGTCGCAGGAGCGTTGTTTAAGCCAAACGGCATTCGAACATACTCGAAGTGACCTCCCTCTGTGGAAAAAGCCGTCTTTGGAATGTCTGATTCCTGAACTTCGATCTGGTGATATCCACTCGCTAAATCCGACGTCGAGAAGTATTTAGCTCTTCCTAAATTGTCCAATACGTCACTTAATTTCGGTAGTGGATACCTATCCTTTATCACCTTTTCATTCAATTTCCTATAATCAACTACCATTCGCCATTTCCCTTCCCCTGAGGCATCTTTCTTCTTAGTTGGTGCACTCCAGGGTGAATGGCTATGTCTGATTATGTTCTGGTCGAGCAACTTGTCTAGTTGCCTCCTCACCTCCTGTCTTTCCTTAAACGCATACCTATACGGTCTAGCATAGATGGGAATATTGTCCCTTGTTCTTATCTCATGATATTTCCTACAAATTCTACTTAGTTCCCTGAGCTCCTCTTTATTTAAGTGCTCTGTTCTGATTTTGTCCATTGGCACTCTATCCACTGAGCTGTCGAAGGTCCTTGCCCCTTCTATATTGTTTAGTTCAAAATGTTGTGTGGTTTTGAATTCTACAACATTTACTGGTTCCTCTAAAAACAATTCCTGATCTGTCTCTGCATAATTTGTAACCTCTACCAAACTTTGTCCCGACTCTGCCTTGTAAAGACCCTCTGAAATTTCTACGTCCTTTTTTATTATTGTTCTGATTAATATGAATGCAGTTGCACCGGAATAGATATAACTCTTTTTGATTCGGCCTCTATTGTATACAGTTCCGATGGTCTATATGTCGCAAAGTGAATTTTTTGTTTCCCATTTGCTATGTTAAACCATCCGTTCCGTATATCAATAACTGCCTTCAGCTGTTGTAACATATCTATTCCGATCAGTCCTTCAAAGAACTGATGAAATTTAAAGAGAAGCATTCTTAATTTACCGACTCCTCCTAATTCAGTGAATGTTGGTAAAATTTCCTCTCTCTCGACCTCATGCGCCTGCGTTATGGTCTTAATGGCTATTGGGTCTCTGAGTTTCCTTACGTATTTCGGATGTGCTAATTCGGGTCGAATAAATGAAAAAGTGGATCCTGTATCAATTAATAACTTTATTGTTTTTCCTTGTGTAATTTTAACCAAAATATAAGGCAGAGTCGAATGAACTTTCCTTGTTCCTAAATATCCTGTGGGTTGTTCGAGGCTGGTTGTGAAAAATTTGCCTCATCTTCCTGAATGTTGTGGAGTTGTCCACCTACCGAAGTTCTATTATCGTTCCTCTCGGAAGTGTTGTTTGAATTATATGATCGCTTTTAATTATTTGAATTGTATGATTGTCTGGATTGTCCTGAATTATTAGAATTGTTAGAGTACCTGGACATCCTCGATTGGCCACTGCCTTCCGCGTTTGTTTGCGCTTCAATTGCTAGTTGCCCCCTGCCATTGTTACTGTTGTAGCCATTGTTGCTATAGTTATTATTGTTGTACCTGTTCCATTGTCTATCTCTGTTTGTTTGACCTTGATTCCATCTGGAATTCCTGTTTTGGTAATTCCGATATGGTCTCTGGTACCCTACAGAATCCCCTTGATTAAAGTTTTCTGTCCTGAACGGGTTACCCATCATTGGGTATGGAAACCCAAATCCCGGCCATCCGTTCGTATTCGGCATGGGGAATGGCATTGGGAACGGAGGGGGATTGTTCCCTCCCCACTGGTACTGTGAACAAACAGCCTTGGCTATATTCGGGACCCCCATGTTCCTCATGGTTACTCCTATCGGTCCCTTTAAGGCCGAAATAAAGGCGTTTAGCGCCATCTCCTCGTACCATTTAATCTTTTCTCCTCTCAACAATATGCTATTCTCGCATGTCTTGGTTAGACTCACCAAGGCCTTCTTCAGGGTCATAACCCTATTGTAAAGGGCTTCTACGTCCAGTTTCTTCTCCTTGATATGGGTCAGCTCCATTATCAGGTCCTGCTCTGATCTTTTGTCTTTAAAGTGTGAGATCAATACTATTTTAATCTGATCCCAATTTAACTCCGACTCGTCCAAATCCAGGACTTTATCTGCTGCTCCTATTATCTTGCTCCGGACTGCTCGGAGCGCTATAACCCCTATATTGGATCTTTCTTCTCCCCTAATCAGGCCTAGTACTTGTTCCACTGCCGCTATGAAACCTTCTAGCTTTCCACTTTCACCATCATATTTTGGGATTATTTCCAATAGGTTTATTACCTTGATGGCTTCCAATACGCTTACTGCTGGCGTTCCAGCCTCCTGTCTGTCTGTTGGATTTGACATAGCTACTCTCCGTTAAGTGTATTTACTCGTTAACTGTATTCGCGTTTGGTATTATAATTCGCCGTTTACCTAACTCTGTATCCTGCCTTGTCACTACTACGAGATGTTTGTTTGCGATCGCAAAAGGAGTTGTGTACTTATTGCAATATGGTTTTTTATCCGTTCATAAGCAGTGTGTTTGCGCTAATCGCTGTGTACTTATTCTAATATTGTTTCTTATCTATTAATAAGCAGTGTGTTGTGGTGACGAACTCTGTGTATCTGGTTAAGTGTATTGTTAAGGTGTCTTGTGTATTTGGCTCCTTGAGTTTCCGTGTGCGCAATGGAGTTCTGTAATTAATTCATCATAAGAAACATGACATTCCAGATTTAATTCAGCAAAATGGGGTTTCATAATACGTGTCGCTCATTTTTGTAATTATTTATTCACGTTATTTTCTTGTTTACTTTATTTATTGTACTCTTTTCCTTTATGTATTTGTTATTTTACTTTATTTAGTTTATTTAATTTATCTAATTTATTTAATTTATTTAATACATTTGATTTATTCATTTATTTACTTTATGTGATTTATTTAATTAATTTAATTTATTCACTTTATTTAATTTATTCAATTTATTTATCCCGTTTATCAACACCTGCATGCCGAAGCCAGTTGTTCAGCTGTGCGATACAGCTTCACAACCGATTGGGGAAGGTCTATGCCACGGTATCGTGTATTCTTTACCTAACACCTTACATGCTGAAGCTAGCCCCTTGGCTGTGCGATACAGCCTCGGAACTAAGTGCGGACAGTCGATGTAACCCGGTGTTTCCCCTGGCTCGTAGCCCTATGCATAATTCACTCCTAACCATCCCTACGCTAGGCAGCCGCCCTGTGTGTTACAGTGCGCCGCCCAATACATGTGGATGATCGAGTCGCTAAATTTCATCTTTATTTAATTTCATTTCATTCTTTGTTGTTTAAATATACCTTTGCATTACCATCCCTACGCTAGGCAGCCCCTCTGCGCGTTGCAGTGCGCCGCCAAATACATGTGAATGGCTGCACCCTATTCGTAATCCTTGGTCCCGCCCTCATGCTAGGCAGCCGCCTAATACATGCGAACGAGCCGAATTCTTTAATTTCTTAATATCATTGAGCGCCCCAGCGCCTCTCAATTCGTCCCTGAATTTGTATGCAAAGGTTCGATCTCGTGGCACGATAAAGGAAAATATTCGCCCGAACCGAATGTCTCCACGGCCGGTTCGATCAGACGACCGATCAACATCGAACTGCGTCGGGTGTCGACGGTTCGATGTGCCGAAGCGGTAGGGCCGAGTAAACGAGCGTCGGCCGCTGTCATACCGAGCGAACTCGGCGGTTGTCGTAGAAGTTCGGTGCACATTCGGGTGGTTGCCATCGAACCGCAACCGTTCGTTCGTTTCTTGCATCAAGTTCGTCTCATGCATACCTTTTCCCCTCACTTCTTTTAATTAATTGATTTAATATATTTCCTCACTCGTTGTTGTTTCTTGTTTCCATTTCTTACTTATTATTCATTTATTATTTGTCTTTGTTTTACTGTTCTCATTACTTTGGATTTTTAATTTTATTTTTTAACTCCCCAAATTTGGGTTTATATACATGTTTCACTCATCGTTATCTCTCGATTTATTTATTCTTATTCGTATTATTTGTTATTTGTACTTGTTTCTTTTACTTCCCATTGCCTGGAAATTTATTATTTTACTTGCGATTCTTATTATCGCCACCTCCATTGCACATACTTCACTCTACTCACATGCCCTCCTTACATCGATATTAATATTAGTATTCTCCTTATCATCCTTGGGTCTCTTAATCCTTCCTTTCCTCGGTCTTCTCAAGTCCTAGTTGACTCGTCCTTCGGCCTGAGGTGTACCGACTGCGCCAGTTAAGATGTAGGTCCGTTTAGGTTTTTGTGGAGTTTAAATTAGAATACGTCTTGGTTCTTTTAGGTTTAACTTCAGAATGAATTTTATTTATTTGCTGATGTGCAGCCAAAACCTGCAACTCGGCCTGTAAGTCACGTCAATTTTTGATTTCTGAAGTGTAGGAAATTCTTTGCAGACGACGATCAAAGTTGGCCAAATGTCCCAAGACCACAGACACAGCAATCCTTTCCATATCCAATCCCTTCCACTTGTTGACGAGTGACGTCACCATGCGACTAGCATATACCGCAAGGCATTCACTGTGGTTGGGGCAACTGTTTAGTAGCTGCAAAAGCATGGCGGCTAGCGTCTCAGATTTTGCATAGCGTTGTTGCAATATCTGTTTGAATTCCAACCACGACACGCCTGCATATCACACTTCAGAAAGCCATAGGGAAGCGCTTACTTCCAGCGATTTAGTTAGTGCCAAAATTAAATTAGTTAAATTAGTTGGTGCTGTAGCACACCATTGAGTAGCGTCAGCGCCTGGAATGTCGGCGTTAAATTTTGGCAACGTGACGACGCCATTTTGTGCCGACACTTGCAATGTTTTTGCCAACTCCAGGAAACTTTGGGTTCGTTGTTCTATCAAGATGCGCAGTTGATTTTCCATGTTTACTAGGTGAAAGTGCTATCCCACTTCTGATATCGGCGACTACCAGATTATTGCTTTGATTATTAAGCGAGTCCCTGATTTACTTTCTCAGTTATTGACGCAGCCTGTGTAAGTTCTTGTATATTCGCTTTTCGATTGCTTACACCGCAACTTTACCTGGGCCACACACGATCTCAATGTGTATCAAGATATAACAATCAAATACAACCCGTCCTTTCGATAAGTCTCTTAGGCAGATGACCATTTCAAAATAACATTTCCCTTTCCGACATATGTGTAATTCCATCAGCACCCAGAATCCAACGCGTCGAGATCTTATTGCTCAGGATTAAAGTGAAGTAAGTTTGACGTAACACCGTTCCCGTATTTTGTGTTTCATACGTTCTGTAAATATATGTATATGTCGGAGATAAAATGATTTATTTAAAATACCCGCACAATCGTTAATAGGGTGGTCGTTAATAGGTAGAGTTGCCTATGGGGTAAAAGTTACAGTTATAGAATTTACGATTGTCGTGCGTGTACTCGTGCGCACTGCGAGAAATTGAAAGGAAAAGCCGAATGCCTGTCAAATAGACTTATGAACGGCTGAACAATGCAAACATGAATATACGCCATCTAAAATCGAAAAAATAATGAACAATAACGAAAACGGCAACGTTAACCCGACATCAGAAGTGGGATCTGTGCCAACTGCTTCACTTTCTGCTGACCAATTGCGTATTGCCTTGGAAATGCAAAATCGAAATTTTTGGAGATGTGCAAAGTCATGCAGTCTTCGGCGCGTCCGCAAAATCAAGTGGTGCTTCCGAAATTTAATCCGCATGTGGCTGGCGCTGATGCAACTCAATGGTGCGCAACTGCAAATATCGTTATGAAAGAACAAACAAAGAAGAGCTAAGTAACTGCATGCAGGGAAGTACTTCGTCATGGCTGACCCAAATCTGCTACACTGGCATTACTTGGGAACAGTTCCGTGAGTTGTTTTTACAACGCTTTGAAGTGAAGGAGACACCGGCAGCCGCAATTTTAAATCTGCCCGGGCCCCGCGATCAAGGGGCCCCGCCAGAAGGGAAGGAAAGCGCATGGCGCATGTCGACTTTTTATCCAGGAATCCCGTGCCTGATGCAACACCAGTTCAAAAGACTAAAATCCTAGAAAAAGGTGTAACCTTAGCAGAAATCTCAAGTGATTGGCTCGCAGCTGAGCAACGTCAGGATTCTGAAATTTCTGATATTGTTAATAAACTGAAAAGAAAAGATTTCACAGATGATATTGCCCAGACTTATGAGCTTAGAAAAGGGGTCTTGTTTCGTAAGATACAGAGGAATGGAAGGACTCGTTGTCTGCCAGTAGTGCCTCATACATTTCGATGCATTTAGGTTGGAAAAAGATTCTCGATAAGACTAAGTGCCACCAACGCAAGCCCTCTAGAAATGCTGATTGGTAAAAAGACCCGTCCCCTGGGCTTGGTGCCACCGTACGGCACGGAGATAGAGGTAGCTAAAGAAAATGTTAGAGACAGGGCAGTAGTGAATATAAATATTCAGGCTAGTAATGATAAATATAGATTTGACAAAAATAAGGCAGCAGTTGTAAGACATAAAATTTGAGATTTTGTTTTATTAAAAAATGAAGAACGTCATCAAACTAAATTAAATCCGAAGATTAAGGGACCATTTAGGATCAGTGAAGTTTTAGATGAAGATCGGTATACATGGAAATCATTGCATAATAACCGATCATATAAATATTGCCGTGAGGATTTACGACGGATGCCAGATGGTTATGTTCCGAATGAGTTGAAAATCCGCTTGATTCTTGTTAAGATTGTGGCAAGATATCTGTGCGATATGCTGTGTCAGGATGAGAATAGCGGAAGAACACAGCAGGTGTTGTTTGGGAGTTGAAGTGGAAATAACCTGGCTGATGCAAAGCGTCTGTATTATTTGGTGTTTGGCGATATGGTTTTGAGACTTAAGATACCTGCGTCATTGAGCAAGCACAAGTGGACAATTATGGTTGTCACATGGCGTGTGGGGCTCCTGACGGAACCATGCTTAAATCAAGAGGACCTAATGTAACGATAGTTTCAAAATAATGCTATATGGGCAGGTGTATCAAATTAGCTGAAGATCGAGGTTAAGCCGCAAAGCGAATTCGTTGATATAGACGGAAGAGCAGCTTGATAGCTTGTATACTGTAGTGAGATAGTAGTTGGCGGAAGGTGTTGTGATATTCTGTAGTCGATTGTTAATGGCCCTGGCCCTAAAGCTCTTATTATAGCTGACATATAAAAAAGAACATGAGGTTGAACATTATGAAAAAGTGTTAATAACTGACGAAGATATGTAACCAGCATACTAAAAATTGTAAAAATTACGATAAATCTTAAGAAATTAGTTTGTTCTGTTAGGATATTGAATCAAATATAATTTAAATTGTAATTATGTTACACGAGGACGTGTAATTTGTCAGAATGGCCGTGTCGGAGATTAAATGGTTTATTTGAAATACCCGCACAATCGTTAATAGGGTTGTCGTTAATAGGTAGAGTTGCCTATGGGGTTCTAGAATTTACGATTGTCGTGCGTGTATTCGTGCGCACTGCGAGAAAGTGAAAGGAAAAGCCTGTCAAATAGACTTACGAACGGGGAGTCTGAGACGAACGGCTGAACAGTGCAAACGTTAATATTCGCCATTTACAATCATCATAGAGGTTTTTCAACGTTAGTAGTTAAAATCTAGAAAATAATTAAAAACAAGAGAGAACGCCTTAGTCGAATTCCCCGACTATCTGATACCCGTTACTCAGCTAGTGGAAGTGCGAAGGAGAATCTTCAACACTGACAGTTTTTGTCGGTTTGAGGGCGTTAGAGTGGGCGTGGCAAAAAGTTTTTTGGCAAATCGATAGAATATTACAAAACTAATACAAAAATGAAAAAATATCAAAACATTTTTCAAAAGTGTGGGCGTGGCAGCTTTGAGCGGTTTGTGGGCGTTACAGAGGGCGTGGCAAAAAGTTTTTTGGCAAATCGTTAGAAATTTACAAGACTAATATAAAAATGAAAAAATATCGAAACATTTTTCAAAAGTGTGGGCGTGGCAGCTTTGGGCGGTTTGTGGGCGTTACAGTGGGCGTGGCAAAAAGTTTTTTGGCAAATCGTTAGAAATTTACAAGACTAATACAAAAATGAAAAAATATCGAAACATTTTTTAAAAGTGTGGGCGTGGCAGCTTTGGGCGGTTTGTGGGCGTTAGAGTGGGCGTGGCAAAAAGTTTTTTTGGCAATCCGTTAGAAATTTACAACACTAATACAAAAATGAAAAAATATCAAAACAATTTTCAAAAGTGTGGACGTGGCAGTTTTGGGCGGTTTGTGGGCGTTAGAGTGGGCGTGGCAACATGAATCGACAAACTTGCGCTGCGTCTATGTCCCTGGAGTCCGTATGTTTAATCTCAACTTTCTAGCTTTCGTAGTTCCTGAGATCTCGACGTTCATACGGACAGACGGACAGACGGACGGACAGACGGACATGGCCAGATCGACTCGGCTACTGATCCTGATCAAGAATATATATACTTTACATAGTCGGAAACGCTTCCTTCTGCCTGTTACATACTTTTCAACGAATCTAGTATACCCTTTTACTCTACGAGTAACGGGTATAACAAGAGAGAACGCTATAGTCGAGTTCCCCGACTATCTGATACCCGTTACTCAGCTAGTGGAAGTGCGAAGGAGAAATTTCAGCACTGACAGTTGTTGGCGGTTTGTGGGCGTTAGAGTGGGCGTGGCAAAAAGTTTTTTGGCAAATCAATAGAAAATTTCAAGACTAAATAATAAATGAAAAAATATCAAAACATTTTTTAAAAATGTGGGCGTAGCAGCTTTGTGCGGTTTGTGGGCGTTAAAGTGGGCGTGGCAAAAAGTTTTTTGGCAAATCGATAGAAATTTACAAGACTAATACAAAAATGAAAAAATATCGAAACATTTTTTAAAAGTGTGGGCGTGGAAGCTTTGGGCGGTTTGTGGGCGTTAGAGTGGGCGTGGCAAAAAGTTTTTTTGGCAATCCGTTAGAAATTTACAACACTAATACAAAAATGAAAAAATATCAAAACAATTTTCAAAAGTGTGGACGTGGCAGTTTTGGGCGGTTTGCGGGCGTTAGAGTGGGCGTGGCAACATGAATCGACAAACTTGCGCTGCGTCTATGTCCCTGGAGTCCGTATGTTTAATCTCAACTTTCTAGCTTTCGTAGTTCCTGAGATCTCGACGTTCATACGGACAGACGGACAGACGGACGGACAGACGGACAGACGGACAGACGGACGGACAGACGGACATGGCCAGATCGACTCGGCTACTGATCCTGATCAAGAATATATATACTTTACATAGTCGGAAACGCTTCCTTCTGCCTGTTACATACTTTTCAACGAATCTAGTATACCCTTTTACTCTACGAGTAACGGGTATAACAAGAGAGAACGCTATAGTCGAGTTCCCCGACTATCTGATACCCGTTACTCAGCTAGTGGAAGTGCGAAGGAGAAATTTCAGCACTGACAGTTGTTGGCGGTTTGTGGGCGTTAGAGTGGGCGTGGCAAAAAGTTTTTTGGCAAATCAATAGAAATTTTCAAGACTAATTAATAAATGAAAAAATATCAAAACATTTTTTAAAAATGTGGGCGTGGCAGCTTTGTGCGGTTTGTGGGCGTTAAAGTGGGCGTGGCAAAAAGTTTTTTGGCAAATCGATAGAAATTTACAAGACTAATACAAAAATGAAAAAATATCAACACATTTTTAAAAAATGTGGGCGTGACAGTTTTGGGCGGTTTGTGGGCGTTAGAGTGGGCGTGGCAACATGAATCGACAAACTTGCGCTGCTTCTATGTCTCTGGAGTCTGTATGCTTAATCTGAACTTTCTAGCTTTTGTAGTTCCTGAAATCTCGACGTTCATACGGACGGACAGACGGACGGACAGACGGACATGGCCAGATCGATTCGGCTATTGATCAAGAATATATATACTTTATATGGTCGGAAACGCTTCCTTCTGCCTGTTACATACTTTTCAACGAATCTAGTATACCCTTTTACTCTACGAGTAACGGGTATAATAACGAAAACGACAACGTTAACCCGAGATATATGTGGGTAATAATGGTAACCGAAGGGTATCAGGTATATATATATATGTACTTTATACTGCCTGTTACATACTTTTCAACGAGTCTAGTATACCCTTTTACTCTACGAGTAACGGGTATAATAACTTTTCTGCGGCTAGTATCCGCCTTGTTTTTGATATGCAAAGAAATGAGCCCCCAGAGCGACGTTTGTAGTCGTAAATAGCCAACAATTTTTGTTGACGTGTGCACCGTTGTCCGGTGGTGATTTCGATACTCCCCGCTAAATAATTGTAGTCAACTTCTCATAGTTTTTAATTTTTGTATTACACATGGCACTAGCAAACAACATATTAATCAATATCTATGCCTTTATTGCTAATAATTTAACTACAACAAAATGAGTAGGTAAACATTTTTAAAATGGGTGCTGACGCAAGAAGTAGAGTAGGTCAGAAATGATGACATAACGTATGACGGACAGCCTTGACAAAAGCGGAACGTACTGCGCGGCTCGCGACGATCCATTTAGCATACGGGCCCGTGAAGGAGAGGGAATGTGGCGACAGCTAAGCTTGTGGGGTAGTGAGGACTGCTGACTGACGAACGAATGTAATTATTTTTTAAAGGCACTGCAAATATTTATTCTCGTTATGTTGGACGTGTGAGAGGCTTACGCTGGCAACCTGGTACCTGAACATCGGATGCCCCTCCCTCGGCCCTAATCCTTATCCCTAATCCTTATCCCGCCCAACGAAAGGATTTTTCGTATTTATTATGGAATAGTGTTTGACTATTTATAGAATATTAGACTTAAGGGGAATCAGAGCATGCTTATTAATTCGTTTGTAACTTAGCCTAAAATAAAGTCTTCGACTTTTGCAACCGAGAACGCGCGTAAATGGCTCAGAATGGAGGTATGTAAATCGTAGGTCCTTTGTTTTGCCATTAGAAAAATTAATTTTTAAAATTCCATAAATCAAAAATGTGGGAGATTTCCTTGTTATAGTATCAACCAACTAGGTGCCGATTGACCTTTTTTTTAATTAACGTAAATATAATTTGTGTGTGCTTTTGGCCCGCGTTTTTAACGTATTAGGCCAATTAGCCAGGTTTTTCGAGTCCAAAGAGAGATCGCAGATATAATGGTAACACATTTAGCGGTGCGGTGCGGATATATCGTTTGTTTGTCGATCCAGCACTAGAGAGGGTGCGGCAAAACGTAAAGTCGACGGTGCCAAAGTACTAGGCTGAGGAGCCAGGTCGTTTAAGAGGCTGGAGTCTTTACGGCTTTCCATGACTAATTTTGGGCGGGGGACGATTTTAGTTTCTTTGGTCGACGCTGCCGACGTACTAGGCCAAGTAGCCAGGTCGTTTGTGAGGCTCGGGTCCAGGGAAATGAGAAAACTGTTAGGGGTTCCAAACTTATCGGTCAAATAGCAGCAGGTTGTGAAGTCCGAAAGTACTAGCTTTCTGAGGCATCAAGATCCGACACCAGAACAAGTGTCGCAAGAGTGGTTTAACAGCCAGATGCATCGATTGCGGGAGCCCAGACGAAGGGCCACTCCACAGCAGATACCTCAACTATGCGTAGCAGCGGAGACCAGTCACCAATTTCACCCCGAATTAGATCGAAGTCTAACATTTCAACCTCCAGTACCAAAGGGGGTTCGGTTAGATAAATGGAATTTAAAATTCGAAGGAACCGACCGCGGTATGACCGTTGAAAGTCTTTTATTCTGTATGGAAAGGTTACCAGAATTATATGAAATAAGTCGACAGCAAGTTTTCAGAGAAATTCATAGTCTGCTGGTCGGCGCAGCAAGCAAATGATATTGGCAACTAATGGAGGATCGAGCTGAAGATTACGATTTTGATTACTATTCGCTCACCAGGGAAATCAAACGTGGTTTTTCCACAACTGAGAGTGACTTAATGAAGGTCACAGAATTGATGGAGAGAAAACAAGGGTATAATGAGTGCTTCAGCCGGGAGACAGCAGAGAGTCCAACTGAATATCGCCTGGGTTCAGAAACTCTTTGCACGATATCGTTTGCTATGTGTGTGCATACGGAATGGATTTGTACCGCCAACACCCTGCGCACAAGAATCCATGCACGTCTCGATTCCATAAGGTTACTTGTCGTATTTGACGGAATTCAGGTAACGATGATAAACACACGGGTTTTCCACGGAGTCCGCCAGGCCAGACCGAGAACTCGTCATACCCGTAAATGTCCTGAAGCTCAAGCAGATTTACCCATCACATAAGACTCTACAACAACGAGAGCAGAAATTGGCGTACTTTCAACGGCGCCGAGGATAACATTGATCGGGACGCTCGCAGAACACAAAAACTTTGTGAAAACATAACCGAACACCGAGGCCCTAGACAGAAAGTCGTGGACACGAAGATGAGCGTACAACAATATAAACGTTTAAAAAACGTTTAAAAGTTAGAGCCTTTGCGTAAGCTAAGCTAATCACTTTTCCCCAAAATTTACTAACTTTAGCATACCCCGGTCGACCCTTGGGGACTGGGAGGGTGGCGCTGCTGCTCGATGACTGCGCCAGGAAAAGATTTTCAAATATTATTTCCGCCTGGGAAATAATTTAAACCGCGAATCGTTATAGCGATGGGGAAAACTCACTTGCTTTCTTTATTTTCGTATTTTTTTTCCACGCCCGCAGGCTAAAAATTTCATTAAAAAAAAATTCTAGCTCGGAGACGATATGTTTACGACCTGCCGCTACGACGGTTCGATTGGAAAAAAACTAGAACGGAAACTCGATCCTGGGTCTAGGCCATCGGAAATCGGAAATCGGAAATTATGATCAGCTGAAAATCACCTCATATGCGATAACTAATTTTTCCCAAATCTTCCCTAGTGCAGCTGATCAAGATTTGCATCTCGTTTAGTATATCTACGATGACTAATACTGCATTTAATAAGACCCTTAATTAGACGACAAAAACTATGCTTAAGCCTCTTATAGTTTATCTATCAGGAGCATACTATCAGGATGTTCAAACATAATTGCGCGACTATCTGATACCCGTTACTTAGCTAGTGGAAAGGCGCAGGAGAAATTTCAACATTGACAGTTTTTAGCGGTTTGTGGGCGGTATGGTAGGCGGGGCAACAAGTTTTTTGGCAAAACGAGACAAATTTACAATACTAACAAATATGTGAAAAAATATCAAAACATTTTTAAAAGTTTGGGCGTTGCAGTTTTGAGGTGTTTGTGGGCGTTAGATTGGGCTTGGTAAAAACTTTTTTTAAAAATCGATAAAAGTTTACAAAACTAATAAAAAATTTAAAAAATAGCAAAGAATTTTTCAGAAGTGTGGCCGTGGCAGTTTCTGGCAACATGGGTCAACAAACTTGCGCTTCGTCTTAGTCTATGGAGTCTGCATGCTTAATCTCAAATCGACTCGGCTATTGATCCTGATAAAGAATATATATACTTTATATGTTCGGAAACGCTTCCTTCTGCATGTTACATAATTTTCAACGAATCTAGTATACCCTTCTACTCTACGAGTAACGGGTGAACTGGAGTGGGCGGATAAGGTCGACTATGCAGGGTGCGCTGGTCGCTGTCGACGTCGCGTCGTTTATACACTTCACTTTATTTTACTTCAATGGTCGGATTAATACTAATCTTAAATTAAACAAAAGAGTGCCGCGGGACCGCGAAGTGGGGAATTTGCCGACTGGAAGAAGACGTAGGCAAAGGTATCATCGCCCGGATCGGTAGCAGGATCAGGGTCCGCACTCCAGGCATGCTCCAGAGACGGTCCATCCGAACACCGTATGCAGAGCGACGGGCAACCCATCCTCGAGTGTTAGGAACCCCGGTTGGATATGCTTCGCATAGACGTGTAACCCCAACACGAGGGAGATGGATGCAGGCCGGTGAAAGCGGTCGTCCGCGAGACGAATATCGTCGACTTTGGCCCTTACGCCGTCGCTTAGCGTTTGATAGGGTTAGTATGGGCAGACTACACCTGGGACCCCAGAATGGGGGAACATCCCTAATTTCTAGGAACGGAGGACTCTTTGTCCTTCGCAAGTAGGAGAATGACCTTGTGGACAGGGCGCGTTATTGTGCCGCGAGACGTACGTATGTGCGACTTGAATGCGGTCATCGGCTCCAGGGAAGGCAGAAACGATTCTGCGGAGCCGCCTTGGAAGTCGACTTGGAAATTCCTGGTCGGAAATTGCAATTTATTGGGAGGCGGCCGCATGCCATTAAAAGGACGTGTTGGTCCATAAATGGAAACAGATTCAGTAACGGACTGGACACTGTATGCTTCTGCTCTTGGCCGTATGCTTAGTGCTGCGCAATGTAGATCCGAGTTCTTTCTGCCTCGGATTTCGTCCCTAGTGGGCCGTGAATTGGGCGGGATCCAGCCCTTGCGGCAGCGCTCAAGGAATCGTCGAACATATGCCTCGACGCGGATGTAGATAGCCGTCACAGAATCCGTGATGCTCTAGGTCCTGCAACCAAATCTCGTGCATGAACATTTTTGCCAGAACGTCGTCGACGTACATGTGCTGGCTTTTCGAAATGGCACTTGGACGTCCTCTGCCAGCTGTTGCAGTACTCGAATGGCAAGGAAAGGGGCGCCGTTGACCCCGAAGTTCACTGTTGGCAAGTCTCGTATATATTTTTCCTTATTTCGGAACAGAATTCTTTGAATTCGACCCTGCTTTGGGTCGACCCAGATCTGACGAAACATTTTTGTAATGTCCGCACTGAAGTCGTATTGAAAATACCGTCACTTCAGGATCTGGATCGTTAGATCGGAGTATAGGACTGGACCGGCATGAAGGATATCAAGAATATTAAAGCGTTAAATACAACGCCAAGCTTTATATCGGTGCTTTCGGGCTTAACTACCGCATGATGAGGAACATAATAAGTCGGAGAATTATGAGTCGACGGAACTTTTTTCATATGACCCAGAGCCAGATACTCCTGGAGCATATTGCTCTTTTAGGGGAAGGTCTCTTTTTAAACGATTCTCGTTTCTAAGAAACTAAGCTAACGCAATGGACCTCGAATATCCTAAATTGGGTCCGGAATTCTCGTCGTCACAGAAGGGGAGGGTCACACGTACCTCCCGCTTGCGTCTTTTGTTCTATTTTGGATGAAGTTCTTTTCGCAATATGAATCAGACTCTTTTACCATCTTGACTGGTAGATCCTCTACCTTCCAGAACTTTCTGTGAAGCTTGTCGAGCGAATCAGGGTCGCCTATCTAGTGCACCTGAGTCATGAAGGATGCGACCCGTTTTGGATTACCAGTGGAAATCGGCCTCGTTAGCACGCACCCGAAAAGAGTTTCTTGACCAAAATGACTCAAAAATTGTAGGCTCTGCCCAGCGGAGACCAGGCAATGATTGCCGTGCTCAGTAGAACGGCTGAAGTGCTGGAAGTGAAATTGGTTTGCACCTCTGAAGTGCTTGCCGATGCATTTCTGCTGGAGGGTCTCGAAGGACGAGATTGCTGTGTAGGGGGCGATGAGGTTGAGGAACTTGCATTTGGGGGGCTGCGATGCAGCAACGTATGGTGCAGTCACGTAGCTGATGGCCTCTCGCGTAACAATTTAGACAGAGCTGCGATCTTTAAGCGCTTCTTACGTAGTAATACGTTTAGTAATACGTAGTAATACGATTTCGATACGATCGCCGCTTATTTTTGTGAGGAGATAAAACAGCTTCTAGACCGGTGTCAGCTTGGGGTTGTTTATATAAACTGCCGTGAATAGGTCCTGAAAAGTGGGCCATCGGAGGTAATCGCCTTCGAAGACTTCCGTATCGCAAGGAGGCAAGCGGCAACTGGACGAAATTAGTGGCTGGGGGGTTCTTGCGCGGCTTGAGGCGTTGCTCTGTCAATAGTTTTGCAAATTTGTGCTGCGCATGACTCGTATTCTGAGTAGCAGTAGTCATATTTGGCCTGGGGAAGAGGCAATGTGTCGATGAATCTTTCCAGGGCAATGAGGTCCGAGCATGTTTCGTACGCTCTTTCCACTTTGTCCCATAGGGCGCGCACTTGTCGCAGACGGACTTGCAAAGTATTTAGGGACGGAGAGGATTGATATAAAGTGTTGATCTTGGCTTCGAAAAGGAGTATGCTATCGCTGACGGCAATGAATTTGTGTAACGCTGCGCCTACGGCCGATGCCTGTTTTGAGGATTCCTTCTTTTTGGTGCTAGATCGAGTTACCCTTAGGAATTCAGTCCCAACTGCAGAAGTATTTTTTCGCTAGTGAAAACTTGCATGACGCGTTCGTCAATGGTCGGGAAATGATGACTCTTGGAGTTGTCTTCGAACTGCTCCGTGGAAGGTTCCTTCCTTTCGGAGTGGATATCGCGGCTCTGCCTTTTGGACTAGCAGACTTGGCTGCTGGCTTAGCGCGAGGGGTTAGCGGAGAGTGTGGATTTAGTTAGGGTTCTAAGGCTAAGTGGCCTGCGCGCCCAAAAAAAAAATGGAAGAGAACAAGAAAGACCAAACACTGCATGGACAATAGACCCGGTGGAAATCGTGCAAAAATCGGAATTGGAAAATTAACTTTTATTTATATAAATTTAATATAATTTGTGTATTGTATTATGTATGTTTGGGAACGAGACACCCTGTATGCGCGAACAAGTCACCCTTTATCTTTGTTTACATTATCATTTGTCTGCAGCTTCAGCGGAGCTTATCAGCGGAATCAATGTAAGCATCGCACCGCTGTAATTGTCCGCGAGCTTGCCCAGTACTTTTCCAAACTTCTAACTCCCTTCTAACGGTAACTTGTTTACGTCTTATGCTAGTTTAATCGTATGGCGTGAGTACAGCCAAAGCTTAAGTTAGTCACATTTTTGATCTGCAAGGATATCGGAACTGCGTTTCTTTCGGGCATTTGATTTTGATTATTGGCCTTTTGGCAAACGGTGATCTATAGATTCCTACATCGTATAATCGTTCCCTTCTTTCGACCACCATGCGGAGTGTGATTCAACAACGGGGCTTCTGCAAAAGCCAAATTACTCGTGCGCATAATAATGCCTTAAAATTTGTTGATGACATTCATTCAGTGCAAACAATAGTTGTCCGCCTGGCGCAACTGCAGGAAAATTAGTTGCGGTTCGTACGGCTCTCGGAAGAGCTGTATGCATTTAAATCGGAAGCCGATTGGGAGAACCCTGACGAGGATTTTGACGCATATGAGCACAAACATTATGCTACACACGCTATTCTCAGCAATACTTTGGAGGAGTTGAGACGGGATGTCACCTCAAACAGTGTTGATGCCACAGTTCAAGCCGCAGACACATCCCAGAGAAGTCATGTCGATTTTCAGTTCGAGCGAATTAAACTTCCGACTTTTTCTGGAAATTATGAGGACTGGAAACATTTTTCGGACATGTTTATTGGATCGATTGCTTCCAATTCGAGCTTGACGGATTGCCAACGATTTCATTATTTAAAATCGTACCTTGCCGGAGACGCGCTTGCATTAGTTAAACATATTCCAGTTACTAATGACAACTATCGGGAAGCATGGGATCGGCTGGAACAGCGATATAACAAACAATCGCTAATTATTCGATCGTTCTTAAACAGTTTCATGAGCCTTCCGAGTGCTATAAATTCAAATATCGGCACAGTGCGGAAAATTGCCGATGGTGCAGACGAAGTTATTCGTGGTCTACGAGCTCATAATTGCGAAGAGAGGGATCCCTGGCTAATTTTCATTTTACTTTCAAAATTAGATAGCGATACCCGCCAAGCCTGGGCTCAGTGCGCAGAATCCGAAGAAAAAGGTGTGACCATCAACCGATTCCTGAAATTTCTCACATCACGCTGCGATACGTTGGAGGCTTTTAACTTAACTCGATCAACCCAAGCTCGACGCGCAGCTACAACGCACCACGCAGACACGCATCCAAGACGGGAAAAGCCAAAGTGCACATCGTGCCAGCAGAATCACCAACTGTTTAAGTGTCCACATTGCATCTCGCCGAGACTTCCTCAAATCAAGAAAGCTCTGTTTCAATTGCCTCAGCCCGGCTCATATGGTGGGCAACTGTACATCGAGGCATACTTGTCGGATCTGCCGCCGCAAGCATCATACTTTGGTTCATGGCTCGTCGCAGCCAATTCAAAATGGCAACAACATTGACACAGCAAGTGTTGACAGCCGCGATCGACCAGCAGTCTCACATGCGGGATCTACAATTGGCCACAATCAACCGCTAGCTCGAGAGAGTCATCGCTTGGGAAGCGAGACTCCCGCGGAAAACAACTTAACGCATCATACTCTGGAGAATATTCCGGCGGCTGGTTCTCAGACTCTGTTGCCAACCATCCTTGCTGACGTCATCGACGCCTGGGGAAACACTACAACCTGCAGGCTGCTCCTGGACACTGGATCTACAATAACTTTGGCATCGGAATCATTTGTTCAGCGAATAGGCGTGCGTCGAACGCACGCACGGATTTCTATTCTCGGTCTCGCCGCCAACAGCGCGGGCGTTACCCGAGGACGCGCACATATCAAGCTGCGCTCTCGTCATTCGGGCCAAACTGTCGAATTGGTCTCGTTCATTCTCAACTCGCTGACTTCATCACTTCCTGCCTAAGTTATTGACACCTCATCCTCTACGTGGAGGCAAATCTGCGAGCTTCCTTTGGCAGACCCAACGTTCTGCACACCTGGAGCAATCGATGTCATTGTTGGATCGGATCAACTTCGGTCTCTATACACAGGAGATCGGAAACACTTTGGTAACGACTTTCCTATCGCTCTCAATACTGTATTTGGTTGGATTCTTGCAGGCTCTTACTCTGCATTCGATGATCACCCTACTTCTGCGGTTACTCATCACGCGGATCTAGACACGATGGTTCGTTCATTCATGGAGATGGACAGCATTCAGCCTAACCAGGCTCTCCTGGACGCCAGCGATCCCACAGAGCGTCATTTTGCTGCCACACACAAGCGCTCGACGGACGGGGTGTACGTCGTCGAGTATCCCTCCAAGGAGAAGGCACCGCCTATTGATTCGACCTTGCACAGGCCATCAATCGCTTCTTCTCGCTGGAACGCAAATTTCGTCGGTATCCAGAATTGAAGCAGCAGTACGAAGCTTCCCTGGACGACTACTTGCAACGTGCACATATGGAACAACTGACCTCGGGTCAGGTTGAGGAGTCCCCAGACACCTGCTTCTATTTGCCGCACCACGCTGTCATCAAACTGGACAGTCTGACTACCAAATGTCGTGTAGTTTTTGATGGATCAGGAAAGGACAGCTCTGGAGTATCGCTCAATGACAGACTACATATTGGTCCACCGATTCAACGCAATCTTCTTGGCGTTTGTCTACGCTTCCGGCAGCACCGATATGTTTTATGCGCAGATGTCGAAAAGATGTTTCGAGGCATTAAAATCTTTAAGCCACACACCAATTTTCAGCGCATTGTTTGGCGCCAGACTGAGAATGAACCTCCGCTTCATTTTCGCCTGCTGACGGTTACCTACGGATTGGCACCGTCACCATTTCTGGCTGTTCGAGTTCTAAAGCAACTTGCCGACGACCATGGCCATGAATACCCTGCAGCAGCTCACGCTCTTTTGCACGATGCCTATGTGGACGATATCCCTACAGGCGCCAACACATTCGAGGAGCTTATGATTCTCAAGGACGAGCTTATAGCCCTCTTGGATAAGGGAAAATTCAAGCTACGCAAATGGAGTTCTAATAGTTGGCGTCTTCTGAAATCATTACCAGAGGAAGATAGATGTTTTGAACCTATCCAGCTCCTCAACAAATCAGCTGCGGATTCACCTGTCAAAGTTCTTGGTATCCAATGGAACCCTGGGAAGGACGTTCTGTATCTCAACCTAAAGGGATGCGATGCGACCATTTCTCCGACGAAAAGAGAACTCTTGTCTCAGCTATCAAGAATTTATGATCCGCTTGGACTGGTAGCGCCGGTCACAGTTCTACTCAAGCTAATCTTTAAAGAAAGCTGGACAAGTGTCCTGCAGTGGGACGACCCCATTCCTGAAAGTCTACGTACGCGCTGGAGAGCCTTAGTAGAGGATTTGCCAGCACTTACGCAATGCCAAGTACCACGGTATATTGCGTCACCATTTCGAGATGTTCAACTACACGGATTCGCCGACGCATCCTCGCACGCCTTCGGTGCGGTAGTTTACGCTCGAGTTGCAGTTGGATGCAGCTTTCAAGTAACTCTGGTTGCCGCCAAAACACGGGTGGCCCCGATCAAGCCCGTATCAATTCCACGTTTGAAGCTAAACGCTGCGTTACTTCTATCTCGATTGCTTTCTATTGTCAAAACATCACTAACAATTCCTCTTTTCAGCACGAGCTGCTGGACAGATTCAGAAATTGTGCTACACTGGCTTTCAGCTCCCCCTCGACGGTGGAACACCTACGTCTGCAACCGAACTTCTGAGATATTGAGCGACTTTCCCCGTAGCTGCTGGAACCATGTTCGCACGGAAGACAATCCTGCTGATTGTGCTTCCCGAGGACTTCATCCGTCAAAGCTTCTGGAGCATAGACTGTGGTGGAAAGGTCCGTCCTGGCTGGCCTCACCTACCTCCGAGTGGCCACCTTCTACTAGCAAGTTCAGCGTATCTTCAAGTTTCGATGTCAACACCGAAGAACGAGCCATAAAGCCCACGACTCTACATAACTTTCCTGATGAAAGTATACACGAGTTACTCATCCACAAATTCTCAACCTGGACGCGTCTTATAAGGGTATCTAGCTACTGTCATCGATTTATTCACACTCTTCGATCTCATCATAGGAATTCGGCACCATTTCTTACGTCTGAAGAGTTGCTGGACGCACAGCGCCGACTTATTCGACATGTGCAACAAAAATCCTTTGCCAGAGAATATGCGCAGCTAGAGAATCGACGCCAGCTTAACGCTAAATCGCATCTTATCCGGTTTTCTCCGTTTCTGGATGATTATGGAGTAATGCGAGTCGGTGGGAGAATCGAGCAATCTACACTCAACTACAACGCCAAGCACCCGATTCTGATACCTAAAGATACACCACTAGCTGGACTGCTGGTTCGACATTTTCATGTCTCCTATCTGCACACTGGAGTTGATGCAACGTTCACCAATCTTTGTCAACAGTACTGGATTCTGGGAGCCCGCAATCTCGTCAGAAAGGCAGTCTTCCAATGCAAGTCCTGTTTTCTTCAACGAAAGGGCACAAGCAACCAGATCATGGGAGAGCTACCAATTCCTCGAGTTCAAGCTAGCCGCTGCTTTCAACACACAGGGCTGGACTACGCTGGACCGATCGCAATCAAGGAATCAAAAGGAAGAACTCCACGCATCGGAAAGGCATGGTTTTCTATTTTCGTGTGCCTCACTACAAAGGCACTTCACATCGAGATTGTTAGTGAGCTAACTACACAGGCTTTCATCGCAGCCTTTCAACGATTCATTGCCCGCCGAGCGAAGCCTACTGACCTGTATTCGGACAACGGAACTACATTTCATGGAGGCAAGCAAACTTTGGATGACATGAGACGTCTGGCCATTCAACAAGCCAAAGATGAGGAACTAGCAGGATTCTTTGCCAATGAACAACCGTTCAGGGGGGCCGGTATGTTTGGGAACGAGACACCCTGTATGCGCGAACAAGTCACCCTTTATCTTTGTTTACATTATCATTTGTCTGCAGCTTCAGCGGAGCTTATCAGCGGAATCAATGTAAGCATCGCACCGCTGTAATTGTCCGCGAGCTTGCCCAGTACTTTTCCAAACTTCTGACTCCCTTCTAACTGTAACTTGTTTACGTCTTATGCTAGTTTAATCGTATGGCGTGAGTACAGCCAAAGCTTAAGTTAGTCACATTTTTGATCTGCAAGAAAACGTACGCATCGGTGTCGAACCAATTAATATTAAGTGTCTGAAATTAACCAATAAATCAAATTAAACAGTAACACTGGCGGGTTTATTTATGAACAATGTATATTTAGTTATTTTAATAGGTGCAGTTTCTGCACATGAAATTTATGCTGTTTATAATTTATATAACTCAATAATTTGGAAATTCTGAAGGGAAACAAAAAAACAGCAGTTTAGCGGCGGACAATATAAGTGAATGTGGATTTGTGGAGGTAATATATATATGTCGGGGGGAAAATAATGTGTATGCGCTTAGTCGCTATTTACATCTTCTCCATGTTCCTTCTGCTGTTAAGTGTGTTCCTATTCATTGTCAATGTGTGAGGATGAGTAGATGAATTATCTATAAACGGGACTCTCCTAGAATGAGAGCGATAAAGCTGTTGCTGAACGTGGCCACTTGCGCTACTTGAATTAGAGTGAGAAAGAGACATAATGAAAAGGGAATGTAAAAAAATTGAGAAGACAAAAAGCAGTCTGTACGAAACGACACATTAACCGTTGAGAAGCCAAAGTAGACGCAAGTGGACTCGTTAAACGCGCGCAGCTTTACCAATTGACTATTGAAAATCATTATGAGTGACGCCGATATGAACGGACGGAAGGACGACGAGGCTTCTGGCATCAATAACCCGACATTAGAAGTGGGATCTGTGCCCCATCCTGCATTTTCTGAGGAGCAGTGGCGTGCAGTGGTCGAAATGCAAAATCGGAATTTGGCTGAACTCGTAAAAATCATGCAAGTGACGCCGGCAACCTAGCTATGAAGTTAAGCTACCCAAATTTAACCCTGAAGCTGCATGCGTTGAGGCAGCAAAGTGGTGTTCAACAACCGATATAATTCTGTCTGAGCAACCCCTTCAAGGAAGTAAATTGATCATGGCACTTAGCGACTGTATGGAAGGAAGTGCATCTCAGTGGCTCACACAAATATCGTACCATGGTATGACTTGGCGAGAGTTTCAGGAATTATTTCTGCAGCGCTTTGAAACCGAAGAGACGCCGGCCGCTACGTTTTTGAATTTACTCAACAGCCGCCCGAGTGGCGCCGAATGTTACGCGGTATATGGGAGTCGGTTGGTGACGACGCTGACTACGAAGTGGGGAAATATGGGAATAGAAGAAATTGCCTTTACAACTGTTCTGGCGCATATGGCAAACATTGACAGTCGTTTGCAACGCGTTCTCTTCACATCCAATGTGCGCACGTAAATGTGCGTTTACGTTCGACAAGAAGCGACATGCTCGAGATGACAACCTTGGACCTAACCAGAAGAACCATAAGGCATCGCCAGTTGTATGTCACTTCTGTTCAAAGCCGGGACATCGAATTGCTGAATGCCGAAGTAAAATGCGACAAGATAGAGAGACGAAACCGCAGCGTGAAAAATCAAATGTCACGTGCAATCGGTGCGGCCAATTGGGACATTTCTCCAACCAGTGCCCGAAAAACGGAAGTGCAGTCAAGCAAGATGTTACTCAACAGAAGACTGTTAACCAATGTTGTGTGGCTGAACCAAAGGGAAATTTGCATCAACGAGGTGAGATCTACCCAATTTGCTTCGATTCCGGTGCAGAGTGCTCCCTTATTAAAGACGACATTAGTAATAAGTTATCTGGTAAACGTATAAACAATATTGTAATGATAAAAGGTATTGGTGGTGGTAGTGTATGCAGTACATTGCAAATCTTGAGTGAGGTTATTATAAACGAAAACATTATGGAAATATTATTTCATGTAGTCCCGAATGAGCAATTGAGGAGTGATATTCTGATAGGGCGAGAGATACTCAAACAAGGCTTTTATGTAATTTTGACATCCGATAATTTTAAAGTAGTAAAATCAAAAACTGTTAATAATTGTTCCGTTGCTGAGCGATCGTTTACCTTGTTCGATATCTACACCGAATTAGTCGACAATGAGAAAGCTAAATTAATCGAACTACTTGAAAAACACTCGACTTCATTTACCAATGGGATACCTCATACCCGAGTAAATACAGGTGAAATGAAAATCCGTTTAATTGATCCAACTAAAACTGTCCAGCGCCGACCTTACAGACTTAGTCCCGAAGAAAGAGAAGTAGTGCGTATGCAAGTGAGCGAATTGATAAGGTGTAATATTGTTCGCCCAAGTTGTTCTCCCTTTGCTAGCCCCATGTTGCTCGTCAAAAAGAAGAATGGCGTCGATTTTAGAGAGCTGAATTCAAACACGATTTCGGATAAATACCCCTTACCGCTTATTAGCGATCAAATTGCTAGACTTCGCGGAGCAAAATATTTCACATGCTTAGATATGGCGAGTGGCTTCCACCAAATCCCGATTCACCCTGAATCCGTGGAATATACTGCATTTGTGACCCCAGATGGTCAATTTGAATTTCTTACAATGCCTTTTGGCCTCAAAAATGCGCCATTTGTTTTCCAGCGCGCAGTCATAAATGCACTTGGTGACCTTGCTAATTCTTTTGTAATAGTTTACATGGACGATATAATGGTAGTATCGCCAACCAAGGAATTGGCTTTGGAAAGGCTTACAACTGTTTTGGATGTTCTTACAAAGGCTGGTTTTACCTTTAATCTTGGTAAATGTAGTTTTCTTAAAACAATGGTCCAGTATTTGGGTTATGAAGTGCGAGCTGGGGAGATTCGCCCGAATGTGCGAAAGATAGCATCATTAAGCTCTTTGCCTCCTCCTCAAACTGTCTCTGGCGTTAGACAATTCATCGTACTTTCGCAAATTCGTTCCTGGATTCTCTCAACTTATGAAACCTTTGTATTCACTTTCGTCCGGTAACGGCAAGATTACGTGGAGTGCTGAGCTAGAAGAGATCAGACTCAAAGTTGTGACGATCCTCACAAATGAGCCTGTTCTGGTAATTTTCGACCCGCAATATCCTATAGAGTTGCACACTGATGCAAGTGCCTGTGGATATGGAGCGATACTTTTACACCGTATAGAAGGTAAACCCCATGTAATCGAGTACTTCAACAAAACAACTACCTCTGTTGAATCTATTTATCACTCTTACGAGCTTGAAACCTTGGCAGTAGTAAAAGCCGTTAAACATTTTCGCCATTACCTAATTGGTCGTGAGTTCGTTGTCTATACCGACTGCAATTCGTTAAAAGCTTCTCGCACAAAAGTAGATTTAACACCCAGAGTTCACCGCTGGTGGGCCTACTTACAATCGTTTAATTTTGAAATTCAATATAGAGAGGGTAAGCGTATGGCTCACGTCGATTTCCTATCAAGAAATCCTTTACCATCCGAACACATTCTGTCAATGAACAAGATTCCTGAAAAACGAGTAAATCTGTCCGAAATTTCAAGTACTTGGCTTCTTGCTGAGCAACGATTAGACAAGTTGGAGTCAGATGAGTTGGCCGAAAACCTAGCCAAAACGTATGATCTGCGAAAAGGCGTATTATATCCAAAGACTAGGTAGAACAAGTTATTTACCAGTTGTACCCAGAGCTTTCAAATGGTCAGTAATTAACCAGGTACATGAGTCAATAATGCATTTGGGATGGCAAAAGACACTCGATAAAGTGTACCAGTATTATTGGTTCGCTAAAATGAACAAGTATGTCCGGAAATTTGTTTCAAACTGTATTACTTGTCGGTCCGTGAAATCATCGTCTGGGAAGGTTCAGGCGGAACTTCAGTCTATTCCGAAGACAAGTATACCGTGGCACACCATTCATATAGATATAACGGGAAAATTAAGTGGCAAGAGCGATATGAAGGAATATCTTATTGTTCAGATCGATGCCTATACAAAGTTTGTTTATCTATATCACACCTTAAAGATAGATGCCGAAAGCTGTGTCAACGCTATGAAATCTTCCGTATCCTTATTCGGAGTACCAGATCGCGTTATCGCTGACAAGGGCAGATGTTTCGCTAGCTCCAAGTTTTCAAGTGTGTGTAAACTGGCGGAAGATCGATACTAGTAATCGGTAAATGATAATGCTCAGATAAGTTGTAAACTAATGTATTACTGATCGATGAAACTGAATTTGAAAATAGAATAAGTTATCTCAGCAACAATGAAATGTAATAAAATGTAATAAACTCAAAATTGAAATTGAATAGTATTGAGAAGGGATGATGATGTGATCTTGGTACCCTGGTATCTCGGTATCAAAAGCTTACACGAGGACGTGTAAATGTCAGAATGGCCGTGTCGGGGGGAAAATAATGTGTATGCGCTTAGTCGCTATTTACATCTTCTCCATGTTCCTTCTGCTGTTATGCGTGTTCCTATTCATTGTCAATGTGTAAGGATGAGTAGATGAATTACCTATAAACGGGACTCTCCTAGAATGAGAGCGATAAAGCTGTTGCTGAACGTGGCCACTTGCGCTACTTGAATTAGAGTGAGAAAGAGACATAATGAAAAGGGAATGTCAAAAAATTGAGAAGACAAAAAGCAGTCTGTACGAAACGACACATTAACCGTTGAGAAGCCAAAGTAGACGCAAGTGGACTCGTTAAACGCGCGCAGCTTTACCAATTGACTATTGAAAATCATTATGAGTGACGCCGATATGAACGGACGGAAGGACGACGAGGCTTCTGGCATCAATAACCCGACATATATATGATTGTAGGGGGCCGATCCGTCCTCCAAGAATAAGCGGCAGGCTGTTGGCGATATATCCCTCGGCGCAGATCTGAAGTCGAAAAACATCACCCAGGGGTCGAAGAGGAAGAATAAAGAAGCGGGGGCGTCGTGGGTATAAGTTCTGCTTTATTCAGCTGCATTCATGAGACTAAAGTTCGAGCTTAAAACTAGAGCGGCGATCTTACCCACTTTACTTCGCTAAAGCGGGCTCGGGTGATCGACGGCGGCCGACCGCGGAGTTTGGAGAGTGCGTGCTCGGATGAGAGCGAGAGCGTCAGCGCGGACAAGAGGGGCGAGCGCGGACGAGAGCGAAAGCTCTGTGCGCACAGTGGCCCCTCACATTAACATTCCGCCCCCCCTTGCAATCAACCGGGTTGCAACATGGTCCTTGCTATGGCTGGTGGCAGGCTCCGGACACGACCCATCCAAAAACAGTGCTCTGATAGTTGGCAGTCTGAACGCTGTCGCCAGCGACGCGTCGCGATGAGTGCCGCCGTGTCGAAGACCTGAGTTCCGGTATTAATCCCCACCAGAGCAGTCGATAGCAGTTTGACACTGTGTAGCTGCAACCGGGACGACAGCGACGGAGCGGAGGCCGCGCTACTCGGACGGGAGTCCGGAGAACTGCCTAGGCGCAACGGACGCATCCTCGTGAGAGGCTGAGGAACTTTCAAATGGTCAGTAATTAACCAGGTACATGAGTCAATAATGCATTTGGGATGGCAAAAGACACTCGATAAAGTGTACCAGTATTATTGGTTCGCTAAAATGAACAAGTATGTCCGGAAATTTGTTTCAAACTGTATTACTTGTCGGTCCGTGAAATCATCGTCTGGGAAGGTTCAGGCGGAACTTCAGTCTATTCCGAAGACAAGTATACCGTGGCACACCATTCATATAGATATAACGGGAAAATTAAGTGGCAAGAGCGATATGAAGGAATATCTTATTGTTCAGATCGATGCCTATACAAAGTTTGTTTATCTATATCACACCTTAAAGATAGATGCCGAAAGCTGTGTCAACGCTATGAAATCTTCCGTATCCTTATTCGGAGTACCAGATCGCGTTATCGCTGACCAGGGCAGATGTTTCGCTAGCTCCAAGTTTTCAGAGTTTTGCGCATCGCAGAAAGTTCAACTTCACTTGATTGCTACGGGAATGAGCCGCGCAAATGGGCAAGTGGAACGGGTCATGAGTGTACTGAAAAATTTGCTGTCAGTGGTAGAATCAAGTCAACGATCGTGGCAGGATGCACTTGGCGAAGTCCAGCTTGCACTGAATTGTACAATTTCTCGTGCCACTGAGGCAAGTCCGTTGGAGATGTTGATTGGTAAACAGGCTCGACCCCTTGGGTTAGTTCCCTCATGTGAGACCGAATGTGAAATAGATTTAGCAACTGTTAGAGCGCAGGCGACAGAAAATATGAATTCCTTAGCGTCTTACGACAAATCCAGATTTGATAGCAGTAAGGCAGCCGTTGACAAATACCACGTAGGTGACTATGTGCTATTAAAAAATGAAGAAAGGCACCAAACCAAGTTAGATCCGAAATTCAAAGGTCCGTTTTTGGTAACTGAAGTATTAGAGGGTGACAGGTATACGCTAAAGTCGTTGACGAGTAACCGATCGTTCAAGTATTGTCATGAAGATTTACGAAAAATGCCGGATACGGAAATGCCTAATGAGTTAAACGAGAATATAAAGAAATAGTTGAATGAAGAGAAAATCTCGCCAATGAGTTCTTTTGTGAACGAGAGATATCCGTCTAGGTGAGACGAAGAATTGCGAGTTATCCGTCTATGTGAGACGATGAATTGTGAGTTTTCCGTCTAGGTGAGACGATGAATAAGTAATAAAGAGTTATCCGTCTAGCGAGACGAAGAGATATCTGTAACAAGCGAGATCCGTCCAGGAGAGACGATGAGTTGGCATTGAATCAATAATCAAGTGTGTGTAAACTGGCGGAAGATCGATACTAGTAAGCGGTAAATGATAATGCTCAGATAAGTTGTAAACTAATGTATTACTGATCGATGAAACTGAATTTGAAAATAGAATAAGTTATCTCAGCAACAATGAAATGTAATAAAATGTAATAAACTCAAAATTGAAATTGAATAGTATTGAGAAGGGATGATGATGTGATCTTGGTACCCTGGTATCTCGGTATCAAAAGCTTACACGAGGACGTGTAAATGTCAGAATGGCCGTGTCGGGGGGAAAATAATGTGTATGCGCTTAGTCGCTATTTACATCTTCTCCATGTTCCTTCTGCTGTTATGCGTGTTCCTATTCATTGTCAATGTGTAAGGATGAGTAGATGAATTATCTATAAACGGGACTCTCCTAGAATGAGAGCGATAAAGCTGTTGCTGAACGTGGCCACTTGCGCTACTTGAATTAGAGTGAGAAAGAGACATAATGAAAAGGGAATGTCAAAAAATTGAGAAGACAAAAAGCAGTCTGTACGAAACGACACATTAACCGTTGAGAAGCCAAAGTAGACGCAAGTGGACTCGTTAAACGCGCGTAGCTTTACCAATTGACTATTGAAAATCATTATGAGTGACGCCGATATGAACGGACGGAAGGACGACGAGGCTTCTGGCATCAATAACCCGACATATATATGATTGTAGGGGGCCGATCCGTCCTCCAAGAATAAGCGGCAGGCTGTTGGCGATATATCCCTCGGCGCAGATCTGAAGTCGAAAAACATCACCCAGGGGTCGAAGAGGAAGAATAAAGAAGCGGGGGCGTCGTGGGTATAAGTTCTGCTTTATTCAGCTGCATTCATGAGACTAAAGTTCGAGCTTAAAACTAGAGCGGCGATCTTACCCACTTTACTTCGCTAAAGCGGGCTCGGGTGATCGACGGCGGCCGACCGCGGAGTTTGGAGAGTGCGTGCTCGGATGAGAGCGAGAGCGTCAGCGCGGACAAGAGGGGCGAGCGCGGACGAGAGCGAAAGCTCTGTGCGCACAGTGGCCCCTCACATTAACATTCCGCCCCCCCTTGCAATCAACCGGGTTGCAACATGGTCCTTGCTATGGCTGGTGGCAGGCTCCGGACACGACCCATCCAAAAACAGTGCTCTGATAGTTGGCAGTCTGAACGCTGTCGCCAGCGACGCGTCGCGATGAGTGCCGCCGTGTCGAAGACCTGAGTTCCGGTATTAATCCCCACCAGAGCAGTCGATAGCAGTTTGACACTGTGTAGCTGCAACCGGGACGACAGCGACGGAGCGGAGGCCGCGCTACTCCGACGGGAGTCCGGAGAACTGCCTAGGCGCAACGGACGCATCCTCGTGAGAGGCTGAGGAACGCCGTGGTGTGGCGGACGGGGGCCGATGAGTGGCTGAAAGTCGACGAATAGCGCCGGGCGTACGCCGACGAGCGGCTGAAGAACGACGAGGAGCGGCGGACGAGAGTCGAGGAGCGGCCGGGGGCCACCGTGGAGTGGCGGACGAGAGGCGAAGAGCTCCGCGGGCTGTGGTTCTGCGACCGGCGCGCCTTCTGACGCGTCTGGCGTTCGAAGAGGTGCAGCAGCGTGTGGTGATCCTGCCCGCACGTTTCAGCGAATAAATCGGCGCCATTTCCGTTACGGATGGATCCCACTGCAGACTACCAACGTAGATGGTACCTTGAGCACATCTGCTTTCCAATGCGGTGGCGCTGCGCGGACGTGGAGACATCGTGCTTAATATGACTGGAGGAATAGGACGGAGAGAGAAGCGGAAATCAGTACTGGTAAAACTACGGATTGGAACAATCTACAAAACAGCACAGTGACGAGGAACATTGGAGTATACAGGCTCCTGATTATTGAGGGCAGCCGGCTGCTTCCATCGGAAGAAGGACGACCTTTGCTATGGGACGTTTGATGAGCCCCCTCGCAGTGCGGATGTCGAACACACGAACATGGCCGTCGGATCCTGGAAACACCGCGACAATTCGGCCTAATCGCCACTCATTGGACGGAAGGTTGTCTTCCTTGACAACCACCATAGCCCCGACACTGAGGACTCTAGTAGGGATTCGCCACTTGTTTCTCTTATGGAGTTCTTTAATGTACTCTTCCTTCCATCGCAGACGAAATTGCTGAAGGAGAGCCTTCAGGTGTTGCCCCCCCTTTATCTCGGGTTCAACCATTGTGAGAAAGGGGCCTTCCAACAAGAAAGTGTCCAGGCGTAAGTACCAACAGTTCCGCGGAATCTTCGGACATTGGCGCGAGTGGACGCGAATTCAAGCACGCTTCGATCCTTGCCAAAAGCGTGGACAACTCTTCGAATGTGTATTTACGCGTGGCCGTAGTCTTGTAAAACAGAGTCTTGAAACTCTTGACGCCGGCCTCCCACAAGCCTCCCATGTGGGGGTCCCCCGGAGGAATGAATTCCCAAAGCAGCGGCTGGTGACTAAAGGCACCCGTCACAGGCCTTTTGTGTGCTTGGACAAAATCGCGGGAGAGTTGGGCCGCCGCACCCACAAATGTCTTTCCATTGTTCGACTGAACTTGACGGGGGCATCCTCTTCGGAATACAAAACGGGCCTTAGTGGTGAAGCACACAAACACCAACACATACCCCTTTGTAATAATGCAGGCTCGTCCGGTGTAGTTTTTGATGTCGAAGGGTCCGGCATAGTCCATACCGGTATGGGTGAAGGGACGCGAGAAGGACGTCCGTTCCTTGGGTAACCTTCCCATGAGTTGAGTTTGCAACTTCTTTTTGTGAATGACGCATACCTTGCACGAATTGATAACGGACTTGACCAAATTCCTCACCTTCGGAATTCAAAATTCGGAACGGAGCAGACGGATCATCAATTGATTACCGCCGTGCAGCGTTATGCGATGAGTTTAATGGACGAGGAGTCAAGACAGATGGCAGCTTTACGGAAGGATTACCGGATGCCGTTCGTCATATTGGAGAAGGTCGGAGGCTGTAACCCGGCAGCAAGCCGGGTAAGCTCTTGAGAATCGAGAAACGGGTTCAAGTTTTGAAGAGGACTGGATGCATTGGCTTAAGCAGCCAATCTCAAGGGTGAAATGCCTGCGTTGCTGACGGAAATTAGGAGACGTTCGGCTGACGCTATCTCAGTAGACGTCAAGTGGTTCTCAAACGAAGCCTTAATCTTTCGCGCGCGCTGTATAAAACGACGAACGTATGCGAGGACTCGCAACGCCTAGTTGAAGGAAAAAAACGCTCAAGAATATCTTCCGGGGGGGGCCTTCGCAACATGGACCTTGATTGCTCGCTTCTCGAGTTCTGTCTCGGGGGAGACATTGCCTTGAGTGGGCCACTCGCAACGCGGCCCTTGCAACCAGGCAGGACCATGCCACCACAGCCGACTGTCCGCGAGGTATTGAAGCCCTACACCCTGGCTAGCGAGATCAGCCGGATTATGCTCGGAGCGGATATTTCTCCCATCTGCCCATTTCTCCACCTCCGTGAACTGAGTGATTCCTGTGACCCGATTAGCCACGAATGTTGTCCAATGTCACGCTGGCCTGTGCAACCAGGCGAGAACAATGGTGGTATCCGTCCAACAAGCAAGTTCACCGCTACCGTGGACCCGACCTCAACTCGGACATAAATGGCATAAATGGAACCCATGATGTTCTATCTTCAAGTGTGGTCGGAATGCGACCCAGCGGGGAATGCGGATCTGATCGAGCGCCGAATTCTTGAGGGAGGACATCGTCCCAGCCTAGATCCTGGAGCCAAATGTCCTGCATAAACATCTTTGCTAGAACAATGAAGGGGGCTAGCCAGCAGGCTGGATCGAATAACTTGGCAATTTGGGAAAGGACTTGACGCTTCGAGAACGACGACCCCGAGGTCAATTCTGAGGGAGTGAAGAAAAACTTATGTCTGCCAAAATCGCCTTGCTATTGGACGTCTACTTCCTAAGTAGGAACCCTGCTGAACCCAGGGCCCAGGAACCCTGAAACTCTCGGATGGCTGCTTCCGCATCCGTTTTTGAGTCTGCACCAGCGAGCACGTCGTCGACGTACATGAAATGTCGGATAATCTGACTCGCCTTCGGATACCTCGACTCTTCGTCGTCGGCGAGCTGTTGTAGGACCCGTATCGCCAGGAATGGAGCACAATTGATCCCAAAGGTGACCGCCTTTAGTTCGTAGTCGCCGATTTCCCCATCGGAATTGCGAAACAGAATGCGCTGGACAGGAGTATGCTTGGGGTCTACCCATCTGCCGGTACATCTTCTCGATGTCGGCATTAAAGACGAACTTAAAGTATCACCACTTTAGGATTTGAATAGTTTGGTCGGACTGTAAGACCGGACCCGCGTAAAGGATGTCATTAAGACAGGTCCGTTTGCGGAAGGGCTAGAAGCATTGAAAACTACCCGCACTTTAGTGGTTGTATTTTCGGGTTTGAGAACTGCATGATGTGGAAGATAGTACGTGGCGGAACGGCACGTCGTAGAAACCTCGGCCATGTGACGTAAGTCAAGGTATTCTTGGATCACAGCGTCATACTGGGCTTTGAGTAAGGGATCCCTTTTCAGCCGCTGCTCGTTGCGAAGGAACTGAGCCAGAGCAAAGGATCGTGAAGATGCTAGCTCGGAACCCTTGTGCGCGGGGTCGCGCAAGGGGAGCGTCACAACATACTTGCCACGAACGAAATTACGAAATTATGTTCGCAAAACGAATCAGACTTGGAGACAGTCTGTATGGACACTTCCTCCACCTCCCAGAATTTGGTGAGGAGCTGGTCCAGCGAGTCCTCGAGGGCGCAGGTAACTCGCGTGGAGAAGGCGGACACCCTCCGGGGTCTTCCAAATAGACTGGGCCTGTCAACACCCAACCAAAAATGGTTTCCTGGCCGCAAAGAGATCCAAAAAAGTTTATTTTGCAGTTGCCGAGGAGAATAGACGGAAGAATGTCTGCTCCTATCAAGACATCAATCTGGGAGCTCTCAAAGAACTTAGGGTCCGCAAGGGGGATGTCCGGAAGATCCTTAAGAAGATCTTGTGGGATTTGAACCGAGGGCAGATTTCCGGACAGGTGCGAAAGAACATAGGCTGAGGTCTCTAACTGTACCCCAGGTCTGGAAGGCGATCGAATCGAAAAATTACACACCTTAGTGAGGTTACCGGTCAGGGTTTGGTTTAGGCCAGACAATTGGGCTTGGATAGTCTTGAAAGGAAGCCTGATTAAGTTGAACAGCCGTTCTGTAATGAAGGTTGCTTCGGACTCAGGGTCAATCAGGGCTCGCGCTTGGAAGTTGCACCCCGGATGGCACACGTTGATAAGGGCAGTGCCCAGTAGAACGGCTCTTGAACCGGAAGCGAAGCATACTTGCACATCTGAGGTATCCTCTGAGGCGCCCTTGCCTTGTGGAATAGGTGCGGCCCGAGTCCTGGCTGTCGCACACGAACTTGGAGCGGTCGCAAATGGTTTACAGGGGTGCAGGAGGGTGTGATGCCGGCTGTGGCATGTGAAGCAGCTGTGGGCACTAGTGCAATCCCGTTGCTGGTGCCCTCGTGCGAAACACTTTAGGCAGATCTGCCTTCCTTTGATGTAGTCAGAGCGATTCACATCCATTTCGAGGAACCGTGGACATAAGCGAATAGAGTGGTTATCCCTGGAACAGAGATCACACCCCTTGGGAGCGGAAGCCACACTGGTCTCATATGAGTTGAGCCTGCGCAGTGGGGCGCTCGCAGTTGCCGATCTCGGCGGAAATTGCCCCGAAACGCTAGGCCGGACTTCGTCGACGGCCTCCAGAGTGCGATGGCGCTCGGTTAGGAACGCATCCATCTCATTCCAAGTTGGAAATTCGGCCTTGTTGTGATTGCTCCCACAAGAATAGTGTGGTTTTGGGAAGCTTTGCGGACATCATAAACACCAAGAGGCAATCCCAAGCCTCGACTGGAGTCGAGGAGTCGTGGAGTCTTCAAGGCTGTCAAACAGCTTTGAATTGTGCTCTGTAAGTGTCATAAGGCCCTTCGCCCTTTCGAGTGTTTTCTATTTCAGCCGATTTGGAAAATTCCAGGACAGCAACCCCCATCACACCCAACATTTTGATCCATTCGAGCCAGATCACCTGGATTTTCAAGTTTGTCCACCAGCGAACAAATTACAAGATAAGTACAAAATTTCCATTCCATTTAATTGCCGGTCTGCAGCAAAAGGTTCGAAAATCCAATTTCGTTCAATTTGCTGTAAGATATATTGTCAAATCTAACGGATTTCTCCGACAAAAGGCAATTAAAGAAAAGTACTTATTCATTTCTACGGGCGCCGCCATATTACCCACCGAACTCCTTTCACCCTCATTCGTGAAAATTTCTAAGTCCAAATTTCCGAATATATAATATTTAAATATTCATCCAGTCCGAAAAGTGCAAAATTCCAAATGTGAAAAAGTGAAAATAATTTGTGCCAAGTTCAGTGAACATTTCTAAGTCCAAAGCTCTGCCAAAAGTGGCAAAAATTCTGTTCGTTCACTGTGTCAACCAAGCAATTCTTTCGCAACACATTTTTCTTTAACTCCGCAGTCCACTAATACAATTGCTATCGAAGAATACAAAAAAAAAAAACACATACCCTGCATTCAAATAAAATAATTAAACATTACCGCAGTTACATACATAAACAAGAGAGAACGCTATAGTCGAGTTCCCCGACTATCTGATACCCGTTACTCAGCTAGTGGAAGTGCGAAGGAGAATCTTCAACACTGACAGTTTTTTTCGGTTTGAGGGCGTTAGAGTGGGCGTGGCAAAAAGTTTTTTGGCAAATCGATAGAATATTACAAGACTAATACAAAAATGAAAAAATATCAAAACATTTTTCAAAAGTGTGGGCTTGGCAGCTTTGGGCGGTTTGTGGGCGTTACAGTGGGCGTGGCAAAAAGTTTTTTGGCAAATCGTTAGAAATTTACAAGACTAATACAAAAATGAAAAAATATCGAAACATTTTTCAAAAGTGTGGGTGTGGCAGCTTTGGGCGGTTTGTGGGCGTTATAGTGGGCGTGGCAAAAAGTTTTTTGGCAAATCGTTAGAAATTTACAACACTAATACAAAAATGAAAAAATATCAAAACAATTTTCAAAAGTGTGGACGTGGCAGTTTTGGGCGGTTTGTGGTCGTTAGAGTGGGCGTGGCAACATTAATCGACAAACTTGCGCTGCGTCTATGTCCCTGGAGTCCGTATGTTTTATCTCAACTTTCTAGCTTTCGTAGTTCCTGAGATCTCGACGTTCATACGGACAGACGGACGGACAGACGGACAGACGGACGGACAGACGGACGGACAGACGGACGGACAGACGGACATGGCCAGATCGACTCAGCTACTGATCCTGATCAAGAATATATATACTTTATATGGTCGGAAACGCTTCCTTCTGCCTGTTACATACTTTTCAACGAATCTAGTATACCCTTTTACTCTACGAGTAACGGGTATAATAACATCAACATATGCAACATCCACATACATTACATATATTACATCCACATATATCACATATACATTGCATATATTACATCCACATATATTACCGACATTGCGCATATTATCTGCATTCCTTTTAAGCATATACAAAAGTGTAAATTGTTTCCCGTCGGCAAATCCAAACCACAAATAAAATTTTTTCCAAGTGCCGACGCGGAAAAGGCGTTTTGTTTTCCATCAACTTTTCCCATAAATTTCCAAATCAATTTCCGAGCAATAAATTAAAAGCGGCTTTTTCTTTTTTAACAAATAAATTTTTAATATTTATTTAATTATTTTTTTAAATTTTCAAAAAAAATTTTAAAAACTACAAGACAATAATTTTTTTATCCATAGATAAATAATACGACCGCCAAATATAAGTCGTTCACCCGACAAATATTTATACCCGTTACTCGTAGAGTAAAAGGGTATACTAGATTCGTTGAAAAGTATGTAACAGGCAGAAGGAAGCTTTTCCGACCATGTAAAGTATATATATTCTTGATCAGGATCAGTAGCCGAGTCGATTTGGCCATGTCCGTCTGTCCGTCCGTATGAACGTCGAGATCTCAGGAACTACAAAAGCTAGAAAGTTGAGACTAAGCATACAGACTCCAGGGACATAGACGCAGCCACGCCCACTCTAATGCCACGCGCACACTTTTGAAAAATGTTTTGATATTTTTTCATTTTTGTATTAGTCTTGTAAATTTCTATCGATTTGCCAAAAAACTTTTTGCCACGCCCACTCTAACGCCCACAAAACCGCCCAAAACTGTATGTGCTGAAGACTCTCCTTCGCACTTTGAATAGCTGAGTAACGGGTATCAGATAGTCGGGGAACTCGACTAAAGCGTTCTCTCTTGTTTTTTCTGTATTGCTTGGATATTATTTTGTGTTTGTTTTTAGAAGTACTTACAACGCGGAGAAAAGATTCCAATTCCACCATTCCAATTTCTGCGTTTCCAGTGGTAAACAATAAAATCAAATTTTCTACGTTCTAATAACCATTTTTTTTCACCGTGTTCCAAATTCCAAGTGTTCCAACAGGTTCAGGTGGACCTAATTACCATAAATCACCGGTCATTTATACAATTCGCTGTTCACTCCGAGTCAGCTGTCCAATTAGTCGAAACTACGGCGTTTCCACTTCGTAAATTTTACACCACTTTCTCAACCGTTACATCCTATACGGTCTTTTTCCGCTGCTTTATACCGTTCACGGCGGCAAGCTTAAATTTATTAAGTGCAGTCTAAGGAATCTGTCCACATTTTCAAAAGTGTGACCGTGCTCCAAAACCGCTTACTTTCCATTTCGCATTTCTTCGATTATGCCCATCGGGACGATAAGAAGAAATTGTCCGCTGACAAACCCAGGTCTATTTTTTTACCACAAGGGCCCAAGAGTCCAAGATTTCCAAGCATTTCGGTGAAAACGCCTGCGCAGATTTCCGACGACTGTGCTACTCCATCCAAAGCCACAGTACAGCGCACAGCGAAAAATATGGCTGCCTCCGAAAAAGCGCTAGCCAAATTCATTTCGGGTTCTGACCGCTTTAGCGAATTTGAGGCTCAGATTAACACTCGGGAATCCGCAGCTCCAACCGTCACGATGCTTAGCGTCCGTCGCGACCAAGTCCGAACTCTATGGGACAAGGTTGAAAAGGAATTAGACATTTGCTCAGAGTGCCTTGTGTCAGCAGGCGAAGCGGCAGCAGGCAACATGCCTATTCTCAGGGCTAAATACAGTTATTGCTATGCGATACAGAAGTTTTCGCAGGCGACTATCTTCGCTGGCCAACTTTCCGGGATCTTTTCAGAGCCATTTATATCAATAATCCACGGCTGACTCCGGTTGAAAAGTTATTCCATTTAAATGCCAAAACAAGTGGCGACGCGCATGCCATCGTTTCGATTTCGCCTCTCACCAACGAGGGTCTCCGCTCTGCGTGGGACAACCTAACAGAACGTTTCGAAAATAAACGATTGTTGGTATACAGTCAATTAAAAATCCTTTTTAATGTGCAGTCGATACCACAGGAATCTGGGGCGGCCTTGAAGGTACTGTAAGTATTGTTCAAGGTTTCTTGACTGCCTTAGAAATGTCAGGCATCAACATTGAGAACTGGGACTGCCTGCTGGTATATCTGTGTTTATCCAAGCTCCCGAAGATAACTCTCTCCTTATGGGAGCAGTCGCTCCATATGAAAGCCGACATCCCGACATGAATAGAGCTGAACACCTTCCTAACAGAACGTCATCGAACCCTAAGGGCCATCGATGATGTGAGACCGTCCGTACCAAGTCAGTCGCTCTCCAAAGCGATGAACTCAAGTGGGCCCTCTAGAAAACTAAATTCCTATGAGACGAAAGGGGCTCCAAAATCGAAAAGTTTCGACTTGTGCAACAAGGAAAACCATCCTGTCCGTGTATGTCTCCGTTTTCTGATCGAATCCGGATCAGAGGCAACATTCATAACCGAGCGACTGTTCAATCTAATTAGATTGTCATTCCAGGTGGCTCAAGCCCAAGTCTCAGGCTTAAACCAAACAGTAGCAGGTCAGTCCAAGAAGCTCTGCAGTTTCACAATCCGATCTCCGACTAGGCCCGCGTTGCAGTTGGAGACGACGGCCTATGTCCTCTGCCTTCCTACCCAATTCCGCAAAATATCCTTCGGGATCTTCCCGATTTTCCACTGGCGGAATTTGTGTATAGATGTCTTTATCGGAGCCGACATTCTGCCTTCGGTGCTTCTGAGTGAAGCAGAAACCAACATCTGTGGCTCTCTCTTGGGGCAAGAGACCATTTTTGGCTGGGTACTAACTGGGCAAGTGTCAGCCTCAGCACAAAGCAGAATTTCCTCCTTTTTGACGCAGATCTCCCACGCGTACGATAATTCACTGGAAAAACTACTCACAACATTTTGGGAGGTGGAGAATATACCAACAAAGTTGGTAAAACAGTCCGACTCCATGTGCGAGAAGAATTTCCTTCAAACGACCACGAGAAACGAGTGCGGCAAATATGTCGTTACTCTGCCTTTTCGCGACCCAGAACATATCGGTTCCGGGCTAGGGCATTCCAGGTCTTTCGCGTTGGCTCAGTTTTTAAGAAATGAGCAGCGTCTAAAAAGAGATGAGGTTTTAAGGCCTCGCGAGACGATTCGGTGATCCAGGAATATCTCGACTTAGAGCACCTGCGACAAGTTCTTCCTACCCATGATTGCAACGCCTATTATATGCCACATCACGCCGTCTTAAAACCGGAGAGCGAAACTACTAAACTCCGTGTAGTATTCAATGCCTCAAGCCCTTCATCGAATGGTACCAGTTTAAATGATATCCTTCATGCTGGCCCTGTCTTACAGTCCGACTTGACCATTCAAATTCTGAAGTGGCGCTATTTCCGATACGTGTTTAGCGCCGATATCGAAAAAATGTATCGGCAGATCTGGGTAGATCCGAAGCACACTCCATTCCAACGAATACTTTTCCGAAACAATAGAGGGGAACTCAGAGATTTCGAATTGAAAACAATAACCTTTGGAGTCAATTGCGCGCCTTTCCTGGCCATCCGAGTACTGCAGCAGCTAGCAGCTGACGTAGAACTCAGCCATCCCAAAGCTAGCAATATCATTCGAAATTTCATGTATGTGGATGATGTTCTAGCCGGAGCGGACTCCACGGAAGAAGCTCAGCTCAAGGTGCAAGAGCTCCGAGACGCTCTGAATTCCGCCGGATTTCCATTGAGGAAATGGACCTCCAACCAAAAGGAAGTTTTAGCGGCCATTCAGAGCGACCATCTATTAAATACTTATTTTCTCGAGATCGATGCAGAATGCACTGGATGGCAACCTCCGACGAATTCTTCTTCGTTCCACCAGAGTTGGCTATTGAAACGTCCTTTACAAAACGCCAAGTCCTGTCCCAAATTGCCAAATTGTTCGACCCTGCGGGCTGGTTAGCGCCGTTTATCGTTCGAGCTAAAATTTTCCTGCAGGAGATTTGGCTACAGGAGCTTGGGCGGGACGAAAACATTCCAAATGAGCTTTCTCAGCGATGGCTTAATTTTCTCCTAAGTTATTCGGTTTTAGAGCAGATACGCATTCCACGCTGGCTCTCGTTTCATCCAGATTTCAAGGTCGAGCATCATGGCTTTTGCGATGCATCGCAAAAGGCTTATGGGGCGGCAATAAATGTCCGCGTAGAAGTGGGCAGCACCATTATGGTGCAACTCCTAACCGCGAAAACCCGGGTAGCACCAGTCAAATCGGTTTCGCTCCCAAGACTGGAGCTGTGCGGAGCGTTATTGCTTTCCGAAATGGCTGCAGCCATCATTCCGCAGATGCCTACGATCAACTCCGAACTTTACTGCTGGACGGACTCCACAATAGTGCTTGCATGGTTAAGCAAGCCAGCGTGCCAGTGGACCACATTTGTAGCCAATAGGGTGACGAAGATCGCCCAGGCCACAAAAACAGAGAATTGGTCTCATGTTTAATCTGAGCATAATCCAGCAGACCTGGCAAGTAGAGGAGTTTCCCTCCAAGATCTAGCCGATAGCCAGTTATGGTGGCACGGGCCGACTTGGTTGCAAAATCCACGCAACCAATGGCCAACTCAGGTCGACAACGCTCCGGTGACCGACCTGGAGAAGCGTGCTCTTAAAGTCCATCTCGCAAAAGCTCTTTCTGAAGGGTTGTTGGCACGTTTTTCCAAGCTTGAGAAAGCCCTACGGGTCCTTGCTTATGTTCATCGCTTCATACAGCGGTGCAGGAAGCAGACATCTCCATCTGATGTGCATTTGCTGGCCACTGAAATCGCCGCCGCTGAGCGGTTCTTATTTTCGAACACTCAGCGCAGAGAATTCCCTGTGGAATATCACTGCCTAAGTGAAAAGCGTCCAGTGCCAAGTTCAAGTTCCATCCTAAGCATGAACCCGTTTCTAGATCCGCAAGGACTGATCGGGGCGTGCGGCCGTGTGGCGGCTTCCGAAAGCCTTCAATACAATGAACGGCATCCAGTGATTCTTCCGTATAACGGCCTGCTTTCTCGCCTCCTTGCGAATTTCACACATCGCATAACTCTCCATGGTGGTAACCAGTTAATGGTGCGCCTCATCCGGTCGAAATACTGGATTCCGAGAATTAAGAACCTGATAAAAGCAGTAGTAAATTCGTGCAAGGTATGTGTGATCCACAAAAAGCGGTTGCAAAGTTAACTGATGGTTGTCCTGCCCAAAGAAAGAGCATCGTTCTCCCGACCATTCACGTATACTGGCATGGATTACGCCGGTCCGTTCGATATAAAGAACTATAAGGGAAGAGCATGTCCTATCACAAAGGGGTATGTGTTAGTTTTTGTTTGTTTCTCCACCAAGGCCATCCATTTAGAGCCTACATCTGACTTAACGACCGATAAGTTTCTTGCCGCTTTCCCTCGTTTTGTATCCAGAAGAGGGTGTCCACGTCAAGTCCAGTCAGGCAATGGCAAAACCTTTGTTGGCGCTGCCACCCTGCTTTCCCGCGATTTCCTTCAAGCCGTAAAATAGTCAGTGACGAATGCCTATAGTCATCAAGAGATGCAATGGCAATTTATTCCTCCGGGGGCACCCCATATGGGAGGCCTTTGGGAAGCAGGCGTAAAAAGTTTTAAGACGCTATTTTACAAATGCACTGCCACACAAAAGTACACATTCGAAGAGCTCTCCACGCTCTTGCAAAAATAGAAGCGTGCCTTAACTCCAGGCCGCTCTCTCCTATGTCTGAGGATCCTACAGATTTGCTGGCTCTGACGCCAGGTGATTTCCTTGTCGGGGGACCCTTTATGTCCACGGTGGAACCCGAAGTAAAGGGAGAAACGAATTCCATTCTTAATCGGTGGCCGCATTTGAAGGCTCTCCATCAGCAGTTCCGTGTGCGGTGGAAAGAAGAGTACCTCAAAGAACTCCACAAGCGCACTAAATGGCAGGCCCAGTCCAAAAATCTCCGCATCGATGACATGGTCGTCATCAAGGACGACAACTTACCCTCTAATGAGTGGCGGCTCGGCAGAATTGAGTCTGTCTTCCCAGGAGCCGACGGCAACGTCCGTGTAGTAAATATCCGTACTGCACGTGGAGTTGGTAAACGTCCAGTGGCAAAAGTGGTGCTCTTGCCGACGGAGTCTTCCGAATCTCCACAATAAAAAGGCGCGCCTCTCGTCCTTAGTTGTAGTTCACCATCACTAATCATCCATTTTTTTCATTTCGTTTTCGATCTCCTTTCGCCATTCAACTACCCGCAGCATGGCCCCTCGTCAACGAAACGAACGCAGTGCTCGTGCCTTGGAGAGCAGACGTACCCGAGGTACTCAATCCTACCGTTGCCGAGTCTGCCGCGGTATCCATCCTCTTCGGAAGTGCGCTAGGTTCCTAAAGCTCAGCGCTGAAAAGCGTCTGCGAGCAGTCCTCATTAACAAATACTGCGCCAATTGCCTCGCTCACGAGCATTCCACGGGAGACTGCCGAAGTGGTGATCGTTGCAAGAAGTGCGACCGATCCCACCACACGCTGCTCCACATGCACGAGCAGGTTAGCTCGTCGTCGCGGTCGCGTCTCAAACCGGGGCCCTCTAGAAAACTAAATTCCTATGAGACGAAAGGGGCTCCAAAATCAAAAAGTTGCGACTTGTGCAACAAGGAAAACCATCCTGTCCGTGTATGTTTTCTCCAAATGTCGGTTGACGACCGGTCAGCCTACATTAAACGGAAGCAGTTATGCTTAAACTGCTTTGCAAAGGGACATCAGCTTCGTGAGTGCAAAAGCACGCACAATTGTTTTACTTGCCGTGGCCGGCATCACACGTTGTTGCACCGAAACAACCCCTTTTCCAGCAATTCAAGTCCTTCAAATCCTGCAAGGCCAATTTCTGCTAATCAGGCCAATTTCGTTCCAAATGAGCAAGCCGGTGTTCAAAATTATTTCGCCACGGGCTATCCTTCTTGGCACTGCCGTAATCAATATTTCCCATCTTGGCACTAACTTTAAGGCACGCGTCCTGATCGACTCCGGATCAGAGGCAACATTCAAAACCGAGCGACTTTTCAATCTAATCAGATTGCCATTCTAGGTGGTTCAAGCCCAAGTCTCAGGCTTAAACCAAACGGTATCCGCTCAGTCCAAGAAGCTCTGCAGTTTCACCATCCGATATCCGACTAGGCCCGCGTTGCAGTTGGAGACGACGGCCTATGTCCTCCCTCAACTAGCCGGAAATCTGCCTTCCTACCCAATTCCGCAAAATTTCCTTTGGGATCTTCCCAATTTTCCACTGGCGGATCCAAAATTCTATGAGAGCGCACAAATAGATGTCCTTATCGGAGCCGACATTCTGCCTTCGGTGCTTCTGAGTGAAGCAAACACCAGCATCTGTGGCTCTACCTTGGGGCAAGAGACCATTTTTGGCTGGGTACTAACTGGGCCAGTGTCAGCCTCAGCACAAAGCAGAATTTCCTCCTTTTTGACGCAGATCTCCCACGCGTACGATAATTCACTGGAAAAACTACTCACAACATTTTGGGAGGTGGGGAATATAAGTTAAATAAAACATTATTTTATTATTTCACAAGAAGGTAATTCGGACTCGAGGTCCGGTTTTATTTGAACAAAAATTAGAACTGAAGTGGGTTTACAATTTTTGGTGATATTTATGCCGCCAACTCCGTCGCTGCCTCTGCCTGCGTCGGTGTCAACTCCGTCGCTGCCTCTGCCCGCGTCGGTGCTTTTCGTTGCCGTCAGCGGGAAGCGCTCCAGACGCTGATCTTGCAATTTTCTGTTATTGCAGCTGCATGGCCGGATGCGCGTGCAAGCTTTGGCTACTTGTGGTTTTAAATTCCTCTGGTGTTAACTCTTCCACCTTTAAAATCGAGTGTCCCCACTCGTTGCGGTCGTTGATCTGTTCGTCTTCGGCGTTTGGGTTGACACGGAATTTTGCGACCCTCCTAATCAAGACGCGGATCGTTATTAGAACGACTCCGGTGATTATGACACAGCCCATCAATATATCGGCTGTGTGGGAGGTTGTTTTTAGCAGCTCCAAGGTTTTGGTATTGTTGACATTAAGCTCCTTGACCAATTCTAGAGATAGTTTCTCTTCCAGATTTTTAATGGTCATTATAGTTTGGAGAATTGCCGGCATAGGTTGGTGGTGTACTGAGTACCTATTCGTGAAGACTTGGTCATCAATTTCTATTGTTGTATTGCTGAAATTAATGACAAATGACCCATTAAGCGTTGACGTTTTCCATAGACTGATATCTCGCCGCTGAATTTATTTAGTAGTATAACTCCGGGTGCAATTTCATCGATGGTAGGGATGTGTTGATTGTTGATTCTAGTGCAGGTGGCAGGGCAACTTTTTAGGAGGTTTGGAAGGCATGAAGAGTTACTAATGTCTATCATTTTTTTATGTTTACAAATCGTTATTTCATTGTAGTTATTACATTTTGCAATTTTTGCGAATAATTTTTCCTTACACCTAATTACATTTTCGGTTTCTATTTTGTTGATAAATTGACCAATTTTTATTGGTTTAATTAAAATATTTTCACAAACCTTGGTATCGGTTACAGGGATTTTTACAATATAGATTAACATTGGTCCGTGACTTGCTATGTTTACCTCTGCTATGTGCATGGCTTCCTCAAAATTTGTGTAGGGTAATTGGTTCTAAAATTCTTTTGACTTCATTGATCTCTTGATCTCCTAGTATTTGGGGGTTGCTAATGTCTGCTTTTGCCCACTGTATGGCCTGATTAAGATTAAGAATTTCCTCTTTTAGCATCTGAATTTGAAACATTAAAGTGGTGCTAGTATCTCTTTGGGCGTCTCCTTCGTATTTTAAGCTGTTTATTAGATTTCTATTGGCCAGGGTAATTTTATTTATTTTATCAATGATAAGCCTATTAAGGATAACCTGGTTATTGTTATTAGTTAAAGGTGATTTATTTTTTCCTGAATTATTTCAAAATCTCTGCTATCCGGTGATCCAGCCAGCCATTTCCAAGCACTGCCTATTAAATCTATATGTCTTTTCCTTATATTCCTAACTTTTAAGCTATTAATTGAATTTTTTGCAATCCTGATTTCTTCTGTTATGAATGGTAGAATTGGGTCGTAAGTTTTTAATTTCATTAATGCCGTGTGATTGATTTTATCAATGGTCATTTCATATTCTTCTATGTCAATAATATATTATGACATGATATGACATGATGACATGATATGACATGATGACATGATAAATGATATATTTCACAGCAGATCTTTCTATGAGGTCGTTTAATGAATTGTGTAATTTTTCAGGTTTTTGGCATCTGATAATTTCTGAAAGAGTTGAGTGAAAGCGTTCGATCTGACCGTTGGCTGAACTGTGGTAGGGTGGGGCTTTATAGACCTTTATATTGAACTGGTCTTGCAGCATTCGCATTATGGGACCTGATCCAAGGGACTTTTCATTGTCTATTATCACTATTTCTGGGATACCGAAATTCATTAAAGTTTCTTTCAGGGGTTGTTTAATGTCTATTTAATTGACTATTTTCGCCTGTGCGAATTTGGAAAACTTATCTATTGCTGTGAGGACTACTTGTTTACAAGTGAGGTAAAAGTCGACGTGGATAATTTGCCCTGGGTATTGTGGAATTGGTGTGTTTTGTAGCTCGTGCTTATTCGGGTGCCTTTCGTATTTCTGTTCCTTGCAAGTCTGACATTCTTTTGTTATTTTAATGATTTTAGCCTTCATTTGCGGAAAGTATACTTTTTCTAACCATTGCTGTTTGTTCTCGTTGCTATTGCGGTGTGCTCTCTTATGTTCTAGTAAAATTGCATTTTCTTGGTCATTTTCATCTGTCAGGTCTGTAACTATTTTATTAGAGTATTTGGTCTTGAAATTATTAAAAAGTGGGTACACTTCTTGAAGTTTGCCTAAGGTTTCTTCGTCGGTATAGATTCCATTTATAACGGAAGGGTTTAGTCTTTCTTTTAGAATTTTTAGCAAATTTTCAGAATTGAATGTTGGTTCTTTAATAGTGTGTCTGTGGTATGTAGGGAAAACAATTTCGAATTTGTAGGATTTTTCTCCCAAGAATAGCAGTATTTGATTTTTGAACACATTTATTGGTTCTTCTGCCATAGGTATTAATTTTTCGGGAGAGCTGAAACTACTGTGCACGGTTTCTGTCATTGCATTAAGTTCTCCATGCGTTTGCAAGGGAGGTCTACTCAACGCATCGGCAACCACGTTTGCCTTGCCAGGTTTGTGCAAAAGTTCGTGATTGTATTCTTCTAAAATTGCTTTCCATCTTTTCATTTGGTCGTTACGGCTTTTTGGGTTAGTTGGATGTGTAAGAGATTCGTGGTCTGTGAATATTTTTATTTTGGTTGGGTCATACAACAAATTTCGAAGAGTTTGAATTGACCAAATTATGGCCAGCAAATCTTTTTTATTTTGTGCATAACTTTCTTCCGCCTTACTCAAAGTTCTAGAAATGAACATTATTGGTTTGTCTTCCTGGGCTAATACGGCTCCTATGGCATAATCCGAAGCATCGGTGGTCAACTGAAATTCTTTACTATAGTCTGGATAAGCCAGCATGACTTCTTCGGAGGCAAGAGTTTGTTTTAATTTATTGAATGCTTCCCTAGCGTTTTCGTCGAGTTGGATTAGCGTTCTGCTGGATGCGTTTTTTGAAATACGGCCTCGGCCCTCTTCCCCTCTTAAAAGGGCTGTTAGGGGCTTTGCAAGTTTCGCATAATCTTTAATGAAGGAACGAAGATCTTTAAGAGTTTGCGGCTCGGGAAATTCGACGAAGGCTCTAACTTTTTCGGGATTCTTTTTTATTCCAGTGTCGGCTACTAAAAATCCTAAGAATTCTTTTTCTGTTTTGAAAAATTCACACTTATCTAGCTGAATTCGCATGTTTGCCTCTTCAAGAACATTAAATATTAACTCAATGTCTCTCAGGTGGTTTTCTTCATTTTTACTGAAAATTATAATATCGTCAATGTATACGAAACACCTAATTCCTATATGCTCTCTAAGGATGTCATCTAGTGCTCTTTGAATGGCTTCCTCAAAATTTGTGTAGGGTAATTGGTTCTAAAATTCTTTTGACTTCATTGATCTCTTGATCTCCTAGTATTTGGGGGTTGCTAATGTCTGCTTTTGCCCACTGTATGGCCTGATTAAGATTAAGAATTTCCTCTTTTAGCATCTGAATTTGAAACATTAAAGTGGTGCTAGTATCTCTTTGGGCGTCTCCTTCGTATTTTAAGCTGTTTATTAGATTTCTATTGGCCAGGGTAATTTTATTTATTTTATCAATGATAAGCCTATTAAGGATAACCTGGTTATTGTTATTAGTTAAAGCTGATTTATTTTTTCCTGAATTATTTCAAAATCTCTGCTATCCGGTGATCCAGCCAGCCATTTCCAAGCACTGCCTATTAAATCTATATGTCTTTTCCTTATATTCCTAACTTTTAAGCTATTAATTGAATTTTTTGCAATCCTGATTTCTTCTGTTATGAATGGTAGAATTGGGTCGTAAGTTTTTAATTTCATTAATGCCGTGTGATTGATTTTATCAATGGTCATTTCATATTCTTCTATGTCAATAATATATTATGACATGATATGACATGATGACATGATATGACATGATGACATGATAAATGATATATTTCACAGCAGATCTTTCTATGAGGTCGTTTAATGAATTGTGTAATTTTTCAGGTTTTTGGCATCTGATAATTTCTGAAAGAGTTGAGTGAAAGCGTTCGATCTGACCGTTGGCTGAACTGTGGTAGGGTGGGGCTTTATAGACCTTTATATTGAACTGGTCTTGCAGCATTCGCATTATGGGACCTGATCCAAGGGACTTTTCATTGTCTATTATCACTATTTCTGGGATACCGAAATTCATTAAAGTTTCTTTCAGGGGTTGTTTAATGTCTATTTAATTGACTATTTTCGCCTGTGCGAATTTGGAAAACTTATCTATTGCTGTGAGGACTACTTGTTTACAAGTGAGGTAAAAGTCGACGTGGATAATTTGCCCTGGGTATTGTGGAATTGGTGTGTTTTGTAGCTCGTGCTTATTCGGGTGCCTTTCGTATTTCTGTTCCTTGCAAGTCTGACATTCTTTTGTTATTTTAATGATTTTAGCCTTCATTTGCGGAAAGTATACTTTTTCTAACCATTGCTGTTTGTTCTCGTTGCTATTGCGGTGTGCTCTCTTATGTTCTAGTAAAATTGCATTTTCTTGGTCATTTTCATCTGTCAGGTCTGTAACTATTTTATTAGAGTATTTGGTCTTGAAATTATTAAAAAGTGGGTACACTTCTTGAAGTTTGCCTAAGGTTTCTTCGTCGGTATAGATTCCATTTATAACGGAAGGGTTTAGTCTTTCTTTTAGAATTTTTAGCAAATTTTCAGAATTGAATTGGTTCTTTAATAGTGTGTCTGTGGTATGTAGGGAAAACAATTTCGAATTTGTAGGATTTTTCTCCCAAGAATAGCAGTATTTGATTTTTGAACACATTTATTGGTTCTTCTGCCATAGGTATTAATTTTTCGGGAGAGCTGAAACTACTGTGCACGGTTTCTGTCATTGCATTAAGTTCTCCATGCGTTTGCAAGGGAGGTCTACTCAACGCATCGGCAACCACGTTTGCCTTGCCAGGTTTGTGCAAAAGTTCGTGATTGTATTCTTCTAAAATTGCTTTCCATCTTTTCATTTGGTCGTTACGGCTTTTTGGGTTAGTTGGATGTGTAAGAGATTCGTGGTCTGTGAATATTTTTATTTTGGTTGGGTCATACAACAAATTTCGAAGAGTTTGAATTGACCAAATTATGGCCAGCAAATCTTTTTTATTTTGTGCATAACTTTCTTCCGCCTTACTCAAAGTTCTAGAAATGAACATTATTGGTTTGTCTTCCTGGGCTAATACGGCTCCTATGGCATAATCCGAAGCATCGGTGGTCAACTGAAATTCTTTACTATAGTCTGGATAAGCCAGCATGACTTCTTCGGAGGCAAGAGTTTGTTTTAATTTATTGAATGCTTCCCTAGCGTTTTCGTCGAGTTGGATTAGCGTTCTGCTGGATGCGTTTTTTGAAATACGGCCTCGGCCCTCTTCCCCTCTTAAAAGGGCTGTTAGGGGCTTTGCAAGTTTCGCATAATCTTTAATGAAGGAACGAAGATCTTTAAGAGTTTGCGGCTCGGGAAATTCGACGAAGGCTCTAACTTTTTCGGGATTCTTTTTTATTCCAGTGTCGGCTACTAAAAATCCTAAGAATTCTTTTTCTGTTTTGAAAAATTCACACTTATCTAGCTGAATTCGCATGTTTGCCTCTTCAAGAACATTAAATATTAACTCAATGTCTCTCAGGTGGTTTTCTTCATTTTTACTGAAAATTATAATATCGTCAATGTATACGAAACACCTAATTCCTATATGCTCTCTAAGGATGTCATCTAGTGCTCTTTGAAAAATAGCAGGAGCATTTTTAAGTCCAAATGGTAGTCTGGTGTATTCGTATTTACCCTGATTTACTGAGAATGCCGTTTTTTCGATATCAGATTCTCTAAGTGGAATCTGGTGGAACCCGCTTTTAAGGTCTATTACTGAAAAAAGTTTGTTCTGTCCTAGCTGTGCAAGTACGTTATTGATGTCTGGTATGGGGTATCTGTCCGCTACGGTAACTGCGTTTAATTTTCTGAAATCATTTACCATTCTGTGCTTTTTTTTTCCTGAAGCGTCCATTTTTTTCGGTACAATCCATAATGGAGAATTGTATGGAGATCGTGAAGGTCTAATAACTCCATTATTCAGAAGCTCTTGTATTTGTTTTTCTACTTCTGGTCTGAGAGCCTCCGGGTACGGGTAGTGTCTACCTCTTATAGTAGCTTCTACTCTTGTCGTGTATGTCAGTTTTTCGTCCGGGTCTCCAAAAAGATTTTTAAATTTAGAGCAAATAGTTCTTAAATGTTTCTTTTGAGTTTCTGTAGCGTGTTCTATTTGGACATCTAGTTTGTTGACTTCGCGTGAGCTTTTCTGCTTTATTTTAATTCTTTTTTTATTCTGTATTGAAATATATCCCTTTTGCATATTAATTTGTGCTTTTACTTCGCGCAGTGTATCATTTCCGATAATGGCATCGAAGGTCTTTAAGAATGGTAACATATAAAATTTTATAAAAGTATCTTTTAGGTCGAAGGGATTGGCGATTGTGTGGTGCGTTATAAGAACTTGTCCGACCACAGAGTTAACGACAAAGGGTTGGTTGTTTTTAATTGGTTTTTTTACTAGTCTAGGTTGGATATAGTTTTTATTGGATCCGGTGTCTATCAGAATTTTAATCATCTCTCCATTACCTGCTTTAGATTGAAAATATGGTAACGAGAGGGTTCTACTCTAAAAAATTTAATCCAGTATATTCTGCTTATATATAGTGACATATTCACATAGCCAGCATTTAAGAATATGCTGAATATTAGATCCCACGAATTCCCAATTTAATATAGTGACATATTCACATAACCAGTACATGTGAATATGCTGAATATGCAGATCCCACGATATAAACACCTGCACCCGGAGTAAGCGATGCCGCTCTCCCTACATACAAACACATACTACCACAAGCGGGAGAGCTCGCTCCCATCCCGAATAAATGTAAATTAAGGGCCTAATAAGAAATATTTTGTACCACCTGAATCAGTCTTAAGCTGAGAGCTAATAAATAAAGTCTTGAAAAATACTTTTCTTCGATCTTTTAATTTAATATTCTTAGCGTTGTCTTTAGTCAGCGGGACGAGACATTAATTCGACTCAGTGTAATTAAAAACATTTTACTGGCGCAGTCGGTAGGATACAAAAAGTATCCGAAAAAAAGAACCTCGATTGGAAAATAAATTAAATTTTATAATCCGGTTTTCGAAAAATATCCCAACGCGATACGCAAAATCTCTTCAACTTGGATTATAATTCCAATTCGGTTGTCCAAAAAACAAAGTGGAAGTGAAACAAAAACTAAACAAAACCATTAAGTCCAAAGGCAACTAGAAGTTAAAACCAATACAATAAACAAATTTAAATTTAATTTAAACAAACTTTGACTCTTAAATAATTAAAAACAAAAACAATAAAAATAAAAATAAACCAAATAAATATTATTTTTGTGTACTGAAACAAACTTAAAAAGTTACAACAAACAAATATAAATTTAATTTAAACAAACTTTGACTCTTAAATAATTAATAACAAAAATAATAAAAATAAAAATAAACCAAATAAATATTATTTTTGTGTACTGAAACAAACTTAAAAAGTTACAACAAACAAATTTAAATTTAATTTATACAACCTTTTACTCTTCAATAAGTAAAAACAAAACAAAAAATAAATAAAACCCAATAAATATTTTTTTTGTTGTGTACTTAAACAAAATTAAAATTTACAATAACAATGTCGCAACCAAATATTGCCGCACCCCAAATCGTGGTACTAAGCGATAACAACCTTGCCGAAGCCCGTCGGCAACTAAAAGATGTCATGCCATTCAAAGGAGATCCAGAAACCCTCTAGTCCTTTGTCAGCAGAGTGGACTACGTAATTTCACTCTACCCAACTAGTGATGTGCGACAACAGAGGATCCTACTTGGAGCCATCGAAAGGAACTTGGACGGCCAAGTAACAAGATCTTTGGGGCTTCCGAACATCGAAGATTGGCCCACCCTCAAATCTAGACTCATCGCAGAATTTAAACCCCAAACACCGAACTACAAACTACTGGAGAACTTCCGGGAGACACCTTACAGAGGAAACCTAAGAGCATTCTGCGAAGAAGCAGAAAGACGACGTCAATTGCTGATTTCGAAATTACACCTAGAAGGTAACCATTCGGATTTTTTAATTTATGTTCAGGCTATTAGAGACTCTATCAAAATACTAATAAGAAAACTACCAATACAATTATTTACTATTTTGGTTCATCATGATATTGCAGACTTAAGATCTTTAATTACTATTGCACAAAATGAGGGAATTTATGAAGAACATATTAATTTTGAACTGAATAAAAATCCTGAAAATCGAAATAAAAACTCAAATCCTAATCAGAATTCTAAAACACACAAATTTAATACTAATAATACCCAAACTCAATATCGACCAAGGCATCCACAATATCCTCAACCCTTCCAACCTAATTTTAATCAATACATGCAACAATTTAGACCCACCTATACCCAGCAGATACCCAACAACCAACCTATGTGGCACGCACCTAATTATTTTGGACCGAACCCATACATGAACCCACAACCAATTATTCACAAAACCCCTTTTTCAAAACATTCCAATAAAACCCAAAATCCTCAAACAGCAAATTTTAGAGGAAACACAAACCCTCAACTACAACAACCCTCCACATCTAAAAATACTTACTATCCAATTACCAAACGACTAAGACCATCGGACAGCGAACAAACCAAAATGTCGATTGACAAATCGAGATTTCAAGACGCACACGAATACGAACAGTTTCAACCAAATTATTATGAACAGCAGTATTATGACCTCAATCAATACCATGGGTTCGTTAATGAAGACCAAAAATATGTACAACCCGTTCAAATTATTGACGAACAAAATCCAAACGAAAATTTTCGGTTAACAGCCCCGGACAACACGAATACATAGAAATAGCATACAAAGGTTGCACCTACAAATGCCTTATAGATACAGGATCCACAATAAATATGATCAATAGAAATATATTTTGTCTTCCTATTCAAAATACTAGATGTGAAGTTGTAACATCAAATGGCTCAATTACGTTGAACAATTTGGTTATGTTACCCAAAAATAGTATTTTTAAAACAAATGAACCATTTTATGTACACAATTTTTCTAATAATTACGATATGTTAATTGGCAGAAAATTGTTGAAAAATGCGCAATCATTTATAAATTACAAAAATGCTACAGTTACCCTTTTCGATAAAACATACAAATTAATTACTTCAGAATCAGGAAGAAACCAAAATTTTTACATTCAAAAGACACCAGAACCAATTAAAAATTCAGGTCAGGAATCAATCAATAAAATAGATTTTTCACTGTTTCGATTAGACCATTTAAATCAAGAGGAAACCTTAAAGTTGAAAGGTTTATTAAATAAATTTAAAAGTCTTCAATATAAAGAAGGAGACAAGCTAACATTTACAAATACCATTAAACACGTATTAAACACAACACACAACTCCCCAATTTATTCAAAACAATACCCACTTGCTCAAACCCACGAAATTGAAGTCGAAACCCAAGTACAGGAAATGCTTAATCAGGGTTTAATTAGAGAAAGTAGTTCACCATACAATAGTCCTACCTGGGTAGTACCAAAAAAAACGGATGCTTCTGGCAAAATTAAATATAGAGTAGTAATTGATTACAGAAAAATCAATGAAATAACTATTCCCGACAGATACCCAATACCGAACATGGACGAAATCCTTGGTAAATTAGGAAAATGTCAATATTTTACAACTATAGATTTGGCAAAAGGGTTTCATCAAATCGAAATGGACCCAGAATCAATATCTAAAACTGCATTTTCCACCAAAAGCGGTCATTACGAATACCTTCGAATGCCATTTGGCCTTAGAAATGCACCCGCTACTTTTCAAAGGTGCATGAATAACATCCTTCGACCGTTGCTTAACAAACACTGCTTAGTGTATCTGGATGATATTATAATTTTTTCAACATCTCTTACCGAGCATTTAAATTCAATACAATTAGTTTTTTCAAAACTTGCTGAAGCCAATTTAAAATTGCAATTAGATAAATGCGAATTTTTAAAAAAAGAAGCTAATTTTCTTGGTCATATCGTTACACCTAACGGTATAAAACCAAACCCTCTAAAAGTTAAAGCCATAGATTCGTATCCAATTCCAACAAAAGTAAAAGAGATCAGAGCTTTCCTTGGATTAACCGGTTATTACCGTAAATTTATCCCAAATTACGCAGACATAGCAAAACCAATGACCAAATGTTTAAAACAAGAGAGAATGCTATAGTCGAGTTCCCGACTATCTGATACCGTTACTCAGCTAGTGAAGTGCGAAGGAGAGTCTTCAGCACTGACAGTTTTGGCGGTTTGTGGGCGCAAGAGTGGGCGTGGCAAAAAGTTTTTTGGAAAATCGTTAGAAATTTACAAGACTAATACAAAAATTAAAAAATATCGAAACATTTTTCAAAAGTGTGGGCGTGGCAGTTTTGGGCGGTTTGTGGGCGTTAGAGTGGGCGTGGCAAAAAGTTGTTTGGCAAATCGATAGAAATGTACAAGACTAATACAAAAATGAAAAAATATTAGAACCTTTTTCAAAAGTGTGGGCGTGGAAGTTTTTGGCGGTCTGTGGGCGTTAGAGTGGGCGTGGCAAAAAGTTTTTTGACAAATCGATAGAAATTTACAAGACTAATACAAAAATTAAAAAATATCAAAACCTTTTTCAAAAGTGTGGGCGTGGCAGTTTTTGGCGGTTTGTGGGCGTTAGAGTGGGCGTGGCAACATGAATCGACAAACTTGCGCTGCGTCTATGTCCCTGGAGTCTGTATTCTTAATCTCAACTTTCTACCTTTTGTAGTTCCTGAGATCTCGACGTTCATACGGACAGACGGACAGACGGACAGACAGACGGACGGACAGACGGACATGGCCAGATCGACTCGGCTACTGATCCTGATCAAGAATATATATACTTTATATGGTCGGAAACGCTTCCTTCTGCCTGTTACATACTTTTCAACGAATCTAGTATACCCTTTTACTCTACGAGTAACGGGTATAAAAAGGAGCAAAAATAGACGTACCAGATCTTGACTACATAGAAGCATTCAAAAAACTTAAAGCTCTAATAATTAGAGAACCAATTCTCCAACTTCCCGATTTCGAAAAAAAATTTATTTTAACCACAGATGCCAGTAATTTAGCCCTTGGGGCAGTACTTTCTCAAAATGGTCATCCTATATCCTTCATTAGCAGAACACTTAATGAACACGAATTGAATTACAGTGCTATCGAAAAGGAATTACTAGCCATAGTTTGGGCCACTAAAACTTTTCGACATTATCTACTAGGACGACACTTTCTCATTGCTAGTGATCATCAACCTCTTAGATGGCTACATACCTTAAAGGAACCGAATGCTAAGTTACAAAGATGGAGAGCTAAATTAAACGAATACCAATTTAAAATCGATTATATTAAAGGGAAGGAAAATTCAGTTGCTGACGCATTATCAAGAATTAAAATTGAAGAAAATCATCATAGCGAAGTAACTCAACATAGTGCAGAAGAAGACAATAGCAATCTCATTCATTTAACAGAAAAACCAATTAACTATTTCAAAAAACAAATCATTTTTATTAAATCCGATAAAAATAAAATAGAGAATTCAACAATATTCGGTAACTCCATTACCACAATTCGATATGATTTAATGACATTCGAAAAGGCTAAACAAATTTTACTTGATCATTTTATTCATAGAAACATAACCATTTATATTGAGAGCGATGTAGATTTTGAAATTATCCAAAGAGCACACAGAGAAATTATTAATACCACCCACACTAAAGTAATTAGCAGTCTCTTCCTATTAAAGAATGTTGGTTCATACGCCGAATTTAAAGAAATCATACTTCAATCACATGAAAAACTTTTACATCCAGGTATTCAGAAAATGACAAAATTATTTAAAGAAAATCACTTCTTTCCAAATAGTCAACTACTAATTCAGAATATAATAAACGAATGCAACATATGCAATTTGGCTAAAACAGAACATAGAAACACTAAAATGCCTTTTAAAATTACACCTAATCCCGAACATTGTCGAGACAAATTTATGGTAGATATTTATTCATCTGAGGGAAAACATTACATCAGTTGCATTGATATTTATTCTAAATTCGCTACACTCGAGCAAATTAAAACAAAGGACTGGATAGAATGCAGAAACGCATTAATGCGCATTTTTAATCAGTTAGGTAAACCCAAATTACTAAAGGCAGACAGAGACGGAGCTTTCTCTAGCTTGACTCTAAAGCGATGGCTCGAATCCGAAGGAATCGAATTGCAACTCAATACGGCAAAAAACGGAGTAGCAGACGTCGAAAGATTACATAAGACAATAAATGAAAAAATCCGTATAATCAATTCATCTGATGATGAAGAAGTAAAATTAAGCAAGATAGAAACAATCCTTTACACATACAACCATAAAATTAAACATGACACAACTGGACAAACACCTGCTCAAATTTTCTTATACGCTGGTCATCCGATATTAGACACTCAAAAAATTAAAGAAATAAAAATAAATAAAATAAATAACGATCGACAGGAATTTAATATTGACACTAAATACAGAAAAGGTCCCATTCAAAAGGGTAAATTAGAAAATCCATTTAATGAAAATAAGAATGTAGAAAAAATAGATGATGACCATTACAAAATTACTAATCGAAATAGAGAAATCAAATACTACAAAACACAATTTAAGAAACAAAAAAAAACTAATACCGTCAAACTTCCACAGGAACCTTGTGTATAATGATGTTGCTTATAATGAATGCATTAAAAACATAATTAAGCGCAAGAATCCCATTTGTAATTTTATACCAACTCTCTCGAAAGAAATATTTCAATACGTTGAACCAAATATTATACTTACATGGAATCTAACGGAAACTAAAATCGCACAAAATTGTCAAGAACTAAAAATGGCGATATTAAAATAAATGGAAACAAAATTATAATAATAAAACAATGTAAAGTTAAGATTGGAAATGTTATTTTAAGCGAAAATTCGTTAAGTCCAGAATTTGATTTAACTCCATTGTATTTACCAATTAATGTAACTAAAATTAAGATAGTAGAACATAATGACATTTTAAAATTAATTTCAGAAAATAATACCACATTTTATGCAACTATAATAATTTTAGTTATTGTTCTTATAATTTTTCTTGTCCTATCAAAAATTTTTACACTAAATCCACTAACTGTTTTATATAAAAAATTCAGAAAACAAGCAAAAAATAATCAAGAACCACAACAAGAAATAGAACCGACACAAATACAGTTGCCCGCATTGTACCCTGAAATGGCAGCCCAAGCATAGGCAACCCTTTTAAGGGGAGGGAAGTGACATATTCACATAGCCAGCATTTAAGAATATGCTGAATATTAGATCCCACGAATTCCCAATTTAATATAGTGACATATTCACATAACCAGTACATGTGAATATGCTGAATATGCAGATCCCACGATATAAACACCTGCACCCGGAGTAAGCGATGCCGCTCTCCCTACATACAAACACATACTACCACAAGCGGGAGAGCTCGCTCCCATCCCGAATAAATGTAAATTAAGGGGCTAATAAGAAATATTTTGTACCACCTGAATCAGTCTTAAGCTGAGAGCTAATAAATAAAGTCTTGAAAAATACTTTTCTTCGATCTTTTAATTTAATATTCTTAGCGTTGTCTTTAGTCAGCGGGACGAGACATTAATTCGACTCAGTGTAATTAAAAACATTTTACTATATATATAATATGGTAACGAGAGGGTTCTACTCTAAAAAATTTAATCCAGTATATTCTGCTTCATCTGTTTCTTGCTCGAAGTCTGGGTTTTCTGAATAGTATTCATTGAGTGTTGCTTCGTCAATTTCTGGTGGTTCGTCGTTGTACCCTGTACCTAGGTGAAAATTTCTCTGTCTTTTGTCTGGCAGTCCGTTTGGTCCTTGTGGTGGTGGTCTTTTTTCCAGCTGTCCGAATTTGGGTCTGTTCATACTTGTCTTCTCTGCATGCTCCTATCTATGTCCATAGGCTCGGGTTTAGGAAGTGGCTTTGGAGCCGATGGTCTTGGTGGCTGCGTTGGCAGGTTGCCAGAATATTGTTGGTAATGCCCCCCATATTGTTGTTGTGGTACGTAATGAGTTGCTCTATTGGTCTGTGGGACATAAGCCAAGTGCGGAATAAATGGTTGTCGACCTACGTTTGAAAGTTGTTGTGGTACGTAACGAGTTGCTCTATTGGTCTGTGGGATATAAGCCAAGTGCGGAATAAATGGTTGTCGACCTACGTTTGAAAGTTGTTGTGCCCGTTTTCTCGGTAGGGGTGGTTCTTTACTAGGGCCTTCGAATCTTTTTGAATAGGTTTGGCTATTATTAGCGTAGTCGGTCCTAAACCTTTGGTTTTCCAACTTCTCGCATAGCTGAAGTGCTGTCGGGAGATCTGCGGGTTCTTTAGTTCCCAACAGTCTGGGCAAGTCACCGTTCAGGCCTCTAATGAAGGTGTCCAGTGCTTTGTCTTTATAGGATTTGGCAAAAAGATCTATTGATTCTTTTCCCATTTCCATGCAAGTGATTTTGTTCAAGATGAGAGATGACGTATAAACTTGCTGATAGAAATCTGTTGTGGTTTGATTACCCGGTACCAGCGAGGTCATTTGGTATTCTAAAGTTGTCACATCGCGTTTATCCGCGTAATGTGCTGTCAAGCATTTTGAAATGGCAGTCCAGTTAAGTGGGGTGTTATAAGACTCCAAGATTGAGTCTGCGTTGCCTACAATTTTGTTCCTGATAACATTAAGAATCCCATAATATCTGGGTGATCCTACTGTTGATGAATAGATTTGTAATATTCTCTCTACGCTTTTCCGCCATGAGCTAAATTCTCCTGCTTGTCCAGAGAATTCCCTTAGACACTTTACTATATCTGGGATCCGGTCTAGTTCGTTCATATTACCATGGCTGATATCTACCGTCTGATCTAGTAGAGGTGCAGTATCTGCGTTTAATTTGCTGCTCAAAATTCTTTCTACTATTTCCTGAATTTGTCCCTGAATATTGGTTACATTAAGGGCTTGATTTACTGCGGGGCCTGTATTCGGATTAAGTAGGGCAGGCCTAACTAGGTTGTTTGGGTTTGAGACGATTGGTTATAAACTATTTTCCTTGGTATTTTTAGTTGAGGGCAACAATTTTATTTCCCCAAAATTTGTTATAAGTTTTGTATGTTTTATTGCAATATATTTTTTCCTGTAATTTTTTTGTTCAAAATTGAATATCTTATATTTTGAAAGTATTTCTCATATAGATTTTATCTATAAAAACTTTTATTTTTTCTTAAAGTATTTTTCCTATATTTTTTGTATGCTTTGTAAATATTTTTTTTTGTAATTTTTATTTAAGAAAAATTTATTTTATTTCTCGCATAGATGTTTGCATAAAAGATTTTTATATTTCGCAGTATTTTTTGCTATGTGATATTTTTGTACTTATTATTTTTGTATGATTCTTAAATATATTTATACCCGTTACTCGTAGAGTAAAAGGGTATACTAGATTCGTTGAAAAGTATGTAACAGGCAGAAGGAAGCGTTTCCGACCATATAAAGTATATATATTCTTGATCAGGATCAATAGCCGAGTCGATCTGGCCATGTCCGTCTGTCCGTCCGTCTGTCCGTCCGTCTGTCCGTCTGTCTGTCCGTATGAACGTCGAGATCTCAGGAACTACAAAAGCTTGAAATTTGAGATTAAGCATACTGACTCCTGAGACATAGACGCAGCGCAAGTTTGTCGATTCATGTTGCCACGCCCACTCTAACGCCCACAAACCCCGCAAAACTGCCACGCCCACACTTTTGAAAAATGTTTTGATATTTTTTCATTTTTGTATTAGTCTTATAAATTTCTAACGATTTGCCAAACAACTTTTTGCCACGCCCACTCTAACGCCCACAAACCGCCCAAAGCTGCTACGCCCACACTTTTGAAAAATGTTTTGATATTTTTTCATTTTTGTATTAGTCTTCTAAATTTCTATCGATTTGCCAAAAAACTTTTTGCCACGCCCACTCTAGCGCCCACAAACCGCCAAAAACTGTCAGTGCTGAAGACTCCTTCGCACTTTCACTAGCTGAGTAACGGGTATCAGATAGTCGGGGAACTCGACTATAGCGTTCTCTCTTGTTTTTTTTGTAATTCTTGTTAAAATTCTATGTCCTGTATTTTCAAATTATTTCTCTAATACAATTTTTTTTATTTTTTCACAATATTTTTTCGTTACGTTTTTCAAATATATTTTTTTTTCTCAGTGATTCTATGTTTTTATTATTTCTCTAATAAACAACTTTATATTTTCACGATATTTCTCAAATCTATTTTTTTTTTCTCAGTGATTTTGTGTTTCAAATTATTTCTCATATAAAAATGTTTATATTTTTTCTCAGTGATGTTGCGTTTTTCGCGTGTATTTATTTTTGTATGTTTCTATCTTTTGATTTCTTCACTTAATTAACTTACAGTATAAAGTACATCCTTAACCGGTTAGTTGGAATTCTTCCTTTTTTTTTCGCGTCAGGACCCTTTTAACGTTGGGCGCCAGTTAAATAAAACATTATTTTATTATTTCACAAGAAGGTATTTCGGACTCGAGGTCCGGTTTTATTTGAACAAAAATTATAACTGAAGTGGGTTTACAATTTTTGGTGATATTTATGCCGCCAACTCCGTCGCTGCCTCTGCCTGCGTCGGTGTCAACTCCGTGGCTGCCTCTGCCCGCGTCGGTGCTTTTCGTTGCCGTCAGCGCTCCAGCGGGAAGCGCTCCAGACGCTGATCTTGCAATTTTCTGTTATTGCAGCTGCATGGCTGGATGCGCGTGCAAGCTTTGGCTACTTGTGGTTTTAAATTCCTCTGGTGTTAACTTATACCAACAAAGTTGGTAAAACAGTCCGATTCCATGTGCGACAAGAATTTGCTTCAAACGACCACGAGAAACGAGTGCGGCAAATATGTCGTTACTCTGACTTTTCGCGACCCAGAACATATTGGTTCCGGGCTAGGGCATTCCAGGTCTTTCGCGTTGGCTCAGTTTTTAAGAAATGAGCAGCGTCTAAAAAGAGATGAGGCCTTAAAGCGAGACGATTCGGTGATCCAGGAATATCTCGACTTAAAGCACCTGCGACAAGTTCTTCCTTCCCATGATTGCAACGCCTATTATATGCCACATCACGCCGTCTTAAAACCGGAGAGCGAAACTACTAAACTCCGTGTAGTATTCAATGCCTCAAGCCCTTCATCGAATGGTACCAGTTTAAATGATATCCTTCATGCTGGCCCTGTCTTACAGTCCGACTTGACCATTCAAATTCTGAAGTGGCGCTATTTCCGATACGTGTTTAGCGCCGATATCGAAAAAATGTATCGGCAGATCTGGGTAGATCCGAAGCACACTCCATTCCAACGAATACTTTTCCGAAACAATAGAGGGGAACTCAGAGATTTCGAATTGAAAACAATAACCTTTGGAGTCAATTGCGCGCCTTTCCTGTACTGCAGTACTGAGTACTGCAGCAGCTAGCAGCTGACGTAGAACTCAGCCATCCCAAAGCTAGCAATATCATTCGAAATTTCATGTATGTGGATGATGTTCTAGCCGGAGCGGACTCCACGGAAGAAGCTCAGCTCAAGGTGCAAGAGCTCCGAGACGCTCTGAATTCCGCCGGATTTCCATTGAGGAAATGGACCTCCAACCAAAAGGAAGTTTTAGCGGCCATTCAGAGCGACCATCTATTAAATACTTATTTTCTCGAGATCGATGCAGAAAGCACTGCTAAAACCCTCGGTATTCGCTGGATGGCAACCTCCGACGAATTCTTCTTCGTTCCACCAGAGTTGGCTATTGAAACGTCCTTTACAAAACGCCAAGTCCTGTCCCAAATTGCCAAATTGTTTGACCCTGCGGGCTGGTTAGCGCCGTTTATCGTTCGAGCTAAAATTTTCATGCAGGAGATTTGGCTACAGGAGCTTGGGCGGGACGAAAACATTCCAAATGAGCTTTCTCAGCGATGGCTTAATTTTCTCCTAAGTTATTCGGTTTTAGAGCAGATACGCATTCCACGCTGGCTCTCGTTTCATCCAGATTTCAAGGTCGACCATCATGGCTTTTGCGATGCATCGCAAAAGGCTTATGGGGCGGCAATAAATGTCCGCGTAGAAGTGGGCAGCACCATTATGGTGAAACTCCTAACCGCGAAAACCCGGGTAGCACCAGTCAAATCGGTTTCGCTCCCAAGACTGGAGCTGTGCGGAGCGTTATTGCTTTTCGAAATGGCTGCAGCCATCATTCCGCAGATGCCTACGATCAACTCCGAACTTTACTGCTGGACGGACTCCACAATAGTGCTTGCATGGTTAAGCAAGCCAGCGTGCCAGTGGACCACATTTGTAGCCAGTAGGGTGACGAAGATCGCCCAGGCCACAAAAACAGAGAATTGGTCTCATGTTTAATCTGAGCATAATCCAGCAGACCTGGCAAGTAGAGGAGTTTCCCTCCAAGATCTAGCCGATAGCCAGTTATGGTGGCACGGGCCGACTTGGTTGCAAAATCCACGCAACCAATGGCCAACTCAGGTCGACAACGCTCCGGTGACCGACCTGGAGAAGCGTGCTCTTAAAGTCCATCTCGCAAAAGCTCTTTCTGAAGGGTTGTTGGCACGTTTTTCCAAGCTTGAGAAAGCCCTACGGGTCCTTGCTTATGTTCATCGCTTCATACAGCGGTGCAGGAAGCAGACATCTCCATCTGATGTGCATTTGCTGGCCACTGAAATCGCCGCCGCTGAGCGGTTCTTATTTTCGAACACTCAGCGCAGAGAATTCCCTGTGGAATATCACTGCCTAAGTGAAAAGCGTCCAGTGCCAAGTTCAAGTTCCATCCTAAGCATGAACCCGTTTCTAGATCCGCAAGGACTGATCAGGGCGTGCGGCCGTGTGGCGGCTTCCGAAAGCCTTCAATACAATGAACGGCATCCAGTGATTCTTCCGTATAACTGCCTGCTTTCTGGCCTCCTTGTTAATTTCACACATCGCATAACTCTCCATGGTGGTAACCAGTTAATGGTGCGCCTCATCCGGTCGAAATACTGGATTCCGAGAATTAAGAACCTGATAAAAGCAGTAGTAAATTCGTGCAAGGTATGTGTGATCCACAAAAAGCGGTTGCAAAGTTAACTGATGGTTGTCCTGCCCAAAGAAAGAGCATCGTTCTCCCGACCATTCACGTATACTGGCATGGATTACGCCGGTCCGTTCGATATAAAGAACTATACGGGAAGAGCATGTCCTATCACAAAGGGGTATGTGTTAGTTTTTGTTTGTTTCTCCACCAAGGCCATCCATTTAGAGCCTACATCTGACTTAATGACCGATAAGTTTCTTGCCGCTTTCCCTCGTTTTGTATCCAGAAGAGGGTGTCCACGTCAAGTCCAGTCAGACAATGGCAAAACCTTTGTTGGCGCTGCCACCCTGCTTTCCCGCGATTTCCTTCAAGCCGTAAAATAGTCAGTGACGAATGCCTATAGTCATCAAGAGATGCAATGGCAATTTATTCCTCCGGGGGCACCCCATATGGGAGGCCTTTGGGAAGCAGGCGTAAAAAGTTTTAAGACGCTATTTTACAAATGCACTGCCACACAAAAGTACACATTCGAAGAGCTCTCCACGCTCTTGCAACGGCGAACAGTTTTGCATTTGCTAAAATCGGACGTGTTTCTGATACGCTGCGCGGAAAAATCCATTACCACGAAGACGGCTTGGCGAGTTTGGCGAAATAACTGCCCAAAGCCACTCGGTGCTAATGTGCATCATTTCGGCGCGACTAAAAGTGAAAAAACGCGAGCGATTGGTAAATTGCCAATCTTTTATGACATTGCAATTCGGTGCAGCTGAGAACAACAGCTGACAGCGCTGCCAACTTACGTCGGCAAGTGATCGGAGCTTAGTGGCGTTGCCAGACCATCGGCACTGCCAGGGCTGCTGCAGCAGCCGAATCGTGTACCGGTACCTAAACAATAATATTCAAACAATAATTTGAATTTAGTTTAGAAGTGGACATCTGACAAAAATTGCGAAACACCAACAAAATATATATTTATATATAAATTTGTGTGGAGTTGACCAATATTTGGCAAGGGAATCGGTATAAAGGTCGCAGTCAGACCAATCATCAACCTCTCACCATCTCGGTGCCCAAGTAGAGGCTCTGGTGTCCGAGAAGAGGCGGAATAACCTCCATCAGCCAACGCCTAGGAGAAATCCGTGGCCTACGTGGGACCCCTGCTAAATTTGGGCTCCACGTTCGCATAGGGTAAACTAGGGTTGACACCCGTCAATTAATGGACGGTCCAGCGGGGGGCACTGCCCCCGACGACGTGGTGGACCCATTCAAACGAAGCGCCAGAATGTCCAGGTCCCCGTCCAAAGGAGTGGGAATCACGGAGATAACGGAGCGAGCTGTAATGCCAGTTCCAGCGGCTGTGAGCGTAGCGCAAGCCGTCCCCCAGACGCTTACGTCTACACCCAGCATCGGTGGAGCTACTGCATCAGAGGACTTGGCCCCCTCAACATCCCTGATGAATAGGAAGAAGATCTCCGACCTCATCAGTGTGCCGTCCCAATATGCACCAGCAAGAACACCGCCTGTTTCGCCGTCTAGGCCACTAGACCTGTCGGCCTACAAAAACGAGGATTTGAGTAGCATCCTGGGCATGATGAACTCGAAAATAGCGGTACTGCTATCAGCTTTTGAGACGCAGCGCCACGTTACCCGGGAAACCAAGGGTGTGATCTCGGAGCTGGCAGCTCTAAATGCCAGAGCTATACAGCTGCAGGAGGCCAAAGCCAAGGAGGCCCCCGCAAAGAGTACGGCCACCCAGACGGAAGCGCAACCCAAACCTGCGAGCGCCCCGGCAGCCAGCAAAAGGAGCGCCCCGGCGAAGCCTCCCCAGAAGAAGCTTCCGGTTAGCAAGAACGCGATTTTACAGACGCATAAGGTGAACGAGCCTGTTCCGCCCAGCTTTGCGTCCGTTGCCAAAGAGGGTAACCAAAATTCGGAGTGGACCAAGGTGGCATCTAAGCGACTACGGAAAAAACCGGAGGCCATCATTATTAAGAAGACTGGAGAAGCCTCGTATACGGACATGCTCCGTAAACTTAAAGCAGACCCGTGCCTGTCTGAACTGGGCAGCCACGTTAAAAAAATCAGGAGGACCCAACAAGGAGAGCTGTTGCTCGAAGTGGAGGGGAAAGCTGCTGCAAGCATGTCCGAATACAGGGGAGCTATCGAAGAATCCCTTCGGGAAATGGCTGCGGTCCGCACGGGCGCGCGGAGAATGGCGTTAACCTGCAGTGGCATGGATGAGGCGACGACTGCAATGGAGCTTTATAGCTGTATGGCCTCTCAATTCGAAGGGATCCAGCTGAAACCAGAAGATGTGCGTGGGCTGCGCAAAATGAGAGATGGGACCCAAGTGGCGACGGTTACGCTCAGCGTTAACGACGCAATTGGCGTCCTGAATAAGGGGTCAGTAAATGTTGGCTGGTCTCGCTGTCGCATCATCCAGGACACACGCCCCATAAGATGTTATAAGTGCCTGGGCTACGGCCACAGGGCACACAACTGCAAGGAGCCTGATCGCTCGGACTGCTGTCTCCGGTGCGGCGAGCGAGGTCACAAAGCGAAAGGCTGTGTCAACCCGCCGAATTGCCTGATCTGCAACAGCGACACAGACAGGAATCACCCGACAGGTAGCTTTACATGCCCTACCTTTAAAGCGAGCACAACAAAAGGAGCCTTAAGACGCCGCACCCATGATTAACATACTACAGCTTAATGTCAATCACTGCGCAGCTGCACAGAGCCTTCTGTCCCAAACAGCGATAGAGCGCAATGCTGACGTCATGTTATTAAGTGAACCGTACGCCCCTGGTGTGCAAAATGCAGAAGCTCTTTTCGACTCTACTCGAAAGGCGGAAGTCATATGCTGCAGAAACCTCTACATAGAGGACCAGGAAAGTGTGCCAATGCGCGGCATTGCGTACGCTAAAGTGAAGGGTGTCCACTTATATAGCTGCTATGCCCCGCCTAGTGACAGCCAGGACCTTTTCGAGGACTTTCTAGACAACCTGATACACCACGCTAGAGGGCGCAAGCCGGCAGTCATTGCAGGTGACTTCAACGCCTGGGCAATAGAATGGGGAAGCCGGACATCTAACCTCCGAGGTAGGGCCGTTATCGATGCCATGAACCAGCTGGATCTGGTGCTGCTGAACGATGGTGGCAAGCCCACGTTTAACAACGACAGAGGTACATCATTCATCGACGTCACCTTTGTTAACCGAAGTCTAGCCTCCACTGCAAATTGGATGGTTCAGGAGGACGTAACTCTGAGCGATCATGCCCTCATAACATTCAGCGCCCGCTCGTCGTGCATCTCACAACGACAGGCAAGGAGTACCCTTGGGCAAGCATGGGACATCAGAAAGCTGGACAAGGACATGCTGGCCTTTAGCATCGAGCAAATGGAGCAAACAAATGGGCATGCGGAATCCATGGTGGCGTCGCTCATGAAGATGCTGGAAGCTGCTTGCGATGCAGCGATGCCGCGAAAGAAGAAAAATGGCAAACGCAAACCTCCGGTCTACTGGTGGAACGGCTCCCTCAACCAGCTACGCTCGGAATGCTTCAGGGCAAGGAGACAGGCGCAACGAGCCAGAGGACTTCCTCAGCACGCGGAACTTCACGAGGCTTATAGATCAAAACGTGCAGATCTTAGAAACGGCATAGCCGCTGCGAAAGCAAATGCCTTTAAAGAATTGCTGGCAAGTGTCGACGAAGACCCCTGGGGTATCGCCTACAAAATGGTCAGCAACAAACTGAAAGCCGCTAAAGGTACTCCACAGGACCCAGTCCTACTGTCAACCATCGTGCATGAGCTATTTCCAATTCAGGATACCCTATGGCAACCCGCGCAAGAAATCCCCGCCCCGGATTTCCCGTGCGTCACTGCAAGTGAGGTCATCGAAGCGGCAAAAAGGATAAAGCCCAAGAAAGCCCCTGGTCTCGATGGCATCCCAGGTGTCATAGTTATGGCTGCCGCAAACGCTAGGCCAGAAATCTTCAGGAACACCTTCCAACAGTGCCTGATTGATGGTGTCTTCCCATCCCGCTGGAAGAACATGAAGCTGGTACTGCTGCCGAAAGGAAAGGGTCCAACCAACGCTGCAGGCAGTTACCGCCCACTTTGCCTGCTGGACATCGTGGGAAAGCTTTTCGAACGCATCATATACGCACGTATTGAGGTGATCACTGAGAGACCCGATGGCCTACAAAGGCACCAGTATGGTTTCCGGAAAGGTAAAAGCACCCTCGACGCTCTCACTGCCTTAAGAGATCTGGCCAAGACCGCCCTTGATGGAGACCGATGGCTAGGTGGCACCAAGGAGTATTGCGCCATCATCACGCTTGATGTTAAAAATGCGTTTAACACGGCTGGATGGCCAAAAATCCTCGGGGCCATGCGCAACATGGGTATACCTCGATATCTCAGGATCATCATTGGCAGCTACTTCAGGGACCGTATACTTTGGTACGATACTGACGCCGGGCCAAGAAAACACCACGTCTCCGCAGGTGTCCCACAAGGGTCGGTTCTTGGACCAATCCTGTGGAACATAATGTACGACGGGTTATTGTCCATTAGCAAGCCCACAGGAGTGGAGCTACTCTGCTTTGCAGACGACGTGGCAGTAGCAGCGGTTGCCAAAACAATACCGGAGTTACAGGACAGGAGCAATGCAGCGATTAACACAACTATTAGCTGGCTGGAAAACGCCGGTCTAAGTATCGCTGCGCACAAGTCCGAAGTGGTGTTGTTGAGCAGCAGAAAAGCCGTCGAGTGTATACGGGTCTCGGTCAAAGACGCCCAAATAGAGTCAGCTGGATTCCTTAAGTACCTGGGAGTTATTATAGACCACAGACTGACATTCAAGGAGCATGCGAGATACGCAAGCAGGAAGGCAGCGATGACAGCAGCAGCACTGGCAAGACTCATGCCAAATATAGGCGGACCCAGGATGCCGGCCAGAAGGCTGCTCGTGGCGGTCGCGAAATCTTCGCTCCTATACGCAGCCCCCATCTGGAGGAGTGTCACGAATAAAGTGTCGTACTTGGACAACGCGCGTGCAGTATCACGGACTCTGGCCCTTAGACTGATCAGAGGATTCAGAACAATCTCGGAAGATGCGGCCCATGTTCTTGCGGGCATCCCCCCGATCGATCTAGAGATAGAGGCCCAATATCTTAAGCGAGAAGGTATTTCCGGAGAAGAGATCGCAGACTGGCTTCATGGAGTGTGGCAGACTAGGTGGCATGACTCGCAACAAGGGAGATGGACCTATCAACTGATCCCAGATCTAGTTGAGTGGGCAGGATGCGAACACAAGGAGGTGGACTATCACTTGACGCAATTTCTCACCGATCACGGCTGCTTCCGGGGATATCTCTTCAGGTTTCGCCATGTGGACTCAGCCCTGTGCCTGTTCTGCAGCGACTCAGCAGAAACAGCGGAACATATCCTGCTGCACTGTGTAAGGTTCCGTACAGAGAGAGAGTTACTGGAGACTCTTGCAGGATCTCCGCTCAGCCCGAGGAACTTAATGCGCACAATGCTGGCGGACAAAACCGTGTGGGTAAGGGCCCATGGCATCATCATCGGAATGATGAAACGAGTTCGCATTGATGAGACGGCCAGCAGACCCGCTGGATAAAGAGCACCCCCGTGTGGTGGCGGGGCAAGAATACCACCTCAGCGGGCTCGGCTTGTCGTAAAAGGCGACTAAAGAGTTAGCGAAGGAGCGTTTCGCAGCAACGCAACAAGAGAGGGGTTGCGATCTGGCACCACATCCTGCTCACCGAAGTAATACCTTGACTGGAAGTCCCGGTGAGCGTAGCAAGGACTGGAGAGCGTTCGGAGGTTTTTGTTTAGTACGTAGGCGTAACTCTACTTGGAGAGTTATGAATCGTGCATGCCATTCACGGACGGTGGATGGTATCTTTTGAAGATTTTATTTTCCTGCCGTATTTGTAATAAAAAAAAAAAAAAAAAACGCTCTTGCAAAAATAGAAGCGTGCCTTAACTCCAGGCCGCTCTCTCCTATGTCTGAGGATCCTACAGATTTGCTGGCTCTGACGCCAGGTGATTTCCTTGTCGGGGGACCCTTTATGTCCACGGTGGAACCCGAAGTAAAGGGAGAAACGAATTCTATTCTTAATCGGTGGCCGCATTTGAAGGCTCTCCATCAGCAGTTCCGTGTGCGGTGGAAAGAAGAGTATCCATCTTCTACGGAAGTGCGCGAGGTTCCTAAAGCTCAGCGCAGAAAAGCGTCTGCGAGCAGTCCTAATTAACAAATACTGCGCCAATTGCCTCGCTCACGAGCATTCCACGGGAGACTGCCGAAGCGGTGATCGTTGCAAGAAGTGCGACCGATCCCACTACACGCTGCTCCACATGCACGAGCAGGTTAGCTCGTCGTCACGGTCGCGAGCACGCTCGCGTCTCCAACCGGTGCCAACCCGGCAAGCAGCTTCGGCCTCGTCCCAGCGTTCCCGCCGGCAAAATCCGCCAACTCAGCGTAGGAGTTCACCGCCACGACGCCCGGAATCGACCACGCCAAGCCCATCGCTCGCGTCGCTACTGCAACGCCACAGCGTGAACATCCTTCCGACAGCGCTGGTCAAGTTGGAGACCGGTACGCAGACCACTCATCGATCCGTGCACCCCCCATGAGCTGCATCGACGCTTCGTTGGCGTCAGCCGTTAAGCTGCCGATGACCAGTGTTGGCGACGAGAAGGTCTGCACGACGACGATTCGCTCCAGGGTCGACGCGGGAACGAAGCTGGAGGTCGTGCTCAAGATCGAGCCCAGTGTGCGGATCCGCACACCTGTCCGGGCATTAAGCGACACAGTGGTGTCCAAGTTCCGGGACATCATGCTGGCTGATGACCAGTTCCATCGGCCTGCTACCGTCTCCATGGTCTTGGGAGCAGATGTTTATCCAAAGGTCATCGAATCCGGATTCCTGACCTTCGACGAGGGAATGCCGGTCGCCCAGAAAACTGTTTTTGGGTGGATCGTGTCCGGTGCCTGCAGCCTGCCGTAGGATGGCTATGTTGCAACCCCAGTGATTGCAAGGGGGGCGGAATGTCCAAGTTACGGGGTTTGGACTGTCACCCGCTCTCCGCTCCCTCTCAGGCTCTCTCGCTCTTCACCACAGAGTCTCCAAGGAGTCTCCGCTGCGCTTGGGAGAGCCTAGCTAATTAGAATAAGCATCAGTGTAAAAACTATTACTAACGAATAAACATACGCCCCGTCGCGCCCGCGAAATTAAGAAAAGTCAAGTGTTTGCCATTTCGAGTGTTTTCTATTTGGAAAATTCCAGGACAGGAACCCCCATCACATCCAACAGACACAATCATGTGTCTTGTCGTCTTGGCAAGCAGGTTAAACAACCTTTCCACCGGTGTGAGACGAGGATTTTGGATATATATCGCGGTGAAAAGGTTTCGGAATGTGGGCCACCGAAGATAATCACCAGCGAAAACTTGGGTGTCCACTGGCGGTAGACGACACCCTGTCGTCGAAGGTGTGTGAACACTGACGGAAGCCTTAGTGGATTGGACGGCCGCCTTTTCTATTATCTCCTGAAGATTGGCCACACACCTCGAATAGACAGAATAACAGTAGCTGTATTTGGATTCCAGCACTGTGAAGGTGGCGTGATCCTGGGCGGACACGGAAAGGAGATTGGAGCAGCTATCATAGAACTTCTTCACATTTTCCCATAAGGCCTGGATTTCGTCCAGATGGACTCGGCACATCTGCGGGGAAAATCTCGCAGGTTCCGAGGCGCCCGGAGTGTGGAGGTTAGCTTCGAATAAAGGGCGACATCTACCGCACTTTGCGTCATTTTTGCGACCGATCGAGTAAACCTTGATGCGGCAACGTGTGTGGTTTTGCCGGATTCGTCGCTTTTTGCCCTTTGAATAGTGGTGACAGCCTTTGGCTTTAACTGAGACGGTCGCGGAGTTTCGGATTGGGGCCTGTCCAAGCGGATCGAAGGGATCGTACGCGGCTTCTTGTCGCCTCCCGTGAGCATACTCAGAATCAATTTCTGCTGATCAGGGCTTGTCACCTGACTTGAGCAACGGGTGCCTCGGAAGAAACGGCCAGGCGGTCACATTAATGCTCTTGGCGCGACAAGTTCGTCGTCGCCGAAAGAAGAGACGAATTACTTGAACAGCCAAATGGCATGCGCCCGCTGAAGCCGGTTGAAACAACTGGGTTATTTTAGAAAGGCGGAAAAAGCCAAAAAAAGGGGTCCAGAAAACGCTTGCCCGCAAATAACATGACTCCAACAAACCAACGGGAAAAAAATACTCGCCGGCTAATGGTCACACTACCATTTTGTTTCCCGTCCGGCGGCGAACGTCGATGACACCACCTGTGTGGCACACGAATAAATCTGCGCCGCGACTCCGGAGCGGATCCGAAACTGGCGAAAGTTGCGCGGGCTCGGGACGCCACCGAAGAAAATTCGGCCAGAAAACTTCATCGGCCGACCGCTGCTGCCGGCGGATGGTGCCCTATGCGGAATGGACAACAAAATTGGGAACGGGAGTGTAGGCAAGACGATCCGAGATCTCTATGTCGTCGGACATAAATATGTGAATACGAATATTAATATTTCGTTTCTCGGACGTTGTCCCGCCCTTATGGATTTGTAATAAAATTTGTTGTTGTTTTTGTCTCGCTTTTAGTTTGTTTTTATATTAATTCGTAATTTAATAATTTATTATATATTTTTTTTTCATTTATTAAATATAATATATTAATTCGTAATTTAATAATTTATTAGCGGAGGTTAGTTCCTGGAAAAATGGCAGATAATATAAGTATATGGAATATATGGGCATGCATGCATGTGTAAGGGCACAGTAAAGCGTCGAGAGTATTTGAATGTATTGAATGTCTGTAAAAGGAAATGAATGTGAAAATGGCACACACCAAGATGAAAGAGAACGCTATCGAGTTCCCCGACTATCTGATACCCGTTACTCAGCTAGTGAAAGTGCGAAGGAGAAATTTCAACACTGAAATTTTTTGGTGGTTTGTGGGCGTTAGAGTGGGCGCGGCAAGAAGATTTTTGTCAAATCGAGAGATATTTACAAGGCTTAAAAAATGTGGAAACATATCAAAACGTTTTTCAAAAGTGTGGCCGTGGGAGTTTTGTGCGGTTTGTGGGCGTTAGAGTGGGCGTGGCAAAAAGATTTTTGGCAAATCGAGAAATATTTACAAGACTTACAAAAAAATGAAAAAATATCAATAAAAATAAAATATAATATAAAAATAACATTTTTCAAAAGTGTGGGCGTGACAGTTTTGGGCGGTTTGTGTGCGTTAGAGTGGGCGTGGCAACATGGGTCAACGCTACGTCTATGTCTCCGGAGTCTGCATGATTAATCTCAACTTTCTAGCTTTTATAGTTCCTGAGATCTCGACGTTCATACGGACAGACGGACTGACAAACGGACAGACGGTATAAGAATACGGGTATAAGAATACAGTTTTTGCAAGTGTCTTTACTTAAATGGAATTAAACAGTAAAAAGTTTTAACACGCACAACGACTCGTCAAAGGTTGACAAAAAATAATAAACTATTGGCTGCAAAAAAAAAACATTTGTCGAATAATTATTTAAAGCAGCGTATCAAATGCACGCGCGAGTTACACAAATAGAAGACATCGAACCGGGAAGCTTTGCGATGCAAAGTTGCAACACAAACATCAACGGCGAGTCAGCCGCCGACATCCGCCCAAAAAGCTGACACCACATTCTTTTCCCTCGGACATTGCAACGCATATACATACGTATAAACATACTTATACTTTCTGCTTTTACATTACAGCTTATATTAAAGACCAAGAATAAAGACGACAGGCAGTCGATTTGGAACAGCAAACACTGGTGGACACTTTTACTAAATCTCGCAACAAATAGCCGACCGAATTCTCTGGAGACAGCATGCAAAACAATTAAAACAATATACACACATACAAATACTTCAAATGCAATATAAAAAAAAAAAAAAAATGTAGTTTACCTGTGTGGCATCAATCGCTGATACACCACTGCCGAAATTATAAAGGCCTGGTACTACATCACAAAAACACATATATATACAACAAAAATATACACAACAAACTCAAATATACAAACCTGTAAGAGTGACGTGTAATGTACTTGTGTGAAATCAATCGCTGATAATCACTGCCGAAGCTTACCGGGCCTTACGGTACCACATCATTACATTCATGTATACATTTACATACATATACATATACATACACATACAAGCATTCCAAGTACGAGTAATATTATATGAAGTGAAGTGTTTGATTTCTATGGCTGGACACAAAACCCCAAAATCACATATAAACTGCACACCTTAATAAAAAAAAAAAACAACAACAAAATAATAATAAAAAAAAGTAAATTTTTTGAAACATGCACCCATATTCTCACTTTTTCAACACAATTAAAGTATTTATATTATACACAGATACACTAATATCTCTATATAGCAGAAATTAACGCACAAGAAAACACACGCTATCCAACAACAAACAAGTAATTAAGAGTCACTAAGTACATTGTAAATTGTATATTTTTTCTTAAATGTTAAAGAAATTAACAGAAAACTATAAAACGAACAACTCGTTCCGTATTAGGATCACACACACTTCCAAAAAGAGTCACACGGTCAGTTACTAAAACAAACACCCTCCCCGTAATTAGAGAAAGTACTCCCTTACCACCCCTTGAACCCATAAATATGGATTCGGGCAACGCCTCCGGAAGTAATTCCACCTACTGTCAGTGGCTTGAGCAGCATTGCTACGACACTTAGTGCCACCGATATTTTAGCCTTCGTTAAAGAACTTCCGACTTTCGATGGTACTCCAGGCCAACTCGACAAGTATATAACTAGCGTTGAAGAAATAATCATGCTCATTAGGGGTACCGACCAAACACCGCACACTCAGGTCAATTAGGAATAAAATAGTTGAAAGAGCAGACGAATCTCTTTATCTAGCCAACACCAAACTTATATGGGACGATATCAAAAGAAACCTACTACGCTTATATTCTAGCAAGAAAAGCGAAGCTACCCTCCTGGGCGAGCTCCAATCTCGCCCGGATAACCTAACCCAAGGGCAATTGTTCTTCGGCTTATCAAGGATTAGGAGCCAACTACTTCCAATAGTCGGCCACAATCATCGAAGCCAAGAAAACACTATATGACGAAGTCTGTCTAAATGCCTTCATTTCAAGAATTAGAGAACCACTTAAAACAGTCATCAGATTGAAAGCTATGTCAAAGAGAAAGGGCTTGTTACCAGAGCAAAAAACCATACCCCCCAACACAAAACAACACCGAACGACGAAATGACAACTACAATAACTATAACAACAACAATCACAGAGACAATAACGACCGGAACAACCGGAACCCATATTACACCCAAAACCACTTAAACCATTATCCAAAACCCAATTCCCAATATCGTCAATCAAACAATGGAAACAGAACTAGTAACCCATTTAGAAACAATAAAACTCCAAATTATGGGCTACACAACATAGAAGAAGGAAAACTCACCCAACACTGCCCTACCAACATAAATTTTCAGGCACCAGCCTCTGGAACCCAACAGGATACATACATCCTACCACGCATGCAACATCCCTCCCATACATAACTGTAAACATCCAACAAAAACTCCCTTTGTCATTTTTCATCGATACAGGATCCAATAACTCCTTCATTGACCCATAATCTGCAAACCAAATAGAGTGCACAATTCTACCAATATCCACTTCAATTAAAACAGCATTAAATAGTTTTAAAATTGAGGAAAAGGCAATATTTCCAACCCGAGTTCAAAATCGAAGGTCAAATTACCCTACTTAAATTAAAATTCCACTCTTATTTCAATGGCCTCGAAATGGCAAGATTAATTCCACTTCCAATAAACTCCACACAAATTGTAATACCACCTAAGTACTTATTATATAATAACAAAAGTAATAGTATGTTTTAAACTATGTATAAATGCCCTGTAATAGAAGAACAATTCGTCTGCGAAATCGATTCCATCAACAATCTTAAAAATAATACTTGCCTGGGACACCTTATCCAAAATAAGACCAGCTACTGCGACGTAGAGGAAACGGGACTCACGACTGATGTGTTCGAACCGGAACAAGGCTTCATATTTGTATTTAACGGGAAAAACCTCCCAATCATCTCCTCCAACCAGACCATTACTAATATCGATGGATCAGCCGTAATAAAGTATAACAATTGCACATTACAAATCAATGAAATAAACTACGACAACAACCGGTATCAACAGAAGAGCACCCCGACTTCTTCCTACCACCAATACTAAAAAACTAATAAAAAACGCCACTATCAACATACTCACCTTGGAAAGGTTTCACCTGAATACACTCACAACATCCAATAAGCTACTGGTCGTCACCGCAGGAAACTCTCGACACTCGACTACCTTATACATTCTCTTCACCGTATCCCTAGTCGCCGTAATACTCACCTGGACACTTCGTAGGGACACCCATATCTTCCACACCGGGCCCGACCACATACTTTTTGCGATCGTCGCTCCACCAAATCCTCCGTTATGGCCGTAGCTCCAAACTGGCGGGGGAGCGACCACCACCACGCCTACACAAATAGAACACATCGAACCGGGAAGCTTTGCGATGCAAAGTTGCAACACAAACATCAACGGCGAGTCAGCCGCCGACATCCGCCCAAAAAGCTGACACCACATTCTTTTCCCTCGGACAGGGCAACGCATATACATACGTATAAACATACTTATACTTTCTGCTGCGTCAGATACTTCATTTCTAAGAACTTTAACATTACTGTTAGCTTATATTAAAGACCAAGAATAAAGACGACAGGCAGTCGATTTCGAACAGCAAACACTGGTGGACACTTTTACTGAATCTCGCAACAAATAGCCGACCGAATTCTCTGGAGACAGCCGCGGCTACCCCGATGCTTGCCCGATTTTGGCGCACATTAATAAATTATAATTATATGAAACAAAATCAGGGGGGCCCCGGATATTGTTCTAGCCTCTTTCGGCACAGTACTTAACTTTGACGCGATTATAAGTCGCCTCGGCTTCACATACAGCGACAAGCGTCCAGTTCACGTAATCGAGCAAGAGTTGGGCACGCTGAGACAAGGCAGCATGTCTCTACTGCAATATTACGATGAAGTCGGCAAAAATCTTACATTGTTGACTAATAAAGTCAACATGTCATACGAGCCGGTCGTACCAAAGGACCTCTGTGAAAAGTTCCAAGCGGATGTTTGTTTCGGGAATCAAGCGAAGTCTCACAGATGTGCTATTCTCAGCAAAGCCAAGGGACTTGCCATCAGCTCTGGCGCTCGCGCAGGAGGTAGAATCGAACCATGAAAGATATGGGATCGCTGCCAGCTTCGCGAGGAGCGTGGAGGCTAAAAAAACACAAGGCAAATGCCCAGCAGTGGGTCAAGCCACCCCGACAAGCAGAAGAGTAGGCAAGCGGTTCAAAGAACCCACATTTTAGTAGGCAGCACAAGCAGCAAGGCCAATACGGCCAGCGAAATGCCGAGAAGGAAACTCGCGCCAGTGCTTCAGAACCAATGGAGGTGGACCCTTCGCTGTCAAAGTTTAAACAGTCCACCCAGGCCTCCGTTGGCGTCAGCAGGCGGTTGGTCATGTCCGATCGCTCTAGCGGTAAGAGCAAGCAACAAAGGGTCAATCATGTAACCCAAGATGCTAGACAGAGGCTGAACTTGTACGCCGAAGCCGCCAACGGCTCTGCGGCACAGATCGAAGACAATGCTGAAAGCGATTCTGACGCTCTAGGGGAAAATCCCTGCTACCCGTCATCAGACGAAGAGTAGCAGGGCTGGATATGAGCTTCCTTATCAATACCGGTACTCCCAAAAATTACATCAGACCACACAAGGGGTTGCGTGGCGTCCGTCCGGTTAACTCGCAATTCAGCTTGCGATCGATCCTTGGCTCAATTATCGTCACACAAAAATGCTTTGTTGTGTTGTTCAACATAAAAGCAACATTCTTCATTCTACAAGACTTGTCAACCTTTGATGGGATAACCACTCAGCCAATAACGACAACAAGATCAGCTGGTACCCCGTGTTGGTAAACACCCACGTATCCGTAAGGTCTGGCAGCCCCCGCTGCCCCGCCACCCGGACCTATTAGCTGAAGCTGGGCCTCCTCAACACACAGGTGGCCGTTTTGTCGCTGCGCACACGCGCACGGCTGACGGGTATGAGCTTTATATGCGATCGCCGTGAGCAGGACGTAGCATATATTCCTAGATCCTTGGCAGGAGGTAACAGAATCTGGGTGAATGTCACATTCACGGGGTAGAAATAGCTGTCCTGGGTCAAGAGGTGGACTATCAGCGAGCCCCTCCGCTCACGCGGTACACCGATAATCGGGGCTCTGGCGACGCGATGAAGAATTCCCTATTTAACAACCATCCGACGAAACCTACGGAACGCCCATGAGGGGAACCGCAAGCGGATGGATCCATCAATATTTATGCTTTGTCAACGCTAACATTCGGTACGGCTTCTGCATCCTTCACGGCCATCACGTCATTCAACAGTTAGCGAAGGATGAGCGGCGTTCATTTCTTAAGGCGGAAGAAGTTTTGATCAGCGAGATATATGTGGACGACATTCTGTCCGGAGGACAGACGATAGAAGAGACGCAGGATAAACGAACACAGGTAGAGGGTGCGAAAAAATCCGCTCGTATGGAGTTGCGTAAACAGCCGTAGTTCACGATTGGCACCATGCTCCCGTTTCGGGAACACCTAGCCTACGCTAGCGCGAAAGCAGCGGAAGTCAACCGGTCGCTATCCGCCATTATGCTGATCACTAGGGGCTCACAACAGGTAAGCAGACGTCTGCTAACGAGGGTCTCCCGAGCGACTATGCTGTACCCCGCCCCGGTGTGGGCAAAAGCGCTCGAAACAGAGAGCTACGCTCAGGGTCAGGAAACTCTCGACACTCGACTACCTTGTACATTCTCTTCACCGTATCCCTAGTCGCCGTAATACTCACCTGGACACTTCGTAGGGACACCCATATCTTCCACACCGGGCCCGACCACATTCTTTCGATCGTCATTTGAGCGGCGTTCATTTCTTAAGGCGGAAGAAGTTTTGATCAGCGAGATATATGTGGACGACATTCTGTCCGGAGGACAGAAGATAGAAGAGACGCACGATAAACGAACATAGGTAGAGGGTGCGATAAAATCCGCTCGTATGGAGTTGCGTAAATGGTTCAGCAACGAAGCGAACCATGGGGCTGGAGCCTCGCCAAAGGTACTTTAAATGCCTGGAGGAAGGTTACATAGCGGCCCATCGTAGAAGCGCCGTTGACAGAAGCCAGTGTTGTTTCAGATGCGGGGCCACTGGACACAAGGCCGCAGAGTGCCCCAACGAGGCTATTATTTGTGATTTGGTAGGCAAACAACTCGGCCAGGCTGAGGAAACGTGCAACAGCAACATTAGGGCTATCGAACAGTGGCTCAGCACAATGGAACTTAAACTGGCTCCGGAAAAGGCGGAGGCTGTCCTGATAAGCTCCAGGAAGGTAGTGGAGACAGCAATAGTCGAAATCGGAAGTACCTCGGTGGCCTCATTTCTGGTAATTAAGTACTTGTGAGTCACGATTGGCACCATGCTCCCGTTTCGGGAACACCTAGCCTACGCTAGCGCGAAAGCAGCGGAAGTCAACCGGTCGCTATCCGCCATTATGCTGATCACTAGGGGCTCACAACAGGTAAGCAGACGTCTGCTAACGAGCGTTTCCCGAGCGACTATGCTGTACCCCGCCCCGGTGTGGGCAAAAGCGCTCGAAACAGAGTGCTACGCTCAGGGTCTTATAGCTACTCACAGACTGTCGGCACTACGTATCTGTCGCAGCTGATCAGCGGGCACGGATGCTTACGCAGCTATCTAAAGCAAAAGCGGATGGTGCGAAACCTCTGAGCACGTTCTGCGAAAATTTGTTAGCTCAGGCTGGGGCATCACTCTGTTTGGCCTCCAGTCAATGGGGTACGGAAATCGAGAAAATCTCCTTCCACAAATGCGCTGATGTCAACTTCAGCGATGTGGATTGCTCAGACTCGCCCGCTTCGGTGCGGGAGGCTTTTCAAAAATTACTAAAGACCAAAATAAAGGCCTTGCAGACCCAAACGGGGCCCTGCCATACAATATTTCGGTGGTTGCCACCATCAGAACAGTGAGCTAAGAGCCCATCTATGCCAAGCTCTACCCGACTTCGTCAATATGGAGATCCAGGATCTTCTAAAAAACGATATAACTCAAAAATCGGCATCCCCCTACAAAAACCCCATAGTAGATAAAAAGGGCACCGATAATGAGGGCAACTGCAACAAGCGCTTGGTGGTAGACTTTCGCAAACACAACGAGCAAACCATTCCCGACAAATACCCTATGCCAAATACATCAATGATACTAAGCAATTTGGACAAAGCCCACTATTTTTCGACCCTGAATCTCAAATCCAGATATCATCAGATCGTGCTAGCGGAACGTGATCGCGAAAAAACTTCTTTCTCGGTAAACGGGGGAAAATACGAGTTCAAGAGACTGCCGTTCGGCCTCAGGAACGCCGGCAGCATCTTCCAGCGAACGATCGATGATAACTTACGGAAACAAATAAGCAAATTTCGCTATGTTTATGCTGATGACGTGATCATCTTCTCGCAAGATGAGGAGGCTCACATCAAACATGTAGAGTGGGTGCTAAAGAGCCTACAATAAGCGGACATTAGAGTATCGGCCGAGAAATTGCGTTTTTTTCAGAAAAGCGTGAGCTTTCTTGGGTTCATAGTTTCCAGAGCCCAAAACGGTATTCGAGATCATTTAAGGGCCTCGCGAGCTACAATAGATGTTTTATCAAAGACTTCGCTGCTAAAGCAAGGCCCATTTCGAACATATTAAAGGTCGAAAATGGAACAGTTAGTAGGCATAGATCGAGGAACATTCAGGTGCTTTCAGGTGCTCTGAGTCCCAGCGAGAGGCGTTCCAAAAGCTGCGCAATATATTGGCATCAGAAGACGTCATGCTCAGCTACCCTGAAGCAATTTGATCTACGGTATAGGTGCAGTGTTGTCCTAAGAGGGCCGCCCTATAACAATGATTTCAAGGACACTGAAAGACAGTGAAGCCAACTACGCGACTAACGAGAGGGAGTTATTGGCCATCATTTGGGCTAAGCTGCGGCATTAATTGTATGGAGTGAAAGATATAAATATCTTCACTGACCATCAGCCTTTAACATTTTCTGTGTCGGAATCAAACCCGAACGCCAAAATTAAGAGGTGGAAGGCCCGCATAGACGAGTTAACTGCTCGACTATTTTACAAGCCCGGCAAAGAGAACCTGGTAGCGGACGCCTTGTCCAGACAGAAGCTTAATGAGCTGGAACAAGAAGAGCCCGAATCTTGCGCAGCAACGATTCACAGTGATATGTCTCTCACCCACTCAATTGAGTCGACAGACAAGCCGTTGAACTGCTTCCAGAACCAGATAATACTGGAGGAAGCACGTTTCTCGTCTAATAATACCTTTATTCTATTCGGGAATAAAAGGCGCCACACGGTTAACTTCGTCTGCAGGGAGTCTTTGTTAGACGAACTGGTAGAAATAATCGTCCCAAAGGGCGTCAACGCTTTCCATTTCGATTTGCACACGCACGCAATGATACAGGATGAGATAGTCCGGAGGTTCCCAGCCACAAAGTTCTGGCACTGCAGGGACCGCGTGGTGGACGTACTCAGATTTGAAGAAAGAAGGGAAATCTTAACTGCTGAACACAATAGGGCACATAGAGCAGCGCAAGAAAAGCAGGTATTGTCGGAATACTATTTCCCCAAAATGGCCAAGCTGATCGTGCAGAATGGCAGAACTTGTGCAAGGGCCAACAAGACAACAAATTTTTCCTCCCTTGCGTCGACAAGTTTTCTAAATTCGCCATCGTACAACCTATCGCCTCGAGAAATATTGAAGACTTGAAGTCAGCGGTGCTTCATCTCATGAACTTTTTCCCAAGGGCAAAGTCCATTTATTGCGACAACGAACCGTCGTTGAAGTCGCACACGATCGTGTCCATGCTTTGTAACAACATTGATGTAAGCATTACAAACGCACTTCCAACGGGCAGGGGGAGATTTTCCACAGCACGTTACTGGAGCTAGCCAGGTGCATAAAGATAGACAAGGGCTTAAGTGATACGGTCGAAATAGTATTGTTAGCCACTATCCAATATAATAAGTCGATTCACTCGGTCATCAACAGGAGACCGGCTGACATCGCCCTAACGCACCCTGATGAGCCACAGGTAGATTTCCACAATAGGATCCAGAAAGCTCAGACCGCGCTAAGGGCCAGAGAAAACGCCTGGCGGCAGAATAGGGTATTCGATGTTGGCGAAAAGGTGTTGGTAAAATCCAACCGAAGACTCGGCAACAAGCTCACGGCGTTGTGCGAGGAAAGAGCTGTAGAAGCGGACATAGGGGCCACGGTCCTTATTGAGGGAAGGGTGGTCCACAAGGACAATTTAAAATGACGCGCTCAGTAGCGAGGTTCCGTGTACCGCTTAATTTTAAATTTTTTAGCCACTTGGCGCAATTTGTAGTCGATCTAAGCTTAGTGCCATACGCGCATATTATATTCTTTAGCATTTTTCCTATTATTGGTGTTGGGTTCCCTCTTGTCTACAGAACAAAAAATTCAACCATTTAAACTTTCACCCACAGGACCAATCTTATCCTTCTCGTGCCAAATACATTACCATAGTCGACGGCCAGATCTTGGTCTGGGAAAACTTTGCCTATGTGAGGCACCCCGCGAATCTTTCGGAGTACTAAAGGTTGTAGCCGGCACACCTGATGCCAGTGATTTGGAGAAGAGTAGGGTCTCAGAGGCGCGGATGATCGACGCGAACAATAGGCAAATAAAAATCAACACCAAGATCCAGAGTCAAATCAATAAACTAATTGCAACCGTCAACTTAATCCTCAAGACAGCAAAAGAGTCGCAAATTGACACCGGTCATTTGTATGAAACGTTGCTCGCGAGAAATAGAATGCTCATGATGAAGCTTCAAAATTTAATGTTGGCCGTGACACTTGCAAAAATAAACATTGTTAGCCCGAATATTCTTGATCACGCAGATTTAAGATCAGTTTGCCTGGAAGAGCCCACCAACACCCCCATAGGGGACCTCATGTCCGTATCGTCCGTAAAGGTTCTACAATCCAATAACGCATTACACTTTATCATTAAGTTTCCGGTAATTAAGTTCGCCTGTACCAAAATTACTATTTTCCCCGTCAATCACGAAGGAGCTAAGTGGTCCGCCAGGCGATTGGACGTGGCGATCGCTGAGTTAAGGTCAGCCGAGGGCGGGGGTAGTTATCTTAAGATAACGCCACTACGGCGAGCATGGGAAATACGACAACAACGGCATTCTGCAATGTAAGCATTACGTAGCCGGCAGACATAGCTTATTTGCGTGGCCGCTAAAAATATGAATCCGCAACAATGTGTTTCGTTTTCTTTTTAGCTCTTAATTTGAATTCTTGTATTCGTGTATTCAGTTCTTTTCTACCCTCGTAAGCAGCAGCACCTACTCTGTTCAATAAAGAGACATTTAAAAGTTACTCCGTCGAATGTTTATTGTGAAGCCACTGGTTTACAGAAATTGACGTAAAATACTACAGATATAAATGTTAAACATAACATACCAGGAAACTGGTTAATTTATATATATATACATCTTCGGATGGAAGAAGAGAATAAACGCCGTCGGAAAAAGGAGTATGGCGACCACGGACGGAATGGAAAATTAAATCGTACTTAAATTGATTTTATCCGCAAGGGGCGCCGGTGGATCAGATAGATAGATAGACTAGGCAGGGTCCCCTGGTCGCTGTTGGCGGAGTTGTTCCAATTCCAAAAAAAAGAAGATGATGTCGGGTTTCTTACACACTTCACTTTATTTCACTTCGGTGGTCGATTAATACTAATCTTAAATCTATCAAAAGAGTGCAGCGGGCCCGCGGAGTTTCTTGCCGGCTGGAAGAAGAGAGAGCGAGAAAAGAGCGGAACGAAAGCTCGCGCGCAAGCCGCTCACACTGCCGGTCAGAAGTTCGCGTCCTTCTGCGGTTAACAACGAGTATAAAAGGCATAGATTAATGTAAAGTTAAATTTACAAATTCCAACGCTGTTTTTGCCTTGGTTGACGTCGCTGCCGCTTGGCCTGCTTCTGTCTCGTCGCTGTGCTCATTGCTAAGTATTCAATTTGTAGTTGATTTTTCTTAAACTTAATTTCGCCTTCACTTTTCCATACTTATATAAATATAAGAACTGAGCACTCACATCGATCTACTCTCAACGGGAGCCCACGTCTTTTCGGCCAGCCTTCGTTAGTGATTAATCAGTGTCTACCGATCTTATCTTCGTCCTACCGTTATCCGACAATTCGTCCACCTGTCGGTGTGAAAAAAAAATTATTAAAAACAAAAATTAAAAAAAAAAAAAGTTTTGCATGGCCCCTGGGCCTTACAACCTGGGGAAAAATCGCTTCGCCTTGCTTAGCGACAGCCCCAAAAGTAAAAAAAAGACCTTTCCAACCAATAAACGATTTTCCCGAAATATGTAGTCATATCATCTAAAGATCCGAAAAAAACGAAAATATTGCTAAAACGTTGAAACCTGCTGCACATGTGCTCTACCGCAACACAGCCCTGTAGCTTGTACCCAGACCAAATGCGCTAATTGTGGCGAAGAACACCCGGCCTCCTTCCCGAACTGCAAGAGATATCAACAACAAAAAGAAGTAATGCCTATAAAAACAAAAAACAAATGCAGCGGGAGGGAAGCAAAGGCCCTCTATCGACAAACCCATTCTCAACATTCAAACTCGCCCAGCTATGCCTCCGCCTTCACAACTTTCGGAAAATACGACAACCACAACAACGGCATTATCGGCAACATTATCAGCAAAACCAACGACTTCTTCGGCATCACATTGGAGATCCGAATCGGATCAATCTCTTACAAACCAAATCGTCAAGCATCAAAACAACACTCCGACCACCTTATCACAAACCACATCATACTCTAAACCTAAAACTAAAACACAACTTCTCACATCAACTCTCTAGTCTCCGCTGGAAGACATAACATTACCGAAGTACCCGATCAAATCAAATAGCAGCTCACGCAGCTGCTCCACAGCAGACGACGAAGTGGGCGACCAAGAGTTATAGTCTCAGCTGATTATCTTATTAACTTGCATCAATTTAATATTATTTTAATGTCTATATCAATTTTCCTGTGGAACCTTAACGGTTACCTCAATAATTATCATGAACTCTTACTATTAATAAACTTAACATAGTAATTCAAATAACGCAAACAACATTCGCACAGGAAAGCAAGGAATTGGTTTTCTTGTTAAACATGACCTACCACAAAGGTACTTGCAGACAAACTGCAATATACTAGCTGACTTACTTTTAATTGAAGTCAAAGTTTACAATTATTAATATGTACATCTCCTCAACTCAAAATTTCTGCTCCACAGATACCATAAGAATTATTAAGACTCCAAATACCCCAGTAATGCTGGTTGGGGACTGATATCCGCATGGCACCCAAATTGTAGGTCACCAGCCCCCAACGCTCGGGGAAAAATATGAGATAACGCCCTAAAGCAAACTAAAATTGTTCTAAATAAAAATTCACCAATTCAAGTCGACATCACTGCAACCTCCCCACAACTTTGCCACAGATGCAACTGGTCAATATCACCGGATCTGCATGGCAGCGATCACTTCCCAATATTCACACAAATTGTAATCGAACAGAATACTGTAAAAAGCACCCCCTCCTAAATATAAAACTGACTACGCTTATTGGAAAAAATTGCATCTAACATCTAACCAGCAACGTCCAATAACATTAACCTTCAAGTTGCCCTGCTGTCCGGTGCAATACGTAAAGCAGCCAACTGTTTCATCCCCCAAACTAAACGTTACCGCACAAAAGAAAGGTTTTCGGGTGGAACTCAGATCTTAGCCAACTACGCCAACAAAAGAAAACACTGGCATAACTGCAATCGGAACATGTCCACCGAAAACCTACTAGCATATAAAAAATGCAATGCAGAATTTAAAAGACTAGCAAAGCAATGTAAAAAAAAGTTCAATTATCAATTTGACTTCCGAAATAAATCCTCTCCCTTCAAGTAAGAAAATCTAGTCCGATTTAAATAATCCCACACTGGAAGCCCAAGTCCTAAAATAAAATACATCACAAAAATTAACTCGTTCCTGTCCGACCAATACCAAATTTGTCAAGCTTTTGGTGACCAGTGGTCGCAGTATTCTGAAGATCACCATTTCTCAAACGAATATGTAGCAAACAAAGAACGATCATCAGCTGAAGAATAAGCTCCTACCCGTATAAAACTATCCGCACAATTTCTAGAATACCAGATTTCTCCATTCGAACTGGAAACCACCATGCCAAAGGAAAGACGCCAGGCTTTGACAGAACCTGATACCGCATGCTTCGCCAACTGCCACCAGAAGCCAAAATCATATTAATAGATATATATTAATAGATATATATATTAATAGATATAATGGGGCCTCGTGGTGTAGCGGATAGCACAACTACCTGCTAACCACGGGGTCGTAGGTTCAAACCCCATCCATGACGAGAGCATGGCCATACAAAACATCCTCTCTGAAATGCTTTTCGAACTTTTTAAAAGTATTCTTCCACATACAAAAAAAAATGCCTATTACAACAATTTTCGGCAACTTCCACTTGCCCCAATTGGCCCCAACAACACCGGACTAAGATCTGTCATGGGCCAGCATGGAACTGGGACTCGCAACGATAACGGAGAGAGATTAGTGGAACTCTGCCAGCTATTCCAACTGGTCATCGGCGGCACAATATTCCCACACAAAGATGTCCACAAATACTCCTGGACATCTCCAAGTGGTAATACGCGCAACCAGATCGACCACATATGCATTAGCAGGAAATGGAGACACTCGCTACTGGACGTACGGAACAAAAGGGGAGCAGCCATAGACAGTGATCATGAGTTGGTCATTGGAGAACTTTCAATAAAGCTCAACCGCAACCACTCAAGGAACACTGGCAACAGTCAACACCGGCGAGCGCCCCCCCTGAACCTGCACCTCCTTAGCGACTCTACTCTGAAGACGAGAATGACGCCCACGCTGCGAGAACAGCTAATCCCCCTAGAAGACCACCCATGGGAGCACACCTGCAGGCAACTAAGGACCACGGCGGAGGAAATACTTGGCCTGAAAGGACAAAAGCGCACAGCTGGATAGACTTGCGGCAGACGCAGAACGAGCAGCCGGCGAGAACAACATGCGCTCGCTATACCAGCAGATTTCACGGATCTCAGGAACCCTTCACAGGCAGAACAAACCAGTCAGAGATCTAGAAGGTAACCTCTTATCCAATGATGACGCACAAATCCGAAGATGGCGCCAACACTTCATGGGAATTAGCCACACCACATCACCAAACGTGGCCATAGACTACAGGAGTGTTGTGCCGCCAAGTGGGAGTAGCAGGATACCCTCTGCACCCCCGAATGTAAGAGAAATCGTGAATGCAATAAAGAACACCCAACTGATGGCTGAAACATTGCATCCACACTTCTCACGCATATGGAAAGGCGAGACGGTGCCAGACTCCTGGAAAAGCGGAATCATTGTGAAGCTTCCCAAAAAAGGCGACCTTAGTGACTGCAACAACTGGAGAGGGATAACACTGCTCAACACCAGCTACAAGATCTTAGCTACACTTCTGAACGAACGCCTCCAGGAAAAAATTGAGCCAACAATCCGAGACGAACAGGCAGGCTTCAGACCACAGGAGTTGCGTAGACCAGGCAAATACACTACGCATAATAACCGAGCAAGCTGTGGAATGGACAGCGCCGCTTTACCTCCTGTTCATCGACTTCAAGAAGGCATTTGACTCAGTTGAAAGAGCAGCAATATGGCGAGCACTTGCAAGAAAAGAAGTACCTGCAAACTTCATCGCCATCATCAAATCGATGTATGACGATGCCAATCTGGCGGTACAGCACAATGGAAATACTAGTGCACCTTTCCAGACGAACACCGGAATTCGGCAAGGATTCCCGCTGTCACCACTCCTCTTCAACATCGTAGTCGACGAGTTAATGAGCGAAGTATGCTCTTCCAAGCGCGGAACCTCACCAGACACTTTGAGGACTTGGACTACGCAGACGACAATTGTCTCATATCGCACAGACTCGGCGACATACAGAGGAAAAGTGACGACCTCGTCAGGATAGCCAGCAGCGTAGGGCTCGAGATAAACATAGCAAAAACAAAAGCTATGCGCTTCAACCACTCCAGCCAAGGAAACATCAACATAAATCGGAACCCAATCGAGTTCATTACCAGTTTTCCATACCTTGGCACCATCATATCCAACAGTGGTGGAGTGGATGAGGATGTCTCCAGTCGTCTTGGCAAAGCCCGCTCAGCATTTGGGAGACTATACCGCAAATGGAGAGACCGAAAAATCAACCGACGAACAAAGCTCAGGATCTACAATGCGTGTGTGAAATCCATACTGCTATACGGATGTGAGACATGGCTCGCCACGAAGAAAATAACGCAGAAGCTACACGCTTTCAGCAACAAATGCCTGAGAGTCATATGTGGGGTATTCTGGCCAAACAGAATAGCCAACACAGAACTGTGGCGCGTTACAGACGAGTCCCCGATTCACATACAAATAAGGAAGAAAAAATGGATGTGGATAGGGCACGCTCTCAGAAGAAACCCGAGTAGCATAGTGGGGATGGCACTAGAATGGAACCCCCAAGGAAGCAGGCGAGTAGGAAGGCCAAGAGCAACCTGGAGAAGAACCGCTCACCAAGAACTAGCCCACACTCACAGCTCAAAATAGAGTTAGATGGAAAGCTCTCGTAGAAGTCCTAAGTTCCCGAGAGGAATAGAAGCAATTAAAAAAAAATTATGGAGATTAAGTTCTCGAAAGTATTATTATTTGAAAATAACCGAAATTGTTATTATTAAGACATGTTAAGAATAAAGAACTGGGTACATCTATCAAAGAGAGCGTTCCGTTATTGAGAGAGCATCATTTGAAAGTATACTCAAATGAGCATGGCGCCTGTGGTTGTTGAGTTGTAGTAACGTAAAAAGGATGATAAAATACTTGGGAAGTGGCAAAATCGAAGAAAAGCTTTGAGAGAGAGCGACGCTCACGGATAGTCTGGTGAGAACTCTCGAAAGGAGAACACGCATGCGACTTGCTGTGCTAAATCAAATTGGACGCAGAAGTGGAAGAAACCCGTACCCAAGATCCGTCATCAGAAGTGGGATCGGCCTTCTCCCAAGATCTCTCTAACGAACAGTGGCGTGCATTATTTGAATATCAAAACAAAACTTTCATGGAGTTATTCAAATCTATGCAGACCTCCAAAATGAAGGGGCAACCCAACAAGGTGACGCTTCCGAAGTTTAACCCAGACACGGCAAATGCGGACGCAGCTGCATGGCGCAAAACTGTCGACATAATTATGGCATAAAATATGTTGGCAGAAAGCGCTTTGGTTATGGCACTAAGCAACTCGTTAGAAGGAGGAGCATCCCAATGGTTAAAGTGGGCAAAATTCAGAGAATTATTTACTCAAAGATACGATAGTGCAGAAAAGCCGGCAGCCATCTTGTTAAACATATTTCACAGTGGCCCGAGAGCGAATGAGTGTTTGTGTGTGTATGCCAGCAGACAAGTAACGGCATTACTATCGAGGTGGAAAGAAATGAACAATGAAGAAATTGCGGTATCGGTCGTGCTGGCACATGTTGCTGAAATAGACCACCGATTGCAGCGTATGGTATTCACAACAAACATCCAGACACGAAGCGAATTGGAACAACAACTGCTCGCCTTTGCTTTTGGTAAGCGCAATGACCAAAAGTCGCCATATGATGCTAGTGTTCAAGAACGTAAGCGGCAGAAATTATAATCGCGCATGAAGTGTCACCATTGCGGCAAACCTGGCCACAAGATCGCAGAGTGCCGAATCAGAATTACTGAAGAGGCGAAGATGGTGAAAAGCAACTCTACACACAGCAATTCGGCACACAGCAACTCTACTCCAAAGAGGGACATGTCAACCATAAAGTGCTACAAGTGTGGACAGCTGGGCCATATTGCAACAAGATGCACAACATCGTCAACCCAGGCTGAGAGACGAGTGGATATTTGCGCCGTTGTCAATCCAAGAGGAAATTTGTATCAATTGGGTGGGCCCGTTCCATACTTTTTTGACTCGGGGGCTGAGTGCTCCCTATTAAAAGAAAAATTAGCATATAAGTTATTGGGAAAAATAATTGATAATACTGTACCTTTAAGTGGTATAGGTGAAGGCTCCGTGACAAGTACAATGCAAATTCTAGCTACCGTATATATTTGTAATTTTTCCTTTTCCATGTAGTCATGGACAAATATTTGAAGTACGATGTGTTGATTGGCCGTAAAATTCTAGGTCAAGGTTTTGGTGTGACAATAAGTGCCAGCGAGTTTGTTTTATATAAAATTAATTCTGTTAATACACTGACTAGCATTGCCAATATGAATTATATGGAGTCCATAAATACAGATGATAAACTAAGTCAGACCGACAAAGCTGAACTTGCAGAAATATTGAAACCCTATGCTCCAAAATTTGTAAGTGGTATACCAAGTAGCCGTGTTACAACAGGTGAATTAGAGATCCGTCTGATTGATGCCAATAAAACCGTAATGAGACGTCCATATAGGTTGAGTAATGAAGAATGGTGAGAAGTAAAATTCAGTAACTTTTAGCTACAAATGTTATACGCCCAAGTTGCTCCCCGTTTGCGAGCCCAATGTTGGTGGTAAAGAAAAAGGATGGCAGTGATCGGCAGCTTAAAGGGCATTTATTTCATTGTTTTTTTTTTTCAAATTAAATTTAGTTGTTGTACTCATTACATTTCAACAATCAATTTTTATTATTTTTGACATCTTTGTGATTTAATTACTTTTTGAAGCTTTTAACATGACAGGTTTAGGGTTGCTTACTAGGGTTAGAAATTTTTTTATTTGTTATTGCTTTATTTATTACCTCTCATCACTCAAACTCTTTCTAAATCATTAGCTCTGCTTATATATCTTTTCTTAAGGCATTTATTATGCATTTTATATAATTTATAGCATATATTGAACAACATAATTATTGTCATTGAAGTTTTTAATTAGTTTATTAAAAATATTGATCGAACTTTGGTGGCAAGAATAATTAGGTTTTAATTTCGGAACGACGACAACGAAAAAATGCGTGTGCTCGGGTTGAATTCAATTTTCGACTTCATCTTCTATTTAACATATATGTTCATAGGCCTAGCTTAACAGAGGTTGGCGAAGACGGGGCGAATTCGCAAAGAGCGAGAGAGAGCTTTATTATGCTGCTTCGCCTAACTACTTAACTAGACTTCAAATTTTTATTCTACTTCACATGCCAACAATAAACAATGACCGACAATATGAGTTCAGCCAACACCGGCCCCGTTGAACGCCTCCACGGCTTCAACGAATCGGCAGCGGCGCTAGCTTGTGGATCGCCCTCCGGAAGATGGCTCCATCACTCCTCCTACGGTCGACGACCCTGACCTTGCCGTCCTCTCCTGCGTGCGTCGCGACGATCCTTCCCAGGAGCCACTGTTGAGGCAGCAGGTTGTCCTCTGCCACGACGACGAGTTGGCCCTCCTCGACGTTGGCCTTCTCCTCGTGCCACTTGCCCCGAACCTGAAGGCCCAGGACATATTCCCGGGACCATCGCCGCCAGAACGTTTGCCTGACTGACGAGACAAGCCGCCATCGCCGCAAGCAACTGAGACCCGCCTGAACTTTTAATAGCCAATAGAAAAGCATCAGTACTTAGATCTGAGACAATCTCTAAGTGAACCGCCTTGGACGCAAAACAAACAAATAAGGCAACGTAGGACTTATACGGGGGCCTTCCTCGAATTTTTAATGTCGTAAAGACAGGGCCACAAAAATCAACGCCACGTATCGCAAATGGGCAGAGAGCACGGAGTCTATCTGCGGGTAGATTTCCCATAATTTGTGTCATCAGTCGAGGCTTGCATTTGAAGCAGCGCACACATGATCGAACTGTCTGACTGCAGAGGTTCTGAGCGTTTACGGTCCAAATACGCTGTCGTAGGATGCTCACAAGTGCTCGAGGGCCGACATGAAAATTGGAATGGTGCAAATGCCGGACGTAGCTCTGCACAAACTGCGAGCGTTTCGTTAACAGCTAGGGAAACTTGGCATCATATGATATAGGAGCGTTAGCTAGTCGCCCCCCAACTCGCAACAACGAAAAGTTGCACCAAGTGCCTGTATCTTCATGGATGAATGGGTTCAATCGCTAAAGACTTGGGCCGACCTTGGAGCCTTTACGAACCTTTTCAATTTCTACTTGATACTCGTGCTTTTGTACTATTTCGATAATCTTATGAAACGCTTCATTATATTCAGTCGGTGACAGAGTTTCTTCGAAAACTATACTCTTGTCTTTGCATTTTCTTATAAAGCGGAGCATATAAGCGAATACTCTAAGCAGTTTGAGGTGTGACGAAACCCCTCCATGACATCCAGCAAATCGGAAGTTTGCACAGCAGCGGTCAGCCCGACCACAGTCTTCCTAGCTTCCTGACGCAAGACTTCCTCATCCGGCTTGAAATGCGCATTTTTGGGCCAGTTTTCTTCTTCGTCCTTCAGAAATGGTGGGCCAGTGAACCAGATCGACTGCCCTATCTCGTCGACGTCACAACCTCTCGAAACGATATCTGCTGGGTTCTGCTTTGTGGGAACATGCCGCCATGTAGCTTCTCCTGACCATTATTGCATCTCCGCTACCCTGTTCGAAACGAATGTCGACAACGAAGATGGATGAGATCGAATCCAGTGAAGAGTAACTTCAGAGTCCGACCAGTATACAATTCGTTCGATAGGGGCTTTTAAAAAGGGTTTGATTCTATGGCAGAGATCTGCGAGAAGGTGAGCGGCACATAACTCAAGCCTTGGAAGGGTTTTGGTCTTGAGCGGCGCTACTTTTGACTTTGAAGTCAACAACGATAATTTAAAACCTTCGGCAGTTTTACGAATATAGACGCAAGCTCCATAAGCTCTCATGGAGGCGTCGGCAAAGGCATGTAGCTGTACCGGTGACAATGGGTCGGTATGCACGAACCGAGGAATCGATATCTCATCCAGTTGAGACAGAGTGCTTTTTAGCATATCCCAAGCTGTTTCCAAATGCATCGGAATTGACTCATCCCAATCGAACTTATTAAGCCAGAGTTCCTGCAATAGGATCTTTCCTTTAATCACAATGGGACTTAACAAGCCGAGGGGGTCAAACAGCTTCGATGTCACCGATAGTATGTTCCGTTTTGTCGCTCGGAGACCCATGACAGAAGTGTCAATTTTGAACTTGAAGGCATCTTCGCTAGGCAACCACGATATTCCTAACGCCTTAGTTGACTCTGAATCCAAGATAGGTATCTTAGGACTTAGGACAGTTAGGACTTAACTGTGCTCTCAGATGCAGTGACCTCAGGTGAGTTTGAAAACCACTTTGTCAATTCAAAACCTGCTGTTTGAAGAACCTGAGACACTTCAGACTTAATAGTCTTTAGCTCCTCTACGCATGCAGCACCAGTTAACATGTCATCGACGTAAAAATCGGATCCAATTACGTCGGCAGCTCTAGGGAATGAACATTTAGCAGATTCACTCAACCTCTTTAAACACCGAACAGCCAGAATTGGGGCTGGTCCAATACCATATGTGACGGTGTTGAGCTTGTATAATCTCAAGGATTCAGAGGGGTCTCTCCTCCACACTATGAGTTGAAACTTCCTATCAGCTTCATTAAAAATTACTTGGCGATACATCTTTTTTACATCGGCAGTCAGGGCATACCTGTGTAGCCGGAAGCGGAGTAGAGTGGAGTACAACTCTTCTTGAATTGTCGGCCCCACCATCAGGATGTCGTTTAAGGCCACCTGAGACGATGTTTTTCAGGACGCATCGAACACGACGCGCAACTTTGTTGACGTACTCTGGGGCCTTAACACGCATTGATGGGGAATGACATAAAGTGGAGTGGAAGGGATTTTGTTGTCTGTAGGCGACATATGACCTAGGGCGAGATATTCTTCCATGAATTCCAAGTACATGGTCTTCAAGTTAGGATCTCGAGACAACCTTCGCTCAAGCGACAAAAACCGCCGTTTTGCAACCTCGAAGGAGTTGCCTAATCCATTTGGATCAGATTTAAACGGCAGCCTAACTTCAAACCGACCTGATGGCAATACCTGAGTAGTCTTCCTATAATGGTCTTCACATAACTTGTGCTCAGGCGACAGAATTTTCTTTGGATTTGGCATTTCCCCCAGCGACCAAAATTTCTGTAGTGTGCTGTCAATCGATACTAAAGGTTCTTCACTACAACTGAAACTATTCACAACATGTTTAGGGACTGCAGACTTGTATCTGCCCGAAACAACCCAACCAAGAAGGGTCTATTGTAGAGTTGGATAGTCAGGACCTTGTCTAATTTGACCAACAGCTAGCAATTCGAAAAATGATTCTGCTCCTATCAACATATCAAATTTTTGTGACTTGTAGAAATATGGGTCTGCTAATGGTAGGTTCTTCGGGATCTTCCAATCACTGACGTTCACCGACTGATCAGGATGGTAACCGGAGATCGACTTTAATCAGATCGAACAGATCACCATTATTCGCGACATCACCACTGTGTGTACCTTTTTTTTGACTTGAGAATTGGACTCGCCAATACCAAGTAAGTTGATACACGACTCCTCTCTACGAATCTGTAAGCGGTTCGCTAGTTCTTCCGTGATAAAATTCGTTTGAGACCCAGAGTCCAGCAGAGCTCGGGCCAAAACGTATTCTCCGTTTTTCGTACGGACGCTTACGATTGACGTAGCCAAAATCACCCAGGACGTGGCATGCATAACATGTGACGTGGAAGGCTGATCTTGGTTAAAAGTAGGAAACATGGTCTCTGGGCGGGGGTGGCAACGCTAAACTGTTCTCAGGCACTGTATATCTATGAAGCAGATTATGGTGTGAGCGGTCACAAGCTCGGCACTTTTTGCCTTTGCATTTCGAAACAGTATGGCCTTTTCGCAGACAATTGATACATAAGGAGGCAGACTTAACAAACAGACTTGCATTACAGAGAAACGCCCAAACTACAAGTTTGCTGAGGCTTGCTGTTGGAGAAGAATCACGAGAATGAGCTACGATTATGTGGCTTGCTCGACACAATTTTATCTTGCTTCGGCTTTGTCGATTCTTCAGCTGATAAATGCTGATATCGGCGATTTAACATTTTTTCAAAATCGGCCCAAAGCGGCAAAGTCTCATAATCGAGCTGTTCCTCCCATTTTTGTTTGGTCACTGGGTCGACTCTATTCAATACCAAATATATATCAACATTGCATTCGAAATTTTTGGCGACAGTGGTTGCAATAATACAGTACAAAATAATAAATAACTTTATATATGTATGTGTATGTATTTTATCAAAAAATAAATTGGATAATTTGCATGCAATCTAGCTCTACTATATTGATACGTACATATGTGCCAAGAACTGAAAGCGAGGTGCAATATTCCAGCACAAGACAATAAACATTAAATTTGTCAATAACTCTAGCTTTCAATTTTTGCAAAAATACCTCTGATTTCCGAATTCTAATTTTAGCGGCCACTTTCCTTAAAAGTTCCCTCGGTGGTGGCGGCAATTCCGGAAGCAGGGTATTTCGCGACCGACACGGAATATGTTTAAGATATATTTATTATTTAAACACATGCACTCAAAAAAAAAACAAGAACAATTTTGTATGTTGCACTTTTATATATTATATATATATATTATATTATATATTATATGTGTCACTGTCACTTTAATTTAATGTTGCCTTTTTTATACCCGTTACTCGTAGAGTAAACGGGTATACTAGATTCGTTGAGAAGTATGTAACAGGCAGAAGGAAGCGTTTCCGACCATATAAAGTATATATATTCTTGATCGGGATCAATAGCCGAGTCGATTTGGCCATGTCCGTCTGTCCGTCCGTCTGTCCGTCTGTCTGTCCGTCTGTCTGTCCGTCTGTCCGTCCGTATGTACGTCGAGATCTCAGGAACTACAAAAGGTAGAAAGTTGAGATTAAGAATACAGACTCCATGGACATAGACGCAGCGCAACTTTGTCGATTCATGTTGCCACGCCCACTCTAACGCCCACAAACCGCCCAAAGCTGCCACGCCCACACTTATGAAAAATGTTTTGATATTTTTTCATTTTTGTATTAGTCTTGTAAATTTCTAACGATTTGCCAAAAAACTTTTTGCCACGCCCACTCTTGCGCTCACAAACCGCCAAAAACTGTCAGTGCTGAAGACTCTTCTTCGCACTTCCACTAGCTGAGTAACGGGTATCAGATAGTCGGGGAACTCGACTATATCATTCTCTCTTGTTTTAAACTAATTATCTTGTCCACCCGGGGGCGCCATGAAGTTTTTAATTAGTTAATTAAAAATATTAATCGAACTTTGGTGGCAAGAATAATTAGGTTTTAATTTCGGAACGACGACAACGAAAAAATGGGTGTGCTCGGGTTGAATTCAATTTTCAACTTCATCTTCTATTTAACATATATGTTCTTGGGCCTAGCTTAACAGAGGTTGGCGAAGACGGGGCGAATTCGCAAAGAGCGAGAGAGAGCTTCGCCCTAAACTAACTTACACTAGACTTCAAATTTTTTTTCTACTTCACATGCCAACAATAAACAACAAACCATAAACAATGACCGACAATATGAGTTCAGCCAACAGTCATAATAATCAAACAGATTATTATAATATCTAGGTTTAAAGGTACAACTTCAACCTTGTTGATTACATTAGCAGTGGAGTCCACTGACTTAACATCTACTAGACCCATGTTTAAAAAGAAGTTTTTTCCTAATAAAGTTCTTTCTGAATATATTGGGTCTGGATATAATGTACTTATAGTATTGTTAAATGACATTTACTTATTTGTTTTGATGTGCTTTCATATCTATTTTGTCTTCTATTTCTTTTTTTGTTTTACAGTTTTCTGCCTATTGCTTCGCATAGCTTTACGGGCTATACATCTTACCAGGCAACTCGATTGTCGCTGGGTAATACAAACATTAGTTCTTAGTGGGTATACATGATTTGTTTTTCAAACATCTAGAAATTTTAATAGAAGTGACTGTTTTCCAGTGGTGTCCCGATGTTGTACTCCGCTACTCGGCTCATACAGGTCATCTGGGGTGTTTTGATTTTTTTCTTTGGGAATCCAGTCGTTGACGCAGTGGACGGATAGTTCACCGCGTTTACTTCTTTTCACAATCCAGTCGTTGACGCTGTGCACGGATAGTTCACCGCGTTTACCTCTTCTGACAGTCCAGTTAATTATGTAGTTGTTTGCGCTATACTCGCAGTATGGTGAATATACAGGCCCCTCGCAGTCTGCGGGGCATTTCTTTGTTATTTAAAACTGAATCGATATGTTCGAGTTCAGCATGAAATTTTATGGCTATTTCCCATCTCAGGAAAATTACAGCTTTCAGTGTTTATAAAATTTGAGACTTTCGAGTTCTGAATCTGTTTTTTAAACCGCTGCGTTTCTTTTTCGGTTTTTCATTCATTGTTATTGGTTGATTGGAAGGTGTCTTTTTGATGTTGTTGATTCCATTTGTTTACTTTTCTTTAGAGTTTTGCATATTTTCGTTTCTTTTTATATTTTGTTTTTTTTAGCTTGTCAATTTTGTCGCTGTTTTTGATACATTTGATATTGTTTACTCATTTTTTTTTTTTTAATTGTTTTAAGTAAAAGTTCTTCTTTTTTTTCACAACACTTCACATCACGTATTATTCTCAGATTGAGGCTCCTGCCTCACGGTTGCTTAAAAATGTCTCTTGTATTCTATTAACACTGAAAAGAAAAAACGTCCTAATTCGAAGAGTCTTGTTTTTATATTGACTTCTTAATATCTATGTTCTTAATATCTACGCTGTCATATACATAGCATGTATTTATGTATATGGAGTATATAGCTGAGAAACAGCGTTGAGAGAGTACGCGCATGTATATATCAGCGGTTGGTCAGCGTGGGATAGCTGACTCCGCACTTAAGCTGTTTTGATTATGAGTGAGGTCTCATGTTACATACGCACTTGCGTTCTGCTGTGCATTACAACAAAGTGCTACAATGTGTATGATTGGCATTTAGTGTATTACGTAGACAATATATGCGCTTACTACAATAGATTATATCCTATTATCGCTTATTCTGACTCTCTGCCGTTTTTAAAGCGATCAATACTAACGTTTTTAACATATTTTTAGATCTTATATATATATATTTCCTTGTCCTTTACTGTCTTCTATATCGCGTCTATCTTCCCGCGATTCGAGCCGTACGATACACGGCAGCGCCCCTCGGTCGGTTGGCCGGGAGGTGTAGCTGTTGAGCTGCAACTGCTGCGCAAAACGAGAAGTAACCAGATGCATCTGGGAGCCAGAATCAAGAAATGCCCTGCAGGGTATGAATAACTACTACCCATGGCATGCTGAAGGTTCTCTAATTTCTGATATTTCCGGTTTTTCAAAAATCTATAGAATTTTTATATTCTATCCATAATCGTTTGTGTACCATCATCCAATCTTTGCAGCAGCATGTAGAGCAATCCGCAATTTCCTAAATAGTTCCTAAGGTTTCCAAAGCGCGTATGTGTAAGTTGACCTTGCCCGAAAACTTCCGAAGTTTATGCGCCAAAGACGAATCTACTTTCTTGATTACGATTATTAGAATTGGGTTTATTGAGTAAATCTAAAGCCACTGGGTAATTGGCCGACGATATGTCTAACGACTTAAGGTTCTCAAGTATTGCCGCATTTTAATGTTGGATAACTCAGGGTCCTAGTCTATAATTGTATAAAACATCGATATAAATTCCGCATACTCCGTGTATCCTCCGGCGAACGAAGGCAACTTCAGCTCTGGAACACGGGAACGTTTAGCCGTGTTGTAAGCTGTAGAGTCATTGTGACGCCAGATAGGGCTGTTTATCTCTAAGGTGTGGACCTGAATATCTCATTAAATTCATATCGGAGTTGGCTGCCGATTTAATTAAAATTGAGAGCCCCTAGCAAATCTTGATGACGCCCATATGCAGTTTCAATTTGGTCAATCAGATGCAACCGCACATCTAAAACAATCAAATTGACTAAACCAATTTTATCCACAGTTACTTCACTGGCAATAAAAAGGTAGGCACACGATAAAAAGGTAGGCACATCAGCAATGGACATGTTATTATTCTTAAACTACGTCTCAGCTTTACACAAAAACCAAACTTCTTAGACATTTATCGGTTACATAATAACCGATAAGTGCGCCAACTAAACGCTTGTCTGTATGTTTGTCCGAAGTTATGCGCGGTCAAACAGCGAAGAGAAGGGGCAAAGTGCGTGCAAAATAACGGAATCGGCTGCTTAACAATTGTCGGTCTGCAAACCTTTATTCTGTAGGCGACAAACACTGACTTCTTGTTATTATTGCACTTCAGGGCAGAAAATTCCTTAATTTATTATTATTTGCAAATCTGCAAAAAAATATTACTTCGGGGTCACCAATGTTTGCGCTGCTAGTTTTTTGCACTTAATATTCCAATTAAACGGCCTTAATTTGGAAAACGTTAAAAATTGTATTTCTTGGGAATTTGCGCTTAGAATAGCGGTGACAACAACAAAACGACAACTGCAAACGCAGACATCGACTGGCCATTCTCCTACCAACAAATCAAGAAAGAGCACGCTCTTGCTCCCCCGCTCTTCTAGCTCCGACACAAGCCCCGCTACCCCCAACAACAACAGCTGGAGCAATACCGGCAGCCTGCTCTATCTCGTCGTCGGCTGCACCCGCTCACCTCTTACTGAGCCAGCGAAAGCAAAACCGCACGCAACAAACGGTACTGCTACACTACCAGCAAAACGAAACGAAAACGTAAACGTAAAAGCTGGGTCGACCTGGCAGACTGGAATGGACCGCTACATTACAATAAAGCGTAAGCTAAGCCCGGAAAATTCAGATTCAGGAAACAAGCCGAAAAATACACGCGACAATTTTACCCTGATCAACAATGTAGGCCCTGCAAATACCAACAGATGCTGGCAGATACCGCTGAGGACGTGCCACTGGGATCCGTTGACACCGAACCGAAGAACCAATATACATCCGCGAGAAGAGCACAAGCGGTCTGGTAAATACTTTAATCGAGCTCATTGGAAAAGTCACAAAATACCACAAAAGTCACAAAAAAACCGGCTTTTACACCTACCAGCTTTAATGCAGCAAGGGAATACAAGTAGTACTGAAGGGCATTGAGTCTGATGTTACGCCCGAAGAGATAACTGAGGCGCTTAAGGAAAAGGGGTTTTACGCCAAAAGCGTGTTCAACATCAAAAACAGGAACAGGCAGCCACAACCACTCTTCAAGATTGAACTTTTACAAGAAAACAATAATCTTAAAAAAACGAGGTTCACCCAATTTACAAACTCAAGCTCCTTCTGCACCGTAGGATCACAACAAACTGACAAGAATACGGCCACACGAGATCGTATTGCACACTTCGCCCGGTGTGCGTAATCTGCGGAGATCTCCACACACTGTCAAACCAATAAAGAAAATGCAAGCGACAAAAAAATGCAATAACTGTGGGGGCAATCACACAGCAAACTACAGAAGCTGCAAAAAGCTGAAAAGCCGTCTTCACAAAAGAATAAACACGGCGAGGGCACACCAAGGAACATTTACGCTGACACCATCAGAAACAAAACCAGAAGTATTATTTTCGAAAGCAACAAGCTCCGCTCCATGGCGTATACCCACCACTAACAAGATAACATTTGCTAACGTTTTAAAATCAGGGATGACGCCTCCAACCCAAAACACACAACAAAACTATAGCACAACTGAACAGCAAGAAACAAAAACTGAAGCCATGATGCAAGCCTTACAACAGAGCATGATGTAGTTTATGACATTCATGAGGACCACCATTCAAGACATGATGCGTAACCAAAACCCTTTGATACAAATGCTTGTAGCCCAACAATCAAAAGTAACAATGTCTCCCAGAATCTGTTGTTGGCGATGAACCACTTTAGGGCCCTGCCCTTCAGCAGTTCCGGCATGGCTCGTGGGATTTGGTTGATATCCAGGCCGTACGTCATTGCTGACCACTCCACCTGTTCCATAACTCCAATGGCTTGTCGTGACCGTCGTACCGGAAGCTCCACTCCCGCACCTGTTTCGCCACCTTTGCGTAATCCGGAGGGGCTACCCTTGCGATGTCTCGCCGATCGCGGCTGGGCTCCCGCCTCTCCCTTCTCTCGCGGCTGCTTTCCCGCCGTTCACTCCCGGTTTCCTGCCTTTCGGGTCTGCTCCCGCTGATGGAGGCCAGATGGAGGCATGCTGTGGACATCGAGGCTCCCCACCAGGCCTTCCACACCGGTGACTTTGATTTCCGGGGCCGGTCTCCTTGCGTATTCCCTTTCCAACGCCTCCAGTATGGCGACTGTTTCGGGCTCGTCTGTGGTCTGCTGGATAAATTCGGACAGCGTCCTCCGCATATCCTCGACCAACCCTTCGAGCTTAATGCCTAGTGCGCTTGCTATTGCGGGAAAGTCATCCCTCTTCAGGCTGTATAGCCACGATTTCCCCATCTTCTCCTCTGTTCTTTTTGATCAGGACAATCACGGTTGGGCGCCAGATGTAACGAACTGATTTCCTTATTTCTGCTCACTACGAAATGCAACGGCTAGCTCAGAGATTTTGTTTGTTCGTCCCACCAAATTTATGATTTGTGTGAATGCCCGACCAAGAAGAAGACAGATTCTCAGATTTAACAACTTTTATTTGGCGTCACTTGCTGAACAGGATTCGGTGATCCTCGCCGCTGGATGCACGTCGTTGCTCCGTCGTCGTCCTTCCGTCGTACGCCTGCGTCACTGCCGACGGGGATCCGTACCGGCTCGCCTGGGGCTTAGGATGTTATGGGGCAGGGTGTATCGTCCGCGAGCTAAGCTAGCGCTCCACTCCGAACCACCGTGCGACCACTGACTCCACCGTCCCTTCCTGCGTATGCCAGGCACTTGTTGCCCTCGCCGAAGGATAACCTGCGGGCTCGATCGGGGCTTAGGATGTTATGGGGCAGGGTGTATCGTCCGCGAGTTACGCTAGCGCTTCCCTCCGAACCACCGTTGCGACCACTGACTCCACCGTCCCTTTCTGACTACGCTAGGTCCTCGCCGAAGGATAGCCTGCGGGCTCGACCGGGGCTTAGGATGTTATGGGGCAGGGTGTATCGTCCACGAGTTAAGCTAGCGCTTCCCTCCGAACCACCGTTGCGACCACTGACTCCACCGTCCCTTTCTGACCACGCTAGGTCCTTGTGTTTGCTCGTCCTTCGCTGATCTTCACGTGCGGCGATCCACTCTGGATGCCCGCTTGACGCACTTGTGTTACCTTCGTTTCACTGTCACTCGGTATCGACTCTTCGCGTACTTCTTAGCTTTCCGTATGGCTGTATGGCCCTTCGCGTACTTCTTCTCGACTGTCTGGCTGTAAGGCCCTCGCGTACTTCTTCTTGACTGTCCCCAGCTGCGCCGGCGCCGTCCCTTATATCGGCTGCGGGAATCCCGTTATTTCCCTTTTTGCACACGGCTCGCTCGGGTCCAAGGTCCAAACATGTCCCGTTAGTTCACGGTGCGTCCTCTTTGTGCCTGTACAAAGTCCGCACCGTTACCGTATGACCTCTGCGCCCTTGGCGGGTTCGAGTCCAAGGTCCAGCGCGGTACCGTTAATTCACGGTCTCTCCGCTTTGCCGGGGTCCAAGGTCCATTATTTACCGTTCGACCTGACCGCCCTTGGCTCCTCTCGCATTCCAGCCGTCTTCGCTGTTGCTACGCCGATCTCCTGCACCCGGATTTGTGGGGAGTTTTAAGACTCCTCAAATAGTTTAAAGCGATTGTGAATTTGGTTTAGTTACGTAAGAATCACGCCATGTGGAGTTGAGTGAAAATGATGAGCCGAGGCAAAGTGTGTAAGAGGAATTAAGTGGTTTTGTTTGCGTGATTTTTTTTTTTGTGTCTATCGCTGCCGCTAAATTTCGAAGAATCCATTTTTTTTTTGATTTTTCTTATTATTTGTTTTATACAAAATAAAAAAAAAGTGCCAGAACATTTTCAGGTTCTGCAGGAAAGCGCTTTCTTTGAGGACCGCAGCTGAACTAAGTATGGTGAGCAGAAATTTTATTTTTTTTATATGACTCTACCCATTATTTATAAATTCATCCGCGAATTATTAATAAAAAAGAGAAGAATATAAAAAAAAAAGAATTTATAACTTTAACCGAAAAACTTTAGTGCAGCCGAATAATTCGTCTCTAACTACTCAATGTCTCACCAATACTTGAACATGGTTAAAAATTACGGTGTGATAATTTTTGCCAAGCGAAAGGCCTGATTCTTCTTCCAAAAGAAAATTGAGAATGTCTTATTTGAATTAATTTGATTTTCTTTTAAATTCTCTATCAAACTATATAAAAGTAAACAATGTCATTGCTCGCGGGTTTTTATTGACCACATTTAAACAATCATAGTTGTTTTAAAAAGTGGGATAATTTTTATTAAGACCATCATATTTGCATTATTCTTATATTTATTAATATGTTAAGCAAAAAACCATGGATCATTTATTTTTTATTGTAGCGTTAAAATAAATGTTATAATGTTCTAATTTTCAAAATATCCCTTGACCCACCGTGACATGGATCCTTGAGACTCCTGGACCCAGGAGAAGCCGCCCAAAAAATAAATGATAAGCAAATGGATTTGCCGGGCAGTATGGCGGCCAAAGGTAGGGAGGGCGAAGCGTTCTCGAAGTCATCTGAGAATTTTGCAGTCTGGGGTCCCCAAGTGAGGACAATGTGTATTAAAACCCCTTTTATTTTGATTCCCGTTACTCGTAGAGTATAAGGGTATACTAGATTCGTTGAAAAGTCAAGCAGAAGGAAGCGTTTCCTACCATATAAAGGTCATTGATCAGGATCAGTAGCCGAGTCGATTTGGCCATGTCCGTCTGTCCGTCCGTTTGTCCGTCCGTCTGTCCGTCCGTCTGTCCGTCCGTCTGTCCGTATGAACGTCGAGATCTCAGGAACTACAAAAGCTAGAAAGTTGAGATTAAGCATACAGACTCCAGGGACATAGACGCAGCGCAAGTTTTTCGATTCATGTTGCCACGCCCACTATAACGCCCACAAACCGCCCAAAACTGCCACGTCCACACTTTTGAAAAATGTTTCGATATTTTTTCATTTTTGTATTAGTCTTGTAAATTTCTATCGATTTGCTAAAAAAGCTTTTTGCCACGCCCACAAAACCACCAAAAACTGTATGTGCTGAAGACTCTCCTTCGCACTTTGAATAGCTGAGTAACGAGTATCAGATAGTCGGGGAACTCGACTATAGCGTTCTCTCTTGTTCTTTCTGTGTTTCTGTTAACTTTTGGGCTAAGATAGGTAGTAGTCGTCTCTCGTAATTTAGCTGTCACATTCACGCGATTTCTTTTTTTTTTAATTTTATAATGATAACGCAGCGCGAATGAGGTAGCAAAGACCTACACCAGTCGGAGAGCCCAGCCGGAGAACATTTGAAGTCAACATCTAGCTGCTGTATGTTTAATGTTCGTTACATGAGTAAACGCTCAAAAATAAAATACAAAAATAATCTAATTCTTTTTAAATTTAAATCAGATCAGTCACGAGTGACGTTAGGTAAGTTTATGAAATTCGGTATCTTGTTTCGCGTGTTTACAAATTCAGCTGTTTTGTATTGCGCTTTTATATTTAAGAGCACGCACATAGGGTGTGCAAAATATCTTTGAATTTTCTCTCAATTATCAAATAAATCTGTTGGATATACATATGTATGTTCAGATCGTTTCGATCCTTGAATGATTTGTCACATTACGGCAAACAGTTGATCGACGTGAAAATAACTGATTTAAGGGTGTCGTCTGGATTTCAAAAAACTACACATGATATTTAAACAACTTAATTTTAAGAACGTTGACTAAAATTAAGTTTAAAAAAATGATGTATTGTTTCCAGGTTCTGATGCTGAAATATCCTGACGATAAATATCCTGACCTCGTCGCACCGGCAGTGGTGCATTCAACGACGCGCAAGTAGTACATTTCAGCACAATTTCATCCGTTTTTTTTTATTTTCTTTGAGTTTAAGCAATAATAAATCAAATTAAAAAAATTTTGTTCATGTGTAGTTTTATTGCAATCGATTCTTGAATAAGAGGCCCGAAATTTGAGCGCGAAGGTAGACGACACCCTTAAGCAACTAGTTGGAAGATTGAAGACACGTATACTTGGATATAGTTTTAAACATTGGGAAATTTGAGAATATTACTCTTCATTTTAATTGCAATATTTAATAATAATTTTTATAATATTAATATTAAAATTAAAACAAGTTTAGCGTTTTAACAATTAAAATCCGGAAGTTCCCGAATGCTATTTAGATTCAGCCAAAACTTATAAAACTAAATGTGGACATGAATTTCATCAGTCCTGTATTGCAGGGTTCTCCAAGACTCATACCACATGTCCTACTTGTCAAACCGTTTGCTTTAAAAAACCAGGAACTCCTTCCCGAAATACGAGACAGCGGAAGGGCCAGGTGATAATGTGCTGAGTTCAGTACCTTCAGGGCCATCTCAGAGTTAATCACAGAGTTAAGTACGATCAAAGGTGCTGTACAAAGCATGCAAAACGAATTGCTGGCCATGTTAACGGGCAAAATGTCCCTGTTAATAGATACAAATCTTGCAGCACGACTTCCGTCATCCGTGGTGAATTTTGGTGTTCCAGAAGAGAGATCCGATTTAGGACAACAAATTTCCGTGGACCCCATGGGATGTCGAGTTGGGTCTGGGAGAGAAACTCCTAGAAGTTTTACATCCGATTTTAGACAGTTGGAAGTAGTGTATTACGTAGACAATATATGCGCTTACTACAATAGATTATATCCTATTATCGCTTATTCTGACTCTCTGCCGTTTTTAAAGCGATCAATACTAACGTTTTTAACATATTTTTAGTTCTTATATATATATATTTCCTTGTCCTTTACTGTCTTCTATATCGCGTCTATCTTCCCGCGATTCGAGCCGTACGATACACGGCAGCGCCCCTCGGTCGGTTGGCCGGGAGGTGTAGCTGTTGAGCTGCAACTGCTGCGCAAAACGAGAAGTAACCAGATGCATCTGGGAGCCAGAATCAAGAAATGCCCTGCAGGGTATGAATAACTACTACCCATGGCATGCTGAAGGTTCTCTAATTTCTGATATTTCCGGTTTTTCAAAAATCTATAGAATTTTATATTCTATCCATAATCGTTTGTGTACCATCATCCAATCTTTGCAGCAGCATGTAGAGCAATCCGCAATTTCCTAAATAGTTCCTAAGGTTTCCAAAGCGCGTATGTGTAAGTTGACCTTGCCCGAAAACTTCCGAAGTTTATGCGCCAAAGACGAATCTACTTTCTTGATTACGATTATTAGAATTGGGTTTATTGAGTAAATCTAAAGCCACTGGGTAATTGGCCGACGATATGTCTAACGACTTAAGGTTCTCAAGTATTGCCGCATTTTAATGTTGGATAACTCAGGGTCCTAGTCTATAATTGTATAAAACATCGATATAAATTCCGCATACTCCGTGTATCCTCCGGCGAACGAAGGCAACTTCAGCTCTGGAACACGGGAACGTTTAGCCGTGTTGTAAGCTGTAGAGTCATTGTGACGCCAGATAGGGCTGTTTATCTCTAAGGTGCTGAATATCTCATTAAATTCATATCGGAGTTGGCTGCCGATTTAATTAAAATTGAGAGCCCCTAGCAAATCTTGATGACGCCCATATGCAGTTTCAATTTGGTCAATCAGATGCAACCGCACATCTAAAACAATCAAATTGACTAAACCAATTTTATCCACAGTTACTTCACTGGCAATAAAAAGGTAGGCACACGATAAAAAGGTAGGCACATCAGCAATGGACATGTTATTATTCTTAAACTACGTCTCAGCTTTACACAAAAACCAAACTTCTTAGACATTTATCGGTTACATAATAACCGATAAGTGCGCCAACTAAACGCTTGTCTGTATGTTTGTCCGAAGTTATGCGCGGTCAAACAGCGAAGAGAAGGGGCAAAGTGCGTGCAAAATAACGGAATCGGCTGCTTAACAATTGTCGGTCTGCAAACCTTTATTCTGTAGGCGACAAACACTGACTTCTTGTTATTATTGCACTTCAGGGCAGAAAATTCCTTAATTTATTATTATTTGCAAATCTGCAAAAAAATATTACTTCGGGGTCACCAATGTTTGCGCTGCTAGTTTTTTGCAGCTTAATATTCCAATTAAACGGCCTTAATTTGGAAAACGTTAAAAATTGTATTTCTTGGGAATTTGCGCTTAGAATAGCGGTGACAACAACAAAACGACAACTGCAAACGCAGACATCGACTGGCCAAGTAACCTTCTCCTACCAACAAATCAAGAAAGAGCACGCTCTTGCTCCCCCGCTCTTCTAGCTCCGACACAAGCCCCGCTACCCCCAACAACAACAGCTGGAGCAATACCGGCAGCCTGCTCTATCTCGTCGTCGGCTGCACCCGCTCACCTCTTACTGAGCCAGCGAAAGCAAAACCGCACGCAACAAACGGTACTGCTACACTACCAGCAAAACGAAACGAAAACGTAAACGTAAAAGCTGGGTCGACCTGGCAGACTGGAATGGACCGCTACATTACAATAAAGCGTAAGCTAAGCCCGGAAAATTCAGATTCAGGAAACAAGCCGAAAAATACACGCGACAATTTTACCCTGATCAACAATGTAGGCCCTGCAAATACCAACAGATGCTGGCAGATACCGCTGAGGACGTGCCACTGGGATCCGTTGACACCGAACCGAAGAACCAATATACATCCGCGAGAAGAGCACAAGCGGTCTGGTAAATACTTTAATCGAGCTCATTGGAAAAGTCACAAAATACCACAAAAGTCACAAAAAAACCGGCTTTTACACCTACCAGCTTTAATGCAGCAAGGGAATACAAGTAGTACTGAAGGGCATTGAGTCTGATGTTACGCCCGATGAGATAACTGAGGCGCTTAAGGAAAAGGGGTTTTACGCCAAAAGCGTGTTCAACATCAAAAACAGGAACAGGCAGCCACAACCACTCTTCAAGATTGAACTTTTACAAGAAAACAATAATCTTAAAAAAACGAGGTTCACCCAATTTACAAACTCAAGCTCCTTCTGCACCGTAGGATCACAACAAACTGACAAGAATACGGCCACACGAGATCGTATTGCACACTTCGCCCGGTGTGCGTAATCTGCGGAGATCTCCACACACTGTCAAACCAATAAAGAAAATGCAAGCGACAAAAAAATGCAATAACTGTGGGGGCAATCACACAGCAAACTACAGAAGCTGCAAAAAGCTGAAAAGCCGTCTTCACAAAAGAATAAACACGGCGAGGGCACACCAAGGAACATTTACGCTGACACCATCAGAAACAAAACCAGAAGTATTATTTTCGAAAGCAACAAGCTCCGCTCCATGGCGTATACCCACCACTAACAAGATAACATTTGCTAACGTTTTAAAATCAGGGATGACGCCTCCAACCCAAAACACACAACAAAACTATAGCACAACTGAACAGCAAGAAACAAAAACTGAAGCCATGATGCAAGCCTTACAACAGAGCATGATGTAGTTTATGACATTCATGAGGACCACCATTCAAGACATGATGCGTAACCAAAACCCTTTGATACAAATGCTTGTAGCCCAACAATCAAAAGTAACAATGTCTCCCAGAATCTGTTGTTGGCGATGAACCACTTTAGGGCCCTGCCCTTCAGCAGTTCCGGCATGGCTCGTGGGATTTGGTTGATATCCAGGCCGTACGTCATTGCTGACCACTCCACCTGTTCCATTAACTCCAATGGCTTGTCGTGACCGTCGTACCGGAAGCTCCACTCCCGCACCTGTTTCGCCACCTTTGCGTAATCCGGAGGGGCTACCCTTGCGATGTCTCGCCGATCGCGGCTGGGCTCCCGCCTCTCCCTTCTCTCGCGGCTGCTTTCCCGCCGTTCACTCCCGGTTTCCTGCCTTTCGGGTCTGCTCCCGCTGATGGAGGCCAGATGGAGGCATGCTGTGGACATCGAGGCTCCCCACCAGGCCTTCCACACCGGTGACTTTGATTTCCGGGGCCGGTCTCCTTGCGTATTCCCTTTCCAACGCCTCCAGTATGGCGACTGTTTCGGGCTCGTCTGTGGTCTGCTGGATAAATTCGGACAGCGTCCTCCGCATATCCTCGACCAACCCTTCGAGCTTAATGCCTAGTGCGCTTGCTATTGCGGGAAAGTCATCCCTCTTCAGGCTGTATAGCCACGATTTCCCCATCTTCTCCTCTGTTCTTTTTGATCAGGACAATCACGGTTGGGCGCCAGATGTAACGAACTGATTTCCTTATTTCTGCTCACTACGAAATGCAACGGCTAGCTCAGAGATTTTGTTTGTTCGTCCCACCAAATTTATGATTTGTGTGATTGCCCGACCAAGAAGAAGACAGATTCTCAGATTTAACCACTTTTATTTGGCGTCACTTGCTGAACAGGATTCGGTGATCCTCGCCGCTGGATGCACGTCGTTGCTCCCTCGTCGTCCTTCCGTCGTACGCCTGCGTCACTGCCGACGGGGATCCGTACCGGCTCGCCTGGGGCTTAGGATGTTATGGGGCAGGGTGTATCGTCCGCGAGCTAAGCTAGCGCTCCACTCCGAACCACCGTGCGACCACTGACTCCACCGTCCCTTCCTGCGTATGCCAGGCACTTGTTGCCCTCGCCGAAGGATAACCTGCGGGCTCGATCGGGGCTTAGGATGTTATGGGGCAGGGTGTATCGTCCGCGAGTTACGCTAGCGCTTCCCTCCGAACCACCGTTGCGACCACTGACTCCACCGTCCCTTTCTGACTACGCTAGGTCCTCGCCGAAGGATAGCCTGCGGGCTCGACCGGGGCTTAGGATGTTATGGGGCAGGGTGTATCGTCCACGAGTTAAGCTAGCGCTTCCCTCCGAACCACCGTTGCGACCACTGACTCCACCGTACCTTTCTGACCACGCTAGGTCCTTGTGTTTGCTCGTCCTTCGCTGATCTTCACGTGCGGCGATCCACTCTGGATGCCCGCTTGACGCACTTGTGTTACCTTCGTTTCACTGTCACTCGGTATCGACTCTTCGCGTACTTCTTAGCTTTCCGTATGGCTGTATGGCCCTTCGCGTACTTCTTCTCGACTGTCTGGCTGTAAGGCCCTCGCGTACTTCTTCTTGACTGTCCCCAGCTGCGCCGGCGCCGTCCCTTATATCGGCTGCGGGAATCCCGTTATTTCCCTTTTTGCACACGGCTCGCTCGGGTCCAAGGTCCAAACATGTCCCGTTAGTTCACGGTGCGTCCTCTTTGTGCCTGTACAAAGTCCGCACCGTTACCGTATGACCTCTGCGCCCTTGGCGGGTTCGAGTCCAAGGTCCAGCGCGGTACCGTTAATTCACGGTCTCTCCGCTTTGCCGGGGTCCAAGGTCCATTATTTACCGTTCGACCTGACCGCCCTTGGCTCCTCTCGCATTCCAGCCGTCTTCGCTGTTGCTACGCCGATCTCCTGCACCCGGATTTGTGGGGAGTTTTAAGACTCCTCAAAATAGTTTAAAGCGATTGTGAATTTGGTTTAGTTACGTAAGAATCACGCCATGTGGAGTTGAGTGAAAATGATGAGCCGAGGCAAAGTGTGTAAGAGGAATTAAGTGGTTTTGTTTGCGTGATTTTTTTTTTTGTGTCTATCGCTGCCGCTAAATTTCGAAGAATCAATTTTTTTTTTGATTTTTCTTATTATTTGTTTTATACAAAATAAAAAAAAAGTGCCAGAACATTTTCAGGTTCTGCAGGAAAGCGCTTTCTTTGAGGACCGCAGCTGAACTAAGTATGGTGAGCAGAAATTTTATTTTTTTTATATGACTCTACCCATTATTTATAAATTCATCCGCGAATTAAGGCAAAAAAAAAGTGTTAGTTCAAAGAAAAAATAAAAAAGAGAAGAATATAAAAAAAAAAGAATTTATAACTTTAACCGAAAAACTTTAGTGCAGCCGAATAATTCGTCTCTAACTACTCAATGTCTCACCAATACTTGAACATGGTTAAAAATTACGGTGTGATAATTTTTGCCAAGCGAAAGGCCTGATTCTTCTTCCAAAAGAAAATTGAGAATGTCTTATTTGAATTAATTTGATTTTCTTTTAAATTCTCTATCAAACTATATAAAAGTAAACAATGTCATTGCTCGCGGGTTTTTATTGACCACATTTAAACAATCATAGTTGTTTTAAAAAGTGGGATAATTTTTATTAAGACCATCATATTTGCATTATTCTTATATTTATTAATATGTTAAGCAAAAAACCATGGATCATTTATTTTTTATTGTAGCGTTAAAATAAATGTTATAATGTTCTAATTTTCAAAATATCCCTTGACCCACCGTGACATGGATCCTTGAGACTCCTGGACCCAGGAGAAGCCGCCCAAAAAATAAATGATAAGCAAATGGATTTGCCGGGCAGTATGGCGGCCAAAGGTAGGGAGGGCGAAGCTTTCTCGAAGTCATCTGAGAATTTTGCAGTCTGGGGTCCCCAAGTGAGGACAATGTGTATTAAAACCCCTTTTATTTTGATTCCCGTTACTCGTAGAGTATAAGGGTATACTAGATTCGTTGAAAAGTCAAGCAGAAGGAAGCGTTTCCTACCATATAAAGGTCATTGATCAGGATCAGTAGCCGAGTCGATTTGGCCATGTCCGTCTGTCCGTCCGTTTGTCCGTCCGTCTGTCCGTCCGTCTGTCCGTCCGTCTGTCCGTATGAACGTCGAGATCTCAGGAACTACAAAAGCTAGAAAGTTGAGATTAAGCATACAGACTCCAGGGACATAGACGCAGCGCAAGTTTTTCGATTCATGTTGCCACGCCCACTATAACGCCCACAAACCGCCCAAAACTGCCACGTCCACACTTTTGAAAAATGTTTCGATATTTTTTCATTTTTGTATTAGTCTTGTAAATTTCTATCGATTTGCTAAAAAAGCTTTTTGCCACGCCCACAAAACCACCAAAAACTGTATGTGCTGAAGACTCTCCTTCGCACTTTGAATAGCTGAGTAACGAGTATCAGATAGTCGGGGAACTCGACTATAGCGTTCTCTCTTGTTCTTTCTGTGTTTCTGTTAACTTTTGGGCTAAGATAGGTAGTAGTCGTCTCTCGTAATTTAGCTGTCACATTCACGCGATTTCTTTTTTTTTTTAATTTTATAATGATAACGCAGCGCGAATGAGGTAGCAAAGACCTACACCAGTCGGAGAGCCCAGCCGGAGAACATTTGAAGTCAACATCTAGCTGCTGTATGTTTAATGTTCGTTACATGAGTAAACGCTCAAAAATAAAATACAAAAATAATCTAATTCTTTTTAAATTTAAATCAGATCAGTCACGAGTGACGTTAGGTAAGTTTATGAAATTCGGTATCTTGTTTCGCGTGTTTACAAATTCAGCTGTTTTGTATTGCGCTTTTATATTTAAGAGCACGCACATAGGGTGTGCAAAATATCTTTGAATTTTCTCTCAATTATCAAATAAATCTGTTGGATATACGACATATGTACGTTCGTACATATGTATGTTCAGATCGTTTCGATCCTTGAATGATTTGTCACATTACGGCAAACAGTTGATCGACGTGAAAATAACTGATTTAAGGGTGTCGTCTGGATTTCAAAAAAACTACACATGATATTTAAACAACTTAATTTTAAGAACGTTGACTAAAATTAAGTTTAAAAAAATGATGTATTGTTTCCAGGTTCTGATGCTGAAATATCCTGACGATAAATATCCTGACCTCGTCGCACCGGCAGTGGTGCATTCAACGACGCGCAAGTAGTAAATTTCAGCACAATTTCATCCGTTTTTTTTTATTTTCTTTGAGTTTAAGCAATAATAAATCAAATTAAAAAAATTTTGTTCATGTGTAGTTTTATTGCAATCGATTCTTGAATAAGAGGCCCGAAATTTGAGCGCGAAGGTAGACGACACCCTTAAGCAACTAGTTGGAAGATTGAAGACACGTATACTTGGATATAGTTTTAAACATTGGGAAATTTGAGAATATTACTCTTCATTTTAATTGCAATATTTAATAATAATTTTTATAATATTAATATTAAAATTAAAACAAGTTTAGCGTTTTAACAATTAAAATCCGGAAGTTCCCGAATGCTATTTAGATTCAGCCAAAACTTATAAAACTAAATGTGGACATGAATTTCATCAGTCCTGTATTGCAGGGTTCTCCAAGACTCATACCACATGTCCTACTTGTCAAACCGTTTGCTTTAAAAAACCAGGAACTCCTTCCCGAAATACGAGACAGCGGAAGGGCCAGGTGATAATGTGCTGAGTTCAGTACCTTCAGGGCCATCACAGAGTTAATCACAGAGTTAAGTACGATCAAAGGTGCTGTACAAAGCATGCAAAACGAATTGCTGGCCATGTTAACGGGCAAAATGTCCCTGTTAATAGATACAAATCTTGCAGCACGACTTCCGTCATCCGTGGTGAATTTTGGTGTTCCAGAAGAGAGATCCGATTTAGGACAACAAATTTCCGTGGACCCCATGGGATGTCGAGTTGGGTCTGGGAGAGAAACTCCTAGAAGTTTTACATCCGATTTTAGACAGTTGGAAATTCCGGTTCAGCAGTAGTCCAGACGGAATTAGCGTTGATAACTTTATTTATCGGTTCCAGGCTCTGACAGACCAGACACTGGAGGGTAATTATTCGATCCATAGTAGCAATGCCAGTCTATTATTTAATGGAAATGCTAGAGAATTTTATTGGAGATGCCACAAGCGGACTAGAGATCTCCAGTGGGACCTTCATTGCACTGCTCTAAGAAAACAGTTCCGGGACTCTCAGACTGATTTCGACAGGAAGCAGCGAGAAAAAGAAAAGTTCGGCAGTTTCTACGATGCGGTGATGGAGATGATGGACAGTTTGGACATGCCGCTGGCTGAAATGGAAGTGGTCGAAATTCTAAGCGGAACTGAGGCCAGAAATAAGGCATGAAATTCGAACTGTGGAAAGGTTGCGTGAAATTTGTCATCGTAGGGAAGATTTCCTAGAAAAGGTTGTTATCAGTTGTTATCAAAAAAAGAAATGGAAAAAGGAAAGGAAAAACCAAAAGATTTAAATTAATCTGGAATTCGATGAAAACCAATAATTCCATACGTTTCAAAGCTAATGATAATCGTCCTTATGCAGAGGTTAGATTATTAGATAGAGTAGTGATAGGGTTGTTGGATACAGGTGCTGCTATAAATGTCATCTGTGGAAAGTTGGCTGAACAAATTATACGGAGTAGAATTAAATTCAAAAGCGTAATAATGGTGGCTCACACAGCCGATGGGAAAGACCAGGATGTCATAGGAAAGCTAAAAACGGAAGTGACGTTCAAGGATATATCCATAGAACATGAAATTCACATCGTGCCGTCCTTGAGCCAGGACTTATACCTAGGGATACAGTTTTTCCATATTAGTAGCAGACAGCCACGTTCTGTCCGAAATTCAACTAATCAATCTCAGGGAGGTGATTGCTAAAGTTCCCTCATTTGCGGAATTCGGATTGGGAAAAAATTCGTTAATTTCTCATGAAATTGATATAGGCGAAGCGAAAGCGATTCAAATTGATATAGGCAAAGCGAAAGCGATTCAACAGCGGCATTTTCCCGTATCTCCCGCTGTCGAAAAGTTGTTATATGCGGAGGTAGACCGTATGCTGGAAATGGGAGTGATAGAAGATCCCGCTGTCGAAAAGTTGTTATATGCAGAGGTAGACCGTATGCTGGAAATGGGAGTGATAGAAGAGTCACAGAGTGCTTGGTCGTCAACAGTAGTTCTTGTTTAGAAACCTGGGAAAGTCCGGCTGTGTCTAGATAGTCGCAAGGTTAATGTAGTGACATAAAACCCGATTAGTTTTGAAACCCATCTACGAGTGTTAGGCCATACGGACTGATCCAGAAAAGATATCAGCAATGGCAGAGTTCCCGCTTCCGAAAAGTTTAAAATCTCTCCGAAGCTTCCTAGGAATGGTAGGGTGGTACCGAAAGTTTAAAAGCAATTTTGCTTCGGTGGCTGCTTATGCATTAACAGATTAAGTCCAAGGAAAAGTTTCAGTTGACGCTAGAAGGTGAAGCAGCATTCTATTAGTTGAAAACTAGGCTATGCTCGGCACCTGTGTTACGCCGCGCAGATTTTAGCAAACCTTCTTTTGTACAGTGCGATGCAAGCAAAACAGGAGTAGGTGGAGTCTTTGTACAAAAGACTGATGAAGGGGACGAATCTCCAATTGCGTTTGTGTCAAGGAAACTAAATAAAGCACAAAGGAATTATTCTGTCACCGAGCAGGAACGTTTAGCGGCTATAATCTGCATAAAACGGTTTAGGCCTTATATTGAAGGACATGAATTCACAGATATTACACACCATGCCTCGCTTAAGTGGCTTATGTCCCAGACAGACTTACATTCTCGTCTAGCTCGATGGGCATTGAAGCTTCAAGGTTTTCATTTTAAAATAGAGCATTGTAGTGGGCGTTTAAATGTGGTTCCATATGCTTTGTCAAGGGTAAAACGAGGCAGAACTAGCAATTATTAATGTCCAGTCACCGCATTTTAAAACAGAGGAATATTTAAGGCTGGTAAATCGAGTAGAAGAAAATCAAGATAAGTTGCCAGATCTAGGGGTGGCGGATGGATTGGTGGATAGAAGGTCTAACAATGCTACTGGGGATCCACTGGACGATACTTTCATTTGGAAATTGTAGGTTCCCAAGGAACTGGTGCCGGAGATTTTGAAGAAGTCCCATGACGACCCCCTCGCTTCGCATGGAGACGTACATAAAACATTGGAAAGGATTCGTAGGTATTATAATTGGCCTGCTCTGATTAACGACGTAAAGAACCACATTCAATCCTGCGAAGTGTGTAAGACCACGAAGCATACATATAAAACGCAACATCCTCCAATGGGTGTGGCACCCCAGTCTCAGCGGTTCTTTCACCGTCAGCAGCTAAGCAGTATATGCAGTGCTCTTCATTCCGCCCTACATTCAGCCATAGGGACTACCCCATATTATATGGTATTTGGGCAGAATTTTATTTCATCCGGAGCATCCTATAAACTGTTAGGTTAGTAAGGAATATTAGAAGATAGGTCTGCAATGCTCACGCGGGATGATTCCTTGGAGTTGGTCAGGAATGAACGGCAATACAATTTGCGGACCAGAGAGATTGCATATAGCGAGGGACAATAAGTGTACCGAAACTATTTCATGCAGAGTAGTTTTCCGACTGGATACAGCTCAAAATTGGGACTGACGTATCTTAAGGCCAGGGTCCGAAAAAGATTGGGAAACTCTTGCTACGAGCAGTTTCATGTCAAGGACATTAAGCAGTAGGCTAAAAGAACTACAAGCTTGTTGGTGACCATCCTTCGGGTTTTGGACCTTTAGTCTGCTCTTGGGAGGGGGGCTTTTTTGTAGCGCTTGTAGTTGGCCCAATACCGTAGGTGTCGTGACGCCATCTAGGAAGGAGGTTTGGGTGAAAATGAGGCAGAAGGAAATGGGCGTCAGTCCTAACATAAGTTACTGTCAACCTTATCTAAAGGTTCCCACGGGCTCGGCTTGGCGTTGATTATTGAAGTGTCTATAAGTAGACGGGGGACGATAAGAAGATTGCAAAAAAAAAACCTAAAACCTAAGCCACCGCTATACACCGCGCTGAGCCCTAGATGGCTCGGCGATTGGTAAAAAGAGGAATTGGAGTGGAGATTCTAGCTGGAGCGGGACGGAGTTCCAAAAACGACAAGAGAAAAAGCTCAATATGCCGCCGCCGTTTGAGTTTTTCGCAGAGCAATGCAGTTGCAGCGAAGCCGCCGAATCGAGCCGATCTGCTGCGTCGCTGTCGTTTCTGTGCCTAAATTGGCAATATGATTTAGTCGCCGAATAAACGAAAAAAACAAGAGAGAATGCTATAGTCGAGTTCCCCGACTATCTGATACCCGTTACTCAGCTAGTGGAAGTGCGAAGGAGAGTCTTCAGCACTGACAGTTTTTGGCGGTTTGTGGGCGCAAGAGTGGGCGTGGCAAAAAGTTTTTCGGCAAATCGTTAGAAATTTACAAGACTAATACAAAAATGAAAAAATATCAAAACATTTTTCATAAGTGTGGGCGTGGCAGTTTTGGGCGGTTTGTGGGCGTTAGAGTGGGCGTGGCAAAAAGTTGTTTGGCAAATCGATAGAAATGTACAAGACTAATACAAAAATGAAAAAATTTTAAAACCTTTTTCAAAAGTGTGGGCGTGGCAGTTTTTCCCCTGTCTGTGGGCGTTGCAAAAAGGTTATTGGCAAATCGATAGAAATTTACAAGACTAATACAAAAATGAAAAAATATCAAAACCTTTTTCAAAAGTGTGGGCGTGGCAGTTTTTGGCGGTTTGTGGGCGTTAGAGTGGGCGTGGCAACATGAATCGACACACTTGCGCTGCGTCTATGTCCCTGGAGTCTGTATTCTTAATCTCAACTTTCTACCTTTTGTAGTTCCTGAGATCTCGACGTTCATACGGACAGACGGAAGGACAGACGGACAGACGGACGGACAGACGGACATGGCCAGATCAACTCGGCTACTGATCCTGATCAAGAATATATATACTTTATATGGTCGGAAACGCTTCCTTCTGCCTGTTACATACTTTTCAACGAATCTAGTATACCCTTTTACTCTACGAGTAACGGGTATAATAACCGGAAAAGTACCGTCGGGACCCAAAATCATTTAGAAAACACAATTTTTTTTTTTTTGAAAGCCAACTGACATATCTCTCTTGAGCCATAAATGAAAAAAAAGTGGTGAACAAAAAAAAAAAATAAAATCTACGGGAAATGTCAACTGCGTTCTAAAACTAAAAGATGTTAATGGGAGAAATGTTGGAGCCAGGGAAAATTTAAAGAAAAAGCTGGAGAAATTAATTTTGGTAAGTGTATAGTTTTAAGCGATTGTGAATTTTTTTTAGTTACGTAAGAGTTACGCGATGTGGAGTTGAGTGAAAGTGATGAGCCGAGGCTAAGTGAGTGAGAGGAATTGAGTGGTTTTGTTTGACTGATTTTTTTTTGTGTGTCTATCCCGGCCGCTAAATCTCGGAGATTCAATTTTTTTGTATATATTTTTCTTATTATTTGTTTTATATAAAATAAAAAAGTGACAATTCAATGCCTCAAAAATGTCGGGGATTTTTTTCACAGCATTTTCAGGTTCTCCTGGAAAGCGCTTTCTTCGAGGACTGCAGCTGATTCTCAATCAAAACTATATAAAAGTAAACAATGTCATTGTAGCGTTAAAATAAATTTTATTATGTTCTAATTTTCAAACAAGAGAGAACGCTATAGTCGAGTTCCCCGACTATCTGATACCCGTTACTCAGATGGCGTGGCAGCTTTGGGCGGTTTGTGGGCGTTAGAGTGGGCTCGAATCGACAAACTTGCGCTGCTTCTATGTCTCTGGAGTCTGCATGCTGAGTCTCAACTTTCTAGCTTGTATAGTTCCTGAGATCTCGACGTTCATACGGACGAACAGACGGACATGGCCAGATCGACTATAGATCGGCTATTGATCTAGATCAAGAATATATATACTTTAATATATATACTTTATATGGTCGGAAACGCTTCCTTCTGCCTGTTACATACTTTTCAACGAACCTATGTAGTATACCCTTTTACTCTACGAGTAACGGGTATAAATATCCTTTGACCCACCGTGGGGTGCCGGGCAGTATGCCGGCCAAAGGTAGGGAGGGCGAAGCGTTCTCGAAGTCATCTGATAATTTTGCAGTCTGCGGTCCCCAAGTGAGGACAATGTGTATCAAAACCCTTTTTTTTCTGTGTTTCTCGGTTTTTACAGAAGCTAAATTGCGAATAATGTTATGTTGCTAATAGAGTTTGATTCGATTATATGCATATCAGCCTTGTATTGAAAAAAAAGAAATACAGCAGCAAGAATACTCCGTATCATTTTCGGAAGTTGTACAAGGCAATAGGAAGTACTTTGACTAAAATATAGATATATTGTTGTGCAATGATATCCATTGAATTAACTTCGATCAGATATTTTGTTGAATATATTATTAAGGAATCCAGGGATCCAAATATTTGTCAAATACACAAAAAATTTTGAAAATATTTTTAATATAAAAATTAATATAAATAATTTTAAAAATAATAAACAACAAGTGTGTAAAAAGTTTTAGATTTTTAAAAGTTAGATAAAGTAATCATTTCTCATAATGGTTTTACGTAAATAACGAATATTATGTGCTTAAAAGAGATCTCTTAAACAAACTTATAAAAGTTTTACCTTTTAAGTGTTAAAATAAGGCTGTGATAGCTGATAGTCAAAAAAAGCCAGCTAAACTCAGAATTCTATCTCATAAATGAAACAAGAGAGAACGATATAGTCGTGTTCCCCGATTATCTGATACCCGTTACTCAGCTAGTGGAAGTGCGAAGGAAAAATTTCAATACTGGCAATTTTTGGCGGGTTGTGGGCGTGGCAAAAAGTTTTTTGTCAAATCGATAGAAATTTACAAGACTAATGAAAAAATGAAAAATGTTCAAAACATTGTTCAAAGTTGTGGGCGTGGCAGTTTTGGGCGGTTTGTGGGCGTGGGCATCAATGAACAAACTTGCGCTGCGTCTATGTCCCTGGAGTCTGTATGCTGAGTCTCAACTTTCTAGCTTTTATAGTTCCTGAGATCGCCAGATCTGGCTGAAATAGCCAGATCGACTCCGCTATTGATCCTAATCAAGAATTAGTATGCTATATTAAAATGGGTGAAAAAAAAATGAAAAGTAAATCTAAGTAAGTAAATTCATTAAAAAAAAGACAGGAGCTTTAGAACAAAAAGACAAAAAGCACTGTTAAGAAACTCTCACTCGTCATTCCAGAAAAACTGAGAATTATGACCCTAAAAGATATATCGATTTGGAAAACCTGTTTGCCACGCCCATTTATCGTATTTATTTTAATAGCTCATATACATATATATTTCATAAACTGAAAAAAGTTTTAAGTTTTTTTGTATCATTTTTAGCCTCTATAAAATAAATCATTATAATTTATTAGAATATAAATTAAAATCTGATGACGTTAAAATATAAATCAGGGTATAAGACATTAATATCATTTGGTTGCAAAGTTATTGCAAAATTAAAAAAAATTATTTTCGTTTTGGCGGATTTAGATCCGTGATGTCTTTATTTTTCTTTGGAAATCATTTATAAAGTCAGTCTAGGAAATTTTGAATCCATATGTGACTTTAAGTAGTAAAAATTGGAATAGAGCCGAAATTCTTTATTTAATTAAAAAAAAATTAAATTTATCACAAATTAAATGCTTTGAATTGGAACCTTACGAAACAGTCGGGATTTCGAAGTATTGTATGCACATATTATTTACACATACAAAACATATGTCACCCTATTAAAAAGGGTATTAAAAACCATTTTCTTAAAATTAAAGCCAAAATCTTTTATAATTCATGAGTTCATTGTTTTAAAATATAGAAATGAGCATGTGTCCATTCTATATGTTCTTTCTTTGTATTTTTAAAATCGAGAACGTTGCAAACCAAAATCTGAAATGCCAATTGGATGGTCTTGATTTGACCGTATATAAACAATATAATAACATTTGAATAATATTGTTGTCAAATACGTGCATATACTGTTGAATTATAACAATACAAAATTAAAAATAAACTATTTCATAATTTTTGATAAAAATAATAAGATATAAACCGTTATTCAAAATGTAAAAGGACCTCATACTTACAATCTTACAAAATATTGGGATAAATGTGAAAAGGTTGCTTTTAAATTGTCGAATGATAACAAATATTCAACTAACCTTTTAGAATAAGCCCTATGACAAAAATATGTGAAACTTAAAAATAATTTTGGTGTTTTTACTCAACTTAAAATACACTTAAATGTAACTCAATAACTTCAATAAAACGTACTTAAAAAATGTGCTCGCCTGGATTATTGGTATGTTTAAAAATTCTTTCCATAAATTTATTTCCTGTTTCAGTATATCAATTTCTAAAGATTTTTGTAAACATTTTTTTAAGGTAACACCTTTTGCTAAATGCGTTTCTTGTTTTTGATCAGGATAACAAACCAGTAATCAGATTATAGAGACGCCAATCAGTCCAAGTTATTTTTTCAAATTATTGCCACGCCCGCGTTAAGACGTATATATGTATGTACATGTTACAAAGCATACATGTTGGGGATGCTTATGATAATAAAAATGTAAGTGGACTTATATGGAAAATCATAAAGGGCGATATTTTTATATCGTTTGACAAATATAATTTAATTTAAAGATAGCCCAGCTTTGTGGCCTTAAATATATAGCTAAGTTTAGTGATTGTTAATGGTTGAATGTTTACCATGTTATTAGTTGAGTAAAACAATATACTAAATTCATCGAAAATGATGTACCAGCGTACAGTGGCCCCTTAGATACTTTTTGGTTACAAAAATCAAAACTCTTGAACCAGTTGAGATATTTTCATAATTTATTTTTAAATGAAAGGTACCTTGCGATGTCATACATACAATATGGTGTGATAAATAGTAAATTCGAAAATTAATGTTTTTGGAGGCAGTTTTCTCAATTTTTATCCAATTTCCACAAATACTTTAATATGGTACATATTTAATGTTTTAAAAACAAAAAATAAATATATTTTAAAGAAAATATTTTTTATTTATTTTTATTTTTTTTTTTGTCAATTTTGATCTATTTTTACCTTTTTTTGCACTTTTTGTTCAAAATAATCATTCAATTTTACTTCATTTAATATTTTTGAAGATTAGTTAATCATTATACATTCATTTAAAATCATTACAATGTCAGGGATTGAAAAACAAGCCGCCAATACTTGAAAAAATGTATGCCCGCCATGAACCTTCGTACGGCGCAGCGACTGCGCTTGTAGCAGAATTTGCACTAAGCCGCGCGTTTTTTACGCTGATTTGAAAGTATCTTTTGCCTTGGAAATTCGGGGTTGGACGTGGGGGGACCTGATCTCTTTTGAATATGATAAAGAACATATTCATGAACAACACCAACACCTTTACAGAGATCTGATGACCCTTTCCATAGAGACCATAACCAAGCCGATCGGTTACATATTTTACCTAAAAATCGTCCGCAAAGTCGGAATGTTCTATAAAAAACACCTGCTTCTTTTGCAACCCAAAAAAGGTTCAACTTTGAACACGTGTAACTTCTAAAATACTGAACCGATTTGAATCATTTTTAAGATTCAACCCCTTTGAACTATTACCTGCCGATATCTCATGCAACGATCCGTTGTCATCAAAAATTTGATTTTTGTATAGTATCTGTATCTTTTGCGCCATTGTGCAGCGTCTTATTAGGTAGGCATATTGAATATCTTAGCGCCTTAACTGCCGCCACAGCGTAATTGCTAGCATCGACAATCACTGCTAGATTCGTTGAAGTGCGTAACACGTATATTTTATTTCGGTTATAGTTTCTTTGACCGAAGCTGTGGATATACTGTAGGAACAGGAGAACTGTGAAGGACCCCTGATCGGCCAAATCAAAATATTTAAAATAAAAAACAGCAAGACTTTTTTCAAATGCAATTTCATTATCTTCACCCCACTGCCATTTAGGAAGCTTTGGTTAGCTTGTTTGTCCGTTGAAAATTCTATTAATGAACTTCATCCATCACTCGTCATTCCTTCGTCGTCCCTCGGAACATGCCGCGTTTCCCCTTTGATCTGCCTGCCATTGACTCACTCTCGAATTTGAGTCGTCTTCGCTGTAGCTAGAAGCTGCTCTCCTTCATCTAAAATTTGTTTTGTCTTTTTAGACTTGGGACAACAAATATTCTATTTGAGAAGTAGAATAGCAAGTTAAGTTCTTACAATAAAATATTTTTTATTTTTATACCTGTTCCGAATCTGTACGTAGGCATGACATTCGTCCGAATCAAAACCATTGTTTCATAACCACTTAAAAACAGCTCAAAAGAGCATACAAAAAGTGGAAAACTTACAGTACACCTCAAGCTTATGCTCTGTTTAAGTCGATACAAAGTAACCACACCCATTATCACAGAATTAATTTTTTTCTAATCAAACATGACTCAAATTCGTCTAGAAATAGGCAATTACAAATCAATACCTGAACTCAAAATATATGTTAATAAGCATTATAAAATGCTCAGAAAATTTTAGAACCCAAAAAATGGTGGAAAAAATGCTAATGGTAAGCAACTACTATGCTTGCGGCTGATGGTATTGCTGTCTATATTAATGAGCAGCTATTAAACATAAGCACAATATTTTGTCTGCCGTCTTTACTCACAGAGGCAATCTTCATCTCTGCGGTGACAGCATGCAGTTAGCGCAAGAATAAGCCTACAGCGCACTGTCATGATCTGGTCGTTTAAAAGTATTCTTCCCTCCTTCTTTCTTCATCATCTAAGTACTTCTACTGCTTCATCCGGACCATCATACCTCTGGCGCTCTGGACTGTGAGAGTTTCCACTTCTTAACAGCTGTTTTTCTTAGGTTTCTCTATAGTTTTTTTTTTGTAATTTTGGTCAAAATATAAATTGGTTTTCTGAATTGACGGTGCAGTGCATTATGCCTGGTTCTTTGGACTCCGATGATAACCATTAACACCTCTTTGGTTGACAATATCAGAAAATGAGTTAGGTACTTAATTCCTCATTAGCTGATTTGCACAAGGATGTGCAATAAATGATGTCGATAACGACTGGAGGACCCGACTAATTTTGTCACCAAAAATATTAAAGATGAATTCCCCTACAATCTTTGCCAAAAGCCTCCGAACTGCGTCAGATGTGTTTGGAGGCCCGTTCATGCAGTGAACATTTTTAACTGTGGCGGTAACCATACATACGGTAATAAGAGTTGTGATGACGCAAAAGTGACATTCTCGTTGGATTCAACAGTTTTCCCGCTGGGCAGCAACAATAGGGTAGCCTATTGTAATAGCCATTACAACAACATCAAAGATTTGAACAAAAACAGCAGCCAGATCACCAGCAGCGACGCACCTCGGAGCAGTTCCAACGAATGACTGTCGGTCATAGCTGCTCAGATTGACTAGCTATTCTATAGTATGGATATCGATAATAGGACTTGTCTCAAAATGGTTGCCCCAGAATTCTTCAGGCACTGCTTAAAATTATTATGTGGAACGCCGACGGACATGCCAAAAAAGACCTTGAGTTGGAGCTCTTTGTGCTTAGTGATAATATTTACATTTTGTTGGTTAGTGAAACACACTTTTGTTTTAGGCTGTGCTTCAAGCTATATGGGTATGATATCCATCTAGCAACTACCCACTATGCAAATTCAATATGTTCAATTTGCCGCAGTCAATGTCAAAATCTTCCTTGGGTCTATCTATCTACCGAGTCATTTTGTCTATCTATGGTCCACCAAATTTCCCATATTCTGCTGACGACTTCGAAAAATTCGTCAACGACCTGGGTAAAGAGATCATAATCGGTTGGGATTGGAATGCTCACCATCGTCTCTGGAAAACTCAACCACTCGCGGAATAGCACTTGCATACACAAGTTAATTAGATTGTCAACCATAATATGATGTTAAGCTTTCCCGACGACATTAGAGACGCTGTTGATCTGTTTGAGCAGAACATCCATATTGTTGCCGAGTGCGCAACGTGTGGACACTTCTCAAACTCCTCAAACCCACCTCAGGCACTTTTAAAACCTGAGGTTATGCACTTGGTGAGGTTCCCCGAGTACCCCGACTATCTGATACCCGTTACTCAGCTAGTGGAAGTGCGAAGGCGAGTCTTCAACACTGACAGTTTTTGGCGGTTTGTGGGCGTTAGAGTGGGCGTGTCAAACAGTTTTTTTGCAAATGGATAAAATTTACAAGACAAATACAAAACTGAAAAAATATCAAAACATTTTTCAAAAGTGTGGGCGTGGCAGTTTTGGCAGTTTGCGCTGCGTCTATGTCTCTGGAGTCTGTATGTTTACTCTGAACATTCTAGCTTTTGTAGTTCCTGAGATCTCGACGTTCATACGGACGGACAGACGGACGGACAGACGAATATTGATCAAGAATATATATACTTTATATAATCGGAAACGTTTCCTTCTGCCTGTTACATACTTTTTAACGAATCTAGTATACCCTTTTCCTCTACGAGTAACGAGTATAAATATTCTTACGTCGCAGATATAATATATGGGATCCCATAATCCAGTCGACAACCGCGCTTATCGTCGGCTTAAGATGATTTGAAGAAGCATCTGTTTGATAACCAACGCGAATATTTTGTTGAGATGCTCCGCAACGCTGAGCACAAAAAACCGTACGGCTACAACCTCTACAATATACACGGAAATCTACACGGAATATAGATTCGCAAAATACAGATAGCCGACAAAACACGGCGCCGGTTTGACTCAGAGATCTCTTTACCTTTTGTGGACGAGCTAGAGAAACGCTTTCAGCTATTTGACCTTGTGAGTCGCGAAGAGGTGGAAGAAACAATAGATCCTTCTCCAAATACATTACCGATCCAGCATGTAAGCCCAGATGAAGTTTGCCTTCATATACAAAAGCTACTTCATAGGAAAGCGCCGTACTTCGATGGCACTTACTGTAGAATTTCCAAGACTTTGCCGAAAAAGAGAATTGTGTTCCGTGTACTCCTATTTAACTCAATGCTACGAATCCAACACGTCCTTTTTTAATGAAAGTGTGGTACGATAACGATTATACCAAAACAAGAAAAACCTGATAACCTTGAATGCCTAAACGAAAACACCCCGGCGTTCTTTGGCCAAGAAGACGATATGTCTCTCAAGTGCTAAAGCAGCAATTATTTTTCTTCAGTTGTTATAGAAGTTGTTTTTCTTTGTTCCATTTTCTTTAACTCAACGTATTATAGCCATTAGGTTGGGTGATTGGCGTTTTAATAAATGTAGATGTTACAATATAAAAGACTTGTGAGGAGTTAAAAACTCCGCACAAATGCGAATAATGATCGCATGATCAGATACGCAACAAGTCAACGCGTAGTAACGGCAGTGCGGGACTGGAGAAAGAGAGTTTGGAGACTCTGAACTGGAGAAAGAGAGTTCGGAGACTCTGAGGGAAGAGAGTTTGGAGACTCTGAAACTGGAGAAAGAGAGTTTGGAGACTCAGAGCCCGGAGAAAGAGAGTTTGGAGACTCTGAGCCTGAAGTCAGAAGGTTTGAAGGAGAGTAACGGTACAAGCTGGACTTTGGACAGGGCCAACGGTAAAACCGTGGACTTTGGATCCGGAGACTGGAGACCAGAGGGATGAACCGTTAGAGAAGGCCTATTTTAGCGGGCCGAACGCTGGTAGCTGGACAGTCGAGGAGAACAAGTATACCAATGAACAAGTGAAGAACGAAGTCAGCAGAAGAGCTACAGCCGTGGTAGTCAACAAGAAGCAAGATCGCTACGTCAAGACGTTCGGGACAGGGAAAGTCTCCGAATTGAGACGCAGGTAGCTGAGGTCCAATACGACGAAGCACGGGTAGCCCGGAGGCGAAGCCAGACCAAGGAGGGCACCAGAAAAGCGGCAGGGATTGTGGTGTAGACCCAGTGGACTGTGTAGGAGACCGCGTACTTGAACCAGGCGATAGCCTGGTGTGTCCGTGCGATCCGAGCAGGCGTGGTACCGGCGCCACCAGTCCGAACAGACGTGGGGTTGGCGTTTTGCTGTCCCACAGGCGTTTGCCATGGGGAATCGCAGCCGTTAGCTACACCCTAGTCTGGGAACGGTGACGCTTCCCTAAGCCCTTGGCCTTTCTTCTCGCCACCCGCACACGTGCGTCCGCGGCAGGCGAGGGTCCGACTCTACGACGGGAGAGCAGAGCCGTCTAGACAATCAAATTACGTTGTAAACTAAGTGCAAATAAAGACCCAAGAGACAAATCTGCAAGTGTTATTACTGGTAACCGGGTGATCACGTTATATTATAAATTTGGTGGGAAGAACACTTAAAATCTACTGAGCCAGTCGCACGTATTCCGTAGCGAGCAGACAAACAAAATCAGTTCGTTACATCTGGCGCCCAAATAACGTGATTATCCCGGCAGTATACACAAATAAAGCGGTATGGGTAGAAGTTGGATCTACCGTCTTAAAAAGGAAGATTTCCCATATGTCGCACAGAGGTTGCGCATATCGCTGTCCGGAAGGACAGAGGACATGCGAAAGGCCCTAGCGGAGTACTACGCAGAAACGGAAAGTACAGAAAGACCCAGGCCCAGGCAGCCGGACTACGCAAAAGTAGCGAAGCAAGTAAGAAAATGGTCTTTTCGCTTCGGCGGAGAAGAAAAACCCCTCGAATTCCTGGAGCAGGTGGAGTGGTCCGCAAACACGTACGGTTTGGACCTGAACATGAATCCCCGAGCCATGCCGGAATTAATGCAGGGAAAGGCTCTGAAATAGTACATATCAAACAACAAACACTGGAGGACTTGGGCCGAATTTATAGATAGTTTTCAAACGTATTTCCTGCCCAGGGGATACTTTACGAAACTCGCGGACAAGGTGAAACAAAGGAAGCAAGGGTTTAGGGAAGCATTCAAGGACTACATGGTCGAGATGCAGACCCTGATAAGACCCCTTGGGTATGGGAAAAGGAAACGCTGGAGCTCATTAAGGAGAACTGCACGCCAGACCTCCGAATAGCGATGAGATCCTACCAGATAAGTACGAGGAATTGCGCAAGGAGCGGGAAGCCTTCGCGGAATAGCATAAATTCAGCCGCAACAAAGCCCCGGCCGCAACACATGTCACGTGTAGAAGGTGTGAGGACTCAGGAGATCTGGGTACGCAGACCCAGGAACAATGGGCGCAATATACTCCGGTGCAATCTAGGCGACAAAACACAACCCTATGGAGGCCGTCAGTCACCACCCGAGACACACGGGAACGACTCTTGGGGGCAACTCGGGTCAAAACCCAACCCATGTTGCCAATCCGCAAGAAGCATGTCGCAGGTGCGGTGGACACGACCATTGGGCAAGAGGCTGCCGAAAACAGAGGCTGCTGTTCTGCTGGATGTGCGGAAAAATAGGAATCCGAAGTACGGATTGCTGCCAGAGAGCGGGAAATGGGCAGCGATCCCAGCCGCAGAGAGGCGAGCCGGGGTCGCAGGGTGCCGCCTCTCCAAACTAACTGGAAAATTAATCGAGAAGGAACAGCACTTGACCGCAGCAGTGACGATCGATGGGGACACGTACAAGGCCACGATCGAACCGGGGTAACAGCAAGCTTCATACGCGAAGAGCTGGCGGACAAGCTGGCTGCCCGTGGAGCGATTATAAGGATACGACGGCAGGTTAAGTTGGCAGATGGAAGGTGCGGATCAACGCAAAGCTCGAAATAGGAGTGGAGTTCGGCAACAGGCGACTCAGCATGAGCCTGCTGATATTACCAGGAATAGTGGATGCGTTGGTGCTGGGGTGGAATTTCCTCACGCAAGTCGGGGCCGAGATCAGGTGCGCCGGTCATGAAATCCGAATACCGGCCAGAGGCAGACACAACGGGTGGCTCGAGGAGAAGTTGTCGGTCGCAGTAGTCCAAAAGGACGGCGAAGAGGATGACATGAATAAATTCCTGGAAACAGAGCTCGCGGAGTTTCACTCCATGACCGGAACATCTAGTATAGCCGAGCACACGATAACCATAAAGGATGATGAACCAATTAAGCAGAGATACTACCCCAACAATCCAAAGATTCAAGGGGAGATCAATGCAAAGGTGGACGAACTTCTGGAGATGGGAATGATAGAAATGAACATGAAGAAAAATAAACGCGAAATCCATAAAGGATGCCTACTCGATGCCACGGATAAACTACATCCTCGACCAACTAAGGGAGGCGCGCTTCATAAGCAGCCTGGGCCTCAAGGATGGGTATTGGCAAATACCGTTTAAAGAGTCAAGTCGGGGCTTCACGGCTTTCACGGTCCCAGGGTAAGGGCTGTTCCAATGGAGAGTGATGCCGTTTGAATAACACTCCGCGTCGCCCACATTTCAACGGGCCCTGGATTAGGTGATTGAACCGGAAATTTCGCCACATGCATTTGCGTATCAAGATGACATCATCGTGATTGGCCGCACCCTAGAGGAACACAAAAAAAACCTCAGGGAAGTTTTCCGGCGTTTGAAGAGCGCGAACCTAAGAATAAACCCGGAGAAATGCCAGTTCTTCAAGCAAGAACAACTGTATCCCTGCCAAGGGATAGGCACGGACCCAGAGAAGGTAGCGGTCGTAGCCCAGCTAGAACCACCGTCATCGGTCCGCGAGCTGAGGCAATACCTTGGAGTCGCATCTTGGTACCGACTTTTTGTGCCGGGCCTCGCGCGCATCGTAAGGCCACTCAACGACCTCCTCCGCATGGGTACCAAGTGGACATGGTCACAGGACCACCAGCAAGCCTTCGAGAAGGTAAAAGCCAGACTAGTTACCGACCCAGTCTTGGCGTGCCCTGATTTCGGAAAAATGTTCATCCTGCAAACGAACGCCAGTGACTACGGAATTGGCGCGAACCTCACACAGGACACAGAAGAAGGCGAAAAGGTGATTTCATACTCCAGCCGGACCCTAAACGGAGCCGAGAAGAACTACTCAACAACAGAGAAAGAGTGCTTGGCAATTGTGTGGGCTATCCGGAAGCTGATGCCGTACCTGGAGGGCTACCACTTTAAGGTAGTGACGAATCACATGGCACTGAAGTGGCTGAACCACATAGAAAGCCCCGGGAAGAATAGCCAGATGGGCGTTGGAGCTGCAGCTGCGACTTCGAAGTCGCAAAAAGGAAAGGCTAGTTGAACGTGGTAGCAGATGTATTATTGAGGCAGCCACTGCCAGAGTCGGTTTCAGCTGAATCCGAAATGCTGAGAAGAACGCAGGACACAGAGGCCGAGTCAAAATGCAGTTGGATCACGGAAATGCGAGAGAAGATAAAAGACCCTCAAAAGTTTACAGACTACGTATGGGAGGGAGCACCCTTAACAGGCAGATTCCGCACAGAGCAGGAAACGAAGATGTAGTGACCTGGAAGCTATGTGTTCCGCGGCAGCTGAGGGTCCACGATTCCTCGGCAACCGGTCATGTAGGCAGTCGGAAGACGATTGCCAGGAATGCAGAGAGACGCAAGGGCCGACGTTCGGAAATGCGAGGACTGCGCAAGGTTCAAACCGAATCAGCGGCAGGCGGCGGTAAAGATGTTGACACAGATCCCGGAAGCGTCCTGGGCGACAGTGTGCGCCGATTTCGTCGGACCACTACCAAGATCGAAGCATGGAAACAATATGTTGTTGGTGCTGATCGACAGGTTTTCAAAGTGGACGGAATTGGTGCCTTTGCGAACAGTCACAGCGGAAACATTGCAGAAAGCGTTTAGGGAACGCATAGTCGCAACGACATGGGGGTAAAGCAGCAGTTTACGGCACCGTACACCCCGCAGGAGAATCCGACGGAGAGAGCCAACCGCACTGTGAAGACAATGATAGCACAGTTTGCCGGACAGAACCAGAGGAATTGGGATGAAAGATGGCCCGAAATCATGCTGGCTGTGAATTCCAGTGTGTCAGATTCCACAGGCTGCTCACCGGCATTTTTGACACAGGGCCGCGAGCCAAGATTACCGAATGCACTCTATAACAGAGAAACGCTAGGTACAGGAAGGCAACCAGAGTCACCGGAAGGAAACGCTGAGAAGATGAAAGAGATCTTCCAGATTGTGCGGAGGAACCTGGAGAGGGTGTCCCAGGACCAAGCGAGGCATTACAACCTGCGGAGAAGACAGTGGAAGCCGAGGCTTGGTGAAGTGGTGTGGGCCAAAGAGCACCATTTATCAAAAGCGGCTGAAGGGTTTGCGGCCAAACTAGCTCCGAGGTTCGATGGGCCGTACCAAATTGTGGATTTTATATCGCCAGTGATATGTAAGATTCGATACCGGAAGAACAAAAAGGAACGCACGGTACACGTCAGCGACCTAAAGCAGCAGGTTTGGGAGGACAATGATGACGAGATCGTGAATTCGGGTTCATCGGAAGAAAACAGGTAAGGCAGGCAGGAGAACGACAACACCTGAGAACGGACGAGGTTCGGCAGCCGTTCTAGCGTCAGGCCGAGGCCAGAGTCAACGGATGCAGACTGCGAGTCCGACAACCGTTCTAGCGTCAGGCCAAGGCGAGAGTCAAACGAACCACAAACGAACCACGAGCGCAGCAGAATCCTGCCTCAACAACTACCTCCAAGGAACCCACATACTCCCGCGGAAAGGGGAGGGGCGGTACAGCAGTACCGCAAGCCACGCCAAATGAGGCTGCAGGGAAGAAAGTCAAGGATCAACAATGATGAAACGGTTTTGTTTACATTCCAACTTAGCGCCAGAATTTTGTTTATAGTCATCAATGCTTAGGGTAGGGGGCGCCTCGATCAAAAGGCGGTCGATCGGCACTCGATAGTGTCAATCGATGGGCAAAATATCGGAATTAGCAGCACATGACGGGTCACACTACAGAAATACCATGGTCATCAAGTGGCAACGCCGCCCCAATGGGAGTTATCGGGATCTATCGGCAACAATCGATCAACGGGTAATGGTGTGACCAGATAACGGGAAGACGAAAATGCGGAATGCGGGAAGAAGAGCGAAGAACGAAGAAGGGTCACAGAAATACGAATGGGCGGCCAAATTTGAAAAGGAGGAACGAGGAATATACTGAAAGGAGATCGGCGCTGTGGAACTCGAGACGGAGCTGTGAGCGTCGCCCGGACCTCAGGAATGTTCCGCGGTAACCGCAAGGCCGGATTTTAAATTTTTCCGAAGAAAGGGGGAGATGTGAGATGTGATCGCATGAGGAGGGCCTGCCGTTTCCAGTTACGCAACAAGTCAACGCGTAGTAACGGCAGTGCGGGACTGGAGAAAGAGAGTTTGGAGACTCTGAACTGGAGAAAGAGAGTTCGGAGACTCTGAGGGAAGAGAGTTTGGAGACTCTGAAACTGGAGAAAGAGAGTTTGGAGACTCAGAGCCCGGAGAAAGAGAGTTTGGAGACTCTGAGCCTGAAGTCAGAAGGTTTGAAGGAGAGTAACGGTACAAGCTGGACTTTGGACAGGGCCAACGGTAAAACCGTGGACTTTGGATCCGGAGACTGGAGACCAGAGGGATGAACCGTTAGAGAAGGCCTATTTTAGCGGGCCGAACGCTGGAAGCTGGACAGTCGAGGAGAACAAGTATACCAATGAACAAGTGAAGAACGAAGTCAGCAGAAGAGCTACAGCCGTGGTAGTCAACAAGAAGCAAGATCGCTACGTCAAGACGTTCGGGACAGGGAAAGTCTCCGAATTGAGACGCAGGTAGCTGAGGTCCAATACGACGAAGCACGGGTAGCCCGGAGGCGAAGCCAGACCAAGGAGGGCACCAGAAAAGCGGCAGGGATTGTGGTGTAGACCCAGTGGACTGTGTAGGAGACCGCGTACTTGAACCAGGCGATAGCCTGGTGTGTCCGTGCGATCCGAGCAGGCGTGGTACCGGCGCCACCAGTCCGAACAGACGTGTGGTTGGCGTGTTGCTGTTCCACAGGCGTTTGCCTTGGGGAATCGCAGCCGTTAGCTTCCGTGAGTCTGCGTACGACAACAATTCTCAGCCCAAGTGACGAGCGCCCAACAACGAAGGCCCGCGCCACCCAGAACGACGAGAGCGGCGAGACAGCGGAACCAGGCCGCCGAGCAGACCATCCAGGTCCGACCGCACCGGCAGGAGAGAAAAGGTAGGGTAGAACGTTCGTCTTTCACTGGGCGTCTTGCTACAGGGACTGCGGCGTATCCGGGCGATAGCGCGGTGCGTCGGTAGGAACTGAACAGGCGTCCGGCGGGATCGGCCGGGACAGAGCAAAGGACAAGAGGTTGTGGCTAGACGTATGCCTTTGAGAGCCCGCCAATTATTCACCCTAGTCTGGGAACGGTGACGCTTCCCTAAGCTCTTGGCCTTTTTTCTCGCCACCCGCACACGTGCGTCCGCGGCAGTACCAGACAAGGGTCCGACTCTACGACGGGAGAGCAGAGACGTCTAGACAATCAAATTACGTTTTAAACTAAGTGCAAATGAAGACCCAAGAGACTAATCTGCAAGTGTTATTAGTGGTAACCGGGTGATCACGTTATATTATAAATTTGGTGGGACGAACACTAAAATTCTACTGAGCTAGCCGCACGTATTCCGTAGCGAGCAGACAAACAAAATCAGTTCGTTACAGACTATGCACTATCAAGCACTTTCACGTGGGTCCTCAATATGTTCGATCAAACTAAATAAGATAGTTCCATAGCTGCGAGTTTGATTCCAATTTAGGTAAATACAGAAAGAAAATTATGGGTCGTCCACATAATAAACATAATCTTGTAAAGAAAATTGATTAATTCAGATGTTTAATTAGGTTAACAGAAAATATAATTTTCTGTTATATGTAGGCACTCAATAAAAAGCGATTTTATATTGAATTTATTAAATACTTATTTAAATACTTATTTCTTTCGCCGAAGCGGATAAATGTTTTGTGTGAAATATCTGGTAACTATAAAACTTACAAATATTATTATCACAGGGGACCCAGACATCAACATCTTAAGGGAAAGACATCGGCTTTATTGTATTGAACATATTGTCCTGCCTGCAAACGTTTACACATTTTTGTATAATTCGGAAACTTTTACATTGAGGGACTATAAACATATTAGCTACTATGAACTGAAAGTTGAATAAAATAATTGTGACGTCCATATGTATGTCTCCCAATATTGAGCACCAGTTGAATATATTCAACATCAATATTGAGTACCAATAAATCAAGTTTATCCCAATAAGACAGAGAACAATTTGCGCAAGGGATAATCCCTTGTAATATTTGGTAGTTGGAATAGGTATTCAGATAACTTTTAGTTGTAATTTAGAATTGGTAAGTTAGATTTGATTGACAGAGCTCATAGCATCTGCTCTGTTTGAATCGCTTTATTTGAATGAATTCATATTGCTGTTCTTGGTTACAGCTACCCGTACATGGTATGCTTAAGACTATGTGTTTGTTATATTGTATACATATACATGTGTATGCAGAGGGCATACATAGCTTGTGTATAGCTTGACCACTTGAGCTGCAAAGTGCATGCTCAGCATTCTCACGCTCCGCGATCGGCTTATGTATAAGCGTTAGATCGTATTTCAAGAGCTGGAGTGTGTATGTAGGTGTTGGTGGTCTTTTGATATTATTTGTGCTTATTATCATTTATGTGACAAAGTGTCACAATGTATATACTTTACTTACATATTAACTCTACTCTACATATTGAGGGTAGATACACTACACCTCCCTTTTTAAAGAAATGACGTAATATATGTAGTCATTTTTAAAAAAAAGTATTTTTTTTTTTTTCATTATTTTATATTTTTGCTATTTTTGTTTTTGTGTTTTTTTTTTTTTATTATAATATACATTTAAAATTTTTTTTTTTTTTTTTTTGTATATAAAATTGTATTTTGATTTGTTATTTATTTATATGTATTGTGTAGATTTAAAAATATTGTGTCTCTTGTAAATTCGTAAATTCATGAAATTTTTGTATTTTTTAATTTTTGTATATTATTGTCATCATTACCATATTCTGTTGATATGGTTGATCAGACCAATCGGTTGAATGATGATGATAAGAATAATTTGTGTTTTCTTTTGAATAAAATTGAGAGTTTAAATGTTTCGTATTTTTGTTATTTAATGAAAAATTACGTTATTCGTTAAAAGTTTTTAATCTATCCTTATGAACCTTTTGAGTTTTGTTTTTATCGTCTTTTATTATTATATTGTTCGGTTCTTCTATTCCTACTACTATATATGGTCCTAAATATCTATTGTCTAGTTTATGTCCTGTTTCATTTCTTAAAAGAACTTTATCGTTAATTATTATTTCTTTATCTAGTACTTTCCTATCGTAGTATTCCTTATTTTTACGTTTATGGTTTTCTAACATTATTCTGGCTCTTTTATATGCCATTTCTAATCTGTACCTAGATTCTATTGCGTAATTATCTATGTTGTATATAGGGTCTATGTTATTTTTAATGCTTAATTCTTTAGGTAAATTAGGTGTTTTACTGTATACTAATTCATATGGACAATAGTTATGTGCCATTGATGGTGTAGTATTGAAATATACGAAATAGTTAAGCCATACGTCCCAATCAGTTTTATCGACTGATATGTATGAACGTAGATATTCATTTAGTGTTCTGTGGCTTCTCTCTACCGTACCAAGTGTTTGATGGTGGTGAGCTGTTGATGTAAGATTGTTTATTTTCAAATACTTACAAAGTTCGTTCATGATTGTGTTTCTATATTCTGTTCCCATATCGGTGATGAACGTCTTCATCGGACCGTATTTGAGAATGAATGATTCGAATATAGCCTTGGCTACTGTACTAGCACTTTTGTTTGCTATGGGGATAGCAACAAGGTATTTGGTCAGATCACATATTAAAGTAATTATGTATTCATGACCATTGTCTGATTTGGGTAATGGTCCAACTGTGTCAATAATGACTTTGTCAAATGCTTTAGTTGGTGTGTCTGTAGTTGTTAAAGGGGTCTTTATGTGCTTTGTTGTTTTTGCTTTCTGACATTCTGGACACTTACGTATGTACTGAGATATGAAATTTGTCATCCCTTTCCAATAGTAATGTCTTTTGATTTTCGCTAGCGTTCTTGAAATGCCAGTATGACCTCCTTGAATAGGATCATTATGAAATGTAGACAGTATTGCTTCTTTTTCAATATCATTAGATATTGTGGTCACCGGCTTGAGTAGCGCTACTCTTATTTGTTTAAAAAATTTATTGCCCATATTTTTGAAAGTTTCAGTTGAAATTAATTCAAAGATCTTTCCGCTCGGTGCCATTTTGAGTTGGCTGATGCCAAGTATATCGGCTTCTTTTTCAAGCCTGTGGAAGAACTGACCTAAGTCGAGAGTTCCATTAGTATATAGGTCGCTAATCTCAATTCTTGCAATAATTTTCTTACCATGTTTTAAGAAACATAATGTGTCAGTTATATGCAAGGTCACTGTTTTTCGTACATCGTCATTATTGATGACTTTATATACGTTGGGCTTAGAAGCATTTTCAAGTATTTGCCTTGGCAAAATTTCTTGTTCTTTTTCATTTACTGCGCAGTTGTTTTGTCTACTCTGTTGTCTTGTAGTGACTTTCAAGACTTGTTTTTGCATATTTTTTAATTCATCGATGGTTATTCTTGATAACGCATCGGCTACATGATTATCCTTTCCTTTAAGATATTCTACTGTGAACTCATATTCTTCTAAATCAAGTCTCATTCTAGTGAGTTTGGAAGTAGGATTTCTCATTGAGAAGAGGTATGTTAAAGGCCTATGATCTGTTTTTACAACGAAATGTTTGCCATATATGTATGGTCTGAAGTAGTTAATTGCCCAGTGTATTGCCGCTAATTCTTGCTCTGTAGTGTTTTTGTTACTTTCTCCCTTAGTGAAGCTGCGAGAGGCATATGCTACTGGTAGTTGTTTCTCATCGTATGTTTGTGTTAATACTGCCCCGCAAGCTTGTTTACTTGCATCTGTTATTATGCAAAATTCTTTGCTGAAATCTGGATATTGTAATAACGTGGGTTGTATTAATGATTGTTTGAGATATGTGAATGCATTTTGGCATTCTGAAGTCCATTCGAATTTTACATTCTTTTTACATAACCTTGTTATGTGACGAGAGTAGCCAGAAAAATTTTTAATGAAACGTCTATAATAATTGCAAAATGCAATGAATCTTCTTGCGCTGTCTGCGTCCGTGGGGACGGGGTATTTGTCAATGACTTCGTATTTCTTATCATCTGGCAAAATACCACGATCAGTACACTTATGACCTAGAAAAGTCACTTCGTGCATGAAGAATGAACATTTGTCTGGGTGCAGTTTTAGGTTATTTTTCCTACATAGGTCAAAGACGTTAGTCAAATTTTTCATCATATGATTTTCGGAACAACCGATGACTATTAAGTCATCCATATACAGGAATGCCTGTGAAGGTTCTAATCCAGAAAATGCCATTGTCATCATTCTTTGGAATGAGTTGGGCGCAATTTTTAAACCATAGGGTAATCGCGTGAAGCGATAGGAGCCGTTGCTCGTTGAAAATGACGTTACGTTTCTTGAGTTTTCATCTAGTTCTATTTGATGGAATCCTGACATTAAGTCTAGGCACGAGAAGTATCTTGCTCGTCCTAATTGATCAAGAATATCGTCTATTCTTGGAAGTGGAAATTTGTCTGATAAGAGCTCATTATTAATTTGTCTATAATCGATTACCAGTCGCCATCGTTTTGTTGCGGAACCTGGTAATGATTTCTTCGGTACTAGTAGCAATGGGCTGTTGTATTCAGATACGGCTGGTTCTACTATTTTATCATCAATTAATTTGTTAACTTGTCTATTTATTTCTTCTTTCTGTGATTCTGGTATTCTATAATTTTTGATGTATATCGGTTCATCATCTTTCAATCTTAATTTTTGTTTGTAAAAATGATTGGTACTTATAGATTCGGTTTCAAGTCCGAATATGTCTGTGTAATTTGTGCATAATTTATTTAGTTGTTTTTTAAACAATGGTGGAAAATTTTTGTTTAATTTTTGTAAAATATGTTCATTTCTTTCGTTATCAATTGTTTTTACTATTTCATATTTGTTAAGACTTTCAAATTGTATCTTATCAATATTTGGTTTCTTTTGGTTGTGTTTATTATACGAATTACTGTGTTTTTACTAGTCGTTATTGTATTTGCAATAAAGATGCCTGTGTCTATTTCTTGATTAGGAATGAGGATCTGTTCATCGGATGTATTTAATTTAATTAGTTGGACTACTTCGGATCGGGCTGGTAATAACGTTGAGTTATTGCCTATTGTATGTGTTATTGGTACGTTTATTGGACAGGTGATATTGTCTGGTCGCAAAATTAACCAGTCTTCTTCTGTATTAAAATCTAATTTGCAATTGTATTTCTTTATAAAGTCTATTCCGATGATTCCATCGGTGGGTATTGGGAAATTAGAATTAACTATGTGGAAATTATGTGGAATTATGTAATTATTTGTTGCTAGTTCTATGTTTACTAGACCTAGAGAGGTTGTTGAACCTTCTCCAACTCCAAAAATGTTTGTTATCGTATTTTGGTCTATGTCTTGGAAATTATCTGAGCTGTTTTTGATAAGTGAAATATCTGCTCCTGTATCTATTAAAAATGTTAATTTTGTATTCGTATTATTATTATGCACATGTATAAAAATGTTGAAATTAAGATTGATTGTGTGAACCGACTTATTTAGTTTCCCGAAGCTGTAGCATTTTTTGATGTACTAGCAGCTTCGATTGCTCGGACATTGTGATTGTTGTTGTTATTTTGATTTTGTCTATTACCTCGGTTGGAATTATTCCTTCCTCGGTTGTTTCCTCTGTAATTTCCTCTGAAGTTACCTCTGTTGTTGTAATTGGTATTGTAACCACCGCGGTAACCTCGGCCTCGGCCTCGGTAATGGCCGCGATAGTTGTTATTTCCCCTGTAGTTTTGTTGTCCATTGTTGAAATATAGGACGCTACTGGGACTGCCTGTCATTTCAGTGCAGCAGTGTATGTATTTTATTGCTGCATCACTGAATGTATTGTAATTACCAGCTTCGAGTATTATTCGTAGCTTTTCGTATTCACAATTTTTGGTCATTGCTTGTATTGACTCTTTAGTTGCGAAGTTATCCGCAATTTCGGCTGAAAGGCCTAAGTCAATATATATTGTTTCTAATTCCTTTCGCAAATTGTCAATTTCAGTGGTGTATTGGGAAGCTGTCTTCCCTTTCTGTTTAATATTTAGTAACTTTGCTTTTACAACTTCGGCTGATTCACCTTTTACATTACTATTAAGTATGTCAATGATGCCTCTGATGGTTGTTTCATTTGTTACTTTGTATAAAATTGGTCCTATTATTTTTGATTTTATTATTTCTACTGCTAGATCTTCCTGAGTTCCCTTTGTTCTATCTGTTATTCTTAACGCTGTTATAAAGCGTGTCAATGATGACTTTTTGCCATCGAATTCTGGTATTGTTGTCGACAATTGTCGAACATATTATCTATCTTTCTCAATTTGGTCTGGCATTTTGGTTTCGTTGTTTTTTATTTCAATGTCTTCTGGTAACGACTCAATATCGCTTTCGATTTCAATGTCGATATTACCTTTAGACTCCTCAAGGTTTTGTAATTTGTTTTCATCTATATTAATCAATGAATGCAAATCTTCAGGTATTTGAATATCTAGATTATGTCTGATGCTAATATTGATCAATCTTTTATTGAGGGATCTTAGTATTTTATGACAATGTTTCTTATGTGTTTCTGTTAATCTATCTTCTATAGATGTGACTATTCTACATATGTTATTGTATTCTTTTATTATTATCTTTATGTGTGTTTCTAGAGTCTCTACTTTGCTAGGTACTTCTTTGTTTACACATTTATATGATTTGTCAAATACTGCTTTATTATGGTTTATTGATGCTGCTATTTTGGGCCATTTCAGGTGTACCCACTGTGAATCACTCATTTGGTGTTTCTTTTATATTCGCAACAATTTTGTCTACTAAAGTAGAATTCTGAATCATATAAATGTATTTGACAAGAAGAATGTCTACCTATTGTGTTTTTTTCTTGATAAAAATTGTATTCTATACTGTTGTTTATATTCTGTATGGTCTTCTAAATCATATCTATATTGTTTTATTTCGTAAGTACAGTTTATATCTTGTCTAGGCCATCTGCACGGCTCTGATATCTTTTCTTAAGTCGTTTATTATGTTCCTGATAAATCTTAAGGGTCAAACTCAAAATTGATATGACAGTCATAATCATTAACAAGATGGATATATTTTGTAGTTCATCTTTGTGATCAATTATTTTTACTTCATTAATTACATTGGCTGTTGGGTGATCTACTTTTGATTCAGTAGAACCCATTTTGGAAATATTAATTTGAAAAAAAGAAAAAATGAAATCTGTTTAATCTCTCAATTTATTGGAAATAAAGTTTTTATAGTGAATATTGAAATTTAATGAATTTACTTTAAATATTTTCAAAGTTTTAATGTGGTTGGCTCACAAGTCAAAGTTTACATTTCATTAGAATTAAAAAAAAAATCTCCAACCACATTTGTTAGTATATAGCCTGACAGTTTTGTTGTTAGTTTTTTCAAGCAGCGGTTTCCCGCCTCGGGTTTAGTTTAAATTGGGTTTAGTTTAAATCTATGGCAAAATGGGGCATTTGCATTTAAGCAGCCCGTTTGCGTGTCTTCGCACTTTGGCGAAGTTCTTTTTCTATGATTTCCAAACGCTCTTTGTAGCGTTGCCGGGCTGATTCCTCCTTAGCCAACTGGGTCATTTCCTTGACCAGTCGGCGTTGTTGTAATAATTTTACTCTACGTCCAGAGCGTTTGTGTTTCCTTGGTTGGCGCTTCTCTTGACGTGCCCGGTACTCAGCTATTGTGAGTGGGCGTGGTCCATCTGTGGGGTTTAGTTCCAGCGCTTCCTTTAGTGTTGGCCGGTCCCTTTCTACCTCGGGTTGCGCCTCGGTCAATTGTGGCTCGTCTGCCATCAATTGCCGCCTGTGTCTGTGTGTTTTGTGTGTTATTGGTTTTAATGGAATTTAATTGCACATTTTAATTCACAATTTTTATACAATCCTTATCCACACACACACGACACAGAGACAGACTCGAGACCGAGTCACGGTCGCCATGTAATATTTGGTAGTTGGAATAGGTATTCAGATAACTTTTAGTTGTAATTTAGAATTGGTAAGTTAGATTTGATTGACAGAGCTCATAGCATCTGCTCTGTTTGAATCGCTTTATTTGAATGAATTCATATTGCTGTTCTTGGGTACAGCTACCCGTACATGGTATGCTTAAGACTATGTGTTTGTTATATTGTATACATATACATGTGTATGCAGAGGGCATACATAGCTTGTGTATAGCTTGACCACTTGAGCTGCAAAGTGCATGCTCAGCATTCTCACGCTCCGCGATCGGCTTATGTATAAGCGTTAGATCGTATTTCAAGAGCTGGAGTGTGTATGTAGGTGTTGGTGGTCTTTTGATATTATTTGTGCTTATTATCATTTATGTGACAAAGTGTCACAATGTATATACTTTATTTACATATTAACTCTACTCTACATATTGAGGGTAGATACACTACACCCTTGGTCTACATATTATATTAAATAGAGCGTTGCAATGCTTGACAAACTTTTTAAAAAGTGTAAGCGCTATACATAAATTATTATTTTTTTTGTTGATTAAACAAACTTACCTTTTTAGAATTAAAACTCACTATTCAACATCTATATGATTTGATTTGTTCGCTTGATTGATTGGGAGCAGAAATGTTCCTTAAATGTCATAGATATTCTTACAAAAAGTTATCTAAGCCTATGCCGCGGAACGGCGCTCTTATATATTTCACATATATATTTTTAGGAGTGGAAGGTTTGTATGCATGCATCGCTTATGTGCGTGCACTCAGAATATGGGAATTGGCAGACACTTGCCTTTCACATATGTACATTAGGTTAGGTTAGGTCGGAAGGCCCTCACGGGGCTGCGCATAGGCCAATATGGCACGTAGCTGTCCCAATGTTTCTTTATGGACCTAGAGAATGTTTACGCGGTTTTCGAATTTTTTTAGGATCGAGGTATTTTTTGCGAAGGCAAGTAGTTCGCCTGGCTTCTTCCTGTAGGCATCTGCTAGCGATGCCAGAACCGGAGCGCCTAGGTATTATATTCTTCCCCTCATTTCAGGGTCTGTACAGTATATGCCCGCTCCAACTCAGGTGTTGTGCATGGTCCTGACCTGTTTTCCAGTCGTCTGGTCCTATGAATGTTGTTGTTCTTACATTTGGGCACGTTCTGGTGACCATGTAGTCAGATATACTGCTCATGTCTCGACCAATTGAACTATGCCCGAGTCCTTGTAGAGACATATTCCCTGATGCAACTAGGCGTTGTGCAGACTTTTCTGCAATCATTTGCGCGTGGATGTCTAGGGGATCAACTCCAATTATAGTTTCGAGTGCTTTTGTGGGGGTTGACCTCAGCGCCCCTGTTATGCAGAGCAGTGCCTGCCGCTGAGTTGTCTCCATGAGCTTGTTGTAAGTCGTGTTTTCAATGGCCTGCCACCACACTGAGACTCCATACATCAGAGTTCGACGCACCACCGAGATGTAAACCCAGTGCATTAGAACGGGTGAGACCCTCACCCTCTCTTGTACATTGGGCTTCCATGTCAGCTTGCTGTCTAGAACAATTCCTGTGTCTTCGGGGTTACTTTGGATGAGTTAATCTTCGGGGGACCCATAGCGGCACCTTGTATCTCTTGGTGAAGAGAATGAGGTCCGTCTTTTCCGCGTTGATAGTGAGTCCTACCTTCTTCGCCCAGTCACATATCTCCCTGAGCGTTGATTCCATAATCGAGCTGAGTGTCGATGGACAGACTTCCGTGATAATTATGCTTAGCCTGTTATCTTTGGGGCCTTCCTCTCGAATCTCTTGATCAGATCATCTACCACCAGATTCCACAGGAGAGGCGACAGGACCCCGCCTTGCGGCGTGCCCCTGTGTGCTCCTTTCACCATGGAGGCGGTGCCCCAATCGGATTGTACCCGTTTACAGCTTAGAAGATTTCTTATCCACAAACTGATCGCGGGGGGCGTTTTGGCCGCTTTAAGGCGGTCCATTACCGCGTCTGTGGTCACGTTGTTGAATGCTCCGGATATATCCACAACCTCTCCGAGATCATATTCTTGGTTATGCAGGGCTTTCTCAATGGTGGTTACTAACGAGTGTAGTGCCGTCTCCACTGATTTACCTTTCGTGTAAGCGTGCTGGTTGGATGACAGTAGTCGTCCCACATCGTTTCTGATGTATACGTCCAGCAGCTTTTCTAGCTTCTTGAGTAAGAAAGAGGTGAGACTAATCGGCCTGTAATCCTTGGGGCTCATATGGCTGAACTTCCCTGCTTTTGGCAGGAAGACAATCCTAGAGGTCCTCCATTGGATCCGTGCTTAAGCAAGCTGTGAATATAGCGTGTAGCCATGGGGAATTATTCCATCTAGTCTCGGTACTTTTATTCCCGCAAAGGAGTCTATAGCCCATTGGATTCATCTAGAGGATATTAGATCTGTTGGGAGATGCTCTTACGAGGTCCTGGAGCTTGTTGGCATCGGATATCTCGATGCATCCTGGGAAGTGAGCATGCATTAGTGCTGTTAGGGCCTCTTCACTGCCCTCAGTCCACTGTCCGTCATCGCGTTTGAGCTGACTCTGTATGGTTGACTGCTTCCGAAGTCTAGCCGTTTCTGGGGCCGTCTCGATTTTGGAGCAGAAGTTTCTCCACGAGCTTCTTTGTGCCCTGCGTATTTCCTTCTTGTAATCCCTGAGTAGGATCTTGTATTCCCCATTGATTATAGCATTATTCGCGTCTGTGGCGATTTTGAAAAAGGAGGTTATTGCGTAGAAGCGAAAGATTACCGGCCACCCTGGTGGGCCTGGTCTTCTTCCTGTAGGCATCTGCTAGCGATGCCAGAACCGGAGCGCCTAGGTATTATATTCTTCCCCTCATTTCAGGGTCTGTACAGTATATGCCCGCTCCAACTCAGGTGTTGTGCATGGTCCTGACCTGTTTTCCAGTCGTCTGGTCCTATGAATGTTGTTGTTCTTGTGTGACCAGATAACGGGAAGACTAAAATGCGGAATGCGGGAAGAAGAGCGAAGAACGAAGAAGGGTCACAGAAATACGAATGGGCGGCCAAATTTGAAAAGGAGGAACGAGGAATATACTGAAAGGAGATCGGCGCTGTGGAACTCGAGACGGAGCTGTGAGCGTCGCCCGGACCTCAGGAATGTTCCGCGGTAACCGCAAGGCCGGATTTTAAATTTTTCCGAAGAAAGGGGGAGATGTGAGATGTGATCGCATGAGGAGGGCCTGCCGTTTCCAGTTACGCAACAAGTCAACGCGTAGTAACGGCAGTGCGGGACTGGAGAAAGAGACTTTGGAGACTCTGAACTGGAGAAAGAGAGTTTGGAGACTTAGAGCCCGGAGAATGAGAGTTTGGAGACTCTGAGCCTGAAGTCAGAAGGTTTGAAGGAGAGTAACGGTACAAGATGGACTTTGGACAGGGCCAACGGTAAAACCGTGGACTTTGGATCCGGAGACTGGAGACCAGAGGGATGAATCGTTACAGTAGGCCTATATAAGCGGGCCGAACGCTGGAAGCTGGACAGTCGAGGAGAACAAGTATACCAGTGAACAAGTGAAGAACGAAGTCAGCAGAAGAGCTACAGCCGTGGTAGTCAACAAGGAGCAAGATCGCTACGTCAAGACGTTCGGGACAGGGAAAGTCTCCGAATTGAGACGCAGGTAGCTGAGGTCCAATACGACGAAGCACGGGTAGCCCGGAGGCGAAGTCAGACCAAGGAGGGCACCAGAAAAGCGGCAGGGATTGTGGTGTAGACCCAGTGGACTGTGTAGGAGACCGCGTACTTGAACCAGGCGATAGCCTGGTGTGTCCGTGCGATCCGAGCAGGCGTGGTACCGGCGCCACCAGTCCGAACAGACGTGTGGTTGGCGTGTTGCTGTTCCACAGGCGTTTGCCTTGGGGAATCGCAGCCGTTAGCTTCCGTGAGTCTGCGTACGACAACAATTCTCAGCCCAAGTGACGAGCGCCCAACAACGAAGGCCCGCGCCACCCAGAACGACGAGAGCGGCGAGACAGCGGAACCAGGCCGCCGAGAAGACCATCCAGGTCCGACCGCACCGGCAGGAGAGAAAAGGTAGGGTGGAACGTTCGTCTTTCACTGGGCGTCTTGCTACAGGGACTGCGGCGTATCCGGGCGATAGCGCGGTGCGTCGGTAGGAACTGAACAGGCGTCCGGCGGGATCGGCCGGGACAGAGCAAAGGACAAGAGGTTGTGGCTAGACGTATGCCTTTGAGAGCCCGCCAATTATTCACCCTAGTCTGGGAACGGTGACGCTTCCCTAAGCTCTTGGCCTTTTTTCTCGCCACCCGCACACGTGCGTCCGCGGCAGTACCAGACAAGGGTCCGACTCTACGACGGGAGAGCAGAGACGTCTAGACAATCAAATTACGTTTTAAACTAAGTGCAAATGAAGACCCAAGAGACTAATCTGCAAGTGTTATTAGTGGTAACCGGGTGATCACGTTATATTATAAATTTGGTGGGACGAACACTAAAATTCTACTGAGCTAGCCGCACGTATTCCGTAGCGAGCAGACAAACAAAATCAGTTCGTTACAGACTATGCACTATCAAGCACTTTCACGTGGGTCCTCAATATGTTCGATCAAACTAAATAAGATAGTTCCATAGCTGCGAGTTTGATTCCAATTTAGGTAAATACAGAAAGAAAATTATGGGTCGTCCACATAATAAACATAATCTTGTAAAGAAAATTGATTAATTTAGATGTTTAATTAGGTTAACAGAAAATATAATTTTTCTGTTATATGTAGGCACTCAATAAAAAGCGATTTTATATTGAATTTATTAAATACTTATTTAAATACTTATTTCTTTCGCCGAAGCGGATAAATGTTTTGTGTGAAATATCTGGTAACTATAAAACTTACAAATATTATTATCACAGGGGACCCAGACATCAACATCTTAAGGGAAAGACATCGGCTTTATTGTATTGAACATATTGTCCTGCCTGCAAACGTTTACACATTTTTGTATAATTCGGAAACTTTTACATTGAGGGACTATAAACATATTAGCAACTATGAACTGAAAGTTGAATAAAATAATTGTGACGTCCATATGTATGTCTCCCAATATTGAGCACCAGTTGAATATATTCAACATCAATATTGAGTACCAATAAATCAAGTTTATCCCAATAAGACAGAGAACAATTTGCGCAAGGGATAATCCCTTGGTCTACATATTATATTAAATAGAGCGTTGCAATGCTTGACAAACTTTTTAAAAAGTGTAAGCGCTATACATAAATTATTATTTTTTTTGTTGATTAAACAAACTTACCTTTTTAGAATTAAAACTCACTATTCAACATCTATATGATTTGATTTGTTCGCTTGATTGATTGGGAGCAGAAATGTGCAATCATTTGCGCGTGGATGTCTAGGGGATCAACTCCAATTATAGTTTCGAGTGCTTTTGTGGGGGTTGACCTCAGCGCCCCTGTTATGCAGAGCAGTGCCTGCCGCTGAGTTGTCTCCATGAGCTTGTTGTAAGTCGTCTTTTCCATGGCCTGCCACCACACTGAGACTCCATAATTCAGAGTTCGACGCACCACCGAGATGTAAACCCAGTGCATTAGAACGGGTGAGAGGCCCCATGTGCTGCTAAGCATCTTCTTGGATGCATATAGCGCTATGGTGGCCTTTTTCACCCTCTCTTGTACATTGGGCTTCCATGTCAGTTTGCTGTCTAGAACAATTCCTGTGTCTTCGGGGTTACTTTGGATGAGTTAATCTTCGGGGGACCCATAGCGGCACCTTGTATCTCTTGGTGAAGAGAATGAGGTCCGTCTTTTCCGCGTTGATAGTGAGTCCTACCTTCTTCGCCCAGTCACATATCTCCCTGAGCGTTGATTCCATAATCGAGCTGAGTGTCGATGGACAGACTTCCGTGATAATTATGCTTAGCCTGTTATCTTTGGGGCCTTCCTCTCGAATCTCTTGATCAGATCATCTACCACCAGATTCCACAGGAGAGGCGACAGGACCCCGCCTTGCGGCGTGCCCCTGTGTGCTCCTTTCACCATGGAGGCGGTGCCCCAATCGGATTGTACCCGTTTACAGCTTAGAAGATTTCTTATCCACAAACTGAACGCGGGGGGCGTTTTGGCCGCTTTAAGGCGGTCCATTACCGCGTCTGTGGTCACGTTGTTGAATGCTCCGGATATATCCACAACCTCTCCAAAATCATATTCTTGGTTATGCAGGGCTTTCTCAATGGTGGTTACTAACGAGTGTAGTGCCGTCTCCACTGATTTACCTTTCGTGTAAGCGTGCTGGTTGGATGACAGTAGTCGTCCCACATCGTTTCTGATGTATACGTCCAGCAGCTTTTCTAGCTTCTTGAGTAAGAAAGAGGTGAGACTAATCGGCCTGTAATCCTTGGGGCTCATATGGCTGAACTTCCCTGCTTTTGGCAGGAAGACAATCCTAGAGGTCCTCCATTGGATCCGTGCTTAAGCAAGCTGTGAATATAGCGTGTAGCCATGGGGAATTATTCCATCTAGTCTCGGTACTTTTATTCCCGCAAAGGAGTCTATAGCCCATTGGATTCATCTAGAGGATATTAGATCTGTTGGGAGATGCTCTTACGAGGTCCTGGAGCTTGTTGGCATCGGATATCTCGGTGCATCCTGGGAAGTGAGCATGCATTAGTGCTGTTAGGGCCTCTTCACTGCCCTCAGTCCACTGTCCGTCATCGCGTTTGAGCTGACTCTGTATGGTTGACTGCTTCCGAAGTCTAGCCGTTTCTGGGGCCGTCTCGATTTTGGAGCAGAAGTTTCTCCACGAGCTTCTTTGTGCCCTGCGTATTTCCTTCTTGTAATCCCTGAGTAGGATCTTGTATTCCCCATTGATTATAGCATTATTCGCGTCTGTGGCGATTTTGAAAAAGGAGGTTATTGCGTAGAAGCGAAAGATTACCGGCCACCCTGGTGGGCCTGGTCTTCTTCCTGTAGGCATCTGCTAGCGATGCCAGAACCGGAGCGCCTAGGTATTATATTCTTCCCCTCATTTCAGGGTCTGTACAGTATATGCCCGCTCCAACTCAGGTGTTGTGCATGGTCCTGACCTGTTTTCCAGTCGTCTGGTCCTATGAATGTTGTTGTTCTTGTGTGACCAGATAACGGGAAGACGAAAATGCGGAATGCGGGAAGAAGAGCGAAGAACGAAGAAGGGTCACAGAAATACGAATGGGCGGCCAAATTTGAAAAGGAGGAACGAGGAATATACTGAAAGGAGATCGGCGCTGTGGAACTCGAGACGGAGCTGTGAGCGTCGCCCGGACCTCAGGAATGTTCCGCGGTAACCGCAAGGCCGGATTTTAAATTTTTCCGAAGAAAGGGGGAGATGTGAGATGTGATCGCATGAGGAGGGCCTGCCGTTTCCAGTTACGCAACAAGTCAACGCGTAGTAACGGCAGTGCGGGACTGGAGAAAGAGACTTTGGAGACTCTGAACTGGAGAAAGAGAGTTTGGAGACTTAGAGCCCGGAGAATGAGAGTTTGGAGACTCTGAGCCTGAAGTCAGAAGGTTTGAAGGAGAGTAACGGTACAAGATGGACTTTGGACAGGGCCAACGGTAAAACCGTGGACTTTGGATCCGGAGACTGGAGACCAGAGGGATGAATCGTTACAGTAGGCCTATATAAGCGGGCCGAACGCTGGAAGCTGGACAGTCGAGGAGAACAAGTATACCAGTGAACAAGTGAAGAACGAAGTCAGCAGAAGAGCTACAGCCGTGGTAGTCAACAAGGAGCAAGATCGCTACGTCAAGACGTTCGGGACAGGGAAAGTCTCCGAATTGAGACGCAGGTAGCTGAGGTCCAATACGACGAAGCACGGGTAGCCCGGAGGCGAAGTCAGACCAAGGAGGGCACCAGAAAAGCGGCAGGGATTGTGGTGTAGACCCAGTGGACTGTGTAGGAGACCGCGTACTTGAACCAGGCGATAGCCTGGTGTGTCCGTGCGATCCGAGCAGGCGTGGTACCGGCGCCACCAGTCCGAACAGACGTGTGGTTGGCGTGTTGCTGTTCCACAGGCGTTTGCCTTGGGGAATCGCAGCCGTTAGCTTCCGTGAGTCTGCGTACGACAACAATTCTCAGCCCAAGTGACGAGCGCCCAACAACGAAGGCCCGCGCCACCCAGAACGACGAGAGCGGCGAGACAGCGGAACCAGGCCGCCGAGCAGACCATCCAGGTCCGACCGCACCGGCAGGAGAGAAAAGGTAGGGTGGAACGTTCGTCTTTCACTGGGCGTCTTGCTACAGGGACTGCGGCGTATCCGGGCGATAGCGCGGTGCGTCGGTAGGAACTGAACAGGCGTCCGGCGGGATCGGCCGGGACAGAGCAAAGGACAAGAGGTTGTGGCTAGACGTATGCCTTTGAGAGCCCGCCAATTATTCACCCTAGTCTGGGAACGGTGACGCTTCCCTAAGCTCTTGGCCTTTTTTCTCGCCACCCGCACACGTGCGTCCGCGGCAGTACCAGACAAGGGTCCGACTCTACGACGGGAGAGCAGAGACGTCTAGACAATCAAATTACGTTTTAAACTAAGTGCAAATGAAGACCCAAGAGACTAATCTGCAAGTGTTATTAGTGGTAACCGGGTGATCACGTTATATTATAAATTTGGTGGGACGAACACTAAAATTCTACTGAGCTAGCCGCACGTATTCCGTAGCGAGCAGACAAACAAAATCAGTTCGTTACAGACTATGCACTATCAAGCACTTTCACGTGGGTCCTCAATATGTTCGATCAAACTAAATAAGATAGTTCCATAGCTGCGAGTTTGATTCCAATTTAGGTAAATACAGAAAGAAAATTATGGGTCGTCCACATAATAAACATAATCTTGTAAAGAAAATTGATTAATTCAGATGTTTAATTAGGTTAACAGAAAATATAATTTTTCTGTTATATGTAGGCACTCAATAAAAAGCGATTTTATATTGAATTTATTAAATACTTATTTAAATACTTATTTCTTTCGCCGAAGCGGATAAATGTTTTGTGTGAAATATCTGGTAACTATAAAACTTACAAATATTATTATCACAGGGGACCCAGACATCAACATCTTAAGGGAAAGACATCGGCTTTATTGTATTGAACATATTGTCCTGCCTGCAAACGTTTACACATTTTTGTATAATTCGGAAACTTTTACATTGAGGGACTATAAACATATTAGCTACTATGAACTGAAAGTTGAATAAAATAATTGTGACGTCCATATGTATGTCTCCCAATATTGAGCACCAGTTGAATATATTCAACATCAATATTGAGTACCAATAAATCAAGTTTATCCCAATAAGACAGAGAACAATTTGCGCAAGGGATAATCCCTTGGTCTACATATTATATTAAATAGAGCGTTGCAATGCTTGACAAACTTTTTAAAAAGTGTAAGCGCTATACATAAATTATTATTTTTTTTGTTGATTAAACAAACTTACCTTTTTAGAATTAAAACTCACTATTCAACATCTATATGATTTGATTTGTTCGCTTGATTGATTGGGAGCAGAAATGTTCCTTAAATGTCATAGATATTCTTACAAAAAGTTATCTAAGCCTATGCCGCGGAACGGCGCGGTCGGAAGGCCCTCACGGGGCTGCGCATAGGCCAATATGGCACGTAGCTGTCCCAATGTTTCTTTATGGACCTAGAGAATGTTTACGCGGTTTTCGAATTTTTTTAGGATCGAGGTATTTTTTGCGAAGGCAAGTAGTTCGCCTGGCTTCTTCCTGTAGGCATCTGCTAGCGATGCCAGAACCGGAGCGCCTAGGTATTATATTCTTCCCCTCATTTCAGGGTCTGTACAGTATATGCCCGCTCCAACTCAGGTGTTGTGCATGGTCCTGACCTGTTTTCCAGTCGTCTGGTCCTATGAATGTTGTTGTTCTTACATTTGGGCACGTTCTGGTGACCATGTAGTCAAATATACTGCTCATATCTCGACCAATTGAACTGTGCCCGAGTCCTTGTAGAGACATATTCCCTGATGCAACTAGGCGTTGTGCAGACTTTCCTGCAATCATTTGCGCGTGGATGTCTAGGGGATCAACTCCAATTATAGTTTCGAGTGCTTTTGTGGGGGTTGACCTCAGCGCCCCTGTTATGCAGAGCAGTGCCTGCCGCTGAGTTGTCTCCATGAGCTTGTTGTAAGTCGTCTTTTCCATGGCCTGCCACCACACTGAGACTCCATAATTCAGAGTTCGACGCACCACCGAGATGTAAACCCAGTGCATTAGAACGGGTGAGAGGCCCCATGTGCTGCTAAGCATCTTCTTGGATGCATATAGCGCTATGGTGGCCTTTTTCACCCTCTCTTGTACATTGGGCTTCCATGTCAGTTTGCTGTCTAGAACAATTCCTGTGTCTTCGGGGTTACTTTGGATGAGTTAATCTTCGGGGGACCCATAGCGGCACCTTGTATCTCTTGGTGAAGAGAATGAGGTCCGTCTTTTCCGCGTTGATAGTGAGTCCTACCTTCTTCGCCCAGTCACATATCTCCCTGAGCGTTGATTCCATAATCGAGCTGAGTGTCGATGGACAGACTTCCGTGATAATTATGCTTAGCCTGTTATCTTTGGGGCCTTCCTCTCGAATCTCTTGATCAGATCATCTACCACCAGATTCCACAGGAGAGGCGACAGGACCCCGCCTTGCGGCGTGCCCCTGTGTGCTCCTTTCACCATGGAGGCGGTGCCCCAATCGGATTGTACCCGTTTACAGCTTAGAAGATTTCTTATCCACAAACTGAACGCGGGGGCGTTTTGGCCGCTTTAAGGCGGTCCATTACCGCGTCTGTGGTCACGTTGTTGAATGCTCCGGATATATCCACAACCTCTCCAAAATCATATTCTTGGTTATGCAGGGCTTTCTCAATGGTGGTTACTAACGAGTGTAGTGCCGTCTCCACTGATTTACCTTTCGTGTAAGCGTGCTGGTTGGATGACAGTAGTCGTCCCACATCGTTCCTGATGTATACGTCCAGCAGCTTTTCTAGCTTCTTGAGTAAGAAAGAGGTGAGACTAATCGGCCTGTAATCCTTGGGGCTCATATGGCTGAACTTCCCTGCTTTTGGCAGGAAGACAATCCTAGAGGTCCTCCATTGGATCCGTGCTTAAGCAAGCTGTGAATATAGCGTGTAGCCATGGGGAATTATTCCATCTAGTCTCGGTGCTTTTATTCCCGCAAAGGAGTCTATAGCCCATTGGATTCATCTAGAGGATATTAGATCTGTTGGGAGATGCTCTTACGAGGTCCTGCAACTTGTTGGCATCGGATATCTCGGTGCATCCTGGGAAGTGACCATGCATTAGTGCTGTTAGGGCCTCTTCACTGCCCTCAGTCCACTGTCCGTCATCGCGTTTGAGCTGACTCTGTATGGTTGACTGCTTCCGAAGTCTAGCCGTTTCTGGGGCCGTCTCGATTTTGGAGCAGAAGTTTCTCCACGAGCTTCTTTGTGCCCTGCGTATTTCCTTCTTGTAATCCCTGAGTAGGATCTTGTATTCCCCATTGATTAAAGCATTATTCGCGTCTGTGGCGATTTTGAAAAAGGAAGTTATTGCGTAGAAGCGAAAGATTACCGGCCACCCTGGTGGGCCTGGTCTTCTTCCTGGCTCTAGATGTCGGGCATGCTGCGCGTTGCGCATCTAATAATTCCGAGGAGAGGGTCTCTTGGGACTTTTCTATGTCTTCAGCGGATTTTACTAGGCCCAGGCCAGTCACAAGTCGTGCCGAGATTGTCTTTTTGAACTTCCCCCACTTAGTGTTCCGGGGGTTTCTGAAAGTGCTTGGTTTGGGAGAGTGGTTGAATTCGTATGTGAATTGTATGTACTTATGATCTAAGAAAGATTGTCTCTCAGGGACTCTCCATTCTGAAACCATAGTACTTTGTATGCTCTTCCCCCGCGTTAGAGCGTTGCGATGCTTGACAAACTTTTTAATTATTATTTTTTTGTCGTTGTCTAAACAAATTACCTTTGCAGAATTAAAACTGTCTCTTCAATATCTATTTGATTTGATTTGTTCGCTTGATTGATTGGGAGCAGAAATGTTCCTGCTTTCATTAACATTAAATGTTAAATGTCATAAATATTCTTACAAAAAGTTATCTAAGCCTATGCCGCGGAACGACGCTCTTATATATTTCACTATACATGCATCGCTTATGTGAGTGCACTCAGACTATGGGAATTGGCTGACACTTGCATTTCACATATGTACATTTGACTGTTCGGCTTGGTTGGAAGATCGTATTTTGCGAGCCACTCAAGTTTTTGGGTAAGACTTTATGTTTATTTATCTCCACAATACCTCAGTTTCTTTTACCTCTCTTTATCGTTTACTCTTGCGCTTGCCCCTTTAGCTTAGCGTTCTGCGGTCTCTATGCATAGGTGCATCCAATTCGAAATCGATATACACTAACTCGTCTTTTCTTATTAGCTCAAAATTGATGACTCCGATCCCGAGGCACAGTTAGTCTACGGCACCTCAGTTTTCAATCAGCTGCGTGAGCATCTAAGCTCTCCTCTCTCTCTCTCTCTCTCTAGTAATCTCGCACCTACACCTTTGGCTTAGCGTTCTACTTTTTGCTCTGTAGTTTCGTAACCTATGCATGCGCCCATAGATGCCAAACTTCGCTAAACTAAATTAACCATAATCGTTAGAAATCACTACATAAAAATCGTCTTCATTGCTCAAGCTTATTGGCTCAACATTTGCTGACCCCGACGTGATATGTGCATAAACAATACCCAGTGCATATCTCACAAAACTGTTTAAAGTTTTACAGTTAATTATATCGCTGTTGTTGTTGAGTGCGTTGTCTGCAATATTTATAAAAGATTAAAAGTAGTGAGCAATAAAACGAATTCCATTGCTTATACATCGACATATATGCGTATACATGCGTATATAGCTAAATAACAGAGAATGCCGCTAATTCTCTTTGCCCTATTCTCCCCGCTTGAACCGAATTTTGAATCGCTGTTTCTTCCGCTTTGTTGCTGTTTCCTTGGCTACTGAAAATGCTAGAATCGTTACCGCCTTGCGGTAAGCTCCTTGCGCTGCAATTTTGAATAGAGTGGAACGCATTAACATGCGGGGAGTACCTAAGATGTACTTGTGCAGAGGTTAAATGTATATCTTAATGTTGGGTGAGGTCAAGTAGGTGCGTTCTCAGCAGACGTCTACGGGATTGGCTGTTGTCCAGAAGGTTGTTGGCCAGGTGGTTGGGGTGGTTGATCTCGTCTACGATCCATGGAGTCCCGAGCTCCTCATGGATGATGGAGTTCTCATGGTAGGGATGGGCGTTGGAGAATATTCCCAAGCGTCTGTTTTGGAAGCGCTGGATCTTTATTAGGTTTGAGAATGTTTGGATTTTCGCAGTTTGGATTTTTCCAAATGTGCTTAGTTAACTTTAACTTTGTGATAGTGTTTGTGATTAATGCCCTAATAAGTTTATTGCTGGGCTGGGAGGTCGTTGCGATGCAGCCGGCTTTGACTGCATACTCGGATTAGTTTTCTTGCGAGGGGATTTGGATGGGTGGTCAGCTTTTGTTGGTATTTCATTTTCTTCTCTGTTATTACTTCGATTACTAATTTTATTTTTAGGTCACTGATTATGTCTTCGTTCCAGTGATAGTTCCCAGAATTGTTGACTGTGCTCGCTGAATAATGACTATGTTACTTCTGGATGCGTTGCCCCACAGCTCGGAGCCATAAGTCCAGATAGGTTTAAAGACGGAGTTGTATAGAAGAGTTTTGAACTCCAGAATAATGATTGAGCATTTATGAGCCAGTAGAGGTACCTTGCTTAAAGTTTAAGTTGTATCGTCTTGGCTTCTTTATGTTTGTGCCAAGTCGGCTTGTGGAATGCATATGTTATTCAGGACCAGTGTTTGGCATGTTTGTTTGTTTAAGATAAAGGTCACCTGCTTGCATTTTTGTACATTTATTGTAATTCTCCAGTCGGCAAGCAATCATTCTACAGATGTTAAGCGTCGGGATAGGAGTGCTGTGGCTTTTGTTGCGCATTTGGAGCGACTGAGTATTGCCGTATCATTACGAACGTGGAGGTTGTTCGATTGTAGTCTGTGGGGAAATCCACCGTATACAGGATGTATAGGATTGAACCCAGAACACAATCGCGTGAGGTGCTTGTATTGCATCTTTTTGCAAACACTCTGTTGTATAGGTACGACTTCAGAAGCTATTATGTGTTTTGGGGCAACAGCTTCATTATTTTAAACAAAAGTCCATCCAGCCACACTCTGTCAAATGACTGCGCAACGTCTAGAAAAATGGCAGTGCAATATTCTCGGTGCTCAAAAGCAGTACGAATTCCTGACGTGATTCGATTGACCTGTTCGATGGTTCCATGTTTTTCTCTGAAGCGAAATTGATGTGTTGGAATTGGTAGTTTATTTCAAGATGAGGGCTAATTCGCAGGAGTAGCATTTTTCAAACAACTTTTCATATACTCATATGGGCTGAACGGAACAAATCGCTGGATGCATCATCGCCAAGTACTTATTCAAAAGCTGGATCCGCCGAGTCAGGCGATATAGGAGGAGCATTTGGAGGACCCAGTCTTCAAGAATCTAATTCCAACGTGGGAATCGTTCATAGAGCACGTTCCTGGAGAACATGGAGTTCACCATGGCAAGCTATGCACCAAGCAATCAGGTAAGAAGTAATAGAACATTTGCGTAGGTCCGCCGGTCTAGGCACAAGTTTCAGCCTCTCTACCGGTGTTAAGAACCTGAACCGAGCAAGTAGATTTCAAGAAGCAAAAAGGAAGACTTCTTGTATAAATTGACTGGTCATCAACTGAGATTTTGAAACTCCAACAATTGCAGTGCCTGCGGATCTAAGAACCCCACCCTGCTTTCTCTGGGAAACTTGGCCTTGCCTTCACAACAAGAAGAATCACAGCAGAAATCACAGATCACAGAAAAAATGCATGCTGTAGAACCCTCTGCATTGTCTGCAACGTGTGCTCCGCTCCATGCACAGGATCTTGGTAAAGATGTTGTGCTTCTAGCCACTGCAACCGTACTAGTGAAAAACCGTTCATGAGCCTTTGTTTTTTGCCGTGCTCTTCTCGACTCTGCATCTCCATTGCACCTTATAACATAATGATTTGTACATTATCTGCAACTTAAGAAGACAAAGTCAGCCGCTTGTGTTACCGGATTTAGCGATTCGAAAGGCAGCCCTGCTAAAACATTGGCATTTTCAGTTAAAATATATCCCAAAATCTTAAGTTCGCGGACCCGGATATTAATCGTTCTCAACGCACTGATTGGCGCCAGTCTCTTCTACGAACTGCGGTGCATCGGTCATGTCAAGTTTTTGCCGGGATTACCCCTAATTCAACAGACTCAGTTAGGCTGGGTTTTCTGGAGGTTGCTTTCGCTCGGATGGCACGGACACCATAACTGATTGTCCACCTACAGCATTAATGGATAAGCCGGCACTGATGCCGGTCTTCACTGAAACATATCCTTACACTAAAGGATTAGTACAGCCATCTAGCTCACTTGCCTTGGTTTCACCTTTCGATGGACTTCGTCGACTATATGGTCAGCTGGAGAGGTCTTCGTTGAATTTAATGACCGTAATCCAATCATCGTACCGAAGGACTGTACAACAGTAGTATCAGCGAAGCGAGCAGTGAAGGAGCTGCGTCTGCTGCCTCGCAGCCGCCAGCAGTTACTAAATTTATGTTTTTGCCAACATTGGAGACACAATGTCTAGAAGACCGGATAGTATGGTGGTGAAGGAGTTCGAAGCTAAGAACAAAAATAGGAAAGAAGGGCCAGTGGGAATTAAATATCCCTCACGTGGCCAGACCACTGTAAAGTCCTGTCACTATAAAGAGAAGAGGTGCCTGTCCTTCCAGGCTGGGAGGTGGAGTCTCAATTGCGGTTATATCTAACCTCACGTCAAAGGAGGTACTTTTTGATGAGGCCCGTACTGTAGAATTCATATGCGTAAAGCTGTTATTTGCCGATAGCTCTGTTTATATAACGTGCTTTTATATTCCTCCGTCTCCTTATTTCCCAAACAACCTATATCAGAAGCAAAAGCTTATATCCTTCTCCCTATAACACAACATGACTTTATTGATGGCTTGTTCCACTTATCGTTGTCGCAACTTAATTATATTCGAAACTCCGTTGCTCGATTATTGGATCTATGTCTTGTGACATGTCCCGAAAGTGTGTTTCTGTCCAAAGTAACACCTCTTACTTAACCTGAAAACTTTATTGACGGCTTGTTCGACTTATCGTTGTCGCAAGATAATTATATACGAAACTCTTTTGGTTGATTATTCTTTCTTTTCTAAATATTTAAGTGCAATGTTACCGTGCTTTTTGCTCACTGGCTCCAGTTCACATACAATCCGAAATATTGCAACGGCTGGCTCAGAGAGTTTGCTTGTTCGACCCACCAAATTTATGATTTGTGTTATTGCCCGACCAAAGAGATTAGAATAGCTTTATTTTCAGACCACTTCGACAATGGACTCTTACAGTTCTCGCCGTCTGCTGCGCAGCGTCGCTCCTTCGTCGTCCTGCGTCCACCTCGACAGCGGACCTTGTGCTGGTATGAAGGAGATCTAGGATGTTATGGTGGCGGCCCGCAAGGTGTGTCGTCCGTTAGGTCGAAATAGAGACCTTTTGAGAACTTCTGTTAGGCCCACTCCTGTCACGGCACACCAACTCCTGACTCTCCAATCTATTGTGTTCTCCTGTTCCGTGGATCTCTGCGTTGATTCGTTCTTCACTTGCTTTGATCGTCCTTTGGTGTCCTCTTCGACACTCACTGACTGATTTCCTCCTGCGTTCTGCACGTTCTCACTGACCGGTAACTTCACGGCGTTCCTCTTGCTTTGTAACTGCCTCGAGCTGTGCTTGCTCCGTCCTTTTCTAGGTCGGAATGATCCCGTTATTTCCCGCTCGGGTTTAAGGAACACGAATGTCTCGCGGTACCGTTCGAGCACGGTCTTAATGTGACCGCCTCTTGGCGTTCAAAAAAAGAAGATATATACGTGAGGCGCAGCATCAGAAATACTAAAATTCGTATATAATAAAGTTGAACATCAATATAGGCGCAACTCGTTCATCAACAATCATCTACACTGACTTTCGTGAAGAATTTGATTCTGCCAATCATTCACTTTTGGTTAGAAAATTAGGGTTCCCTGTAGATCTTCTAAATTGTATTCTAAGTTATCTAATCGGCAGGACGCAACGGGTCCTCTTTAAAATTCGCTTATACTTATGTAAGTTATGCCTCCAGTGTAAGGAAATTATTGACATTTGGACTTACAAGCCGATCCAGGTAGCTTTTACATATTGTGACGTGATAACGTACTAAACTAAGATGGCTCCATAAGTAAAGTTATCACCTTCTGTCGTGCCTACCCAATACAAGCGACTTACACTCTGATTGGGTGCTCCTTGGATAGAACAACACGGGTTAATGATCTTGGTGTTCTCCCGAACCCTGAACTAAAATTTTCATTTCGTCTATTGTTAATGAGGCCATGAAGGTGCTTGGTTTTATAAAAGGAATTTTATGACCCTTACATGTCCAAAACCTTGTAAAGAACTGATTTCTTAGTTTCTGCTCGCTACGGATTGCAACGGCTAGCTCAGAGAGTTTGTTTGTTCGTCCCACCAAATTTATGATTTGTGTGTTTGCCCGACCAAAGAGAAGACAGAGTTTCTGATTAGAACCACCTTTATTTAGGGACGCTTGACAATAGGAATTCTGCGATCCTAGCCTTCGGATGCGCGTCGTCGCTCCTTCGTCGTCCTTCTTCGCTCTACCCGCATCGCGCTCGACGTCGTATCCGTGCCGGCTCGACTGGGGCTTAGGATGTTATGGAGACAGGGTGTATCGTCCGTGAGATAAGCTAGCGCTCCTCCCCGAACCACCTTTGCCGACCGAAGACTCCACCGTCCCTTTTGTGTATGCCAGTCACTCGTCGCCTCTGCCAATGGACCAACTGCGAGCTCGTACGGGGCTTAGGATGTTATGGGGCAGGGTGTATCGTCCGTGAAATAAGCTAGCGCTTCTCCCCGAATTACATTTTCCGACTAAGGACTCCACCGTCCCTTTCTGACCACGCTAGGTCCTTGTGTTTGCTTGTCCTTCGCATGTGGAGATCCTCCTTCGATCTCGCTCTCTTGTCGTTTACTTGTTCCGCGTACTTTAACTGTTTCACTATTTCGCTGTCGACCTCGGCGTACTTTCACTGACTGACCGTCTGACTGTATTTGTCTCCGCGTTCTTTTCCTGTTTGACTCACGGTCTCTTCGCTTTGCAGGGGTCCAAGGTCCATTTCCGCCCTTGACTCCTCTCGCATTCCAGCCTTTGGAGTTGCTAGACCGCTCCCCTGCATCCGGATTTGTGGGGAGTTTTAAGACTTCTTACATCTCCACCTTCCTTTGGAAGTTTTTGAAAAGATGGTGTTTCCGGCGGTTCTCCGCTTCGGTGTCTCCTCGCATATATATTCTTGATCTGGCCATGTCCGTCTGTTCGTCCATCTGTCTGTCCGTATGATAGTCAAGATATCAGGAACTATAAAAGCAAGAAAGTTAAGAGACATAGACACAGCGCGAGTTTGTTGACTCATGCTGTCACGCCCACTCTAACGCCCACAAACCGCCCACACTTTTGAAAAATGTTTTCATATTTTTTCATTATTAGTTTGGTAAATTTTTTTTGGGTTTGCAAAAAGACTATTTGCCAAGCCCAAAAACCGCCAAAAACTGTCATTGTTGAAGTCTGTCCTTCGCACTTCCACTAGCTGAGTAACGGTTATCAGATAGTCGGAGAACTCGACTAAAGGGTTCTCTCTAGTTTTTTTATTTTGAACGACCCGTCAAACCGTGGCACCAATTTCGCCGCGAAGCCTTCGGCTGCCTTTGAATGGTTGGTCCATACTGTGTCCACCACCTTGGGTTTCCACGGCCGTCTCCGGAGATTATAGTGTTCCACCGCACCAGTTCCAAGATCTCAGAGTAGTTACTTTCCGCTCCGTTCAGCGTTCTACTGGAGTATGATATCACTCGCTTACCTTGATCGGACTGCTGTGTGAGGATAGCGCCCAGCCCATAATCGCTGGCGTCCGTCTGCAACACAAACGTCCTTGGGAAGTCGTGACAGGATTGGGTCGGCTACCCGCCTGGGTTTGACGGCCTAGAATGCGTCTTGGTGGGAGTCTGTCAACTCCCACCTTGCCTGTTTCTTGAGGAGTGCATTCAATGGTTATACCAGCGCCGAACTCCCAGATACGGTCGCAGCTCTTTCACGTTTCCTGGGGGCTTCAGCTGTGCTATTGCCGCAACCTCCTCCGGATCCTTTCCAATGCCTTGACCTGTCACGCGGTGACCAAGTATTGTAGCTTATTCCTAAAGAACTTGCACTTATCGGCATTTACTTTCAGGTTTGCCGCCCTTAGCCTCCGGAAAACCTCTTTCAAGTTGCGTATGTGTCCTTGTAGTGTCAGTCTGGACACTATGATATCGTCCTGATATGCGAAGGCTTGTGGCATCATTTCGGATCCTATCACTTGGTCCAACGCCCGTTGAAACGTTGCCGACTCGGAGTGTTGTCCGAATGGCATCGCATTGGGTACGCCTCCTTCACGGAGCTTACGTTTATCTGGCGGAAATCCACACACAATCTCCATTGACCCGTCTCCTACAGACAGTTTTTCGCGTGGCATGCTTCGAAACGCGATGTCATCTCCTCATACCGGCCATCTGCCATCCTCACTTCTTTCCTCGTGGGTACGACCGCTGACCGCAATCTGTCCGCCAGCTCTTCGCTAATAAAACTAGCCGTTCCGTCTATGAGCACTGGTGCGGATATTTTCTTTTCCGCCTTCATTAATTTTGAGGGGCAGCACCTTGAAAACCCTGGTCGTTCCTCTGAGGCTGGGGTCGCGTGGCGTTGCCACGATGCCCTCTTGGCACCTTCTGCACACCGCGATTTGTTTCCCCCCTTGGGAAATCCGCTCCAACTCGAACCGTTCCCTTTGGGTGTGTAGCCCTTCGAACTCGTCGGCCAGAATTATCAGGGCATCCAGGTGCCTGCACTCGTACGTGCGAACAAACACGACCATGGCTGGAGTGCTGTTTTCCCTTATTTTTTCTTTCGTCTCTTTTTGCGACATCCCCAAGAGTCGCATTAGGGTCTGCATGTGCAGCTTGTAGTCTTTAAAACACTCGCCATGCCGCTGTTTCCTCTGCTTGACCTGGTCCGCCAGTTTTGTCATGAAGCCTGTGGGCAGAAAGAATTCCTGGAATCTCTGGTAAAGTCAAGGCTTCTCACCAGGCCTTTAACGCCGGTGACTTTACCCTCCACGGCCGCTCTCCTTCCGTACTCTTTCTCTAACGCCTTCAGTATGGTGACCGTTTCGGGGTCGTGTGTGGTCCGATGAACTCGGACAGCGTCTTCCGCATTTCCTTGACCAAACCCTTCAGCTTGATCCCTAATGCACTTGCTATGGCTGGAAAGTCATCCTTCTTCAGGCTGTATAGCAACGATCACGGTTGGGCGCCAGATGTAACGAACTGCTTTTCTAGTTTCTGCTGTCTACGAATTGCTACGACTACCTCAGAGAGTTCGTTTATTCATTAAATTTATGATTGTTAAAACAGGGCTTCCGATTATAATAGCTTTATTCAATAATGCTTCGACAATGGACTTCTACGGTCCTCGCCGTCGGATGCGCGGCGTCGTTCCTTCGTCGCCCTTCTTCCATTGTCCCGCGTCGTTCTCGACAGCGTACACTTGCCGGCTCGAATGCGGCTTACGATGTTATGGGGGCTGGATGTATCGTCCGCGTGTCAAGCCAACGATCTTCCCCGAACCACCTGTGCCGACCAATGACTTCACCGTCCCTTCTGAGTATGCCAGGCACTTGTCGTCTATGCCAACTGACCACCTGCCGGCTTGAATGGGGCTTAGGATGGGGGCAGGATGATGTTATGCGAACAACCTTTGCGGTCGAATGACTCCACTGTCCCTTCTGACCACGCCAGGTCATTCACTTGCAGTGATCCTCCTTGTGTGTCCCTTTGACAATCAAGGTAGCTTGCCTCCTGCGTTTTCTCGCTGACCGTTCAATTATCGGTTCTCACGTGCGGATCTCTTGTTGACTTCCGGGTTTAGTTCCCCGCGTATTCTCCCTGACTGCCTCGAGCTGCGCTTGCGCCTTCCCTTAGTTCACGGTCTCTCCGCTTTGCCGGGGTCCAAGGTCCATTATTTCCCGTTCGACCTGGTCGCCCTTGACTCCTCTCGCATTCCAGCCGACTTTGCTGTTGCTAGGCCGCTCTCCTGCACACCGATTTGTGGGGAGTTTTACGACTGCTCACAAAGGTAAGCAATTTTAGTAGAGCTTTCGTTAAGAATGACACAAAATATTAAATTCGACTTTGATACCGCGTAAGACTAAGGCTGTTCGGAATGAGGTAACGAGGAATATGTTGCTTGAAAAACCTTGGCAAATAGATCAGGCATTGCCTGATCCGATGTTACTCTAGTATTTCCAAAAAATAGCGAGGAAGGGTAAGAAATTGTTTTGCGCTTAGTGCTAACGAAATTAGGATAGACTGAGAACCGGTATTTTTTAATTTTGTTTAAAGTCTACACCTTACATTTCTTAGGTGTGTCAAATCTTTGTTAAACCAAGGACTTTTTTTTTAGAGATTGACGAATAGTACATCGGAACACAAGAGTTAAGAATGATTTAATTGCAGTATAAATAATATTTATGTCATCCGACTTTTGATTGCAGGAGTAAAGACAAATTAAGGCCAGATATAATATTATTGAGCATCACAAAGTTTGCCTTGCGAAAGCAATAAATTCGTTTGGTTGACTTCTCTGATTTTTCTTTTATTACGGTACCGATGTCGATTGTCAAATCGAAATTACAAGACATAGATCCAATAATCGACCCAGAGAGTTTTGGAATATAATTAACTTGCGACAACGATAAGTCGAGCTGGCCGTCAATAAAGTCATGTTGTGCTATATTAAAATCACCTAGAACTACCAATTGGTCCATCTCGCACAGTCTTTTTGAAACGGATTGTAAAGCGGACAATTGATTTGTATATTCTGAGAATTTAGAAGATGGCGGAATCGTAAGTAAAACTATTGAATTTAGAAGATGGCGGAATCGTAAGTAAAACTATTGAAGACCTATATTGCCGATGTTTTAGGGTATCCTAAAGGAAATCATTCAGCGCGAAATCGTCATAGCAAGCAACAGAAAAGATCTTTTTATGGAAATCAGTTCCCCAGGAGTCAATCCTGTGGAGGTGAAGATTAAAGAGCCGGTGCAAAAAAAAATTTGAAAAGATGATTTTAAAAATGTGGTTGTGAATAAAGCTTTTGAGGAAGATGAAGGCTTGCTATATGGTGCTGGAATAGCTGATTAACGGATGAACGATTTATATCATTCACTTCTGCCTTGAATTTCTCATTTTCGGTTCTGTAGGAACCCGAGCGAGAGATCGGCCAGCCAAGTAGTGAGAGGGACCATTGCTCTCTTCGGCAGACCGATGATGAAGACGGCAGAGACGGATGCGTGTTATTGTACTCGCAGAAAAGTGAATAAATAAACACTTATATATAAAGTTCCAAAGTGAAATTGGTTTCATTTATGGGGGTTGTTACAGTGGCGACGAGGTAAAAATTCAAAAAAAAATAAGAAGAAAGGAAATAGTAGTATGGAAAAGAAGAGCAACAGCGGCACCGATGAGCGACGCTCGTGAGAGCATCGAATGCGTGGAAATGTTTAAAAGAGAGAATAACAGAGAGTTTAAGTCAGGGCCAGTAGCATGATTATGTCAGGAATATATATATATATGACTGAATCTTAAATCACGATGTGACTAAGTCAGTGGCAGTTTGCCAGTAATAATTTCAGGTACACTGATAACAATGGCTGAAAATGTAATCAAGCTATTTTTCTGCGAGTCTATAATAGGTCTCTCTTCGAAATTTATCTCATAGCTGAAGAAATCGACACACCTATTCGGAAAAGAATTAAACTACTTCATCAAGGAGGACCACAACTTCAGACGGTAGCGTTCTCATTACCCGATGCGGTGTTAGAAAATGCCACAGATAAAGATATAGATATATACGAGGTCCTTGATGAAAAATTAAGTGCATACTTCTCGCCAAAGCAGAACTCCAGTGTGGAAAGGCATCTGTTTAGGAATCTCTGTCCATCAGAAGGAGAGACTTTTGCTAAATTTGTATTAAGGCTGCTCCACCAAATTCAGTCGAGGAGATTTGTTTAAAGGACAAAATAATTGACAGCTGGGCCGAAGTAGATCTTAAAAAGAAATTGTGGGGAAAAGAATAAAATTTTTCCCAAATGATAAATGCCTGTTTATAAACAATCGAAAAAGATGCGGTCAAATCCAGAATTGGGGGCAATTAAAAACCTAAAAGCCGAGGGTATAAGTAAAATCTCAACAGGTATAAACCTATCGAATGAAGTAGATGGGGCCGTAAAGGCCACGACAGCAACAGTCCTTTAATCCCAGGCAAATGTGCAGCAAGTGCACACGAATTGGTCATTTCGCAATTAAATGCAAAACAAACTTAACACGCTAGAGACCTCAGGGGCATAATGAAATCTCTAAACGTCAACGCAGCAAGGTACGTCGGGTAGAGGGAGATTTGTTTTAAAATTCAGAGTGATGAGGAAGATGATTTTATTAAATGTCGAGTTGGTGACCGCTCCAAATTCAACCATAACCAATAAGAAGGATACTGGAAGAGGCTGTTGCCCTTGATATAATCGAACCAGTAATAGGGCATTCTCCCTGGATATAACCCATGGTCATAGCGTTTAAAGAAAATGGCGACTTAAGAATATGCAAGTTAACAACTAAGAGTACCAACACTTTTGTCACCAATACACAAACACTAGTACTTCATATAAACAATGCTGACGCGCCCCAACCGAGTTCAGAGCTCCGCGCTACGAACGGTCAGCAACAGCAAACGGACACCCCTTATCCGGGGTACCGAGCTATGTTGCATAAATGCTTGCCGACCATGGGTTTATGGCGTGATGCATTGGAGCCAGAGTAGATCCACACTTTCATATTCTTTTGTATTCAGTCTTAAGCCAGAGCTTTAATAAAGAGCAGCTATTCACTCCGGCACGCAGCCGTAAAATATCATTTTATTATTTGAATACTCTCGCTGAGCCAAAAGGCCAGCGATCGACAAAGAGGGCAAAGTCACGCCCTCCAACCTAAACTTCGTAAGAAGATATAAATCCCTGGTGGCAGCATCGTACCGGATCCCACGGGAAGGAATATCCGCACCGTCAGGAGGCCATAGGACCAACCACGACGGAGGAACATATTAATTTGCATATGATCTGCTGTCTGTATTTGAATCGTTTTTGACGAAACTAAGGGGCGCACAATACTTCACCCGCTTAGACCTAAAAAGCGCATACCATCAATTGAAGCTAGACGAATCCAGCCGATACATAACCACTTTCAATACAAAAGATTAATGTTTGCAGTTCATTCTGCCCCATGAAATTTTCCAAAGAAGACTTCGACTATTTTTCCAGGTACATGGAACTAAAATTCCTACAGTCCATATCTTCTGCCAATTATTGGGGCCATAAAAGAAATATTTTGCCGACTGGGTTTCCCAAAGTATCTAAGGACGGATAACGGAAGACAATATATTAGTTTTGTTTTTGAAAAATACAGCAACACGAATGGCATTACACTTATAAAGATCCCTTTATATTCATCTCAAGCGAACGGTGAGGTCGAGAATATGAATCGATCATTAGTAAAGAGACTAAAAATTCTCCCTGAATTCTTCTCATCTGAATAAGAAAAATTAAAAAAAAAAAGATTCAGGATTTCATGCTAATGCATAATGTCAACCCACATAGCACAACAGGAACCTCTCCGTCAGAACTTATGTTCAATCGTATGATTCGTGACAAAATTCCTAACGTCCTATACATTTTGAGCAAAGTACACGATTCAAGAGAAATAGATAATGATTGTATGCAAAAACATAAGGGGAAAGTAGATGCCGAAAAAAGGGGAGGGGTGAAAGAGGTAGATATTGAAGTTGGCGATCAGGTGTTAATGAAGAATATTGTTTTTCCAAACACCGCGGGAATAACGTCGATGCATTTCAGTAAAAGCTTTACGTACTTTAAGCTGAGCTTTATTGCACATGAATTTTCTTTAATTAGCTAGCTGCATTTCTGCCAGAACAGAGTTTTGGACACAAGTACCAGATAGCTCATCGATGCGCCAGGGAAGATCTGGAAAGCTTTAGTCTGATTAGGAAATTTTATGCTGTGGCAGAGAAAAGGGCTAAGCGACTCCATCCGTTTCCGTGCTAAATTCTTTTCCTTTTGAGATCCGGGAGAGTGCAAATCGTTGCAGTTGCCGATAAGAGATAGAATAATCACATAGTGCCAGTGTCACGCGGATTGTGAAAATCTGGTTGCGGGGAAAAGTGTTCGGCGAAAGCTTAACCAAACTCAAGTGAGTAAAGCCGTGTTCATTTGCATGCAGATGCATAACCTTTTGTTGCCCAGGTCACGGAAAGAGTGTCCACGAAGGCAACCAGGCGGCGGACTGGCAGCCAGTGCCAAAGGTCGGAATTGTCCGTCTGGAAAACCCTTATCTTTCATCGGGGCTTAACCAGCGGATCGAGCCCAGCAGGCCGAGTTGCGTCCCTGTCCCGAGGAGCACCCCTGGGAGGGGCACAATGGACTACTAAGGGAGCAGCAGCAGAAGCAGTAGGAATGATCAGCAAATAACATCGAGTGCAGTTTAACTGGCCAACAGCGCGCATGCGCAATAGTCTTCAGTGGCCAGCGTTGGCGTTTTATGAAACTTCTAATGGAAATTGGCTGTGCCAAGAGTGACCCAATAAATTTGACCCCAGTTAACCCCAGCACCCATGTGGGATTAATCTAAAGAGTACATAACCCCAAGGGGTAGTGTAGATCAGTGCTATTAGTGCGGAATAAAACATCCGATGTCCGACTGTAAACTTTCTGGTGCATAAAATCAAAACCATTAAATGGGATTTAACCCAGTTCTGCCGAATTAAATTTCTTGTAATTTTCGCCACAAGTTGGTCATAACTTGTATCGAGTCACCTAACCTTTACGACAATCATCTGAAATGCTTTGTGAATTTGTTTCTAGTAATAGAAGCAATGAATATTTGATGAAAAACCTCTAAAGAATCAAAATACATTTTTTTTATAATTTAAGTAAGGCTAGATAAAATCTAAGAAAATTTCTCTTGTTGCGAATTGAAACGAATCGTATAGAAGAATGCCTTTTGTTGACTCTTTTGTTTAAACTAATGCCTTAAAACCCAAAGTGGGCTGCCAAAGCCATACGATTTTCAGCACACCTTCGAGGGAGATCGATCTTTCGCCGATGAATAAGATGCGTGAGTTTATATAACCTTGTTTTAAGTGCAAACCAAAACATAAGAGAAATTAATTAAATGGCAATGCTATAAAAGAAGTTAAGAAATGAATTAAATGCCGCAACAACCGAAATTTGCTATCGCTGTAATAAATTAGATTTTCTTGCAAAATTTGTCGTGAATAAAAAATGAAGTTTAATTGAATTTAATTAAAAGAAAGTTCACAATGGAGTTAAACGAAAAATTGTCTACCAATGAATTAAATTAGATAATCGAGACAATTTCTTATTAATTTGATTCTTATCTACTACATATTATTAAATCTTGCGATACATAGATATTCTTATAACTATCTAGGCTTATAATTAAACTACCTATATACGATGTTAGTCTTAACTACTTTATGTTTATACAATTTAATGTTTAACGAAATCATGAGGAACTAAACATTTCCTTTACCGACTCTACTGATGACTCCACGGTTGTAAGGTTTCAAGGGATCATCGGAGCCATGCCCCTGCGGAAGATGATCATAGATTGGGTGGGCCTAAAGCAAGCACAACAACATCCGTGCCTTCGCAAATGATAGTTTTCTCTCTGTCCTTTCCTCTATCTTTCTACCTTTCTTCTAACTTTCCCTTTCTAGAATTTATTTATTTATTTTCTTCCGGTTTAGTTCTAGCTCCTATTTTTTGTCGCAAGCACGCTCAATTCTTGTCTTTATTAATAGTGATGTGTAGTCCGTGTCCGAGATCTGGGTGAGCAAGACCACCACCCCCAAAGACGAAGAGCTAGAGCCGGAATCTAAAGCGTGCCCCGCAGCTCAGATCCTCGAAAGCCTGCCTAACGCGAGGAGTTATAATTCCTTCTTGTATTGAGAACAGTGGCGCACTACTTTACACACTACAGTTATAATTCATTATTATTAGTAAGGAAAAGTGGCGCCCAACCGTGTGGAGCCTTAGTAGAAAAATAATTTTTTATTAAGACTCGCGAATAAATAAATTTATTTTCTCTAACTTCAGTTATCAAGAATTCTCGGATCACAGTTAAGTGAATATTAGTATTCCTAGCTGTCCAGACTTAAATCGGGTGGTGCCTAGCAAAAAAAATAGATGTTGTTATTAGGACTCCCAGATAAATTAAGTCTTTTTTTCTTTTATCTTTTATCTGAATAATGTTTGGAAAACATTTGGGGTGAATATCAGTATTCCCAACTGCCCAGTCTTACAAAGAAGCTAAAGATTCTTCCTAAAATGTAGGTGAGATTACAAGGTGTCTATTTAAAATGAGGAAAACAGAGGTGGTCATCGAAGGCTCATCTTCTGTCTCAGATTATAGCACTAAGTCATTGAACTAAGTTTACTCAAAAACTCAACTCTACGGAAAATACTGGCAATTTCTTCCGAGTCGTGCCATAGCCAGAGAGAGTTAATGTAAACTTTCCTTTATTCTTTACTTTCTAGAAGTTTTATATTTTTTTATGGTATTCTGGAATACATGCGTTTTTGTTTCTGAACCAATCGCTGTCCGAATTCGAAATCCTGAAATATATCTTCCCTTCTTGAATAGCCTAAGCAAAAGCCTATTACTTTCCAATCTTTCAATTTCTGAGAAAATTAATTATCATTAAGAAATTGATACCTTGCGATACGTGCGACATCTAGTATTGAGTTCGGTAAATACATATACATATTTTTGATTACTTTAATTTACTTTTCGATTTTTCGGGTTTAATTATCGAAACATTTTCTGTCTTTAATTATCGCAAAAGAAACAAAACAAAGCATCAATTTCTAAGAGAACAATTTCGATTGTAGTTGGTTAACCGTTGTCGGACCGTAAATATTTTTATTTTTTTTCGCACTCAAACCAGATATTTGGATCTTGTGGGAATGATGGGGTTAGACCGATCTCCTGAAAGAGGAGCTGAATCAAGCCCAAAGGTTGTTTGTCCGTTATGTACAGCAGATATAAATCCTGCTGAGGTTTTTATAACCAGTTTTCAACACGAGTTTCATAAGCGGTGTATAAAAGCTCATTGGAAGAAGTGCGCACAATGCCCTGTGTGTAAAGTAGCTAGTAGACCAGAGATCCCGAAGCCTAAAGAAGTAACCAAGAGACAAACTCGAAGTGGGTCGACAAAACGACAGCCCGTAGATACAGTTGGTCAGCAAGTCTCAGGTAATATAGCTTCGACCTCGGGACAAAGTACGCAAGCAATTCGAATAGTATAACAGATAATGCTATGATTTTACTAGCTATGGAACAAAGGTTATTAGCTACGCTTTTGGAGAAGATGACTGATTTAATTTAGAATTCCATAACCGATACTATATCCAGGGCGTTAGCAAGCACCAGTGGTGGTGACAATTCTCAGAGGGAACATTCTTCACGTCGATCGCTTAGCAATGGAGATAGGGTCGAAACAAGAAATGAAACCGGTAGCAATTCAAGGCAAGTCCTCTCGGCCCCGGGCTCTCCCGCTTCACAAAGAAGCACTACGTCCGATTCGGTAAACCGACCAGATAAGGTTGTACATATAGTCAACGGTTGGAAGATACAATTTTCTGGAAAAGGAGTATATGTAGATAATTTTATTTATAGAGTAGATAGTCTAACACGAGAGACGTTAGACAATAATGTCGATCTGCTTTGCAAACATGCCAGCGTACTTTTTGAAGGAAAAGCCAATGAGTTTTATTGGCGTTATCCTAAAGCGCACGGCGATATTCAGTGGAATTCTTTCTGTACAGCTTTGCGTCTCCAGTTTCGCGATAGCAGAGACGATTGCGATATCGAAGAATGAATCAGGAATTCTAAACAAAAGCAAAACGAATCTTTTCATAGTTTTTATGATACAGTATCCTTGGACTACGAGTAAATTAATTCGAGTTCTCAGAAACAATTTGCGTCCAGAGATAAGACATGAGATCTTAAACATTGATATCAAGACGGTTATAGATCTCAGACAGATTTGTCGCAGGCGCGAAACCTTCTTGGCCGATGTTAAGCGAGTTAGCGGCTACGTGAGAAGCACTCCGTTTAAACGGGAAGTGGCTGAATTTAGTCAGGAGTATGATACGCAGGTAGAATCAGAACCTGAAAATGAGGCTGATGTCGAAGCGTTCTCCTTATTATGGTGGAATTGCCGCAAGGAAGGACACCGATATCAGGATTGCGTATCGGAGAGAAGAATATTCTGTTACGGTTGTGGAGCTGCAAACACTTACAATTCAAGTTGTAATAAGTGTTCAAAAAACTCAAAAAAAAACTTCAAAAAACTTCGACGTTACGTCGAAGTCGCAATTCAAACAGAAGACTTCGATTGCCTCCCGGAGCCAATCCACAATGACCGAAGAGTAAAAGATGCAGCAAATGTTGCACAACCTCCAATCCCTGACGAACAACAACTACCTGCTAGTTCTTTCCTACATAGCAAAATGTAAACTCCAAAGAAAATTAAACATGAAGAGAATTATTTACAAAATATTAGAAAACGAAAGGCTCGAATTTCTAGTCGAGTAAAATCATTCTGGCAAAATAACAAGAACTGTGGAATTGGAGTCAATTATATAAAGTCACTACCTGAAGGATCAAAAGATCCTCGTCCGTTTTTGCCAATTCGGTTGTTTAATCGTACGGTTTACGGTCTGTTAGACTCTGGCTCATCGGCAAGTTGTGTAGGAGGCAACTTAGCCCGTGAAGTAGAAGCTGCAGGAGACTATAAGGCCATTAACAGTAGTGCTACAACGGCTGACGGCCGATCGCAGCAGATACCAGCATATATTCAAACAGAGGTATAGTACGGCGACCAGAAGAAGGTTCTAAAAATTTACATCGTACCGTCGCTTAATCAAGATCTATATTTGGGGATAGATTTCTGGAAGCTTTACGATTTACTTCCCAGAAGTCTTATCATATCTGAGCTAGATTCAACTGAAGTTGATTTCAAAATTAAAGTTGACCAACATAAGTTATCCGAGATGGATAAGGCGAGGCTAACGAATGTGATCAATTCTTTTCCGACATTTAGTCAAGATGGTCTTGGTAAGTCCAACCTTATATCGCATTCTATTGATGTAGGTATGGCAAAGCCAATAAAACCACGCCATTTCCCTGTTTCACCAGCCGTAGAAAAGGCAATGTATTCCGAGATTGACAGCATGATACAATTAGGAGTGATAGAACAGTCTGACAGTTCTTGGTCAATCGTTATGGTAACGAAACCTGGAAAGGTTAGAATTTGTCTAGACAATCGTAAGGTAAATAGCTTCACCGAAAAGGATGCATATCCTCTGCCTCAAATTAGTGGCATTTTGAGTAGGTTGCCGAAGGCCGAGTACATAACTAGCCTTGATCTAACGGACGCTTATTGGCAAGTGCCTTTAGAAAAACCTTCGCGTGACAAGACGGCGTTTACCGTTCCTGGTAGACCCTTCTATCAGTTTAAAGTTATGCCGTTCGGGCTTTGCAATGCCACAAGTACAATGTCTCGTTTGATGGACAAAGTGGTGCCAGCTCATCTTAGGAACGAGGTTTTTATTTACCTAGATGATCTGCTGGTGGTTTCATCAAGTTTTGAGAGGCACCTCGAAGTACTAAAGAGGTTGCGCTACAGATAAGACGTTCAGGCTTGACGATCAACATTGTCAAAAGTCACTTCTGCATGTTGAGAGTGCGTTACCTAGGTCATATAATCGGAGATGGAGGAATCCGTACCGATCCAGAAAAAGTAGCCGCAATTAGGAATTTTCCTTTGCCTAAAAAGTTGCGCAGTCCGCTAAGTTTCATGGGTTAACGTGGCTGGTATCGCAAGTTCGTTCCTAATTTTGCGTCTCTTGCTGCTCCTTTAACTGATCTGATGACCACGAAAAGAATATTAAGTTTGACTGAAGCGGCAGTAGAATCTTTTGAGAAGCTAAAGCAATGTCTTAGCGAGGCTCCTGTTTTATGCAGTCCTGATTTTTCGAAACCATTCGCAATACATTGCGATGCGAGCAAGACCGGAGTTGGAGCTGTATTAGTCCAATTTTCGGAAGAAGGAGATGAGCGTCCTATTGCCTTCATTTCAAAAAAAATTAAATAAGGCGCAACAAAATTATACCGTCACAGAGCAAGAATGTCTCGCCGCGATCGTGGCTCTTAAAAGTATTAGGGCGTACGTGGAAGGACATAGGTTCAAGATCATAACTGATCATGCGTCAATAAAATGGTGTCTAACCATGACCTTAATTCGCGCCTAGCTCGATGGGCTTTGGCCTTGCAAAGGTATGATTTCGCGATTGATCGCAAAGGTTCGATGAACGTAGTTCCCGACTCCTTGTCTCGGGTGAACAAAGACGCGGGTGCTGCAATTGACTTGCGGGAGGGATTTCTCGTTGATCTAAATTCTGACCACTTTAAATCAGCGGAATACACCGAGTTAGTGTCCAAGCGCATAAAGAAGGCACTGGTTTCCTGGGAACCCATTTCTGATAGAATCATGACCGTCAGGTTCAGATGTAGAGCTAGATACATAAACATCACTCAATGCTATGCCCCGACGTAAGACGCAAACGACGACACCAAGGACGACTTCTATACTGCCCTTACAGCAACCCTCAACAAGCTACGGCAAGGTGACATTAACATCCTCGTGGGTGACTTCAATGCAAAAATTGGCCCCAACAACACCGGACTAAGATCTGTCATGGGCCAGCATGGAACTGGGACTCGCAACGATAACGGAGAGAGATTAGTGGAACTCTGCCAGCTATTCCAACTGGTCATCGGTGGCACAATATTCCCACACAAAGATGTCCACAAATACGCCTGGACATCTCCAAGTGGTAATACGCGCAACCAGATCGACCACATATGCATTAGCAGGAAATGGAGACACTCGCTACTGGACGTACGGAACAAAAGGGGAGCAGCCATAGACAGTGATCATGAGTTGGTCATTGGAGAATTTTCAATAAAGCTCAACCGCAACCACTCAAGGAACACTGGCAACAGTCAACACCGGCGAGCGCCCCCCTGAACCTGCACCTCCTTAGCGACTCTACTCTGAAGACGAGAATGACGCCCACGCTGCGAGAACAGCTAATCCCCCTAGAAGACCACCCATGGGAGCACACCTGCAGGCAACTAAGGACCACGGCGGAGGAAATACTTGGCCTGCAACAACGCGGAAGAACGGACTGGATATCTGAAGGGACCTGGGACCTGATTAGAAGGAGGAACCACCTGAAGCCTCTGGCGGACCTGCTCACACAGTACCGTGAGGAGTATCGCGGACTATGCAGAGCGGTGAAAAGGTCGGCCAGAAAGGACAAAAGCGCACAGCTGGATAGACTTGCGGCAGACGCAGAACGAGCAGCCGGCGAGAACAACATGCGCTCGCTATACCAGCAGATTTCACGGATCTCAGGAACCCTTCACAGGCAGAACAAACCAGTCAGAGATCTAGAAGGTAACCTCTTATCCAATGATGACGCACAAATCCGAAGATGGCGCCAACACTTCATGGGAATTGGCCACACCACATCACCAAACGTGGCCATAGACTACAGGAGTGTTGTGCCGCCAAGTGGGAGTAGCAGGATACCCTCTGCACCCCCGAATGTAAGAGAAATCGTGAATGCAATAAAGAAGCTGAAGCACAACAGGGCAGCTGGCGAAGACAACATACCAGCCGAATTGCTTCAAGTTGAAACCCAACTGATGGCTGAAACATTGCATCCACACTTCTCACGCATATGGAAAGGCGAGACGGTGCCAGACTCCTGGAAAAGCGGAATCATTGTGAAGCTTCCCAAAAAAGGCGACCTTAGTGACTGCAACAACTGGAGAGGGATAACACTGCTCAACACCAGCTACAAGATCTTAGCTACACTTCTGAACGAACGCCTCCAGGATAAAATTGAGCCAACAATCCGAGACGAACAGGCAGGCTTCAGACCACAGGAGTTGCGTAGACCAGGCAAATACACTACGCATAATAACCGAGCAAGCTGTGGAATGGACAGCGCCGCTTTACCTCCTGTTCATCGACTTCAAGAAGGCATTTGACTCAGTTGAAAGAGCAGCAATATGGCGAGCACTTGCAAGAAAAGAAGTACCTGCAAACTTCATCGCCATCATCAAATCGATGTATGACGATGCCAACCTGGCGGTACTGCACAATGGAAATACTAGTGCACCTTTCCAGACGAACACCGGAATTCGGCAAGGATGCCCGCTGTCACCACTCCTCTTCAACATCGTAGTCGACGAGTTAATGAGCGAAGTATGCTCTTCCAAGCGCGGAACCTCACCAGACACCTTGAGGACTTGGACTACGCAGACGACATCTGTCTCGTATCGCACAGACACGGCGACATACAGAGGAAAAGGGACGACCTCGTCAGGATAGCCAGCAGCATAGGGCTCGAGATAAACATAGCAAAAACAAAAGCTATGCGCTTCAACCACTCCAGCCAAGGAAATATCAACATAAATGGGAACCCAATCGAGTTCATTACCAGTTTCCCATACCTTGGCACCATCATATCCAACAGTGGTGGAGTGGATGATGATGTCTCCAGTCGTCTTGGCAAAGCCCGCTCAGCATTTGGGAGACTATACCGCATATGGAGAGACCGACAAATCAACCGACGAACAAAGCTCAGGATCTACAATGCGTGTGTGAAATCCATACTGCTAAACGGATGTGAGACATGGCTCGCCACAAAGAAAATAACGCAGAAGCTACACGCTTTCAGCAAGAAATGCCTGAGAGTCATATGTGGGGTATTCTGGCCAAACAGAATAGCCAACACAGAACTGTGGCGCGTTACAGACGAGTCCCCGATTCACATACAAATAAGGATGAAAAAATGGATGTGGATAGGGCACGCTCTCAGAAGAAACCCGAGTAGCATTGTGAGGATGACACTAAACTGGAACCCCCAAGGAAGCAGGCGAGTAGGAAGGCCAAGAGCAACCTAGAGAAGAACCGCTCACCAAGAACTAGCCCAAATAAACACCACATGGGAAAGTGCAAAACAGACAGCTCAAAATAGAGTTAGATGGAAAGCTCTCGGAGAAGTCCTAAGTTCCCGAGAGGAATAGAAGGAATAAAAAAAAAAACACCGAGTTAGTGCAGAAAGTGAGCGCAAATCAGAAGAATTTTCCTGATCTTCGGACCGATAGCGGTTACATTTATCGGAAGGCTGAGCATTTGACAGGAGAGCAGGTGCACGATGAATATGCCTGCCTAATGATAGTTCGTTGTCTGCTCATGGTGGGGTACACACGACCATTGAGATAGTTAGACGTTACGGCCTATATAAATGCGTGTGAGGTGTGCAAAACCACAAAAGCACCTAATTACGATTTGCGACCACCGTTAGGAAAAGCGCCTGAGAGTCAAAGGTTTTTCCAACGCTTATTTATAGACTTTCTTGGACCTTATCCGAGGTCTAGAAGTGGAAACATTGGAGTTTTTATCGTCCTTGACCTTAAACCAGTAAAGAAAATAGATTCAGGTGTTGTCATAAAATATCTTGAAGGAGAATTATTTATGTCGTATGGCACTCCCGAAACGATAGTGTCAGATAATGGATCTCAATTCCGTTCACACGCTTTTCAGAAGTTAATGCAGCAGTATGGCATTACTCATACATTTACTGCTGTACATTCGCCACAGGCGAACGCCTCCGAGCGCGTTAACCGATCAGTTATCGCTGCAATTAGAGCATATGTGAGACCCGATCAAAAAGACTTTTCCTTTTGAGATCCGGGAGAGTGCAAATCGTTGCAGTTGCCGATAAGAGATAGAATAATCATATAGTGCCAGTCCGTACATTCAAGCCTAGGAACTTCTCCTTATTATATGGTTTTCGGGCAACACATGGTTACCTCTGCTTCTACGTACTCTTTGTTGAGGAAGCTCAACCTATTGGATGATCGATCTTTGAAGTTCAATCGGTCAGACTCGTTTGATATAGTACGGGAGAAAGCATGATGCTGGAAAAACACTCCGAGAATGAAAAGAAGTACAATCTTCGGTCTCGAGTTGTTTCTTATACGGAAGTGCAAGAAGCATTCCGAAGAAATGCAGAGCTGTTTCCAAACATGATACAACGCTAAATTTGGTCCTTGTTTTATGAAATCAAGGGTTCGCAAAATGCTAAAAAGCGCCTACTACGTGCTAGAATATTTACAGGGAAGACTAATAGGTACATACCATGCGAAAGATATTCGGCAATGACGTGTCTTCAAGAGCCGCTAAATAAATTATAGATTAACAATAAAAGATATAAACATTTTCTGCCTAGAAGTATGCACTAAATTATGTGATACTCTGAGCCTAGCTTTACGCGACGGGAATAACGTCGATGCATTTCAGTAAAAGCTTTACGTAGTTTAAGCTGAGCTTTAATGCACATGCATTTTTTTAATTCGCTAGCTGCATTTCTGCCAGAACAGAGTTTTGGACTCAAATACCAGATAGCTCATCGATGCGCCAGGGAAGATCTGGAAAGCTTTAGTCTGATTAGGAAATTTTATGCTGTGGCAGAGAAAAGGGCTAAGCGACTCCATCCGTTTCCGTGCTAAATTCTTTTCCTTTTGAGATCCGGGAGAGTGCAAATCGTTGCAGTTGCCGATAAGAGATAGAATAATCACATAGTGCCAGTGTCACGCGGATTGTGAAAATCTGGTTGCGGGGAAAAGTGTTCGGCGAAAGCTTAACCAAACTCAAGTGAGTAAAGCCGTGTTCATTTGCATGCAGATGCATAACCTTTTGTTGCCCAGGTCACGGAAAGAGTGTCCACGAAGGCAACCAGGCGGCGGACTGGCAGCCAGTGCCAAAGGTCGGAATTGTCCGTCTAGAAAACCCTTATCTTTCATCGGGGCTTAACCAGCGGATCGAGCCCAGCAGGCCGAGTTTGCGTCCCTGTCCCGAGGAGCACCCCTGGGAGGGGCATAATGGACTACTAAGGGAGCAGCAGCAGAAGCAGTAGGAATGATCAGCAAATAACATCGAGTGCAGTTTAACTGGCCAACAGCGCGCATGCGCAATAGTCTTCAGTGGCCAGCGTTGGCGTTTTATGAAACTTCTAATGGAAATTGGCTGTGCCAAGAGTGACCCAATAAATTTGACCCCAGTTAACCCAGCACCCATGTGGGATTAATCTAAAGAGTACATAACCCAAGGGGTAGTGTAGATCAGTGCTATTAGTGCGGAATAAAACATCCGATGTCCGACTGTAAACTTTCTGGTGCATAAAATCAAAACCATTAAATGGGATTTAACCCAGTTCTGCCGAATTAAATTTCTTGTAATTTTCGCCACAAGTTGGTCATAACTTGTATCGAGTCACCTAACCTTTACGACAATCATCTGAAATGCTTTGTGAATTTGTTTCTAGTAATAGAAGCAATGAATATTTGATGAAAAACCTCTAAAGAATCAAAATACATTTTTTTTATAATTTAAGTAAGGCTAGATAAAATCTAAGAAAATTTCTCTTGTTGCGAATTGAAACGAATCGTATAGAAGAATGCCTTTTGTTGACTCTTTTGTTTAAACTAATGCCTTAAAACCCAAAGTGGGCTGCCAAAGCCATACGATTTTCAGCACACCTTCGAGGGAGATCGATCTTTCGCCGATGAATAAGATGCGTGAGTTTATATAACCTTGTTTTAAGTGCAAACCAAAACATAAGAGAAATTAATTAAATGGCAATGCTATAAAAGAAGTTAAGAAATGAAATAAATGCCGCAACAACCGAAATTTGCTATCGCTGTAATAAATTAGATTTTCTTGCAAAATTTGTCGTGAATAAAAAATGAAGTTTAATTGAATTTAATTAAAAGAAAGTTCACAATGGAGTTAAACGAGAAATTGTCTACCAATGAATTAAATTAGATAATCGAGACAATTTCTTATTAATTTGATTCTTATCTACTACATATTATTAAATCTTGCGGTTGTAAGGTTTCAAGGGATCATCGGAGCCATGCCCCTGCGGAAGATGATCATAGATTGGGTGGGCCTAAAGCAAGCACAACAACATCCGTGCCTTCGCAAATGATAGTTTTCTCTCTGTCCTTTCCTCTATCTTTCTACCTTTCTTCTAACTTTCCCTTTCTAGAATTTATTTATTTATTTTCTTCCGGTTTAGTTCTAGCTCCTATTTTTTGTCGCAAGCACGCTCAATTCTTGTCTTTATTAATAGTGATGTGTAGTCCGTGTCCGAGATCTGGGTGAGCAAGACCACCACCCCCAAAGACGAAGAGCTAGAGCCGGAATCTAAAGCGTGCCCCGCAGCTCAGATCCTCGAAAGCCTGCCTAACGCGAGGAGTTATAATTCCTTCTTGTATTGAGAACAGTGGCGCACTACTTTACACACTACAGTTATAATTCATTATTATTAGTAAGGAAAAGTGGCGCCCAACCGTGTGGAGCCTTAGTAGAAAAATAATTTTTTATTAAGACTCGCGAATAAATAAATTTATTTTCTCTAACTTCAGTTATCAAGAATTCTCGGATCACAGTTAAGTGAATATTAGTATTCCTAGCTGTCCAGACTTAAATCGGGTGGTGCCTAGCAAAAAAAATAGATGTTGTTATTAGGACTCCCAGATAAATTAAGTCTTTTTTTCTTTTATCTTTTATCTGAATAATGTTTGGAAAACATTTGGGGTGAATATCAGTATTCCCAACTGCCCAGTCTTACAAAGAAGCTAAAGATTCTTCCTAAAATGTAGGTGAGATTACAAGGTGTCTATTTAAAATGAGGAAAACAGAGGTGGTCATCGAAGGCTCATCTTCTGTCTCAGATTATAGCACTAAGTCATTGAACTAAGTTTACTCAAAAACTCAACTCTACGGAAAATACTGGCAATTTCTTCCGAGTCGTGCCATAGCCAGAGAGAGTTAATGTAAACTTTCCTTTATTCTTTACTTTCTAGAAGTTTTATATTTTTTTATGGTATTCTGGAATACATGCGTTTTTGTTTCTGAACCAATCGCTGTCCGAATTCGAAATCCTGAAATATATCTTCCCTTCTTGAATAGCCTAAGCAAAAGCCTATTACTTTCCAATCTTTCAATTTCTGAGAAAATTAATTATCATTAAGAAATTGATACCTTGCGATACGTGCGACATCTAGTATTGAGTTCGGTAAATACATATACATATTTTTGATTACTTTAATTTACTTTTCGATTTTTCGGGTTTAATTATCGAAACATTTTCTGTCTTTAATTATCGCAAAAGAAACAAAACAAAGCATCAATTTCTAAGAGAACGATTTCGATTGTAGTTGGTTAACCGTTGTCGGACCGTAAATATTTTTATTTTTTTTCGCCCTCAAACCAGATATTTGGATCTTGTGGGAATGATGGGGTTAGACCGATCTCCTGAAAGAGGAGCTGAATCAAGCCCAAAGGTTGTTTGTCCGTTATGTACAGCAGATATAAATCCTGCTGAGGTTTTTATAACCAGTTTTCAACACGAGTTTCATAAGCGGTGTATAAAAGCTCATTGGAAGAAGTGCGCACAATGCCCTGTGTGTAAAGTAGCTAGTAGACCAGAGATCCCGAAGCCTAAAGAAGTAACCAAGAGACAAACTCGAAGTGGGTCGACAAAACGACAGCCCGTAGATACAGTTGGTCAGCAAGTCTCAGGTAATATAGCTTCGACCTCGGGACAAAGTACGCAAGCAATTCGAATAGTATAACAGATAATGCTATGATTTTACTAGCTATGGAACAAAGGTTATTAGCTACGCTTTTGGAGAAGATGACTGATTTAATTTAGAATTCCATAACCGATACTATATCCAGGGCGTTAGCAAGCACCAGTGGTGGTGACAATTCTCAGAGGGAACATTCTTCACGTCGATCGCTTAGCAATGGAGATAGGGTCGAAACAAGAAATGAAACCGGTAGCAATTCAAGGCAAGTCCTCTCGGCCCCGGGCTCTCCCGCTTCACAAAGAAGCACTACGTCCGATTCGGTAAACCGACCAGATAAGGTTGTACATATAGTCAACGGTTGGAAGATACAATTTTCTGGAAAAGGAGTATATGTAGATAATTTTATTTATAGAGTAGATAGTCTAACACGAGAGACGTTAGACAATAATGTCGATCTGCTTTGCAAACATGCCAGCGTACTTTTTGAAGGAAAAGCCAATGAGTTTTATTGGCGTTATCCTAAAGCGCACGGCGATATTCAGTGGAATTCTTTCTGTACAGCTTTGCGTCCCAGTTTCGCGATAGCAGAGACGATTGCGATATCGAAGAATGAATCAGGAATTCTAAACAAAAGCAAAACGAATCTTTTCATAGTTTTTATGATACAGTATCAGGTTTAGTCGATCAGCTGGAGCATCCTTGGACTACGAGTAAATTAATTCGAGTTCTCAGAAACAATTTGCGTCCAGAGATAAGACATGAGATCTTAAACATTGATATCAAGACGGTTATAGATCTCAGACAGATTTGTCGCAGGCGCGAAACCTTCTTGGCCGATGTTAAGCGAGTTAGCGGCTACGTGAGAAGCACTCCGTTTAAACGGGAAGTGGCTGAATTTAGTCAGGAGTATGATACGCAGGTAGAATCAGAACCTGAAAATGAGGCTGATGTCGAAGCGTTCTCCTTATTATGGTGGAATTGCCGCAAGGAAGGACACCGATATCAGGATTGCGTATCGGAGAGAAGAATATTCTGTTACGGTTGTGGAGCTGCAAACACTTACAATTCAAGTTGTAATAAGTGTTCAAAAAACTCAAAAAAAAACTTCAAAAAACTTCGACGTTACGTCGAAGTCGCAATTCAAACAGAAGACTTCGATTGCCTCCCGGAGCCAATCCACAATGACCGAAGAGTAAAAGATGCAGCAAATGTTGCACAACCTCCAATCCCTGACGAACAACAACTACCTGCTAGTTCTTTCCTACATAGCAAAATGTAAACTCCAAAGAAAATTAAACATGAAGAGAATTATTTACAAAATATTAGAAAACGAAAGGCTCGAATTTCTAGTCGAGTAAAATCATTCTGGCAAAATAACAAGAACTGTAGAATTGGAGTCAATTATATAAAGTCACTACCTGAAGGATCAAAAGATCCTCGTCCGTTTTTGCCAATTCGGTTGTTTAATCGTACGGTTTACGGTCTGTTAGACTCTGGCTCATCGGCAAGTTGTGTAGGAGGCAACTTAGCCCGTGAAGTAGAAGCTGCAGGAGACTATAAGGCCATTAACAGTAGTGCTACAACGGCTGACGGCCGATCACAGCAGATACCAGCATATATTCAAACAGAGGTATAATACGGCGACCAGAAGAAGGTTCTAAAAATTTACATCGTACCGTCGCTTAATCAAGATCTATATTTGGGGATAGATTTCTGGAAGCTTTACGATTTACTTCCCAGAAGTCTTATCATATCTGAGCTAGATTCAACTGAAGTTGATTTCAAAATTAAAGTTGACCAACATAAGTTATCCGAGATGGATAAGGCGAGGCTAACGAATGTGATCAATTCTTTTCCGACATTTAGTCAAGATGGTCTTGGTAAGTCCAACCTTATATCGCATTCTATTGATGTAGGTATGGCAAAGCCAATAAAACCACGCCATTTCCCTGTTTCACCAGCCGTAGAAAAGGCAATGTATTCCGAGATTGACAGCATGATACAATTAGGAGTGATAGAACAGTCTGACAGTTCTTGGTCAATCGTTATGGTAACGAAACCTGGAAAGGTTAGAATTTGTCTAGACAATCGTAAGGTAAATAGCTTCACCGAAAAGGATGCATATCCTCTGCCTCAAATTAGTGGCATTTTGAGTAGGTTGCCGAAGGCCGAGTACATAACTAGCCTTGATCTAACGGACGCTTATTGGCAAGTGCCTTTAGAAAAACCTTCGCGTGACAAGACGGCGTTTACCGTTCCTGGTAGACCCTTCTATCAGTTTAAAGTTATGCCGTTCGGGCTTTGCAATGCCACAAGTACAATGTCTCGTTTGATGGACAAAGTGGTGCCAGCTCATCTTAGGAACGAGGTTTTTATTTACCTAGATGATCTGCTGGTGGTTTCATCAAGTTTTGAGAGGCACCTCGAAGTACTAAAGAGGTTGCGCTACAGATAAGACGTTCAGGCTTGACGATCAACATTGTCAAAAGTCACTTCTGCATGTTGAGAGTGCGTTACCTAGGTCATATAATCGGAGATGGAGGAATCCGTACCGATCCAGAAAAAGTAGCCGCAATTAGGAATTTTCCTTTGCCTAAAAAGTTGCGCAGTCCGCTAAGTTTCATGGGTTAACGTGGCTGGTATCGCAAGTTCGTTCCTAATTTTGCGTCTCTTGCTGCTCCTTTAACTGATCTGATGACCACGAAAAGAATATTAAGTTTGACTGAAGCGGCAGTAGAATCTTTTGAGAAGCTAAAGCAATGTCTTAGCGAGGCTCCTGTTTTATGCAGTCCTGATTTTTCGAAACCATTCGCAATACATTGCGATGCGAGCAAGACCGGAGTTGGAGCTGTATTAGTCCAATTTTCGGAAGAAGGAGATGAGCGTCCTATTGCCTTCATTTCAAAAAAAATTAAAAAGGGCGCAACAAAATTATACCGTCACAGAGCAAGAATGTCTCGCCGCGATCGTGGCTCTTAAAAGTATTAGGGCGTACGTGGAAGGACATAGGTTCAAGATCATAACTGATCATGCGTCAATAAAATGGTGTCTAACCATGACCTTAATTCGCGCCTAGCTCGATGGGCTTTGGCCTTGCAAAGGTATGATTTCGCGATTGAGCATCGCAAAGGTTCGATGAACGTAGTTCCCGACTCCTTGTCTCGGGTGAACAAAGACGCGGGTGCTGCAATTGACTTGCGGGAGGGATTTCTCGTTGATCTAAATTCTGACCACTTTAAATCAGCGGAATACACCGAGTTAGTGTCCAAGCGCATAAAGAAGGCACTGGTTTCCTGGGAACCCATTTCTGATAGAATCATGACCGCCAGGTTCAGATGTAGAGCTAGATACATAAACATCACTCAATGCTATGCCCCGACGTAAGACGCAAACGACGACACCAAGGACGACTTCTATACTGCCCTTACAGCAACCCTCAACAAGCTACGGCAAGGTGACATTAACATCCTCGTGGGTGACTTCAATGCAAAAATTGGCCCCAACAACACCGGACTAAGATCTGTCATGGGCCAGCATGGAACTGGGACTCGCAACGATAACGGAGAGAGATTAGTGGAACTCTGCCAGCTATTCCAACTGGTCATCGGTGGCACAATATTCCCACACAAAGATGTCCACAAATACTCCTGGACATCTCCAAGTGGTAATACGCGCAACCAGATCGACCACATATGCATTAGCAGGAAATGGAGACACTCGCTACTGGACGTACGGAACAAAAGGGGAGCAGCCATAGACAGTGATCATGAGTTGGTCATTGGAGAATTTTCAATAAAGCTCAACCGCAACCACTCAAGGAACACTGGCAACAGTCAACACCGGCGAGCGCCCCCCTGAACCTGCACCTCCTTAGCGACTCTACTCTGAAGACGAGAATGACGCCCACGCTGCGAGAACAGCTAATCCCCCTAGAAGACCACCCATGGGAGCACACCTGCAGGCAACTAAGGACCACGGCGGAGGAAATACTTGGCCTGCAACAACGCGGAAGAACGGACTGGATATCTGAAGGGACCTGGGACCTGATTAGAAGGAGGAACCACCTGAAGCCTCTGGCGGACCTGCTCACACAGTACCGTGAGGAGTATCGCGGACTATGCAGAGCGGTGAAAAGGTCGGCCAGAAAGGACAAAAGCGCACAGCTGGATAGACTTGCGGCAGACGCAGAACGAGCAGCCGGCGAGAACAACATGCGCTCGCTATACCAGCAGATTTCACGGATCTCAGGAACCCTTCACAGGCAGAACAAACCAGTCAGAGATCTAGAAGGTAACCTCTTATCCAATGATGACGCACAAATCCGAAGATGGCGCCAACACTTCATGGGAATTGGCCACACCACATCACCAAACGTGGCCATAGACTACAGGAGTGTTGTGCCGCCAAGTGGGAGTAGCAGGATACCCTCTGCACCCCCGAATGTAAGAGAAATCGTGAATGCAATAAAGAAGCTGAAGCACAACAGGGCAGCTGGCGAAGACAACATACCAGCCGAATTGCTTCAAGTTGAAACCCAACTGATGGCTGAAACATTGCATCCACACTTCTCACGCATATGGAAAGGCGAGACGGTGCCAGACTCCTGGAAAAGCGGAATCATTGTGAAGCTTCCCAAAAAAGGCGACCTTAGTGACTGCAACAACTGGAGAGGGATAACACTGCTCAACACCAGCTACAAGATCTTAGCTACACTTCTGAACGAACGCCTCCAGGATAAAATTGAGCCAACAATCCGAGACGAACAGGCAGGCTTCAGACCACAGGAGTTGCGTAGACCAGGCAAATACACTACGCATAATAACCGAGCAAGCTGTGGAATGGACAGCGCCGCTTTACCTCCTGTTCATCGACTTCAAGAAGGCATTTGACTCAGTTGAAAGAGCAGCAATATGGCGAGCACTTGCAAGAAAAGAAGTACCTGCAAACTTCATCGCCATCATCAAATCGATGTATGACGATGCCAACCTGGCGGTACTGCACAATGGAAATACTAGTGCACCTTTCCAGACGAACACCGGAATTCGGCAAGGATGCCCGCTGTCACCACTCCTCTTCAACATCGTAGTCGACGACTTAATGAGCGAAGTATGCTCTTCCAAGCGCGGAACCTCACCAGACACCTTGAGGACTTGGACTACGCAGACGACATCTGTCTCGTATCGCACAGACACGGCGACATACAGAGGAAAAGGGACGACCTCGTCAGGATAGCCAGCAGCGTAGGGCTCGAGATAAACATAGCAAAAACAAAAGCTATGCGCTTCAACCACTCCAGCCAAGGAAATATCAACATAAATGGGAACCCAATCGAGTTCATTACCAGTTTCCCATACCTTGGCACCATCATATCCAACAGTGGTGGAGTGGATGATGATGTCTCCAGTCGTCTTGGCAAAGCCCGCTCAGCATTTGGGAGACTATACCGCATATGGAGAGACCGACAAATCAACCGACGAACAAAGCTCAGGATCTACAATGCGTGTGTGAAATCCATACTGCTAAACGGATGTGAGACATGGCTCGCCACGAAGCCATGTAAAGCCCAAATAAACACCACATGGGAAAGTGCAAAACAGACAGCTCAAAATAGAGTTAGATGGAAAGCTCTCGTAGAAGTCCTAAGTTCCCGAGAGGAATAGAAGGAATAAAAAAAAAAAAAAAAACACCGAGTTAGTGCAGAAAGTGAGCGCAAATCAGAAGAATTTTCCTGATCTTCGGACCGATAGCGGTTACATTTATCGGAAGGCTGAGCATTTGACAGGAGAGCAGGTGCACGATGAATATGCCTGCCTAATGATAGTTCGTTGTCTGCTCATGGTGGGGTACACACGACCATTGAGATAGTTAGACGTTACGGCCTATATAAATGCGTGTGAGGTGTGCAAAACCACAAAAGCACCTAATTACGATTTGCGACCACCGTTAGGAAAAGCGCCTGAGAGTCAAAGGTTTTTCCAACGCTTATTTATAGACTTTCTTGGACCTTATCCGAGGTCTAGAAGTGGAAACATTGGAGTTTTTATCGTCCTTGACCTTAAACCAGTAAAGAAAATAGATTCAGGTGTTGTCATAAAATATCTTGAAGGAGAATTATTTATGTCGTATGGCACTCCCGAAACGATAGTGTCAGATAATGGATCTCAATTCCGTTCACACGCTTTTCAGAAGTTAATGCAGCAGTATGGCATTACTCATACATTTACTGCTGTACATTCGCCACAGGCGAACGCCTCCGAGCGCGTTAACCGATCAGTTATCGCTGCAATTAGAGCATATGTGAGACCCGATCAAAAAGACTTTTCCTAAGAGATAGAATAATCACATAGTGCCAGTGTCACGCGGATTGTGAAAATCTGGTTGCGGGGAAAAGTGTTCGGCGAAAGCTTAACCAAACTCAAGTGAGTAAAGCCGTGTTCATTTGCATGCAGATGCATAACCTTTTGTTGCCCAGGTCACGGAAAGAGTGTCCACGAAGGCAACCAGGCGGCGGACTGGCAGCCAGTGCCAAAGGTCGGAATTGTCCGTCTAGAAAACCCTTATCTTTCATCGGGGCTTAACCAGCGGATCGAGCCCAGCAGGCCGAGTTTGCGTCCCTGTCCCGAGGAGCACCCCTGGGAGGGGCACAATGGACTACTAAGGGAGCAGCAGCAGAAGCAGTAGGAATGATCAGCAAATAACATCGAGTGCAGTTTAACTGGCCAACAGCGCGCATGCGCAATAGTCTTCAGTGGCCAGCGTTGGCGTTTTATGAAACTTCTAATTTCTGGTGCATTAAATCAAAACCATTAAATGGGATTTAACCCAGTTCTGCCGAATTAAATTTCTTGTAATTTTCGCCACAAGTTGGTCATAACTTGTATCGAGTCACCTAACCTTTACGACACTCATCTGAAATGCTTTGTGAATTTGTTTCTAGTAATAGAAGCAATGAATATTTGATGAAAAACCTCTAAAGAATCAAAATACATTTTTTTTATAATTTAAGTAAGGCTAGATAAAATCTAAGAAAATTTCTCTTGTTGCGAATTGAAACGAATCGTGTAGAAGAATGCCTTTTTTTGACTCTTTTGTTTAAACTAATGCCCTAAAACCCAAAGTGGCCTGCCAAAGCCATACGATTTTCAGCACACCTTCGAGGGAGATCGATCTTTCGCCGATGAATAAGATGCGTGAGTTTATATAACCTTGTTTTAAGTGCAAACCAAAACATAAGAGAAATTAATTAAATGGCAATGCTATAAAAGAAGTTAAGAAATGAATTAAATGCCGCAACAACCGAAATTTGCTATCGCTGTAATAAATTAGATTTTCTTGCAAAATTTGTCGTGAATAAAAAATGAAGTTTAATTGAATTTAATTAAAAGAAAGTTCACAATGGAGTTAAACGAGAAGTTGTCTATCAATGAATTAAATTAGATAATCGAAAAAATTTCTTATTAATTTAATTCTTATCAAAGATAACATTTATATCTAAATCAACAGTTTCTATACAACATATTATTAAATCATGCGATACATAGATATTCTTATAACTATCTAGGCTTATAATTAAACTACCTATATACGATGTTAGTCTCTTAACTACTTTATGTTTATTAAATTTAATGTTTAACGAAATCATGAGGAACTAAACATTTCCTTTACCGACTCTACTGATGACTCCACGGTTGTAAGGTTTCAAGGGATCATCGGAGCCATGCTCCTGCGGAAGATGATCATAGGTTGGGTGGGCCTAAAGTGAGCACAACAACATCCGTTCCTTCGCAAATGATAGTTTTCTCTGTGGAGGGATGTGGGAACCCGTGCGAGAGAGGGGCTAGTCAAGCAGTAAGAGAGACCATTGCTCTCTCTGGCAGACCGATGATGAATATTAGGAAGTTGATCACCGGCAGAGACGCGTTATTGTACTCGCAGAAAAGTGAATAAATAAATAGTTATATATAAAGTGAAATTGGTTTTATTTACGCTGGTTGATACAGGTTCTTTTTTTAAATGCGTTTTTCTCGAAACCACTATTTTCCAATTTCCGGGAACTCTAGCTCTAAAAGTTACCGATCAATCGCTATAAAAATTGTTGGGAATATTGTTTATACAATTACCAATTATATGAACCAAATATGATTATTAGAAATATTTTTTTTTAATGCAAAAAAGATGGAAAAATGTGTCTACAAAATGTGACTATTTGTTCAACATTTCAAAAACGCAATTTTCATTTTTTTTCGTAAGAGTTTGGTTCATATTCTTAAGAAATATGTTTTTAATGAAGGAAAACACATTCAATGATTTCAGACTAAAATTGTTGCTTGCAGAATTCCTGCAATTGGCATGGATGGCAGCGCACATCTCCTACATTTCCGGCGGAAATGACTCAAAAAAATTATCCAACAAAATTGAACAAGCTTTGATTATATCTTCCCTTTTAAAAAAATCGTGAAAACCGTCTGATTTTCGGCCACCTAAACTGGGTGCCTCCCTTAAATGTACCGCAAGAGAGTAGTCACCACGCATAGAACTTTAATTTTTGTGTGAGAGAGCATATGTATGTGCATACAAAACAACAGCAAACACCACTTCGGACAACGCACAAAAGAGAGAATAAAGAAAACACAAAGCCTAAAAGCTAAAGATGTTACGTCGGCGTATTAGTGCCCGCGTCCTGTTATTCTATCGGTTATAGAGTCCTCGCTCCTCGACCCTTTTCCTTTGACTGAAGTTATTCTCAAGTATTGGCTTTCGGGTAGTCAGTTCGAGTCTTCCCGGATATTCACTTTCGGGTGTTCACTTTGAGTCTTCCCGACTTTCGGGTATTCACTTCGAGTCTTCCCGGTAATAGACTAACGGATATTCGCCCAGGTACTGACTTACGGATATTCACCCGGGTATTGACTTACGGGTATTCACCCGGGTATTGACTATTTTATCGTTGGGCCACAGTCTTTTTATACCGTCATAGAGCTTTTCTGATCTATCGGTCTTTTATAGTGTTCCCACCTAGGAGCCATATTTCTAAATTTCCCCTATTTTGGGAGTCAATAACCCCTCGGTGAACGGTGTCCGAAACTGGAGTAGTTTTTTTTTCTGTGGCCTATTGCGGCCGCTGAACTGGTCCTCGGACACTCGTTTATTTTCGACTTTCAGTTTCTTTGTCGCAATCCGTCTGACTCAACGCGATGATAGTACCCCTTCCCCTGCTTTAGATTTTGGTTGTGAATCTTCAAAGTCTTATGATCTTACGAAAAGGGTGTACGTAACAAAGATTTAGTTAATTTGTTTAAAACAGTGCCCAAATCAAAAGAGATTCATTCGGTGAATGCAGCAGTAATAATTACGTTTACAAAATAGAATTATAAAGAATTTATTAAAAACTGCCGCTGGTTTTGACTAACGCAAAAATGAATTCGTAGCGCAGAAAAAAAAGAGAGAACGCTATAGTCGAATTCGTCGACTATCTGATACCCGTTACTCAGCTGGTGGAAAAGCGCAGGAAAGTCTTCAACACTGACAGTTTTTGGCGGTTTGTGGGCGTTAAAGTGGGCGTGGCAAAAAGTTTTTTGGCAAATCGATACAAAAATGAAAAAATATCAAAACATTTTTCAAAAGTGTGGGCGTGGCAGTTTTAGACGGTTTGTGAGCGTTAGAGTGGGCGTGGTTCGGAATCGACAAACTTGCGCTGCTTTTATGTCTCTGGAGTCTGCATGCTGAATCTCAACTTTCTAGCTTTTATAGTTCCTGAGATCTCGACGTTTATACGGACGGACCGACGGACATGGCCAAATCGACTCGGCTATTGATCCTGATCGAGAATATATATATATATGCCTGTTACATACTTTTCAACGAATCTAGTATACCCTTTTACTGTACGAGTAACGAGTATAAAAATACGGCCGTTCGCTTTGAAACGAGAAAGAATCTTTTGCCATTTCTCGTTGAAATAAACGAACTTTTTCAAGTTTTTTTTTGTGAAATCCTGATATTAAATTAAGATATGCATAATATTTGGCTCTGTCTAGTTGATCTGAAATATCGTCAATTCTAGGTAGTTGAAATTTATCGGATAACAGTTTTTTATTAATTTGATGATAGTTAAGTACTAAACGCAATTTTTTCTTCTCTGAGTATGCAATTGATTTTTTTGGTACTAAATAAAGTGGTTTATTAAAGGGTGTTTCCTTAGAGGTATAGAATCCTAAATTGCAATAAAACAACGATGACATTTGATTGACATTTTATCTGAAATTTTACATATGAAGAATTACATATTATACATGATTTCTCGCATATGAACTCCAGCACTGGCTCGAATTTAGTCCTATCTTGACGTCCAATTTTCGATGACTTCTTCCAACATTTGTAGCCGTATATCGGCAATAACGCGGCGACTGTTGTCTTCCAAATGGTTGGCGTTTGTGGCTGATGCGCATTTACATTTCTGAATGGGGTTTTTCTACATTGTTGTTTAATTCATATTTTAGATTACTTATATCTATCCATGAATATCTACATATGGTCGAGAAAGACATCTGATTACTTATATCTATCCATGAATATCTATTGTCGAGAAAGACATCTGAAGTTTTCTTTAGGTTGATATATCAGCACCTGTGTCTATTAAAAATATAAGCGTTGTTAATGCGCTTAATCAAATGCAAAGCACTTAGTCGGCTAGCGCATAGGCATCGCAAGAAACATTTAATTTGTGACATGCAAGGGCAAAATATGTGCGTACGAGGGACGGGAAATAGAGAACGAAATAGATTAACGGATTCCATTACTTAGCGGTACGCCAGTTACCACTTCGGGTGTACCCCATGGACTCCGGACAGCAGCAACACTCTTTACAACGGAATCGACATTCAACGCCACAGAAAAGGCATATTTCGCGGAAACACGGAGCAGAACAGCAACGTTATACTTATACACATACACATACCCTTCAGTACCAAAATTCCTTGCCCGTATTTTTTCTCGCCAGAGTTCGAAACAGAAAAACAAATCTCACAGGCTTTTTCTAGCAAAGTTTCAAACAGCAAAGTCAAGCCGAATTCTGTCGTGGCTCTGCCGCTGCCACTGCCCGCAGTTCATATTTGTTGTTTTTTTTCGAAGTAGCTCGGAGCAGTGACCGAAAATGAGAGTGAGAGATGAGAAGACACAAAATCAGAGTCGAGAAAAAACGCTATGTATAGACTACTGAATACCGTTTTAATAATTGGTGGGATATTTATATAGTTTTAAGTGTATATATAATTTATATTTGTTGATTTAAGGATTTTAAGTTTTGTAAGAAATTAAACTGTCGCTATAGGCAACGCAAATGCGACCGTTTTTAATTATTTGTCTATGTAATTCTAATTACACGGGATCATTATGGTCGGAAATACTCTGGCACGCGCCTGTCAGAATTTTCGGTTTCGTTTTCCGTCACCCCTTTTCTTTTGCATTTGCATTCAATTGTAAAAGAGACAAGTCGTGTTTGTTTAAATCATTTTCAACATAAAATATATAAATCCGGTATGTAAAGTGTTTCGTGATGATAAATTAGCATAGCTAATTGGATTCCAAACTGCATGATTTTGCGAAAAGTGTTTAAAATACATATTTGTACATAACATGCTAAGCGCAAGAAATGTGAAGTGCTAAAAGAATGTGCACAGAAAAAAAACTATGGAATGCAATTGTTATGTTAATTTTATATTCATTATAAATATACCATGCCCAAGTCAAAATTAAAGTTAAAAATGGGCCGCGCTATTTTTTTAAAGATAAGTTTTCATGCGCCTCTATTTTTATTTTGGCATACAATATAAAAATAGAGTAGCATAAAAATGTTAATTTTGATTAAATCCACAACAAAAAGCCACTCACAATATAAATATTTGTTGAAAAAATCGCGCGAAAAATAAAGTCTTATGAAAATTGCGCCGAATAAAAATATTGTTTAAAAAATATTGCGCTTAAGGAAATATAGCAATTTAGCCAAAATATGGTTTTGAACGCGACACTATTAAAAAAATATTTTTATTTGACGCAATTTTATTTTTTAGTTGCTTTTTGCTGTGGACTTCTTCGGTGGTAATTATTATTATTTATTGATGATTATTTTATGATAATGCTAATAATAAATTGAATAATATAACAAATAATAAATAAATAAATAAATAACACTTAATTAAATACGCAAAAATAAAGTAATTCTTTTGTCCTCATTAAAATTAGCAAAGGAAGAAAATGGTTGGCTCTAGATATATTAATAAATTAGCAGCTAACGAAAGGGGGCGATTGCTCTAGAAAGCCCCAATCAAATCGAAAGCGAGGGTATAAGTGAAGTAGTAGGGCCTAGCACAACAGTGAATAGGGAATATTTGGAGCCACTTATGGGGGAAGATAAGATAGGATCTAGTAATTTTGATGTAGGTAGCTTAGATGCACATGTTCGTGATAGCGCTGACTTAAATACACAGTTAAAAAATTGGTATTTAAAGCATAAGCCAACACGAACATGTGCCATAGAACTTAATGAGATTTTAAATGCTCATAAATTGAAAATTAAGCCCTTTTATAAATTTAATTGTTTTGAAAAACCCGATATAAGTAAAGTAGCGGGCGGGCCCTATTTACATATCGGTTTAGCAAAACAATTAAATAAACTATCAGTGTTTCCCCAATTGCCGGACGTACAGATCATCGATATAAACATTGACGGACTTCCAATTTTTAAGAGTTCTAGGGCACAGTTATGGTCCATTCTTCTAAGAATAAATAATATCCATGGCCGCCACGTATTGCCAATTGGAGTTTTTATGGGACATAATAAGCCTTTTAATTGCGAAGAGTTTTTATCTAAATTTGTGTCCGAAACTTCCGAAATTATTAAAAATGGTTTGACAATCTCTAATAAAAAAATTGGTTTGGAAATTAGAGCCATAGTTTGTGATGCTCCTGCTCGAGCATTTATTACTGGCACGCCTGGACATACGTCTAACCATGGTTGCAGCAAATGTACCCAGGTAGGACGAAAAGTAGATTCTGTATTGACATTTAGCACTGATCGTGGTGAATTGATTACAGATGAAAACTTTAGGCAAAGGACATATCGTAACCACCATAAAGTAGAATATTTAACTGTTCAGTCCGCTTTAGAAAAACTTTGGGTTCTAATGGTAACTCAAGTCCCTTTAGATTGCATGCACCTTATTGATTTGGGTGTCATGCGAAAATTTGTAAAAAGAATAGTGGAAAATAAAAGAGAGCAAGAATATAGGGTTTCTAAACCAAGGAAACAGCTTATATCCCAATGTTTGCAATCGATGAAGAGCTGCGTCCCGCAAGAGTTTGCTCGAAAACCAAGAACATTGGATGAATTGCCGCATTGGAAAGCCAGAGAGTTTAGGCAATTTTTGTTATACACTGGTATTGTAGCTCTTAAAGATACAATTAATGTTGACCAGTATTACTTATTCCTTTTGCTGCACTGTGCTTACAGGCTGGTTTCCTCTCACTTGCAACGAGGGTCAAACATAAATAATGCCCAGCAAATGTTGGATTTATTTGTGAACAATTTTCCAATTATTTATGGAGAAAGTAGTACTTCATACAATGTTCACGGTTTACTTAATGTAAAAGAGACGATTAAGCTAATCGGAGATCCGGTTTCAGGCTCTTCTTACGATTTCGATAACTATTTACAGACTCTTAAAAGATTTGTCAGAAAGATTGTTGAGGATTCTGGAATTAGAGTAGATAATGATTCAGTGAAGTTAGAAGGTAGTGTTTTGAAGTTGAAGGGATGTACGCTTAGGAATAAAAGGCCAGGTAGTTATTGTTATGTACTGGAACACATCCCGATTGAAGTAGATTCTTTTGAACAGGATGCAGAAGGTATTTTTATTATAGGTAGGAGAATTTTCGATATTCGTAGCTTTTATAATGCGCCTGTATCCTCTTTAGCTCTAGGTATTTGCTTAGCAAGTGGGAATATGGCACTCGATTTAGACAGATTTAAAGTTACTAATATGGTTAGGAAAGCGATAGCGATGCCATATAAGAGCGAAATAGTGCTAGTTCCATTTATACATTTTTCGTAGAGTCTACATTCTCCCTTTGCTCATTTTATTTAAATTTTTTTGGAGGTGTTTAGTCCGTAGGCGTATTTTTCAATATGAATCGGGCATACCTTAAACGACGGCGTTTTAGGTATCTTTAGAAGATTCACCTGCCTCGGTTCGATGACCGAAACAAAAAAAAAAGTATTTAAGTGAAGTATAACAAGAAAATAATATAAAAAACAATATGATTTTTTATAGTTTTTTTTAAAGATGTCTGAAGATTTCACAACCAGCGCAAAGCTCACACAAGTGGTTTTCTCCCTTGAGGGTAAGTGAACCATATAAAATCATATTGCATTCATTTTTATATCAGTACCATTTTAATTTAATAGAGGATGATCTTGTTTTAGGAAACGCGTCAACCACCAACTATCAACAACCAATTGGCCGAGATCAGCCAAAGAGTTCTGGCTATAGAAACCGTGTTGGAGGCAAACACGAAGCAGCTGGCGGAGACGGCCGAGATGAGCCAAAAAATTCGGCCATTGGAAACTGTGTTGGAGGCAAACACGAAGGAGCTGGCGGAGACCACAAACCAGGTTGCGAGGATGACGGCCTTGTTGGAGGTGTTCGTGAAGGGGAAGGCGAATTATGTGGCTGTGTCTTATGTGTCACATCGGAGGAAGACCTGGTGGCTTTAGACCTGAACATAAGCCATTCGTCTAGAAATTCCTGAGGAATTCGTCCAGGAATTCCTGAGGAATTCATTGAAACAAGCCCTTGCTTATTTTTCGATATCCCACAGGAAATCCTCAGGAATTCCTCAGGTATTCCTCTGGAATTTCGAATTCCTCGCCCCAAACGCCTGTTTTATGGAAATTCCTCGCCGATTTGTATGGGAAATTCTCCGGGATTCCAAGAGGATTCCTTAGGGAATCTTTAGGGACTGGTACTGAAGGGAAAATTACTTGCCCGTATTTTTCCTCGCCAGAGTTCGAAAAACAAAAACAAATCTCACAGGCTTTTTCTAGCAAAGTTTCAAACACCAAAGTCAAGCCGAATTCTGATGTGGCTCTTGTACTTGTTGATTTAAGAATTTTAAGTTTTGTAAGAAATTAAACTGTCGCTATAGGCAACGCAAATGCGTCCGTTTTTAATTATTTGTCTATGTAATTCTAATTTCACGGGATCATCATGGTCGGAAATACCAAAGACATTAGAATAACAAGATGCGTAACGGCCATACATTGGTTTTGCACTATGCAGCCACTTTTTTGGTGATGACCAAAATTGCTCTCTTTTCGCTCTCCTAAAATTGAGAGCGTAAAAATCTAAAAATAGAATTGTCTTGCTTGTGTGAGTAAAAACATTCCCTTCAGTACCAGTCCCTAAGGATTCCCTAACGAATCCCTAGGGAGTACCCAGGACTCCTCGAGGAATCCTAGGGAAAGTCTCCATACAAATCTGACAGGAATTTCCATACAACAGGCGTTCGTGGCGAGGAATTCGAAGTTCCCGATGAAATCCTCTGGAATTCCTCAGGTATTCCTCGGGAATATCGAAAAATAAGCAAGGGGTTTTCCCGAGGAATTCCCCAGGAATTCCCAAGTAATTCCCGAGGATTTTCCCAAGGAATTCCTTGGGAATTCTTCAGGTATTCCTAAATAGGCAAAGGGTTCCTGGACGAATTCCCGAGGAATTCCTGGACGATTCCAAAGGAATTCCTGGACGAATTCCCAAGGAATTCCTGGACGAATTCCCAAGGAATTCCTAGACAAATTCCCGAGGAATTCCTGGACGAATTCCCGAGGAATTCCTGGACGATTCCAGAGGAATTCCTGGACGAATTCCCAAGGAATTCCTGGACGAATTCCCGAGGAATTCCTGGACGAATTCCTAAGGAATTCCTGAGGAATTCCCAAGGAATATACCTGTAAATCCAGAAAAATCTCCCAAAAAATTAAAAAATTTATTTAAATTGTAAATTAATCTTTTTTTTCCTTTATTCGACTAGTTTTTTCCTTTTTTTGTTTGTATTATTTTTAACACATGCCAGTGCGTGGGCCAAGGCCTTCTCTCCTGGCTGCTGGCCTTCTAATGTGCTTATGATATCTGTAACGAAAAGTATTTTTATAATAATATTATTAGATTATAGCAAAATAACAAATATACATACCAATCAGAACGGAAAAGAATTTGGGAAATGCTTTTAATGACTTTTTCCCGTTTAGGCCGTCTATGTTGTAGGCGCACAACAGCGTTTCTGACAATACGCCCTTTATTGCCTTTGACAAACTATTGCTTTTTAAAATTTTTGTTATTGCTTCCATCTGAAAGAAAAAAATAAAAACACAGAATGAATTTTACGATCACTTAGACCATATATACTTTACTTACGTAGCGTTCTTGTGACCCTGAGCTTATGGTCTGCTCTAAAGCCACCAGGTCTTCCTCCGATGTGACTGGGAACGCCACATCCACAGCCACATTCTTCGCCTTCCCCTTTACGAAAATCTCCAACAAGGCCGTCATCCTCGCAACCTTCGTGTTCTCCGCCAGCTGCTTCGTGTTGGCCTCCAACACCGTCTCCAATGACCGAACCCTTTGGCTGATCTCGGCCATTTGGTCGTTTATAGTCGGGGGTTGCCGGGTTTCCATTACCAGATCATCCTCTATTAAATAGAAATTTTACTGATATAAAAATGACTGCAATAACATTTTAAATGGTTCACTTACCCTCAAGGGAGAAAACAAATTGGGTAAGCTTTTGGCTAGTTGTCGGCTCTTCAGACATCTTAAAAGAACTATAAAAAATGATATTGTATTTTATCTGTTTTTCTTGTTATACTTTAATTAAATACGTTTTTTTTTTTTCGGCCATCGAACCGAGGCAGGTGAATCTTCTAAAGATACCTAAAACGCCGTCGTTTAAGGTATGCCCGATTCATATTGAAAAATACGCCTACGGACTAAACATCTCCAAAATAAAATTTAAATAAAATTAACAAAGGGAGAATGTAAACCCTACGAGAAATGTATATATGGAACTAGCACTATTTCGCTCTTATATGGCATCGCTACCGCTTTCCTAACCATATTAGTAACCTTAAATCTTTCTAAATCGAGTGCCATATTCCCACTTGCTAAGCAAATACCTAGAGCCAAAGACGATACAGGCGCATTATAAAAGCTACGAATATCTAAAAATCTCCTACCTATAATAAAAATACCTTCTGCGTCCTGTTCAAAAGAATCTACTTCAATCGGGATGTGTTCTAGTACATAACAATAACTATCTGGCCTTTTATTCCTAAGCGTACATCCCTTCAACTTCAAAACACTACCTTCTAACTTCACTGAATCATTATCTACTCTAATTCCAGAATCCTCAACAATCTTTCTGACAAATCTTTTAAGAGTCTGTAAATAGTTATCGAAATCGTAAGAAGAGCCTGAAACCGGATCTCCGATTTGCTTAATCGTCTCTTTTACATTAAGTAAACCGTGAACATTGTATGAAGTACTACTTCAAAACACTACCTTCTAAATTTACGGGATCATTGTCCACTCGAATCCCACTATCCTCAACAATCTTCCTATAAATTTGTTGTAATATTTGTGTCGGCTTTCGGACAAATCTCTTAAGAGTTTGTAAATAGTTCTCGAAATCGTAAGAAGAGCCTGAAACCGGATCTCCGATTTGCTTAATCGGATTTATATTTTTGAATTGATTGAATTAATTGAATTTTTTCACAAACACGACGTGTCACTTTCACAATTAATTGCAAATGCAAAAGAAAAGGGGTGACGAAAAAACGAAACTGAAAATTCTGACAGGCGCGTGCCAGGGTATTTCCGACCATAATGATCCCGTGTAATTAGAATTTTTTTTTTTTTTTTTTATTTATTTATTTCTATTTCGTCTAAAACTGCTAGTATTGTCTAATAGACCTATTGCCAATATGTTTTCGTGGTTGTGTAGTCTGTTAATATACCTCGTAGCATTTCTTTTTATTTTTCTTTAAGCGTAAGTAAGTTTAGGTCTTTGTGAATGTCATAATTGGACATATACCAAGGAGCACCTGTTATTGTTCTAAGTGTCATGGACTGAAACCTTTGCAATATTTCGATATTTGAGTTACTTGCTGTTCCCCACAATTGCATCGCATATGTCCACACTGGCTTAAGGATTGCCTTGTATAAACGAATTTTGATCTCTAAGCTGAGCTGGGAACGTGGACCTAACAGCCAGTACATCTTTCTTGTTTTTGCCTTGAGCTGCATTTGCTGCGCTTTGATGTGCTGCTTCCAGATTAGTCGTCTGTCCAGGTGTACTCCAAGGTATTTCACCGTTTCACTAACGGGTATGTAAGTCCCATTGAGCATTACAGGAGGACAATTCCCAGGTCTCAGGGAAAATGTGACTTGAACTTCTGGGCGTTGACCACTATTCTCCACCTCTCCAACCACGCTTCAATTAGACCAAGTTCTTCTTGAAGTAGATTGGATGCTTCGTGTGGGACATTGCCCGTAGCAATGACTGCCGTATCATCAGCATATGTTGCAATTTCAACAGCATCACTTGTGGGCAAATCAGCTGTAAAAATTGTGTATAATACTGGACCTAAAACACTCCCTTGTGGGACTACAGCGTGAGCAGTATGTAACCTGGACGATTCGTCGTATTCGTGCACATAGAAGACTCTGTTTTTCAAGTACGATTGAATTATGAGGAAGTATGGTGCGGGTAGCCATTTTTTAATTTTATAGAGTAGCCCTGCGTGCCAGACTTTATCGAAGGCCTGCTTGACATCAAGGAATACCCCTGTGCAGTACTTTTGTACTCAAATGCATTGACGATTGTATGCGTGATCCGATGGCATTGCTCGATCGTTCCATGTCCCCTTCTGAACCCAAACTGGTGTTCGGGTATGATGTTAAGTTCATCCAGCACAGGCAACATTCTTCTCAAAAGTACCTTAGAGAATGTCACCAGCAAACTAATGGGACGGTAAGACGAGGTGCAGCCTTCCGGCTTGTTGGGTTTAGCGATCATAATTACTTCCGCACATTTCCATTGACTTGGGAAGTATTCAAGTCTGATCATGGCATTATAAATATACGTCAGCAATCGGATGCACTTCGGCGGGAGATTTCTGATTGTGTTTGCACAGATTTTGTCATATCCTGGTGACTTTTGCCTATTTAACTTCTTTATCTCATCTTCTACCTCTGTGAAGGTTGTTTGGGTTATTGGGAGGCTCATCTGGCAGGGAGATTCGAGAAAGTGATGTACGTCATCTACGAAGTCTGGGTAGTTTTCCGGATTTGGCTTAAAAACTGAGCTTAAATGTTCTGCAAACGCCTCAGCCTTCTCGTCATTGCCCTTGCACCGTTGGCCTCTGCTGTCGACTATTGTGGTAGCTCTTCGGGTTGGTCTTTTGAGATATTTAGTTGCTTTCCAGAGGCTATGGTCAAGGTCGCTTGTATATGGGTCAAGGTTTCTTAGGTATGCGCCTGTTGCTTCATTTTTAATTTCCCAATGTCTGCTTTTTAATTCCTTTGCTGCCCTGTTGAATTTTCTTTTGTCAATTGGACTTCGCGTAGATTGCCAAATTTTTCGAAGTTTCCTTTTTTCAGCAACTTGTGCTCTCAGGTCTAGTGGTAGAAATGTGTGTCTGATTCAATTTTCGTTTGGTGGTGGTGTGAACATGTGTCCAGCTGCATGGATTGAGTTGGTGAATGCCTCAATTGCAAGATCAACTTCGTCACCTGATTTAAGCGATATGTCTAGACAAGTTCGGCCTTCAAGCCAGTGTTTAAAAGCACTTATGTTCGTTTTTGCATTTATTATTCTATAAGGCTTCTGCTTGAAACAAACTGTTTAACCATAGGTCACAATGATCGGCGAGTGATCGGAGCTAAGATCAAAATTCTCTTCTACTTTGAACCTGGTTTGTGGTAGACCAGAGTAGACAATCAAGTCCAGCAAATCAGGAATTTTGCGGGGGTCAGTTGGCCAGTACGTTGGCTTGCCCGTAGATAAGGTTGAGAACTTATTGTTGGATTTGCATTTGTACAGTTCAGCACCTTTCGGATTTACTAATCTCGATCCCCACAATGGGTGTTTGGCATTATAGTCGCCCCCGGCAATAAAGCATCTGCCAAGTGCTTGAAAGAGAGAATTGAAGTTGTCAAGCTAGCAAGGATATCTTGGTGGTAGGTACACTGCAGCTACAGAAATATTTGCATGCATACATTGAATTTGGATCGCTGCAACTTGCATATTGTTTGTGCTGATGCTGTCTAGTGTTTTATATTTTAAGTTTCTTTTAACAATAACTGTACATCCACCTTGTGCTCTACCTGATGGGTAATTAGTATTTACTATATCGTACCCATTAATGGCTATATAATTTTTCTTTGTAAAATGTGTTTCTGATATAAGTACTATGTCAATGTTGTTAGTTTTAATAAATAGAGTTATTTCATTTCGATGATTGGAAAGCCCATTGGCATTCCATTTGGCTATACGAAGATCTACTTGCATAATTTATTTACAAGCAACATTATCATGTTGAGCAGATTGGTTGTAAGCTCTGATTGTTTTATTAATAATTGCTCAATTCTATCTAGTGCTGATTTTTCTTGTGGTAAAGTCTCACCTCGTATCACTTGCGCATAATTTAGTTGGTTAGAGTAAACGTTTTCTTGGTTTGGCCTTGTCGGAATATTCTGTCGATCACGAGCTACAGTTGGTGCTTGCCTGGTTTTGGATGCATTAGTCTGGTGTTTGGCGATGTCTTGGTAGATTCTGCAACCTTTGTAACTAGCAGCATGATTTTCATGGCAGTTGGCACATGTGGCTGGTGCATTCTTTTCCTTTGGACAGTTTACGCTTGGGTGATTCTGAGCACATTTAACGCACTTGAATGTTTTATTGCAGTATGTCTTTGTGTGCCCGAATTCTTGGCATCGAAAACATTGCAACATGTCACTCACTTTCCTTGGTGGTTCTATAGTTACAATTGCATTATTAATGTGCCTGATTTTGTAGATTTCCGTGTTATTGTTTTGTGGTTCCAAATCTATAAAGAACATCGGTAGTGGTTCCTTGGTAATACGGCTTTGAATGTTATGAATCCCCCTAACTGCATGGCCTTCAGATTCTAGAGCTTCCTTTATAGTTTCAACTTTTGTAGAGTGATGAATGTTTTTGGCTACAACCCTAAATGCCCTATCCTGTTTGAGCTGAAATGTATGGTAGCTTATCTTATCTATCTTCAGAACTTTTACTACGTCCCTGAATTTTTCGACACTCTTCACCATAATTCGAACATGTCCGTCTCGTTGTGATTTATAAGTGAACTGACTAGCGCTTATATATGGCTTGAGGTATTGGAGAAATCCGTTTATATCACTCACATTGGACACGAAAATTGGTGGTGGTTTTTCAGAGGGCAAATCTTTATCCATTTCCTCATCCAGTGTTGGGTTCGTTGTTGTAGGGTTAGGAGCTTCATCATCCGTGTCTGCCAATAGGGCAAAATGGTTAGCATTTCTGGATGTACCGGGTCCAAAATCTATGACTGAAATTTTTCTCGTCACAGCTGGGGAGTTCTCGTTTTTTCGCTTAATTGAGTGTGGATTAGTTGGCACCTTTTGCCACGCAAAATTATTGCTGTCACCAGCTCCGTTTGAAGTCATAGTTTTGCTGCTTAATAGCAGCTAAGCTGCAGTCTCTTATCAGTTGTTTGTTCTATTTCAAGATGCTTCAGTGCAAGTTGTTTTTGTGTTTAGCTTGTTGGTTGTGCTTATTGGGTTTGCTTATTGATCTTGATTTTTGTCTGTGCGTTTGCGCGACCGTACTCTTTGAGAGTGTGATAGAGACTCGGGAATTTGTCTAGGAATTCCTTGGGAATTCGTCCAGGAATTCCTCTGGAATCGTCCAGGAATTCCTCGGGAATTCGTCCAAGAATTCCTCCGGAATTCGTCCAGGAATTCCTTGGGAATTCCTGGGGAAAACCCCTTGCCTATTTTTCGATATTCCCGAGGAATACCTAAGGAATTCCCAAGGAATTCCTTGGGAAAATCCTCGGGAAAACCCCTTGCTTATTTTTCGATATTCCCGAGGAATACCTGAGGAATTCCAGAGGATTTCATCGGGAACTTCGAATTCCTCGCCACGAACGCCTGTTGTATGGAAATTCCTGTCAGATTTGTATGGAGACTTTCCCTAGGATTCCTCGAGGAGTCCTGGGTACTCCCTAGGGATTCGTTAGGGAATCCTTAGGGACTGGTACTGAAGGGAATGTTTTTACTCACACAAGCAAGACAATTCTATTTTTAGATTTTTACGCTCTCAGTTTTAGGAGAGCGAAAAGAGAGCAATTTTGGTCATCACCAAAAAAGTGGCTGCATAGTGCAAAACCAATGTATGGCCGTTACGCATCTTGTTATTCTAATGTCTTTGGCATTTCCGACCATGTTGATCCCGTGTAATTAGAATAACATAGACAAATAATTAAAAACGGACGCATTTGCGTTGCCTATAGCGACAGTTTAATTTCTTACAAAACTTAAAATTCTTAAATCAACAAGTATAAATTATATATACACTTAAAACTATATAAATATCCCACCAATTATTAGAACAGATCTCAGAAGTCTATACATTGCGTTTTTTCTCAACTCTGATTTTGTCTCCTCTCATCTCTCACACTCATTTTCGGTCACTGCTCCGAACTACTTCGAAAAAAAAACGACAAATATGAACTGCGGGCAGAGGCAGCGGGCAGAGCCACATCAGAATTCGGCTTGACTTTGGTGTTTGAAACTTTGCTAGAAAAAGCCTGTGAGATTTGTTTTTGTTTTTCGAACTCTGGCGAGGAAAAATACGGGCAAGTAATTTTCCCTTCAGTACCAGTCCCTAAAGATTCCCTAAGGAATCCTCTTGGAATCCCGGAGAATTTCCCATACAAATCGGCGAGGAATTTCCATAAAACAGGCGTTTGGGGCGAGGAATTCGAAATTCCAGAGGAATACCTGAGGAATTCCTGAGGATTTCCTGTGGGATATCGAAAAATAAGCAAGGGCTTGTTTCAATGAATTCCTCAGGAATTCCTGGACGAATTCCTCAGGAATTTCTAGACGAATGGCTTATGTTCAGGTCTAAAGCCACCAGGTCTTCCTCCGATGTGACACATAAGACACAGCCACATAATTCGCCTTCCCCTTCACGAACACCTCCAACAAGGCCGTCATCCTCGCAACCTGGTTTGTGGTCTCCGCCAGCTCCTTCGTGTTTGCCTCCAACACAGTTTCCAATGGCCGAATTTTTTGGCTCATCTCGGCCGTCTCCGCCAGCTGCTTCGTGTTTGCCTCCAACACGGTTTCTATAGCCAGAACTCTTTGGCTGATCTCGGCCAATTGGTCGTTGATAGTTGGTGGTTGACGCGTTTCCTAAAACAAGATCATCCTCTATTAAATTAAAATGGTACTGATATAAAAATGAATGCAATATGATTTTATATGGTTCACTTACCCTCAAGGGAGAAAACCACTTGTGTGAGCTTTGCGCTGGTTGTGAAATCTTCAGACATCTTTAAAAAAAACTATAAAAAATCATATTGTTTTTATACCCGTTACTCGTAGAGTAAAAGGGTATACTAGATTCGTTGAAAAGTATGTAACAGGCAGAAGGAAGCGTTTCCGACCATATAAAGTATATATATTCTTGATCAGGATCAATAGCCGAGTCGATCTGGCCATGTCCGTCTGTCTGTCCGTATGAACGTCGAGATCTCAGGAACTACAAAAGGTAGAAAGTTGAGATTAGGCATACTGACTCCTGAGACATAGACGCAGCGCAAGTTTGTCGATTCATGTTGCCACGCCCACTCTAACGCCCACAAACCGCGCAAAACTGCCACGCCCACACTTTTGAAAAATGATATTTCTATCGATTTGCCAAAAAACTTTTTGCCACGCCCACTCTAGCGCCCACAAACCGCCAAAAACTGTCAGTGCTGAAGACTCCTTCGCACTTTCACTAGCTGAGTAACGGGTTTCAGATAGTCGGGGAACTCGACTATAGCGTTCTCTCTTGTTTATATTATTTTTTTGTTATACTTCAATTAAATACTTTTTTTTTGTTTCGGTCATCGAACCGAGGCAGGTGAATCTTCTAAAGATACCTAAAACGCCGTCGTTTAAGGTATGCCCGATTCATATTGAACAAGAGAAAACGCTATAGTCGAGTTCCCCGACTATCTGATACCCGTTACTCAGCTAGTGAAAGTGCGAAGGAGTCTTCAGCACTGACAGTTTTTGGCGGTTTGTGGGCGCTAGAGTGGGCGTAGCAAAAAGTTTTTTGGCAAATCGATAGAAATTTATAAGACTAATACAAAAATGAAAAAATATCAAAACATTTTTCAATAGTGTGGGCGTAGCAGCTTTGGGCGGTTTGTGGGCGTTAGAGTGGGCGTGGCAAAAAGTTTTTCGGCAAATCGCTAGAAATTTATAAGACTAATACAAAAATTAAAAAATATCAAAACATTTTTCAATAGTGTGGGCGTGGCAGTTTTGGGCGGTTTGTGGGCGTTAGAGTGGGCGTGGCAACATGAATCGACAAACTTGCGCTGCGTCTATGTCTCAGGAGTCAGTATGTTTAATCTCAACTTTCTACCTTTTGTAGTTCCTGAGATCTCGACGTTCATACGGACGGACATGGCCAGATGGACTTCGCTATTGATCCTGATCAAGAATATATATACTTTATATGGTCGGAAACGCTTCCTTCTGCCTGTTACATACTTTTCAACGAATCTAGTATACCCTTTTACTCTACGAGTAACGGGTATAAAAATACGCCTACGGACTAAACACCTCCAAAAAAATTTAAATAAAATGAGCAAAGGGAGAATGTAGACTCTACGAAAAATGTGTAAATGGAACTAGCACTATTTCGCTCTTATATGGCATCGCTATCGCTTTCCTAACCATATTAGTAACTTTAAATCTGTCTAAATCGAGTGCCATATTCCCACTTGCTAAGCAAATACCTAGAGCTAAAGAGGATACAGGCGCATTATAAAAGCTACGAATATCTAAAATTCTCCTACCTATAATAAAAATACCTTCTGCATCCTGTTCAAAAGAATCTACTTCAATCGGGATGTGTTCCAGTACATAACAATAACTACCTGGCCTTTTATTCCTAAGCGTACATCCCTTCAACTTCAAAACACTACCTTCTAACTTCACTGAATCATTATCTACTCTAATTCCACAATCCTCAACAATCTTTCGGACAAATCTTTTAAGAGTCTGTAAATAGTTCTCGAAATCGTAAGAAGAGCCTGAAACCGGATCTCCGATTTGCTTAATCGTCTCTTTTACATTAAGTAAACCGTGAACATTGTATGAAGTACTACTTTCTCCATAAATAATTGGAAAATTGTTCACAAATAAATCCAACATTTGTTGGGCATTATTTATGTTTGACCCTCGTTGCAAGTGAGAGGAAACCAGCCTGTAAGCACAGTGCAGCAAAAGGAATAAGTAATACTGGTCAACATTAATTGTATCTTTAAGAGCTACAATACCAGTGTATAACAAAAATTGCCTAAACTCTGTGGCTTTCCAATGAGGCAATTCATCCAATGTTCTTGGTTTTCGAGCAAACTCTTGCGGGACGCAGCTCTTCATCGATTGCAAACATTGGGATATTAGCTGTTTCCTTGGTTTGGAAACCCTATATTCTTGCTCTATTTTATTTTTCACTATTATTTTGAAAAATTTTCGCATGACACCCAAATCAATAAGTTGCATGCAATCTAAAGGGACTTGAGTTACCATTAGAACCCCAAGTTTTTCTAAAGCGGACTGAACAGTTAAATATTCTACTTTATGGTGGTTACGATATGTCCTGTGCCTAAAGTTTTCATCAGTAATCAATTCACCACGTTCAGTGCTAAATGTCAATACAGAATCTACTTTTCGTCCTACCTGGGTACATTTGCTGTAACCATGGTTAGACGTATGTCCAGGCGTGCCAGTAATAAATGCTCGAGCAGGAGCATCACAAACTATGGCTCTAATTTCCAAACCAATTTTTTTATTAGAGATTGTCAAACCATTTTTAATAATTTCGGAGGTTTCGGACACAAATTTAGATAAAAACTCTTCGCAATTAAAAGGCTTATTATGTCCCATAAAAACTCCAATTGGCAATACGTGGCGGCCATGGATATTATTTATTCTTAGAAGAATGGGCCATAACTGTGCCCTAGAACTCTTAAAAATTGGAAGTCCGTCAATGTTTATATCGATGATCTGTACGTCCGGCAATTGGGGAAACACTGATAGTTTATTTAATTGTTTTGCTAAACCGATATGTAAATAGGGCCCGCCCGCTACTTTACTTATATCGGGTTTTTCAAAACAATTAAATTTATAAAAGAGCTTAATTTTCAACTTATGAGCATTTAAAATCTCAATAAGTTCTATGGCACATGTTCGTGTTGGCTTATGCTTTAAATACCAATTTTTTAACTGTGTATTTAAGTCAGCGCTATCACGAACATGTGCATCTAAGCTACCTACATCAAAATTACTAGATCCTATCTTATCTTCCCCCATAAGTGGCTCCAAATATTCCCTATTCACTGTTGTGCTAGGCCCTACTACTTCACTTATACCCTCGCTTTCGATTTGATTGGGGCTTTCTAGAGCAATCGCCCCCTTTCGTTAGCTGCTAATTTATTAATATATCTAGAGCCAACCATTTTCTTCCTTTGCTAATTTTAATGAGGACAAAAGAATTACTTTATTTTTGCGTATTTAATTAAGTGTTATTTATTTATTTATTTATTATTTGTTATATTATTCAATTTATTATTAGCTTTATCATAAAATAATCATCAATAAATAATAATAATTACCACCGAAGAAGTCCACAGCAAAAAGCAACTAAAAAATAAAATTGCGTCAAATAAAAATATTTGTTTAATAGTGTCGCGTTCAAAACCATATTTTGGCTAAATTGCTATATTTCCTTAAGCGCAATATTTTTTAAACAATATTTTTATTCGGCGCAATTTTAATAAGACTTTATTTTTCGCGCGATTTTTTCAACAAATATTTATATTGTGAGTGGCTTTTTGTTGTGGATTTAATCAAAATTAACATTTTTATGCTACTCTATTTTTATATTGTATGCCAAAATAAAAATAGAGGCGCATGAAAACTTATCTTTAAAAAAATAGCGCGGCCCATTTTTAACTTTAATTTTGACTTGGGCATGGTATATTTATAATGAATATAAAATTAACATAACAATTGCATTCCATAGTTTTTTTTTCTGTGCACATTCTTTTAGCACTTCACATTTCTTGCGCTTAGCATGTTATGTACAAATATGTATTTTAAAGACTTTTCGCAAAATCATGCAGTTTGGAATCCAATTAGCTATGCTAATTTATCATCACGAAACACTTTACATACCGGATTTATATATTTTATGTTGAAAATGATTTAAACAAACACGACTTGTCTCTTTTACAATTGAATGCAAATGCAAAAGAAAAGGGGTGACGGAAAACGAAACCGAAAATTCTGACAGGCGCGTGCCAGGGTATTTCCGACCATAATGATCCCGTGTAATTAGAATTACATAGACAAATAATTAAAAACGGTCGCATTTGCGTTGCCTATAGCGACAGTTTAATTTCTTACAAAACTTAAAATCCTTAAATCAACAAATATAAATTATATATACACTTAAAACAATATAAATATCCCACCAATTATTAGATCGGTATTTAGAAGTCTATACATTGCGTTTTTTCTCGACTCTGATTTTGTCTCCTCTCATCTCTCATTATCGGTCACTGCTCCGAACTACTTCGAAAAAAAACCAACAAATAAGAGCTGCGGGCAGAGGCAGCGGCAGAGCCACGACAGAACTCGGCTTGACTTTGGTGTTTGAAACTTTGCTAGAAAAAGCCTGTGAGATTTGTTTTTGTTTTTCGAACTCTGGCGAGGAAAAATACGGGAAAGGAATTTTGGAAGGGTACATACAAAATGTACAAGTATATAAAACATGCGTATTAGTTTTACCATTCATCAGCAATAACTTTAATGAATTCCATTCGATTCTACAGTTCGGACGTCGCGACTGGTCTGGCGACTAACCAGCTTCAACGACGTCGCTGTCGCTAAAACACATATAGAAGCTGTACCATATACGTTCGTCTGATCATTTTTTTTGTCCAGTTCAGCTGACGGTTCAACAGCTCTGGCGCCTGGCTTTAAAAAAAGTTATAAGTAAACATTTAATAATACATATAATAATGCATATAAACATATAATAGACATTTTGGCATAAGTACGTGAAAGATGCGAAAAGGTACACACACACAGACGTATTTACATACCCTGCTGGTGAACCAAAGTGGACAAACAACCAGCAAGTGGAATAACATAGCAGAGATATCAAATTACAAAAGCCAAAAACGAAATTCTTTGCCACTTACCACAACCAAACACAAGAAATATTTTTTTTTTAACATTAACTGTTAAGTACACTAAACACATACACTATACAAAAAACAAAAATATTACACACAAAACATACAAGCAAATTAATATATAATTCAAAACTTCATATCAAACAGCTTACAAATATTCATACAAAATATATATATTTAATATTTTTATACCCGTTACTCGTAGAGTAAAAGGGTATACAAGATTCGTTGAAAAGTATGTAACAGGCAGAAGGAAGCGTACCCGACGATATAAAGTATATATATTCTTAATATATATATATATATTCTTTCTTACCCTAAAAAATTGCAGGCGTCGTCTGTGTCGAATTCGTTTTCTATTTGTTCAAACCTCTCATGTGCCACCTGGTTATATTCTTCCTCTTCTGTCCTCTGTTCTGGCATGAATCGACAAACTTGCACTGCTTCTATGTCTCTGGAGTCTGTATGCTTAATCTGAACTTTCTAGCTTTTGTAGTTCCTGAGATCTCGACGTTCATACGGACGGACAGACGGACGGACAGACGGACGGACAGACGGACATGGCCAGATCGTCTGGGCTATTGATCCTGATCAAGAATATATATACTTTATATGGTCGGAAACGCTTCCTTCTGCCTGTTACATACTTTTCAACGAATCTAGTATACCCTTTTTCTCTACGAGTAACGGGTATAAAAATTGTAGGGCCTTCGCCGACACATATGAAGCCCTACCGTACAACATAAATACAATGGCAACTATAAAAACAGACGGAGAGCCGGTATACTCTAATTCATACCCGCACCCCATGGGCGTAAGGGAATTTGTAAACGCGGAGGTTAAACAACTTCTAGCGAATGGCATAATGAGGTCATCCCGACCGCCCTACAAAAACCGGACTTGGGTTGTAGAGAAAACGGAATTTGACCAAAACGGGGTAAAAAAGAAACGGTTGGTTATCGACTTTAGAAAGTTGAACCAAAAAACCGTGGATGATAAGTACCCGATCCCTTCGATTTCGACTATATGGTCAAATATGGGCGAAACAAAATATTTCTCGACACTCGACCTTAAGCGGGCTTTCACCAAATCGAGTTAGTTGAGAGTCCGAGAAAAAACTGCTTTCCCGATAAACAATGGCAAATACGAGTTTTGCAGATTACCATACGGGCTCAGGAACGCCCCATGTATTTTTCAGAGAGCTATAGATGAGTACTTGGGTCTCCGAACCTCACCACAACTGAAAAGGTGAAATCCATAAAGGAGTTCCCCGTGTCAAAAACTCGTTTTGACCTTTCTGGGTTTAGCAAGTTAGTACAGCAGTTTTATCAACTGCTGCTACGCCCACACTTTTGAAAAATGTTATGATATTTTTATACCCGTTACTCGTAGAGTAAAAGGGTATACTAGATTCGTTGAAAAGTATGTAACAGGCAGAAGGAAGCGTTTCCGACCATATAAAGTATATATATTCTTGATCGGGATTAATAGCCGAGACGAACTGGCCATGTCCGTCTGTCCGTCCGTCTGTCCGTCCGTATGAACGTCGAGATCTCAGGAACTACAAAAGCTAGAAAGTTCAGATTAAGCATACAGACTCCAGAGACATAGAAGCAGCGCAAGTTTGTCGATTCATGTTGCCACGCCCACTCTAACGCCCACAAACCGCTCAAAACTGCTACGCCCACATTTTTTAAAAATGTTTTGATATTTTTTCATTTTTGTAATAGTCTTGTACATTTCTATTGATTTGCCAAAAAACTTTTTGCCACGCCCCCTTTAACGCCCAGAAACCGCCCAAAGCTGTCACGCCCACACTTTTGAAAAATGTTTTGATATTTTTTCATTTTTGAATTAGTCTTAAAAATTTCTGTTGATTTGGCAAACAAATTTTTGCCACGCCCACTCTAACGCCCACAAACAGCTGTTGACAGCTGAGTAACGGGTATCACATAGTCGGGGAACTTGACTATAGCGTTCTCTCTTGTTTCAATTATACCCGTTACTCGTAGAGTAAAAGGGTATACTAGATTCGTTGAAAAGTATGTAACAGGCTGAAGGAAGCGATTCCGACCATATAAAGTATATATATTCTTGATCAGGATCAATAGCCGAGTCGATCTGACCATGTCCGTCTGTCCGTCCGCCTGTCTGTCCGTCTGTCTGTCCGTCTGTCCGTCCGTATGAACGTCGAGATCTCAGGAACTATAAAAGCTAGAAAGTTGAGAATAAGCATACAGACTCCAGAAACATAGACGCAGCGCAAGTTTGTCAATTCATGTTGCCACGCCCCCTCTAATGCCCACAAACCGCTCAAAACTGCCACGCCCACACTTTTGGAAAATGTTTTGATATTTTTTCATTTTCTTATTAGTATTGTAAATTTCTATCGATGTGCAGAAAAACTTTTTGCCACGCCCACCCTAACGCCCACAAACCGCCCAAAACTGTCACGCCCATACTTTTGAAAAATGTTGTGAAATTTTTTCACATTTTTGTTCGTCTTGTAAATTTAACTTTATATACCAAACATCTTTTGCCACGCCCACTCTAACGCCCACAAACCGTCAAAAACGGTTAGTGTTGTAATTTATCTTCGCACCTTCACCAGCTGAGTAACGGGTATCAGATAGTCGGGGAACCCGACTATAGCGTTCTATCTTGTTTTTGTATTAGTCTTGTGAATTTCTATCGATTTGTAAAAATACTTTTTGCCACGCCCACTCTAGCGCCCACAAACCGCCAAAAACTGTCAGTGCTGAAGACTCCTTCGCACTTTCACTAGCTGAGTAACGGGTATCAGATAGTCGGGAAACTCGACTATAGCGTTCTCTCTTGTTTTGTATACATACACATATATTTTTGCCTCTTATACAAATATTTATACGCATACAAATATATATTTGTTGCTTAATACAAGTTAGCACGCGCAACGAAGATAGTGCGAAACTGCCAAGTTGCAGACCGGACGGAAAGGCCCTCACGCGAAAGACAGAAACTGCTGAATACGCAATCCGTGGTGCAGTGCTCGATACTCTGTCGGATCACGCCGGCAACAATTAACCGTCGTCAAGCGGACGCAAAGTCGCTGGCACGACACCTAAGCGACCGCGCAGTCGAGAATCCGAAACTCCGCCGAAGAACAGCGAAATATTTAGCTTCAGTTTAAGAGAATAACTCCATCGATTAACATCGGTGCAATACCCATATTACGGCAGCACCTCGAAAGAGGGACGACAAACTGTAATTCAAATAAATAACAATTGTGAACTTAGAGTAGTTGTGAATCAATAAAAATAAAGAAAGGAATAAAGAGCAATCTAATAATTGACGCCCAACGGCCGAACACCCACGGCTGTGCACAGCAGAAAAAAAACAGCAGTGCAGTAACAACAGTGCAAAATAGCACAACAGAACTGAGCAAGGCGCAAGAGAGGGAAAGGCAAGTTCATCACTGAGAGCTAAGAGAATACCCTCGCCCCTCTCCGAGGGAAAAGACAGCCGGCAGCGGACAATTTCAATAAGAACTAATTCGAAGGAAAAATAAAAATATGTGAGTGGGCTTTTTGTCAAAAAAAAAAAAAAAATTTAAAATATGCGTAAGTGCAAAATATTAATGAAAAATATTGCGTTACACTGGCAAAAAGTTGTGAAAAACAATAAAACATTTCCAAGTTTAAAAAACAAGATAATAATTCGTAATTATTTTCATACCCCGTTCTGTTAGTAATACACTGGAAATTTTTTTTTTTTCCGTTCTCGTTTTTCTAGTAACCAGTCGAATTTTCTTACAATTACCGACAGCAGGCCATTTTTACCTTGCTACACTGGGAAGAGAATGACAATATTCTAAACTATTTTTTCACAAAAATACACAGAAAATTTTATACAAGTTTTTCGCAAGCGAAGAAATTTTGTTCTTCTTCACATTAACTCATGCTCAGAGACGACACTAGCGACTCGTCAGAGGAAGACATAATTCGGGAGTATAAAAATCTGCTAGCAGCAAGTGTAAAGAAACCCGAAGTGGGTTTAGAAAAGAGAGAATCAACAAGCAGGGCCATACACAGTAAGCCATTAAGGAAAAGTGCGTTAGATCTTGCAGTCGCGGGAAGAACTCAACAAAAACAAAAAATGGAGCACGACCAAATCGCTATTATGGAGGCAGCCATCAGCGCCGTCTTAGATCGACAAAAAATGCAGTTTGATGAAAAATTGGAAACAATCAGTGGGGAGTTATTATTAAAAAAAACACGCCTCAAGTGGATACATTTAAAGAAATTACCATCCAACCAAGAGTGGACTGTTGTGAGCCCCTAGATATAATAAAATCTGTCCCGGAATTCGAAGGGAAACTGGAAACTTACGTTTCTTGAAGGCAGGCCGCAAAGGCGGCCTACAAGGTATTCCAGTCTTATAATGGCATCAGCCGACATTATCTCAGAAATAAAGTAAGAGGGCCGGTGCTAGCGGTATAAGCCTCATTTAATACAGTATTAATGCCATTCTGGCGCGCCTCGACTTTACATATGCGGACAAAACCCCGACACATGTAATTCAGCAGGAACTGAGCCTTTCAAGGCAAGGGGATTTGCTGTTACTCAGGTATTACGATAAAGTAGAAAAGAAATTAACACTACTAACACACAAAATCGTAATGATTCATGACGCGGCCGCAGCGGCTGTTTTAAATGAACAGTTCCGAAAAGACGCGCCGCATGCGTTCGTGTCAGGTCTAAAAAAACACTGAAAGTAGCTGTTTTCCCGGGACAGCCTCGGGATCTGCCAACCGCCTTTGCCCTGGCCCAAGAGGCCGAATCAATGTTCGCGGCTAGTTTCGCCAGGCATAATGAAGAAAAAATTAACAAACCACACACTCAACGACCATTCGGGTGGAGAAATCCATCACAGCAAAATTCATATAACTATGAGCAGGGTCAGAACCTAGGGGCAATTAAAAAAAATCCACATTTCCTAAAATCCCAAAGGGGAGAAAACCATCAAACCGGCTAAACGAGCAGCAGTCTCGTCCGTATGTGGGAAACACTCAGAGCCAGCCGCCCCCACCCGAATCAATGGGGGTTGATAACTCATCTCGGTCCAGGCAGCCTTCTACTTGGCAAAGGGGCCACACGGACTCAACAAAAAATTAACTATATGCCAGAACAGAGGACAGAAGAGGAAGAATATAACCAGGTGGCACATGAGAGGGTTGAACAAATAGAAGACGAATTCGACACAGACGACGTCTGCAATTTTTTAGGGTAAAATCCCTGCTCCTGTATATCACTCGTACGTCAGCAGGGAGGGAAATCAAATTACTTATCGATACTGGCACATCTAAAAATTACATAGCACCATGCCCAGGGCTTAAAGGCATTGCGGCAGTAGAAAACCCAATTAGCGTTATGACAATTCATGGCCATACAAAAAAAGAACAAAAGTGCCTAATTTCTCTGTTTAATGTACAGTCACATTTTTTTATACTTAAGTTCTAAAGGACTTTGATGAAATCGTCGGGCTTGACTTACTTAAATAAGTGAATGCAAGACTCGACCTTACCAAAAATATACTCGAGACTAGTAATGGAGTAGAAAAAATCCAATTCTCCAAAACCGAACGTTAACTTTATCCAAATAGGCGACAAAGACGTCCCACCGGCAATACACGCCGCTTTTGACAATATGATAGCAAAAAATTGTAGGGCCTTCGCCCACACATATGAAGCCCTATCGTACAACATAAATACAATGGCAACTATAAAAACAGACGGAGAGCCGGTATACTCTAATTCATACCCGCACCCCATGGGCGTAAGGGAATTTGTAAACGCGGAGGTTAAACAACTTCTCCGTGGACTATCATCCGTGGATGATAAGTAACCGATCCCTTCGATTTCGACTTTATTGTCAAATATGGGCGAGTCAATATATTTCTCGACACTCGACCCTAAAGCGGGCTTTCACCAAATCGAGTTAGCAGAGAAAGTCCGAGAAAAAACTGCTTTCTCGATAAACAATGACAAATACGAGTTTTGCAGATTACCATTCGGGCTCAGGAACGCCCCAAGTATTTTTCTGAGAGCTATAGATGAGTACTTGGGTCTCCGAACCTCACCACAACTGAAAAGGTGAAATCCATAAAGGAGTTCCACGTGCCAAAAACTCTTTTTGACCTCAGATCTTTTCTGGGTTTAGCAAGTTACTACAGCAGTTTCAGTCAAAAAAAAATTAATAAAAACAAAAAACAACATTTAAGAGGCTAAGAGAGATACTGGCATCAGAAGACGTTCTTCTTTCATACCCAGACTTTAAAAAACAGTTCGACTTAACGACGGATGCATCTGGGTACGGACTTGGATCCTTATTACCTCAAGATAAGAGCCCAATTACAATGATATCGCGCACGCTGCGTGATAACGAATAAAATTTTGCAACCAACGAGCGAGAACTTCTTGCCATATTTTGGGCGCTTAACAACCTTCATAATTACATATACGGTGTAAAAGAATTGCGCGTCTACACCGACCACCAACCACTTACTTTCGCCATCTCGGACAAAAATCCTAATGCGCAGCTAAAACGTTGGAATGGGATTATCGAAGACTATGGGGCGAAACTTATTTACACGCCAGGAAAAGAAAACCTCGTAGCAGACGCGTTATCTCGCCAGAACGTAAACGCAATAGAACGCACATTCGAGTCCGACGCATTATCTCGCCAAAGCAAAAGGGTTTGTGAAGACAAATACGAGTCGGACGCAGCTACAATACATAGCGAAGAATCACTGACCTATACCATCGACACAACGGACAAGCCAATTTATTTATCGACAGCCCAATAAACAGCCCAATAAACAACAGAAATATCCCGGTGCCTGCAAATATAAAAAGGGATAAACGACACCACAGAGGTAATTCTTTTAGCAACTGCCAGGTATAATAGAACCCTACATTCGGTAAGAGACAAACGCCTATTACACGAGCAGAACCTGAGAAACCTCCATCACATCGGATCTATAAAGAAAAGGTTCCTGTTGGGTTTCCTCATCGGCTACTCCTTAATCGTGCTAGTTCTAGCCTGCGTCATCTGGCTTAGTCGTCTGATTTGGATAGCTAATCGGCACACCAACTCAAAGAGCGCTGACGACATAGAAGCAGGAGGCCGCCGGGATGACGACCATTTAAAGGAGGGAAGAGTTAGCACGCGCAACGAAGATAGGAAAGGCCCGAGTTACCGACCCATCGGTACTACACACCACCCCTCCCCCTAAACCACCTCGCCTACACAAATAGAAGACATCGAACCGGGAAGCTTTGCGATACAAAGTTGCAACATAAACATCAACGGCGAGTCAGCCGCCGTCTTCCGGCCAGAAAGCTGACACCACATTCTTTTCGCTCAGACAGGGCAACGATTCCATATACATACTTATAAACATACTTATACTTTCTGCTGTGTCAGATACTTTATTTTTAAGAACTTTAACATTGTAACACATACATACATATTCACTATTAGCTTATTTAAGACGAAGGAAAAATGCGACGATCAGTCGATGTTGAGCACCAAGCACTTGTGGTCGTATCTATATTAAATCTCGCAAATAAATCACTGATTGAACACCTCTCGCAACAAATTACTAATTGAATTCCTCTCGCAACAAATTACTGATCGAATCCCTCGGAGATAGCCGTGACTTCGTTCTGGACCTCACCACCTCTATTCCACATTACAATACCTCACGAAGCTCCCCGGAGGTAACTCCCGCACGCGAAAGACAGAAACTGCTGAATACGCAATCCGTGGTGCAGTGCTCGATACTCTGCCGGATCACGCCGTTAACAATTGGCCGTCGTCAAGCGGACGCAAAGTCGTTGTCACGACACCTAAGCGACCGCGCAGTCGAGAATCCGAAACTCCGCCGAAGAACAGCGAAATATTTAGCTTCAGTTTAAGAGAATAACTCCATCGATTAACATCGGTGCAATACCCATATTACGGCAGCACCTCGAAAGAGGGCCGACAAACTGCAATTCAAATAAATTAAATAACAATTGTGAACTTAGAGTAGTTGTAAATCAATAAAAATAAAGAAAGGTATAATAATTTACACATAGTTCAAATAGGATGTAATACATGTCAACTAATCAAGGAAGCAACATACCCATAACGAGAAGCTTAGCTAGAGCAGCGGAAAGAGCAAGGGTGATTACAGTTTTGCAGCCTCTAGAAGAAAACATTCTTATACGAACTAAACAGACCACCATGACGCAAAGAACTAAACTATTACCCACCTATGATGGAGACAAAGAATTACTAACAAAGTTTATTGCAAACGTAGAGCAAGTAATGACGTTGGTCACCAACGTAGAAAAGACAGAATACGGAGAATTACTGTTAGGAGTAGTAAGTAGAGTAAGTAGAGACAAAAGAGATGGACAAGCAGACAGGATATTAATTAGGGAGAGAGTAAAACTCAATTGGGTTAATATTAAACAAGCATTATTTAATAATTTCGGGGAGTCAAGAAGAACATTTATTGGACGACCTTCATGAAAGCCCATATATGAGAGATAAAGCTACGGAAGATTATGGGAGACAAAACCAAAAACGGGTACGGTTCAGCTATAACAATAACAGTAATGGACAGCAAAACGACAACAGTTATAACACAAACACACAACAACCAACCAATACGAATTACAATAGCAACTATAACACGAACCGACAGGAACAAGGGAACAGTAACCGGGGACAACGAACAAACAACGGAAACTACAACAACAATATCATGAGAAACCAAGAACAACAAAATAACTATAGAAATTATTGCAACATTATAAAAGAGGTAGCTATTCAGGACCTACTGGACCAGAGCGGAGCCAACGAGGGTCCGTAGGAGAAGGGGGATTCGTAAACTAAAATTCGTTACAGCAGCCAATGCAAGTTAAAACAGTCCTAAACACTCATAACATATACAAAAAAATTACGTACAAACTATTTAAGGAATTCAAGCAAAGTGGCGATTTCACATTTCACCTGTTCTTATTTAAATTCCACGCATTTTTTCACGGAATCATCGGAATAGACCTTTTAACGTTTTTAAACGCAAAAATTTCGAAAATATAATCTTAGTAACCCCCAATAAAAAAAGACAAATCAAAGAGAAAAGAGATCAGAATCCTCAATAAAACTGGATGCAAGGACAAGAAATTTAGTAGAAATAACAGTAACAGAAAGGGAAGTTGAAATATATAAAAGCAAAATAGTAATACAAGAGGGAATATATATTAACGAGCGCATTTACAAAACAAAAAATTAAACAGCCAAAGTAGAAATAATAAACGAAATCGATCAAGACAGAATGATAAATGCTAATTATCCGATACAGGTAGAAGTATATAATGCAGAGAGATTTACAGAAATAGACACGGCGAAACATACAAATATTGAAAACAATGTCAATAAAGTTAAACTCAACATAAGAACAGAACACCTTAACAAAGAAGAAAAAGCTAAAATTTTGAAAGTTTGAACCCTATTTTATACCGACGGTGACCAATTGTCAGTAACAAATGGAACAAAGCAAGATATTAGACTATCAGATGAACAACCCATATTCGTAAGACCATTTAGGTATTCTATAAAGGAAACGCAGAGATCAAGAAGCAAGTTTCCAAATTATTATATCAAGGTATAATTAGAAATAGTCGCTCACCATGGAGTGCACCCGTTTGGTGGGCGACGCCTCTGGATAAAGGAAATGGAGGTTAATCGTAGATTTCAGAAAATTGAAAAAACAATTAAGGACAAATACCCATTACCATTAATTGACGAAGAACTGGATTCTCTAGGAAAAGCAAAATATTTCTTTACTTTGGACTCAAATCGAAATGAACCCAAAACACATAGAGAAAACAGCTTTCACGGCAGTAGGAGGGCATTTTGAATTCTTGAGAATGCCATTTGGGTTGACAAATGCCCCCGCCACATTCCAAAGGTTCATTAACAACTTGTTAGGAGATAGTAGGAAAATATTGTTAAGTGTATATGGACGACATCATAATATACTCGGCGTCGCTCCAACAACACATTCAAGATCTAAAGGTCGTATTAAAAAAACTCAAAATGTCTAATTTAAAACAAGAGAGAACGCTATAGTCGAGTTCCCCGACTATCTGATACCCGTTACTCAGATGGTGAAAGTGCGCAGGAGAGTCTTCAACACTGACAGTTTTTGGCGGTTTGTGGGCGTTAGAGTGGGCGTGGCAAAAAGTTTTTTGACAAATCGATAGAAATTTACTAGACTAATATAAAAATGAAAAAATATCAAAACATTTTTCAAAAGTGTGGGCGTGGCAGCTTTGTGCGGTTTGTGGACGTTAGAGTGGGCGTGGCAAAAAGTTTTTTGGCAAATCGATAGAAATTTACAAGACAAATACAAAAATTAAAAAATATCAAAACCTTTTTCAAAAGTGTGGGCGTGGCAGTTTTAGGCGGTTTGTAAGCGTTAGAGTGGGCGTGGCAACATGAATCGACAAACTTGCGCTGCGTCTATGTCTCTGGAGTTTGTATGCTTATTCTCAACTTTCTAGCTTTTATAGTTCCTGAGATCTCGACGTTCATACGGACGGACAGACAGACGGACAGACAGACAGACGGACGGACAGACGGACATGGCCAAATCGACTCGGCTATTGATCCTGATCAAGAATATATATACTTTATGTGGTCGGAAACGCTTCTTTCTGCCTGTTACATACTTTTCAACGAATCTAGTATACCCTTTTACTCTACGAGTATCGGGTATAAATACAGCAAGACAGTTCAGACTTCTTACGAAAAGAGATCGATTTTTTGGGACATATCGTTACGCCAGAAGAAACTAACTATTTAGCGTCTGAAAAGGAAATGCTAGCAATAGTATGGGCCGTCAAACACTTTATACGACAGCAAAAATAACCAAAAATTACAGTTAGCCGAGTATGAGTAGAACATCGTATATAAAAAAGGAAATGCTGACGCATTAAGTAGAATGCAACCAAGACCATAGAAATAACAATCACAGGGGAATAGGCGAAACGACGCTACATTTGATAAGAAGACACCATTACTTCCCATGAATGAAACAGACTATATCGAGAATAATTAATGATTTCTGACATACATATGTCAGCAACAATGTGACAATGAAATATGATCGCAATTCACAAAAATTGAAATTTCAGTTACCAGAAATTCCAGCACTCCCGTTAGATATTGTTCACATCGATTTGTATTTCATCAACAATAAAACCATGTTTACGATAATAGACAAATTTTCCTAATTGGCTGCCGCATATACCATTTCAAGTAGGTATTCGATTAATATCACAAAACAGATCAAAACTTTTTTTTGTAATTTCGGAACACGCAGGAAAATCATATGTCCAAGGTGCAGAATTTAACTTTATTCTCTTTAAAGACTTCTGTAAGAAATTTAGCATTGACTTACATTTCACATAATTCCAACAATCGAGTAACAACTCAACAGTAGAGGGGTTACACTCAACGCTTACACCTATAGGATTATTTACAAAATCAGGAAAGACCATAAGTTAGAATGCGAACATGACGAAATTATTGCAGAAACGTTCATAACATACAACAATGCCATACGTTCCGCGATAAAATAATACATACATTTTTAATAGAATGATCAAATATTCAGACCAACACTATTATTTACAAAAACTTAACGAATTTAAAACAAAATTATACACCCAAGTACAGACAGAAATGACAGCAAAGGCAAAAAAAAGAATACAGAAACTGAATGGAACAAGAACAGACCCAATACCGTTAGCAGAAGACAAAGTATTTAAAAAAGAGAACCGAAGAAATAAGATAACACCGAGAAATTCTAAACACATAGAGCAGATCATGGAATAACTTTTGAATCAAAGAAGGGACAAAAAGTCCATAAGGAATAATAAAAAATTAAAGATAGGCAAACAGTTTAGTAAGTCGAAACAAAAAGATAATAATAAGTACAAGCAAATGATCATGAACAAGTATTGTACTCAATTATTACACGAAAACAGAACACACAACAGTACATTACATTTATATCATAGCTCGCAAATAACTGTCAACCGTTTTTCGTTTCGCGGTCTGCACTCGAACACAACCGAAATAGACGACGCGCGAGTGCTCTCGCTCTGAACAGAACTTTTCGTTTCTTTTTGTTTTGGTTTTCGGTCAACTGTTCTCAGTCGCGTGGTTCTTGTTATGCTCACTCAACAACAACTCAGAGAGAGCGAGCCAACTGAACGCTCGCTCGTTGAGGGTCAGCAGAAGACCGAAAAAACGAAAGACTCATCGTAAACGGTCTTTTGTCTTCCGTGCCTTTTAAACAAAGCTTAGCAAAATTTTTTTTTTTTTGGCACAAAAATTAAAACACTCCAAACGCACCGAATCCACAAGCACGTGTGACTTACAAGTTGACTGATAATTCGCATATACATACACAAATGCAAATGCAAAAGACTTTTATTTTCTTCGCTCGTTGCAAAACGGTCAGCGAATAAGCAGAGCAATAGGGAAACACGAAATTGGTTTTTGGTTGAGCACAGACTATTCGTTCAAGAGACACTGGTGAACGGTTCTTGTCTGATTTTTTGCGCAAGTGGTGCGCATAAAACAGTTATTTGGTGACTGCAAGAAACGGTCAACTGTTATTTGCGAGCTCTGATTTATATATATAAGGATTACTACACCAATGTTATTAATAATAATTATACTTAGTACGAACATCTAATTATAAGTACAGTAGCTACACCGCAATTCGTTCCGCCAGGCTTTCAGCTTTCTTCATTTTAGGAGGGGAGGAGTTACCACTTTGGGTGTACCCCATTGGACTCCGGACAGCAGCAACACTCATTACAACGGGATCGACATTCAACGTCACAGAAGAGGCATATTTCGCGGAAACACGTAGCAGAACAGCAACGTTATAGTTACACACATACACATATACATACGCAAATACATATATAAGAGCTTTCTGCGAGCATACATATGTACATATAATGAAGCATATACGTATGCCAATAAAAATCATTATTATTGTTATGTTCATCGAGAGTAGACGTGTTTTCTCTAAATAGTTTCACAGACAAGATATGTCTCTAGGTAAAACATTGTTACCTTCTAAACCACGGTTGGTAAACCGCGCACTTTTTCCCAGAGTTACTTATGATTCGATTTTTGTGAGAAGCCGACGCTATTTATTGAATGCCAGTTTCTAATAAAAATGATAAGTAAATATTTATAAATTAAATTTTTAATCATATTTGAATTTAAGTCATTAATTATTCCAGGTAATTCATTTCATAAGTAAAAACAAATATAACTCAAAAAAGTGATAATTTAAGGTAAATTGTTTTAAGACATTTTCGTATACATCATACTAATATTTTTTATTTCAAGGTCAGTTGAACATGTAGTCCCATTTTTTTAAAGCAACTGAAACAAAGGTGGTCCTAGCTCCGTAGGACAAGAAGACGCACAAGATTTCACAATTTTAAAGATATTTTATATTGCTTGCTTACACTTAAATCGTATGCATAATTTAAATAATAATTAACATTTAAAAAAAATTAATTTTTGTATAAAATATTGATGAAATAAGTTTGATATTACATTGATATTACATTGATATGATATCCTAATGAAAATATGACAGGAAAAATTCACGAAAAATAGATGCCAGATTGATGAAAATTTTTTCTAGAAAATGTGGAGAAAGGTTGATGAGTACGATGATTTACTTGTTAAAATGCGCTTATAAAGCGGTGAATAAAGACTATGATTTTGCGCTCTTTTAGTGGTGTTTTTGTGACTTTTCATAGCGATGAAAATAATAAGTAATAAGTAGAGTAAAAGGGTATACTAGATTCGTTAAAGAGTATGTAACTGGCAGAAGGAAGCGTTTCCGACCATATAAAGTATATATATTCTTGATCAGGATCAGTAGCCGAGTCGATCTGGCCATGTCCGTCCGTCTGTCTGTCCGTCTATCCGTATGAACGTCGAGATCTCAGGAACTACAAAAGCTAGACAGTTGAGATTAAGCATACAGACTCCAGGGACATAGACGCAGCGCAAGTTTGTCGATTCATGTTGCCACGCCCACTCTAACGCCCACAAACCGCCAAAAACTGCCACGCCTACACTTTTGAAAAAGGTTTTGATATTTTCTCATTTTTGTATTAGTCTTGTAAATTTCTATGGATTGGCAAAAAAACTTTTTGCCACGCCCACTCTAACGCCCACAAACTGCCCAAAACTGCCACGCCCACACTTTTGACAAAGGTTTTGATATTTTTTCATTTTTGTATTAGTCTTGGAAATTTCTATCGATTTGCCAAAAAACTTTTTGCCACGCCCACTTTAACGCCTACAAGCCTCCAAAAACTGTCAGTGATAAAGACTCTCCTTCGCACTTCCACTAGCTGAGTAACGGGTATCAGATAGTCGGGGAACTCGACTATAGCGTTCTTGTTTCTGGATTAAAACGGCACCCAATATGATTTCCAGTTATCATTAATAAAGAATACGCGTCGTAATTTAAGCATCTCTAGTTTTTAAATCTCTCCCCGAAATGAATATTTCAGAGGTACGAGAAATTTTTTACCCAAATTATATTAAATTTCCAAAATTAGATCAACCTAGATTCCAAAAACCCAGTACTTTGAGCTGTTTAAGAATTTTTTGAATTGTGTCATATATGTATGTTTTCATCATTTATAACTCCAACCTCACACATCGTCGCACAATGTTAATCCAGAACATGATATGGAGTCAACTAAATATACATATGTAAATATAAAAATATAAATGTCACCCTGTTTTGCAGAAGCGAAAATTTTGACGGCATTTTCAGCAACAACAACAACAAACAATGATATTCGACTTAGCAATTGTGACTGTGGGCATCCAATTTTGTATTTTAGTAATTAACAGTATACATCTGGCGAATTTTTTTTTTGTAGCTTGAATGATTTTTTTGACCGTATCATTAAGTTATTCCGATAAGTTATTCAAGTGCCTAAAAAATATTCTTCAAAACGAAAACTTACAAGGGGGATCGGAAGAGATGCTTTATTTAAATGCTCATTTGTGGGCCACCCTCCCCCCAATAAAAACAGCCGTTCCCAGGTACGCTCATATGCGGGTTTGTGTGTACAATGGAGTTGTTGTATTCCAAGTTCGCCCGCATGAATATATCCACCGTGTCATCTATTTATCCATTTTGATGCATCTAGTGATTTTTGTCACGGTTGAATTACTATGTTAAGGAGTTTCCTTATGAAGCTTGCTGTCGCCCTGGTGTCGATCGTGGCCTCGTACGTGTCCCCCGATCGCTACCGCTGCGGACAACTGCTGCTCCTCTTCGATTAACTTGCCAGTTAGTTTGAAGATGCGGCACCTTGCGACCCCGGATGGTCTCTCTGCGGCTGGGATCGCTGGCCATTTCCCGATCTCTGGCAGCATTCCGTACTTCGGATTCCTACTCTTCCGCACATCCAGCAGAACAGCAGCCTCCGGTTTCGGCAGCTTCTTGCCCAATGGTCATGCCCACCGCCCCTGCGGCATGCTTCTTGCGGATTAGCAACATGGGTTGGGTTCTGCCCCGAGTTGCCCCGAGGTGTCGTTCCATTGTGTCTCTGGGTGGTGACTGGCGTCCTCCATTGGGTTGAGTTTTGTCGCCTGGTCTGGACCGGGGTAGATTGTGCCCACTGTTCCTGGGTCTGTGTACCTAGATCGCCTGCGTCCTCACACCTTTTACTTTCCTTTGTTGCTTCCCGTTCCTTGTGCAGCTCCTCGTACTCGACTGCCAGGATCATGAGTGCCTCTAGGTCGTCCACATGGTAGGATCTCAAAGCTATTCGGAGGTCTGGCGTACAGTTCTCCTTGATGATCTCTAGCGTTTCCTTTTTCCCGTATCCCAGGGGTCTTATTAGGGTCTGCAGCACGACCATGTAGTCCTTGAATGATTCCCTAAATCCTTGATTCCTTTGCCTCACCTGGTCCGCGAGTTTCGCAAAGTATCCCCTGGGCAGGAAGTATGTTTGGAAATTCTCTATGAATTCGTCCCAAGTCCTCCAGTGTCTGTTATTGAATATGAACCATTTTAGAGCCCTTCGCTGCATCAATTCCGGCATTGTTTGGGGGATCATGTTAAGGTCCAAACCATACGTGTTTGCGGACCATTCCACCTGTTCCAGGAATTCGAGGGGTTTTTTTCGTCAAAGCGAAAAGACCATTCCCTGACTTGTTTTGCTATTTTTGGGTTATCCGGCTGACTGGGCTTACTGGACTTGGCCTCCTCTCCCTGCTCATCTCTCTTCGTTGACCTTCCTGCTGCATCACCTCCATACTCAGACTTGCAATGTGGTCTTCACCCTCGGAGTTCGTCAGCTTTATGCTTGGACCTGGACTGTCTGGATATGCTGCCCCCCATTCTGTCCAGATTGCTGAGTGCTTTGGGTCGTTTTCCGTCTCTGCGTAGTACTCATAGTAGTAGGCTTTTCGCATGTCCTCTGTTCCAGACAGCGATATGCGCAACCTCTGTGTGACATATGCGAAATACTCCCTTTTTGAGGCGGTAGATCCAGCTTTTTTTTGTATACTGCCGGGATAATCACGTTTTTCGGCGCTAGATGTAACGAACTGATTTTATTGGTCTGCTCGCTACGAGATACGTGCGGCTAGCTTAGAAGATTCTGTGTATTTCGTCCCACCAAATTTATATTAAAACGTGATCACCTGGTTACCAGTAACAACACTTTGCACTTCTCGTTTCTTTGATCTTTATTCTTGCCTAGATTTATACTGTGATTTGATTATCCGGCGACTTGTCCGCTTTTCCGTCCTGGAACTGGACCCTCGCCTGGTACTACCGCGGCCACACATGGTTGGTGGTGAGAAGAAAGGCTGTGGGCTTTGGTCCAAAGTCCAGCGGATACCGTTATTCTCCAAACTCTCTTTCTACCGGTTAAGTTTCTCCCAACTCTTTTTCTACAACTCCTCGGCTTCGCACTGCCGTTACTACGCGTTGACTTGTTGCGAAACTGGCAACGGCAGGCCCTGCTCATGCAAACTTCATTTGCATTTGTGCGGAGTTTTAACTCCTCACAAGCTTTCGAAGTCACTGAGAGCAATTACAAAAATTCAATGGCTAGTTTAAAAATGGTTTATGAATAATATTTCAACATTGTTTAGTTGTTCGAAAATATCGCATCCGTCAGCATCCTCCTTGTGAAACCCTATCGATACAGATTCGTCGATTTATGGTTTTGTTTTATCGATAGGAGATGATATACAAATTTCGAATGAAATGTTGATTTAAGATTCGACCCAGCGACCAAACAAAAATGGGAGGAATAACTCAATTATGAGACTTTGCCGCTTTGGTTCGATTTCGAAAACATGTTAAATCGCCGATATCAACTTTTTTCAGCTGAAGAATCGAGAAAGACGAAGCAAGAAAATTTATTGTTAAGCAACCCACATAATCGTTGCTTATTTTCGTGTTCCTCCTCCAACACCAACCCTTAGCAAACTTGTAGCTATTGAAATAGAGCATATCATTCAATACAGAACTGTTGCCTGTTTGGGTGTCTCTCTGTGATGCAAAGGTTTGAATTTGTTAAGTCTTCCTCCTTATGTATTTATTGTCTGCAGAAAGGCTATGCAAAAAGGCCACTATGTGTTTCAAAATGAAAAGTGAAAAAGTGTGGAGCTTGTGACCGCTCACCCCACATTTTTCTACATAGATACACAGTGTCTGAGAACAGTTTAGCGTTGCCTTAAATTAAATTTATAATAGAAGAACTGGCGCACCGCTTACAGATTCGTAGAGAGGAGTCGTGTATAAACTTACTTGGTATTGGCAGCACACTACTTGTCACCTGAGCACAAGTTATGTGAAGAGCATTACAGTAAGACTTCTCAGGTATTGCCATCAGATCGGTTTGAAGTTGGGCTGCCGATTAATTCCGATCCAAATGGGTTGGGCAACTTCTTCGACATCGTTGCTGGTCGCGGGACAGACAGATTCCTGAGATCTCGACGTTCATACGGACAGACGGACGGACAGACGGACATGTCCAGATCGACTCGGCTATTGATCCTGATCAAGAATATATATACTTTGTATAGTCGGAAACGCTTCCTTCTGCCTGTTACATACTTTTTAAAGAATCTTGTAAAAGGGTATATTTTACTATACGAATAACAGATTTAAAAAAACGCCACAATGACAGACAAATCAGATGCTATACGGGCGTACGTTAAAGATGTTTCCAGCGGAGTGCCAGAACCTTTGAATTTATGTTTTGGACCTGTGAATTGCCTTCCCAGATCTAGTCATTTAACACCGGTTGACTACTTTCTGTGGGGCTATGTAAAGTCATTTGTCTATGCGCACAACAGTCCCCGTGTTATTGCCGATATACGGCTACAAATGGAAAAAGTCATCGAAAATTGGACGTCCAGATAGGACTGAATTCGAGCCAGCCATGACGTTCATATGCCGTTTAGTATGGCGTTTAGTATTTAGTAATTAACTATCATCAAATTACATACCACCAAATTCCTACAACCAAATTCGAACCAATGCCAAGTCTGCAACAACGCAGATACTTTAATAGAACGCATACTAAACGAATGCACTACATTTAATAACATGCGATCTCCAGATACCAATTTCATTCTTCTCCTAAGCAATCCCACACCCCATATCTTTCTTTTCTTTTTTTTTTCCCCCGCGCGAGTCTCACGGCCGCACCTCCCGCCCAACCGACCGAGGAGCGCTGCCGTGTATCGTACGGCTCGAATCGCGGGAAGATAGACGTGATATAAAAGACATTAATAGACGAGGAAATATATATATATATATCTTACTAGTATAAGATCTAAGAATTTGTTAAAAACGTTAGTATTGATCGCTTTAAGGACGACAGAGAGTCAAAATTAGAGGTAATAGGATAGAATCTATTATAGTCAAAACATAATACTCTGTAGGGATCATGCAACTCATAGTTAGATCTACATTGATTTAAAATTAGGGGTGCGTAATTTCTAGAGAATCTGCTTGAACCATTGAAGTTTAGCCAACTAACGAAGTCGGGACTTCTCCACGAATAAGATGGAAAATAATTCTACGATTTCCTAGGGAGGTAAGTTAATTAACATTAGTCTACTGAATCTAAGGTTTGCATCCCAATTAAGCCGTAAGGCAAAAAGTAAAAAATTCTTTTGAACCGATTCAATGCGATCCGAGTAAACTTCGTATTGTAGACTCCAAACAGGTGATCCTTACTCAAGAACCAGACGGATTAGAGATATGAATAAGGTTTTGGTCATGTGAGGATCATCAAATTCCTTTGACCACCGTTTTATGAAACCAAGCGCACCCCTGGCCTTATTGACAATAGACGAAATATGGTCTGAAAATTTAAGTTTAGGGTGCAGAAGAACACCAAGGAATACAAGAAAGAGAATTTTTAAAGAGGACCCGTTGCGTCCTGCCATTCAAATAACTTAGAATCCAATTTAGGAGATCAACAGGGAAACCTAATAAATCTACTTTCCTTACTAAAAGTAAATGATTAACAGAGTCGAATGCTTTACTAAAATCCGTATAGATGACATCTGGTAGAAGATTTTTTTTAAAGCCCTGTACTACGAATCAGGTTAGCTCCAGAAGGTTAGTAGTTGTTGATCTGCGTTTCATGAACCCATGCTGACATGGAGATATAATTGATTTACAAAGGTGCTGCAAATGAGGAGTGATACGTTTTCAAAAAGCTTAGGGATAGCAGACAATTTGGAGATTCCTCTGTAATTGCTTGCATCCGATTTGCTGCCTTTTTTATGGAGAGTGATCACAAAGAACTCCTTCCATATATGGGGGAACTGTAAATATTTTAGAGATAAGTTAAATAGTTTCAGTAGAGGCTTGCACAAGGTTCCTGTACAGAATCTAAGCACACAGCCCGAAATTCCGTCGGGACCTGGCGAATACAGGCTTAACTCGCTGAAGATCATAAGGCAGTAAACTTTCTTTTAGAGTGGGACAAAATATTAAATTCTACTTTGATACCGCGTAAGAGTTAGGCTATTCGGAATGAGGTAACGTAGAATGTGTGGTTTGAAAATGTTACCGATGTTACCGTAGTATTTTCAAAAATAGCGAGTCTCTGTAAACACAATAATATGGGATACAAAGGAAAGGCTATCTGAATACAAATTAGTTAGCTTGCTACACAAGCCTCTTACATTTTGATAACAGATATTGAGGCTAGATGAAGAAGTAGAAGTAGAAGAGGAGGATGAGGATGAGGATGGGGCAGTGATCTGGCCACGTGTGGGAAGTTTAATTCCAAGGGGCCCTTTTTTCCTATTTTGAATCTTACCTTAGAACTCATTCACCACCATACTATCCGGCTAAAAATCACCAGAACATATAGTCGGGAATAGCTCATTAGAGGCAGTTATCTTGAAAGATAAAATCTCCCTAGCGTAAGAAAAGTTATATTTTTCCACTTCTATGTTGTCGGCTTTTATTTTGTCTTGTATAACGGGTGTTTTTTTTAGAGGTATAGAACTTTAAGTTGGCATTACTGTTCAAGATGGCGACCGATTTAACAGCTGTCAAGTGATTTATTCTCAGTTTGGTTTGGCAATTCGTCATGAATAGACTCACGCCTGAACAACGCTTGCAATAGTGCAATTTTATTTCGAAAATAATGGTTCTGTTGTTCCCGATTTTCATAAGCGAATTTTGTTTAGCGATGAAGCGCACTTCTGGTTGAATGGCTACGTCAACAAACAAAACTGCCGCATTTGGAGTGAAGCTAATCCTCAAGTGTATGTCGAAACACCGTTACATCCAGAAAAACTGACTGTTTGGTGCGCTGTATGGGCTGGTGGAATCATTGGTCCGTACTTCTTCAAAAACGATGATGGCCAGAACGTTACAGTCAATGGTGATCGGTATAGAGCCATGATTACTAACTTTTTCATTCCTGAATTGAACGACCATAATGTCCAGGAGCTGTGGTTCCAACAAGACGGCGCAACGTGTCACACAGCTCGTGCCACAATCGATTTATTGAAAGACACGTTTGGTGACCGCCTAATTTCACGTTTTGGACCTGTGAATTGGCCTCCAAGATCTTGTGATTTAACACCGCTAGACTACTTTTTGTGGGGCTATGTAAAGTCATTGGTCTATGCGGATAAGCCACAACGCTAAACCATTTGGAGACACATTCGCGTGTTATTGCCGATATACGGCCAAATATGTTGGAAAATTCATTGCAATTGGACGTCCAGATTGGACTACATCCGAGCAGCCGTGCGGTCATATGCCAGAAATCATATTTAAATTAATGCCACAAGATTATCTTTCATGTCAATAAAATTCATGTCAATCGAATAATCCATCGTTGTTTTATTGCAATTTAAAGTTCTATACCTCTAAAAAAAACACCCGTTATAAGACAATACATCAGATGATGTTTTATCAGGGGAAAGCCGAGAAACGAAAATTTGTTTCTTTGGTGGAACCACTGAGAGGGGTTTTCGCACTGCAGGTTGTATTTCTGAAGTGCCAGTTTGTGCCGGTAGTCCGGACTCAATATTCCTTTGTGGTTCTAAACTATTCGGGACAGGTGGAATCACCGGTCGGTGCGGACAAAACGGAATCTGTAGTAATCCCAGGCTGGGCTCCCTCCGCAACGGATTGATCGGATTGCTCCGAATATTTTTTAGCTGCCGATGTAAACAACATTTGAGGGTTTGCTTCGATCGTCAACTGATCAGCTGTGTAGTCCTGTTGATCACTTGCCGGAGGTTGCAGGGCATTCCCCTTAGGCAGCCTACCATCAGCGGCTCTCTTGCGCTTTGGAGATTCCTCTAATAGCTTAAAGCTATTAAATTGTGAATCTAGCGCTGAAAGAAGATTATCAGATCGACGAAAACTATCTCTTGCCACGCCAAAACTGCTGATCAGTCCTTTCAAGCCACCTTTAGTTTGGAGCATAAACAATTTCATTTCATTCGCAACTCCTAGGAAAGTTGAAAGTTTTCGATTTTGGCTTTTAGCTAGGTCATCACTTGTTCGGCCTATAAAACCAGCGCACATAGTGTGCACCATTCCATCACATAGCCAACAGGTAATTTTTGAGTGCTCAGGCTTTATTACCGAAGGCATTTGTTTTGGAAGCAGACAACATTGGTTTCCATATTTAATTGGATACTGACCACTGTACCAAAACAGAAGATCAAAACTTGCAAGCGAGCTGTGAAATGTACCGGAAGAGCGCAGTCTGCTCGCTTAGAACTTAGGATTTTGTGTGGAAGAGCGAGAGTGTTGGAGTGCAGTTTAAGTGCAAAAACAACAATAAACAGCACTACGGAAAACACACAAAAGAGAGAGTAAACAAATCACAAAGACAGAAAGAGAACAGATTGAATTAATTTATTTAAATAATGCACAAATCACAAAAGATTCACTCGCGAGTCGAACGGAACTTTAACTAGTACTGAGTACGAAATTAAATCATTCAACAATTTATTAAAAACCACCGCTGGATTTGGCAAAAACAAAAATAAATTCGTAGCGCAGAAAAAAAACACTACTATATTTTTTATACCCGTTACTCGTAGAGTAAAAGGGTATACTAGATTCGTTGAAAAGTATGTAACAGGCAGAAGGAAGCGTTTCCGACCATATAAGGTATATATATTCTCTATCAGGACCAATAGCCGAGTCGATCTGGCCATGTCTGGCCGTCTGTCTGTCCGTCTGTCTGTCCGTCTGTCTGTCCGTCTGTCTGTCCGTCTCCATACGGACTCATACGCATACGGACTCCTGAGATACGACGCAGCGCAAGTTTGTCGATTCATGTTTGTGGGCGTTAGAGTGGGCGTGGCAAAAAGTTTTTTGGCAAATCGATAGAAATTTACAAGACTAATACGAAAAAGAAAAAATATCAAAACATTTTTCAAAAGTGTGGGCGTGACAGTTTTGGTCGGTTTGTGGGTTAGGGTGGTTAGAGTGAGCGTGGCAACATGAATCGACAAACTTGCGCTGCGTCTATGTCTCTGGAGTCTGTATGCTTAATCTGAACTTTCTAGCTTTTGTAGTTCCTGAGATCTCGACGTTCATACAGACGGACAGACGGACGGACGGACGGACAGGCGGACGGACAGACGGACATGGCTAGATCGTCTCGGCTATTGATCCTGATCAAGAATATATATACTTTATATGGTCGAAAACGCTTCCTTCTGCCTGTTACATACTTTTCAACGAATCTAGTATACCCTTTTACTCTACTTATTACTTATTATCTGGTGACAAACTTTTAACCGCAAAAGGTATTTGTCGTCTTTTAAAGAGCTATTGGTCCAGTCGACTGCAAATGGTTAGCAAAAAGGATGGAAAATGGCGATCCAATCACAAACTCAATGCTTTAAAAAAATTGTCTACCCTCGATCTGCTAAATGATTCCAATGGCTGAATATGATATTCCTAAAACCGCTGTTTGCACACCAATAGGCCTCATTGAGTTCCTCTACATGACAATATATTCCGCGGCATAGATTTTGTTTACTGTTATAATAATGATATCCCTATAATGTCAGACACGCCCGAGAAACACGAAGAACATCTTCGAACCGTCTTCAATATCTACCTAGGCATAAGTTTTAGCATTAACAGGCACGAAATTAAACCTCCCAGCCAGCGGGTTGAGACAATACAAAACTATACCCTACCTTTCACCATCAGCTTACACGTAAATTTCTCGGCATTATATCAAAGATGCCTGCCCCGTTTGTCACAAATACAGGCACCCCTTTTAGAACTTCTTAAGAACATTTGAAAAAACAAAACTAGATCGAATCTTCGCCTACAATGTATGCAAGAAATGTGTGGCAGATGCCGTGCTATGAGCTCATCAATGTCCGATCATGAGTTACTTTCTATTTATAAAGCCATCAACTACTTTAAACACTGCCTTAGGTCGAGTATTTTGCATCAAAACATATATAAGCCGGTCGTGTATAATTTTAGACAACGGCCCAAAAAATCGTCACAAAAGGCAACTTCGACATCTTGACAACTGTAGTATGCATTAACAAAGAATATTAAAATAATAAATGAAAAACCTCCAACTCCAAAAAGCCTGTCCAAAAGACTACCAAGGACTATATTTCAGTACGCGATGCAAGTGAACTCGTATTCTTCTGAAAACGACTGCGATGACCGGCACCGGTTATGAGCCCACAAGCCCAGAACAAGAGAAGCAGAAGCAACATGCGCGAGGGCCACACCGCTCTTTGCGTGTCCGAGGAAGTATCAGCACGCCTGAATCGGCGATGAACAGCGAATGCGGGACCAAGGAGGACATTATAATGCAATACATATATTTGGATATCAATTAAGATACAAATTTGTACAATTGAGCGGAACTATTTCTACCCGATTAGATGTATTGCAAGTAAACCTATACAAACGATTGGTAGGAAATAGTAAAAAAAGGAAAATATTAAATCATTACTATAGCTTTTCTATATAAATCAGGGACAAATAAAAACGGCGATGTATCCTTTATAAAAGCTCGTCCCTCGCAAGCGTTCTGCCTTCAGCTCTATAGCGCCTCTGTAGTCGACTCCAGTCGCCAGGAAGCCAGGATGAAGTGGCAATTCTCCCATGAGCTGTGTCAAAGCCTGATCCGAAAGCACCTCACACATTTCCGTACAACTTTTTGGACGGCTCGTCTTCCTGGGAGTATCCAGAACCGCTGGCGAGTGTGTGCCAAAGTCAGCTGCGCACCTCCGTGCAGAGTCAAACCGTGCGAGTACCGTATTACTAGCTGCGTAAAATAGTAGGAATAACCTTTCCACCGTTGCGCAAGTGCATTAGGAACCTCGTCGTCCCAATTCAGGGCCGTCAGAGTGCCGTTCGCATGAATTTTCTTGGCCATGGTTACCATGGGAGCCAATACGTTCCCAGCGCATTGATAGGATCCATAGTGTCCCAGTTTAAAGGTGTCCGACTGCACTGATGTTCTATCGGAATCGAGCGGACAATAGTCGTTTCGTTGCTGGACCATTTACGCAATTTCATGCGAGCGGATTTTATCGCACCCTCTACCTGTGTTCGTTTATCCTGCGTCTCTTCTATTGTATGCCCTCCTGACAGAATGTCGTGCACATACATCTCTCTGATCAAAACTTCTTCCGCCTTAGGAAATGAACGCCGCTTTTCCTTCGCTAACTTTTGAATGACCCTGATGGCCGTGAAGGGTGCAGAAGCTGTTCCGAATGTTAGCGTTGACAAAGCATAAACATTGATGGATCCATCCGTCGCCCGCCATAAAATCCGCTGATATTGGGCGTCTTCCGGGTGCACATCGATACAGCGATACATTTTCTGTATATCCGCCGTGAAAACGAAACGATATTTCCGCCAATTGAGTATGACTACCGACATGTCGTTCTGCAGGGTCGGTCCAGTCCAAATAATGTCGTTTAAGGATCGTCCATTGCTAGTCCTTGAGGAGGCATCGAAGACGATTCGCTGTTTGGTCGATTGAGGATCCTTCTTAAAGACATCGTGATGCGGGAGCACACATGATGCTACGTGCATATTCGTGGAAGTATTCCTTACAGAACTGCTTTCAATGCCCACCGCCGGATCTATTTGCTCGAGCGTGAAGTATTCCTCGATCTCCTTCACATATTTGCTTCACCGCTCTGGGCTGCTAGAAAGACGTCCAACTGCAGGAACCGATTAAGTGCCATTTTATGAGATCTTCCCAGAGCAATGGCTGGATCTCGATAGGTTTTAAAGGGCAACCGCATAAGGTTGCGGCCATCCGATCAACGCACAAAAGTCTTCTGGAAAAAGGACTCGCAACACAGGTCCTCGTCTGTTGCTGTGGGGCGGTCTGGAACGGACTCCCTCACTCCTTCAGCACATCCAGAGAGGATCCATCCGAAGTCGTGCGAGATAGACTCGCTCCGACCGCGCGTATTGGGGATCAGCCAATGAGAGCCCTCTGATCCTAATATTGTGGCGTGAGGCTCAGACTTGGCACGCAGGAAGTAAATGAATTGAGAACATATGCTGAATAAACAGCTAAACTGAAATTTGGGTTAATAATACTACAGATTTCGAAATTTACTGTGTACTTGCAACGATGACCTCCCCCGGATCCAACACCAAAAATAGATGCTCGGGTGGCTGAGCGATTCAGGTGCAGAGACTGAACGACGTGTTCCGATACTTTGGTTGCCTCAGATCCTTGATCGATGAGAGCATTTATGACTGCTTGTAGGCCGTTAATCGGATTTCGTACGGCGATACGAGCAGTGGCGAGAAGCACATTCCTCGAAGGGACATTCGATGAAGCTGCCGAAGGTCATCTGTAAGATGCGTGTGGATTTGGGTCCTCCGTCGCCTGCAGGCTTTGTTGAGATACGTTCTCCATGGCTGCAAGTGCACCAAGAGGCGGCGCTGAAGGCCGGATCAGATGCGGCTGTGCGCGACTCGACGATTGATTATTAGCCACTGCTGGGAAATGCAACAGCGTGTGATGGCGCTGCCTACAAGCTTGGCAGCTCTTATTGCTGGTGCATCGTGACAGCGCATGTGATTTTCTCAAGCAATTAATGCATCATTTCGCCCTGCTCACTATATCCCTTCTCCTATAGCAATCCAAGGCTAATTGCTAATTGCTCAAGCAATTCATGGAAAATTTCGCCCTGCTCACTATATCCCTTCTCCTATAGCAATGCAAGGCTAGAAAGGTTGTGCAACGACGCAAAATATGGTTGCCGCCGCAGTGGTAATAGGCGCTATCCGGGCGTCTTGAGCGCTCCTGTGGATTATGCACTCACACTCGTTTGCTCGGGTCGTTAGATCCTGGGCCATAATTGGAGTCGTACGACGAACTTCGGTTTCCAATCGCATCCATTATGACTAGCCGATCATTCAAAAACGATTATAAGTCCATATAAGTATGAACGGTGGCACCACTTCCTTGATGGTGCGTTGTGAGTTTCCTTGAGCAACCTCGATGCTACGTAATGCGCCAACCAGTGATGCGATTCTCCGTCCAAGGCTTGAACGCGGCGGAATGAAGCCAGGCAAACATTGACCGTGCTTAACATCGTCCGTATTGCTTTTGTATTTTCCTTTTGCAGCCTGGGCAACGCGTAAATTGCGTTCATGTGGTGCGAAAAAACGAGACGAGGTTTATAGTATCTTTTAATCATTAGTCCCCAAGCCACGGCGTAATTTGCCTCCGTGAGCTGCATTTGTCGGATGTCATTATCGCGCCCTCCTGGCAACGACTCTTTGAGAAAGTGCAACCGTTGCACATTGCTCAGATTGTTGTTGTTGTGTATAAGTGGTGGAGTTTATCCAATTCCTCGGCGATTGCGCAATAGGCGTCCATATAGCGTTCCTCGAATTCCGACTGGAATTCCGTTCCGCAGCGTTCCGCTCTATCACTTGATCTAGACGCTTCTTTAAATTGACTGCGAATCCTTCTTAAAATTCTGAAGAAACGATTTAAGGGAATGGTACCGATTTGCTTGCAAATTTACCAATTGCTCCAATGTCGGAGCCTCTGAATCCGATTTCATGATGACGAGTGTAAAAACAACGAAACTTAGCGCAACTCACCACCCCAAATAATCATGCAATAAGAAAATTCAATAAATTCTTGTCCTTGTTCTTGTCTTATGCGTATAAAAATTACAGGCAATTTGCCGAGTCGAATTGCCACTTAACGCGGCCGCGATCTAACGTAATCTATTTAGACATAAAACTTTAAATTAAAATTTTCGAGTTGTGTCCCCTTATATATGTTTAAATAGGGGTCATTGTAAGAGGGGTTCCACGGCAAGAGTAAATAACACAGTCGAACTAATTTCAATCGTTATAATTATTCACTGATTTATTTAGCTAAGCTAAGATTATGTACAGGCGTGTGTGTGTAAGTGTGTATGTAAAAGAAAAATAGATAGTTAGACTGGCGGCGGGCGTTCAGCGTCGTGTGCAAATTCAGACTAAATTTTGGCCTCTCCTCCATTCTCCTTCTCCCCGTTGTATGCGCTTTTCATGTCGAGAAGTGGTTCAATCATTTTGAACAAAATAAGCGTACAATGAGAAGTGCTGACTTACATGCAAAACTGGGAGAGCGAAAGAAGATGAAAGATGAGAGCTTCCACGGGTTTGATTATGAAAAACATCGCAGCACAGGAATCGATCGACGAAGAGTCCATTATTGGATACATTGTGGACGGGTTAGATATACCAAGTGAATTCTAATTTAACCTGTACAGCTGCAAAGATTCACGAGCTAAAAGAGAAATTTGAGATATACAAACGCAAGTGCATGTCCAATCTAGCCAAGTCGTACAGTGTTGGCAAGAAAATCACATAAAATGCCAGCCACCGAAATACTCTTTGCTTTAATTGCGGGTCAGTTGAGCACTTGAGAAAGGATTGCAAGACAGATACAACATGCTTTAAATGTGAAGGCGTGGGACCTTTTGCAGGAGAGTGTCCACAAGTATCCAGATGTGTGCAGGTGGTTCAGTCTTCAAAAGAACATAAAGCGATAAACGTAAACGGAGTTGAAATAAATTGTCTGGTGGAACTGACCGACGTTTCAATGCATTGCGAGGCCTAGGAGCCGTGTGCGTCGATGGAGCTGAGATAAAACAAAAATTTGTTGTTGTTCCGGATAAGAATATTGAAGATGAAGCCCTGCTTGGTTTTGACTTCGCATCCAAGTTTCGTGTCACATTGACACTTTCAACAAGGTGTCAGCACGACCAGATAGCGCTGGACATAATGAGTTAAGTATATATAATATTGTCGAGACCGAAAATAACGTTTTTGAAGAGTTCATGCCGAGCAAGTTGACGATTGACTTACTAATGAAATAATTCGGAAGTCTACGTCAAATTTCGCAAGTCGAGTGGTCATGGTGAAGAAGAAAGACGGAACGAACAGAATTTGTATTGATTTCCGTCATCTGAACAGGATAGTACTTAGAGACAGTTTCCCAGTACCCTTAATTGATGATGACCTGGAAAAGCTGCAATCTGCAAAAGTATTCACTGTTATGGATCTCGAACACAGCTTCTTACATGTACCGAACAAAGAGTCTAGTCGTCGCTACACTGCTTTTATCACCAAGGGGGGTTTATTTGAGTTCTGCAAATCACCGTTTGGATTTTGCAACTCACCTGCCGTGTGAAACCGTTTTGTCAATGCCATTTTTCCAAACTTGATACAAGAAGATGTCATGCAGATTTAGGTCGACGATATAATCATATTCACTCAAACAAACAAGGAGTGCATATTCAAGTTAAAGAAAGTCCTGGAGAAGGCAGCTAAATATGGATTGCGCATTAGGTGGAAAAAATGTTCTTACTTAGAAAAGAGGATCAGATTTTTGGGTCACACAGTTAACACGATTTTTTCGAAAATTTGTATGCAGTAATAGCCCGACCGCTGACAAACTTGTTACAGAAAGACACCGAGCTTATATTTGAAGCCGAACAAATGAGCGCAATGAACCAGCTAAAGGATATACTGTTGAATGAACCTGTACTGCAGTTTTATAACAGCTTAGCAACAAACCGAACTACATACTGATGCTTCTATGAATGGGTTTGGCGGCATATTAATGCAGACATTCGAAGACGAACTCCATCCAGTTGCATATTGGAGCAAGAAAACTTCAGCAGCAGATTCGAAGCGCCACAGTTATATTCTAGTTAAGCTGTGAATTTATCTGTCAAGAAGTTTCGCCATTACCTACTGGGAGTCAATTTCAAAATGCTCACCGATAAGGCAGCGTTTTCTCAGACGTTAAAGAGGAAGGATGTACCCAGAGAATTATCTGAATGGATTCTGTATCTTGAAGATTTAACATTCCAAGTTGAGCATCGTGCAGGAGATAAAATGAAACACGTCGACAGTCTGAGTCGCTATCCGCTTGATGTTCTCAGTTCAAATAAAGGCAGCTCAGCAGAAAGATTACTATAACAGTTCTCGAAGTTCTCAAGTCGCAATCCTGATAAAAAATAAATAAATATCAAAACAATTTTTAAAAGTGTGGGCGTGGCAGTCTAGGTTAGTTTGTGGGCGTTATAGTGGGCGTGGTAACATGGGTCAACAAACTTGCGCTGCGTCTATGTCTCTGGTGGATGCTTTTTAAGCGGACGTTCATACGGACGGACAGATGGACGGATAGATGGACATAGCCAGATCGCCTCGGCTATTGATTCTGATCAATAATATATATACTTTATATGGTCGGAAACGCTTCCTTCTGCCTGTTACATACTTTTCAACGAATCTGGTATACCCTTTTACTCTATGAGTAACGGGTATAATAAATTTCAAAAGTGTGGACGTTGCAGTTCTTGGCGGCATGTGGGTGTTAGAAAGGGCGTGGCACCATTAGTTAACAAACTTGCGCTGCGTCTATGTCTCTGGAATCTGCATGCCTAATTCTTTATAGTTTATAAGATCTCGACGCTCATACGGACAGACGTTCATGTCCGTCTGTCCGGACATGGCCTGATCGAGTCAGCTATTGATCCTGATCAAGAATATATATACTTCATAAACTTTAAACACTTCCTTTTGCCTGTTACATACTTTTCAAGGAATCTAGTATACCCTTTTACTCTACGAGTAACTTGCCGACTATGTTCAGGGATGGGTCGCTATCGCCAATATTTTTACGTCTCTTATTCGTACGAAAAAAATCATGAAGGTTACGAAATAGAATTTAATTCTGATAACGACGATTCAGACAGTCCTTATTCTTCTATGTATACTAACTAAAACCTAGTTTAAGGAGGAATACAACTAAAACTAAAATAAGAGAGAACGCTATAGTCGAGTTTTTCGACTATCTGATACCCGTTACTCAGCTAGTAAAAGTGCGAAGGAGTCTTCAGCACTGACAGTTTTTGGCGGTTTGTGGGCGCTAGAATGGGCGTGGCAAAAGGTTTTTGGCAAATCGATAGAAATTCACAAGACTAACACACAAAAATAAAAAAATATCAAAACATTTTTCAAAAGTGTGGGCGTAGCAGCTTTGGGCGGTTTGTGGGCGTTAGAGTGGGCGTGGCCAAAAGTTAGTATTTTGGCCAATCGTTAGAAATTTATAAGACTAATACAAAAATGAAAAAATATCAAAACATTTTTCAAAAGTGTGAGCGTGGCAGTTTTGGGCGGTTTGTGGGTTAGAGTGGGCGTGGCAATATGAATCGACAAACTTGCGCTGCGTCTATGTCTCTGGAGTCTGTATGCTTAATCTGAACTTTCTAGCTTTTGTAGTTCCTGAGATCTCGACGTTCATACGGACGGACAGACGGACAGGCGGACGGACAGTCGGGCATGGCCAGATCGTCTCTGCTATTGATCCTGATCAAGAATATATATACATTATATGGTCGAAAACGCTTTTTTCCACCTGTTACATACAATTTAACTAATCCAGTATACCCTTTTACTAGTAACGGATAAAATTAAGCAAAACAACTTTTTATCTGCGCCCTCAAAAAAAGTTTACAATTTTAGAGTGAAATCCAATACAGCTTGCTGATCTAAATTAAAATATTTTTAAAGCTTACTTTAAATCATCTCACCACTGTCGTATATACAAATTTTGAGTGGAAAGTGGCACCATCCCTTACCCCGTTATAGTAAAATGGTATTAACGATTTTAGCCATGTCGAGTCTAACCGAAGACTTTTTGATTTTTTTATTATTTTTTTATTTTACCCCTCTCTTGATAAAAAGGCGATGAGAATATGCCTTATTTTACGTTAAATTGGAATTGAACTATAATATTATACTAATTTGATGTTTTTATTTTTTAAGCTATCTCAATTTCTGAATCTGTTGCAAAAACGCAATAGTCATCGCGGCTACATAAATAAATCATAAATATTGAACATTATTGAAGAAATGCACACTAATATGACATCAGATCGTGGTGGAGGAGGCGGTTCTTGGAGACTACCACCAGATGAAACTTTGCAGGTGCAAGATCCAAAGCAAAAAGATCATGATTTCGATTTGGATGAAGGTCACAATTGGCGAAGTATAATCTTTTCATTGCTTGTTATAAGCTTTGTTGTGGCTGGCATCGTCACTGCTATATATTTATTAGGGTAAGTACATTTTACTCACTTATTTACTTTAGAAAGCGAGATTATACATTCCTTTAGATGATTTCGGGATTTTGTTTGGGATGACCAAAGCTTAAAACCAATAAACCTTCGTTGCCTATGCGTTTCTAGAAATGTAATTCTCAAGCTAGCTTTTTAAGTATTCACCACGAAAGTTTCAGGAGGTTTCTGGACACTTCGCCAAGTCTCAACAAAATTAAATTAAAAACAAGGGAGAATGCTAAAAAAAAACAAAAATTACAAAACATTATTTAGAAGTGTGGGCGGGTATCTTTAGGCGGCTTGTGGGTGTGAAACATTTTGTGGAATTTTTTTGCACATCGATAGGAATTTACAAGACTTAACTACCAAGGCCTTAATCCCAGTCTTAAAACGATTTATTGGATCTTCTGATACTCCTGGACTTGAGCTAACCGCACCATGCCACCTGGAGGCGCCCGAAAGCAAACGGACAGGTGGACATAGCTGAAAGCCTTGGTTCAAAGTTATTGGAAACTCATGTGAAGTACCTGACGTCCCTGCACGAGCCTACCAAACGGCATCTAGAAACTAAAAACCTTAACGTCGACAAAATTATAGTACTGAAGTAGCGTAATTTACACCCATCTAAATAGATCCTCGGATGTATCAATGAAGTTCATGCAGGTCAGGGCGACTCAGAAAGGGATGTTACTGTGAAGACAGCCCATGGCGTGTACAAGCGCACAATCATTAAGATGGCTGCACTGCCCTTATTCTGAACATCCGTTCAGGGGGTTTGGTATGTTTCGAAACAAGACACCAAGAGTAAAAGACACACTCTTTTTATATTATCGTGGATTCTTATCGCATTCTATCCACTCAATGTCAATAGGGTATCGTTTCATATGTAGACAAGCAAGCTTTCCTAGTACTGTTGTGACTAATACTCAAATAACAAAGAAAATACACACGGCGACCGAATTTTATAATTTAAAAAATATTTCTGAAAATCATTTGAATTAAATGATAAAGCGGCCATAGGAGGGTATCTTAAAATATTGTATTGGAAAATCCAGTCTTCTAAGGCGTACAAAAAATATATAATGCCACTGTGTGTAGACTCGTTATTTGAATTGTTGTCAGTCGGTCAAAAAAAGCAGAAAGCTGATCTTCCCGTTTTACAAAAGACAGTTCTCGGCTAGATAGTAGTACATGTACCTCTAAAAGTATAATTATGACATCTATCTAAATGGCACAACGGTCATTCTAAATTATTTTTATCTTGGCAGGCGCCAGATGCGTTAAGGACCTGTAGTACCGTACGTGTATCGGCAGTCTTCAACATAACGACTGCTTTCGGCATGGTTTGGTTACCCAGTACTTTCAATTGCGGGTGTCTCTATTGACAGCCATATCAACATTTTCTCCTCTCAAGAAAAAAACCTTGATGAACTGAGCTGTGAGCGACTCACCTGATATTACATCTTTAGAACCGTTTAAGACCATTGCTGTTTTTTTTCGATTTCTATAGACAGACTCAACGCTGGACTAAAACGCAACCTACTAAGTTGTCGTTTTTTGTTTCATCCGGCCTGTAAGTCGACACTTCGAAGTGCGGAACGATGTCATGCTGAGCAAATTGCGCAAGTTACCATGAGGTCTTGTTGTAGTTTGAGGTCGGATATTGAATGGTTCGAAAACAAATTCGCATTTTATTATTAAAAAGCTATCCGTTTGTTACCTGCCATATCTCATCGATAGCAACCTTTTACTTCAGCAGTGTATATAAAGGGTCTGACATAGGCCGCAATCCATTGCCAGCTGTCTCATTATATGCAGTTTCGGCCTTATGTACAGTCCTTTGCATAAATTACATTTGGACCTAATCGTTACATCTAAATAATAAAATTGGATACCATATAATCCAACATGTATGTCTTATAAAACCGCTCATGGTATCCAAGTTAGTCATAAACCCAACGCAAGTCCTCTGAGCAATACGTTTTGCCGAAGAAAACCATCGTCATTCCATTAGGCTTAAGGGTCCATATGGCGCTGGAATTCTATATCGGCAGACCGGTTTGGAATATTGTCTAATATACACTCTTCAACGTGGCGTACTAGTCCGATTTTATTTTTTTCGTTCGACCCAAATTACTAGTTCGTATAATAATCCAGCCTAATTTAGTTATATTTTTGGAAATTTTGAATATTGAAATGTGAGCCTGGTAAGATTAAATTTTCTACAGTGCTTACAGTTTTCATATGCCAAGAACCATATTCTTGCAATTGTCGATTTAGTTTTTAAGACATTTCTTTTGTCGATTTATTACCTATCAAATTATATGTTGTAAAGCTTTTCGATCAAATAAATCCTAGAGTCAAACGTGGTTGGCAAGTGCAAATCTGGAAATTAATATGTTATAAATTTATATAATTGGAATACATACCTGCATGCTTTCAATTTTGGGTAAAAGAAGAAGAATACTTCAAGTTTCTTCGATTTCTAGTATGCTTTATTGCCGTATTCAAGATACGTTTTGATTTAATACCACTGCCGCAAATCGGCTGACTAGACAGGCGTTGTGCTCATCAGCTCAGCGGCCCAACGCTTAGCCAGATCCCACGGTGTCAGCGTAGCATAAGCTGCGCGCATGGCCGCGTCGTCTCCGCTCCGCTACAGAGCGGCCTGCCGTCCGATGCTGATGCTGCGCTAAGCATCATCCAGTCACTGTGGATAGGAAATGACCCACATGCAGAACAATGACTGCAGCTGGAGTGGGGGCAGCAAACGGAGTTGGGAGGGGGAAGCAAGTGATGCGTTTTAACTCCTTCCACTTCACGATCTACGCCCCGCAGATTAATTAGCCTTATCCTGTCAGGCAGATATGGGATTACGGTAATATTGCCGGGTTTCGGTAGTTCATGGGTAGAGGTCAATTTCCTCCACAGGAAATACAAAAGAGAAAAGATGAGTAAAGTCAATGCTGCTTCCGCAAGCAATGGAGCCAAAAACTCTTCGGTCGGACATTTTCTTCAAGTTCTTCAAACTGACGTTTGAGACAGCCGGTATTCGTAGGCGGTTACCTGTGTTACCTGTTGTCGGCCTCGTTGTCAGAGTGGAGAACAAAAGTCGCAACTAGACGCAACTAAGGTAGCCTCCAGAGATCCGTTGAAGTTGGTAAGGAACAGCGTCCATTCGTCGACCGCTACAACCAGTTTTCGATTATTTTATTGATAATGAGCAAGCAGCGTGGCCTTTCAAAAGGCAGGGAATGGATTCGTCTTCCTTCAGCTTTAGCAACTCCTTCTACCGTTGCAAACCGTTGCGTTGCCAATGGATAGATGACCCAGTACTGCGTAGGTCTCGCTGGGGCCAGCTTGCCAGCTGAACGTGGTTCAGCTAACGGTCCCTCATATGTGTATATGTGGACCGCTCCCACTACGCAAGTTAGAACAAAGCATAGAAAAAATAAGGTTTTACAAATCATTGCTTGTTATATTATGTTAACAGCGGAAGTTTTATGAGTTGTTTATTATATGGAGCGTTTTTGTATGTGTGTGTTGTTGTGTTTCATCTGTTACTGCAGACTGCAATTCCCAGTGCGTCTATCATTTGCCATGTCCATCAATAAGGCACAAGGACAAATGCTTCAAGTATGCGGGTTGAATTTGGAAGATCCGTGTTTTTCTCAGGGGCAGCTATACGTAGCCTGTCCAAGAGTTGGCATTCCAAACTCTTTATTTGTATTCGCTCCAAATGGACAAACGAAAAATATAGTTTATCCAAATGTTTTGGATTGGAAATAACAATTTTCAACTAAAATAAATGACTTTCATATAACAAATTCTAGGAATTTTTCATTGAATTTTAAGACTGCATGCGACGAAGCGCATAGGGCCCACTAGTACATATTATATATAAATATACGTGTTTTTTGTATTCGTTTTTTTGTCTAATACTAATTTACATTATCTTAAGGGGGGAAAAAAAACAGTGGGCGGGCAAATCCAGAACACCCGCGGTATGGCCGTGAAGCATTGCTTCGCCCTCTCAGCTCTCCTGAGCTCGGTTGTGGCCGCTGCGGCAAAGCTGTTGACCGCTTGCCATTCCACCTACAGATGGACAGATACGTAGTGCCGACAGTCTATGAGCAGCCCTGACCGTGAGCGTAGCTCTCTTTTTCGTGCGCTTGTTTTGAGCTTCTAGTATTCAACATTACGACGGATAACAATCGGTTGACTCCCGCTGCTTTCGTTGTAGTGTAGGCTAGGTGTTCCCGGAACGAAAGCCTGGTGCCAATCGTGACTCCCAGGTACTTAATTGCCCGAGATGAGGGCACCGAGATACTGCCGATATCGCCTGTTGCTGTCTCCACTACATTCCTGAAGCTTATCAGGACAGCCTACGCCTTTTCCGGAGCCAGTTTTAGTTCCATTGTGCTGAGCCACTGTTCGATAGCCCTAATGTTGCTGTTGCACGTTTCCTCAGCCTGGCAGAGATGTTTGAATCCCATATCACAAAGAATAACCTCGTTGGGGCACTCTGCGGCCTTGTGTCCAGTGGCCCCGCATCCGAAACAACACTGACTTCTGTGAACGGCGCTTCTACAATGGGCCGCTATGTAACCTTTCTCCAGGCATTTAAAGCACCTTTGGCGAGGCTCCAGCCCATTGGTTCGGCAATGGGAGCTTGAACGCTTGGCACGCTTGACCAGCAGGTCCGCCATGTTGGCTGGAACTGAAACTACCGCAGCCTTTCCTCCATTGTGTGTTGCCCAGAACCTTTTGACCGTTACAGCGTCCGCTGCGATATTTGCCTAGGACTTCAAGGCACTCCTCACTGGCTAGTTCGTCCAGGTCTCGAATCAGGAACACTTGGGATTGGCAGCCTTACTCGCAGCTTCAGTTGGAGCTCCTTTAATCTGGCAAAGGCGTTCTTCATTGCCAGGTTTATGCTTCTCACCCCATTTTGATTGACCTTCGTCAAAAGGTCGTCCAGAATGGCTCCCATCTTCTCGATTTCCAGCAGCGGAGTCTTGAACCGTTTTGCTGGTTGGACTCTGGTATGGTGAGAGGTCTCTTCTAGTGACTTCTTGGGGATGCCGTTGCTTGAATACCATACGTTTATCTTCCGCTGTGGTTGCACTTGTTGCACTCCTAGGGCCTCCAGAATCCGTGCCCTAGTTAGGAGTTATACCGCTCCTGCACGGTCGCCAGAGCCCCGATTATCGGTGTGCCGCGTGAGCGAAGGGGTTGGCTGTTGGTCCGCTCCTTTATCTTTGTCACGTATATTTACTAGCTCCAGTATGTTGGTGCTTTATTCCCTGGGATTCCATGACTTGTTGCCAAGGATTCTCGTCAGCAGCCCAGGAAAGTATGGTACGACTAGCAACGAGATCGTTTGTCTAATTGCCGAGAAGCGCCACCTGTGGTTGGGGACGCCTGTGCCTGTGTAGCGCTACCAGACCGGTAGATTTGGCCAGTTTGCCAAAACTGGTTTCTCAACTGACTGCGGGATCAGCTGGCGTGACATTGCATCTCGCGTTGCACACAAAGAAAGGGGTCGAAGGAGAAAAACGGAAGAGAATGCTCCGAAATTATCTTACCCTGACCTATACCATAGCCGTCAACATCGGAGCCGGATGGCGTTCCATGGACTTCCGGAGATTTGTCTTCAGCAGGTAAGTGCTCGGGACGACAAGGCAAGGGTGGGCCGACACCCTTCCACTTCCAATCCTATATATACACATGCGTGGTGGTATGTATGTTTCTGTGCCGCACGCTCCGTCCGCTATCTGATTCTCAAATTACTTGAATACTTTGGAAGTTACTGTTCTTATTTTGTTCTGGCATTTGTAAAAAAAATTATTATTATCTATTTTAATTTTCTTGATTTGCCGGCTGTTTTATGCTCGGCAGTAATTATGCGAGTTTAATTTTCTGATTTGCATTGTTACTGCTCATATATGCTATTTCGGGATGCTGGATACAATCCTTTACAATGTAAGGTGATGCTCACGTCCCCGCTGCACTGACCGCACTTCACTAATCTTCAGAAACAACAACACCCGGCTAGGATCTCGTCTTTGTGGTCGATTACTTCCACGGTGTTCACAAGGCTGACTTTCTGTCTATTGGTATGAAAAAGTGGATCTTCCTTTACCAGATGTTCTTTTGTCTGCCCCTTATCATTCCAGTCCAGGACTCTGGAATCCTTGAATCAGAGAGAAAAATCGCAACTTTTTATATTGGGTCGATGATCTTAAGACTGTCTTTCCGGGTGTTGAGTGTGATGGGGGTTGCTGTCCTGGAATTTTCCAAATCGGCTGAAATAGAAAACACTCGAAAGGGCGAACACTTGACTTTTCTTAATTGCGCGGGCGCGACCGGGCGTATGTTTATTCGTTAGTAATAGTTTTTACACTGAAGCTTATTGTTATTAGCTAAGCTCTCCCAAGCGCAGCGGAGACTCCTTGGAGATCTGTGATGAAGAGCGAGAGATCGTGAGAGGGAGCGGAGAGCGGGTGACAGTCCAAACCCCGTAACTTGGACATTTCGCCCCCCTTGCAATCACTGGGGTTGCAACATAGCCATCGTACGGCAGGCTGCAGGCACCGGACACGATCCACCCAAAAACAGTTTTCTGGGCGACCAGCATTCCCTCGTCGAAGGTCAGGAATCCGGATTGGATGACCTTTGGATAAACATCTGCTCCCAAGATCATGGAGACGGTAGCAGGCCGATGGAACTGGTCATCAGCCAGCATGATGTCCCGGAACTTGGACACCACTGTGTCGCTTAATGCCCGGACAGGTGTGCGGATCCGCACACTGGGCTCGATCTTGAGCACGAACTCCAGCTTCGTGTTCGCGTCGACCCTGGAGCGAATCGTCGTCGTGCAGACCTTCTCGTCGCCAACACTGGTCATCGGCAGCTTAAAGGCTGACGCCAACGAAGCGTCGATGCAGCTCATGGGGGTGCACGGATCGATGAGTGCTGCGGTCTCGAAGGTCTGCGTCCCGGACTCCAACTTGACCAGCGCTGTCGGAAGGATGTTCACGCTGTGGCGTTGCAGTAGCGACGCGAGCGATGGGCCTGGCGTGGTCGATTCCGGGCGGTGAACTCCTAAGCTGAGTTGGCGGATTTTGTCGGTGGGAACGGTGGGACGAGGCCGAAGCTGCTTGCCGGGTTGGCACCGGTTGGAGACGCGAGCGCGCTCGCGACCGCGCCGACGAGCTAACCTGCTCGTGCATGTGGAGCAGCGTGTGGTGGGATCGGTCGCACTTCTTACAACGATCACCGCTTCGGCAGTCTCCCGTGGAATGCTCGTGAGCGAGGCAATTGGCGCAGTATTTGTTAATGAGGACTGCTCGCAGACGCTATTCAGCGCTGAGCTTTAGGAACCTCGCGCACTTCCGAAGAGGATGGATACCGCGGCAGACTCGGCATCGGTAGGATAGTCATCTCTTGCTGACTACAGGCATTCGTCACCGACTCTTTTACGGCTTGAAGGAAATCGCGGGAAAGCAGGGTGGCAGCGCCAACAAAGGTTTTTCCATCGTCTGATTGGATTTGACGTGGACACCCTCTTCTGGATACAAAACGAGCGAAAGCGGCAAGAAACTTTTCGGTCGTTAAGTCAGATGTAGGCTCTAAATGGATGGCCTTGGTGGAGAAACAAACAAAAACTAACACATACCCCTTTGTAATAAGACATGCTCTTCCCGTATAGTTCTTTATATGGAACGGACGTAATCCATGCCAGTATGCGTGAATGGTCGGGAGAAAAATGCTCTTTCTTTGGGCAGGACACCCATCAGTTGGCTTTGCAACCGCTTTTTGTGGATCACACATACTTTGCACGAATTTACTACTGCTTTCATCAGGTTCTTAATTCTCGGAATCCAGTATTTCGACCGGATGAGGCGCACCATTAACTGGTTACCACCATGGAGAGTTATGCGATGTGTGAAATTCGCAAGGAGGCGAGAAAGCTGGCAGTTATACGGAAGAATCACTGGATGCCGTTCATTGGATTGAAGGCTTTCGGAAGCCGCCACACGGCCGCACGCCCTGATCAGTCCTTGCGGATCTAGAAACGGGTTCATGCTCAGGATGGAACTTGAACTTGGCACTGGACGCTTTTCACTTGGGCAGTGATATTCCACAGGGAATTCTCTGCGCTGAGTGGTCGAAATTAGGAACCGCTTGGCGGCGGCGATTTCAGTGGCCAGCATATGCACATCAGATGGAGATGTCTGCTTCCTGCACCGCTGTATGAAGCGATAAACATAAGCAAGGACCCGTAGAGCTTTCTCAAGCTTGGAAAAACGTGCCAACAACTCTTCAGAAGGAGCTTTTGCGAGATGGACTTTAAGAGCACGCTTCTCCAGGTCGGTCACCGGAGCGTTGTCGACCTGAGTTGACCATTGGTTTTGTGGCCAGGGCGATCTTCGTCACCCTATTGGCTACAAATGTGGTCCACTGGACCATGCAAGCACTATTGTGGAGTCCGTCCAGCAGTAAAGTTCGGAGTTGATCGTAGGCATCTGCGGAATGATGGCTGCAGCCATTTCGGAAAGCAATAACGCTCCGCACAGCTCCAGTCTTGGGAGCGAAACCGTTTTGACTGGTGCTACCCGGGTTTTCGCGGTTAGGAGTTGCACCATAATGGTGCTGCCCACTTCTACGCGGACATATATTGCTCGACCTTGAAATCTGGATGAAACGAGAGCCAGCGTAGAATGCGTATCTGCTCTAAAATCTAATAACTTTGGAGAAAATTAAGCCATCGCTGAGAAAGCTCATTTGGAATGTTTTTGTCCCACCCAAGCTCCTGTAAACGGCGCTAACCAGCCTGCAGGGTCGAACAATTTGGCAATTTGGGACAGGACTTGGCGTTTTGTAAAGGACGTTTCAATAGCCAACTCTGGCGGAACGAAGAAGAATTCGTCGGAGGTTGCCTTCCAGCGAATACCGAGGGTTTTGGCAGTACTTTCTGCATCGATCTCGAGAAAATCAGTATTTAATAGATGGTCGCTCTGAATGGCCGCTAACACTTCCTTTTGGTTGGAGGTCCATTTCCTGAATGGAAATCCGGCGGAATTCAGAGCGTCTCGGAGCTCTTGCACCTTGAGCTGAGCTTCTTCCGTGGAGTCCGCTCCGGCTAGAACATCATCCACATACATGAAATTTCGAATGATATTGCTAGCTTTGGGATGGCTGAGTTCTACGTCAGCTGCTAGCTGCTGCAGTACTCGGATGGCCAGGAAAGGCGCGCAATTGACTCCAAAGGTTACTGTTTTCATTTCGAAATCTCTGAGTTCCCCTCTATTGTTTCGGAAGAGTATTCGTTGGAATGGAGTGTGCTTCGGATCTACCCAGATCTGCCGATACATTTTTTCGAAATCGGCGCTAAACACGTATCGGAAATAGCGCCACTTCAGAATTTGAATGGTCAAGTCGGACTGTAAGACAGGGCCAGCATGAAGGATATCATTTAAACTGGTACCATTCGATGAAGGGCTGGAGGCATTGAATACTACACGGTTACACGGTTTACTAGTTACGCTCTCCGGTTTTAAGACGGCGTGATGTGGCATATAATAGGCGTTGCAATCATGGGTAGGAAGAACTTGTCGCATGTGCTTTAAGTCGAGATATTCCTGGATCACCGAATCGTCTCGCTTTTAAGGCCTCATTTTTTTAGATGCTGCTCATTTCTTAAAAACTGAGCCAACGCGAAAGACCTGGAATGCCCTAGCCCGGAACCGATATGTTCTGGGTCGCGAAAAGGCAGAGTAACGAAATATTTGCCGCACTCGTTTCTCGTGGTCGTTTGAAGTCAATTCTTCTCGCACATGGAATCGGACTCTTTTACCAAATTTGTTGGTATATTCTCCACCTCCCAAAATGTTGTGAGTAGTTTGTCCAGTGAATTATCGTACGCGTGGGAGATCTGCGTCGAAAAGGAGGAAATTGTGCTTTGTGCTGAGGCTGACACTGGCCCAGTTAGTACCCAGCCGAAAATGGTCTCTTGCCCCAAGAGAGAGCCACAGATGTTAGTTTTTGCTCCACTCACAAGCACCGAAGGCAGAATGTCGCCTCCGATAAGGACATCTATAGAATTTTGGATCCGCCAGTGGAAAATCGGGAAGATCCCGAAGGGATCAACGCGGGCCTAGTCGGAGATCGGATGGTGAAACTGCAGAGCTTCTTGGACTGAGCGGATACTGTTTGGTTTAAGCCTGAAACTTGGGCTTGAACCACCTGGAATGGCAATCTAATTAGATTGAACAGTCGCTCGGTTATGAATGTTGCCTCTGATCCGGAGTCGATCAGGGCGCGTGCCTTAAAGTTAGTGCCAAGATGGGAACACCGGCTTGCTCATTTGGAACTAAATTGGCCTGATTAGCAGAAATTGGCCTTGCAGGATTTGAGGGACTTGAATTGCTGGAAAAGGGGTTGTTTCGGTGCAACAACGTGTGATGCCGGCCACGGCAAGTAAAACAATTGTGCGTGCTTTTGCACTCACGAAGCTGATGTCGCTTTGCAAAGCAGTTTAAGCATAACTGCTTCCGTTTAATGTAGGCTGACCGGTCGTCAACCGACATTTGGAGAAAACGCGGACATACACGGACAGGATGGTTTTCCTTGTTGCACAAGTCGAAACTTTTCGATTTTGGAGCCACTTTCGTCTCATAGGAATTTAGTTTTCTAGAGGGCCCACATGAGTTCATCGCTTCGGAGTGCGACTGACTTGGTACGGACGGTCTCACATCATCGATCGCCTCTAGGGTTCGATGAAGTTCTGTGAGGAAGGTGTTCAGCTCTATCCATGTCGGGATGTCGGCTTTCATATGGAGCGACTGCTCCCATAAGGAGAGAGTTATCTTTGGGAGCTTGGATGAACACAGATATACCAGCAGGCAGTCCCAGTTCTCAATGTTGATGCCTGACATTTCTAAGGCAGTCAAGCAACCTTGAACAATACTTACAGTACCTTCAAGGCCGCCCCAGATTCCTGTGGTATCGACTGCACATTAAAAAGGATTTTCAATTGACTGTTTACCAACAATCGTTTATTTTCGAAACGCTCTGTTAGGTTTTCCCACGCAGAGCGGAAACCCTCGTTGGTGAGAGGCGAAATCGAAACGATGGCATGCGCGTCGCAACTTGTTTTGGCATTTAAATGGAATAACTTTTCAACCGTCAGCCGTCAACAGTCAGCCGTGGATTATTGATATAAATGGCTGTGAAAAGATCCCGAAAAGTCGGCCAGCGAAGATAGTCGCCTGCGAAAACTTCTGTATCGCATGGAGGCAACCGACAGCCAGAAGAAATGTAGGCCTGGGGCGCAGCGTTCGCGGCTGGGATGGACTGAGACGTGCCCTACTCGATTTTATCAACGAGCTGGGCAACACACCTTTCATAGACTGAATAGCAATAACTGTATTTAGCCCTGAGAATAGGCATGTTGCCTGCTGCCGCTTCGCCTGCTGACACAAGGCACTCTGAGCAGATGTCGAATTCCTTTTCAACCTTGTCCCATAGGGTTCGGACTTGGTCGCGACGGACGCTAAGCATCGTGACGGTTGGAGCTGCGGATTTCGGAGTGTTAATCTGAGCCTCAAATTCGCTTAAGCGGTCAGAAACCAAAATGAATTTGGCTAGCGCTAGATCGGAAGCAGCCATATTTTTAGCTGTGCGTTGTACTGTGGTTTTTTTTTTTTTTTTTTTTTTTTTTTTTTTTTTTTTTTTGTGCGTTGTACTGTGGCTTTGGATGGGTAGCACAGTCGACAGTGTAATCTTTTCTTCGCGTTGTAAGTGCTTCTAAAAACAAACACAAATTAATATCCAAGCAATACAGGAAAAAATATTTGTTGGGTGAACGACTTATATTTGGCGGTCGTATTATTTATTTATGGAAGAGAAAATTATTGCCTTGTAGTTTTTGTGAAAATTTAAAAAATAATTAAATAAATATTGAAAAATTTATTTGTTAAAAAAGAAAAAACCGCTTTTTAATTTATTGCTCGGAAATTGATTTGGAAATTAATGGAAATTGCCGTGTCGGCACTTGGAAAAAATTTTATTTGTGGCTTGGATTTGCCGACGGGAAACAATTTACACTTTGCTATATGTTTAAAAGGAATGCAGATAATATGCGCAATAAATAATATATGCAATGTATATGTGATATATGTGGATGTAATATATGTAATGTATATGTGATATATGTATGTGGGTGTAATATATGTAATGTATGTGGATGTAGTATATGTTGATGAAATATATGTTGATGTAATATATGGAACTGGCGGGTAAATCTTTAATTAATATTTTATTTGGAATGGCCAGAGGGTATGTGTTGTTTATTTTGTTATTGTATTCTTCGATAGCAAATTGTATTAAGTGGACTGCGGAGTTAAAGAAAAAAATGTGTTGCGAAAAGAATTTGGCTTGCGTTGGACACAGTGAAACGAGAACAGAATTTTTGCCACTTTTGGCAGAGCTTTGGAAATTTTCACTGAACTTGGCAAATTATTTTCACTTTTTCACATTTGAAATTTTGCACTTTTCGGACTGGATGAATCTATACATTATATATAAAAATTGAGAACAAGTTTGGTGAATGATTATAACTCCAGAACGCTTGAGCCGATTTCAACGGTTTTGCATTCGTTGGAAAGGTCTCGGGCTTAGGACAAGAGCAAAGAAAATTCTGGAAAAAGTCAAAAGAAAAGCGGGAAAACCGTTTTTTACATGCAGCGCCATTTCTAGGATGTCATTCTTCTCTGCTCATTTCGTTTTATTTAATTCATGAGACAAACTTTATTTGGTTCATAAATAAATTGTAACAGCAGGCATTTGTTTTTGAGGTGGTAAGTTGAACTGTGTTAATTATGTGTATCGTGCATTTGAGATTAAACTCACCACTTCCACCTTCTTCGACTTCCTCATCCTCATTCTTCTTTATCAATTAGAAGATACACGAGCCGAACGCAATAAAGCAAGAAGACTAAAGCATCAACAATCACGCAGGTTTTCAGAAGAAGGAGGAGGAGAAGACGAAGAAGGAAGAAGAAAGAGGATGAAGAAGAAAAAAAGGATGAAGAAGAAGAAGGGAGAGGAGGAAGACGAAGAAGGACGAAAAAGAAGAAAGAAGGAGGATGATTAAGAAGATGGAGGAGGAAGAAGAAGGATTAGGAAGATGGTGGAGGAAGAAGGAGGATGAAGAAGAAGAAGAAAGAAGGAATAAGGAGCATGAAGAAGTCAGAAGAAGAAGGAGGACGAAGGAGGAGGAAGAAGAAGGAATAGGTGGAAGACGAAGAAGGAGGAGGAAGACGAAGAGGGATAAAACGGTGAATTTAACCTCAAATGCACGATCCACATCATTTACACAGTTCAACTTACCACTTTATTGAATCTAAAATTTCGTTGATTTAAGCTGCAGCGCCATTTCTGAAATATAGGATGTCATTTTTCTCTGCTCAGTTAGTCCTAGAGTGCTATTCACTTTCATTCAATTTTGTGCTTTTGGAAATCAAATTGAATGGTGGACGAACAGCACACTCAGCATTAAAATTGCCGTTAAATGTGCAGGTTTGTTTGTATTCATTGATTGATCTATTTAAAATACATTAGTGCTAATTACTATATTATTTTTGAACGTACAGGTGATTGACAATACCCATGCAACATATCAAGAAATTCTGCACTGGCAAAAGTTTTGCAGCAAGCAGCAATTATTCTATTGGATGAATGTACAATGACCCATAAAAAATCTCTGGAAGCATTAAACAGAACAATGCAAGATCTACGTCTCAATCAAAAAATTTTTGGTGGTGCACTAATATTTTTGTCAGGAGACTTCCGACAAACATTGCCCGTCATGCCACGTGCAACGTTAGTGGATCAGGTCAATGCGTGCTTGAAGTATTATTTCCTGTGGCGATATGTCCAAAAATTGACATTGAACATAAACATGCGTGTTCAATTGCACAATGATCAATCTGCAGAACGGCTTTCGAAGCAATTATTAGAAATCGGATGTGGCAAAGTTCCAAATACAAATGGCTTGATCACTTTGCCAAACAATTTTTGTACAATTCTACAATCTAAAGGCGAATTAATAGAAAGCGTTTTTCCAAATATAATTCAAAATCACAGAAATCCCGATTGGTTGACAGAACGAGAAATATTGTCACCAAAAAATGTACATGTCAATGAAATCAATTTTCACATTCAAGAATAATTGCCAGGTGCACTGACATCATATAAATGATGCAGTGAATTATCCAGTTGAATTTTTAAATTCCCTAGAACCGCCTGGTATGCCACCGCATTTTTTGAACTTAAAAATCGGCTCATCAATTATTTTACTACGGAATTTAAATGCACCAAAATTGTGCAATGGCACAAGATTGGTTGTACAAAAATTGATGCCGAATTTAATTGAAGCCACGATATTGACTGGAAAAGCGAAAGGAGAAATGGTGCTCATACCGCGTATTCCGTTGATACCAACAGACAGGCCGTTTGAATTTAAGCGACTGCAATTCCCAGTGCGTCTATCATTTGCCATGTCCATCAATAAGGCACAAGGACAAACGCTTCAAGTATGCGAGTTGAATTTGGAAGAGCCGTGTTTTTCTCATGGGCAGCTATACGTAGCCTGTTCAAGAGTTACCATTCCGAACTCTTTTTCATTGAATTTTAAGACTGCATGCGGCGAAACGCATACGGCCCACTAGTATATAGTGACATATTCACATAGCCAGCATTTAAGAATATGCTGAATATTAGATCCCACGAATTCCCAATTTAATATAGTGACATATTCACATAGCCAGTACATGTGAATATGCTGAATATGCAGATCCCACGATATAAACACCTGCACCCGGAGTAAGCGATGCCGCTCTCCCTACATACAAACACATACTACCACAAGCGGGAGAGCTCGCTCCCATCCCGAATAAATGTAAATTAAGGGCCTCATAAGAAATATTTTGTACCACCTGAATCAGTCTTAAGCTGAGAGTTAATAAATAAAGTCTTGAAAAATACTTTTCTTCGATCTTTTTATTTAATATTCTTAGCGTTGTCTTTAGTCAGCGGGACGAGACATTAATTCGACTCAGTGTAATTAAAAACATTTTACTGGCGCAGTCGGTAGGATACAAAAAGTATCCGAAAAAAGAACCTCGATTGGAAAATAAATTAAATTTTATAATCCGGTTTTCGAAAAATATCCCAACGCTATACGCAAAATCTCTTCAACTTGGATTATAATTCCAATTCGGTTGTCCAAAAAACAAAGTGGAAGTGAAACAAAAACTAAACAAAACCATTAAGTCCAAAGGCAACTAGAAGTTAAAACCAATACAATAAACAAATTTAAATTTAATTTAAACAAACTTTGACTCTTAAATAATTAAAAACAAAAACAATAAAAATAAAAATAAACCAAATAAATATTATTTTTGTGTACTGAAACAAACTTAAAAAGTTACAACAAACAAGTATAAATTTAATTTAAACAAACTTTGACTCTTAAATAATTAATAACAAAAATAATAAAAATAAAAATAAACCAAATAAATATTATTTTTGTGTACTGAAACAAACTTAAAAAGTTACAACAAACAAATTTAAATTTAATTTATACAACCTTTTACTCTTCAATAAGTAAAAACAAAACAAAAAATAAATAAATAAATAAAACCAAATAAATATTTTTTTTGTTGTGTACTTAAACAAAATTAAAATTTACAATAACAATGTCGCAACCAAATATTGCCGCACCCCAAATCGTGGTACTAAGCGATAACAACCTTGCCGAAGCCCGTCGGCAACTAAAAGATGTCATGCCATTCAAAGGAGATCCAGAAACCCTCTAGTCCTTTGTCAGCAGAGTGGACTACGTAATTTCACTCTACCCAACTAGTGATGTGCGACAACAGAGGATCCTACTTGGAGCCATCGAAAGGAACTTGGACGGCCAAGTAACAAGATCTTTGGGGCTTCCGAACATCGAAGATTGGCCCACCCTCAAATCTAGACTCATCGCAGAATTTAAGCCCCAAACACCGAACTACAAACTACTGGAGAACTTCCGGGAGACACCTTACAGAGGAAACCTAAGAGCATTCTGCGAAGAAGCAGAAAGACGACGTCAATTGCTGATTTCGAAATTACACCTAGAAGGTAACCATTCGGATTTTTTAATTTATGTTCAGGCTATTAGAGACTCTATCAAAATACTGATAAGAAAACTACCAATACAATTATTTACTATTTTGGTTCATCATGATATTGCAGACTTAAGATCTTTAATTACTATTGCACAAAATGAGGGAATTTATGAAGAACATATTAATTTTGAACTGAATAAAAATCCTGAAAATCGGAATAAAAACTCAAATCCTAATCAGAATTCTGAATACAGCAGATACCCAACAACCAACCTATGTGGCACGCACCTAATTATTTTGGACCGAACCCATACATGAACCCACAACCAATTATTCACAAAACCCCTTTTTCACAACATTCCAATAAAACCCAAAATCCTCAAACAGCAAATTTTAGAGGAAACACAAACCCTCAACTACAACAACCCTCCACATCTAAAAATACTTACTATCCAATTACCAAACGACTAAGACCATCGGACAGCGAACAAACCAAAATGTCGATTGACAAATCGAGATTTCAAGACGCACACGAATACGAACAGTTTCAACCAAATTATTATGAACAGCAGTATTATGACCTCAATCAATACCATGGGTTCGTTAATGAAGACCAAAAATATGTACAACCCGTTCAAATTAATGACGAACAAAATCCAAACGAAAATTTTCGGTTAACAGCCCCGGACAACACGAATACATAGAAATAGCATACAAAGGTTGCACCTAGAAAGGTTGCACTTTATAGATACAGGATCCACAATAAATATGATCAATAGAAATATATTTTGTCTTCCTATTCAAAATACTAGATGTGAAGTTGTAACATCAAATGGCTCAATTGCGTTGAACAATTTGGTTATGTTACCCAAAAATAGTATTTTTAAAACAAATGAACCATTTTATGTACACAATTTTTCTAATAATTACGATATGTTAATTGGCAGAAAATTGTTGAAAAATGCGCAATCATTTATAAATTACAAAAATGCTACAGTTACCCTTTTCGATAAAACATACAAATGAATTACTTCAGAATCAGGAATAAACCAAAATTTTTACATTCAAAAGACACCAGAACCAATTAAAAATTCAGGTCAGGAATCAATCAATAAAATAGATTTTTCACTGTTTCGATTAGACCATTTAAATCAGGAGGAAACCTTAAAGTTGAAAGGTTTATTAAATAAATTTAAAAGTCTTCAATATAAAGAAGGAGACAAGCTAACATTTACAAATACCATTAAACACGTATTAAACACAACACACAACTTCCCAATTTATTCAAAACAGTACCCACGAAATTGAAGTCGAAACCCAAGTACAGGAAATGCTTAATCAGGGTTTAATTAGAGAAAGTAGTTCACCATACAATAGTCCTACCTGGGTAGTACCAAAAAAAACGGATGCTTCTGGCAAAATTAAATATAGAGTAGTAATTAATTACAGAAAAATCAATGAAATAACTATTCCCGACAGATACCCAATACCGAACATGGACGAAATCCTTGGTAAATTAGGAAAATGTCAATATTTTACAACTATAGATTTGGCAAAAGGGTTTCATCAAATCGAAATGGACCCAGAATCAATATCTAAAACTGCATTTTCCACCAAAAGCGGTCATTACGAATACCTTCGAATGCCATTTGGCCTTAGAAATGCACCCGCTACTTTTCAAAGGTGCATGAATAACATCCTTCGACCGTTGCTTAACAAACACTGCTTAGTGTATCTGGATGATATTATAATTTTTTCAACATCTCTTACCGAGCATTTAAATTCAATACAATTAGTTTTTTCAAAACTTGCTGAAGCCAATTTAAAATTGCAATTAGATAAATGCGAATTTAAAAAAAAAGAAGCTAATTTTCTTGGTCATATCGTTACACCTAACGGTATAAAACCAACCCCTCTAAAAGTTAAAGCCATAGATTCGTATCCAATTCCAACAAAAGTAAAAGAGATCAGAGCTTTCCTTGGATTAACCGGTTATTACCGTAAATTTATCCCAAATTACGCAGACATAGCAAAACCAATGACCAAATGTTTAAAAAAAGGAGCAAAAATAGACGTACAAGATCTTGACTACATAGAAGCATTCAAAAAACTTAAAGCTCTAATAATTAGAGAACCAATTCTCCAACTTCCTGATTTCGAAAAAAAATTTATTTTAACCACAGATGCCAGTAATTTAGCCCTTGGGGCAGTACTTTCTCAAAATGGTCATCCTATATCCTTCATTAGCAGAACACTTAATGAACACGAATTGAATTACAGTGCTATCGAAAAGGAATTACTAGCCATAGTTTGGGCCACTAAAACTTTTCGACATTATCTACTAGGACGACACTTTCTCATTGCTAGTGATCATCAAGCTCTTAGATGGCTACATACCTTAAAGGAACCGAATGCTAAGTTACAAAGATGGAGAGCTAAATTAAACGAATACCAATTTAAAATCGATTATATTAAAGGGAAGGAAAATTCAGTTGCTGACGCATTATCAAGAATTAAAATTGAAGAAAATCATCATAGCGAAGTAACTCAACATAGTGCAGAAGAAGACAATAGCAATCTCATTCATTTAACAGAAAAACCAATTAACTATTTCAAAAAACAAATCATTTTTATTAAATCCGATAAAAATAAAATAGAGAATTCAACAATATTCGGTAACTCCATTACCACAATTCAATATGATTTAATGACATTCGAAAAATTATCCAAAGAGCACACAGAGAAATTATTAATACCACCTACACTAAAGTAATTAGCAGTCTTTTCCTATTAAAGAATGTTGGTTCATACGCCGAATTTAAAGAAATCATACTTCAATCACATGAAAAACTTTTACATCCAGGTATTCAGAAAATGACAAAATTATTTAAAGAAAATCACTTCTTTCCAAATAGTCAACTACTAATTCAGAATATAATAAACGAATGCAACATATGCAATTTGGCTAAAACAGAACATAGAAACACTAAAATGCCTTTTAAAATTACACCTAATCCCGAACATTGTCGAGACAAATTTATGGTAGATATTTATTCATCTGAGGGAAAACATTACATCAGTTGCATTGATATTTATTCTAAATTCGCTACACTCGAGCAAATTAAAACAAAGGACTGGATAGAAGATAGAAACAATCCTTTACACATACAACCATAAAATTAAACATGACACAACTGGACAAACACCTGCTCAAATTTTCTTATACGCTGGTCATCCGATATTAGACACTCAAAAAATTAAAGAAATAAAAATAAATAAAATAAATAACGATCGACAGGAATTTAATATTGACACTAAATACAGAAAAGGTCCCATTCAAAAGGGTAAATTAGAAAATCCATTTAAAGAAAATAAGAATGTAGAAAAAATAGATGATGACCATTACAAAATTACTAATCGAAATAGAGAAATCAAACACTACAAAACACAATTTAAGAAACAAAAAAAAACTAATACCGTCAAACTTCCACAGGAACCTGTATAATGATGTTGCTTCTATTATTCACCACGGGCCATACTCAACAAATTCAAATAACCAACCCAGATTCCGACCTTGGCTATTTACTCTTTTCAAGTAATCCAATTCAAATACCGCTAGCATATGAACATCACTGTCTAAGAATTAATTTAACGGAAATCAATGCAATCACAAAATCTTTTGGTAACAAAATCTCAGACTCACCTAAAATGAAATATTTGTACAACAAACTATTGAAAGAATTAAATGGTTTAACTATTCATCAACAAATTCATCATCTTTTAAATTTCTTTTTGGCACACTTGATGAAAATGATAGAGTAAAAATTAACAAAAAAATAGATCTAATTGCAGAAAATTCAATTCAAGTTCATAAACTAAATGATGTCGTAAAATTTGTGAATGAAGGACTGCAGAAACTCACCAACTACGAAAATAATCGCAATGATATTGACACACTTGTCTATGAGCTCACGCAATTTATTGAATACATAGAAGATATAGAAATGGGCATGCAACTTTCACGTCTTGGTCTTTTTAACCCAAAATTACTCAATTACGACAAGTTAGAAAGCATTAATAGCCAGAATATACTTTTAATCAAAACATCAACTTGGATTGACAAAACAAATAACGAACTATTACTTATTTCACATATTCCTATTAACCACAAAATCTTAAACACCATTAAAATAATTCCCTATCCCGACCATAATGGGTATCAGTTAGACCATTCAGATCAACAATCATATTTTGAAAATGAGAATAAAATTTATAATCAAGATAAAATAGAAGTTAATAATGAATGCATTAAAAACATAATTAAGCGCAAGAATCCCATTTGTAATTTTATACCAACCCTCTCGAAAGAAATAATTCAATACGTTGAACCAAATATTATACTTACATGGAATCTAAAACTAAAATCGCACAAAATTGTCAAGAACTAAATGGCGATATTAAAATAAATGGAAACAAAATTATAATAATAAAACAATGTAAAGTTAAGATTGGAAATGTTATTTTAAGCGAAAATTCGTCCAGAATTTGATTTAACTCCATTGTATTTACCAATTAATGTAACTAAAATTAAGATAGTAGAACATAATGACATTTTAAAATTAATTTCAGAAAATAATACCACATTTTATGCAACTATAATAATTTTAGTTATTGTTCTTATAATTTTTCTTGTCCTATCAAAAATTTGTACACTAAATCCACTAACTGTTTTATATAAAAAATTCAGAAAACAAGCAAAAAATAATCAAGAACCACAACAAGAAATAGAACCGCCACAAATACAGTTGCCCGCATTGTACCCTGAAATGGCAGCCCAAGCATAGGCAACCCTTTTAAGGGGAGGGAAGTGACATATTCACATAGCCAGCATTTAAGAATATGCTGAATATTAGATCCCACGAATTCCCAATTTAATATAGTGACATATTCACATAGCCAGTACATGTGAATATGCTGAATATGCAGATCCCACGATATAAACACCTTCACCCGGAGTAAGCGATGCCGCTCTCCCTACATACAAACACATACTACCACAAGCGGGAGAGCTCGCTCCCATCCCGAATAAATGTAAATTAAGGGCCTCATAAGAAATATTTTGTACCACCTGAATCAGTCTTAAGCTGAGAGTTAATAAATAAAGTCTTGAAAAATACTTTTCTTCGATCTTTTTATTTAATATTCTTAGCGTTGTCTTTAGTCAGCGGGACGAGACATTAATTCGACTCAGTGTAATTAAAAACATTTTACTATATATATATTATATATATTAATATGGCGGCGACCGTAGGAATGAATAAGTACTTTTCTTAAATTGCCTTTTGTCGGAGAAATCCGTTAGATTTGACAATAAATCTTACAGCAAATTGAACGAAATTGGATTTTCGAACCTTTTGCTGCAGACCGGCAATTAAATGGAATGGAAATTTCGTACTTATCTTGTAATTTGTTCGCTGGTGGACAAACTTGAAAATCCAAGTGATCTGGCTCGAATGGATCAAAAAGATGAGTGTGATGGGGGTTGCTGTCCTGGAATTTTCCAAATCGGCTGAAATAGAAAACACTCAAAAGGGCGAACCCTTGACTTTTCTTAATTGCGCGGGCGCGACCGGGCGTATGTTTATTCGTTAGTAATAGTTTTTACACTGAAGCTTATTCTAATTAGCTAGGCTCTCCCAAGCGCAGCGGAGACTCCTTGGAGACTTTGTGGTGAATAGCGAGAGAGCGTGAGAGGGAGCGGAGAGCGGGTGACAGTCCAAACCCCGTAACTTGGACTCCGGGAATGACTCGTTTAGAACGTCGACTCCCTAGAAGGTCTCCTCCCGAGACTGACTTTTTTTTAAAGTTAGCTTTTATACTGGACTCTTTTGACTACTCCCATAATCGGTTCTATGAGGTAAGTGTTTCCACCTATTTTGGGAGTCAATGCCCTACAGATGAACGTTGCCAATTCCTGGATTAGTATTTTCATGTGAACGATTCCGGCCGGTGAACTAGTCATCTGACACTCAATTTTTGTCGAACTTATATTCTTTGTTGCCTTCAGTCTGAATCAACGAGATCGTTGTATTCTGCTTTAGATTCTGGCTAGTTTTATGGGTGAATCTTTAAAGTCATATGATATTAGAAAAAGGGTGTACGTAACAAATTAAACAAAACGTTGAACCCAATATGGGGCTAATCGACAATGAGGAAGGGTTATTAATAAATAAATTAAAAACATGTAAAAAGGTGTCTCCCTTGTGGGGGGCCAGATGTGACTCGGAAAATACAAGAAAGATAATTTTTAAAGAGGACCCGTTGCATCCTGCCATTTAAATAACTTAAAATGCAATTTAAAAGATTAACAGGGAAACCTAATAAATCAAGTTTCCTTACTGTAGTAAGTAAACGATTAACAGAGTCAAATGCTTTACTACAGTCAGTGTAAATAACATCTGTTTGAAAATTATTTTTAAAGCCCTCTATTATGAAGAAAGTAAGCTCCAAAATGATATGTTTTTCATAAAACCGATCTGGCATGGAGATAAATTTGACTTTGTAGACAAATTAGGTGCTGCAAACGAGGTGTGATAACCTTTTCAAACAATTTTGGGATAGCCGACAACTAAGAGTTACGTCTTTTATTCCATGATTCCAAATTATTTCCTTTTTTATGGAGTCACAAAGGAGTCCTTCTATATATAGGGGAAATGAGAAGTTTCCAGAGGTAAGATAAACAGTTTCAAAAGAGGCTTACAAAAGGCTTCAGCACAGAACCAAAGCTCACAGCCAAGAATTTCGAAAGAACCTGGCAAACAAACAGGCATAACACGCTTAAGATCGAAAAGCAGTAAGCATTCATTTACAGTGGGATTAAATATAAAATTTGACTTTGATACCGCGTGAGAATAAGGCTGTCCTGAATAAGGTAACGTAGAACATGTTGTTTGAAAAAGCTGGGCAAATAGATTGCCTATTGCTAGTATCCGATGGTATCGTAGGATTTTCAAGAAATAGCGAGGAAGGGTAAAAAGTAGTTTAGTATTATTGAAATTATAAAACTGTTTCGCATCCTGCGCGAACTGGAATTTACAACGGTTTAAATATTTCTTGTAACAGTGAGCTACGCAAGCCGTGATACGAGATAGTGAGGCTAAATGTTAGTTTTTTGAAGAGAAAGAAGTAGAAGAGGAGAATGGTGCAGTGTCCTGGCCGCCAAAGGGAAGTTGAATTCCCTGGGTCCCTTTTTATACCCGTTACTCGTAGAGTAAAAGGGTATACTAGATTCGTTGAAAAGTATGTAACAGGCAGAAGGAAGCGTTTCCGACCATATAAAGTATATATATTCTTGATCAGGATCAATAGCCGAGTCGATCTGGCCATGTCCGTCTGTCCGTCCGTCTGTCCGTCTGTCTGTCCGTATGAACGTCGAGATCTCAGGAACTACAAAAGGTAGAAAGTTGAGATTAAGCATACTGACTCCTGAGACATAGACGCAGCGCAAGTTTGTCGATTCATGTTGCCACGCCCACTCTAACGCCCACAAACCGCGCAAAACTGCCACGCCCACACTTTTGAAAAATGTTTTGATATTTTTTCATTTTTGTATTAGTCTTATAAATTTCTAACGATTTGCCAAACAACTTTTTGCCACGCCCACTTTAACGCCCACAAACCGCCCAAAGCTGCTACGCCCACACTTTTGAAAAATGTTTTGATATTTTTTCATTTTTGTATTAGTCTTCTAAATTTCTATCGATTTGATTTTTGCCACGCCCACTCTAGCGCCCACAAACCGCCAAAAACTATCAGTGCTGAAGACTCCTTCGCACTTTCACTAGCTGAGTAACGGGTATCAGATAGTCGGGGAACTCGACTATAGCGTTCTCTCTTGTTTCTATTTATGATCTTACCTTCTAACTCTTTCGCCACCATCACCAGAACTTATGGTTAAAAATAGCTCATTACGAAAAGTTATCTTAAAAAATTAAATGCCCTAGCTTTAAAAAGTTAAATTTTTCCCCATTTATGTTAATAAAAATCAAATCATCCTTTTCAAATACGGACGCGTTTGTGTTCGTGCAGACCCACATATCGGTAATGCCCAAGTGCTCGTACTAACGATCGAGACTAGAGATTGCAATTTTTTGTTTGTTGGCGGCCCAGCTGTTAAACCAGCTGGTAGTGCTGCCAACCAAGCCGTGAAGCCAGATCTGCGTTGGTGATCGGGCGCGAAACCATTCAAATCTGTTTTTGAATGGACCCATTGTGAGCGACGGAGATAGGCTAACAAGTTTTAATAGAGAGCGGACATGATATTGCCTGAGCTGCAAGAAAAATATTAAAGAAAGTGGATGAACTAGCGAAATTACCAAGTAAGTAATAATACTGGAGTTGTCAAAATAGGGCTAAAAAGACCCTAATCAATCTAAAAGAAAATATATTCTTTACTAGTGTTATGATTTAGATAAGTGCGTATTTAACTTAAAATAAAAAGGGCCACGCGGAATAAGCTCGAAAAAATAAACAGCGATCCAAAAAATGAGCGTAGAAGCTCCGTAAATCTAAGAAACGGCTGTTACTCTTACTTCTCAACACGCGATATCAACGTAGAAAACAAATCACTGACTGTCGACAGCAAAAGAGCAACCTCTTGTTCACCCACTCGGTTCACCCCAACTACTACATCATGGAGCTACCAATGCCAAACTCCACCACAGTCGCCTTCAATTTCTGCTGTCGCAGTAAAAGCACCTCCAACAACTAAATCTACTACCCATATTTCGAATTCGGTGCCAACTGCTGTAGCGCACAGTGCAATGGCAACAAAACCGTCAGCTTCGATAAGCAACAAACGGTCCCGGCCATGCAGCCCGGTATGGATCGCTACATCCAAATTAAGCGTATGCTTTTCCCACTAAACACGGTTGGTTATAAGCCAATAATTTTTCTTTCCTATCAGAAGCGGAGAAAATCCAAGGAGATCTGTGAAACCAAATACCGAATTATTTATATTGTAATTGCTTCTTGCTGGGATCGGCGTTTTAGTCCGCCCAGGATCCTCTTCAGATAAATTTTTTATCTTAGAGACAGTTAATGTTATATGTGGTAAAATCTTGCTCGGGAAAACCTTGCGAAAGTGCCCTGAATGGTCGCAGGCAGCACGACTGCAGCTAACACTGATGTCCTATAAAATACGCACGGGCCCGGCTACACACAGGGGACACCGTCGTCCTAGCACTGTTGGGAAAACCCTACGAAAATGCCCGGTTACGTGTAAAGCCAGAGGTTGTTAGCGGGTGCCGCAAAATGAGGGATGGAACTCAGTCAGCACACTGACGTTATGCACCAACGATGCAATAACGGTTCTCAAACGGGTTTCGGTAACCGTAGGATGGTCACGGTGTCGCATCGCCCAGGACGTTCGCCCAATAAGATGCTTCAGGTGCCTAGAATTTGGACATCGGTCTTACACCTGCAACTCAGTCGATCGCTCGGACTGCTGCCTTCGGTGCGGCGAGCATGGTCACAAGGCAAAGGGCTGCGCAGCGCCACTAAGATGCCTTATCTGCAGCAACGACGTGGATAAGAACCATGCGACAGGTGGTTTCGCATGACCTACCTACAAAGCCAGCACCAAAAAATAAGCCAATAGCCGCCAAAATGATGTTTGACCTTATTAACATCATCCAGCTCAACGTCAACCATTGCGCAGCTGCGCAGAACCTTTTGGCTCAGACAGCGAGGGAGCGCAATGCGGACGTACTGCTCCTGAGTGAACCATACCTTCCGGGTGTAGGTAACTCCGTGGTGCTCGATGAACTAGGTAAGGCGGCTTTCAAGTGTCGCACTAGCCTACCTGTGGAAGAGTGCGAAAACATACCAATGCGCGGCATCGCATACACTAAGATGACATCGCTTATGAACATGCTCAAAGCAACATGCGACGCAGTGATGCCGAGAAAAACAAATGCGAAACGCAAGCCCCCTGTTTACTGGTGGAGCGCCTCTTTGCACCAGCTCCGTACGGAATGGCTAAGGGCGAGAAGACAAGCGCAGCGATTCAGAGGACAACCGAACCACGCCCAATGAACGGAGACATACAAAGCGAAGCGAGCCGAGCTCAGAAACAGCATATCTGCAGCAAAGACAAATGCATTTAAGGACTTGCTTGCAAGCGTTGACGACGACCCCTGGGGTATTGCCTACAAAACAGTCCGGAAAAAACTTAAATATCCTCGGCGCAATGCGTAACATGGGCATACCCGGTTATCTACGAAGCGTAGTTGGCAACTACTTCAGGGAACGAACGCTGTTGTATGTAACTGAAGCTGGTCCAAGATGCCACCAAGTCTCTGCAGGGGTTCCACAAGGATCGGTACTGGGACCGATCTTGTGGAACATCATGTATGATGGGATCCTGAGGCTTAGCAAGCCCAGAGGCGTTGAGCTACACTGCTTCGCCGACGACGTTGCGGTAACAACGGTGGCAAAGACAATACCGGAGCTCCAGGACAACAGTAATGTGGCGATCAGGGCGATCACCGATTGGCTTGAGAAAGTCGGCCTAGGAATTGCGGCACATAAGACGGAATTAGTTCTGTTGAGCAGCAGGAAGAGAATTGAAAGCAAATCAGGTCGAAGTGAAGGGAGAAATAATCACTTCAGCAGGAACGTTGAAGTACTTGGGAGTCCTAATAGACCGTAGGCTCTCCTTTAAGGACCAACGTATGCCAGCAGAAAAGCGCAATGACAGCTGCAGCGCTGGCAAGAATTATGCCCAACGTGGGAGGTCCCAAATTGCCGGCAAGGACTCTGCTTGCGGCGGTTACTAAGGCAACGCTGCTTTCCGCTGCTCCTATCTGGAGCTGTGTTACAAGCAAAGTAACCTACTTGGCTAGCGCGCGGGCAGTATCACGGACAATGGCACTGAGACTAATCAGGGGCTTTTCAACCGTTTCGGATGGCGCAGCGCATGCTCTTTCAGGCATTATACCCATTGACCTGGAGATAAAGCGCCAATATCTAGCGCGAGAAGGTGTTGACCAAACGGAGACAAGAGTCGCAACGTGGGCGATGGACGTACCAGCTTATCCCTGACCTAACGGAATGGGCAGAGTGTGAGCACAAAGTGGTGGACTACCACATGACCCAGTTCCTAACGGACCTTGGTTGTTTCCGAGGGTACCTGTTTAGGTTCCACCATGTGGATACAGCGCAATGCCTCTTTTGCATAAACGCGGTGGAAACAGCAGAGCACATCCTCCTGCACTGCTCCAGGTTCGCTGTGGAGAAGGTCCAACTGGAGCCGCTCGCTGGTGCACCTCTCAGCCCAAGAGGCCTGATTGCCGCTATGTTGGCGAACACAGACGTTTGGAAAGGGGCTCACGAAATCATGCTGGGTGCAGGCTGTTCTGCTATACCTACTGTTGCTGGCACTACTCGCGTCCTTGGAGTTTGTTCAGGGGAGCTGGCGGCTGACGAGCTGCTGGTTGGTGGCCTGGCTCGGCGGCGTCGACTGGACCTTGGGTTGATGGCTGAGGATATGTCCTCGCGCACGGCTCCGCAGTGTATTTCCTCCCTTGTCGTGTTCGGCGGTGAGCGTATGGCAATGTGGTGTTGCGTCTGGTGTTCGATCCCCGGGCGTGAACGCTGTTCCTGTGCCCTGGCGGCTTGGCTGGAGGTGCTAGGGCCATCTTTCTGGCGTCTGCGGCGGGTTGTTGTATACATCCTGGTATCCTGGTGAGTGGTTTCCAGGCGTGGGCGTCCCGGATGGGCAGGTGTCGCGGGTCCCGTAGCACTTCGGGAGCGATTAGTCTCGCCGGGTGCTGGGATGCCGTCGAGGCTCTGGGCAGGAAGGTTTTCCCGTTGGAGCTCGGCAGGCGTCCTGGCTGCTTGGCTGGAGGGGCTAGGGCCATCAAGCAGTGAGTCCAGGCCGGTTCCCCCTCCGACTCCTCGTGCGGCAACACCAAGGGACGGTGTCTGCTGCCTCTTGGCCATGGTGTGAGGGCTGTCGTATGGGCCAGGCCCAAATAGCTCCTGGTACGATGGCGTCGTCTGGAGTGGCTGTGTCTCCCTCCACAAGGGAGTGCTTCGGTCGTCCGAGTCTGAGAGTTCGATGGTCGCGACTGTGTTCGCAGTTGTAGGCTGCCCTCCGGACTCCGAGGCTTGGGTGGTTGCTGTGGCTTCTCTGGTCTCGGTGTTGGACTCGTCGGCGCTGGAGATGTCCTCGTAGCGTGGTGATGATGTCGGCATCTCGGGACCACTGGGACATGCTGCAGCGCTGGGCGCCTCTACGGTACTGGGCCGTTCGGTGTCTCGGGGTATTGGCGGACTTGGATTGCGGAAGGCGGTGCTAAATCCTGTCGTGTCCGAAATGCTCGTGTTTATGGCTAGTGAAAGTTCGGGCAGTCGTTCATCCCAAGGGTTTTGCTCTGCTTCATCCAAATACAAGGCCAGCATCGTCTTTATGGTCCTGTTTGCCCTCTCCGTTGGGTTTTGTTGTGGTGTGTAGGGGGCTGTGTGTTGGAGTCTCATTGCGAGGTTCTTACAGAACGTTTTAAAAGACTTACTGGTAAACTGTGTCCCGTTGTCACAACGGTCTGGGGAATACCGAAGCAATTTAAAGTCCTCACTCGAAATGATCGCTCGAAATGAGGTGTGGTTGGCTTTGGAAGCGGGACCAACTCCACCCACTTAGTGAACGCATCTAAGAATACCAATAACGTAGTATTTCCGTGGCGAGAGCGCGGGAATAGACCCATGAAATCCGCACAGACTACACTGAACGGCTCCTCGACTTGGCGGGTGAACATTCGACCGGCGGGCTTGAGTTGGCTCACTTTGTATTTCTGGCAAGAGGGACAACGTCGTACATACCGGGTAACTTCTCGGAAGAGACCGAGCCAGTAATGCTTTTGTATGACTCGTTTGCTGGTTTTCCGCGTCCCTAGATGTCCGGCTGTCGGGTGATCGTGGCACTCTTAAAGGACTTGTTGGCGATACTCCTGGCCAACACACAGCTTCTACGGTACTTGATCCTCCTCCCGTCCTTCGATACAGATGACCTCCTTCAACTCGATAGTCCGAAAATTTCTCGGGTTGCTCGAAGGTCACCTTTCGGATCCACTTGCACTGGGAGGTTTCCACTTTGGCTTGTTTCACAACATCTAAAGGTTGGCGTGAAAGGATTGTTGAATTTTCCGCGTCGATATTGAACGTTGAACTGGTACTGTTGATCTTGTTGACCTTGCGATCCGTCCGGTCGGGTTGTCAATCGAATTTAACCATTTTAGCGCTAGACGGTCAGTCACGACTTCGAACCAATACCCTGCTCATCTTTCGAATAGCCCACACGATTGCTAGGCATTCTTTTTTGGTTACTGAATAGTTCTCTTCGGCCCGCGTTAAGCGCCGACTGGCGTAAGCTATGACTCGATCGTCTGTAGAAGGACGGCTCCTAGCCCGTGGTCACTAGCGTCGGTTTGTAAAGAGAACTTCTGAGTGAAGTCTGGGCACAGGAGCCTCTGTCAGTCGTGATTTCAGCGTCTCGAACGCCTGTTCCTGTCCCTTGTCCCAACTCCATTTCTTGCCTTTGCAAGAGTGGAGGAGTGTGGAGATGGGTTCAACGATGGCCGCGAAATTTGGGACAAACCGTCGATACCACGACGCGACTCCGAGGCACCGTCGTAGCTCTCGAATATTTGTTGGCGGTTTCTAGGTCAGTGTGAATCCCGGATTCACTAATCACGTGCCCTAAGTATTTCAGGCTCCGTTGGAAAAAACTACATTTGTCTCGATTGAGTTTCAGATTGGCTTGCCTAAGTCGCCTAAGGACTTCGCGAAGGTTTTCGATATGCTCTTCTGGTGTTATACTTATGACAATAATATCGTCTAGATACGCGAATGCCGAGTGTTCCATATCAGGGCCTATGACACTATCAAGGGCTCTTTGGAACGTAGCGGGCGCAGAATGTAACCCAAATGTCATCACTTTCCAATGAAAAAGGCCTCAGCCCGGCACGGTGAAAGCGGTATATTCGCGACTGGCTGGTGCAACGGGGATCTGCCAGTATCCGCTCTTAAGGTCGAGCGTTGAGATAAACCGCGCGTTTCGGAAACGTTCGAGGATATGATGGATTCTGGGTAATGGGTAGGCGTCGGGTATGGATCGAGCGTTTAGTCGCCGATAGTCTACGCACATACGGATATCACCTGTCTTCATACCGACGAGCACTATGGGTGCGCTATAAGGGCTCTTTGACGGTTCGATCCGCCCGTCGCGTAATAGTTCATTCATTTATTAATAACCGCTTGCATTGCCGGATTTTTTGGGTAGTAACGCTGCTTGATGTGTTTGTCATCTCTCATAACGATGTGGTGTTCCGCAATATGGGATGTGCCCTCTAGACGATCGAATTTGTCTAGCTCAGTCTGAAGGAAAACACTCACCCGCTAATCTAGCATTTCTGGCTCGACTACTACGTCCGGAGTGGTGTCGATGACGGCTAGGCTTTCCTTGTTTTGAAGATCTACCAATGGCGATCGGTCGGACCCAGGCTCATGCACGGCTTCAATAACTGGATCCCGAAATCGGACCTCCTGGTCGTTTGAATTAGAGCTGATCCTGGGTGTTGACGAAAAGGGTTCTGCTGCCGAGCCGCCTCGTTTCTCTGGGGCAAGGCCGAAGCCCAGCTCTGTTGGGACTCTCTTGTGGCGGTGTCGTGGGTGTGTCTGTCTAGTGCAATGCTGTTTACTTGGGTTAACTGTGGGCGTCCCCAGGAGGTCCTCGTTGCCTCGTAGCATTTCGGGAGGGTCAGCCGCGCGCTCCACGTTTGGTACGGCGTCCCTTGCTGAGATATCCGTGGTCCCGTCGTCGCTGTGCAAGATTCCAGAAGGAGCAGCCACGCACTTCGCGTTCGGCGCGTCGTGCCTTGCTGAGATATCCGTGGTCCCGTCGTCGCTGTGCAAGATTCCAGAAGGAGCAGCCACGCACTTCGCGTTCGGTACGTCGTCCCTTGCTGAAATATCCAAGTTTCCATTGTCGCTTCGTGAGATTCCAGAAGGAGCAGCCACGCACTCCGCGTTCGGTGCGTCGTCCCTTGCTGAAATATCCTTGTCCCTGTCGTTGCTTATCATATTCCGGGCTAATTTGGCTCTCGGGTCCTGTTGTAAAAGTTCTCCTCCGCAGCTGATGGTGGCTTTAATGCCACAAAGGAAATCCATTCCTAGCAGGAGGTCGTCTAGGACGGTGGGCATCACGAGTAGGAAAAGTTTTACCTGCTGGTGGTCCAGGTGGATGGTTAAGACTAGACCACGCGAAAGATCCAGATGGGACGCATCGGCGAATCGGATCCTTGTGCGAACTTCTCTCCAATCTCTTCCACGCCCAATTTTCGCTGCACGCTGCTCACTGATGAAACTTCGTGTGTATCCAGGGTGGCCGTAAATGGCCGGCCTTTGATGCGGACCTGCGCCTGGACTCGGCCTTGTGCTAATTGTAAAATTTTATTTACCGACTTGGGGAATCTCTCGGGTTCCTCGAGCGGTCCCCGCCTAGGCGTTTCCTGACCTCCGACAGCATTCCACGGTGCGGAGACCACGTCTGTCGCAATCCCAACAGAAAAAACCTGGGGCCGCCTGCACTCACGCTTGAAATGGCCGCTTCCTCCGCCTCTGCTTCTGGCATGATGGTTCCATGTTGTTCCTCTCTGTGTCTTCTAGTTGGTACCTCTGGGTTGTGATATGTCCGCTGACCCGACGGGCCGTCAGGCCTTCGTTGTGAAGGGCTGAAACCCTCGCGCTCCTGACGACTGAGTCAGTTCAGCCAGTGTTCGAAAATCCTGACGCCGAGTGTACAGTTGGTACTCTGGCAACACATTTTCGTACACCCGTTCAAGTTCTTGAGTCATTGTATATCCCGCCCGTTGCATGAGTATGCGGAGATCAACCAAATATAACTTAAACAGCTCACCTGTTCGCTGCGTATGGGCCCGGATTTGATCCTCCAGCGTCTGGCAGTATCGGGGTGGCAAGAAAAATTCTAGGAACTTCTTTCTAAATGTCTTCCATGTCGCACCCTGAAGTCTGCTCTTTCGGAACCAACTTTCGGCTCTTCCGACTAGTAGAACCGGCATTGCTTGGGGTAAAGATCGTAGATCGCCCTGATACGTGGCTGCTCTCTCTTCGATAGGCTCAATAAATCGCAATGGGTCGCTGGACCCATCGAAAATAATTCCCCATCTGGCCATTTTGTCCACCAGAACCGTGCAGGAGTTACCCTCGGATCGCGACTGTGTCCCGCGGCGTTCGTCGATTTGTAGTAGCGTGGCTATGTTAGGAGCATAAGCGGTCCTGGGTAGGCGGAGCGTGTCCCTCGAATAGTAAGCGGATCCTTCTTCCTGCTGTTGGTCGACCACGACGGTAAGCGGCGACTTTTGCTCTGTAGTAACGGCGTTCCCGTATACCGTCTCCATTTTCGCTAACTGGTCTTGGATCTCCGGCGATAAGTCTTCCCGCCTTGAAAACTCGATTAGCCGTTGGCGCAACTCCTGGACGGTTCCACTATTATTCAACCCGAACGTGGCTGTCAGGGCCTCGAGTTCTTGTTTCCGACGATACGAAATCCACTTTACTCCCATTACGTAAGGATCTAAGCCAAGCTCTCGTTGCGCGACGTTCTCGATTGGATTCTCGATGTTAATACGATATTATTTCGATGGTCACCGTTCAGCGGGATTGTTCAAAATTCTTAAGATTTGCACGCGGTTCGCGATGGTAATTCCCGACGATGAATAAATGATTACTTGGCTTGGTCTGGCACGATGTTGACAGCTTGAGCTCTCGCGAACGAATGTCCTCTCTGACGGCTGTCCACGCTTTTATATACCCGGCGGCGGTGATCACGTGACCGTCTCGGGTCTGCCTAACGCACGTGGGTCTGTCTATGGCGGGTATATTTTTTTTTTTTTCTAATTTCTCTCAGTGTTCTCATGTATATTTTTTGCGATTTATTAAAGATTCAGCTTGAGGCTACTCGATGTTTGGCAATTACCTCTTTCTCAATGCCCCTGACAAAATTTTCCAATACCAGATGTTAAAAACAAAAATGATGTAGTGATTCTTTCTGTCACGATGGTTGGAATTTTATTCAAGATTTCCCCAACTAGTCGCTGTTCGGACACCAATCTGTAAGGATGCTTCTTGCTGGGATCGGCGTCTCAGTCCGCCCAGGATCCTCTTCAAATAAATTTCTTATCTTAAAGACAGTTAACACTGATGGCCTTCAAAATACGCACGGGCCCGGATACACACAGGTGACACCGTCGTCCTAGCACAGTTGTGAAAACCCTACGAAAATGCCCGGTTACGCACTGGAGGCATGATCGCAGCTAACACTAGTGGCCAAAATAATACGCACTGTCCCGGTTACACGCAGGCGGCGCCGTCGTAACTAGCGCTGCCGAGGAAAACTTTGCGAAAATGCCCGGAATACTCGCAGGCACCACGATCGCGGCTAACACTGGTGGCCGAAATAATATGCACGGGCCCGGCTACACACAGGCGGCACCGTCGTCCTAGCACTATTGGGAAAAACCCGACGAAAATGCCCGGTTATGCACTGGCGGTATGATCGCAGCTAACACTATTGGCCAAAATAATACGCACGGGCCCGGTTACACACAGGCGGCGTCGTCGTAGCTAACGCTGCCGAGGCAAACTTTGCAAAGTGCCCAGACAGCACGATCACAACTAACACTGCCGAGGAAAACTTTGTGAAAGTTCCCGGAATACTCGCAGGCGGCACGATAACAACTACTATTGAGGAATAACGAAGGTCTTTACATTCCACGTTCGGGTTTTTAATCCTTTAGTTTATTCAAATTTTTGACTTCGCTAGCTAGCCCTGTTTTTCCCTGTCGTACTCATTATGCTCACCCTGCTTGCCGACGCCAGTGTTATTTTCATCCTATCCGGTTCGGGATCGCTGCCTCGTTTTCCTGTACGCTGTCATTGGGTTCATACTTTTAGGCCTTCCTTTGTTTTATGTTCCTCTGATCGCCGCGTCCTCGCGTCGTCCTGCGTCGCTTCCGATGGCGGATCCGTACCGGCTCGCCTGGGGCTTATGATGTTATGGTGACAGGGTGTATCGTCCGTGAGACAAGCTAGTGCTCCTGCCCGAACCACCTTTGCCGACCACTGACTCCACCGTCCCTTTCCGACAACGCTGGGTCCTGGTGTTCCCTTGTCCTTCGCTGGTCCTTGCTTGCGGATTTCCTCTCCGGATGTTTGCTTCGACGCACTTGTACTCTCATTTGTTCGCTTCACTGCAAAGCTCTCCACGCACTGTTCCGGATCGGCTGTCTGCCCGTGTGGCACTCCGTGTACTTTCTTATTGAATGTCCGTGTACTTCGCGTACTTTTCCCGATCGACTGTGTGGCTGTATGGCTCTCCGCGCACTTTCTTATTGACTCCTGCCCGGGTGGCGTACTTTTCCCGATCGACTGCGTGCCTGTATGGCTCTCCGCGCGCTTCCTTATTGACTGCCTGTGTGGCACTCCGCGTACTTCTCCTGATCGACTGTCTGTGTGGCACGCCCGTGTCCGAACTCCGCGCTTGCACGTATGACCTTCGCGTGTTCAGCTGACTGACTGTCCCGAGCTGCGCCTGCGCATCCCTTTTATAGGCCGCGGGGATCTCGCTATTTGCCCATTTGCGCACGGCTCGCTCGCGTACAAGGTCCAAAACATGTCCCGTTAGTTCACGGTGCGTCCTCTTTGTGCTTGTCCAAAGTCCGCATCGTTACCGTTCGACCTCTGCGTCCTTGGCTGGCTCGAGTCCAAGGTCCAGCGCGGTACCGTTATTTCACGGTCTCTCCGCTTTGCCGGGGTCCAAGGTCCATTATTGACCATTATGACCGCCCTTGACTCCTCCCGCATTCCAGCCGTCTTCTCCGTTGCTATGCCGATCTCCTGCACCCGAGTTTGTAGGGAGTTTTAAGACTCTTCACAAAGCTCAAACGACCTGGTCAACAAAATTGTTGCGCTGGTCGGGGATAAAAATTTCCATGTTTCTCTGCTTATTAAAGGGAACATCCACGAAACCGAAGTTCAAACGAAATTTGAAAAACACTTCCGAACTTTGTGGAACTGGAGAAAACAAAGAAGAACTTCTACACCTATCAACTAAAAAGCCTTCAAAGACAAGATCTTCTGTGCCAAAAATGTAAACAACCAAGTTCTAGCTCGAACCAGATAGCAAACCTTAAAGAAAAACAAAGTGCATCCGATCTATGTACAACCTGCAGTTCTTATTGCATCGAAGGATCACCGTAAAAGAACCACACAAAACGCAACGGTCCTGTACAATGCACAAACTGCCAGGAGTATGGAAACCATACTTCAAATTACAGAAGCTGTGTCGTCTATAAGGAGCTGAATAGTCGGATGCGACGAGCGATAGCCAACAAAATACAAAAAATGTGTATTATAACTCAAAAACAACGTCAGCCAGATCATCATTTGGTCCGCTAAATACCACTAAGGCTACTACACTAAGCTACTCCGAAGCTTTACAAACAGGCATGATAAACCCACTCCAGCCACACTCAGAAAACGCTCAGCATGTCCCAGGGCAGCCACAAAGCAATTTGGAAACTATGCAACAAGGCATGATGAAACTCAGGTGATCTATGAAAACGACTAAGCAAGCCCTTATTCAGAACCAGAATATGGTGATGCAGTTTGTTTTACGAGTGAAACGGCATAAACTTGAAAAAACGCAATTCCTAAATGTAAATCACATCGACGCCATGCTTCTGGCTAAAACGCACCTCATAGGGAGAATTAACTCCACATAAGGGGTTATACCTTCCGCACAGATCACCCGGATGCCAAATCCCACGACTTTACGAGCATATAAACCACTTATAAAAGTGAGCAATAAATTGGACAATGTTTCTCCTAATTGCCCCACAGAATGGCCTGAAGACCCCAAAAAAGCCTCCCACGCGATCTAATAAGCGCCAAAGCCCTAACAGATCTCTCATCAGACCATGCTGACATGGTGAAATAATTGACCTACAAAGGTGCTGCAAATGAGGAGTGATAACGTTCTCAAAAAGCTTAGGGATAGCAGACAATTTGGAGATTCCTCTGTAATTGCTTGCTTCCGATTTGCTACCTTTTTTATGGAGAGGGATCACAAAGGACTCCTTCTATATTTGGGGGAACTGTGTAGATTCCAGAGATTAGTTAAACAGTTTTAGTAGAGGTTTGCACAAGGCTTCCGCACAGAATCTAAGCACACAGCCAGGAATTCCGTCGGGACCTGGCGAATAGACAGGCTTAACTCGCTGAAGATCATAAAGCAGTGAGCTTTCGTTTAAAGTGGGACAGAATATTAAATTTGACTTTGATACCGCGTAAGAGTAAGGTCGTTCGGAATGAGGTAACGTAGAATAAGTGGTTTGAAAAATCTTGGAAATAGATCGGCTATTGCCTCATCCGATGTTACCGAAGTATTTTCAAAAAATAGCGAGGAAGGGTAACTAGTTGTTTTGCGCTTAGTGTTAACGAAATTATAAAACTGTTTGGGATCCTGTGCGAACTGGAACTTACAACGGTTTAAATAATTCTTATAACACTGAGCATTAAGCACGGTAAAATTTAACCGAGCACTTACATATTTAGAAAATATAGATTGAGAACCGGTATTTTTAAATTTTATATAAAGTCTGGACTTAACATTTCTTAGGTGTGTCAACTCTTTATTAAACCAAGGAGGTTTGTTAGAAGTAGACGGATAGTACATCGGAACACAAGAGTTGAAAAATGATTTAATTGCAGTATAAAAAATATCTATGGCATCGGCCATTATGTTGCAAGAATATAGAATCTATAGAATATAGATCGGACCAATTAAAGCCAGATATAAAAAGATTTAACCTCTGAAAGTTTGCCTTACGAAAACAATGAATTCGTTTGGTTGACTTTTCTGGCCTCTCTTTTATTACGGTACCTGTGTCAATTGTCACCTCGAAAGTTGGATGGTATGGATCTTTTGGTTGACTAAAAGGTGCTACTCTAGTCAGAAACACACTTTCAGGACTTGAAACAAAACATAGATCCAATAAACGACCAAGAGAATTTTGAATATAATTAACTTGCGACAACGATATGTCAAGCAAGCCGTCAATAAAGTCATGCTGTGCTATAGGCAGGAGAATATTTGACTGTTCCTCTGTGGACCACTTAGTGCCTGGTATATTAAAGTCACATAGGACAACTAGTTGGTCCCTATCGGACAGTCTGTTTGTAACGGATTGGATAGCGGACAAATGATTAATATATTCAGGAAATTCAGAAGACGGCGGAATGTACGAGCACGTAATATAAACATAGCTATCAGAAAATGACAGCTTTACGCATAAGAATTCTATGTTACGGAACTCGTCAAAAAGTACCTCCTCTGACGTGAGGGTAGACCTAACAGCAATTAGGACTCCACCTCCCCGCTTGGAGGGACGATCATGCCTGTATACTGTGTACATACCTGGGAGAACTTCGGAGTTAAGTATCTCCGGTTTTAACCAAGTCTCTGTAAACACAATAACATGGGATGCAAAGGAAAGACTATTAGAATACAAATACAAAAAGTATGTGAGTTCCCACATTGAGCTAACTCCGCTGCTTAATGTCGAAGCGGACATCGACTGCTCTACCGCCACTTAGAAGAGCTGCTCGTCACAGCAGCCAGGATCTCAACACCAAACCGGAAGGATAAAGAAATAAAGAAGTCCAAACCCAACCTGCGACGGGCATGGCAAACCGGCAGATCGCCATGCTCAAAGCAACGCCTTACTGCGGACACACGCAAAGTAAACCGAGCTCTGAAACAAGATACCGAAAATGCACAACTAAAATATATCGAAAATCTCTCGCCAACTAAAACAAAGTATCACTTTGGCTCACGCAAATTTATGCTATCCGATTGAAACCGTTACCCCGATAAGAAATTCTTCAGGTTACTGCGCCCGCAGTAAATTGCCGTATATCTGAGGTCATCTGCAAACTCTTCAATTTAATCATATCAGCCCAAGGAAATGGAGAAATCTATTATCATAATAATACCGAAGCCCGGTGTTCACACTATAAGCTAATGCGTACACTTAATGAGTTCAATTCGGGTGTTTGAATCTAACTGACTCGCTACTGCGAGGGCATCGCCTTTTATTCATTCTTACATAGGTTCTTATCATCTAATTATATAATGCAGCGCTTGTAAGACGCTGCAGTCTGCGTTGGTCAATGCAGCTGAGATTTATCTTAAATCTATATTTGTGAACTATGACCGCGCTAATCACCTCCCGCGTGATCATATCTCTTAACACTTCTGCAATAGACCACTGCAATCGTACTTATCTGTAGTTGCCACTTATGTTGTCCCGTGCCATGTTTATTGCAGCCCATAAATAGAACATATTTATAGTTTGTCTACTTATCATGTCTAAACACATCTTTAGACATTCTCCGGGGGGGAAATTTACGGCCAGTAGTTGTCTCTCATTTATGCGTTGCCTCCGGATATAAATGACCATTATAATTATGATAATCGCTGTCAACGCTAGAGCCGAGTGTCCGCTTGCCGTGTGGAAAATCAAGTCATCAATGTGTACTTTGTTATTTTTCAGAGTCTTGATGCGCATTTGAAGATTTTGTAGTTCATTAGTGTTGTTGACAATCAAGTGCTTCAGCGGGACCACGTTCCATGTCTCCTTGTCATCTATAATTCGTAAACTGGGAAAGATAGACATTCCAGACGCTGTCGAAATTACTTTTTGAGGAGTAATTATTGTTGTATCCCCTAATATTGCTGTGCATCCTGCAGGTAGTTGTATAATGCCTTGATTGGGCAGTCTTATAACTTTTATTCCGAAACAGTCTAAATAGCCAACGGTTGGATCCACTTATCTCTTTGATGAACGAATTGCCTTGGAATTCCATCATTTCGCATGAGTGTGCCTTGCTTGGTTTCAATGGAGATATTTCGCAAGAGTGATCATCCGCGTTTTTCCATGCCCAATTATTTTCGCAAAGCCATGTTGTCGAATCCTCTTGTCTGCATTGGTTAATTTCCATTTCAGACATTAGGTGATATGCGTTTATGTCTGTATTGAACGCAAAATATTTAGAATTCAATTTCGGAATAAGCTTTGTTCCGTTTGTCCACAGTGGTATTGGGATTACTTCAAAGAGATCCGTTTCCTGATTGTTGTATATCGGCAATTTTGCTTCAATGAATAGGACATTATCCTTCAACATAGCTTGTGCCTTCATCAGTTTATAGATCAGTGGTAATTGTATAACTGAATTTCCACCCGGTAGCATTTGTTTTCGTCCTAATTTTTGCTTAACTTTTTCGAGCTCCTCCAGCATTTTGTTAGGCGCAATTAGTGTAGGATGAATTCTTCCTTCACTAATGTCCGTTACCATTGAGATCGCTGTTGCTTGTAGGCTTTCTGCCTCTTCAATCCAGTTTCGCACTTGATTTGATAACATAAGGAATTTAATTGACTCTTTATATACCATAAAGTGCTCCTTCATGGTTTCTGCAATAATATTGACTTGTTGGGTCAGTTTTCCCAAATTCCGGTTTGCTTCTATCGTAGTTGCTCTTACTAATTCTTCCGTGGCATTGATGACCGAGGTCTGATTGTCAACATATTCCATTAGATGTTTTTCCTTTTTTTATGATCGTTTGCATATTTTCCTGTATTTTATTTACATCTCCGATATCAAAGAATAGTATAAACCTTTTCTTTCGGTTGGTACGGTGCCGTAGTATTTTTTCTTTTTCTTTTATGTTGTCAATTTTTGTCCTTATTGCCGTGCCGAAGAAATCGCAGTAGTCCTTGAAGTCTCCCATTTTTTCGCAAACCAGGCGGGATTTTTCCAGGAAGTCCTCTGATTGTTTTATGACATCAAAATAGGCTTGCATGTCATAATAAAACAATAATTGCCAACTGGATGTAGCGACTTCAATTTTACCAATTTTGTTTACTGTCGTAAATTTTCCCAAGTTCTTTGGGAATTTCTTTCGAATTTTTTGTCGCAGTTGTAGCTTGCAACATCAATAAACAGCATAGCACAGTAGCTATGCTTCCAGTGCCATTCCTTTTGCGTTTTGGCACTCGCTGCCTAAGCTTCTTGTCCTTGCGTAGCTGCATTGACTCCGTTCTAGATGGCGTTGCAGCTCCAGCTGGTTTTGCTTCGCTAACAGGAAGTTGACAGATCTTGTTTAGCGATCTTTTTACTTCCCCATCGCTTGTTTTAACCGTGACTACCCGGACTTTATCATCTTGTCCTTTAGTCGTACTAATGATTCTTCCCATTGGCCATCTTGCAGGGTGAGTGTTCTCATTTTTTATAAGAACCAACTGTCCCTCCTTCAGATTTGGCTTTACCTGGCGCCATTTGGTTCGCTGTTGCAATGACACCAGATACTCCTCTTTCCATTTCTTCCAAAAATCACCTCTGATGCGTTGAATAAGCTTCCATCTATCCAAAGAGCTGATTGTCTTACTTTCGTCAAAATGTTCAGGAGCTCCAATTAGAGGTCTTCCCACCAGAAAATGACCCGGCGTTAATATTTCCTCACCATCGTTTTCGCTCCTTACAGTGACTAATGGGCGCGAGTTTAGTACTGCTTCGATTTGACAAAGCAGCGATGCAAATTCTTCATATGTAAAGCTGTTTTCACCAATAACTCGTTTAAGGTGATACTTCACTGATTTTACACCGGCTTCCCATAAACCTCCCATGTGGGGGCTTCCCGGGGGGATAAAGTGCCACTTGATGCCTTCTTTTTCTAGTGTAGGTGCTAACTCATTATTGTTTTTAATGGCAGCTACCAATTCTTTGTCCAATATTCTTGAAGCTCCTACGAAGTTTGTTCCATTATCTGAGTATATGTTCTCACTCTTGCCTCGTCTTGCAAAGAACCGTCGAAGAGCCTCCAGGAATTTGTCTGACGAAAGGTCGCTAACAGCTTCCAAATGTATTGCTTTTGTTGCCATACAAACAAATACACAAATGTATCCTTTATACGTTTTTTGACCTCTTCCCTTTGAGCAGCGAATCTGGAACGGTCCGGCGTAGTCTATTCCAGTATTTTGAAACGAGTTATCAGCCGTTACTCGATAAACTGGTAAATTTCCCATCAGTTGACTGGACATCTCTTGCTTGTATCGTATGCATACAATACATTCCCTTAAATATTTCTTTAAGGAATTTTGTATGCCAAATATCCAGAACTCCCTCTGAATATACGTTCTCATAATGTTAATTCCGCCATGCAGAGTTTCTTTATGAGAATCCTTTACAATTAACCAAGTCAAATGTGACTTATCCAGTTAATTGGATGTTTTACATTATACGGTATCATTGCGTTTTGTAGTCGTCCACCGACTCGAAGTACGCCATCACTATCCAAAAACGGATTAAGCGCCTGCAACTTACTCTTTGGGTCTAAAGGTCTTTTGTTTTTGAGTAGTCTGACTTCGTGTCCAAAATCTGGCTGTTGTATCTTTACCACAGCAATCTTCGCTAGCTTTAATTCCTCCACCGTAAGATGTGACGGCTGTTGCGATTTTCCTCTCAGCTTTGTTATGAAGCGTAATACATACGCCATTACTCTAAGAGGTTTGTCGATCGATGAAATTTTGATAAAAGATGGTTTTGCAGATATTCGGATTTTATCAATGTGGATACCACAACCATTTCCGATTCCTTTTGAGTGGGCCAGTGTTGTGCATCTATAGATAGCCAATTAGGCCCTCTCCACCAAATTTCACAGATTTTAAGAGCTTGCGGTGATATCCCTCTTGAAGCCACGTCTGCTGGATTTTCTTCCGATTTAACGTAATTCCATTTGACATTGGGAATTAGTTTATTGATATCTTCCACTGTAGTTCTGACGAACTTATCTTTGCTGCGATTGTTCTGTATCCAAGCAATAGTAATTTGCGAATCACTCCATGCATGCGTTGTAATCTTGTTGCTCCATATAGCCTGCACTTTCGCTAATAACTTTGCTAGTAAATGCGCAGCACATAATTCCAACTTTGGAATTGTTTTCCTGTTTTTTATAGGATTTACTTTGCTTTTTGCTGCTAGCAAGGTAACTCTGCCGCCTACTTTTGTATACACAGCCGCTGCATATGCTTTCTCTGATGCATCGCAGAATCCATGTAGCTCCATAATACCTTTGGAGCATCCATTTCAGCGTGAAATGCTAATTTCTTCTAAATCTGATAGACCTTTAGCATATTCCATCCACCAGTTTGCTAAGTTGGATTCCAATTCAACGTCCCAAGTCATCGGTAACTTCCACAGTTCCTGAATGAAACATTTGCCTTGAATTGCTACCGGTGTCAACCATCCTAGTGGGTCGAAAATTCTGGACAACTGTGATAACACTAACCGCTTTGTTATGCGTGTTAGCATTGGGTTTTCTGCCGAAAACGTAAATGTATCCTTCTTCGGATCCCATTGAAGTCCTAAGGTTTTGATCGATTCATTCTCCTCAATGTAGATTTTCTCCGTAGCACCGTCGTCCTGAATGTCGGCTAAAATACGTTCGCCATTTGCAACCCATTTTCGCAGATGCAGGTGCTGCCGAGGTGCCATAAGTTACGGTTGTTAACTTAAACTCACTGATCGGCAATTTTGGATCATCTCTCCATAGAATATATTGGTATTCTTGGTCTTTCTCAGCAACCTTTATTTGGCGATACATTTTTTAATGTCAGCTACCATAACATATTGCCACTTGCGCCATTTAATTAGAATATCGAATATATCCTTTTGAATCTTAGGACCAGCTATAATAACGTCATTTAGGCTTAGTCCATTTGTCGTCTTAGCGGATGCGTCAAAAACTACTCGTAGCTTCGTAGTTAAGCTTCCAGGCCTGATGATTGCTTGATGGGGTAAATAGTATTTACCTTGACCCGTTGTCTTTACAGATTCCATATGTCCCATCTTAAGGTATTCTTTCATGAATTCGTTGTATGCAGCCCACTTCTTTGTGTTTCTTTGAAACTTCTTTTCCATTTGCATGAGCCTTGCCATTGCCTGTTTGCGAGAGTCCCCCAGCTTTGCCTCTTGGCGGAATGGAATTGACACCACAAATCTGCCTTCCTCGTTGATGACAGTTGTTTCTTGGAATTTTCTTTCGCACTCTGCATTGTCTGTAATCGTCTCATCGGCTTCATCTTCCAATTCCCTAAAGCGATCCAGGTCCTTTAGATTTATTGTTGTAGTGGCACTTATAATTTTGTGCTTTGCTGCTCGAGTTATATTTCCGGACACAATCCATCCAAATTTGGTTTTTTGTCCCAAGATGCCATTCACGGTTTTTATTTTCTCCATCATAATCAGGGGAAATAGATCCACACCTATCACCATGTCAATTCTGCTTGGCTCGTTGAATCGTGGATCTGCTAGCCTGTAGCCCTTCCACTCTTTGTTGATATCAATATCCAACTTTTTGCTGGGAAGGGCTCTATGGAGTGTTGTTAAACCAATGCTTCCGTTGATGCTTTGAAGCTGCTTGGAATTTTTGGTTTGATCGTCAGGTGGACACTATTTTTTGATAATTGAGTAGTCTGGGAGATACCTTCGACCTCTATAGGACTTCTAGCAAGGTAACTCTGCCGCCTACTTTTGTATACACAGCCGCTGCATATGCTTTCTCTGATGCATCGCAGAATCCATGTAGCTCCATAATACCTTTGGAGCATCCATTCCAGCGTGAAATGCTAATTTCTTCTAAATCTGATAGACCTTTAGCATATTCCATCCACCAGTTTGCTAAGTTGGATTCCAATTCAACGTCCCAAGTCATCGGTAACTTCCACAGTTCCTGAATGAAACATTTGCCTTGAATTGCTACCGGTGCCAACCATCCTAGTGGGTCGAAAATTCTGGACAACTGTGATAACACTAACCGCTTTGTTATGCGTGTTAGCATTGGGTTTTCTGCCGAAAACGTAAATGTATCCTTCTTCGGATCCCATTGAAGTCCTAAGGTTTTGATCGATTCATTCTCCTCAATGCAGATTTTCTCCGTAGCACCGTCGTCCTGAATGTCGGCTAAAATACGTTCGCCATTTGCAACCCATTTTCGCAGATGCAGGTGCTGCCGAGGTGCCATAAGTTACGGTTGTTAACTTAAACTCACTGATCGGCAATTTTGGATCATCTCTCCATAGAATATATTGGTATTCTTGGACTTTCTCAGCAACCTTTATTTGGCGATACATTTTTTAATGTCAGCTACCATAACATATTGCCACTTGCGCCATTTAATTAGAATATCGAATATATCCTTTTGAATCTTAGGACCAGCTATAATAACGTCATTTAGGCTTAGTCCATTTGTCGTCTTTGCGGATGCGTCAAAAACTACTCGTAGCTTCGTAGTTAAGCTTCCAGGCCTGATGATTGCTTGATGGGGTAAATAGTATTTACCTTGACCCGTTGTCTTTACAGATTCCATATGTCCCATCTTAAGGTATTCTTTCATGAATTCGTTGTATGCAGCCCACTTCTTTGTGTTTCTTTGAAACTTCTTTTCCATTTGCATGAGCCTTGCCATTGCCTGTTTGCGAGAGTCCCCCAGCTTTGCCTCTTGGCGGAATGGAATTGACACCACAAATCTGCCTTCCTCGTTGATGACAGTTGTTTCTTGGAATTTTCTTTCGCATTCTGCATTGTCTGTAATCGTCTCATCGGCTTCATCTTCCAATTCCCTAAAGCGATCCAGGTCCTTTAGATTTATTGTTGTAGTGGCACTTATAATTTTGTGCTTTGCTGCTCGAGTTATATTTCCGGACACAATCCATCCAAATTTGGTTTTTTGTCCCAAGATGCCATTCACGGTTTTTATTTTCTCCATCATAATCAGGGGAAATAGATCCACACCTATCACCATGTCAATTCTGCTTGGCTCGTTGAATCGTGGATCTGCTAGCCTGTAGCCCTTCCACTCTTTGTTGATATCAATATCCAACTTTTTGCTGGGAAGGGCTCTATGGAGTGTTGTTAAACCAATGCTTCCGTTGATGCTTTGAAGCTGCTTGGAATTTTTGGTTTGATCGTCAGGTGGACACTATTTTTTGATAATTGAGTAGTCTGGGAGATACCTTCGACCTCTATAGTACTTCTTACTCTGGGAATCCTTAATATTTGTGCTGCTTCCTCTGAAATCAGAGTCTTCTGGGATCCACCGTCAATAAGCGCCCTCAACTCGTTGTAACCTCCAGCTTTGTTTTTCACTAAAACAACAGCTGTAGCCAATAGTGTGTCTTGGCCTTGCTTAAAGCTATTGCTGTTGATACTGCGTTTTGTGTCTTCATGAAGAAGGCTGTTGTGTCTTTTGGAGCATCGATTGCATGTAATTTCCTTTCTGCAGTCGATAGCATTATGCTTTCCAAAGCATCTAAAGCACATGCTGTTCTTTTGAACGAATTCTTTTCTTTTTTCGATTGATTGTGCTCTGAATTTGAGACACTTTATCATATCGTGGCCATCCTTAGAGCAAAAGGCACACGATCTACCTTGCACTTTTCTTGTAGCAAGCTGAGCGGTATTTTTGGTAATGGCATTTACTGAGTTGTATTGTTGCTCAATAAACTCTAGTACATCTTGTAAGGACTGTTTAGCTCTTGCCTTTTTTACATGCTGTTCATACAGCTGCAAGGCTTCTGGCGAAAATTTCCGCAGCAGAATTTCAGCTAAAATTACGTCAGCAGAGCTTCCTATTTTTCCTTTTTGCTTTATGATGAATATGCTCTCGGTCGCAGTATCCAAAAACTTCCCTAAATTTTTCTCATCGTGGGGCAGCAAGCACTCCAGTTCCATTAATTTGTTGAAGTGTTGGGAGAATATTTTTCTGCTATTCTCATAGCGTTTGCAGATAAGCTCCCACGCTGCTGCATAGCTAGCCGCTGATCCCGTTATCAAATGGCTAACCACCATTTGAGCTTCTCCTTTTAAGCAGGCTCTTAAATATCCCAGCTTCCTTGTGTTGCTGAGATCCTTCCTGCTGTCTATTAGTTCAGAGAACAGCTCGTAAAATGTTGGCCATTCCTTCGAACGTTGGAAGGTCCACTTTTGGGAGTTCTGGCACGTCGTAGTTGGAACTTTTGAACTGTTCCAACTTCCTCTGAAGTACCATCTCTAGTGCGGCAACATCAGATTGCAGAATGTCTGCCTCATCTTGATCAAAGGCAGTTCTGTCATACTTGTTTTCAAGCAGTTTCAGTGTGTCCGTCACGTTGGACCAATGACTTTTCATCATTGCCAGCTGCTTGACAAGTTCAATCTCACTTGAACTATCCAGGGTTTCGTATATTAGGCTTATCTGTTGCCTCACCCTGTCTGCTCTTCTGTCCACCAGTTGAACCAGATTATCAACTGGACTGGAGCTCCGAGCTGATGCGGAATCAGATAATTTTGATCCACTTGGTATATTTACCTCTTCAAGTGTTTCTACCTTTAATTGCGACTCCTTGTAGGCCTTGACAGCATCCATAGTTTTAATAAATATTTTGTCATTAAAATATTGATGATCGCCAACTCCCAATTTTACCAGTGCATTGTTGTTAGTAGTAAATTGGTTTACCAATGCTTCTATTGCTGGTATAGATGCCTTGTCCTTGATGGCTTGCAGTATTTTGTTCTGCAGCACTCCTTGGTCTTGCATCAATTTCACAGATCTTTCCGACAACATCTTGGGAAAACAATCAATGTGACTTGTACTTTCTGCTTGTATTCTTTGGCGTGATCCGTTGGAGGATTTTTTGATTGGTCGCCCAGTTGACCTAGCTGTGCCTCGACTCACAGCTGATTGATCAGCCAAAAAAAAGCAAGAACACAATGTTTAACCTTATAGTCCTAGTACTTTAAGGCGTGGTCTTTTATTCTGTGTTTCTTACCACTGGTGGGGGAAACAATAGAATCACTCGAATAACCTTGCTCTTTTACTTTAATGCGCTGGTTTTTTCTTCTGTGTTTCTTACCACTGGTGGGGGAAAACAACAGAATTTCTCGAAGGACCAAAATGTTTACACTATAAACTAATGCGTACACTTAATGAGTTCAATTCGGGTGTTTGAATCTAACTGACTCGCTACTGCGAGGGCATCGCCTTTTATTCATTCTTACATAGGTTCTTATCATCTAATTATATAATGCAGCGCTTGTAAGACGCTGCAGTCTGCGTTGGTCAATGCAGCTGAGATTTATCTTATATCTATATTTGTGACCTATGACCGCGCTAATCACCTCCCGCGTGATCATATCTCTTAACACTTCGGCAATAGACCACTGCAATCGTACTTATCTGTAGTTGCCACTTATGTTGTCCCGTGCCATGTTTATTGCAGCCCATAAATAGAACATATTTATAGTTTGTCTACTTATCATGTCTAAACACATCTTTACACACCCGGGAAAGCTCACATGATTATGTCATTTTACAGACCTATAAGTTTATTATCATGCCTGTCTAAATTATTGGAAACATGTATTTTAACACGCGTAATACTATAGATGGAAGCTCACAACATTATCCCAGCCCATCAATTTGGCTTCAGAGAAACACATGGAAATATCGAGCAAGTTAACAGAATAACATCAGAAATTCGGACAGCCTTCGGAATACTGCAGCGCGATATTTTCTGATGTATATGTCTTAAAGGTCTGATGCATAACATTAAAACACACTTGCCTAGGTACACTCATAAACTCCTTGCTTCGTACCTCTACAATAGAGCTTTCGCAGTAATGTGCAACACAACTTTCCAACATGGACATCATTCAGCGCGTTTTATTAAAGATCCTGTCGATACCGTCTTTCCAACCCAGCCATAATTTGACAGGGCCATTATTACAGCTCCAGTCTATATGACTGCTAGTACGATTATTGTTAGTCTCGAAATTGAGAATATTCAATAAATAAAAGCAAAGTATAAAAAAAAACAAAAAAAAAGTTTTCGGCTCATGTTTTGTCTTGTATATAAGACAATACTACTGCAGATTGTGCTTCTGATGGTCACCTTGTGCCGGTAGTCCGGACTTAATATTCCCTTGTGGTGGTAAACTAATCGGGACAGATGGAATCACAGGTTGTGAGTCCCTCCACAACGGATTGATCAGATTGCTTCGAATTTTTTAGCTGCTGGTTTTAGTAGCACTTGGGGATTTGCTGCGATCGGCAGCAGATCGAACAGCTGTGCAATCCTGTTGATCACTTTCTGGAGACTGCGGGGTATTCTCCTTTGGCAGCCATCCCCCCGCGGGATTAAGGCTTTGGAGATTCCTCTGCACGCCTCCTCTGTAGTCTGCACTCTTAGAACTCTGAGTGGGACAGCAATTTCACAGTGTAGTTAATATGCATCAAAATCAAGAGAGAACGCTATAGTCGAGTTTCCCGACTATCTGATACCCGTTACTCGCCTAGTGGAAGTGCGAATGAGAACACTGACAGTTTTTAGCGGTTTGTGGGCGTTAGAGTGGGCGTGGCAAAGAGATTTTTGGCAAATCGAGAGAAATTATGAAAATATCTCAACTGGTTCAAGAGTTATGATTTATGTAACCCTAAAGTATCTAAGGCGCCACTGTGCGCCGACAACCAACTCCGTTCGCTGACGCACAGTGGCGCCTTAGATATTATTTTCATAATTTTTTTTTTAATGAAAGGTAATGTTCGATTATGTGGTTTACTATATGGTGTGTAAATAGTAGATTTTATACTCGAAAATTAATGTTTTTGAGGCAGTTTTCTCAATTTTTATCCATTTTCGACAAATACTTTTCATTTATTTTCTCTGAAAATGCTAATATGGTACATATTTAATGGTTTAAAAACAAAAAATAAATACATTTTAAAGAAAAACATTAATTTGTTTTGTATTTTGCCACTTTTTTATCTTTTTTTTACCTTTTTTTTACAAATAATTCATCTTATTATCATTAAATTTTACTTCATTTAATATTTTTGAAGAATAATTTATCATTATACATTCATTTAAAATTATTACAAAGTCAGGGATTGAAAAACAAGTATGCCCGCCGGATTGAAAAACAAGTAGAAAAAATGTATGCCCGCCATACAGTTTCGTACTGCGCAGCGACTGCGCTTGTAGCAGAATTTGCACTAGGCCGCGCGTTTTTTACGCTGAGTTGAAAGTATCATTTGCCTTGGAAATTCGGGGTGGGACGTGGGGGGAACCGATTTCTTTTGAACATATTCAAGAACAACACCTCATCCGCCAAACCCAGGGGTCGGTGAGGGTTCGCTTTCTTTTTTCCATCAAAGTTGAAAAATATGTGAAAATTAGTACTTCGGTAAAACAGGTATGCCTGCACTTGCAAAGAATATTTTACATTTATTCTACATTGCCTTCTGCAAGCGCCCAGGAATAGATTTTTGTAATGTTTCCAACGAGATATCCTGCCAAAGTCCTTGAACCTCAGTAATCGTCTCGTCTCGCGTTCTTGATAGATCTGAGCTTCGTTTTTTTTTTTATATAAGCCCACACGTTCTCTATAATATTGAGATCGGGGCTTTTAGGCGGCCAATCTAACACATTAACCTCGACATCTCTCAAAAATGCAGAAATCATATGGGCCTTGTGGCATGGAGCGTTGTCCTGCTGCAGTACAAATGATTGTCCAATGAGCCGGTCACCAGAACTAAATGCGTGGTTATTTAAGACACGGAAATATTTGTCCTTATTCATTGTTCCATCAATTGGTATTAAATCGCCCAAGCCATTGAAGCATTACTGATCCCCAACCATGCGGTACCCGTTCGCACACCGACCTAATTTTTTTACGAGCAGTCTTTGGCAACCTGCAGTACATTTTTTTCTTAGATCCGTGGTATTCGAAAGAGCTTTCATCTGTCCATAACACTTGTTCCCAAAACGATTGCGGCTTGTTTAAATAGGACTTGGCAAACGACAACCGTTTCAACTTGTTTTTTGCTGAAATTGCTGGTATTGGACGAGCTACATAAGTATGAAAATCGCCTTCTTTTAGCCGTCTTTCCACAGTTTTTCGACTAACTGATATTTCATGATGTTCTTCAAGCTCAATCGACACTGCTTTAGGTGTAATTAGAACATTTTCTTTAAATTTCCTTAGTATTATGCGGTCTTCAATAGGCGTTGTTTTGCGTGGTCTTCCCGATCTAGCCATATTTTTCAGGGAATCATTCTTTTTTTTTTGTTTATTTGATAATATATTGTTTGTCTTGGCAACTTATATAAATTGGTAAGGTATTCTACAGAAATGCCTGCATTATACTTGGTGACCATTTCATTTCTTATAACTTCACTTAGTTCGTGTGTTGCACCTATTTTACAAACACTGATTTTAAATAGTTTTTAATTTTAATAAAGACAAGAAAAGTAACCTAAAAAACCAAAGCATGTGTTTTGCACCGCAAGCGAATCAACGAAAATCAATATGAAAGGTATTGTCAAAATACTTTTGTCCACCCAAAAAATCAAAGGCTGGCGTACAAATAATAATAGAAAATAAATATGTTCCGCTATCAATACAAGCTTTCGCTCTCTTAATGCATTTGTTGTTGTCTCTCTCCCAAAATTAATTTGGTTACCTTTACTCCTCTCATTTAAAAGTTAAAAGCGGTGGTTGATCTTGCATTGCGTTGTCAAAATACTTTTGTCCACGTTTGTACAACCTGCGTTCTTATTGCATCGAAGGATCACCGTAAAAGAACCACACAAACGCAACGGTCCTGTACAATGCACAAACTGCCAGGAGTATGGAAACCATACTTCAAATTACAGAAGCTGTGTCGTCTATAAGGAGCTGAAGAGTTTCCTCTCATTTAAAAGTTAAAAGCGGTGGTTGATCTTGCATTGCGTTGTCAAAATACTTTTGTCCACGTTTGTACAACCTGCAGTTCTTATTGCATCGAAGGATCACCGTAAAAGAACCACACAAACGCAACGGTCCTGTACAATGCACAAACTGCCAGGAGTATGGAAACCATACTTCAAATTACAGAAGCTGTGTCGTCTATAAGGAGCTGAAGAGTCGGATGCGACGAGCGATAGCCAACAAAATACAAAAAAAGTGTATTATAACTCAAAAACAACGTCAGCCAGATCATCATTCGGTCCGCTAAATACCACTAAGGCTACTACACTAAGCTACTCCGAAGCTTTACAAACAGGCATGATAAACCCACTCCAGCCACACTCGGAAAACGCTCAGCATGTCCCAGGGCAGCCACAAAGCAATTTGGAAACTATGCAACAAGGTATGATGGAACTCAGGTGATCTATGAAAACGATTAAGCAAGCCCTCATTCAGAACCAGAATATGGTGATGCAGTTTGTTGTACGAGTGAAACGGCATAAGCTTGAAATAACGCAATTCCTACATGTAAATCACATCGACGCCATGCTTCTGGCTAAAAGGACCTCATAGGGAGATATAACTCCACATAAGGGGTTATACCTTCCGCACAGATCACCCGGATGCCAAATCCCACGACGGAACGGGCATCTTAATCAGATAACGCATCAAACTCCATTTTGACCAAAGGCTTGTAACAAATTACTTGCAAGCCACTTCCATAAAAGTGCAGTCAGGAAACCATCTCGCTTTTCTTTTTTGTGAAGGTCAATTCATGGATTTCTACAACACACTGGGGGATTTGACTACAACAGCAAATACACGCACTGGGTATCACGCCTCGTGCCTTCCAATGGAAGGCAACTTTATAAAAGTGAGCAATAAATTGGACTATATTTCTCCTAATTGCCCCACAGAATGGCCTGAAGACCCCAGAAAGATCCCAGATCTTATTGATTTCGCTGTGATAAAAAACCTCCCACGCGATCTAATAAGCGCAAAAGCCCTAACAGATCTCTCATCAGACCACTCGACTCTGTTAATAACCCTTCTTGAAAGCCCGGAAATTAGAGACCACCCCCATAGGGTGACGTCACACAACACAAACTGTATGAAATACAAAAAGTATGTCAGTTCCCACATTGAGCTAACTCCGCTGCTTAATGTCGAAGCGGACATCGACTTCTCTACCGCCACTTAGAAGAGCTGCTCGTCACAGCAGCCAGGATCTCAACACCAAACCGGAAGGATAAAGAAATAAAGAAGTCCAAACCCAACCTGCAACGGGCATGGCAAACCGGCAGATCGCCATGCTCAAAGCAACGCCTTATCGAAAAACTCTCGCCAACTAGAACAAAGTATCACTTTGGCTCACGCAAATTTATGCTATCCGATTGAAACCGTCACCCCGATAAGACATTTTTCAGGTTACTGCGCCCGCAGTAAATTGCCGTATATCTGAGGTCATCTGCAAACTCTTCAATGGAATCATATAAGCCCAAGGAAATGAAGAAATCTATTATCATAATAATACCGAAGCCCGGGAAAGATCACATGATTCTGTAATTTTACAGACCTATAAGTTTATTATCATGCCTGTCTAAATTATTGGAAACATGCATTCTAACTCGCGTAATACCATAGATGGAAGCTCACAACATTATCCCAGCCCATCAATTTGGCTTCAGAGAAACACATGGAAATATCGAGCAAGTTAACAGAATAACATCAGAAATTCTGACAGCCTTCGGAATACTGCAGCGCGATATTTTCTGATGTCTCAAAGGTCTGATGCATAACATTAAAACACACTTGCCTAGGTACACTCATAAACTCCTTACCTCGTACCTCTACAACAAAGCCTTCGCAGTAATGTGCAACACAACTTTCCAACATGGACATCATTCAGCGCGTTTTATTAAAGAACCTGTCGATACCGTCTTTCCAACCCAGCCATAATTTGGCAGGGCCATTATTACAGCTCCAGTCTACATGACTGCTAGTAAGATTATTGTTAGTCTCGAAATTGAGAATATTCAATAAATAAAAGCAAGGTATAAAAAAAAAACAAAAAAAAAGTTTTCGGCTCATGTTTTGTCTTGTACATAAGACAATACCACTGCAGATTGTGCTTCTGATGGTCACCTTGTGCCGGTAGTCCGGACTTAATATTCCCTTGTGGTGGTAAACTAATCGGGACAGATGGAATCACAGGTTGTGAGTCCCTCCACAACGGATTGATCAGATTGCTTCGAATTTTTTAGCTGCTGGTTTTAGTAGCACTTGGGGATTTGCTGCGATAGGCAGCAGATCGAACAGCTGTGCAATCCTGTTGATCACTTTCTGGAGACTGCGGGGTATTCTCCTTTGGCAGCCATCCCCCCGCGGGATTAAGGCTTTGGAGATTCCTCTGCACGCCTCCTCTGTAGTCTGCACTCTTAGAACTCTGAGTGGGACAGCAATTTCACAGTGCAGTTAATATGCATAAAAAATCAAGAGAGAACGCTATAGTCGAGTTCCCCGACTATCTGATACCCGTTACTCGCCTAGTGGAAGTGCGAATGAGAACACTGACAGTTTTTAGCGGTTTGTGGGCGTTAGAGTGGGCGTGGCAAAGAGATTTTTGGCAAATCGAGAGAAATTATGAAAATATCTCAACTGGTTCAAGAGTTATGATTTATGTAACCCTAAAGTATCTAAGGCGCCACTGTGCGCCGACAACCAACTCCGTTCGCTGACGCACAGTGGCGCCTTAGATATTATTTTCATAATTTTTTTTTTAATGAAAGGTAATTTTCGATTATGTGGTTTACTATATGGTGTGTAAATAGTAGATTTTATACTCGAAAATTAATGTTTTTGAGGCAGTTTTCTCAATTTTTATCCATTTTCGACAAATACTTTTCATTTATTTTCTCTGAAAATGCTAATATGGTACATATTTAATGGTTTAAAAACAAAAAATAAATACATTTTAAAGAAAAACATTAATTTGTTTTGTATTTTGCCACTTTTTTATCTTTTTTTTACCTTTTTTTACAAATAATTCATCTTATTATCATTAAATTTTACTTCATTTAATATTTTTGAAGAATAATTTATCATTATAGATTCATTTAAAATTATTACAAAGTCAGGGATTGAAAAACAAGTATGCCCGCCGGATTGAAAAACAAGTAGAAAAAATGTATGCCCGCCATACAGTTTCGTACTGCGCAGCGACTGCGCTTGTAGCAGAGGCCGCGCGTTTTTTACGCTGAGTTGAAAGTATCATTTGCCTTGGAAATTCGGGGTGGGACGTGGGGGGAACCGATTTCTTTTGAACATATTCAAGAACAACACCTCATCCGCCAAACCCAGGGGTCGGTGAGGGTTCGCTTTCTTTTTTCCATCAAAGTTGAAAAATATGTGAAAATTAGTACTTCGGTAAAACAGGTATGCCTGCACTTGCAAGCGCCCAGGAATAGATTTTTGTAATGTTTCCAACGAGATATCCTGCCAAAGTCCTTGAACCTCAGTAATCGTCTCTTCTCGCGTTCTTGATAGATCTGAGCTTCGTTTTTTTTTATATAAGCCCACACGTTCTCTATAATATTGAGATCGGGGCTTTTAGGCGGCCAATCTAACACACTAACCTCGACATCTCTCAAAAATGCAGAAATCATATGGGCCTTGTGGCATGGAGCGTTGTCCTGCTGCAGTACAAATGATTGTCCAATGAGCCGGTCACCAGAACTAAATGCGTGGTTATTTAAGACACGGAAATATTTGTCCTTATTCATTGTTTCATCAATTGGTATTAAATCGCCCAAGCCATTGAAGCATAGGCAACCCCAGAACATTACTGATCCCCCATCATGTGGTACCCGTTCGCACACCGGCCTAATTTTTTTACGAGCAGTCTTTGGCAACCTGCAGTACATTTTTTTCTTAGATCCGTGGTATTCGAAAGAGCTTTCATCTGTCCATAACACTTGTTCCCAAAACGATTGCGGCTTGTTTAAATAGGACTTGGCAAACGACAACCGTTTCAACTTGTTTTTTGCTGAAATTGCTGGTATTGGACGAGCTACATAAGTATGAAAATCGCCTTCTTTTAGCCGTCTTTCCACAGTTTTTCGACTAACTGATATTTCATGATGTTCTTCAAGCTCAATCGACACTGCTTTAGGTGTAATTAGAACATTTTCTTTAAATTTCCTTAGTATTATGCGGTCTTCAATAGGCGTTGTTTTGCGTGGTCTTCCCGATCTAGCCATATTTTTCAGGGAATCATTCTTTTTTTTTTGTTTATTTGATAATATATTGTTTGTCTTGGCAACTTATATAAATTGGTAAGGTATTCTACAGAAATGCCTGCATTATACTTGGTGACCATTTCATTTCTTATAACTTCACTTAGTTCGTGTGTTGCACCTATTTTACAAACACTGATTTTAAATAGTTTTTAATTTTAATAAAGACAAGAAAAGTAACCTAAAAAACCAAAGCATGTGTTTTGCACCGCAAGCGAATCAACGAAAATCAATATGAAAGGTATTGTCAAAATACTTTTGTCCACCCAAAAAATCAAAGGCTGGCGTACAAATAATAATAGAAAATAAATATGTTCCGCTATCAATACAAGCTTTCGCTCTCTTAATGCATTTGTTGTTGTCTCTCTCCCAAAATTAATTTGGTTACCTTTACTCCTCTCATTTAAAAGTTAAAAGCGGTGGTTGATCTTGCATTGCGTTGTCAAAATACTTTTGTCCACGTTTGTACAACCTGCGTTCTTATTGCATCGAAGGATCACCGTAAAAGAACCACACAAACGCAACGGTCCTGTACAATGCACAAACTGCCAGGAGTATGGAAACCATACTTCAAATTACAGAAGCTGTGTCGTCTATAAGGAGCTGAAGAGTTTCCTCTCATTTAAAAGTTAAAAGCGGTGGTTGATCTTGCATTGCGTTGTCAAAATACTTTTGTCCACGTTTGTACAACCTGCAGTTCTTATTGCATCGAAGGATCACCGCAAAAGAACCACACAAACGCAACGGTCCTGTACAATGCACAAACTGCCAGGAGTATGGAAACCATACTTCAAATTATAGAAGCTGTGTCGTCTATAAGGAGCTGAAGAGTCGGATGCGACGAGCGATAGCCAACAAAATACAAAAAATGTGTATTATAACTCAAAAACAACGTCAGCCAGATCATCATTCGGTCCGCTAAATACCACTAAGGCTACAACACTAAGCTACTCCGAAGCTTTACAAACAGGCATGATAAACCCACTCCAGCCGCACTCGGAAAACGCTCAGCATGTCCCAGGGCAGCCACAAAGCAATTTGGAAACTATGCAACAAGGTATGATGGAACTCAGGTGATCTATGAAAACGATTAAGCAAGCCCTTATTCAGAACCACAATATGGTGATGCAGTTTGTTGTACGAGTGAAACGGCATAAGCTTGAAATAACGCAATTCCTAAATGTAAATCACATCGACGCCATGCTTCTGGCTAAAAGGACCTCATAGGGAGATATAACTCCACATAAGGGGTTATACCTTCCGCACAGATCACCCAAGCCCTAACAGATCTCTCATCAGACCACTCGACTTTGTTAATAACCTTTCTTGAAAGCCCGGAAACCAACTGTATGAAATACAAAAAGTATGTGAGTTCCCACATTAAGCTAACTCCGCTGCTTAATGTCGAAGCGGATATCGACTGCTCTACCGATACTTAGAAGAGCTGCTCGTCACAGCAGCCAGGATCTCAACACCAAACCGGAAGGATAAAGAAATAAAAAAGTCCAAACCCAACCTGCGACGGGCATGGCAAACCGGCAGATCGCCATGCTCAAAACAACGCCTTACTGCGGACACCCGCAAAGTAAACCGGGTAAACCAAAGTATCACTTGGTTACCGTCACCCCGATAAGAAATTCTTCAGGTTACTGCGCCCGCAGTAAATTGCCGTATATCTGAGGTCATCTGCAAACTCTTTAATGGAATCATATCAGCCCAAGGAAATGGAGAAATATATTATCATAATAATACCGAAGCCCGGGAAAGATCACATGATTCTGTCATTTTACAGACCTATAAGTTTATTATCATGCCTGTCTAAATTATTGGAAACATGCATTCTAACTCGCGTAGTACCATAGATGGAAGCTCACAACATTATCCCAGCCCATCAATTTGGCTTCAGAGAAACACATGGAAATATAGAGCAAGTTAACAGAATAACATCAGAAATTCTGACAGCCTTCGGAATACTGCAGCGCGATATTTTCTGATGTCTCAAAGGTCTGATGCATAACATTAAAACACACTTGCCTAGGTACACTCATAAACTCCTTACCTCGTACCTCTACAACAAAGCCTTCGCAGTAATGTGCAACACAACTTTCCAACATGGACATCATTCAGCGCGTTTTATTAAAGAACCTGTCGATACCGTCTTTCCAACCCAGCCATAATTTGGAAGGGCCATTATTACAGCTCCAGTCTACATGACTGCTAGTAAGATTATTGTTAGTCTCGAAATTGAGAATATTCAATAAATAAAAGCAAAGTATAAAAAAAAAGAAAAAAAAAGTTTTCGGCTCATGTTTTGTCTTGTACATAAGACAATACCACTGCAGATTGTGCTTCTGATGGTCACCTTGTGCCGGTAGTCCGGACTTAATATTCCCTTGTGGTGGTAAACTAATCGGGACAGATGGAATCACAGGTTGTGAGTCCCTCCACAACGGATTGATCAGATTGCTTCGAATTTTTTAGCTGCTGGTTTTAGTAGCACTTGGGGATTTGCTGCGATCGGCAGCAGATCGAACAGCTGTGCAATCCTGTTGATCACTTTCCGGAGACTGCGGGGTATTCTCCTTTGGCAGCCATCCCCCCGCGGGATTAGGGCTTTGGAGATTCCTCTAAAGCCCTTAGCTTGTCATTACTTGGTTGTCCGCTAAAACCAGCGCACTTTGTGTGCACCATTTAACGCATATCCAACAAGTCCTATTTTGCTGATCAGGCTTTATTATCTGTCGGCATTTGATTTGGAGGTGGAAAACATTTGCTTCAATACTTCTTTAGCTTTGAACCATTGTACAAAGAAAGAAAATCGAAACTCGCCAGCGAGCAGTTAAATGTATTGCAAGGGCGTAGTCTGCACTCTTAGAACTTTGAGCGGGACAGCAATTGCACAGTGCAGTTAATGTGCATAAAAAATCAAGAGAGAAGGATATAGTCGAGTTAGAGTGGGCGTGGCAAAGAGATTTTTGGCCAATCGAGAGATATTATGAAAATATCTCAACTGGTTATGAGAGTTATGATTTATGTAACCCTAAAGTATCTAAGGCGCCACTCTGCGCCGAGAACCAACTCCGTTCGCCTTAGATATTATTTTCATAATTTTTTTTTTAATGAAAGGTAATTTTCGATTAAGTGATTTACTATATGGTGTGATAAATATTAGATTTTATACTCGAAAATTAATGTTTTTGAGGCAGTTTTCTCAATTTTTATCCAATTTCAACAAATACTTTTCATTTCTTTTCTCTGAAAATGCTAATACGGTTGTTAAAATTACGTTATAATTTAAATAAGCTTTATATGTTTTGATCTAGCAACGCTCAATTATAGCTTATATGTTTTGATCTGGCAACGCTCAATTATAGCTTAAGAAGTCATTGTGAAATTCCTATTACTCAGTTTCAATTAAACCGTCAACTACACCACTACGTTCTTGTGTTTATTTGTTCGGTCGGTCTAGAAGCACATAACGGTTGTCCTGATCGAACGGTAAATCACTAACAATGGTACATATTTAATGGTTTAAAAACATCAAATAAATACATTTTAAAGAAAAACATTTTTATTTTGTCACTTTTTTATCTATTTTGTTCCATTTTTTTTACAAATAATTCATCTTATTACCATTCAATTTTACTTCATTTAATATTTTTGAAGAATAATTAATCATTATACATTCACTTAAAATTATTACAAAGTCAGGGATTGAAAAACAAGCCGCCAATACAGGAAAAAATGTATGCCCGCCATACAATTTCGTACTGCGCAAGGACTGCGCTTGTAGCTGAATTTGCACTAAGCCGCGCGTTTTTTACGCTGAGTTGGCTGAGTCTTTTCCTTGGAAACTCGGGGTGGGACGTGGGGAACGTGTCGATTTTGAATATAATAAAGAACATATTCAAGAACAACAAGAATATTATTCATTTATTCTACCTTGGTTTTTCCGAGATTTGATTTGATTCCATAGAGACCATAACCAAGTCGCTCGGTTACATAATTTACCTAGCGCAAAAATTAACGTAGAAAATAGAGGCCCTGTATATGCCCTGTATGTATACAATGCACGCTTGTATTTTCGTTACCGATCATAGATTTATCCCTCTCTAACGAATTAGGAATAAGAAAATATGTATAACCATTTTGTCATTTCTTTCATTCATCATTCAATCGCAAATAAAATTCCGCAGCGAACACACGGTGTTTCTCTCATAGAATTCTGCCGCTCAATAGGTTATGGGCCCAGGCATTGGTGAATTTAATAATGTTTTGGTTAAGCGGTGTGTGACTCACGATCAAGAACAATGAGTGCTCTTTATCAAATTGAAAAGTTAGAGGAGAAAAACTATGACACGTGGAAAATACAGATGCGATCTGTATTGGTGCATTCCGGGTTATGGAGTGTGACGTCAGGAGAGCTAACAGCAACGAACATTCCAGAGGGACACAGCTTTGTGGCCTTGGACAATAAGGCGTAAGCAACAATAACACTGAGTGTAAAGACATCTCAGTTGGCCTACATCAAGAATTGCTCGATTGCTGTGGAGGCATGGAACAAATTGAGGGACGTACATCAGCCAAGCGGGCCTGTACGAAAGGTACAGTTGTACAAGAAGCTGCTTAACAAACGGATGGAGAAGGGGCAGAGCATGTCGACATACATAAGCGAGTTTGTGGAAATTCTGGATGGTCTAGCTGGAGTTGGAATAGAGCCAAACGATGAGTTACGAACTATCGTTTTGCTGTCGAGCCTTCCTGAAGAATTCGAACATTTCGTGGTGGCCATGGAAACACGAGATCAGTTGCCTACTTTCGAGATTCTGACCATAAAGCTGAAGGAAGAGAGCGAACGAAAAGGAATAGCAGAAGAGCGAATTGACAATACTAAGGCATTTGCTGCAACACACAGGCAAAATTGGCAGACAAAGACGTATGGGCAAAAGAAACGAAAAAATATCGTTTGCTTTAGGTGCGGTGAACAAGGGCACATTAAGTCCCAGTGTCGGAGTGCGAGCGAAGGAGATAGCAATCGCACGGTGCCGAAAAATTTGGTGAATCGACAAAGCAGTCTTACAGAACTCGATGTGGTGCTTAGATAGCGGTGCAACAAGCCATATGTGTTGGGCACGGGAGCTTTTTAAGGTGACATTTGACCTAGAGAAGGCCATGGTGGTGCAAGATGGAGAATGCATCGTGAAAGCCAAAAAGATTGGCAATTTGTATTAGTTTGAAGGTGGTCGAAGCGGGTGTTTCGCCATGTCAGCAGTTGATGGGATTTTACTGCACAAGAAAAACGGACACATTAATTTCTCCAGCATGAAAAAACTTGTTTCCAAAGGGATGGTGCGCGGCATAGAAAATATTGGTTTGCCACAAAATATTAACTGCAAAACTTGTATGGTTAGCAAGATCCATGTTCAACCATTCCCAAGGACAACGTGTAAGCGGGCGAAGGAGCTTTTGGAGCTGTTACACGCGGATGTGTGTGGACCTTTCCCAACACTTTCTCTGGGAGGTACAAAGTATTTTCTTACTTTCATTGACGACCAATCCAGGAGGATTTTTGTGTATTTTCAACGTGGGAAGAACAAGGTGCTGTCAAGGAGTTCAAAAATCTGGTGGAACGTCAGACAGGCAAAAAGCTGAAATGCCGGCGGAGTGACAACGGCGGAGAGTTTGTCAATAAGCAGTTAGATGAATACCTCAGGAAGTATGGGATTGCCAGGCAGCTAACAATACCGCATACGCCGCAGCAAAATGGCGTGGCGGAAAGGACGCGGAAAGGAAAATCGTACGCTGGTGGAAATGTTAAGATGTCTTCTGGTCGAGGCGGGGCTAGGAGATAGCTTTTGGGCAGAAGCTGTCAACACTTCGGTTTATCTGCGTAACCGATCTCCGACCAGCGCGGTAAAGAGTATGACTCCTATGGAAGCGTGGACTTGTAAGAAGCCTTGCGTGAAACATCTAAAAGTATTTGGATCTCTTGCAGTTGCTCTGGACAAAGGTCCGAGGAAGGGCAGCAAGTTTCAACCCAAAGGCAAGGAGTATATTATGGTTGGGTACTCTGTGGCAGCCAAAGGTTATCGGCTGTATGACCCAGCAGCTCGACAACTGGTCGAGAAACGGTATGTTTTGTTTGATGAACATTATGGTGCGGCATCCAAAGATGATGTTGTGCTGATCAACCTGGAGGAACTCGACGAGCCCTGCCAGCGAGATGGGGCCGAAGACGATGAAACCGTATCTGACATATCCGTCGATACTGGCAGCGCGGATGAGAGCATAGATGAGTATGAGAGTGCTGACGATAATGAAGAGCAGGTCCTAGAAGAGGCACGCAGAGGTCCTGGTCGCCCCAAGATTGTCCGAACTGGAAAACCTGGACGTCCGAAGAATCAATATAACATCTTGGGCGCTCTTGTTTCGGAAAATGTTCCGATCCCTTTGACCTGCAAAGAGGCGGTGGAAAGTTTGCATGCCATGGAATGGCGCGAAGCTATGGCTAAGAAATATGATTCCCTGGTTGCCAATCAAACTTGGCAGATTACTGATTTACCGAAGAATCAGAGAGCAAATGGTTGCAAATGGATTTTCAACGTGAAACGAGATAAGGATGGGCAAATAGAACGTTTCAAAGCTCGTCTGGTAGCAAAGGGATGCTCCCAGCAGTTTGGCGTCGACTGGAGAGTGTGCGTATCTCAACAGCGATCTATGAGAGACGGTTTACATGAAGCAGCCGGAGGGATATATTGACGAGAAGAATCCTGACAAGGTATTGGTGCTGAGGAAAGCAATATACGGCTTAAAGCAGTCAGGAAGGGCCTGGAACGAAAAGCTAAATGGTGTTTTGGTGGATATGGGATTTATCTCCTGCAACAACGAGCCATGTTTATACAAACAGAGCGGACAAGGTAACCTTTCACTAATTCAATATATATTTTTTATGTATATTTTTTTTTTTATATTACTTTGCTTTTATTTATTGAATCTTCTTGTTTAAGAACTAACAATAAGTTTAAAAATCTTAACTATAACAAGTATTTTTTTTGAACAGTTGTATTATTTTTCCAACTGTTCTAAGATTAAACGGCCCTAAAAATTTCTTCGCTGGGTTGGTAGGTCTTTTCGCCGGAGACGGGAACGGCTGCTGAGCTGGGATAAACCTCTCGCTAGGTGGTTGAGGTGCGAGTAAAGCTTGCTATGGTATTTTTCCTTAAGTTCCGTAATTGCATTGATAACTGTTGGGATATTTAAGTCTCTTTGGATGTTTTCATTCCGAACGTACCACGGTGCCCCAGTGATGGTTCTCAGAATCTTTGATTGTGCTCGCTGTATGATGTCAACATTGCTGTTGCTGGCATTGCCCCATAACCGTGAGCCATAGGTCCAGATAGGTTTCAATACAGAGTTGTAGAGTAAGACTTTGTGATCTAGGCTGAGCGGAGAACCTGAGTTGATGAGCCAGTGTAAGTTGTTGGCTTTTAGTTTCAGTTGAGTTTTTTTGGCTTCAATGTGCCTGCGCCATGTGAGTCTTCTGTCAAGGGTACTCCTAGGTACGCTACCTCACCTGGTTTCGGGAGTGGTATGTTGTTCAATAAGAGCGGAGGGCAGTCTTGTCTGCTTAGCGAAAACGTCACGTGATTGCATTTTTGCTCGTTTACCTTTATTCGCCAGTCAGAGAGACACTTCTCAATGTCAGTGAGGTGCAATGCCAGCTGTGCTGTGGCTTGGGTAGGGGACCTTGAATGGCTAAGGATAGCTGTATAGTCGGCAAATGTGGATACCGTTAAGCGACTATTTGTAGGGATGTCGGCTGTGTAGATGAGGTATAAGGTTGGCCCAAGAACGCTGCCTTGGGGGACTCCAGCCTCAATTACATGATCAGGGGAAGTGGCAGTGTTGCACCGCACTGCAAACTTTCTGTCATAGAGGTAAGACTTTAGGAGTTTGTGTGTGCTTTCGGGTAGGGCTGTTTTAATTTTAAACATTAGGCCGTCGAGCCAGACTCTGTCGAATGCTTGGGATACGTCTAAAAATACTGCTGTACAGTATTCGCGATTTTCGAATGCAGTTCTTATTTCCGTTGTTATACGATTCACCTGTTCAATGGTTCCGTGGCATTCGCGAAATCCAAATTGATGGGCTGGGATTATGTTGTGGGTTCTCAGATGTAGATTAAGTCGGACCAGCAGGCATTTCAAATAGTTTCTAAATACATGAGAGTAGACTTATTGGTCTGTATGATGAAGGGACTGTGTGGTCCTTACCAGGCTTTCGAACCATTATGATATCGTTGTGGAAAGTAACCAAGTTTGGTGATGGCATTAAAGAGCTGGGTTATGTAGCGAACTGGAGAGTGAGGCAGCTGGATGATCATTTCCGGTGTTATAAGGTCGCAGCCCGGGGATTTTTTCGGGCTGAGATTGTCTTTGATTATTTTAATTACTTCTTTAGGACGAAACACAATTGGGGTGTGTTGCTGGTGGCAGTTTACGGGTGAGGACGGTAGCGCGAACGTGCTAGTAGCCTGGTTTGGCGTGAACACATTTTGTAGGTGAGCGGCAAATGTGGTGGCTCTGTCTGCATCACTACGGGCCAAGCCGCCTGAGGAATTCCTTATCGGCAAAACGGTTTCAGTCGGTGGGTGAAGAGTTGAGTGGGCTCTCCACAGTGACTTATGTTTCGTGCCTGTTGGTGTGAGTTGCTCTATGTATCGGCGCTGATCGTCTTCCTTTTCTTGTTTTAGAGCGTTGGCCAGTTTTCGTGTGGCTACTTTTAGCTTTTGTTTTGCAGTTGGAGATCTAGAAGATTGCCATTCTCTGTGTAAGCGTCGTTTTACGTGGACGAATAGCTCGATTTGTGCGTTGGTCTTTTTTGAATTAATTGTAGTATTTGTGATTTGGGGTGTTGCAGTAAGAGCTGCTGCAGTAAGGATGGATTGCAATGCACACGTGCAGCTCTCTATATCAGATTCGGTATTGAGTTTTGGGCTTAGCTCAATGTGTGAACTTATATATTTTTTATACCTGAGCCAGTTTGTTTTGTGAAAAGTCAATCTGTAGGGTGGTTTCACGTTTTCTGCGTATCCGCGGAGGTTAATTAGTACAGGCGAGTGATCAGATGACAAATCCGGCAGACATTCAGCTTTAACCAAACTGCGGGGATACTCTTGTATATGTTGACGATATACTTATAGCTTGAGTGCGTTGACAAGGGTCCGTTAAGCCATTTCCTGGGAATGGAAATCGAGCGAGAAGGCGACCTTGGAGCCATTACTTTGGGACATTCGCAATATATAAAGGATTTATTGCGAACCCATGGAAGCGAATTATGCAAGTCAGCGAAAACTCCCCTGGATGCAGGTTTCCAGATAGATTGCACCGGCGACAAGTGCAAAAAGGTGGATCCCACGGTCTATCAATCTGTGGTGGGAGAGCTTATGTGGCTAGCTCTGATAACAAGACCGGACATACTGCATTCAGTGTCCAAATTGGCTCAACGTAACCAAAATCCGCATGCTGAGCACATGGCTGGCATAAAGCACATCCTAAGGTATCTCTCGTCCACAGTTCACGTGAAATTACATTATCAGCAATGTGGTCAATCGTTCTGTGGATACGTGGATGCGGATTGGGCAGGAGATAGGCTTGACAGGAAGTCTTACACTGGCTACATCTACTTGTTGGCCGGTGGTCCAATTTCTTGGCGTTCAGAAAAGCAGCGAAGCGTGGCGTTAAGCAGTACCGAGGCGGATTACATGGCACTGTCAGCGGCTTTTAAGGAGGCGATAGTCATGCGAAGGCTAATTTTGGAAATTGGCTGCGGAGACGAGCGCGCAGGCGTTAACCAAGAATCCTGTTAACCATTCCAGAGCGAAGCATATTGACATACTTTATCATTTTGTTAGAAATGTCGTAAAGAAAGGGAAAGTTTTGTTAAAATATAAATGTACAACCGAAATGATAGCAGATATTTTGACCAAGAACCTTCCGAAGACCAAACACGTTTACAGAAATGCTAAATTTGTATTAAATATAATTTTTAAACATACATGCATTGAGGAAGGGTGTAGAAAAAAGAGGCCCTGTATATGCCCTGTATGTATACAAGGCACGCTTGTATTTTCGTTACTGATCAAAGATTTATCCCGCTTTAACGAATTAGGAATAAGAAAATATGTAACCATATTGTCATTTCTTTCATTCATCATTCAGTCGCAAATAAAATTCCGCAGCGGACACACGGTGTTTCTCTCATAGAAATCTGGCGCTCAATAATTAAATAAATAAATTAAATAAATTAAATAAATTAAATAAATTAAATAAATTAAATAAATTAAATAAATTAAATAAATTAAATAAATTAAATAAATTAAATAAATTAAATAAATAAATAAATTAAATAAATTAAATAAATTAAATAAATTAAATAAATTAAATAAATTAAATAAATTAAATAAATTAAATAAATTAAATAAATTAAAAAAAAAAAAAAAAAAAAAAAATAAATTAAATAAATTAAATAAATTAAATAAATTAAATAAATTAAATAAATTAAATAAATTAAATAAATTAAATAAATTAAATAAATTAAATAAATTAAATAAATTAAATAAATTAAATAAATTAAATAAATTAAATAAATTAAATAAATTAAATAAATTAAATAAATTAAATAAATTAAATAAATTAAATAAATTAAATAAATTAAATAAATTAAATAAATTAAATAAATTAAATAAATTAAATAAATTAAATAAATTAAATAAATTAAATAAATTAAATAAATTAAAAAAAATAAATTAAATAAATTAAATAAATTAAATAAATTAAATAAATTAAATAAAATAAAAAAAATAAATAAATGAAATTAATAATGGTAAAAACCCATTGGCGTACTATGGCTATTTCTCCTTTTGGCAATTCGCAAATCGTCCATGTATTATTTGCCACGATATTCCGACTTCATGGCTTCCTTCCGATTCTCATTGCCTCTCCTGCCGGTGGCACCGCCTCTTTATCCTGCTTGTTACGATCCGTGTCTCTTTCTGAACGCTCTGCCCTGAGATTCTCACTGGATTTCTCACTTTTATCATCTTCGGTCTGCTCATCCTTTTTACGCTGCCACTCCGTCTTGAGTGCATTTTCAGCTTATCTGGGAGATGCTTCTGCAGCTGAAATTCAAAAATCTTAGGCTCGTCTTCTTGAATTTCATTGAATAAATCATCGCGTTTAACAATGGCTTGTTGCGTCACCTGATCGTACAACCTGTACACTTTTGATTCCAGGGAATATCCAATGAATCGATATTCCTTACTTTTGGTCTTGAATTTTCCACGGTGACCTTTATCTAGTCCTCCACCGTCAACGATCCGAAAATTCGCATATGACTCACATTCGGTTTCTTGCCAATCCATTCTTATAGGGAGTAATACTGACGAGAGCTGCAGTTGGCGACCGATTTCTGATGTAACACGCTGTCATTACCGCCTATACCCAAAGCATCTCCGGCATTCTTAAATGAATAAGCAAACTCCTGGCCATTTCCAAAAGGGTTCGGTTGGCTCGCTCTGCCACGCCGTTTTGCTACGGACTGTTTAGGATCGTCAACTGCTTTAAGATTCCATTATTCTTGTCAAAACGTTTATTAAAAAACTCACGGCCATTATCGCTGCGTATTGCTTCTATCTTGGGTCCAAGCTGACTTTCTGTCATGTTTTTAAAAACTACAAACTTCCTGTATACTTCGTCTTTGGACCTTATGAAGTACACAAACACACGGCAAGTCATATCATCAATAAATGTGACAAAATAAGAAGCTCCTCCAATTGACATCTTTTCCATTGGACCACACATATCCGTGTGAATCAGTAACAGAAGGTGCTTCGCTCTGTTCTCCCATACTGGAAAGGGCTGTGTATGTATATTGCTCTTCATACGACAGGAAAATTAACACAGTTGATGCCTTGCACCATTGAATGTTTTACTAACTCGGATAAACTGGCATAATTTAAATGTTCATATCGATTATGCCACAGACTTGCACTGGTCTGAATAGCGCCGAACCAAGTGTTCCGCTTGTTCTCGAAAATAAACCGTTTGTTTCTTCTTTGCGCTTTTAACTTTTCTTCTCCATCCTGGTGTACAATCGCATAGTCTTTGCGAAATGTTACAGTACCACCTCGAAAAACTGCACAATTAATAGACATAAAATGTCCTTTCATTTCTGGAACGTGCAATACATTCCGCAGCGTCAGATTTCAATGATCTGTTTTCATGATAACGTCACCTTTACCAACTGCTCTCATTACGGTGTTGTCTGCCAAAATAATATCTTCCTCTTGGCCCACATAAGTGGAAAAAAGACTTCGAGTGCAACACATATGAGCTGTATTCCCACTATCAAGACACCAGCTAGACGCAGGCACTACTGTGTATGATTTGTTCTTGCACTCATTTTCTTTTGGCAATGCGCGTTTGCCTTGCGCTTTACACTGCTTTTTATAGTGGCCTCGCAGTCGACAGTTATATCACTCCACGTTTGATTTGTCTCTTCTCTTGCTCTATATGTGTTCCGATTGCGCCTTTGCCTGGAAAGCTAACTGTTCATTTCCAGGGCTATCTCTGACTTCGGTGTTCCTTCTCTCTCCTTTAGCAAGCAGTTTGACTTTCAAAACGTCTACCAAGGGCAATGTGTCCCGTGATTTCATGGCTATGACGAAATGTTCGTAATCTCGACTTAAACTCGACAGTAATATTTTTGCTGTTAGTTAGTCACCTAACTTAATATCCACTTCACTGAGTTTGTCCCCTGTCGAACAGAACGAATTTATGGGAGCTGCAATTTCGTCACCTTCTGCCATATGCATACCAAGTAATTTTTTATATAGAGAAACTGGCTTGCTTGGCTAATAAACAACTATCAGCTTTTCCCAAGCGCTTAAGATATCCCAACTGGGTGTGCTTTAGGCCCAACGTAACAATAGCTAGAGCCTTCTGATCGAGTCCGTCTCATATTCCGTCGTCTCCATCTGGCCGCTGTCCCTGGATCGCTCTCCAGACCTCTGCATTGATCGGAACACTGCGCATTTGGATCATCCAGGTGTCATAATTTCCTGTGTCCAATTTATCTATCTGATACATGGCGCTCATGATGACCGATGACGACGTATTCCGCGTAACTACCGTTATCCCGCGGCGTAGACCGATCCACCTTTTTATATTACTTCAAGCATGTAAAACTAGGCTCTGGGCCCATAACCTGATGAGGAGAGAATTTCGCCGATTTGAAAGTAAAATAAAAGATAATGCGTTTTATGTAGAGTTCAATACTATTTATGACTTCACGAGGCGATCTGCCTGCGTGCGCTTTCTTGTCAAATCTGTGAAACTAAGCATGTTATTTCTATGTTCTGTTTACATACGCTTATAAATGTAAGTGTTGTATCTAATTTCAACAAAATTAAATATATTAAATAAATTAAAGTATGGTGCTAACCCATATCAAAGAAAGAGAAGATGTAGAAGTTGGCCAGTGAGAATAACATATTGGTGAAGGGCGAGAAAATTAAGTTGTACGAGGATATGGTTTTGAATGATTTTATTTCGTCCTTAAAGGGACCAATAGAAGTGATAATAAGGAACATGGGGGTCCCAAATATTGCCAAGGCTTAGGAGAAAGCTTGTAGGGAGAAGAATTAAATTGCTTTAAAAGATATCGACTCAGAACCCAAAACTCAAGGGTCAATCGAGTCGCAGGAAAAGGGCACGAAGGAAACTCACAAGGTCAGGAGAAAGAGGAGCCACAGGTTTTGAAAACACGCAGAGAAACGGGCGTCTGGTCACAGTACCAGTGGGGAGGAAACAATCCTCCGCCGTTCCCAATGCCGTTCGCCATGCCAAATATGAACGGATAGCTGGGATTCGGGTTTTCATACCCAATGATGAGTAACCCGTTGGGGATAACCCAGGTAAAACAGACATACTATATTCAATTAGATTACCTATGTATATTCAAAAATAAATTTTTTCCTAACTTCGATTGATTCCACTTCCCATGAACAACACAGAATTTGTGAGAACTTCAATTTATGTGGTGATTCTTGGGAATGAAATACACTACTATAAGAAAAAATGTCAGTTTATAAGAATCATTTATATATGTAAGAACGACAAAAGTATAAGCCAAACAAATGAGAAATGCATTACAAACTGATGAGTGGAAAGGAGGCAGAATGCGAGACGAAAGACGTCGGATTCGTCACTGAGGTCTTCGCACCGGATGCTGGATACGTCGCGATTTTCAATGGAGAAAACGTCAAGCTACAGACAGATTGCGGATTCCAGAAAACATTAAATGGATCAGTCTTGATAAAATTCAGCCGTTGCAAGACAGTGATAAACAACGTGCAGTACGAAGCTGTGAAGAGGCTGGGCACAGCAAATCTGATATTGGATATACCTCAAATAGAAACGATGAAGAGGAATAGAACAACCCACGAATTCGGAATTCACGAGCTAAAAATGGAGGACTTTGAAACGAAAATACAGATCAGTGGGGAACCACGGTCCACACGACGACGACATACACGATGCTCAGAGTTCTATCGATGGTGGTATTTCTCGAAGATACCCTAGACAGCTATCGCCTGAAGCACTATCACTGTCGTATATCCTTCGCGTGATAGTTTCCCAGCGTTCGGCCCTGCATATCTTCCAGCTCATAGTAAGAATTTCCTTTTTTTTCTCTTACTTTAATTTTACTCAAGTGGTCGTCCCAGTTTTTCTGATCGGGATTCACATAAGCCCGCATGGCTGAGATAACAGAACGATTGACTCGCTCAGAGGCATTCGCTTGAGCCGAATGCACGGCCGTCAGCGTATGCGTTATGTCGTACTACCTCATAAGTTTTTGGAACGCATTAGTTTGGAATTGCGAACCGTTATCAGAATCAGAAAAAGATCGCCTTTGAGGTACTTTATCACCACGTCAGTGTTAATCCTTTTAACAGCCTTTAAAAAGACAAACTTGGAAAAATGACATGGACAGAGCAAGAGTCTTCGCTGATCATCTCAAAAAGGTATTCCAACCCAATCTAGCCACTAACTCATTTACTCTCCCACCCTTAACTGCATCTGACTTAGCACCACAAGATCCCATAGAATTCCGGCCAAGCGAAATAACGAAAGTCATTAGAGACCAACTGAAGACTGGAAAATTGCCTGGCTTCGATTTAATAACACCGAAAATGATCATCGAGCTTCCAATGTGTGCAGTTCTACAAATCTGCCTACTCTTCAACGCTATTACCAAAATTGGATACTTTCCTCAAAAGTGGAAGAAATCAGTTATAGTTATGATCCCTAAGCCTGGGAAAGACAAAACACAGCCATCATCATACAGGCCAATAAGCCTACTTACTTGTCTCTCCAAGTTATTTGAAAAAGTACTGCTGCTACGAATCAGTCCCCACCTTAAAACACACGACACACTCCCATCGGACCAATTTGATTTTCGGGCAAAACATGGAACTGTTGAGCAGTTTAACCGCATCACAACGGAAATTCGCACTGCTTTTGAGCATCGTGAATATTGTACAGCTTTATTCTTAGACGTTGCACAAGCATTCGATAGAGTATGGTTGGATGGACTTATATTTAAAATAACCAAACTGCTGCCTCTAAACTTACATAAGCTTCTAAAGTCTTACTTATACAAAAGAGTGTTCGCGGTTAGATGTAGTTCAAGCACTTCAAGCGATTGTACTATAGAAGCTGGAGTGCCCCAAGGAAGTGTATTAGGTCCAATTCTATACACCCTATACACGACGGACATCCCAACAGACTACCAGCTAACAATATCCACATTCGCTGATGACACTGCAATACTGAGTCGATCCAGATGCCCAGTAAAAGCTACGATGCAACTAGCACGCTATTTAACATGTGTAGAGAATTGGCTTGCAGATTGGCGCATACGAGTAAGCGAACAAAAATGCAAACAAGTTACGTTTACCTTTAACAAACAAAGCTGCCTGCCCTTGGTTATGAACCACACGCGCATCCCACAAGCCGATGACGTAACATACTTAGGTATTCATCTGGACAAGCGGCTCACCTGGCGGAAACACATAGAGGCCAAGACGACGCACCTGAGACTAAAAGCAAAGGATCTACACTGGCTTATAAACGTTCGGTCTCCCCTAAGCCTGGAGTACAAAGTCCTTTTGTATAACTCCGTTCTTAAACCCATATGGACCTATGGCTCCTAGCTATGGGGCAATGCATCGAGAAGCAACATCGACATCATACAGCGTGCACAGTCTAGGATTCTGAGAATCACAACTGGAGCTCCATGGTATCTTCGGAACGAGAATATACACAAAGACCTAGAAATAAAACTTGTCATTGAGACAATAACAGAGAGAAAAGTAAAATACAAGGAAAAACTAGGCTCACATCCAAATCCCCTTGCAAGAAAACTTCTTCGAGTATGCAGCCAAAGTCGACTGCACCGCAACGATCAACCAGCCCAGCGTTAAATTTGTTTGGCCACATAGCACAAATCATCTCATAAAATGATAATTAGCTAGCTTAGAATAAGATTTGAAAACTTATTGTTAGTCTCTTAAGTAAAAGGGAAGATTCAATAAATAAGAGAAAGAAGGAAAAAAAAAATGATCTAAACTAAAAAATACCCCTATAATTCCACTTCTTGATCGCGGGTATGGGCCGAGAAACTCGATAAAGAGGCGCTGAAAAACTCGTTGAGTCTCAGCGGCTTTTCCCATTGGAGGCCTCAAAACATGATTAGGAGGCTTTGTTGATTTGCAAATTTAACATGAGTTTATATAATTCCTGATATCGGGTACTAAACCAGGCCAAAAGTAGTATCGTCTTACTCGCTCGATAGTTTTATGGATGCAAACAGGCTATTATGTGCTTGCGAGATGACTTCTACCACTAATTCTTTGGGAATCCATTGCTTCCAGGCATATTCGTCATGAGTTTGTTCTCCAGTTAAATGTTCTGACCGCCGATAGACGTACCCATCTTCGGTCTTTAAGTCGGGGAATAACGCACTGTTGGCTTGCACCTTGCGGACCCAATCCTTGTATTCTGTAGACTTAAAGTCCTCAGAACTTAGGTCAATAAGCAAACCTTCTTTGATGTCTATCGCTGCAACTTCGCCTTAATTTACGCGCGACAAGGCACAACATTTAGCGAACCTTTCCTATGTTCAATTTTAAATTTAAATCTTTGTAAAGTTAATGCCCAACGAGCCAAACGAGAATTGAGATCGTGGTTGGACATTAGCCATTTAAGAGACGCGTGGTCGGTTATGATTGTAAAATCATACCCTTCCACGTAAGCTCGAAAACTCTTTAGCGCTACAATTGCTGCTTAGCATTCCTGCTCAGTGACAGTGTAATTCCTTTGAGCTTTGTTAAGCTTCTTTGAGATGAAAGCTACTGGGCGCTCGTCTCCTTCTTCCGAGGTTTGTACCAATACTGCTCCTACTCCAGTTTTACTTGCATCGCAATGTATTGCAAAGGGTTTCGTAAAGTCCGGACTACATAATACAGAAGCTTTAGTGGGATGAGATTTCAACTCTTCAAAGGCTTTTATTGCGTTCTCAGCTAAAGAAAATCTTCTTTTGGTTATCATCAAATCGGTCAACGGGGAAGCTAGTGTTGCGAAATTAGGTACGAATTTACGGTACCACCCACACATTCCCATGAATCTTCTGATCACCAGTTGGAGTTTTGCTTGTTGATCTGTAGTTAAAGCGTGTTGTTCTACCTCCGATTTGGGAGGATTTTTATCCTTCAAATTTAATTCGGCGATTTCCTATTCTTTAGGAAATATGCCAAAAATCCTCCAAAAATCGATTCCAAGGTATAACTCTTGTTGCAGTGAGGGAACTATGTACATATTCAAGGATTTTTCTTGTTTTCCATATTCTACCTTTAGCTTCAATTTACCTATTATGCGCTGTGAGCTACGATCAGCTGTAGAAGCGTTTGCCTTTATAGGTTTGTATTCTACACCCCCTTTAGGGACTTCAACGGCCAAAGAGCCCCCTATACAGGTAATCGATGCTCCTGAATCTAATAAGCCATATATTGTTCGGTTTAGCATCCGAATTGGCATGAAGGGACGCGGATCGGTAGACGACGCGGGTATTGAAAAAATGTTAAATTTTTAATTTTTTGATGAAGAAGAATCTGGTAATATAAGTAAATCTGGTGGTGTATCTAAAGCTACCTCAATCTTTAGTCGGTCATTGTTCCCTGATTTCGCTGCGCACTCGAAGTCTTCGGTTTGGGTAGCGATATCTGCATGCAGCTTTGGAGTTTTTTGAACAATTTCTACAATCTGGTTTGTAGGTGTTAGTTGCACCACAACCGTAACAAAAAACTCGTTTCTCAGCTAAACAATTTTGGTATCTATGTCCCTCTTGGTGACAATTCCAACAGATTAATGTTAATGCTTCAACTTCGACCGCCTGGGAATCTGAATCGGATTCAACAACGATTTCTTCCTGCCCCAATTCCGAAACTTCTCGTCGAAAAAGTTTAACTTTCATATATCCTTGCGAACTCTTTACATATTCTAAAAAGATATCACATCGACGACAAATGTCTCTTAAGGCTGATACGGTTTACATATCTACATTTAATAGTTCATGCCTTATTTCAGGTCTTAAATTGTTTTTGAGGAGACGTACCAATTTCTGAGACGATAATGGTTGCTCTAAGTGGTCTAGCAGTACGGATATGCTATCAAAGAAGCTATCAAAGTTTTCATTAACTTTCTGTTTCCTACTTCGGATACGCTCTTCGATATCTGCATCATCCCTTTCATGCCAAAATTGCAAACGCAAAGCTGCACACAATTGATCAATTTAAAAAGGGAGATCCTGCGTTTTGAGCTCGTTGTGTTTAAACTGCTGAGAAAGAACCTAACTGCTCTAAAGGGTTTTCTTGTGATCGAGGGTTTTATTGTGCTCGAACACTATTTGAAGTTGCCTGAGGAGGTGTGATCATCAGTCTCTGCACGGTTTCCACGACCATATTTTGTACGATTTCACTCATTTTCTCAGACAGCGTGTTGAGAAGCCTGCGCTCCATTGTAACAAACGCAATGGCATTCAAAGCTTCGCCAGGATTTATTCTATTGCTAGTAGATTTTGCAGCATTCGCTGAGGTGAAAGCCCTATTATCATCAATAGAAACACTGGGAATGACTACAGGATTGCGGCTTTTGGATTGTCCACGAGTAGTTACATTTGTTGGTATTTTTAAAATGCACTGCAATGCATTTTCTATGTAAATCGTGCTCCAACATGTTCTATATTGTTCAGAAAGTAAATTAATTTGAGTCCCGCATAACGAACATACAGATTTTGGCTCTGCTCCAGAGGCTATTTTATCGGAGGATAGGTCGAGCCCCATGTTGCAGATATTTATAACCGTTACTTTTAAACTCAAAACTTAATAAATCTTTCTTATTTTTTGTATATGAAAATATGAACTCAGTGCATGTTTCGCGTTTCGTAGGAGATTAACATTTAATTTTTGTACCATTTTTTCTTGCCGATAAAAGTATAGAAGGAGAAGGAAAATAGTCGTTAGTTGCGCGGACAGTGGACGTTCGAAACATACTCATCTATATTCCAGCTTTCAACATAACTAATCAAATAGACTCAAAAATAAAACAATCGAATTACAAACACGGATAGAGCAAGCTCGGAAGCACCGCAATTATATTCCACAGTGCTTGAATATTTAAACATTTTAATTGAAGTAAATGACAGATTTGCTGTGCCAATAATGCAGTATCTTATTTTGGGCCGAAAGGTCAACCTAAGTTAGACTTTCTTCCGTATTTCCTGAATTTAGTAATTCCTGAGCGCTAAAGCATAGCAGAGGAAATCTTTGTCTAAAAACTTTTAATTGTGGACATAATACGACTGATAATCGCTCATACTGTATTCCAAAACAAATAAAGGTAACTAGGCAAAAGATTTTTTTTTTTAAAGGAATTGAAAATGAAGAAGAAGAAGAAAGGAAACGAGAGAATATTTGAATCTATTTATTGATGAGTCTCAAAGAGTAAATTTCAATGAGGCCACCTAGTTGGGCGCCACTTTCTTTATTATGTACTATTAGGTTACTAACTGTAACGTGCAACGGTATGTGTTTTACGGACGATCTGTACTGGCGGGGTACGTTTTAATTTTCCGGCTCTAGCACGTCGGCTTGGGGGTGGAGGTCTTGCTTGCCCAGATCTCACACCGGCTACACTAAATTATCATAACTAAGATCAGAATGAACGTGCTGCGACATAAACAAGCTAGTTAAGAGAACCGGAAGAGCTTATAAAAGGATTCAATAGTAAAAGTAGTAATAGAAGAAGAAGATGATAGAAGATCGGCAAACGGACAAGAGAAATTGGTGAAAGCGAAGCCACGGGTGTTATTGTGGTCGCAAGTGCCCACCCTACCTACGGTCACCCACCTGAGACAATGGCTCTGGTGACCCCTTAGTCCCCTACGACCGCGGAATCATCAGCATGAGTTCAAACTAATAACTTAGCAGAACGTCATCTCATCACGGTAATATCTGCGAAAAAAAAAAATTGGACAAGCCTAGGGAAGCCTACTAAAAAAAACTATCAATAATTTGGAATGAGGGGGTAGCTTAAACTACTTCATTTCTAAGACGAATGTTTTAATTATGTGTTTTATAAATATTGAGTGCATATTAAATATAGTTATAAAAGTTTAAATTTAGAGTATATCGAGTATAGGAGCGATAGAGCAAGAAAGAGCTATCAAATATTATTTCATTTCAATGCTTGTTTAAAGATTAAATTAATATACCATATTTTGGCTAACTGAACGCTTCATTATCAATTGTTTTTTTTTTATAATTTTTACTTTCTTGTGTAAATAGAATTTATTGTATTCATTATACCCGTTACTCGTAGAGTAAAAGGGTATACTAGATTCGTTGAAAAGTATGGTTAACAGGCAGAAGGAAGCGCTTCCGACCATATAGATAGATATATTCTTGATCAGGATCAATAGCCGAGTCGATCTGGCCATGTCCGTCTGTCCGTCCGTCTGTCTGTCCGTCTGTCTGTCCGTCTGTCTGTCCGTCCGTACGAACGTCGAGATCTCAGGAACTATAGAAGCTAGAAAGTTGATAAAGCATACAGACTCCAGGGACATAGACGCAGCGCAAGTTTGTCGATTTGTTTTGCCACGCCCACTCTAACGCCCACAAACCGCCTAAAACTGCCACGCCCACACTTTTGAAAAAGGTTTTGATATTTTTTAATTTTTGTATTAGTTTTGTAAATTTCTATCGATTTGCCAAAAAACTTTTTGCCACGCCCACTCTACCGCCCACAAACCGCCCATACTTTTGAAATAATATACATATACAAATGTAAAGAAAAAAGAATAAGTTTTACAAGGAACGGACTCACCGCGCTAAAATTCCATCGACGAAAGATCGATCTTCCGGTTCCGGGGAAATAGTTGAATTTTTGGTGTTTTGTTGCTGCTGCCAATTTTAAGATTTCATATTAACATTTTTCATAGCATGAGCTGAGCATAATTTCCCTAACTAAAAATTATTTAACATTTATTCGTTTTATATTGAAATTTAACTACTCTTGCATTGCCCTAAAAGCCCATTACTATGATAGCGTTAGATTTAGATTCCCTTTTCCATATGCAGGAAAATCAAGGTAGACATTTAGGTGCGGCTTGATAAATTAAATTTTTTTTTCTTTGTCGTTGGTTCGCTTTAGTCTTCTCGTCGCATTTGATTTTGTTGAATTGAGTTAAATTAATAAGAATGGATTAATAAGTGCTGGACTGGTCCCGCGAAGGCCTAGGTCATCGCCACGTGTGCCGACGAAAATTTCACTTTCAGGCTAGGTCACTTTTGCCCGGCTGACATGAGCCCTCGGGCACTTGCAGCCAAGGGTGCTCCTATGGGCAAGAAGCGCAGAGTGGTGCTCCTACAAACAATCGGTGCAAAAGGTTATCCTATGGTAAAAGGAGTAAAGGTGCTCCAATGGACCGAAGGTGTAAAGGTGCTACGATGACCCGGAGGTGTAAAGGTGCTCCAATGGACAATGGGAATGGGCTTGATTGCCTACTTTTAGGCAGGAGTGGAGAACAATTTTCAGCGTCGAGATAAATTGTTGCACAGCTATATTCGCTGCAACCTGCTGCTCCACAGACTGCCAAGGCTGTAGAGTTTTTTTTTGAAAAATTTGCATTTAGTCTTTTTCATAGGTTTTGCTTAAAACAAATTCTCACTTACGTGGGCGACGAATGCTTTTGGTTTTCTTTTAAACTCCTCACTGGTAAAAATTGGATTTTTCACTTTGGGTTAGGAATTTTCCCAACCACGTGTATAAAAAAAAAAATTTTCTTTTTCTAACTTTCTTAACAAAAGACGTATTTTCGCTTTGACAATCAGAATAGAAAAGATCGCTCTAAGAAAAAAAAAGCTACGGCTAAACCACGCTGGGTGTGCTTTTTCCCGTCAGATAAGGCACCAAAGTGCATCTTAATGCTCAGCTTCGGATATTATTCGATCTTCGAACTTTTTATCCGAAGTCAAGCCTACGATCCACACAAGCTACTTTAAAAGTGTTGCCTACTTCCAGAGACTCTTGTTACAGAAATTCGCTGCATACCTATTACTAAGATACTCTTTAGGCGCCGCTACATCGTTATCATCAGCAAAAACCAAAACAAGAGTTAAACCAAGTTGCAGATAACCTCCTCATTCCTCATTGAAGGAACCACAATCATAAACCACATAAATTTTTCAATAGTCTTGGAAGGAAACAGGTACGATGACACCGAATTGTATTACAAGGAAAAGATCAAATTAGCATTGCCAACGACAAAGAGCATTTCGATAAATACAACAATAAAAGATCTGAGCGTAAGCAAAATGGCATTACACCTTCAAGAAAATAAGGCCAATATTCTTTAAGTCAAGGATTCTACGGATCGTTATCATCAGCAAAAACCAAACAAGAGTTAAACCAAGTTGCAGAGAACCATTCCTCATTGAAGGAACCACGATCATAAACCACATATATTTTTCAATAGTCTTGGAAGGAAACAGGTACGATGACACCGAATTGTTTTACAAGGAAAAGATGAAATTAGCATTGCCAACGACAAAGAGCATTTCGATAAATACAACAATAAAAGATCTGAGCGTAAGCAAAATGGCATTACACCCTCAAGAAAATAAGGCCAAGATTCTTCAAGTCAAGGATTCTACGGTCGATCTTCGATTCCTGACATATATATCGAGTGTCATCCTGATCATCTTTAGCGTATAGTAGCCCTACTAGTGAAAACAGTCTCGACGTCTACTCCCCCGCCACCTAAACCTCCACGCCAGAATTGTTAGTTCGTCGCCCTCTAAAGTTGCAACATAGTGTAACATTGTGGGCGGAAACAGCTCAGCAAAACGGAGGCATTCACCAAATCCGCTGGGTCAGCAGATTCATAACAACCAAACATGAATATATAATATAATTTTTCTGTACAGTAGTCAGTCTGAGTTTGACAAGCTACTGAAACACATCTTTGTTTAAATAAAAAGCTAAGAAACAAAGACTAGAAGGAATTAGTCAGAAGAGACCACCCTGACTATAACTCGCGCCCGTGCGGTAGCGCCTTAATAGCGTCACGCGTTCCTTCTCTCTTGTCGCTGGAAAGGAAGCTTACAAGCACCCTGGCGTGAAGGTTAAATATGCGGCGTTCATGAAGGAATATCGTCATCTGGGACATATGTCGCCTGTGCCTGCCTCCGAGGTCAGCTCGTGCCGATATTTTTTGCCACATCACTGCGTCATGAAGGAGGATAGCTCTACCACCAAGCTTCGCGTTGTCTTGACGGATCAGCTGCCACTTCAACTGGTTACTCGCTTAACGATGTTTTAATGGCTGGCCCGGTCATCCAGCCCAAGCTATTTCATATCCTAATTCGATTTCGCTCACACCCAGTTGCCGTTACAGGAGACATATGTAAAATGTACCGATGTGTAAGGGTCTCGCAAGAAGATAGCTATTTGCAGTGCATTGTGTGGAGGGACTCCCCGATCGATGACCTCCAAGTATACAAACTCGACACAGTTACTTACAGCACTAAACCAGCCTCCTTCTTGTCCGTAAGGGCTATGCAGTAGTTATCAATCGATGAGCAGGCAGCGTTTCCCATTGGATTAGAAATCCTTCGGCGCGATTTTTACGTGGATGATCTTATCTCCGGCTCCGGCACGGTAAAGGATGCTATCAGCATAATGCAGCAGACGGCTGGCATTATTGCGAAGGGCAAGCGCAAGCTAAGGAAATGGTGCTCTAACATTCCGCTTGTGATGGAGGGTGTGCAAGCCGAGGACAAGGAGTCGTTCATGAAGTTTGAAGATGGTAGCGATTTCACCAAAACTTTAGGTCTCGCTTGGGATCCCGCCTCCGACCAGCTATTGTTTTCGTTCTCTGCCTTTTAGTCGCCATTGAGACCCTGCAGGCGCTCTGTTTTGTCTGCGATTGCTAAATTTTACGATCCTCTCGGCCTGGTCGGTCCTTTAATCACAAGGTGTAAAATCTTTTTGCAGCAGCTCTGCAAGGAAAAGCTGTCCTGGGATGAAAGCCTCCCGGAAACTCATAACACGAAATGGCTTGATATATGTCGCAATTTTGAAATAATAAGTCATGTTAGTTTCCCTCGGTTCGTGTTTAGCGCCGAGACTGGTCTTGAGGTGCATGGTTTTTGTGATGCAAGCATTGATGCCTATGGAGCCTGCGTTTATGTGATTTCTAAAGGGAATCAAAGTTTTAGCCATTTGCTTTGTTCGAAGTCCAACAGCGTTAAATTCGGCTGAAATCTTATCCAGAGGATCCCTCCCGTATGTGGGCGCATGGACCCGCCTACCTTATGGAGGCTGAAAGAGATTGGCCACCATCTGTTTGTTCTAAGAAACCGGTGCATGAACTTCGTCGAAGTGTGTTCATCGTAAAGTCGCCGTACGTGGATGGAATTGCTAGCTCCAAATTTGCAAATTCTTACCCCTCACTGCAACGAGTGTTTGCATACATTTACAAATTTTGTAATGGAATTCGTCATCCTGGGCTCACAGTCCCATCCGGTGACTCTGGCAATTATTTCGCATTACCATGAAAGCAATCTTCATGCCGGACCTCGAGCTCTTCTGGGTGCAATTCTATCCCAATATTGGCCTATTGGGGGGAGGAAGACGGTCACCAAGGCCGTGAACAGATGCATCAGATATTTTCGGATTAAGCCGCGGCTGATAGAGCACATAATGGCGGACCTTCCCAAGGAGCGCTTGGAAGGATCTCACGCTTTTGAGGTTGCTGGTATAGACTTCTGTGGACCCTTCTTTCTCAAGTCGGATACTCGCCTACGGTTAAATGCTACGTCTGCGTATTTATATGCTTTGCAACCAAGGCAGTGCACCTGGAGCTGATCAAGGATCTCTCGACAGTTGCGTTTCTGTGTGGACTCAAGAAGGTTCATATGCACCCGGCGGAAGCCGAAGCAAATTTGGTCGGACAACGCCACCAATTTAGTCGGCGCCAGGAATGAACTTCTGGAACTTCGAAGGTTATTTCTCAGCAGCGAACATCAAGGCTCCGTTCAGAATTTGTGCCTTTCGGAGCCGATTGACTGGCGGCTCATCCCTCCACGGTCGCCCCATTTTGGTGGACTTTGGGAAGTGGCAGTGAAAGCGGCCAAGCATCATTTCTACCGCGCTGTGGGTACGGCGGTTCTGACCTTCGACGAGCTGAGGTGTGCGCTGGTGTACCACATCTCGGCTGTAATTAACTCCAGACCCTTAGTTCCCATTTCAGAGAACCCTGCCGATTTTTACGTCCTTACTCCGGCGCATTTTCTCAATGGTGGTCCGCCTTCGTCGTTTGACGAGCCAGATGTAAGGGGCCTTAACTATAATCGGCTTGCCTCTTGGCAGCGCATCTCCTTTCTTCAGCATATCTTTTGGTCGCGATGGAAGGAAGAATACTTGACGTTGCTCCAGCAGCGCTCCAAGTGGCGCACCCCAAAGCCTGGCGTAGCCGTGGACAACGTCGTTCTTGTTAAGGACGAGAATCATGCAGTTGATTCCTGGCAGAGACGGCGTCGCTCGAGTTGCAGAATTGAGGACCGCGTCTGGAGTAATAAGGCGGGCAGTGAACAAGCTGTGTCTGCTTCCCCTTAAGGAAGATGTTGGGCCGCCAAAACTGTGCAGTAGACTAATCTTATACTCTTAATATTGTAAGCCCAAGTAGTCAGTAGTAGTTGCGATGCCCATATATGAACGGCGCTCATTCCTTCTTCTCTTTGTTATCCACCTACATTAAGCTTGGGCGCAGCATTCGGCTGTCTGTCCCGCCAATTGTCACTTCTTCGTTTTTCGGCAAAGACTTAACTTGTGAATTCGTTATAGCTCTTGGTCGGCCCTAGCTGCCAGTATAATTAACAAAATAAACAGTATCGGAAATAAGACAAAACTTTCTTCGGCTATTTATTTCTCGGAACAGCTATTGAAAAAGCTAATAGCTAAACATAATTATCGATGTAACCAACAACGGAAGTGACATTGTTAACAGGCTCAAAGTGGAGAAAGAAAAATAACTAACAGATCGCTATATTAATATCTACAACAATTCACAGAATATATAGAGGATATCGAATTGGGTATGTAGTTAACTAGGCTGGTAACTGTTACTCGTAGAGCAAATAGGTATACTAGATTCGTTGAAAAGTATGTAGCAGGTAGAAGGAAACGTTTCCGACCATATAAAGTATATATATTCTTCATCAGGATCAATGATGGATGGCCTAACAAATAAAATTTAGTAAGAGTATTCATTGATGCAACTACGGAAAACAAAATAAGAAAAATAAAAAAATCTCCTTCATTTACATAAACGACTATCGAAATTTCAGTTCATTACATTTCCTAAGATCCAACAGTATTGACAATGTTAATACATTTCGTAAGGTAAGACCTTAATATTTATGGTTAGGTTTTGAGGTTTCTATCAAACAAACTATGCATAAGGTAAGAAATATTTTGAATAATAATGCTAGGCTAAACTAAACTACGAGTATTATGCTAAACTAAAAAAAAAAATGTTCATTCGTAACAGGCTTTCTAGTATTTCAATTTCGGTTAATTTCAATGTTTAGATATATAGCTTTTTTCAACCACCCCCTAATCTTTATATTCATTTTAAATGTTCTTGTAAGGATGTAGGAGTGGACTACGCTACGACAATACGGAATTACTCTTACCTTTACGGACTCAGATGTGTACAGTTCCAGCGTTGAAAGTCCTTACAGCGATGAAATGATGATCCATGGTGTCGATGGTTTAGCAACCATACGGTCCTGATTTTGTTCTTCATAAATTATCCTGGCTGGTAAAAGTAACTGTGTGGACTTCTGGTAGTGGTTCTACTGCGCACCGATATCCATAGATAGGTCGATGTGTCCAGTTAGTGAATGTAATCGAAAAGGAAGGCTTTGGGCGTAGCGTGGAAAGACAATTGTTTCAATTATCCATAACCAGGGGTTGTCCTACGCAGAATACTAACGCTAGTTGGTGGTCAGGAATCCCTCCGACCGGCCATTATTTTCAGAGGCCCGGTGGCCAGATGAAAACTCGATACTGCCAACAGAGCGGGTTTTAGTTGGGGCACTAGGGCAAGACGGCCCTAGTCCTGATAAAGGAACAGTTTCGTTTTCTCTCCAGAACGGGAACAGATCACGTCGCTGATCGGACGACGCTAGTAAGTAGTTGCTTTTAATCTCTTACTCTATTAATTAGATTTATCAGGGATTTAGCAGGGAATTTTTTTCTGGTTACGAAAAGAACGAGACTGTAGCCGCGTGGGCATTTATATACCTCCAAATTGCAATAAATATAGCTGTGCTTATATTGGAAAGTTGGAAGACGCTCTCAGTGTTGGACAACGTTATCGGACATGTAAACCAATGACTTGACTGAGGTTATCGACCCCAGCCTAAAAGTATAATTTCGGCAATCCGAGCAAATTTAAAATCTGATCAAAGAGAAAGGGATACAACTATTTATTGAATTAGCCGTGCATTAAGGTATAGTTATCATCAAGTCTGAATGGAGGTAGGTAGACAAACCGCCTAGTTGGATAGAAAAAATCAGCTTAATTTGGTAAAAGATGAGCCACTCAATATAAGAACACGGTCAATTGTATATAAAGTTGGGCAAGAAATTATTCGAAGAAACTTCACCGAAAGTAATTTTAGAACAGAAATTAATGCCAAGCCGTGTTACATGATTTACAAGAAAAATTGTCGTTACATTCCGCGCTAGAGATCTTTGGCCATAAATATAATCTGTCAGAATCGTTGCGACATGAATTACGAATTTGACTGGGTTATAATAGGGGTTAAAAAAAAACAAGAGAGAACGCTATAGTCGAGTTCCCCGACTATCTGATACCCGTTACTCAGATGGTGAAAGTGCGCAGGACACACAACACTCACAGTTTTTGCGGTTTGTGGGCGTTAAAGTGGGCGTGGCAAAAAGTTTTTTGGCAAATCGATAGAATTTTACAAGACTTATACAAAAATGAAAAAATATCATAACATTTTTCAAAAGTGTGGGCGTGGCAGCTTTTGGCGGTTTGTGGGCGTTAGGGTGGGCGTGGCAAATATTTTTTTGGCAAACCGATAGAAATTAAGGAGACTAACACAAAAATAAAAAAATATCTAAACATTTTTCAAAAGTGTGGGCGTGGCAGTTTTAGGCGGTTTGTGGGCGTTAGAGTGGGCGTGGCAACATGAATCGACAAACTTGCGCTGCATCTATGTCTCTGGAGTCAGTATGCTTAATCTCAACATTCTACCTTTTGTAGTTCCTGAGATCTCGACGTTCATACGGACAGACGGACAGACGGACGGACAGACGGACAGACGGACTACCGAAAAAAACTGTCAGTGTTGAAGACTCGCCTTCGCACTTCCACTAGCTGAGTAACGGGTATCAGATAGTCGGGGAACTCGACTATAGCGTTCTCTCTTGTTTTTTATTAAAAATATTTAAAGTTGTACCTCAGTCCCGTCCAGAGTTAAACTATCTGAAGTAAAGTCACCGACAAGAAGCTTTAAGGGCGAATTTGAAATTTCCAAGGGGTGCACGACGCCATAAAAGGCCTGATTGCTGACCAGGCGACCTCTTCTACTAAATTGGCAGACACGATCGAAGATATTACAGTCTTGATTAAGTTGCTTAATTGAGTATACAATTGGAAAATCTGGTTAATTTTATTCAGGCCCTGGTACAGAGATTGTGGGGGATAGTCGTAAATAAAAAATGAAAACTTAGAGAATAGGGCGAAAGTCGATTTACGTTTAAATTTATATATGCCATTGAGCTCAGCGTAGAGTATCACAAAGAGTTTTTGACACCGTTAAGATATTAGCGTCTTGTAAATTTCTATCGATTTGCCAAAAAACTTTTTGCCCCGCCCACTTGGCCAGGACTCGTCTCAGATATTTGATTTGGTTCAGGTGGGGTTGCTGGAATGAATCCGACCCGGGTCCCAGAGGAGAAAACGGGAGAATTATACAGTAATTGGGTCTTTATTCGTATGTAAGCAACGTGTTCACAGTCGCTTCAGGGTAGCTGCTGTTCTCGTAGCGAACTCGGCGGTTTGTCGGCTCGGGGTCGTCTTGTCTCGTTCCTAGGGCCGTAAAGCTCCACGATGGGTACGGATCGACGCCGGACTCCTGAGATGTCAGCTCAATAGTCGTCGGGTCACGCGGCTGCGAGTTTCTCCAACGCCTGTGAACGGGAAAACAATGGGGAAGAGACCGTTCGGGTCTACCAATTAAGGGGAAAGTTTGAGAGGCCGGACAGGTCTACTACAAATGAGAACAGTTTTAGAGGCCGTTGAGGTCTACTAATTGTGAGAACCGTTTAAGAGGCCGATCTGGTATACTAAGAAGAGTTTTTAGAGGCCGGTGAGGTCTATAAATTGCGAGAACAGTTTTAAAGGCCGCTCAGGTCTACTAAGAAGAGTTTTTAGAGGCCGGTCAGGTCTACTAATTATGAGAACAGTTTGGAGTCCGGTTAGCTCTACTAATTACGAGAAGAGTTTTAGAGGCCGGTTAGGTCTGATAATGATGAGAAGATTTTAGAGGCCGGTCAGGTCTACTAAGAAGAGTTAAGAGGCCGATCAGGTCTACTAAGAAGCGTTTAGAGGCCGGTCAGGTCTACTATAACTTAAACACGCGGGCCGGTGAATCGAGCCGGAGAATGAGACGTAATACGCAAAGGCTAATGTGATTAGTTAGTTACCACGCCGTTTACCCGTCTCTTATGGCTCTGTTGAACTCCTTACCGCTGATCCTTAGCTGTTGGTCCGTTTTCTCTAGCTCCTCCTGGAGGTCTGGTCGCCGATCGCCGGCCGAAATGAATGCTCTCCGGAGGGCTGGGGTCCGCCTTATATAGTGGTTTGGCGGACGATAGTGCGCCCGCATATCCCAACCGAATTTGGGCCGCATTAGTGTGGCCGATCTATTGCGGGCCAGTGTGAACCTTGGCGCACAATCCTTGGCGCGCGCGCGTATTGGGTTTGAATTTAAACGCGGGTTGTGTGTGTGTTTCTTTCCGTTATTTTTTCATTTATATAAGTCTTATTCTATACATGTTTTTTCCCATGTTTCTGTGCCTTCATGTTTATTATTTACTTTACGTCTTATTCTATACATGCTTTTCCCCATGTTTCTGTGACTTCATGTTTATTATTTACTATATTACTATGTGCGCGTTCGGCGCGTGACACACTCTAACGCCCACAAACCGCCAAAAACTGTCAGTGTTGAAGACTCTCCTTCGCACTTCCACTAGCTGAGTAACGGTTTACAGGCAACAAGGAATGCAGATAATATGTAATATATGTTGATGTAATATATAATATATGTTGATGTAATATGGAATATATGTTGATTTAGTATGGAATATATGTTGATGTAATATGGAACTGGCGCGTAAATTTTTAATTTATATTTTTTTTGGAATGGCCAGAGGGTATGTGTTGTTTGTTTTGTTATTGTATTCTTCGATAGCAAATTGTATTAAGTGGACTGCGGAGTTAAAGCATAAATGTGTTGCGAAAAGAATTTGGCTTGCGTTGGACACAGTGAAACGAGAACAGAATTTTCGCCACTTTTGGCAGAGCTTTGGACTTAGAAATTTTCACTGAACTTGGCACAAATTATTTTCACTTTTTCACATTTGGAATTTTGCACTTTTTGGACTGGATGAATATTTAAATATATTCGGAAATTTTGACTTAGAAATTTTCGCGAATGAGTGTGAAAGGGAACGGTGGGTAATATGGCGGCGTCCGTAGGAATAATTAAGTACTTTTTCTTTAGATTTCAGCAAATTGAACGAAATTGGATCTTCAAACCTTTTTGCTGCAGACCGGCAATTAAAAGGAATGAAAATTTTGTACTTATCTTGGAAATAGTTCGCTGGTGGACAAAATCGAAAATCCAGGCTATCCGGCTCGAATGGATCAAAAATGGTTGGGCTGGGGTTGGCTGGCCTGGAATTTTCCAAATATGCTGAAACATGCGAACACTTGACTTTTTAATAAGTGCGCGGGCGCGACCGCGCGGCGTTTATTCAGCGAATACAAATGAGGACTCATGCTTATTCTCATGCTTAGCTAAGCTCTCCCAAGCGCAGCGGAGACTCCAATTTGAGTTGCCACGGGAAGAGTAGAATTGGAGATTCTGTGGTGAAGAGCGAGAGAGAGAGAGAGGGTGCGGAGAGCGGGTGACAGTCCCCGCCCCGTAACTTGGACATTCCGCCCCCCTTGCAATCACTGGGGTTGCAACATATCCATCCTGCGGCACGCTGCAGGCACCGGACACGATCCACCCAAAAACAGTTTTCTGGGCGACCGGCATTCTCTCGTCGAAGGTCAGGAATCCGGATTGGATGACCTTTGGATAAACATCTGCTCCCAAGACCATGGAGACGGTAGCAGGCCGATGGAACTGGTCATCAGCCAGCATGATGTCCTGGAACTTGGGCACCACTGTGTCGCTCAATGCCCGGACAGGTGTGCGGATCCGCACACTGGGCATGATCTTGAGCACGACCTCCAGCTTCGGCCCCTCGTCAACAAAACGCACGCAGTGCTCGTGCCTTGGAGAGCAGACGTACCCGAGGTATTCAATCCTACCGTTACCGAGTCTGCCGCGGCATCCATCCTCTTCGGAAGTGCGCGAGGTTCCTAAAGCTCAGCGCTGAAAAGCGTCTGCGAGCAGTCCTCATCAACAAATACTGCACCAATTGCCTCGCTCACGAGCATTCCCCAGGAGATTGCCGAAGCGTTGATCGTGGCAGGAAGTGCGACCGATCCCACCACACGCTGCTTTACATGCACGAGCAGGTTAGCTGGTCGTCGCGGTCGCGAGCGCGCCCTCGCCTCCAACCGGTGCCAACCCGGCAAGCAACTTTGGCCTCGTCCCAGCGTTCCCGCCGGCAAAATCCGCCAACTCAGCGTAGGAGTTCACCACCACAACGCCCGGAATCGACCACGCCAGGCCCAGCGCTCTCGTCGCTGCTGCAACGCCACAACGTGAAAATCCTTCCGACAGCGCTGGTCAAGTTGGAAACCGGGACGCAGACCTTCGAGAAATTTAAAGTAATTTGAAAATACATTTACCTTGAAAGGCAAGAACTGTAGTTCAACTAGCTAATTTCAGCTGTTTCCCAGCGAAGACATAGTGGTTTTCAGAAAGTTGTAGAACTAATGTATTTAAAATTCAAATGTTTCCATGAAGCCAAAATGGCGTTTGGATACGCTTATACAAAATTTATTGGTAAAAAGGGGTTAGTTCTTCTGAATTGGGGAAAGTGGCTATATTGGTTTCTAAATAATATTTATACCCGTTACTCGTAGAGTAAAAGGTTATACTAGATTCGTTGAAAAGTATGTAACAGGCAGAAGGAAACGTTTCCGACCATATAAAGTATATATATTTTTGATCAGGATCAGTAGCCGAGTCGATCTGGCAATGTCCGTCTGAACGTCGAGATCTCAGGAACTATAAAAGCTAGAAAGTTGAGATTCAGCGACAGACCGCCAAAAACTGCCACGCCCACATTTTTGAAAAATGTTTTGATATTTTTTCATTTTTGTATTAGTCTTGTAAATTTCTATCGATTTGCCAAAAAGCTGTTTACCACGCCCACTCTAACGCCCACAAACCGCCCAAAGCTACCACGCCCACACTTTTGAAAAATGTGTTGATATTATTTCATTCTTGTATTAGACTTGTAAATCTCTATCGATTTGCCAAAAAACGTTATGCCACGCCCACTTTAACGACCACAAACCGCCATAAACTGTCAGTGTTGAAGACATTTCATTCAACTTCCACTAGCGTTCTCTCTTGTTTTTCCTAAATTTGGTTCATCAATAGCACAAGTCTTTAGCCCCTGTGGTTTTAAAGTTACGGGCGTAAAATACTTGGATATTTATAGCTACATATCCGGTTTTTCCAAAAATTAAAGTAAAGTAAAGTTTTTTTAGAGCTAGATAAATAATGGATTTTAACATCCCGACAGATAAACAAAGAGACAAAACTTTGAAGAAAGATGTCATTTAATGAGTATTTTTAACTAGAATTTCTAGATGAATATCTCCCATTAAGTCCTTCTGTTTTTGCGCCACCTATGTGTCCAAGTTACGGGGTTTGGACTGTCACCCGCTCTCCGCTCCCTCTCACGCCACAGAGTCTCCAAGGAGTCTTCGCTGCGCTTGGGAGAGCCTAGCTAATTAGAATAAGCTTCAGTGTAAAAACTATTTTCGCCGAATAAACATACGCCCGGTCGCGCCCGCGCAATTACGAAAAGTCATGTGTTCGCCCTTTTGAGTGTTTTCTATTTCAGCCGATTTGGAAAATTCCAGGACAGCAACCCCCATCACACCCAACATTTTGATCCATTCGAGCCAGATCACCTGGAATTTCAAGTTTGTCCACCTGCGAACAAATTACAAGATAAGTAAGAAATTTCCATTCCTTTTAATTGCCGGTCTGCAGCAAAAGGTTCGAAAATCCAATTTCGTTCAATTTGCTGTAAGATTTATTGTCAAATCTAACGGATTTCTCCGACAAAAGGAAATTACAGAATAGTACTTATTCATTCCTACGGGCGCCGCCATATTACCCACCGTTCTCTTTCGACCACATTCGTGAAAGGCAAAGTCCATTTCTCCGAATATATTTAAAAATTCATCCCAAAAAGTAATTAAAGTTCAAAAAAGTGCAAAATTCCAAATGTGAAAAAGTGAAAATAATTTGTGCCAAGTTCAGTGAAAATTTCTAAGTCCAAAGCTCTGCCAAAAGTGGCGAAAATTCTGTTCTCGTTTCAGTGTGTCCAACGCAAGCCAAATTTTTTTCGCAACACATTTTTGCTTTAACTCCACAGTCCACCTAATACAATTTGCTATCGAAGAATACAATAACAAAACAAACAACACATACCCTCTGGCCATTCCAAATAAAATATTAATTAAACATTTTCTGCGTTCTAATAAACTTTTTTTTTCACCGTGCTCCACATTCCAAGTGTTCCAACCGTAAATCAGGTGGACCTAATTACCATAAATCAACGGTCGCTGTTCGCTGTTCACTCCGAGTCAGCTCTCCAATTAGTCCAAACTACGGCGTTCCAACTTAGTAAATTTTACACCACTTTCACAACCGTTACATCCTATACGGTCATTTTCCGCTGCTTTCTACCGTTCACGACTGCAAGATTAAATTTATTAAGTGCAGACTAAGGAATCTGTCCACATTTGCAAAAGTGTGACCGGGCTCCAAAACCGCTTCCTTTCCATTTCGCATTTCTTCGAATATGCCCATCGGGGACGATAAGAAGAAATTGTCCGCTGACAAACCCAGTTCTATTTTTTTTGTCACCAGAAGGGCCGAAGAGCCCAGGAATTCCAAGCATTTCGGTGAAAACGCCTGCGCAGATTTCCGACGACTGTGCTTATCCTTCCAAAGCCACAGTACAGCGCACAGCTAAAAACATGGTTGCTTCCGATATCCGATATCCGATAGCCAAATTCATTTCGGTTTCTGACCGCTTAAGCGAATTTGAGGCTCAGATTAACACTCCGGAATCCGCAGCTCCAACCGTCACGATGCTTAGCGTCCGTCGCAACCAAGTCCGAACCCTATGGGACAAAGTTGAAAAGGAATTCGACATCTGCTCAGAGTGCCTTGTGTCAGCAGGCGAAGCGGCAGCAGGCAACATGCCTATTCTCAGGGCTAAATACAGTTATTGCTATTCAGTCTATGAAAGGTGTGTTGCCCAGCTCGTTGATAAAATCGTCCATCCCAGCCGCGAACGCTGCGCCCCAGGCCTACATTTCCTCTGGCTGTCGGTTGCCTCCATGCGATACAGAAGTTTTCGCAGGCGACTATCTTCGCTGGCCGACTTTTCGGGATCTTTTCACAGCCGACGGCTGACGGTTGAAAAGTTATTCCATTTAAATGCCAAAACAAGTTGCGACGCGCATGCCATCGTTTCGATTTCGCCTCTCACCAACGAGGGTTTCCGCTCTGCGTGGGAAAACCTAACAGAGCGTTTCGAAAATAAACGATTGTTGGTAAACAGTCAATTGAAAATCCTTTTTAATTTGCAGTCGATACCACAGGAATCTGGGGCGGCCTTGAAGGTACTGTAAGTATTGTTCAAGGTTGCTTGACTGCCTTAGAAATGTCAGGCATCAACATTGATAACTGGGACTGCCTGCTGGTATATCTGTGTTCATCCAAGCTCCCGAAGATAACTCTCTCCTTATGGGAGCAGTTGCTCCATATGAAAGCCGACATCCCGACATGGATAGAGCTGAACACATTCCTCACAGAACGTCATCGAACCCTAGAGGCCATCGATAATGTGAGACCGTCCGTACCAAGTCAGTCGCACTCCGAAGCGATGAACTCAAGTGGGCCCTCTAGAAAACTAAATTCCTATGAGACGAAAGTGGCTCCAAAATCGAAAAGTTTCGACTTGTGCAACAAGGAAAACCATCCTGTCCGTGTATGTCCGCGTTTTCTCCAAATGTCGGTTGACGACCGGTCAGCCTACATTAAACGGAAGCAGTTATGCTTAAAGTGCTTTGCAAGGGGACATCAGCTTCGTGAGTGCAAAAGCACGCACAATTGTTTTACTTGCCGTGGCCGGCATCACACGTTGTTGCACCGAAACAACCCCTTTTCCAGCAATTCAAGTCCTTCAAATCCTGCAAGGCCAATTTCTGCTAATCAGGCCAATTTAGTTCGAAATGAGCAAGCCGGTGTTCCCATCTTGGCACTAACTTTAAGGCACGCGCCCTGATCGACTCCGGATCAGAGGCAACATTCATAACCGAGCGACTGTTCAATCTAATTAGATTGCCATTCCAGGTGGTTCAAGCCCAAGTCTCAGGCTTATACCAAACAGTAGCCGCTCAGTCCAAGAAGCTCTGCAGTTTCACAATCCGATCTCCGACTAGACCCGCGTTGCAGTTGGAGACGACGGCCTATGTCCTCCCTCAACTAGCCGGAAATCTGCCTTCCTAACCAATTCCGCAAAATTTCCTTCGGGATCTTCGCGATTTTCCACTGTCGGATCCAAAATTCTGTGAGAGCGCACAAATAGATGTCCTTATCGGAGCCGACATTCTGCCTTCGGTGCTTCTGAGTGAAGCAAAAACCAACATCTGTGGCTCTCTCTTGGGGCAAGAGACCATTTTCGGCTGGGTACTAACTGGGCCAGTGTCAGCCTCAGCACAAAGCAGAATTTCCTCCTTTTCGACGCAGATCTCCCACGCGTACGATAATTCACTGGACAAACTACTCACAAAATTTTGGGAGGTGGAGAATATACCAACAAAGTTGGTAAAAGAATCCGATTCCATGTGCGAGAAGATATTCCTTCAAACGACCACGAGAAACGAGTGCGGCAAATATTTCGTTACTCTGCCTTTTCGCGACACAGAACATATCGGTTCCGGGCTAGGGAATTCCAGGTCTTTCGCGTTGGCTCAATTTTTAAGAAATGAGCAGCGTCTAAAAAGAGATGAGGCCTTAAAACCGAGACGATTCGGTGATCCAGGAATATCTCGACTTATACACATGCGACAAGTTCTTCCTACCCATGATTGCAACGCCTATTATAGGCCACATCACGCCGTCTTAGAACCGGAGAGCGTAACTACTAAACTCCGTGTAGTATTCAATGCCTCCAGCCCTTCATCGAATGGTACCAGTTTAAATGATATCCTTCATGCTGGCCCTGTCTTACAGTCCGACTTGACCATTCAAATTCTGAAGTGGCGCTATTTCCGATACGTGTTTAGCGCCGATATCGAAAAAATGTATCGGCAGATCTGGGTAGATCCAAAGCACACTCCATTCCAACGAATACTTTTCCGAAACAATAGAGGGGAAATCAAAGATTTCGAATTGAAAACAGTAACCTTTGGAGTCAATTGCGCGTCTTTCCTGGCCATCCGAGTACTGCAGCAGCTAGCAGCTGACGTAGAACGCAGCCATCCAAAAGCTAGCAATATCATTCGAAATTTCATGTATGTGGTTGATGTTCTAGCCGGAGCGGACTCCACGGAAGAAGCTCAGCTTATGGTGCAAGAGCTCCGAGACGCTCTGAATTCCGCCGGATTTCCATTGAGGAAATGGACCTCCAACCAAATGGAAGTTTTAGCGGCCATTCAGAGCGACCATCTATTAAATACTGATTTTCTCGAGATCGATGCAGAAAGCACTGCCAAAACCCTCGGTATTCGCTAGAAGGCAACCTCCGACGAATTCTTCTTCGTTCTGCCAGAGTTGGCTATTGAAACGTCCTTTACAAAACGCCAAGTCCTGTCCCAAATTGCCAAATTGTTCGACCCTGTAGGCTGGTTAGCGCCGTTTATCGTTCGAGCTAAAATTTTCATGCAGAAGATTTGGCTACAGGAGCTTGGGTGGGACGAAAACATTCCAAATGAGCTTTCTCAGCGATGGCTTAATTTTCTCCAAAGTTATTCGGTTATAGAGCAGATACGCATTCCATGCTGGCTCTCGTTTCATCCAGATTTTAAGGTCGAGCATCATGGCTTTTGCGATGCATCGCAAAAGGCTTATGGGGCGGCAATAAGTGTCCGCGTAGAAGTGGGCAGCACCATTATGGTGCAACTCCTAACCGCGAAAACCCGGGTAGCACCAGTCAAAACGGTTTCGCTCCCAAGACTGAAGCTGTGCGCAGCGTTCCGAAATGGCTGCAGCCATCATTCCGCAGATGCCTACGATCAACTCCGAACTTTACTGCTGGACGGACTCCACAATAGTGCTTGCATGGTTAAGCTAGCCAGCGTGCCAGTGGACCACATTTGTAGCCAATAGGGTGATGAAGATCGCCCAGGCCACAAAAACAGAGAATTGGTCTCATGTTTAATCTGAGCATAATCCAGCAGACCTGGCAAGTAGAGGAGTTTCCCTCCAAGATCTAGCCGATAGCCAGTTATGGTGGCACGGCAACCAATGGCCAACTCAGGTCGACAACGCTCCGGTGACCAACCTGGAGAAGCGGGCTCTTAAAGTCCATCTTGCAAAAGCTCCTTCTGAAGAGTTGTTGGCACGTTTTTCCAAGCTTGAGAAAGCTCTACGGGTCCTTGCTTATGTTCATCGCTTCATACAGCGGTGCAGGAAGCAGACATCTCCATCTGATGTGCATTTGCTGGCCACTGAAATCGCCGCCGCCGAGCGGTTCCTAATTTCGAACACTCAGCTCAGAGAATTCCCTGTGGAATATCACTGCCTAAGTGAAAAGCGTCCAGTGCCAAGTTCAAGTTTCATCCTGAGCATGAACCCGTTTCTAGATCAGCAAGGACTGATCAGGGCGTGCGGCCGTGTGGCGGCTTCCGAAAGCCTTTAATACAACGAACGGCATCCAGTGATTCTTCCGTATAACTGCCTGCTTTCTCGCCTCCTTGCGAATTTCACACATCGCATAACTCTCCATGGTGGTAACCAGTTAATGGTGCGCCTCATCCGGTCGAAATACTGGATTCCGAGAATTAAGAACCTGATGAAAGCAGTAGTAAATTCGTGTAAAGTAGTAAATTCGTGCAAACAAAAAGCGGTTGCAAAGCCAACTGATGGGTGTCCTACCCAAAGAAAGAGCATCGTTCTCCCGACCGTTCACGTATACTGGCATGGATTTGTAATGTACACACATATCGAATAAGCACTGTATCAAATCAGAACATTGGGAACAATCACATTGTAGCACTTTTGCAACAATGTTTATGTAAGACTTTTCAGTTCCCAGGCATATCTTGAGTGCTCAGCAATCTGACCACATAAGAATGCTATTCAGACCAGAAGTGCAGAGTCGGCATAATTAGCATGCGCGACTGCTCGATCTTTATGTGCACATGACTCTCTTAGACAGCGGCGCTCTCGCTGCCAAAGTTAAGTACATAAGAGCAAAGCAACGTCTCTGCCGACGGCCTCTCTGCCGGCGCAGACGGATTGTATTTGGCTGGCTTGGACTCTTCAAGACCAAGTACAAGCAGTCGTCAAAGAGTCTTCAACATGTCTTAATTGAATCTTAATCAGTCTTAACAGAAGTAACAAATATACTGGATATCCAACTGAATCTCTCTTTCAATAAAAGTTATATTAAAAACATAAAAATGCATTACTATTATTACATGGCGACCGTGACATGGTCACTTAAGCCTGTAAAACAACAATAAAAAGAAATATATAAAAGTTAAAATGCGAACAGTGACCATTGAAAAAAAAAATTGTGACATTAAATGCTATCAAAGTGTTAAATACACGGCAAATATTTAGAATGTTGAAGTGTTTAAAAATAAAAATACAAACACAAACCTGTGCGATGACCAGACCAGCAGAAATATAATACCATAATTGATCAAACCCGGACGACAACAGCAGCAGCAAACTGGAGGACTCTGCTCCTATCGAGCAAAGGGACGCACCTACTCTACAAGAGGCACTAGAGGTGTGTCCAAACGATGGACCACGCCCACTCACAATAGCTGAGTATAGGGCAAGAAGACAAAACATTGTAAACCGTACACATGCCCTCTAACTAACTTTTTCTTGGACAGGCATACGTGTAGGAAGAAATAATAGCAATATACAATTTTTAATCAAAATTTAATAAAAAAAAATAATCGTTCAATTAACAACTATGGGTTGGTTCGGATCTGACGATAGTCAGACCAAAGACAACACGGCAAAAATGGCAAATGTTTACCAAAAAGGTAAAACAGCCACACAATTTACAAATGAAATTGAAAACCTACGCAAGTCTCTTGAATCTTCATATATAGATGACGGATTGCAACTAGAACATGCTATCAAATTTAGCACAAAGGAAGCAATCAATACAATGACAAAGAATTGCGATCATGGAAAACTAAAAACAATCCTAGAGGCAGGAACATTTAAGACAATGGACGAAGCTATAAGTAAATACATCCATTGCAGCACTGAGATGACAGGAAGTGCAAGTTCCGTTTTGTTTTACAAGAGAGGACAAGGAAGTTACAACAGAGGTAACTACCGAGGACGAGGAAATGGTCGAGGTGGTAATAATAGAAATAATTATAACCACAACACCGGCCAATACAACAATTATAATATTATAACAATAGCAATGGCAGAGGACGAGGAGGATATAGAGGAAATAACTACCAGAACAGAGGCGGTGGTAACTATAACAACCAAAACCGCAATTTCTCAAGTTATAGCCAAAATGGTAATGTCAGACATGTACGAGGCACGTCGGAAAACCAGCATAACGTGGCATAACGTTTTTTGGCAAATCGATAGAGATTTACAAGTCTAATACAAGAATGAAATAATATCAACACATTTTTCAAAAGTGTGGGCGTGGTAGCTTTGGGCGGTTTGTGGCGTGGTAAAAAGCTTTTTGGCAAATCGATAGAAATTTACAAGACTAATACAAAAATGAAAAAATATCAAAACATTTTTCAAAAGTGTGGGCGTGGCAGTTTTTTGCGGTCTGTGGGCGTTCTATGTCGCTGAATCTCAACTTTCTAGCTTTTATAGTTCCTGAGATCTCGACGTTCAGACGGACATGGCCAGATCGACTCGGCTACTGATCCTGATCAAAAATATATATACTTTATATGGTCGGAAACGTTCCTTCTGCCTGTTACATACTTTTCAACGAATCTAGTATAACCTTTTACTCTACGAGTAACGGGTATAAATATTATTTAGAAACCAATATAGCCACTTTCCCCAATTCAGAAGAACTAACCCCTTTTTACCAATAAATTTTGTATAAGCGTATCCAAACGCCATTTTGGCTTCATGGAAACATTTGAATTTTAAATACATTAGTTCTACAACTTTCTGAAAACCACGATGTCTTCGCTGGGAAACAGCTAAAATTAGCTAGTTGAACTACAGTTCTTGCCTTTCAAGGTAAATGTATTTTCAAATTACATTAAATTTCTCGAAGGTCTGCGTCCCGGTTTCCAACTTGACCAGCGCTGTCGGAAGGATGTTCACGTTGTGGCGTTGCAGCAGCGACGAGAGCGTTGGGCCTGGCGTGGTCGATTCCGGGCGTTGTGGTGGTGAACTCCTACGCTGAGTTGGCGGATTTTGCCGGCGGGAACGCTGGGACGAGGCCAAAGTTGCTTGCCGGGTTGGCACCGGTTGGAGACGAGGGCGCGCTCGCGACCGCGACGACCAGCTAACCTGCTCGTGCAAGTTATCCAACCCGTAAACATAGCACTCTATCCCAGTTTATAAACAAATTTTAAATTTCAATCTAGTCGGCATTTCCTGTGTCTTTGTTTTTGTCATTGCCTTTGCCAGCGCTTAGCTACCCGCTAAGATAAACAATCAAACTCCAAAAAAACACAGCTGTCGCTTGGAGACCAAACCATGGTCAACTTATTGCGCTTCAATCAAACTGCATCGGTCAGCATAATTGAATTTCACAATGCAGAGAAATAATTTCAGCATCAAGCTTTTATTCTAAACATAATTGAAAGTTCAAGAAGTTTCCAAAGAAAAGCTTCTGGCCGAGGTTGATTGGATCAGGATTTAGAATCTAAGAGTCAGTCTGTTTCGGGATCAGATCGAGAACGATCGAAGATAAAATTTGATAATAGTGACTTGTAATATTGTTTAAGTGAAAAAGTTTATCACCAATAAATTTATTAAAATATAAAAATAAAAAATTTTTTTAAATAATTTTTTAACAACAATTTTAATTGGCGCCCAACGTGGGGCGGTGTCATTTAAAAGTTCTAAATAAATATTAACGATAATAAGTTAAATATAAAACGGAACTCGCGCCGCCAACAACCCATATTTTTAGAGGAAAAATTAAAACATCCTCATTAATCCAACGACATCTAATACTGTGACAGTGATCGTGGAAAAACTTAATTGGAAATTAATTAATGCAATAATCCAATTAAGAAGTTAAAAAACAAAAAGGTGGACTGAATATTTAATACAAATTACAAGAACACGATACTAAACAGAACTCAACAAAAACAGAACTCAACAACAAAAAGAAGTGAAACCAAACCAAAAACTGTAACCAAAATTTTCAAAAAATATAATAAAAAATCAACACCAAGAAGGAAGGAAGAGCAGAGAACCATCCCCCGCCACAGCTGAATACAAAAATTTTTGAAGGAAGACCCCAACAGAAAATAATCAGGAAAACTAAACTGAAGGAAGAATACAACGGAAAGTATCGTGAGCAGAATAAAATAATATTAAGTCTTTAAAACAATTTAATAAAACAAGATCAGGATATACAAAATACTATAAAGTGTAAAAAAAAATTTTTTAAATCTATTTAAACCATTAATATAAGAAAACAATCTGGAAAATTTAATAAAAAGTTTTGAAGTTTTAAATTTAACAATGGCAACCGGAGGTTCAGCACCAATCCTCTCTGCGGGCGGGATATCCAACGCCAGCAATCTGACGATGGAATTAACAGATTAATAAGTGTACAATTGAGTGAAGTGACCAGAAAAATTGAAGGGATAGAAGGGCATATAATCGCTAGCAAAAATGTAGTGGAAGATTATAAAATCCAAACCCGACTATAAAATGTAAAACTACCCTAGAGGTTGTTAAATCGTTACCAAAGTTCACAGGGGAAATAACCCAATATGTAGGCTGGAGAGAAGCGGCAGAAACTGCCATGAGTCTATACAAAATTCGAAGCGAACAATATTTTATCGCTTTAACAATTTTACGTAATAAAATCATGGGAGCAGCACATGATGCTCTAACTAACCATGGTACAGTTTTAAACTTTCAAGCAATTCTTTCCAGATTGGATTTTATTTATAATGATAAAAGACCAATCCATATTCTCGAATCAGAATTAAGCATCCTTAGGCAGGGACGTATGACCATCACAGAATTCAACAACGAAGTAAACAAGAAAATGACATTACTGATAAATAAAACCATAATGACATATGGAAAAGACAGCGAAATAACCAAAGAAACAAATAAAACAATTAGGAGCAACGCACTTCGAATTTTTATTTCTGGATTGAACGGTTCAATCTCAGAAACACTATTTTCTCTAAACCCACCAGACTTGCCAAATGCTTTGGCTAAGTGTCAAGAATTAGAGTCTAACAACTTTCGAGCCCAATTCGCAAATAGGTATTATGGATTTAGGAATGAAAATAAAGTTCAGGGAAACAACTTAAGATTTAATACAGTTACTTCCAGACAGAATAATAATAATAACAACAATAATAATATTAATTATAATAATAATAATAACAGAATGAATAATAATTGGAATAACAACCTGAATAATAATTGGCCGCAAAACGGGAACTTTGGGCAAAATAATAATTGGAATTCAAATAACAATTCTAAGGTACAACCCCCACCAGAACCAATGGAAGTCGAAAGTTTCATAAAGTATCAAAATCGTCCGAATAATAATTACTGTCTTCCGAGTAATAATTACAACAGGGGGTATAATAATAACAGACAGAATTATAATAATTTTGCACACAGATATAATCATAATCATAGCCAAGCACAAAAAATTGAACCTCAAATCCCATTAAAAAGGGAAGCAACTGGGACAGTAAGTCAACCAGCCCAGAAAGGTATGAGAATAAATAACATTGATGAGGATCATTTTTTAAATCAAGGTCCTACAGAGGAATGCCACATATAACAAGAATAGACAGAAATACAAAACAACAACTAAAAATATTAATTGACACAGGAGCCTCTTCTTGCTATATAAAAAAGGGTATTTATAAAAATAAAAAAGAATTACCAATTTACAAGAGGGTATCAACAGTTCATGGATACTCAATTATAAAATATTACCATGTACTAACAATATTTGAAGCGAAACATATATTTTATGAAATAGAAGGTTTAGAATCCGACTTATTAATTGGGTACAATCTATTAAGGAAAATTGGAGCTAAAATAGATGTAGAAAAAGGTATTCTGGAATATAATGGAAAAAAGGATAAACTAGAATGTTATGACAATGAAGAGAAAAACGATTTGTGTTTAATTGGAGAAAATAATACTCTTCCATTAAAAGAATATATTATAAAAAAATACTTTAGCAATCAAATTTAATATAAAACTTAATCAGTTATTGCAGAAAGAAGTAATTATAGCTGGAGATCTTATAATCTCGAGCACGCCGACGATGATAATTCCGTCAAATTACAATTGAAAAGTTTGGGATCAAAAAATCCTGAACATGCCGACGATGTTAATTCCGTCAAATTACAATTGAAAAGTTTTGGATTAAAAAATCCTGAACACGCCGACGATGTTATTTCCGTCAAATTACAATCAAAAAGCTTGGGATCAAAAAATCCTGATCACTCCGTATACTGGCATGGATTTGTAATGTACACACATATCGAATAAGCACTGTATCAAATCAGAACATTGGGAACAATCACATTGTAGCACTTTTGCAACAATGTTTATGTAAGACTTTTCAGTTCCCAGGCATATCTTGAGTGCTCAGCAATCAGACCACATAAGAATGCTATTCAGACCAGAAGTGCAGAGTCGGCATAATTAGCATGCGCGACTGCTCGATCTTTATGTGCACATGACTCTCTTAGACAGCGGCGCTCTCGCTGCCAAAGTTAAGTACATAAGAGCAAAGCAACGTCTCTGCCGACGGCCTCTCTGCCGGCGCAGACGGATTGTATTTGGCTGGCTTGGACTCTTCAAGACCAAGTACAAGCAGTCGTCAAAGAGTCTTCAACATGTCTTAATTGAATCTTAATCAGTCTTAACAGAAGTAACAAATATACTGGATATCCAACTGAATCTCTCTTTCAATAAAAGTTATATTAAAAACATAAAAATGCATTACTATTATTACATGGCGACCGTGACATGGTCACTTAGGCCTGTAAAACAACAATAAAAAGAAATATATAAAAGTTAAAATGCGAACAGTGACCATTGAAAAAAAAAATTGTGACATTAAATGCTATCAAAGTGTTAAATACACGGCAAATATTTAGAATGTTGAAGTGTTTAAAAATAAAAATACAAACACAAACCTGTGCAATGACCAGACCAGAAGAAATATAATACCATAATTGATCAAACCCGGACGACAACAGCAGCAGCAAACTGGAGGACTCTGCTCCTATCGAGCAAAGGGACGCACCTACTCTACAAGAGGCACTAGAGGTGTGTCCAAACGATGGACCACGCCCACTCACAATAGCTGAGTATAGGGCAAGAAGACAGCCAAAACCGAAAATAAAGAAAAAAGAAGCGGCAAAAGGATCAAGCTGCTTCAAGAAAGGAGGTTAATAATGGACCTTATAAAGACGGCAACTACAGAGGAAGAAAAAACCAACCAAACAAATAATCTGGAAGCGACTGAAGCCAAATTGTGCAGTGGTGCGCAATAACGCAGTTGAGGCTGTATTTAATACCAATGCCCCAATCTGCCTTAATATTAAGAATAAATACCTCAAGCCGATGCGTGAAAACGCTGCTTGAAAAATACTAATCTCTGTTAGGCTTTTACTAAAAACATGTGTACGGTATTGAATTATATAGAGCAAAACATTGTAAACCGTACACATGCCCTCTAACTAACTTTTTCTTGGACAGGCATACGTGTAGGAAGAAATAATAGCAATATACAATTTTTAATCAAAATTTAATAAAAAAAAATAATCGTTCAATTAACAACTATGGGTTGGTTCGGATCTGACGATAGTCAGACCAAAGACAACACGGCAAAAATGGCAAATGTTTACCAAAAAGGTAAAACAGCCACACAATTTACAAATGAAATTGAAAACCTACGCAAGTCTCTTGAATCTTCATATATAGATGACGGATTGCAACTAGAACATGCTATCAAATTTAGCACAAAGGAAGCAATCAATACAATGACAAAGAATTGCGATCATGGAAAACTAAAAACAATCCTAGAGGCAGGAACATTTAAGACAATGGACGAAGCTATAAGTAAATACATCCATTGCAGCACTGAGATGACAGGAAGTGCAAGTTCCGTTTTGTTTTACAAGAGAGGACAAGGAAGTTACAACAGAGGTAACTACCGAGGACGAGGAAATGGTCGAGGTGGTAATAATAGAAATAATTATAACCACAACACCGGCCAATACAACAATTATAATAATTATAACAATAGCAATGGCAGAGGACGAGGAGGATATAGAGGAAATAACTACCAGAACAGAGGCGGTGGTAACTATAACAACCAAAACCGCAATTTCTCAAGTTATAGCCAAAATGGTAATGTCAGACATGTACGAGGCACGTCGGAAAACCAGCATAACGTGGCATAACGTTTTTTGGCAAATCGATAGAGATTTACAAGTCTAATACAAGAATGAAATAATATCAACACATTTTTCAAAAGTGTGGGCGTGGTAGCTTTGGGCGGTTTGTGGGCGTGGTAAAAAGCTTTTTGGCAAATCGATAGAAATTTACAAGACTAATACAAAAATGAAAAAATATCAAAACATTTTTCAAAAGTGTGGGCGTGGCAGTTTTTTGCGGTCTGTGGGCGTTCTATGTCGCTGAATCTCAACTTTCTAGCTTTTATAGTTCCTGAGATCTCGACGTTCAGACGGACATGGCCAGATCGACTCGGCTACTGATCCTGATCAAAAATATATATACTTTATATGGTCGGAAACGTTTCCTTCTGCCTGTTACATACTTTTCAACGAATCTAGTATAACCTTTTACTCTACGAGTAACGGGTATAAATATTATTTAGAAACCAATATAGCCACTTTCCCCAATTCAGAAGAACTAACCCCTTTTTACCAATAAATTTTGTATAAGCGTATCCAAACGCCATTTTGGCTTCATGGAAACATTTGAATTTTAAATACATTAGTTCTACAACTTTCTGAAAACCACGATGTCTTCGCTGGGAAACAGCTAAAATTAGCTAGTTGAACTACAGTTCTTGCCTTTCAAGGTAAATGTATTTTCAAATTACATTAAATTTCTCGAAGGTCTGCGTCCCGGTTTCCAACTTGACCAGCGCTGTCGGAAGGATGTTCACGTTGTGGCGTTGCAGCAGCGACGAGAGCGTTGGGCCTGGCGTGGTCGATTCCGGGCGTTGTGGTGGTGAACTCCTACGCTGAGTTGGCGGATTTTGCCGGCGGGAACGCTGGGACGAGGCCAAAGTTGCTTGCCGGGTTGGCACCGGTTGGAGACGAGGGCGCGCTCGCGACCGCGACGACCAGCTAACCTGCTCGTGCAAGTTATCCAACCCGTAAACATAGCACTCTATCCCAGTTTATAAACAAATTTTAAATTTCAATCTAGGCGGCATTTCCTGTGTCTTTGTTTTTGTCATTGCCTTTGCCAGCGCTTAGCTACCCGCTAAGATAAACAATCAAACTCCAAAAAAACACAGCTGTCGCTTGGAGACCAAACCATGGTCAACTTATTGCGCTTCAATCAAACTGCATCGGTCAGCATAATTGAATTTCACAATGCAGAGAAATAATTTCAGCATCAAGCTTTTATTCTAAACATAATTGAAAGTTCAAGAAGTTTCCAAAGAAAAGCTTCTGGCCGAGGTTGATTGGATCAGGATTTAGAATCTAAGAGTCAGTCTGTTTCGGGATCAGATCGAGAACGATCGAAGATAAAATTTGATAATAGTGACTTGTAATATTGTTTAAGTGAAAAAGTTTATCACCAATAAATTTATTAAAATATAAAATAAAAAATTTTTTTAAATAATTTTTTAACAACAATTTTAATTGGCGCCCAACGTGGGGCGGTGTCATTTAAAAGTTCTAAATAAATATTAACGATAATAAGTTAAATATAAAACGGAACTCGCGCCGCCAACAACCCATATTTTTAGAGGAAAAATTAAAACATCCTCATTAATCCAACGACATCTAACTACTGTGACAGTGATCGTGGAAAAACTTAATTGGAAATTAATTAATGCAATAATCCAATTAAGAAGTTAAAAAACAAAAAGGTGGACTGAATATTTAATACAAATTACAAGAACACGATACTAAACAGAACTCAACAAAAACAGAACTCAACAACAAAAAGAAGTGAAACCAAACCAAAAACTGTAACCAAAATTTTCAAAAAATATAATAAAAAATCAACACCAAGAAGGAAGGAAGAGCAGAGAACCATCCCCCGTCACAGCTGAATACAAAAATTTTTGAAGGAAGACCCCAACAGAAAATAATCAGGAAAACTAAACTGAAGGAAGAATACAACGGAAAGTATCGTGAGCAGAATAAAATAATATTAAGTCTTTAAAACAATTTAATAAAACAAGATCAGGATATACAAAATACTATAAAGTGTAAAAAAAAATTTTTAAATCTATTTAAACCATTAATATAAGAAAACAATCTGGAAAATTTAATAAAAAGTTTTGAAGTTTTAAATTTAACAATGGCAACCGGAGGTTCAGCACCAATCCTCTCTGCGGGCGGGATATCCAACGCCAGCAATCTGACGATGGAATTAACAGATTAATAAGTGTACAATTGAGTGAAGTGACCAGAAAAATTGAAGGGATAGAAGGGCATATAATCGCTAGCAAAAATGTAGTGGAAGATTATAAAATCCAAACCCGACTATAAAATGTAAAACTACCCTAGAGGTTGTTAAATCGTTACCAAAGTTCACAGGGGAAATAACCCAATATGTAGGCTGGAGAGAAGCGGCAGAAACTGCCATGAGTCTATACAAAATTCGAAGCGAACAATATTTTATCGCTTTAACAATTTTACGTAATAAAATCATGGGAGCAGCACATGATGCTCTAACTAACCATGGTACAGTTTTAAACTTTCAAGCAATTCTTTCCAGATTGGATTTTATTTATAATGATAAAAGACCAATCCATATTCTCGAATCAGAATTAAGCATCCTTAGGCAGGGACGTATGACCATCACAGAATTCAACAACGAAGTAAACAAGAAAATGACATTACTGATAAATAAAACCATAATGACATATGGAAAAGACAGCGAAATAACCAAAGAAACAAATAAAACAATTAGGAGCAACGCACTTCGAATTTTTATTTCTGGATTGAACGGTTCAATCTCAGAAACACTATTTTCTCTAAACCCACCAGACTTGCCAAATGCTTTGGCTAAGTGTCAAGAATTAGAGTCTAACAACTTTCGAGCCCAATTCGCAAATAGGTATTATGGATTTAGGAATGAAAATAAAGTTCAGGGAAACAACTTAAGATTTAATACAGTTACTTCCAGACAGAATAATAATAATAACAACAATAATAATATTAATTATAATAATAATAATAACAGAATGAATAATAATTGGAATAACAACCTGAATAATAATTGGCCGCAAAACGGGAACTTTGGGCAAAATAATAATTGGAATTCAAATAACAATTCTAAGGTACAACCCCCACCAGAACCAATGGAAGTCGAAAGTTTCATAAAGTATCAAAATCGTCCGAATAATAATTACTGTCTTCCGAGTAATAATTACAACAGGGGGTATAATAATAACAGACAGAATTATAATAATTTTGCACACAGATATAATCATAATCATAGCCAAGCACAAAAAATTGAACCTCAAATCCCATTAAAAAGGGAAGCAACTGGGACAGTAAGTCAACCAGCCCAGAAAGGTATGAGAATAAATAACATTGATGAGGATCATTTTTTAAATCAAGGTCCTACAGAGGAATGCCACATATAACAAGAATAGACAGAAATACAAAACAACAACTAAAAATATTAATTGACACAGGAGCCTCTTCTTGCTATATAAAAAAGGGTATTTATAAAAATAAAAAAGAATTACCAATTTACAAGAGGGTATCAACAGTTCATGGATACTCAATTATAAAATATTACCATGTACTAACAATATTTGAAGCGAAACATATATTTTATGAAATAGAAGGTTTAGAATCCGACTTATTAATTGGGTACAATCTATTAAGGAAAATTGGAGCTAAAATAGATGTAGAAAAAGGTATTCTGGAATATAATGGAAAAAAGGATAAACTAGAATGTTATGACAATGAAGAGAAAAACGATTTGTGTTTAATTGGAGAAAATAATACTCTTCCATTAAAAGAATATATTATAAAAAAATACTTTAGCAATCAAATTTAATATAAAACTTAATCAGTTATTGCAGAAAGAAGTAATTATAGCTGGAGATCTTATAATCTCGAGCACGCCGACGATGATAATTCCGTCAAATTACAATTGAAAAGTTTGGGATCAAAAAATCCTGAACATGCCGACGATGTTAATTCCGTCAAATTACAATTGAAAAGTTTTGGATTAAAAAATCCTGAACACGCCGACGATGTTATTTCCGTCAAATTACAATCAAAAAGCTTGGGATCAAAAAATCCTGATCACTCCGTATACTGGCATGGATTTGTAATGTACACACATATCGAATAAGCACTGTATCAAATCAGAACATTGGGAACAATCACATTGTAGCACTTTTGCAACAATGTTTATGTAAGACTTTTCAGTTCCCAGGCATATCTTGAGTGCTCAGCAATCAGACCACATAAGAATGCTATTCAGACCAGAAGTGCAGAGTCGGCATAATTAGCATGCGCGACTGCTCGATCTTTATGTGCACATGACTCTCTTAGACAGCGGCGCTCTCGCTGCCAAAGTTAAGTACATAAGAGCAAAGCAACGTCTCTGCCGACGGCCTCTCTACCGGCGCAGACGGATTGTATTTGGCTGGCTTGGACTCTTCAAGACCAAGTACAAGCAGTCGTCAAAGAGTCTTCAACATGTCTTAATTGAATCTTAATCAGTCTTAACAGAAGTAACAAATATACTGGATATCCAACTGAATCTCTCTTTCAATAAAAGTTATATTAAAAACATAAAAATGCATTACTATTATTACATGGCGACCGTGACATGGTCACTTAAGCCTGTAAAACAACAATAAAAAGAAATATATAAAAGTTAAAATGCGAACAGTGACCATTGAAAAAAAAAATTGTGACATTAAATGCTATCAAAGTGTTAAATACACGGCAAATATTTAGAATGTTGAAGTGTTTAAAAATAAAAATACAAACACAAACCTGTGCGATGACCAGACCAGCAGAAATATAATACCATAATTGATCAAACCCGGACGACAACAGCAGCAGCAAACTGGAGGACTCTGCTCCTATCGAGCAAAGGGACGCACCTACTCTACAAGAGGCACTAGAGGTGTGTCCAAACGATGGACCACGCCCACTCACAATAGCTGAGTATAGGGCAAGAAGACAGCCAAAACCGAAAATAAAGAAAAAAGAAGCGGCAAAAGGATCAAGCTGCTTCAACAAAGGAGGTTAATAATGGACCTTATAAAGACGGCAACTACAGAGGAAGAAAAAACCAACCAAACAAAAAATCTGGAAGCGACTGAAGCCAAATTGTGCAGTGGTGCGCAATAACGCAGTTGAGGCTGTATTTAATACCAATGCCCCAATCTGCCTTAATATTAAGAATAAATACCTCAAGCCGATGCGTGAAAACGCTGCTTGAAAAATACTAATCTCTGTTAGGCTTTTACTAAAAACATGTGTACGGTATTGAATTATATAGAGCAAAACATTGTAAACCGTACACATGCCCTCTAACTAACTTTTTCTTGGACAGGCATACGTGTAGGAAGAAATAAGAGCAATATACAATTTTTAATCAAAATTTAATAAAAAAAAATAATCGTTCAATTAACAACTATGGGTTGGTTCGGATCTGACGATAGTCAGACCAAAGACAACACGGCAAAAATGGCAAATGTTTACCAAAAAGGTAAAACAGCCACACAATTTACAAATGAAATTGAAAACCTACGCAAGTCTCTTGAATCTTCATATATAGATGACGGATTGCAACTAGAACATGCTATCAAATTTAGCACAAAGGAAGCAATCAATACAATGACAAAGAATTGCGATCATGGAAAACTAAAAACAATCCTAGAGGCAGGAACATTTAAGACAATGGACGAAGCTATAAGTAAATACATCCATTGCAGCACTGAGATGACAGGAAGTGCAAGTTCCGTTTTGTTTTACAAGAGAGGACAAGGAAGTTACAACAGAGGTAACTACCGAGGACGAGGAAATGGTCGAGGTGGTAATAATAGAAATAATTATAACCACAACACCGGCCAATACAACAATTATAATAATTATAACAATAGCAATGGCAGAGGACGAGGAGGATATAGAGGAAATAACTACCAGAACAGAGGCGGTGGTAACTATAACAACCAAAACCGCAATTTCTCAAGTTATAGCCAAAATGGTAATGTCAGACATGTACGAGGCACGTCGGAAAACCAGCATAACGTGGCATAACGTTTTTTGGCAAATCGATAGAGATTTACAAGTCTAATACAAGAATGAAATAATATCAACACATTTTTCAAAAGTGTGGGCGTGGTAGCTTTGGGCGGTTTGTGGGCGTGGTAAAAAGCTTTTTGGCAAATCGATAGAAATTTACAAGACTAATACAAAAATGAAAAAATATCAAAACATTTTTCAAAAGTGTGGGCGTGGCAGTTTTTTGCGGTCTGTGGGCGTTCTATGTCGCTGAATCTCAACTTTCTAGCTTTTATAGTTCCTGAGATCTCGACGTTCAGACGGACATGGCCAGATCGACTCGGCTACTGATCCTGATCAAAAATATATATACTTTATATGGTCGGAAACGTTTCCTTCTGCCTGTTACATACTTTTCAACGAATCTAGTATAACCTTTTACTCTACGAGTAACGGGTATAAATATTATTTAGAAACCAATATAGCCACTTTCCCCAATTCAGAAGAACTAACCCCTTTTTACCAATAAATTTTGTATAAGCGTATCCAAACGCCATTTTGGCTTCATGGAAACATTTGAATTTTAAATACATTAGTTCTACAACTTTCTGAAAACCACGATGTCTTCGCTGGGAAACAGCTAAAATTAGCTAGTTGAACTACAGTTCTTGCCTTTCAAGGTAAATGTATTTTCAAATTACATTAAATTTCTCGAAGGTCTGCGTCCCGGTTTCCAACTTGACCAGCGCTGTCGGAAGGATGTTCACGTTGTGGCGTTGCAGCAGCGACGAGAGCGTTGGGCCTGGCGTGGTCGATTCCGGGCGTTGTGGTGGTGAACTCCTACGCTGAGTTGGCGGATTTTGCCGGCGGGGACGCTGGGGCGAGGCCAAAGTTGCTTGCCGGGTTGGCACCGGTTGGAGACGAGGGCGCGCTCGCGACCGCGACGACCAGCTAACCTGCTCGTGCAAGTTATCCAACCCGTAAACATAGCACTCTATCCCAGTTTATAAACAAATTTTAAATTTCAATCTAGGCGGCATTTCCTGTGTCTTTGTTTTTGTCATTGCCTTTGCCAGCGCTTAGCTACCCGCTAAGATAAACAATCAAACTCCAAAAAAATACAGCTGTCGCTTGGAGACCAAACCATGGTCAACTTATTGCGCTTCAATCAAACTGCATCGGTCAGCATAATTGAATTTCACAATGCAGAGAAATAATTTCAGCATCAAGCTTTTATTCTAAACATAATTGAAAGTTCAAGAAGTTTCCAAAGAAAAGCTTCTGGCCGAGGTTGATTGGATCAGGATTTAGAATCTAAGAGTCAGTCTGTTTCGGGATCAGATCGAGAACGATCGAAGATAAAATTTGATAATAGTGACTTGTAATATTGTTTAAGTGAAAAAGTTTATCACCAATAAATTATTAAAATATAAAAATAAAAAATTTTTTTAAATAATTTTTTAACAACAATTTTAATTGGCGCCCAACGTGGGGCGGTGTCATTTAAAAGTTCTAAATAAATATTAACGATAATAAGTTAAATATAAAACGGAACTCGCGCCGCCAACAACCCATATTTTTAGAGGAAAAATTAAAACATCCTCATTAATCCAACAACATCTAAATACTGTGACAGTGATCGTGGAAAAACTTAATTGGAAATTAATTAATGCAATAATCCAATTAAGAAGTTAAAAAACAAAAAGGTGGACTGAATATTTAATACAAATTACAAGAACACGATACTAAACAGAACTCAACAAAAACAGAACTCAACAACAAAAAGAAGTGAAACCAAACCAAAAACTGTAACCAAAATTTTCAAAAAATATAATAAAAAATCAACACCAAGTAGGAAATAAGAGCAGAGAACCATCCCCCGCCACAGCTGAATACAAAAATTTTTGAAGGAAGACCCCAACAGAAAATAATCAGGAAAACTAAACTGAAGGAAGAATACAACGGAAAGTATCGTGAGCAGAATAAAATAATATTAAGTCTTTAAAACAATTTAATAAAACAAGATCAGGATATACAAAATACTATAAAGTGTAAAAAAAAATTTTTTAAATCTATTTAAACCATTAATATAAGAAAACAATCTGGAAAATTTAATAAAAAGTTTTGAAGTTTTAAATTTAACAATGGCAACCGGAGGTTCAGCACCAATCCTCTCTGCGGGCGGGATATCCAACGCCAGCAATCTGACGATGGAATTAACAGATTAATAAGTGTACAATTGAGTGAAGTGACCAGAAAAATTGAAGGGATAGAAGGGCATATAATCGCTAGCAAAAATGTAGTGGAAGATTATAAAATCCAAACCCGACTATAAAATGTAAAACTACCCTAGAGGTTGTTAAATCGTTACCAAAGTTCACAGGGGAAATAACCCAATATGTAGGCTGGAGAGAAGCGGCAGAAACTGCCATGAGTCTATACAAAATTCGAAGCGAACAATATTTTATCGCTTTAACAATTTTACGTAATAAAATCATGGGAGCAGCACATGATGCTCTAACTAACCATGGTACAGTTTTAAACTTTCAAGCAATTCTTTCCAGATTGGATTTTATTTATAATGATAAAAGACCAATCCATATTCTCGAATCAGAATTAAGCATCCTTAGGCAGGGACGTATGACCATCACAGAATTCAACAACGAAGTAAACAAGAAAATGACATTACTGATAAATAAAACCATAATGACATATGGAAAAGACAGCGAAATAACCAAAGAAACAAATAAAACAATTAGGAGCAACGCACTTCGAATTTTTATTTCTGGATTGAACGGTTCAATCTCAGAAACACTATTTTCTCTAAACCCACCAGACTTGCCAAATGCTTTGGCTAAGTGTCAAGAATTAGAGTCTAACAACTTTCGAGCCCAATTCGCAAATAGGTATTATGGATTTAGGAATGAAAATAAAGTTCAGGGAAACAACTTAAGATTTAATACAGTTACTTCCAGACAGAATAATAATAATAACAACAATAATAATATTAATTATAATAATAATAATAACAGAATGAATAATAATTGGAATAACAACCTGAATAATAATTGGCCGCAAAACGGGAACTTTGGGCAAAATAATAATTGGAATTCAAATAACAATTCTAAGGTACAACCCCCACCAGAACCAATGGAAGTCGAAAGTTTCATAAAGTATCAAAATCGTCCGAATAATAATTACTGTCTTCCGAGTAATAATTACAACAGGGGGTATAATAATAACAGACAGAATTATAATAATTTTGCACACAGATATAATCATAATCATAGCCAAGCACAAAAAATTGAACCTCAAATCCCATTAAAAAGGGAAGCAACTGGGACAGTAAGTCAACCAGCCCAGAAAGGTATGAGAATAAATAACATTGATGAGGATCATTTTTTAAATCAAGGTCCTACAGAGGAATGCCACATATAACAAGAATAGACAGAAATACAAAACAACAACTAAAAATATTAATTGACACAGGAGCCTCTTCTTGCTATATAAAAAAGGGTATTTATAAAAATAAAAAAGAATTACCAATTTACAAGAGGGTATCAACAGTTCATGGATACTCAATTATAAAATATTACCATGTACTAACAATATTTGAAGCGAAACATATATTTTATGAAATAGAAGGTTTAGAATCCGACTTATTAATTGGGTACAATCTATTAAGGAAAATTGGAGCTAAAATAGATGTAGAAAAAGGTATTCTGGAATATAATGGAAAAAAGATAAACTAGAATGTTATGACAATGAAGAGAAAAACGATTTGTGTTTAATTGGAGAAAATAATACTCTTCCATTAAAAGAATATATTATAAAAAAATACTTTAGCAATCAAATTTAATATAAAACTTAATCAGTTATTGCAGAAAGAAGTAATTATAGCTGGAGATCTTATAATCTCGAGCACGCCGACGATGATAATTCCGTCAAATTACAATTGAAAAGTTTGGATAAAAAATCCTGAAATGCGACGATGTTAATTCCGTCAAATTACAATTGAAAAGTTTTGGATTAAAAAATCCTGAACACGCCGACGATGTTATTTCCGTCAAATTACAATCAAAAAGCTTGGGATCAAAAAATCCTGATCACTCCGTTGAATTATCCGTCAACAATAAAACTAATAGTTTGGGATCCACAAATCCTGAACACGCCGTCGTTGAATTTTCCGACAAAGAAAAATTCATAATCTAATAATAAATTCAAATAAACTAAAAGATTTCGAAAATAAAATTATGAATAAAATTGAAAAGGAGCATTCTAAAATAAATATGCTGTAACGAACTGATTTTCTTATTTCTGCTCGCTACGAAATGCAACGGCTAGCTCAGAGATTTTGTTTGTTCGTCCCACCAAATTTATGATTTGTGTGATTGCCCGACCAAGAAGAAGACAGATTCTCAGATTTAAACCACTTTTATTTAGCGTCACTTGCTGAACAGGATTCGGTGATTCTCGCCGCTGGATGCACGTCGTTGCTCCCTCGTCGTCCTTCCGTCGTACGTCTGCGTCGCTGCCGACGGGTATCCGTACCGGCTCGCCTGGGGCTTAGGATGTTATGGGGCAGGGTGTATCGTCCGCGAGCTAAGCTAGCGCTCCACTCCGAACCACCGTGCGACCACTGACTCCACCGTCCCTTCCTGCGTGTGCCAGGCACTTGTTGCCCTCGCCGAAGGATAGCCTGCGGGCTCGACCGGGGCTTAGGATGTTATGGGGCAGGGTGTATCGTCCGCGAGTTAAGCTAGCGCTCCTCTCCGAACCACCGGTGCGACCACTGACTCCACCGTCCCTTTTTGACACCCTAGGTCCTTGCCGAAGGATAACCGGCGGGCTCGACCGGGGCTTGGGATGTTATGGGGCAGGGTGTATCGTCCGCGAGTTAAGCTAGCGCTCCTCTCCGAACCACCGTTGCGACCACTGACTCCACCGTCCCTTTCCGACCACGCTAGGTCCTTGTGTTTGCTCGTCCTTCGCCGATCTTCACGTGCGGCGATCCACTCTGGATGCCCGCTTGACGCACTTGTGTTCCCGTTGTTTCACCGTCACTCGGTATCGACGCTTCGCGTACTTCTTAACTGACCGTATGGCTGTATGGCCCTCGCGTACTTCTTCTTGACTGTTCTGAGCTGCGCCTGCGCCTGCGCCATCTCTTATATAGGCTGCGGGAATCCCGTTATATCCCTTTTTGCACACGGCTCGCTCGGGTACAAGGTCCAAAACATGTGTCGTTAGTTCACGGTGCGTCCTCTTTGTGCTTGTCCAAAGTCCGCACCGTTACCGTTCGACCTTTGTGCCCTTGGCTGGCTTGAGTCCAAGGTCCAGCGCGGTACCGTTATTTCACGGTGCGTCCTCTTTGTGCTTGTTCAACGTCCATACCGTTACCGTACGACCTCTGCGCCCTTGGCCGGTTCGAGTCCAAGGTCCAGCGCGGTACCGTTATTTCACGGTCTCTCCGCTTTGCCGGGGTCCAAGGTCCATTATTTCCCGTTTGACCTGACCGCCCTTGACTCCTCTCGCATTCCAGCCGTCTTCTCTGTTGCTATGCCGATCTCCTGCACCCGGATTTGTGGGGAGTTTTAAGACTCCTCACAATGCAAATCCCTTTTCGAACCGATATTCGAGGAGAAATAAACACTGTCAATGACAGGGCAATTTATAGCAAACAGTATCCTTATGCTATGTCAGTCTCAGATTTCGTTAATAATGAAATCGATAGAATGTTAAAAGAACAAATAATAAGACCTAGTAGAAGCCCCTATAATTCACCAGTCTTAGTAGTACCCAAAAAGGGTCAAAACGAAGATGGTACTCTAAAACACCGACTAGTTATCGACTATAAAAAATTAAACGAAAGCACAATACCGGACAGATACCCGATGCAAGACCCGTCTGTAATACTATCTAACTTAGGAAAGTCAAAATATTTCTCAACAATTGATTTGGAATCAGGATTCCACCAAATTTTAATGAAAGAGTCAGATATTGAAAAAACAGCCTTTTCTATTAATAACGGGAAATTTGATTTCTTACGTATGCCATTTGGGTTAACAAACGCCCCCAGAATATTTCAAAGAGCAATGGACGATATATTAAGAGAACAAGTCGGAAAAACTTGTCATGTTTATATGGATGACATAATAATCTTTTCCAATACAATTGAACAACATTATACTGATCTAATTCAAATAATTAATATTTTACAACAAGCTAATATGAATATTTCTCTTGAAAAATCGAAATTCTTTAAATTATAAACAGCATTTCTTGGCTATATCGTTTCTCACAATGTAATTAAAACGGATCCTGAAAAAATTTCTACAATTATGAAGTATCCGATTCCAAAAAACATTAGAGAACTTCGAAGTTTCCTAGGACTCACTGGATATTACCGAAAATTTGTCCGAAACTATGCAAAAATTGCCAAGCCCTTAACCAAATACTTAGGAGGAGATAATGGTAAAATTTCTAGGAGAATGTCTACAAGAATTACAATACAGTTAGATGATCCAGCTGTAAAAGCTTTTAACGAACTAAAAGATAATCTAATAGCACAAGTGGAATTAGTCCAACCAGATTATAACAAAAAATTCACTTTGACAACAGACGCATCAGATGTAGCTATCGGAGCGGTATTATCACAGGATAATAAACCAATTACTTTCATATCCAAAACTTTAAATAAAACCGAACAACTTTACGCCACAAATAAAAAAGAATTGTTAGCCATAGTTTGGGCTCTTAAAAATCTCAGAAATTATTTATTTGGAGTAATCGGTATAGAAATACAAACAGACCATCAATCTTTATCCTTTACAATCTCGGATAAAAACCCGAACATAGAAATGAAAAGATGGTATTCTTTTATAGAAAGTTTCACCCCAAAAATAATATATAAGCCCGGAACAACAAATGTCGTCGCTGACGCATTATCTCGAATAAAATTAAATAATCTTACAGACAGCGATATAGAACAATCAAGCTCAGATCAAAATACACAGCACTCTGCCGAAAGTAGTTTTGAAAATGTAATACAAGAGACCCGTAAACCGTTAAATCAGTTTCAACAACAACTGTCATTAACAACGGGAAGGTATACAATACATGAGTCATTGAAAGTTTTTGATAAGACACGACATATAATCGAATATGATACGCCAGACAACAATATTAAGGGAATATCTACCACCAAACATAACGGTAGAAATTCATTGCACTTTAGAAGATCTTTATCATATTCAATTACCTTTAAAAAATAACTTTACTAACAAATTTCTTTTTACTAAAATATTTCTACAAGACGTGGAAAAAAATGAAGATAGGGCGATTATAATAGATGAAACACATTGTCGAGCTCATAGAGGACTAGACGAAAACTACAAACAAATCAATAGATTATATTATTGGCCAAATTTACTTACCAAATTAAGGGAATATATAAAAAATTGTACAAATTGCAACGAAAATAAATATAACAGGCATCCAATTAAAATTCCTATTGGGGAAGCTCCTATTCCAACTAAAGAGGGAGAAAATTTACACATCGATATTTATTACGCGCAGAATCTTATTTTCTTAACTTGTATTGACGCATATTCAAAATTCCTAGTAGTAAAAGAAATTCAAAATAAACTAAACATCGAGAATAAAGTAATGGAATTACTTCAACAATTTCCCCACGCCAAAGTAATTATGACCGATAATGAACCGAGCCCTACCTCTGCTCAATTTAAATCCTTTGCACAAAGATGTGGTTTAACTCTACATTTCGCAGACCCCAGACACAGTACCTCGAACGGACAAATTGAAAGGGCACATTCGACATTAACAGAATTAGCTCGTTGCATAAAAGAAGAATTTAATCTCATTGACTATTCTGAAATAATTATTAGAGCCGCAAAAGAATTCAATCAGGGTATTCATTCTACAACAAACCAAAAACCTTTTGATATTCTCTATAATAAAATTGAACACAAAAACATTCCAAACATTCTAAAGAACACTTAGGAAAAAATGTTAGAAACACATAATGAAGGTCGTAAAGAAAATGAATATCATGTAGGACAGGTTGTTTATGAAAAGAAACATGGGGAAAGAAATAAGCTAAAAACAAGATATAAAAAACAGATTGTTAAGGAAAACCTACCTAACAAAATATTAATCAATAGTAGAAACAGAACTATTCACAAAGACAATATTAAGTTTTAACAAATATTATATTTCTTTTAAATTTACAGACAATGCATTTCTTGTTACTTCTAATACCATTCGTAATGATAGCCACTTCAGAAATAATTGATTACTCCAATCACGAATTTTTTCCTGTTCAAAGACAAAAAGGATGTTCTTACTTACGAATCCTATAGCGATTTATTCCACGTAACCAATTTAAGTTTTTATAAAGAAGTAATCAATGTTGAATCAGAAAACATAAAAAGAGACACTAACAAAAGATCACAATGGGGAATCACATACGACTTAGAAGTTATCGAACTAATTTTATCACAGTTAATATCATCTAGATCCAAAAGGGGAATTAATGAATTAGGCACCGTGTGGAAGTGGTTAGCTGGAACTCCGGATCATGACGACTTCGTCAAAATTCAAAATACAATCAATGACTTAATAGAAAATAATAACAAACAATTTATTATCAATTCCAAATTGTTTAAAGAAATAGAATCTCTTTCTGATGATTTTAAACATGTATTTATGGACCAAGATTTACCATTAAGAAAACATCGCCTAAAACTTTTAACATTTGACCTGCAAAATTTAATCGATACTATCACATTAGCTGTCTTTAATACTATGTCTTTAATACTAAAATTTTAAACCATGAAGAAATAAAAAAAATATTAAGTCACGAATTAAGACCAGTAATCCTTGCAGACCTAATGGATATCTCTGTGTTTAAAATCGTATTACATAAAGAACTCTTAATAATTTATGTAAAATACCCTATAGTTTATAACAGATGCAAAATATACTATGCTAGAGCGATTTCAAAAGGCGATGGAAAAGTAGTAATAAGCAATCAAGTCGCAAAATGCGACAATACATATTATGAAATGTCTACATTTAAGACCAAACTTTTTAACAATTACTGTACCATAAGTAAGGAAAAAACCTGTTTTACCAAATTATTAAATGGAGAAAAATCTACTTGTAAGAAAATAAGGGAAAAAAATAAGGGAATAGATATCATCCAAGATGGTGCCATTTTTATAAATGGTTACAATATTGTTAACAACTCCCACTTAAATGGGTCATTTCTAATAACATTTAACGGAACAACCACAATAAACAACATTTCATATACCAATTTAGAAAGTAAAATTCTTGAATACATAACCACAAACCATTTTACAGATTATGAAATATCCGATTACATATTGTCCAATAACTCGGAACTCTCTCTAGATAATATAAACATTTTAAATCCCTTCATTAAAATAAGTAATACCAAGATATCACTTTCTTTTATATTATTAATTTTATTCATTTTGTATTTGATTACTACATTAATAGTAAAATTCAGATATTTTTTATTTGTAACCAAACAAAAACGGCCAGAACTAGAAAAACCAAATAATGAGGAAGTATTTTTAACAGAATTAAATGAACGTTTAAACGAAATTCGTAATGAAGCGGGACGCGTCATTTTAGAAGGGGGAGAGTTATCCAACCCGTAAACATAGCACTCTATCCCAGTTTATAAACAAATTTTAAATTTCAATCTAGGCGGCATTTCCTGTGTCTTTGTTTTTGTCATTGCCTTTGCCAGCGCTTAGCTACCCGCTAAGATAAACAATCAAACTCCAAAAAAACACAGCTGTCGCTTGGAGACCAAACCATGGTCAACTTATTGCGCTTCAATCAAACTGCATCGGTCAGCATAATTGAATTTCACAATGCAGAGAAATAATTTCAGCATCAAGCTTTTATTCTAAACATAATTGAAAGTTCAAGAAGTTTCCAAAGAAAAGCTTCTGGCCGAGGTTGATTGGATCAGGATTTAGAATCTAAGAGTCAGTCTGTTTCGGGATCAGATCGAGAACGATCGAAGATAAAATTTGATAATAGTGACTTGTAATATTGCTTAAGTGAAAAAGTTTATCACCAATAAATTTATTAAAATATAAAAATAAAATATTTTTTTAAATCATTTTTTAACAACAATTTTAATTTGCATGTGAAGCAGCGTGTGGTGGGATCGGTCGCACTTCCTGCCACGATCAACGCTTCGGCAATCTCCTGTGGAATGCTCGTGAGCGAGGCAATTGGTGCAGTATATGTTGATGAGGACTGCTCGCAGACGCTTTTCAGTGCTGAGCTTTAGGAACCTCGCGCACTTCCGAAGAGGATGGATGCCGCGGCAGACTCGGTAACGGTAGGATTGAATACCTCGGGTACGTCTGCTCTCCAAGGCACGAGCACTGCGTGCGTTTTGTTGACGAGGGGCCGAAGCTGGAGGTCGTGCTCAAGATCGAGCCCAGTGTGCGGATCCGCACACCTGTCCGGGCATTGAGCGACACAGTGGTGTCCAAGTTCCAGGACATCATGCTGGCTGATGACCAGTTCCATCGGCCTGCTACCGTCTCCATGGTCTTGGGAGCAGATGTTTATCCAAAGGTCACCCAATCCGGATTCCTGACCTTCGACGAGGGAATGCCGGTCGCCCAGAAAACTGTTTTTGGGTGGATCGTGTCCGGTGCCTGCAGCGTGCCGTAGGATGGATATGTTGCAACCCCAGTGATTGCAAGGGGGGCGGAATGTCCAAGTTACGGGGCGAGGACTGTCACCCGCTCTCCGCTCCCTCTTACGCTCTCTCGCTCTTCACGACAGAGTCTCCAAGGAGTCTCTGCGCTTGGGAGACCTTAGCTAATTAGAATAAGCTTCTGTGTAAAAACAATTTTCGCCGGATAAACATACGCCCGGTCGCGCCCGCACAATTACGAAAAGTGAAGTGTTTGCCCTTTCGACTGTTTTCTATTTCAGCCGATTTGGAAAATTCCAGGACAGCAACCCCCATCACACCCAACACCTATGGATTGATGTTATGATCGGTCAACCATAGCAGATTTTCATATAGTACCTGTAGACTTTCATGGCGTGTCGCCTCACAATGTGAACAGATTTTCACAATGATACATACTTATGATCTGAAATACAAAACATGTCGATATGGACATGACTGTCTGCGTGGAAGCTGGAAAACTGAGTCGAAACATGCACGTTACCTCGCTAACAATCGCCTATAACGCTAAAGTCCGATTGACGCCCACATGCGTAAAGTGTTCCTGAACTTGTAAAAAAATATTTGGTTTAGCTGGGCGATTCTCTTTGTTGGTAATTCATTTTATTTAATTCTTGTTTCACATCTTACATCACATCACCATTTGCTGTGTTTTAACTTTCGGATTCGTCAATTTTCTTGATCAATGCAGGATAAAAGTCTATACTCAGTCTTGGGAACTGTTAGGTCTAGTTCAGATACAGTTCGTAGTAAAAAAAAAAAATTTGCGCTTTCTAATCATTGGCGACGTGGTCTCTACAATTTGGATCCTTAAAATTGTTCTATAGATTTGTATATACTCGTGCTCTACCATATTAAAATTGGTTTATAGATATATCTATACTCGTGTTTCACTTTACGATAGTTAAGAAACTGTGACACATAACAAAATTACACAATCTAAAATTTGTAAATGTGTATTCAGTGCCGCTGTCTGTTTACCAAATTACGTTCAATACACTCGCTGTTTGAGTTTTTATTGTATGTTTCTTCCAAAACTAAAATTAATGCAAAGTTTTGTCTTTTTCTTATTGTTGGGCGATCTGTTTAGCCTGCAATTAATTGAATTTCCTTTTGAACAACTTCGCTGCTTTTCAGGGTATCTTTGGTATTTTGGTAATATTTTCAAGTTTGATTCACAGTTAATTTGTATTAATACTAGTAAGCCCTATGCGCTTCGCCGCATGCAGTCTTAAAATTCAATGCAAAATTCCTAGAATTTGTTATATGAAAGTCATTTATTTTATTTGAAAATTGTTATTTTCAATCCAAAACATTTGGATAAACTATATTTTTCGTTTGTCCATTTGGAATGCCAACTCTTGAACAGGCTACGTATAGCTGCCCATGAGAAAAACACGGCTCTACCAAATTCAACCCGCATACTTGAAGCATTTGTCCTTGTGCCTTATTGATGGCCATGACAAATGATAGACGCACTGGGAATTGCAGTCGCTTAAATTCAATTAGAAGATAAAGTGGTAATTTGAACTGTGTAAATGATGTGGATCGTGCATTTGAGGTTAAATTCACCGTTTTATACCTCTTCGTCTTCCTCCTCCTCCTTCGTCTTCCACCTCTTCCTTCTTCTTCCTCCTCCTCCTTCTTCCTTCTTCTTCTTCTTAATCCTTCTCCTTCTTCTTCCTCCTCCATCTTCTTAATCCTCCTCCTTCTTCTTCCTTCTTCGTCTTCCTCCTCTCCCTTCTTCTTCGTCTTCCTCCTCTCCCTTCTTCTTATTCATCCTTTTTTCTTCTTCATCCTCTTTCTTCTTCCTCTACCTTTTTCTTCTTCCTTCTTCGTCTTCCTCCTCCTCCTTCTTTTGAAAACCTGCGTGATTGTTGATGCTTTAGTCCTCTTGCTTTATTGCGTTTGGCGTTCGTGTATCTTCTAATTGATAAAGAAGAAGGATGAGGATGAGGAAGTCGAAGAAGGTGGAAGTGGTGAGTTTAACCTCAAATGCACGATACACATAATTAACACAGTTCAACTTACCACCTCAAAAACAAATGCCTGCTGTTACAATTTATTTATGAACCAAATAAAGTTTGTCTCATGAATTAAATAAAACAAAATGAGCAGAGAAGAATGACATCTTATGTTTTAGAAATGGCGCGGCATGTAAAAAACGGTTTTGCCGCTTTTCTTTTGACTTTTTTCAGAATTTTCTTTGCTCTTGTCCTAACGGAGCCCGAGACCTTTCCAACGAATAATCATTCACCAAACTTGTTCTCAATTTTTATAGATAACGTTTCCCAAAAATTACATTATCAGATTGATACAAAAAAAAAAATCCAGTTTGGCAATTAAGAAAGTAAAGCTCATCTTAATTTCATTAACAGGAACTTCTTAAGCATAATAACGAATAATACAAATTGATACAATTGATACAAAAAAAAAATCCAGTTTGGCAATTAAGAAAGTAAAGCTCTCAGTCTGAATGGCAACAGAAGGATTTCGTTATGTGTATCTTAATTTCATAGTATAAGGAATGTGATGAGATTTCCGTCCACGAACTGCATTTTCTTTGTTAATAATCTGATCGGTCTGACACAACGAGCTTTTTTTGGTTCTTTATAACTGTGTGCAACCTTGAATATTACGATTTTATTAAGTGAAACCCTTAATACTTAAACATATCTTAATGGCGCAATTATATATAAATCATAATAAATTAAGTACTTTGTCATTATTTTCATAGATATGTTGATGAACTTCTGTATTGGTCGGGTCGCAGAATGATATTAGACGAATACTTGCAAGGAGATTTAACACCTAGAAGGTTACCTTCATCTTGGGTCACGACTCACAAGTATGTTTTTCAATCAGATGATGGAAGTCTAACAGTCTTGGATACTACCACAAATTTAGTAAAAGTATTGGTAACAAATCACACTCTTCGTCAACTAAATGTTCGAGGATATGAATGTTCGAACGATTTAAAATATGTTTTGTTTAGGCATAACGTAAAAAAAGTAAGTGTTCTTTTAAATGGTACTCTTTTTCAATAAATAAACTCTTTTCGTAGAATTTTCAGAAATCATTTTCCGCATTCTATACAATTTATGACGTAAACAATGATCATCACACGCCAGTAAAATTAAAAGACTCATTAAAAGTACAAAGAACTCGTCTTCAGTATGCGGCTTGGCTTGGCAATACGACTGCAATAATATTTGTAGTGAAAAATGATATTTTTATCCGACAATCGCCTTTAGTGGAAGAAGATATAAGAATAACTGCATGTGGACATGAAAACCAAATATATAATGGCGTTCCTGATTGGCTTTACCAAGGTATAATATATATATCTACTGATACCCAAATCACATTATACAGGGGTGCTCCGTTATTCGCTTCAGCCTCAAGAGCCGAACAAACCGCCTTAGCGGTGCTCTGCACAAATAGCTGATTTGTTTCTGTAGTCTATCTTTCGAGTCAAGTGTAAGCGATACCACATTGTTTATTAGACCCGTTACACGTAGAGTAACGTGCCATGCCCACACTTTTTAAAAAGTTTGGAAATTTTCAGTTTTGTATTAGTCTTGTATGTTTTTATCGGTATGCCAAAATTGGTTTGCCACGCCCGCTTTAACACTCACAAACTTCCCAAAGCTGCCATGCGCACAGTTTTAAACAAGAGAGAACGCTATAGTCGAGTTCCCCGACTATCTGATACCCGTTACTCAGCTAGTGGAAGTGCGAAGGAGAAATTTCAACACTGACAGTTGTTGACGGTTTGTGGGCGTTAGAAAGGGCGTGGCAAAAAGTTTTTTAGCAAATCGATAAAAATTTACAAGACTAATACAAAAATGAAAAAATTTTAAAACATTTTTTTAAAGTGTGGGCGTGACAGTTTTATGCGGTTTGTGGGCGTTAGAGTGGGCGTGGCAAAAAGTTGTTTGGCAAATCGATAGAAATTTACAAGACTAATACAAAAATGAAAAAATATTAAAAACATTTTTCCAAAGTGTGGGCGTGGCAGTTTTAGGCGGTTTGTGGGCGTTAGAGTGGGCGTGGCAACATGAATCGACAAACTTGCGCTGCGTCTATGTCTCTGGAGTCTGTATGCTTATTCTCAACTTTCTAGCTTTTATAGTTCCTGAGATCTCGACGTTCATACGGACGGACAGACAGACGGACAGACAGACGGACAGACAGACAGACGGACGGACAGACGGACATGGTCAGATCGACTCGGCTATTGATCCTGATCAAGAATATATATACTTTATATGGTCGGAATCGCTTCCTTCTGCCTGTTACATACTTTTCAACGAATCTAGTGTACCCTTTTACTCTACGAGTAACGGGTATAAAAATGTCTTGAAACTTTTTTATTTTATTATTGGTCTTGTAAATTTCTATCAAAAAAACTTTTTGCCACGCCCACTCTAATACCCAAAAACCTCCCAAAAAATTTTAAAATGGCTTTTCATTTAATTCTTGTTTTTTTTTTCTATATGCTAGTAAAATTTTAAAATTACTCGTTTGCTCTTACACTAGCTGAGTAACGGGCATCTGATAGTCGGGGAACTCGACTATAGCATTGTCTCTTGTTTTAAAAATAGTCTTTCTTGTATTCTCCGAGTCACTTTAGTAAAGCATTTGACTCTGTTATTCATTCACTTCTTGTGAGGGAACTGAATGGTTTCCCGGTTAATTTCTTAACATAGATTTTTATTTATTTATTAGTTAGTTGAAATGCACGACGCAAGGGGTCCTCTTTAAAAATCTGAGTCCACCCCCAATGTCTCACAGGGGACCATATGAGCCCTTCGTCCCCTACTTTTTGTAAGGGAATGTGCTTCCCTAAGCTATAACTCATTCTCGTTATGCATGCAGTATAAGGCCATTTCTAGCCATTCGGACTATCGATCCAATCTAATGATGCTGTGATTACCAAACTTAAATGGCTTTAAGTAAGCTTATGTGTGTAAGCCGTGTCATCCTAAAACCTCGTGAAAATATAAATAATAATTGTATCCGCAAAACGTACCGTCATGAAGTAACAGCACTTCTTAAATTATAATGATCTTTAATGTGAAAATTTTTTAATTATAATATACATTTTGCTTATCCAAACAACAACTTTACACGCGACTTATACTGTAAATGGGTGCTCTTTGAACAGAATAACTCGTTGATAATCAGGTGCTTTTCTAGACCATACAGGTCCATACATTGACCAGTACATACCAATGCATACAGGTATGCTTTGATAAAAAGGTGATCAACGGAATTGTATGGTCCTTACATAACTAAAACCGCTAAACTTTTCTGTTTCAAGTAGTTAAAATAGAATTGGGTTCCCCTTATTTTAAATCACTGTAGATCCAAATATAAGTTGCATTACCCGTACAGAGTATTATGTTCTGACTATGAAAGACTTTATTATCTTATCTCTATTCTGACTGCCGACATTAAAGCGATCGATACTAACTTTTCTAGCACAAAATTAGATTTTACTTGTATTTATTTATACAGGAGTGTTTCTTAAATACCCTGGGATTTTATTCAGGCAAAGCAATTCTTTGGTGCTCTACAACATCAATAGAGTTACAAGCAGTTTTATAAACCATTTCAATATTGCCTGAGTGGTTACTAAAAGAACTCAAGAATGATTATACCCGTTACGTAGAGTAAAAGGGTATACTAGATTCGTTGAATAGTATGTAACAGGCAAAAGGAAGCGTTTCCGACCATCTAATGTATATATATTCTTGATCAGGATCTGTAAAGTGGTGTCCCCTTATATAAGTTATTGCCCTGCAATTGATTCTCTAACATCTTGTGGTTCCACATAGTCTCCGCTGCCATCAACGCCAACGAACGGTTAAGCGCGACATCGACACTTCTGCGCTGCGCCGCGGCCGACGCCTGCTGCGCCGCTGCCGACGACTTCACTTGATTGCTAGGGACTTAGGGAAACATTTTGTACGCTAGATTTAGTTTCAAATGATAAATTGCAATAAACGGTCGCTTGCGATCTTCAAAATCAAATCGATAACTGTAATTATTAACTGGCGCCCGAACAGGGACCAGCGAATAAACGCGAACGAAAGACAAAATTCTAAGTCGCGGAGCAAAATCAAAATTTTGCTAAAAAATATTCGTTGGTTAAATTGTGCCGAAGAAACTCCCGCGAGTTATTAACAAACAAAATTCACGGTCGGCTATAAAATAAAATTGTTTGAGAAAAAAACAGATTTTCCGGAAGAGGAAATTACTTATCGGCATAGCATTGCCCATTGGTGGATCACAGTTTCTGTCAGGCCAGCCCGCAGAAAACCTTCTTTGGAGTGCTGACGTGGATTCCCCAGTAGCCCAGGCAAAAAGGACAACATTCACCCAGCCAGGAGGAGTGACCGCAACAATTCTATGTTAAATAAATGCAAAACGAAGAACAGCAATTTCATCGAAAAGGAGAAGGAAAAGTAGAAGTAGAACGCCGAGAATAACGGAACTACAGAAGAGCAACACGGATAACAGTTAACAGTGCAACCCAAAACGTAACGGCAGAGGTAAAGACGACGAACGGCAGAGAACGGCTGCGTGAACCAAAGTGCAGACAAGAAGGAAAAAAAAGAACAACAACAGCACAGCCGTAGCAGCAGCAGCAGCCCGCCAAAAAGAACAGGAATAAGAACACGTTGACGACGAAGAAGCTGAAGCTGAAACAACCGAAGAGGAGGCAGAGAGACTACAAGAACCTGGAAAGTACACTGGAAAAAACATCAGCAATTTGAAATTCAGGCATCCACCCATAATAAAACATAAGTATACCAAAAAAAAAAAAAAAAAAAAAAAAAAAAAATTTAAGTATATTATTATTATATTATTATTATAATATTATTATTATTATTATATTTTTATTATTATATTATTAGTATTATATTATTATTATTATATTATTATTATTATATTATTATTATTACATTATTATTATTATATTATTATTATTATTTTATTATTATTATTGATATTATTATTAATACTATATTTTCAACCCAGTTCCTAGAGATCTTCTGAAAGGAAAATTTTCCTATTTACTGTTCCTTTCTGGTACACTGTTCTCAAAGCAAAATAACCGCGGTGAGCTAAAATTTATTGCATGCAAAAATAAAAAAAAAAAAAAAATATAAAAATAAAAAATAAAAAAACAAAAACAAAAGATAAATAAGCAAACACATACACACGCATTCCATATTTTCTGCCCACAACTTTTGTTAAGTTCAAATTGGTTTAGGCTTGTTTTGTGCAGGTGTTGTCCGAATTAAAAATCAGTATGGCAAATCCTAATAATATAATAAGACCATCAGCTTTTAGTTCAAACGAAAGACCGGTGCCCTCAGAAAGACACGACCTGCCTGAACAGCATCGCGTAGACATGAGTGTCGAACAGTTGACAGCATTAATTGGCCAAACGGTGGCCCAAGTTTTACCTGGATTGATAAAACAAATGAACAACAATACTCTTGACTTTACTGACGTGAGCGACCAGGTCGTCGAGCCCGAATACAGAAATAATTTAGCGGACTTTGACAGGGTGCCTGATATCGTAAAATCGATCAGGGAATTCTCTGGAAATCCAGCAGAATTCGGGTCTTGGAAAAAGAGCGTTGATAGAATCATGGAGACTTATACCCCATTTGTGGGTACTCCAAAATATTATGGTATACTTCATACCATAAGAAATAAAATTGTTGGAAGTGCTGATGTGGCACTCGAGTCCTACAGCATTCCGCTGGACTGGAAGGCCATGTCGAGATGTCTCACTCTGCATTACGCAGATAAACGGGACATAACTACCTTGGAATACCAAATGTCAACTTTGGTTCAAGGCCACCAGCAGTCGGTGGAAGACTTCCACCAAGACGTCTACAAAAATCTGTCGCTTATTCTAAATAAAGTCGGCTGCATGCAAATGAGCCGAGAATCCGAGCACTTTGTTACAAAAATGTACAGAGAAAAAGCTCTGGATACTTTTATCAGAGGCCTTCGAGGAGATTTACCTCGCCTTTTGGCAATAAAAGAGCCAGCTGATCTCCCCTCAGCTTTACATTATTGCCTTAAACTTGAAAATCAAACTTTCAGGTCAAACCATGCGGCGAATAAGGGTCAACAGTCGAGTTTCAGAGGAAACGAAAAACCCATTCCGGCACCCCGCAATTTTCAGCCGTCGAATGCCTTTGGCCATCGACAGCCTCCACCGGTCCCTCCACGACATCCCATGAGGAGACCTCCACAATATTTAGGCCAGCCATTCCCGGCGCCAAGGCAACACGTGTCTAACTTCGGTAATGCACCGTTCATTCCACCCCGACAAAACTATCAACAGCAATGGCAACAATATAATGCCCCACCCCGTCCCTTTGCGACCAAACCACAACCAAGACCAGAACCAATGGACGTGGACGGCAGTGTACAGACGCGAAACATTAATTATATGAATAGACCACACTCGGACATAAACAAACGACAAAAGAACTACAACATCCAAACAGTGAACATGAGACAGCCAAGTATCGAAGTAACTGGGTCCAGTTCAAGCATGACAGGCTATCAACGGTCGATGCAAGATTATGAAACCCAGAACAATATAAACGGCACACTAAATGAATACTGTGATGGACAAATAGACAATTTGGACAGCGAACAACGAGACCACGTGTTGCATTTTTTAGAGTAGAAGACTCCTCACTACCATACTTCGAATGTAGAGTGGGGAGTGGAAAGGTTTTAAGGGTGTTGATTGACACAGGCTCTAATAAAAATTACATCCAGCCCAATTTGGTGACGAACGCGATACCAAATAACAAGCCTTACATAGCTGATACTCCAGGCGGTGATGTAAAAATATCGCATTACAAAAGAGCAAGCCTTTTCGATTTCGAAATAAAATTTTTTTTGTTACCAACGCTGAAGACTTTTGACGCCATACTTGGCAAAGACACAATGAAGGGAATGGGAGCGCAAATTGATTTGAAGAACCTAACCATGACACTGGAAAACGGGAAAAGAGTTGTTCTCAAAGAAAAACAGTTCGAGGCTGTTAGCACAATTAGTCCGAGAATAAAACACTTAGAGGTGGAACAGAGAATGATATTGAATAAAATAATTGATTCGTATCCAGGTCTCTTCGCAGACCCGAATCAAAAACTAACCTACACAACAAGTGTAAGGGCAGCAATCCGAACTATATCGGATACGCCAATATACTCAAAATTCTATCAGTACCCAATGTCTCTTAAAGACGAGGTACACAAACAAATTTCCGAACTTTTACACGATGGAATCATTCGACCCTCAAGGTCACCTTACAATTCACCAGTGTGGATTGTACCAAAAAAACTCGACTCCTCTGGCAAGAAAAAATACAGGGTGGTAATTGACTATCGAAAACTTAACATGGTAACGGTAGCGGACAGATACCCTATCCCTGACATTAATGAAGTGTTGGCCCAATTGGGAGACAACAAGATTTTCTCAGTGCTCGATCTGAAAAGTGGGTTTCATCAGATTCTTTTAAAGGAATCTGATATCGAAAAGACCGCCTTCTCCATCAATAATGGAAAATATGAGTTTACACGACTCCCATTCGGTCTGAAAAATGCACCGTCAATTTTCCAGCGCGCACTGGACGATATTCTTCACGAACATATCGGTAAGATATGTTTCATTTATATTGACGACATCATCATCTTTAGTAAAGATGATGAAACACATTACCAGAACCTTGACACTATTTTCAGAACTCTTCAGCAAGCCAACATGAAATGTCAGTTGGATAAATGCGAGTTCATGAAGAGAAAAGTGGAGTTCCTAGGCTTCGTCGTGTCCGACAAGGGCATTGAAACCAGCCCAACCAAGGTACAGGCAATCTCAGACTTTCCAATTCCAAGGACACTCAAAGAACTGAGATCATTCTTGGGATTATCCGGATATTACAGGCGATTTATTCCTAACTACGCTAAGTTAGCAAAACCACTTAGCTCGCTTTTGAGAGGGGAGGATGGTCGAATTTCCAGGACATTATCGTCAAAAAAATCCGTCTCCCTTAATCGCGAAGCAATAGAAGCCTTCAAGAAATTGAAGAGCAGCTTGGTTTCTCCAGACGTAATACTCCACTACCCGGACTTTAAGAAAGAATTTCACCTAACAACGGATGCTTCCAATTTCGCAGTAGGTGCTGTTCTTTCACAAGAGAACAGACCCATCTCATTTTTATCGAGAACACTCTCGAAGGCGGAAGAAAATTATGCCACGAATGAGAAGGAAATGTTAGCCATTATCTGGGCTCTAAAAAAGCTAAAAATTTACCTTTACGGTAAAGCAAAGGTGAAAATCTTTACTGACCATCAGCCTTTGACCCATTCTCTCAGTAGTTGGAATGGAAATGCGAGGATTAAGAGATGGAAAGCATACCTTGAGGAATATGACTACGAAATTTTCTACAAGCCAGGCAGAGAAAATACTGTAGCCGACGCTCTGTCCAGAGGACCGACAGTCGAACAAATTAACACAGTAGCCTCAACAATGCACAGCTCTGACAGTTCGAGCCATGGGCTGATACCTAGCGTTGAAGCCCCGATAAACGCATTCAAGAATCAAATTTTCTTCAGGGAGTCCGAGTCAGAGAACTACTCATTTAGCATTCCATTCCCGACATTTCAAAGGCATTTAGTAGATCGCAACTTGTTCACACCCGATAGTCTCTTGTCAGATTTGAAAGAATATCTTAACCCATCCGTGATTAATGGAATTTTCACATCCGAGGATGTAATGGGGAAAATTCAAATTCTCTACCCCATCCATTTTCAGGGTTTCAAGATTAGATTCTGCCAAAGCAAAGTCAAAGACCTTGTTAACGAAGCCGAACAAGAGGAAGAAATACTTAGGACACATAACAGAGCACACAGAAATGCTGTGGAAAATAAAGCTCAGTTGTCCGAAAGAGTATACTTTCCTAAAATGAGGAAAAAAGTTTCGGCTATCGTGAATCAGTGTTTGGTGTGTAAGACTGCTAAATATGACAGACATCCCACGCATCCAGAAATAAGACAAACTCCCTTGCCAGAATACCCCGGACAAATTATTCATATTGACATCTACTCGACAGAACGACATCTGGTGCTCACGGCGATTGATAAATTTTCCAAACTGGCCATGGGAAGAGTTATCAAATCCAAAGCTGTAGAAGACATTAGGAAAGCCCTAAGAGATATCGTGTTTTATTATGGAGTGCCTAAATTAATAGTAATGGACAATGAAAAGTCCCTCAACTCAGCCTCTATCAAATTCATGTTGACAGACCAGCTGGGTATTGAGCTCTACAAAGCACCTCCGTATAAGAGTACAGTAAATGGACAGATAGAAAGATTTCACTCCACACTCTCTGAAATAATGAGATGTTTGAAAGGAGATGGAACACATAGGGGCTTCGAGGAACTTCTCGATAGGGCCATCTATGAATATAACTACACTGTCCATTCTGTCACAAAAAAACGACCTCTAGAGGTGTTCTTCGGCAGGATAGCTACCGTAGCTCCAGAAAAATATGAACAAGCTAGACTGGACAATATAGACCGACTTAGGCAAAAACAGGAAACCGACATAGAATACCACAACCGGACAAGAAAGCCCATAAAGACCTATATCAAAGGGCAAGAAATTTTCGTTAGGGTTAATACAAGATTAGGTTCTAAGTTATCAAGTAGATTTAGGAAGGAACTAGTTAAGGAAGACCGAAGTACCACAATATTAACAGAATCAGGGAAATTAGTACATAAAAGTAACATAAGATCATGATTGCTTCAGAATAATTACTGTGGCCACATCGATAGACAAGTAGAACATAGAAACATTAAACGTACTGATTAACGTAACCACGAGAATTAAATTTGAAACGATTCGACTTTGACAGACGAGTTGGCCATAGGTTTGCAGAATTAGATTGGGCTCGTGAAAGAAGAGATTGCGTTGTGAATGCGTTTCTGCGGAGCGAGTTTAAATTGAATGAGACCAGTAGCCTACTTGAAAACAATATACCGATTTCTGCCTTGACGGTCAAATAAATGTTAAAACTTTCACACGTTCTCGCTTTACACAACGGAACTACAATTTGAATGCCATTGAAATCTCCATATTGAATCAGTTAATTCCTTATTTCTTATATTTTAAAACATGATCAGTAAAGGAAACTAATAATAATAAATAAATAATAATTTAATTTGAATAATAATAAAATTTACCAATTAAAGACGAAATGTACGGAATCAATGCCTTCTGCAAAGGTTCCAATGGTCTAAAAATATGTAGATATAAATTCATTAGTAATTTAGTAAAAACCAGAATTTTAATAGAAGCAATCAAGTTGTCAATGCAGAACACATCCGAGTTGCACAAACCTCGAACGCACGCAACAATCAACACCTGGCATTCAAACCATTAATGCTGTGCCCAAACTACCACGAATCACCCCACCAACGATGCGACTCAAAAACATCCCATCCTTATGATGACCGCTCGAGGACAAGCGTCAATTAAGAGGGGAGGAGTTATTGCCCTGCAATTGATTCTCTAACATCTTGTGGTTCCACATAGTCTCCGCTGCCATCAACGCCAACGAACGGTTAAGCGCGACATCGACACTTCTGCGCTGCGCCGCGGCCGACGCCTGCTGCGCCGCTGCCGACGACTTCACTTGATTGCTAGGGACTTAGGGAAACATTTTGTACGCTAGAGTTAGTTTCAAATGATAAATTGCAATAAACGGTCGCTTGCGATCTTCAAAATCAAATCGATAACTGTAATTATTAACTTATATGTTTAAATAGGGGTTACTGTAAGAGGGGTTCCACGGCAAGAGTAAATCACACAGTCGAACTAATTTCAATCGTTATAATTATTCACTGATTTATTTAGCTAAGCTAAGATTATTTAAAGAAAAATAGATAGTTAGACCGGCGGCGGGCGTTCAGCGTCGTGTGCAAATTCAGACTTAATTTTGGCCTCTCCTCCATTCTCCTTCTCCTCGTTGTATGCGCTGCCCAGAAACTAAAGAGCGATCAGCTGATCGCCACTCTCCCGCACATTGGGACAAGCAGCAAACTGAACATGCCAATGCTAAACGTAGCATGAAACATCTCGCTTGTCCGGTCCATCCTGGCAGGTGGGGTAGAATCTAGCATAGAGAAAATGATACAAGAACTGTGCGCAAGCCTCCTGGCACCACTTGGGTCTCTGCTGCAGATGTGCTAGCCAGTCTCGACTCCAAACCTTCCAAAAATGACGTATCGTAGTTTGATAAATGAGAAACTGCTCCACAAAGCACTTGGATTGTGTTACAGATTCCGGAGGCGCCCGCATGGAGTCCCCAATCAAAAAATGCAATGACCCTCTTAAGGTGATGTTTTAGCGACTTCACATTAGCCTCCCAAAGCCCGCCAAAATTGGGTGACTGAGGAGGATTGAAGTGCCATGTGGTCCGCTGTGAAGCAAGCTTGGGAGCTATGCGCTTCTCGTAGGCATCCTTGAGCCTGCCGTAGAACGCCTTCATCAAATTGTCCGCTCCCATCAAGTTGCTTCCGTTGTCACTGTAGAGATGCTGAACCATTCCTCGTCGATCAGTGAATCTGTCCAAAGCCAGAAGAAAATGCTCCGTCCTGAGGCCTGTCACCGCTTCTAAGTGAACCGCCTTTGTTGCTAGACAAATAAAAACGGCGATGTATCCTTTATAAAAGCTCGTCCCTCGCAAGCGTGCTGCCTTCAGCTCTATAGCACCACTCTAGTCGACTCCAGTCGCCAGGTACGGTCTACTAGGGGGATTCACTCGATGAAGCGGCAAATCTCCCTTGAGCTGTGTCGAAGCGATTGGCCTGGTCCGAAAGCACCTTACGTCCGTACAACTGTTTGGACGGCCTGTCTTCCTGTCAGTATCCAGAACCGTTGGCGCGTGTGTGCCAAAGTCAGCTGCGCACCTCCGTGCAGAGTCAAAACGTGCGAGTACCGTATTACTAGCTGCGTGAAATTATGCGAACTTGGAAGGATCATTGGATGACGACGCTCGTGTGACAACCAAGAATGGCGCAATCGCCCCCTTACTCGCAAGATGCCTTCTACCAAGATCGGTGATAAGCTCAAAAACTTACTTCTGGGAGTCCGTCTTTTATCGTTTTTTACCGCGGTCAGCTCGGACGAGAAAGATTCTCCTTGAACGATGCGCGCGATAGCAAACAGAACATAGTCCTGTTCCTGAATGCTTAGAGGACCAGTGCACCTTTCTCCTTTCCTCATAGCATTGGTTTTGAACCGAAATATATACGCTATGACTCGTACTACCTGGCTAAAACTCGAAAAACGTTCCAGAAGCGATGACCTTGGGACTGCGTGGTGAACGCGAACTTTGTCCGCCTATGCCTCTAGCGCGGCATCACTCATGTCGACCTGTCCGATCTCCGTCGAAGGCCAGTCACCTTGACTGCGTGTAAGCCACTCCGGGCCTCGCCACCGAAAGTCAAAGTCCTTCAGCTCACTCAGAGGCAGCCCTCTTGTCGCACAGTCCGCTGGATTCTCTCTGGTTCCGACATGTCTCCATTGAGATGGAGTGATCCAGGATGAAGGCGACCCTGTTAGCGACGAAAGTCTTCCATCTATTGACGTCCCCATGCAGCCAATGCAGAAGAATTGTAGCATCCGTCCAATAAAAGGTCTGGATGGGAAGGTCCTGCAGCCACTTAGCCGTGGTCAGCCATTTGACCAATTTGACCGCCAATACTGCACCACTCTGCTCCGTTCGAGGTATGGTTAAGGGTTTAGTAGGAGTAACCTTTGATTTTGCAGTCAACAGCGAGGTGTACCCCGTTCCGCCCTCATGCTTGATCCTTACATAGGTCGTAGCTGCGTAGGATGTGGAAGATCCGTCACAGAACGCGTGAAGCTAAGCTGAAACTATTGATCCAGGAGCATAATGAATTCACCCCTGTATGCTTTGTACCTTCGATTTTAAGCAAGCTGTCCCGAAATGCTTTCGACCGTTTCGCAAATGCATTAGGAACCTCGTCGTCACAATCCAGGGCCGTCAGAGTGCTGGACCATTTACAAAACTCCATGCGAGCGGATTTTATCGCACCCTCTACCTGTGTTCGTTTATCCTGCGTCTCTTCTATCGTATGCCCTCCTGACAGAATGTCGTCCACATATATCTCGCTGATCAAAACTTTTTCCGCCTTAGGAAATGAACGCCGCTCATCCTTCGCTAACTGTTGAATGACCCTGATGGCCGTGAAGGGTGCAGAAGCTGTTCCGAATGTTAGCGTTGACAAAGCATAAACATTGATGGATCCATCCGCCACCCGCCATAAAATCCGCTGATATTGGGCGTCTTCCGGGTGCACATCGATACAGCGATACATTTTCTGTATATCCGCCGTGAAAACCAAACGATATTTCCGCCAATTGAGTATGTCGCCAGTCCAAAGAATGTCGTTTAAGGATCGTCCATTGCTAGTCCTTAAGGAGGCATCGAAGACGATTCGCTGTTTGGTCGAGTGAGGATCCTTCTTAAAGACATCATGATGCGGGAGCGCACAGGATGCTACGTGCCTATTCTTGGAAGTATTCCTTACAGAACAGCTTTCACTGCCCACCGCCGGCGCTATTTGCTCGAGCGTGAAGTATTCCTAGATCTCCTACACATATTTGCTGCTAGACAGACGTCTTTCCAACTGCAGGAACCGATTAAGTGCCATTTGATGAGATCTTGCCAGAACCATGGGTGGATCTCGATAGGCTTTAAAGGGCAACCGCACTGCGTAGCGGCCACTCGACCTCACAGAAACGCTTCAGTAATGGCTCGGTGTTCAAAAGCACTCGGTGACAGCGCAACTGGGTTGATTCCCTCACTCCTTCAGCACGTCCAGAGAGGATCCATCCGAAGTGCGTATTCTGAGCTATGAGCTCGCCTGGCAAACCGAACCGGGTGTCGGTCAACATGATTTGCGCCAACATTTCCACTCCTTAGATGAGATCGACTAGGCCGTTAATCGGATTTCGAAGGGCGATACGAGCAGTGGCGAAAGGCATATTCCTCGAAGGGACATTCGATGAAGTTCGGCAACTGGCATCTGTAAGATGCGTGTGGATTTGGGTTCTCCGTCGCCTGCAGGCTTTGTTGAGATACGTTCTCCATGGCTGCAAGTGCACCAAGAGGCGGCGCTGAAGGCCGGATCAGATGCGGCTGTGCGCGACTCGACGATTGATTATTAGCCACTGCTGGGAAATGCAACAGAGTGATGGCGCTGCCCACAAACTTGGCAGCTCTTATTGCTGGTGCATCGTGACAGCGCATGTGATTTGCTTAAGCAATTAATGCATAATTTCGCCCTGCTCACTATATCCTCCCTCCTGTAACAATTCAAGGCTAGAAAGGTTGCGCAACGACGCAAAATATGGTCGCGGCCGCAGTGGTAACAGGCCCTATCCGGGCGTCTTGACCGCTCCTGTGCATTATGCACTCTCACTCGTTTGCTCGGGTCGTTAGTTCCAGGGCCATAATTGGAGTCGTACGACGAACTTCGGTTTTCAATCGCATCCATTATGACCAGCCGATCATTCAAAGACTATTCTAAGTCCATATAAGTAGGAACGGTTGCACCGCTTCCTTGATGGTGCTCCCAAGCATTGTGAGTCTCCTTGGGCAACCTCGATGCTACGTAATGCGCCAACCAGTGCTGCGATTTCCTGTCCAAGGCTTGAACGCGGCGGAATGCAGCCAGGCAAACATTGACCGTGCTTAACATCGTCCGTATCGATTCTGTATTTTCCTTTTGCAGCCTGGGTAACGCGTAAATAGCGTTTATGTGGTGCGAATAAACGAGACAAGACGATTATTGTATCTTTTAATCCTCAGTCCCCAAGCCTTGGCGTAATTTGCATCCGTGAGCTGCATTTGTCGGATGTCATTATCGCGCCCTCCTGGTAACAACTCTTTGAGAAAGTGAAACCGTTGCACATTGCTCAGATTGTTATTGTTGTGTATAAGGCTGGTGAAGGCGTCATAATAGCCTGGCCAGTCCACACACTCACCCGAAAATTTGGGCACTGACATCTGTGGCATGTTTAGCCGCACTTCCGGATCGGCGCCACCGTCCGCTTGTGGCGGTGGCGGAGGATTCTCGGGTGGGAGTTTCTCCAATTCCTCGGCGTTTGCGCAATAGGCGTCCATATAGTGCTCCTCGAATTCCGACTGGAAATTCTTCGCGACATAGTTCGAACCAGCGAACCCATCTATGTTCACGATCACGGAATCCGTGTCCCGAAACGCGTTTCGCAGCTCTTTCACTTGATCTAGACGCTTCTTTATATAAATCCTCGTTTTCCTTGACTGCGAATCCTTCTTAAAATTCTGAAGAAACGATTTGAGGGACTGGTACCGATTTGCTTGCAAATTTACCAATTGCACCGATGTCGGAGCCTCTGAATCCGATTTCATGATGACGAGTGTAAAAACAACCAAACTTAGCTCAACTGACCACCCCAAATAATCATGCAATAAGAAAAATTCAAAAAATTCTTGTCCCGCACAAAACTTGTCCACTTACTCCGTTTGTGCACCAGATTCGAAATAGCCGCCAAAAAACAATAGAAGCGAGCGTCACTTTCAGCGCCCATGTATCGTCGTCTTCCTATCCCGTCTTTCGCCAAGCCGAAAAGAGGCGTAGAAGAAGAAGCCGTTGCTGCGTCTATTTATCGCAGTTTTATTTATTATGCGCTTAAATCATTTCACGCAATTTGCCGAGTCGAATTGCAACTTAACGCGGCCGCGATCTAACGTTATCTATAAATTTACACACAAAACTTTTGAATTTAAATTTTTAATCTTGCAGTTCATTGTAAGAGAGGTTCCACGGCAAGAGTAAATAACACAGACGAACTGATTTCAATGGTTATAATTATTCACTGATTTATTTATCTAAGCTAAGATTATGTACAGACGTGTGTGTGTGTGTGTATGTAAAAGTAAAATAGATAGTTAGACCGGGCGTTCAGCGTCGTGTGCAAATTCAGACTGAATTTTGGCTCTCCTCCATTCTCCTTCTCCCCGTTGTATGCGCTGCCCAGAAACTAGCGAGCGATCAGCTGATCTCCCGCACACTGAGACAAGCAGCAAACTGAGCAGGATAAATAGCCAAGTCAAACATCGAGATCTCATGAACTATAAAAGCTAGAAAGTTGAGATTAACATGCAGGCTCCAGAGACGATGTTAAGTTATGCCTCCAGTATTAAGACATTTCTTGTCATTTTGACTTACAATCCAATCTAGATAGCTTTCAAATATGGTGCAGTGATAAAGTAATACACTTAAATGGCTCGAAGTGTAAAGTTATGACCATCTGTCGTATCAACCCTACACACGCGATTTACACTTTACGCCCTTTGGACGGAATAACACGGGTTAATGATCTTGGTGATCTTCTGGACCCTAAACTAAAATTATCAGACCATCTTTCGCATATAGTCAATTAGGTCAGCGGTGTGCTTTGTTTTATAAAAAGTGGTAAAAGGAATTGCATGATTCTTACATGACCAAAACCTTATTCATTTCACTAGTCAGTCCGATTCTTGAGTATGGATCAGCTGTTTGGAGTCCACAATAAGTAGTTCATTTGGACCGCATTGAATCGGTTCAAAAGATCATCTTACTGTTTGCCATACGGCGCCTGAATTGGGATGCAAGCCTTATATTACGTCCCTATACCAGTAGACTAATGTTAAATAATTTGCCTTCCCGTTAACCGTAGAAAGTAGTTGATAGTACCGACTTAGTTAGTCGGTTAAAATTCTCTGTTCCAAGCAGATTCACTACACTACTTACCACTAATCTTTAAGTTCCATGACCACTACAGAGTATTATGTTCTGTGGTGAAAGAGCGCCGTTGAAGAAGAGAAACATTTACTGGGTATCCTTGTTGGCGATTCGATTCCAAAATGTTCACTCTTTTCAGGCTTGTCGACCATTAACCATCAGCTGAGCGGGACCCATTGATTCCTAGCTCTATTATTTATTTATTTTTCTATATATTCTATATTTATCTATATTTATTTTTCGCAAATATCTCTATTCATTTTTATTTTTTTTATTGATTTATTTTTTGTTTTATTTTTATAGTGCCAAGCTTTTCTTTTTCTTGTTTGTTACCAACAAAAGAACATTGAAGTGGTGTGGGTTTTTATTTTATGTTGTAATTGTTAAGTATTTATTAATCCTAAACAACTATTAAGTGTTTTTCTTTTTTCTATGGGGTTTATTTATTTAATCGCATCATTGAAAGAAAAAGCTTTCTATTGCTAAAAGGGAGAAAATATGTAGGTGCCAATCATGTCAATATTAATTTCTTTCAGTGTAGTCGTCAATGTTTACGTTACATTATAGTGCTTTAAATTACCATGTTAGAATTTGGATAAGAATCAAAAGAGTAATTGACAAAATAGACAAATCAATCGGCGCGAGCGGTTGATAAGCCTTAACTCAGGTAGCCAGGCTCTACACTGAACTACATAATTGCAATTTAGTAACTTGAAGTTTTAGTTTTGTTTTGGTTATATATATAATATTTTATTTTTTAATTTTACTCACCCACTGTTGGTTCTCGAAGAAGGCCTTCTTGTCGATGCGGTGTTGGGGGTTATTAGTAAGAAAACTTCAAACTATAAATGCACTATTTAGTTTTTTTCATAAGTGATAATTAAAATATAGGATTATTTATTTCATTTTTTTTATGCATTTTTTTCATTTCATTTTTTGTTTATATTGTCATGATTAATTATTTTTTTTTTTGATTTGAAGTATTTTATTTTTGGCATTGGCAACGAAACTTTTATTTTCTTTCAGTGTACGATTTTACATTGTGTTTTTTTAGATTTTTTCCTGCGACCTCCGAACAAATTGTCATCCAGCAGAGGTAGCTGACTCCAGCCGAACTTTTGGGTCGGCGTGGAAGAGTTTAAAATTCAGCTTCGTTTCCTCGGGTAACTGCGGGAATATAACTCATTCATTTCGGGCAATTTTTTCCCAGAATTACTTGGATATTTACCCAGTGATTTTCTTCTTTAGTGGAATCGATCGACCTGGCGATTTCTCTCTGTGTAGTCTACGATAAAAATAACACGCGTGACCTAAACGTGCACAACTGTTATTATAATTTGGTTTTTTTTTTGAAATTTTCAATGAAATATTTACCTTGCCGACACGGCAATTCACGGGCATTTATTAATTGGCATTTATTAATTGCCTTTTCTTTGTGGCCTTTTAATCTTGATGCCGAAATAAACGCTGGATTAAAGTTGGGAGCACATGTGATTGTACTCTCCAGTTCTTTTTTCTTGATTTGCCTTTTTGCTAGGTCTTATCTCTGCTGGGACTGAACTTATCAGCTTGACGATCGTCGTAAGAAAAGATCGAAGCTAGATGCTGGGGATCCGAAGAACCCTTATCCGAATCAATATTCACCAGCTGGTCAATTGCCATTTAGATGACGTTGCCAGATAAGGTTCCGATAATTATTATCGCTTCTAACTAAGGCGCGAATTTCGGTGATTTAAAAAAAATCTTGATATATGGGGACATTACAGTTCTGACTATAATAGACTTAATTGACTTATCAGAGAGACAAGTTTAGATTGTCGGTGAACGACAAATAACTACATTTGCCTTACTATGGGCGGCTAGTTTAGCTCTAGCGAAGCCGAAGCCAAAGACAGTACAAATTTGGTAAATAATGTAAAAATTGTTGATCACATTGATTGGACTCAAATTCATGCTGTATTAATGATTATTTCAGCAAACAGCATCAATTGTACAAGAAAATCATCAAGAGACAGCATAAGTTTCAAGAATACATGAGTCGTGCTCACAACTAAGATAAAATTAAAAAAATAAATCATTTTTAAATCCGTATAAACATACATATATGTATGTATATAGTAACATATTCATTCTGCACCCACAACTCCCCAACTCACACACAATATTTAGACATTAATGTCTAAATACAAAACCACCCTTCAGTACCAGTCCCAAAGGAATCCCAAGGTTTTTCCCAGGAATCCCAAGGAAATTTCATACAAATCGGCGAGGAATTTTCATACAACAGGCGTTCGTGGCGAAGAATTCGAAGTACCCGAGGAATACCCTAGGAATTTCAGTGGAATTTCTCGGGAATTTCTGGGGAATATCGAAAAATAAGCAAGGTCTCTTCCCGAGGAAGACTAGAGGAATTTCCTCTAGTATTCTCCTCGTAAATTCCTCGGGAAAATACCTGTAAATGCAGAAAAATCTCCCAAAAAACGTAAACAATTTATTTAATTGGTAAATTCAATTTTTATTTTTTATTCCATTAATTTTTTCCTATTTTTGTTTGCAATCGTTTTAACACATGCAAGTGCGGCCAGTGGGGCAAGGCCTTCTCCGGTGGCTGTTGGGCTGGCCTTCTAATGTGCTTATGCTATCTGTAAAGCAAAATATATAAATAATATATATTATTTAAGTTTAAATAGGGGTCATTGTAAGAGGGGTTCCACGGCAAGAGTAAATAACAATAAGAGTAAATACCTAAATAATAATTAGTTCGACTTATTTCAATCGTTATAATTATTCACTGATTTATTTAGCTAAGCTAAGATATAAATACAGACGTGTGTGTGTGTGTATGTAAAAGTAAATTAGATAGTTAGACCGGCGGCGGGCGTTCAGCGTCGTGTGCAAATTCAGACTGAATTTTGGCTCTCCTCCATTCTCCTTCTCCCCGTTTTATGCGCTGACCAGAAACTAGCGAGCGATCAGCTGATCTCCCGCACCCTGAGACAAGCAGCAAACTGAGCAGGATAAATAGCCAAGTCGAACATCGAGATCTCATAAACTATTGTAACGTATCACATCCAAAAATAAAGTCAGGCATGGTGTTCGATGAGTATCGAGCGCACGCGAGCGATGGTCCGGCTGCTGCTTGTCGGTTAAAGGGGGTGGTGGTCTTGCTGCGATCCCATATTTGCCTATTTCTGATTATAATACTTATTTCCCGTGCTAGACAAGCTAACCTGATCCGGAAGTAGGAGAACTCACATTACAGACAACTAGAAGAGGAAAACATGTTCAAATGGTTCACGCCAAACCGATCTCGGAAAGCCTCCGGTGTTGTTGGAGGCCTTCGCTGACCCGCCCTGCCAATGGCCATCTCATCATCATAATTTTTCCCTGATGGCCCCTTGTGAAACCTAACCTATTCGCAAGGGCCTCATGCTAGCTCCGGCAAAAACTTAGAGAATTACCACATTATAAATTGGATTTTATTACTAGTACATATAAACATTCTTAAAACTAGGCATATAAGATAAATAGGAACGAAAGTGTAAAAAGATGAATTTTTGCATATAATTAAATTATTGGTTTTGGAATGTACGAAAAGTGAGGATTAAAAATATATAAAAAATTGACAAGAACATTATAAGATAATAATATGCGTGAATTAAAATAGTGACTGTTTCGGATTTCGCTCAGTGTAATTATGTTTATTTCTTTTGCATTTCCTTTATGATTCTTTACGTTAGTATTTATTTGAGCGTTTCAAGGGATAAAAAAAACAATATGGACATCTACGTTAATGCCTTTAGGGCTGAACACACTTTAATTTGGCCAATATAATCAATATAGTTTTTCTTTGGTGACTCACCCTTTTCTCTTGTAACTTCCATCGGAGATAGCGCTTTCGGCGACGGCAGCTATTTCTTTGGGAGTAAAGTTTTTCTTTTTGATTATAAATATAAAAATATTGATTACTTCGCACACATTCTTATGAGGTATCCCTGTTATTTTTTTTTCTCTCCTGTTAAAGTTGGGACATTTTTTTTTCCGTGTGGCTTACAAATTTAACACAAACATAAAACACAAAGCATAGAAATCAGACACTCCTCCTCACATTAATTTGCGCATTACTTTTCCACAATAATAGAAATTCTTAACCTAATTTACAAAAACATAACTATCTTTTTTTTCCCCGTAGTTAGGTCTTTTTCTCCTTTTTTTTTTGATTTTTTTTTACTTTCTTTAAATTTGCCCTAAATGCGGGTCTTATATTAGTTATTAGTTTTAAATCGCGTTCAGCGCATTTGCGAGCGGATCGGACTTTTTCTTTCGATTTTCAATCTTTATAAATGCATGCTGCTGGCGAAGCGCGCGAGCCAACTGACAAAAGTCCACTAATCGGCGGCTACTTCTTCCGCGGTCCGTTGGCCTTCCTTGGTCGCAGATTTTGCCCTGCCCTTTTTGGGTAGCTGCAGCCGAAGATTCGTTGTCCGCTTTGCCTACTTTTTCCTTTTGTGCACTGACAAAAAAACTACAATTGCTAGCGCTGCCTGGCTGCAGCGCTTCTTCCTTCCGGATCAGTATGCTGGTTATATTTTGTTCTTTTAAGACCCTGCACGAGAGTTGGGCGATAAAAGTCTGGGTATCTTAGCCCTTTTCCATCCACTTACCCCAGCTCTCCGCCGGTTCAAACTATTTGCCAATCTGGTTCGCCTCCGGGACTTGCACTTATTTGGCTTAAATTGCCCACAAACACCAAACGAACTTTCTCCGCCGATCTTAAACTTGAGAATGGCTGCTGATGACGCCAGAATAAGGCGGCAACCTAGCATCTGCCAGATTTGTAGAGATTTTTCTCTCTCATGGAAATCTGACCATTAGCCCTGTAAGACCCGTGCCCCTGCCGCTAATCCCTTCACGCGTTATGCAGGTGACGCACGCCCCGCAATATGACATCTAGATGGCGTTGCAGTTTTAGCTCTGCCGCAAGTGCCACAAATACCCCCCGCCAAAGATCTGACTTGATCTGACTTGATCTGACGTCCAATTCCCAAGACAGATACAACCAGCACAGAAGGCAGCTCAACTATTGTTTCATATCTTTCGCATGATAGCGTCCAATATACTTCCCTTGCAGATCTTCCAGGTCATAGTTAGCCAGGCCAATTTTCATCTTAACCCTAGACTTTACGTAAGCTGGGGCTAGCTTGGCGTTATAACCGGCTACGAAATAGCTTTGTCTGAAATTCCGTCGCCATACTTCCTGACCTTCTGCATACGACACCTCCCTCGACCGTAAATTATATTGTCGTTCGTTCCTCGCATTTTGCTTCCTTATAAACTCGCCTGCTTTACTGCGCAATTAAATCTAGCGAATCTTCTCGTGTAAACACCGCTGACCTGTCCTCGAGCAATCGCAGAGCTCTTAAGAGCTTTAAAGTGGAGCCTGAAGATACATAGTGCTGCCCGAACACCATATAATAGGGAGAAGTGCCAATGCTAGAATGAACAGAGGATCGCAATGCGCAGCAAATACTACTGAGCTGCTCATCCCAGTCCTTTTGGTCCGTACGAATGTATGCGCGGATTGCAGCTATCACAGATCGATTTACGCGTTTCGAAGCATTAGCCTGCAGTGAACAAAATGCTGTCAGAGTATGCGATACTTTATACTCCCACAACAATTTCTGGAATGCATCTGATTTGATTTGCGAACCTTTGTCAGAAACAATAGTTTCCGGCACTCCAAACGTATGGAATAGATCCTGCTGTAGATATTGAATTACTACGTCTGCTGTGAGTTTCTTTACCGCTTTTAGGAACACGAACTTCGTATAATGATCTAAAACTATGAAGATCCCTATGTGCCCACTCCTAGACCGCGGATATGGTCCTAGAAAATCAACGTAGAGTCTCTGGAAGAATCTATGGGACTCTGGAGAGGTACCCATTGGTGGACGTTGAATTCTGTTCGGCGCTTTCGACATTTTGCAAGTGGCACAAGCTTGTGTGAGGAGTTAAAACTCCGCACAAATGCGAATAGTGATCGCATAAGAAGGGCCTGCCGTTGCCAGTTACGCAACAAGGCAAAGCGTAGTAACGGTAGTGCGAAGCCCGGAGAATGAGAGTTTGGAGACTCTGGGCTGGAGAAAGAGAGTTTGGAGACTCTAGAGGAAGAGAGTTTGGAGACTCTAGAGGAAGAGAGTTTGGAGACTCGGGAAGTGGAGAGAGAGAGGATGGAGACTCCGGACTTGCTGAAAAGAGAGTTTGGAGAGTCAGCAGGCTCAAAGGCAATTAACGGGACAAATCGAACTTTGGACCGGGCCAACGGTAAAATCATGGACTTTGGATCCGGAGACTGGAGACCAAAGGGATAAACCGTTAGAGGAGGCCTATATAAACAGGCCGAGCGCTGGAAGCAGGACCGACAGTTAAGGAAAGCAAGTGTACGAGTCAACAACGTTAGAACGAAGTCAGCAAAGGAGCTACGACCGTGATAGTCACCAAGGAGCAAGATCGCTACGTCAAGACGTTCGGGACGAGAAGGTCTCCGCACTGAGACGCAGGTAGCTGAGGTCCAAACGACGAAGCACGAGTAGCCAGGAGGCAAATAACAGTAGAGGCCAGACCTAAGCGGGCACCCGAGGAAGCGGCAGGGATTGTGGTGTAGACCCGGTGGACTGTGTAGGAAATCGCGTGCTTGAACCAGGCGATAGCCTGGTGTGTTCGTGCAATCCAAGCAGGCGTGGTACCGGCGCCACCAGTCCGAACCAGACGTGGGGTTGACGCGTTGCTGTTCCACAGGCGTTTGCCTTGGGGATCACAGCCGTGAGCTTCCGTGAGTCTGCGTACGACAACAATTCCCAGCCCACGCGACGAGCGCCCAACAACGAAGGTCCGCGCCACCCAGGACGACGAAGGCGGTAAGACAGTGGAACCAGGCCGCCGAGCAGGACATCCAGGTCCGACCGCACCGGCAGAAGAGAAAAGGTAGGGTGGAACGTTCGTCTTTCACTGGGCGTCTTGCTACAGGGACTGCGGCGTATCCGGGCGATAGCGCGGTGCGTCGGAAGGAACTGAACAAGCGTCTGGCGGGACCGGCCGGGACAGATCAAGGGACAAGAGGTTGTGGCTAGCGAGGCGTATGCCTTTGAGAGCCCACCAATTGTTCACCCTAGTCTGGGAACGGTGACGCTTCCCTAAGCCCCCGACCTTCCTTCGCGCGCGTCAGCGGCAATACCAGGCGAAGGTCCGACGCTACGACGAGAGAGCAGAGGCGTCCGGACAATTGAAGTACATTGTAAACTGAGCTCAAATAAAGACCCGATAACGAAACTGCGAGTGTTATTACTGGTAACCGGGTGATCACGTTATTCTATAAATTTGGTGGGTCGAACGCACAAACTCTACTGAGCTAGCCGCACGTATTCCGTAGCGAGCAGACAAACAAAAATCAGTTCGTTACACTTGTATATAGTCCTTCACGTCCTTGATCAACCCTGGCCAAAAGTAATACCTTCGAACTCTTTCTAAGGTCTTGCGGATGCCTCCGTGGTATGCTAGTGGATCATCGTGAGCTTTTTTCAGAACCTCGGGAACTAATTTCGTTGGAATCCAAAGTTTCCAGTTGAAGTTGTCGTGTAAGGCCTCGCCGGAGCGTGATCGGTTCTGCCATACACCAAATGGTCGACCACCTTCAAATCTGGAAGCTTTTCTCCATTCGCTTTTACCTTTTCAATCAGCTCCACATATTCATTGCTTTTGAATTCCGGCAAATCTAATTCCACTAGCAACCCGTGACTTGCGTCTATGGCCGCCAATTCCTCCTCATTCACCCTCGACAATGCATCGGGAACTACATTTAACCTTCCGCTACGATGTTCGATTTTAAAATCGAAACTCTGCAGTTTCAAGGCCCACCGAGCTAAACGAGAATGGAGGTCCGTTTGGGTCATAAGCCACTTTAGCGACGCATGATCGCTAATTACGGTAAATGCGTGTCCTTCTACATACGCTCGGAATCTTTTTATACAAATAATGGCCGCCAGGCACTCTTGCTCTGTCACAGAATAATTTTTCTGTGCTTTGTTTAATTTTTTCGAAACGAAAGCTAATGGATATTCGTCCCCTTCATCCGACTTTTGCACAAGAACTCCACCAACACCAGACTTACTCGCATTACAGTGTATAAAAAATGGTTTGCTAAAATCCGGACTGTGAAGAACTGGGGCAGAGCACAACATTTCTTTAAGCTTCGCAAAAGCCTTCTCTCCCTCAGCAGTCATCACAAATATTTGTCTTGGCTTTAACAGGTCAGTAAGCGGAGCGGAGACAGAGGCAAAATTATTTATAAACTTCCTGTACTACCCAACCATGCCTAAGAACCGGCGTAGAGCCTTGAGCGACTGCGGTAACGGAAAATTTTTCATCGCTGATATTTTATCTGGATCTGTCCGTATAACGCCCTCCCCGACAATATGGCCCAGATACTTGACAGTACGCATGCAGAACTTGCTTTTCTCGACATTGAGAGTTAACCCTGCTGTTTTTACATAGCTTGCCACTAAGCCTAACACCCTTATGTGAGCCTCAAAGCAGGTCATCCAGGTACACGAAAACCTCATTTCTCAAATTTACAGGAATAACCTTGCCCATCATAGCCAAACATAGCCTTGGTAAGCCGCCCTAAGATACCATCTATCTGAGGCAACGGATACGCATCCTTTTTAGTAACCGCGTTGACCTTTCGGCTATCCAAGCATAGACGAATTTTTCCCGGTTTCTGCACCAGAACAACCGGTGATGACCAGGGACTATCTGATTCCTCAATAACTCCTAAGCTGAGCATTCGATCGACCTCTTGATACAGCAACCTTTCCCCTGCCGGAGAGACGGGAAAATGCCTTTGCTTCACCGGCTTTGCGTCTCCAATGTCAATAGTATGTGAGATTTTGTTCGTCTTGCCTAACCCAGAAACTGCGAAAGATGGGAATCGTTGAACTACCGACTTGAGTATGTCCTGTTGGCTAACCGAAAGTTGATGTGATTCAGGGGATATTTCATCTACACTCATACTAACCGGCAGAAGATCGAATTCTTTCCAGAAATCTAATCCCAGGTAAAGATCCTGACTAAGGGACGGAATAATATGCAGCTCTAAATCTTTGATTACTTGCTTGTACTGCACAGGAGTTCTAAGCCGGCCAATTACTTCTTGCTTTTTGCCATCCGAAGTGCATGACAATTTTATGAATTTTACTGACAACAATTTGCTCAGCTAATTTGCCACCAACCACACTCATTGCGGCTCCGAGCAATCCTAACACTACTTTATCCAGCAAACGCACCTCAGCGTAAGGGCGTTTATCGGCCTTCTTATAACGGATAGCGTTAACAGCTTTTGCTGCTTTCTCTTCGCCGACAAATCTCGCGCAGCCGATCGACGGTGCCGACATTAACATTCAGGAGTTTATGCCGAATTTCCGGTCGTAAATTCCTACTCAGAGTGTCCACCACATCTCGCTCTGACATTGGCGTTTCTAAGCTTTCCATAAGCTGCATAATTGCATCGTGAAATGTGTCGAAATCCTCTTTCTCCCTTTGTTTTCTGTCTCGGATAGCTTCTCTAATATCCACATCAGTGCGGGTGTCCCGAAATTGCTTTCGTAGAGCATAGCAAAGCGAGTCCCATCGTACCTTCCTAACGGACTTGTGAAAACGCCAATTGAAATCTCGCGCTGTGCCATCAAACAGCAAACTAGAATTGCTGCATAAAGCCACAAAATTCCCTTCTAGCGTCTGCTAGAAAGTGCCTCTACCCGATATATGAAATGATCAACTCCCAGGCCCTCTGGACTGCCACTGAATCTTAGCTTCCAACTGTTAAGTATTTGGCCAACTTTATCGGGTCGTTGCACAAGATCGGTAACCTCTGTTCTTGGAGTTGCCCTTCCAGAGCCATGTACCATACTTGTTGGCCCTCCAACCTGCAAATTTACCGACTCTGAATTTGGCCTCGTGTATTGGCAGTGGTAATAGGTGGTTGCGGAAAATGCACAGCTAAATTGGCTTGTATAAGCTGCGACATTTTTTCCGACAGCTGCGTAAGTAGTTCATTTTGCATGGCCTTGACTTGTTCTGCTACCATGTTCCCTATTAACTGCTGAGGAATTTCTGCTTGCCCCGAATCTTCATTGTTGGCTGGATCAGATCTTGAAGGCGTGTTTTGCCGTTTCTGCAACCTAGTATGATGTTGAGGTTCTTTGCAAATCGGACAGGTGTTGCTGGTTTTGGAGTAGACCTCGAAACAATTTTTGTGGAACTTATGTCCACACTTGATCTTCACTATAGATGCCGATTCCAACGATTTTTCACACAAGATGCATTTGGGAGAGGATCCTGCGAATCCCTCTTCCTCGGATGAATTTAGTAAACAACTAATAACTATTATTTAATAATGTATAAAAGTAAACAAATAAAAATATTATAAATATAAAATATCAAATCACATAAATAAATTATAATAAATAGGACAATAAATAAATTAAATCGAAATCCAATCAGAATAATTAATTACAGAAATAATCTAATCTAACCACATAAATTAAAATCAGAAAAAATAATTTAAAATTTTAACATCGAAATTGAAAATAAATAGAACAATAAATCCAAAAAAAAAATTAATAAGACGGAGTGTAATTTAATTAAACGAATGGAGTGTCCGCCAAAAACATACAATAAATTTAAAAATTAGTTAAAATTAATGATCAAATTAAACAAACGAAGTAACTAATATATCAAATCAGAACTAATAAAAATATTTGTTGCAATTTTTTTTTTGTTTTTTTTCTTTCCTTTTATTTATTGAATCTTCCCTTTTACTTAAAAGACTAACAATAAGTTTTCAAATCTTATTCTAAGCTAGCTAATTATCATTTTATGAGATGATTTGTGCTATGTGGCCTAACAAATTTAACGCTGGGCTGGTTGATCGTTGATTCTCAGAATCCTAGACTGTGCTCGCTGTATGATGTCGATGTTGCTTCTCGATGCATTGCATATGGGTTTAAGAACGGAGTTATACAAAAGGACTTTGTACTCCAGGCTTTGGGGAGACCGAACGTTTATAAGCCAGTGTAGATCCTTTGCTTTTAGTCTCAGGTGCGTCGTCTTGGCCTCTATGTGTTTCCGCCAGGTGAGCCGCTTGTCCAGATGAATACCTAAGTATGTTACGTCAACGGCTTGTGGGATGCGCGTGTGGTTCATAACCAAGGGCGGGCAGCTTTGTTTGTTAAGGGTAAACGTAACTTGTTTTCATTTTTGTTTGTTTACTCGTATGCGCCAATCTGCAAGCCAATTCTCTACACATGTTAAATAGCGTGCTAGTTGCATCGTAGCTTTTACTGGGCATCTGGATCGACTCAGTATTGCAGTGTCATCAGCGAATGTGGATATTGTTAGCTGGTAGTCTGTTGGGATGTCCGCCGTGTATAGGGTGTATAGAATTGGACCTAATACACTTCCTTGGGGCACTCCAGCTTCTATAGTACAATCGCTTAAAGTGCTTAAACTACATCTAACCACGAACACTCTTTTGTATAAGTAAGACTTTAGAAGCTTATGTAAGTTTTGAGGCAGCAGTCTATCGAATGCTTGTGCAACGTCTAAGAATAAAGCTGTACAATATTCACGATGCTCAAAAGCAGTGCGAATTTCCGTTGTGGTGCGGTTAACCTGCTCAATAGTTCCATGTTTTGCCCGAAAACCAAATTGGTGCGATGGGAGTGTGTCGTGTCTTTTAAGGTGGGGACTGATTCGTAGCAGCAGTACTTTTTCAAATAACTTGGAGAGACAAGTAAGTAGGCTTATTGGTCTGTATGATGATGACTGTGTTTTGTCTTTCCCAGGCTTAGGGATCATAACTATAACTGATTCCTTCCACTTTTGAGGAAAGTATCCAATTTTGGTAATAGCGTTGAAGAGTAGGCAGATTTGTAGAACTGCACACATTGGAAGCTCAATGATCATTTTCGGTGTTATTAAATCGAAGCCAGGCAATTTTCCAGTCTTCAGTTGCTCTCTAATGACTTTCGTTATTTCGCTTGGCCGGAATTCTATGGGATCTTGTGGTGCTAAGTCAGATGCAGTTAAGGGTGGGAGAGTAAATGAGTTAGTGGCTGGATTTGGTTGGAATACCTTTTTGAGATGATCAGCGAAGACTCTTGCTCTGTCCATGTCACTACGAGACCAGTTTCCGGTAGAGTTACGGAGGGGTACGGCAGTTTCTGCTGGTGCCTGCAGATTCCTGTGGGCTTTCCACAATGAGTTTTTTGTGCTGGTGGGCGTGAGATTCTCGATGTAACGCAGTTGTGCGTCCGCTTCTTTTTTCTTAAGCGCTTTAGTAAGTCTGCGAGAAGCTGCTTTTAGTCTACTCTTTGCGCCAGGTGATCTGTGCTCCTGCCACTCCCTTCGAATTCGTCGTTTTTCAAGCACAAGGAGTTCGGTATCTGGACTTGTCATGTTGAACTTTTTACTGCATCCGTGGGTATCTTGTGGAGTTGACGCTTTTGCTGCTGCAGCTAGTGTTGATTCTAGGCTACCAGCAAACTGATCGATGTCTTGCTCGGTTTCCAATGAGCTAGAGAAGTCGGTATGTGAACAAACATATTTTTTGTACCTCTCCCAGTTGGTCCTGTTGCTTGTGAGTCTATACGGCCGCTCGATGAGTTGCAGTTGGTACAAAAGATTAAAGAGCACCGGGCAGTGATCAGATGAAAGTTCTGAAAGTGTCTCAGCTGTAATCATTGATTGGGATATCCTTTTGGTGATGGCAACGTCAATCAAGTCTGGAAGCTTTTTAGGATCTGCTGGCCAGTATGTAGGCGTACCCGGAGAAACATAATTAAGCTTGTTTTGCGGTTTAATAATTGCGTTGTATAGCTGTTTTCCTTTAGGGGTCGCTATCCGAGATCCCCAGTACATGTGCTTGGCATTCCAATCACCAGCTGCAACAAACCTTTCATCGAGCGAGTCGAAGAGTGTTGTGAATTTGTCCTCTGATATTGTGAAGCGGGGTGGGCAATAGACAGCAGCCAGAGTGAGAGCACCGTTATAGCATTGGAGGCTTATAGAGGTAGATTGTAGGCAGTCTTCTTGCCAATTACTAACAAAGTGGTGTTTGATTCGCGATCGTATTAGTATGCCAGTGCCTCCATGGGCCTTGCCATCTGGGTGATTCGTAAAGTAAAATTTGTATCCTGGTATTTGAAAATTGTACTTTTTAGTAAGGTGAGTCTCTGAGAGTAGCATAACATCAATGTTTCTGTCGGCTAAGAACTGAGCAAGTTCTAGCTTGTGCCGCGAAACGCCATTAGCGTTCCAGGTTGCTATTATTAGGGGAGTCATAATTCTGTTTTAGAAGAAAAGAGCATTTGAATAAGGATGTTTTGGTTCCTCATAAGCTCTTGCATAGTTGTTTGCATGAAGGCCATAAAGTCTTTCATGCTTTGCTACATCGAAAGCATAATCGCTTCAACGCCAATTGGCTGCTGTTGCATGTGATCGTGAGTGTTGGTTTGATGAATGGGGGTGTCCGCTGCTGGTGTTTGGATCCCTGATTTTAGTGCACTCGCAAAGGAAATATTTGGCGCTGTTCGGTAGCTGGTAGACAAAGGGATGTTAGTTGTACTCGGTTCCATTGCTTTGTGAATTGTTGGTGTGGTACGATCACGAACTGAAGTCACTCGTTTGTTTAGGCGACTCTTAAGTTCCTTGTAAACAATGCATCCTCGCCAGTTGGCTGTGTGGTTTTAGCCACAGTTGCTGCATAATTTAATTGAGCTGTCGTCCTTGTTCTTAGGACAGTTTGCGGTACTGTGAGCATCGCTGCAAACGACGCAGATAGATTTTAGGGTGCAGTACGCTTTGGTGTGGCTATATTGTTGGCAGTTAGTGCACTGCACGGGCTGCTTGCGCTTGTGTGGCTCTTCGACGGTTATTTTCCAGTGCAGTAGAAACTGTAGTTTATAAATAGGATGTACTTCATTTTTGCAGATTTTTTGACTCGATGGCTCCAGTTCGGCTCTGAATAGTGGCTGCGGCTCTTTCTTCCTGTTAAAAATGTTGATCACCGTTTTTGCCTTAAAGTTTTTCTCCTTTAGTGTCTCGATAATTTCGGATGGGGTCACTGATGATTCAATTCCTTTAATGACAACCTGCAATCCTTTGGCACTTTTAAGCTGGTAGGTATAGTAACTCTTTCCAGCTTCATCCAGTTACTTGGTCACTGATCGATGGCTAGACTCATCCGGAGTCTGCACTTTCGTTTCATGTATGTTTCCCTTGGTAAGAGGTATAACGTGGAACTTGTTTTCTCCGATGATCGTAGCTAGTTTGTTACTAGTTTGCACTTGAGGTTTTCTCTCGTATAAATATTGGTGGCGGCTTAATCTTCTTTTGCTCCTGTTCTTTGATTGGATGCACTTCGCAGTCGTCCAGTAGTCCAAACCTATTTGAAGTTGAGTTGTCAACGTTGGTGCGATTTATTTTCGGCTGATTGCCAGCCTGTTTGTGTTGTGGGCTTAGCTTTCGCTTTATTTGAATGTAGCGATCCAGCCCTGTTTGAAACAGTTTTGTGTTTTGTTTTGGTTCTTGTCCGCTTTTGTTTTCTAGAGTCGGAGAGAGTGCACTTGCTTTGGTTGTTGTTGTTTCAGCAGAAATGTACACAACTCTCGGTACTGAGCATAGTGTTGATGTTGTTGTTGTTGCTATAGGTGCAGTTGCAGTAGATATCGAAGTTACTGTGCTGGTAGCTACAGAGCTTGACACCGTTTGCAATGAGGAGAGCGCGAGAGAGACGCTCTCAATGCGTTCGGGTTCACATAGTGCAGTCATAAGCATTGATGAGCAAGACCGCGATCGTTTGCTTTCTGCAGGTGCTGGGTCATTGACTCGATGGATTGTTTGGCACTCGCGGGCGTCAGACACGATGGTGAAGTATGCATTGTTTCGTTGGAGAGAGAGCTTGCGCTTTTGCAGCTGAGCGCGCAAATCGCGTTGGCTCATTTTGGAACTGTCGATTTGTTTGTTGTCTATTTAAATTAGCTTTTGTTTTAATTTAATGTTTCCACACACAACAAATATTATAGATTAGCAATTTAACATTGCTAATAGCGTCTTTTCGCTGATATTTGTAATTTATTTTGTTTTATTTATTCACTTCACTTAAATAAATTGATTTTGTACAGAGCTCGATGAAAATACGTCTTACCCCGACGCGAGTCGAAGCTAATACCAGAACTAATAAAAATATTTATTGCAATCAAACGAACAAATGAAATGGCAAATCAAACAAAAATCAATTCAAATCGTTAAATCACAAAAATTCAAATGCCCAAATAATGTAAATATCAACGATTGCGTTTGTTCTCTTGCTATTCTCGCACTTGCCTATTCGAGGTTCAATGACCTCCCTTTGCTTATCAGCTGCTTGTTCGTTGCGCTTCCCTTTTTTCAGCAGCAACACATTAATATATCAGCTAATGACTTTGGTTTTAAAGTTAAATCTTGTAATTGTAAATAGATAGAAAAATAACGCAAATCATGCAACCGGAACTCTTCCAAAACTTGAGAAAGATTGATTGCTAAACTAACAAAAAACATATATTATATTTCGCCGACAAGCATAGCTTGTTCCCCTGCAAATGTGTAATCGGTTTCAAACCGAGTCTACCGTTTGACTATAACAAAAGAACATAAGGAAAACGAAGAAGTTTTGTCACGCAATTGCAACAACAACTACACTGCTGTGCAGGTGGTCATTCGTGGTCAGTGGCTAAGCTTAAGAGATAAGCACTGACTGCGGCACTCCACGCGACTACCGCCTGCACCCTTCTTCTCTTTTGCCGTCGTCTGTGGTCTGTAAACTTCTTTATAAAAAGAATGCCTACGTAAATCCTATGCAGATAAATGATTCAGCTTCCGTATAAGAAAACATGACCCTTCATTACAGCCAATCAGCCGTGGTCAGACTACCTCTTATTAAAAGATTGTTCGCCTGCTTGTCCTATGCGTACTGATAAGTTGCTCTGTGTGGCTCAGAAATAAAACTGTAGGTGATAGGACAGTTGTAAATCTTTTGCAATTACTGACATGCGAGGCCGATTGATTTATTACTGATGGTAAAATCTCTCGTCAATCCCATTCGCAAGACAGGAACTACAGCGGAACTAAAAAGTATTTGTTTTGGGTAATAAAAGCGAGTAGCTGTGGCTTATGCTCAAATGTGGTTCGCCCACAAATGATTCTCATAGCTCATAGCTAAATAGTAATAGAAAAAGATTGTGTATGTATATATGAGTCTGTGAGCACATCTAAAGATGTGGCCAACACGTTTGGGCGCCAAAGAATTAATAATCATAATTATCTTAATAAAAAATAAAGTCAGGCATGGTGTTCGATGGGTATTGAGCGCACGCGAGCGATGGTCCGGCTGCTGCTTGCCGGTTAAAGGGGGTGGTGGTCTTGCTGCGATCCCATATTTGCCTATTTCTGATTATAATACTTTTTTTCGCGTGCTAGACAAGCTAACCTGATCCGGAAGTAGGAGAACTCACATTACAGACAACTAGAAGAGGAAAACATGTTCAAATGGTTCACGCCAAACCGATCTCGGAAAGCCTCCGGTGTTGTTGGAGGCCTTCGCTGACCCGCCCTGCCAATGGCCATCTCATCATCATAATTTTTCCCTGATGGCCCCTTGTGAAACCTAACCTATTCGCAAGGGCCTCATGCTAGCTGCGGCAAAAGCTTAGAGAATTACCACATTATAAATTCTAGGCATATAAGATAAATAGGAACAAAAGTGTAAAAAGATGAATTTTTGCATATAATTAAATTATTGGTTTTGGAATGTACGAAAAGTGAGGATTAAAAATATATAACAAATTGACAAGAAGATTACAAGATAATAATATGCGTGAATTAAAATAGTGACTGTTTCGGATTTCGCTCAGTGTAATTATGTTTATTTCTTTTGCATTTCCTTTATGATTCTTTACGTTAGTATTTATTTGAGCATTTCAAGGGATAAAAAAAACAATATGGACATCTACGTTAATGCCTTTAGGGCTGAACACACTTTAATTTGGCCAATATAATCAATATAGTTTTTCTTTGGTGACTCACCCTTTTCTCTTGTAACTTCCATCGGAGATAGCGCTTTCGGCGACGGCAGCTATTTCTTTGGGAGTAAAGTTTTTCTTTTTGATTATAAATATAAAAATATTGATTACTTCGCACACATTCTTATGAGGTATCCCTGTTATTTTTTGTTTCTCTCCTGTTAATGTTGGGATATTTTTTTTTCCGTGTGGCTTACAAATGTAACACAAACATAAAACACAAAGCAAAGAAATCAGACACTCCTCCTCACATTAATTTGCGCATTACTTTTCCACAATAATAAAAATTCTTAACCTAATTTATAAAAACATAACTATCTTTTTTTTCCCCGTAGTTAGGTCTTTTTCTCCTTTTTTTTTTGATTTTTTTTTTACTTTCTTTAAATTTGCCCTAAATGCGGGTCTTATATTAGTTATTAGTTTTAAATCGCGTTCAGCGCATTTGCGAGCGGATCGGACTTTTTCTTTCGATTTTCAATCTTTATAAATGCATGCTGCTGGCGAAGCGCGCGAGCCAACTGACAAAAATCCACTAATCGGCGGCTACTTCTTCCGCGGACTAATTGGCCTTCCTTGGTCGCAGATTTTGCCCTGCCCTTTTTGGGTAGCTGCAGCCGAAGATTCGTTGTCCGCTTTGCCTACTTTTTCCTTTTGTGCACTGACAAAAAAACTACAATTGCTAGCGCTGCCTGGCTGCAGCGCTTTAGCCCTTTTCAATCTTAGCCCTTTTCAATCCACTTACCCCAGCTCTCCGCCGGTTTAAACTATTTGCCAATCTGGTTCGCCTCCGGGACTTGCACTTATTTGGCTTAAATTGCCCACAAACACCAAACGAACTTTCTCCGCCGATCTTAAACTTGAGAATGGCTGCTGATGATAAGGCGGATAAGGCGGCAACCTAGCATCTGCCAGATTTGTAGAGATTTTTCTCTCTCAGGGAAATCTGACAATTAGCCCTGTAAGACCCGTGACCCTGCCGCTAATCCCTTCACGCGTTATGCAGGTGACGCACGCCTCGCAATACGACACCTAGATGGCGTTGCAGTTTTAGCTCTTTGGCGATGTTGGTTTCGCCATTTACTTCGTTTGCGTACATATATCTTTTATTAAGGCACACACGATGCGCGCGTATCAAGTCGTATCGAGAGAATGACGCTTAAATGTATAGGGATACCGTATCGCTTAAATCTAGTATTATTTTAGGTGACGCTACCAATATATCAGTGTCGCCACAGTACTCCCCTTCCAGTGAATCCGTCACGATCCTTGGCTCGCAAATGTTACCTTACGTCCTTTTTGAGGAGTGGGGTTGGATTCCTCCGAGTCGAACTGCTTGTCGTCCTTGACTAGGAAAACAGGCTTGAGGCGGTCGACTGATACCGCTGAGTCCTTCCCGTCGATTCGTATGGTGAAAACTCGGTCGTTGTCGCGGTTGATGATTTCGTACGGTCCGGTGTAAGGAGGCTCCAGAGGTGGTTTTACAGCGTCTATGCGGAGAAATACATGGGTGCATTTGTCAATTCCCTTCAGTAGAAACATTTTTTCTTTAATATGGTGCGATGTGGGAGTTGGTCGAATTTTCTGCATGTGCTCTCGAAAACTGCTCAGGAATGTCGTAGGATCCACAGTTTCATCCATGTTGGCGAAGAATTCGTTTGGCAGTCGAATTGGTACTCCGTATAACATTCCAGCTGCAGATGATTTTATGTCTTCTTTGAAGCAGGTACGAAGGCCAAGTAGCACAGTTGGTAATAGTTGAGGCCACGGCGTGCCACTGCAGCACATCAAGGACGATTTGAAGGATCTGTGCCACCTCTCTATAAGTCCGTTTGATTGCGGATGGTAGGCCGTAGTGTGAATTTGCTTGCTTCCGATTAGGTTGGCTAGTTGTTTGAAAACTGCATATTCAAACTGCGCGCCTTGATCAGTAGTGATTGTTTTGGGTGATCCAAAACGGGATATCCAGTGTGTCCAGAACGCCATGGCTATCGTGTCGGCCGTGATATTAGTGAGTGGTACTGCTTCTGGCCATCGTGAGAAACGGTCAATCATGGTGAGACAATAGCGGTAGTTTTGTTGTAAAGGCATAACAACTATATCCAGGTGGACGTGGTCGAATCTTCCATTTGGCACAGCGATCTTATCCGGCTGAAGGTGATTGTGCTTGTGAATTTTGGAGCGCTGGCATGGGAGACAAAATCTACACCATTTAAGGACATCTTTGTTCATCGAAGGCCAGACAAACTTCTGTCTGATTTGACGGGCAGTTGCTCGTCCACTGGGATGCGATAGATTGTGGATATATGAGAAAGCCTGTTTGAAGTGATTGCGGTACAAAAGGACGGAGATTTGGTGTGGATACGTCACAGTATATTGAACTTTCTCCACCGAAACAAACTTTCTTTAGCTTTAAGGAAGTAGTTCCTTGCAAGATGCGTGTCAATTCAAAATCCGAGGCTTGCTCCTCCTCGAGTTGCGCCGCGGTGATCGCTGTGGGCATCGTGATAGTGCAAAGCCTCGAAAAAGCGTCTGCGACTATATTTTCTGTTCCTTTTATGTGAAGAATGGTCTCGATTTTTTTTTTTTTTTTTTTTATTTTCTGTTCCTTTTATGTGAAGAATGGTCGTCGAGAATTGCGAAATATAATTTAATTGCCGAAGCTGTCGAGGTGATGCTTTTTCAGGGCGCTGTTGGATTGCGTAAACCAATGGCTTGTGATCAGTCTTTATCACAAAAATGCGTGCATCGACGAGGTGTCTGAAATATTTGATTGCCTCGTATATGGCAAGTAGCTCTCGGTCGTACGTGGAGTAATTTCTCTCAGTGTTGCTGAGCTTCTTGGAGAAAAATCCTAGAGGTTGTCAGTCATGACTAGTGCGTTGTTCCAGAACTGCTCCGATTGCGAGGTCCGATGCGTCACAAACCAGTTGTAGTTCAGATTTCGGTGCAGGAAATGATAAGAGCGCTGCGTCTGCTATTCTCTGCTTGCAACTCTCGAAGGCTGATATGAGTTCTGTAGTCCAGAGGATTTGTCGTTGGTCATTCTTCTTAACATTTCTGAGCAGCTCGGACAGCGGTGCCTGAGTGTGCGAAGATCGAGGTAGGCATCTGCGATAGTAGTTTATAACGCCTAAGAAACGGCCTAGTTGGCTGATAGTTTCAGGACGAGCATAATTGAGGATGGCATCGATGCGACTGGACGGAGGTTTGATGCCGTGTTCGTTAATCGTGTAGCTGAGAAAATTAACTTGCGTTTGCGCTAGTTGATATTGGCTCAGATTGATGCTTAGCCCGTGTTTCTGCAGGACTGATAACACTGCTCGAAGATTTTCTTCGTGTTCGGCGATCGATTTCGAAGTTATAAGTATATCGTCTATGTAGCAATATACGAAGTCCATGCCGCGAAAAATATTGTCCATAAAACGCTGGAACGTCTGTGTCGCATTTTTTAACCCGAAAGGCATATACTGGAATTCTATGAGTCCAAAAGGGGTGCATACGGCCGTCTTCTGGATGTCTTCTTCCGCCATGGGAATTTGATAGTACGCCTTTACCAAATCAAGCGTTGAGATGACTTTCCCACCATGTAGCTGTTCGATGAAGTCGTGAATGTGTGCAATCGGATAGCGATCTGGTATCGTAATCGAGTTGAGCTTACGATAATCGCCGCATGACCTCCAGCCACCGTCTTTTTTGGTGACCATGTGAAGTGGGCTGGAACAAGGACTTTTGGAGGGACGACATATGCCTTGCTCGATCAGAAAGTTGATTTCCTTTTTCGCAGTTGCAAGTTTATCTCCAGATAAGCGTCGTGGTCGGTCAGAAACGGTGGTCTCATATGTTTCGATATGGAGTTGTACATCATGTTGCTTTGTATGCTTCGATGACGGTTTAGTGACTTCCACAAACTCTTGCAGAAGGTCTCGAAATTTAGAAATTCCCTGCACAGTGGAAAAGGATGTTTGATTCGCCTGTGCTAGGCGCGCGGTTGTTGACAGTCCAGTGACCGAGTCAATAAGGCATCTGTTTTTGAGATCAATAAGAAGCTTGAATTCGGCTAAAAAGTCTGCTCCAATTATAGGTGTGTGTACGTCCGCAATGACGAATGGCCAGGTGAAATTGCGTCTGAGATCCAAGTCCAGATAAGTTATGTATCTACCATAGGTGTGAATGATGGTCTGGTTTGCTGCGCATAGCGTCAGATCGGCTTGGGTAGTTTTCTGTTTAACCAGCGTGCGAGGTACAACTGAAACCACAGATCCAGAATCGATGAGGTATCTGATGTTGGTGGTACGATCGGTACGTGCAAACGCTGCTCCCGTGGAACAGCTGACTGAACTGATGGATCACTGCTGCTGTCCTGGCTGCCGCTGACCAGCGCGTCAGGCGGCAGCTCCTCTAGTTTAACGACGTGGAGCGTGCGCATGTGGTCGGCATTTATTTGCGTTGTCACCAAAGCGCTTGTGGTAAAAACAAAGATTTTCCTGTGCTCCTGAAGTCTGTTGACCGGAATTGTCCGCTGGTCTGGCGCCACGAGATGAGCTGCGTGATCGGTTGCGTGATTGGATGCGCTTGACATCCTTTTTCAATGCCGTGACATCTTGCATGAGCGAACGTAAATTGTCAGAAAGTTCTTTCAAAGGATCTGCAGGGGCAACTGCTCAGATAGCCGGATTTGCTGGAGGAACAGCAGTTGAAGATGTGCCGATGGCAAACGAGGCGTTCGTGCTAACGGCTTCGAGCATTTTGTCTGCAATCTTCGCAAGCTTGTCCAAGTCCGACTCATCCAATACGGTGAGCAGCGGACGAATGGAGGCTGGCATCTCAGCCAGGAATAGGGTGTGAATGATGTTTTCGCTGCCAGGATCCGGGGCCAAGCGTCGCATATTTGCCAAGATTTCCGAAGGCTTTAATCCGGTGGCACCTCCTCCTTGAAGTAGTCCTCGCAGTTTTGACTCAGGCGATTCAGCGAACTTCTGCAGCAAGCGAGTTTTGATTGCTGCGTACTTGTTGTCTGCCGGTGGACGAGTGACCAAATCCTCCACAGCCAAAACCACATCTTCTTCCAAATGCAGTGTCACCAAGTCGAACTTGTCAGTGTCGTCGATAATGTGGTGCAAACGGAATGATCGCTCCACTTGAGCAAACCACAGGTGCGGGTTGTTGTTGTATGTGAATTTTGGCAAATGCACGGTAACACGTGTGTGCGTGCGCGGCGTCTCATCTCTGTTCTCAGGAACGTTTGTCCGAAGTGCCTCGAGCTGTTGTTGGAGTTCTCGAATTTGAGCGGGGAAATCTGGGTTCGGGTCCGGCATGGCGGTGGACAGATTCTCTTGATCGCTTTCGTCGAAATTTAGGCGTCTTGGTTGTAAATTTCGCAAATTATAACGGCTGTTGCGCATTGACTTGGGTCAACGTATGTGTGTGAGTGTGCGTGCACTTGAATTTCACAATAGTACGAAAAATTGTTTTCAGATTCTCGCACAATTTGCGCTAGTCGGGGTCACCACTTTGGCGATGTTGGTTTCGCCATTTACTTCGTTTGCGTACATATATCTTTTATTACAAAGCTTTATTATAATAAGGCACACACGATGCGCGCGTATCAAGTCGTATCGAGAGAATGACGCTTAAATGTGTAGGGTTACCGTATCGCTTAAATCAAGTATTATTGTAGGTGACGCTACCAATATATCAGTGTCGCCACAGCTCTCCCGCAAGTGCCACACTATAAAAGCTAGAAAGTTGAGATTAACATGCAGGCTCCAGAGACGATGTTAAGTTATGCCTCCAGTATTAAGACATTTCTTGTTATTTTGACTTACAATCCAATCTAGATAGCTTTCAAATATGGTGCAGTGATAAAGTAATACACTTAAATGGCTCGAAGTGTAAAGTTATGACCTTCTGTCGTATCAACCCTACACACGCGATTTACACTCTACGCCCTTTGGGCGGAATAACACGGGTTAATGATCTTGGTGATCTTTCGTATATAGTCAATTAGGTCAGCGGTGTGCTTTGTTTTATAAAAGGGGTAAAAGGAATTGGATGATCCTTACATGACCAAAACCTTATTCATTTCACTAGTCAGTCGGATTCTTGAGTATGGATCAGCTGTTTGGAGTCCAAAATAAGTAGTTCATTTGGACCGCATTGAATCGGTTCAAAAGATCATCTTACTGTTTGCCATACGGCGCCTGAATTGGGATGCAAGCCTTATATAATATTACGTCCCTATACCAGTAGACTAATGTTAAATAATTTGCCTTCCCGTTAACCGTAGAAAGTAGTTGATAGTACCGACTTGGTTAGTCGGTTAAACTTCTCTGTTCCAAGCAGATTCACTACACTACTTACCACTAATCTTTAAGTTCCATGACCACTACAGAGTATTATGTTCTGACTATAATAGACTTTATTGACTTGTCAAAGAGACAAGTTTAGATTGTCGGTGAACGACAAATAACTACATTTGCCTTACTATGGGCGGCTAGTTTAGCTCTAGCGAAGCCGAAGCCAAAGACAGTACACAAATTTGGTAAATAATGTAAAAATTGTTGATCACATTGATTGGACTCGATCAAATTCATGCTGTATTAATGATTATTTCAGCAAACAGCATCAATTGTACAAGAAAATCATCAAGAGACAGCATAAGTTTCAAGAATACATGAGTCGTGCTCACAACTAAGATAAAATTAAAAAAACCAAGAGAGAACGATATAGTCGAGTTTCCCGACTATCTGATACCCGTTACTCATCTAGTGAAAGTGCGAAGGAGTCTTGAGCACTGACATTTTTTGGCGGTTTGTGGGCGCTAGAGTGGGCGTGGCAAAAAGTTATTTGGCAAATCGATAGAAATTTACAAGACTAATACAAAAATGAAAAAATATCAAAACATTTTTCAAAAGTGTGGGCGTAGCAGTTTTGGGCGGTTTGTGGGCGTTTGCGGGCGAGGAATTTTGGTACTGCAGGGCACACACACTATTGTAACAGCTTACACGCACACATTAATGTCTAAGTACAAAATGTAATCAAAGTTCGAGTGCCCTTCGCTTAAGCTTAGCTGTTATTTACGCACAGAATCATATCCCAAAGTCTAGACTCTGTGGCGAGCCAACGTCCCCTAACCATTCGATCACTTGGCGAGGCCAACTGAAATAACAAAACCTAAACATTCGACCACTTGGTGAGCCAACTGAAATCACAAAAACTTCCACTCACTCAATCGTCTCAAGATTCTCCAATTACTCCTATTTCTCGGGAGCTTCTCTCTCCTATTTTTCGGGAGCTTCTCTCTTCAAGGGAAAATACAAATTTATAACTTAATTCTCTTAAACTTCGCTATTAAGCTATACCAATCTGCCTATACATACATATATACGCAAACATGTCTCCATGAGTCAGTTCAGTTCTGAGTACGCTATCAATTGCGATAGCTTTGCTAAGCTCATTTCAACTTCGAAATCCATTATCCAATCTAGTGATAATCGAACGGCTCTAGTTCTTCCAACACCAACCGTGTTATTTTTTTTTATTAAACTCTCGGTCTGAATTCGTAAATGGCGCAGTCGGTAGGATAAAAAGGAAATATTGTGCGAGTTGCTTACGAATATCAATCTAGTGACAAAAGATCCTTATAAGACCAAACGTATCTTTTAAGATTGAACCACGCCAATCGGCGCTAAAGTGAACATAAACTCGTAATACAATTAACTCTTTTTTATTCGCAAAAGAACTACGTATAATCGGTGGTTGACACACATTAGTCAAACCTACTGTATACGATAAATAAAAGTGTAAACAATATCTCAAAAGAACTACGTATAATCGGTGGTTGACACACAATAGTCAAACCTACCGCATACAGTCAACAAAAAGTTAAAACAGTGCAGTTCACTTAAGACATAAATCTCAGTCTGTGAACAAAAACAGTAGCCCACTAAAATCAAAAGTGCGACCACTACTGTAGTGTAAAACAACAAGAACAAGAACAGAAACTAACTAAAATGGCGTTAACAGCTGAATTTCTGTCTCAATTACTTCGGCAAATACGCCAAGTACCACCATTCTCTGGAGACCCATCTAAGCTCAGCTCGTTCATCTGATGAATGGAATACCTGATGAACTTATACCCTTCGAACGACGTTCGACCGAAGGCGATCATATTTGGAGCCATCGAACTTATTACCGGAGATGCAGAAAATGTTTCCCAATGGCAACCACTATAAAAAATACAATTCAACGCTCACTCCCCGATAGGTTGTTCATGACCCTAGCGGGGCATGACATATCAACTGTCCAAAAATTAAGACAAACCGCCAAACAAGAGGGTCTCTAAGAAGACCCAGTCTCAAACACATCCGATAGCCAGCCAAGATTTAACCCAAATTCACCTAAACATACAAACATTAACCAAACTAAAAACACTCATCCCAACCAACGATTAATTCGCCCCTTTATTCCAATAACAAAATCCCACACAGACCCAAAACCCTAACTCAAGATCCTCCGAAATAAATCCCGGTTAGCAAGTGAACTCACACAAAAACTAAATACTAAATCATTTTAATTTTCAACAACGAAACAATAGTGGACCAAACCATCCCGTCAAACGTCTTTAATTTCCCAATCAAACCTTCTAAATTAAAAGTCCAGACCATAAATGGCGTTATAACATTGAACCAAAGCGTTTTATTGCAGTCAAGCAAACTATGTCCCACTAATCAAACATTTTATAGTCACAATTTTTCAGAACAATATGACTTACTGTTAGGCAGAAACTATTTAGAGCCAACCAACACTCAAATGAATTATTCAACACAAACAACATAAATGGCTATACATTCAAAATGTGGTACGACCACATCCAAACAGATGAGTCCAAGGCTACCAATGAGTGCCCCAGGTCACCTAACCCAGAGGAAACCCCTCTACAAACCCCAAAAAAAGGAGAAAACCCTCCGGAAAATTAAGCGGAAACCCCACTTAAAACCAGATGAGTGAAAGGTCACCAATGAGTGCCCCAGATCGACTAAATCAGAAGAGTTCAAAACTACCTATAAGTGTCACAATTCTTCTAAACCTGAGGAAAACCCTCTTTTTACCTCTTACATAGAAGAAGCCCTTCTAGTAACATCCTTTAACTACGCCTTAGACGACGAGTTAAGAGAATCTAACTTATTCAGATTAGAACATCTAAATACAGAGGAAAGGGAGCTACTTTCCCAAATTTTGCTTGAATACAAAGAAGAAAATTTGACTTTCACAAGTACGATTAGACATTCTATTCATACAGTATACAGGCATGATCATCCCTCCAGGAAGGGAGGTGGAGTCCTAATTGCTGTTAGGTCTACCCTCACGTCAGAGGAGGTAGTTTTTGACGAGTTCCGTAACTTAGAATTCTTATGGGTAAAACTGTCATTTTCTGATAGCTATGTTTATATTACGTGCTCGTACATTCCGCCGTCTTCTGAATTTGTCCGCTATCCATTCCGTTTCAAATAGACTGTCCGATAGGGACCAAACATTTGTTCTACGCGACTTTTATGTACCAGGCACTGAGTGGTCCACAGAAGAACAGTCGAATATTCTTCTGCCTATAGCACAGCATGACTTTATTGACGGCTTGCTCGACTTATCGTTGTCGCAAGTTAATTATATTAGAAATTCTCTTGGTCGTTTATTGGATCTATGCTTTGTTACAAGTCCTGAAAGTGTGTTTCTGACTAGAGTAGCACCTCTTAGTGATTAGAAGATCCATACCATCCAACATTCGAGGTGACAATCGACACAGGTACCGTAATAAAAGAGAGGCCAGATAAGTCAACCATACGAATTCATGGTTTTCGTAAGGCAAACTTTCGGAGGTTAAATATTTTTATATCTGGCTTTAATTTGTGCGATCTTTATTCTTGCAACATAAGTAAATAATCCGAAAGCGAAAGAGACGATCTATGCGATGCAAGATCGCTAAAATAAAAATAGTGATTCCTTATCTTAAATAATAGAACTGTGAGTCAGAACGACACTCGCGCTCAGCGTCAGCAAGAGCAAGACGAACGCCGGATCTCAGTCCAACGAAACATCGCGTACTTCTCATACGTCTCCCCGACAACTGAAAACGAAGCCATCGACTGGTCAATAACCCATAGCCCACGCAACAAATCAAGAAAGAGCACGCTCTTGCTCTCCCGCTCTTCTAGCTCCGACACAAGCCCCGCTACCCCCAACAACAACAGCTGGAGCAATACCGACAGTCTGCTCTATCTCGTCGTCGGTTGCACCCGCTCACGCTCTTACTGAGCCAGCGAAAGCAAAACCGCAAGCAACAAACGGTACTGCTACACTACCAGCAAAACGAAACGAAAACGTAAACAAAAAAGCTGGGTCGACCTGGCAGACTGGAATGGACCGCTACATTACAATAAAGGGAAAGCTTAGCCCGGAAAATTCAGATCCAGGAAACAAGCCGAACAATACACGCGACAATTTTACCCTGATCAACAATGTAGCCCCTACAAATACCAACAGATTCGCTATGCTGGCAGATAACGCTGAGGATAAATAATTTCATTTCGTTTGCAATCTTTAGGCAAGCATCACAGCAGTATTTTATATTTGGGTCCTTAGTTGGGTCATCACTTGCTCGGCCGCTAGAACCAGCACATATAGTGTACACCATTTTATAGCATTTTATAGCTTTTCCAAAAGCAAATATAAAAAACACTGCCGCTCGCCTTTTTGCGGCTTGAAGCAGAATGGATCTAATTTTTAGTTACCCTCCACCCGCCGTTCGCCGTTTGATTCGGATGATAATCTCAAAAACGACAACAGAACTTACAATTTATTTATAGTCATTATTTTCTTTGTAGCTTGAAAAATACTTATTGGTCGCAGGATTCACTTGTAAATCATATAAATTGTTACATTTAGTTTAGACGCAGTTTCAAGAAATACTATACAATGCAGTTTCATGCAATACATGCGAAGGGAATGAGCGTGGACTAAAGTGGAGGTGATAACGCGAAATTTGAGTTCGGAGCAGTGTTTGGTGTGAAGGAGAGTGTAAGGAGACGAAGGCCAGAAAGACCGGAGAGTAAAATAGCACGAGCTAGAGCCAGACAGCAGGAGAACAGAAAGCGGGTGCGTGTAGAATTTGTGATTCAAAACTTCAATTCAAGGGAGATACGGCCGCGAAAGTAACCAACGAGCATGATTGTTACGACTAGTAGGTTGGGAGAAAGACACCAAGTTTAGACACAGGTAGCTGAAGCCCTCGAAAGCTGAACGTGGTTAGATTGAGAAACCTTACTACAACACAAATCAAGATCAGAACCTGGCGTGTACCCGGCCAGAAGTGCTTAATCATGCAAATCCAATCTCAGAATTTTTTTTTTTTTTTACATATCTAGTATAAATCTAGTGTACAATACTAAGCCTAATAAATTTAATGAGTACTAGCTACGGGGGCCTTCGACTTGAATCTTTTGTGTTATTACTTTATATAATAAAATTAGCTTTTTGGACAAATTTGTTAATTTTTAAGATATTTTCAAAAGAGGGGTTACTTAAACAACTTGAAAGACTATGTGTACCAAATGGTAAAGATCTAATTGAGTGCAATTGACTGCAGGCGTCCAGAATATGGTCAACGGTAAGCTTGTCTCCGAATAGTTGCCATGTTGGTCGCGCCGTTCCCGTCAGTATGTGTTGATGTGTGGATTGTGTGTGCCCGATGCGTAAGCGGATGAAGGTTTCGCATTCCCTTTTATGTTCGTTTGGTGGTGGCTTGAACATGATGCAATTTGGGTTTATAAACCTGTACCTGTGCACGAAGAGTGCCCATTCGGAGAGTTTCTTTTCTTAAAGGTATAGCTGAATTCGACTTTGTATTCACTTGCAGTTAAACGGAGTGAAAAGGATTGATGGTGTAAGTTTCATCAGTTTTTGTCAGCGAGTTCATTTCCATGGATTCCTTGATGACTGGGAACCCAGAGTAAGGTGATTTTTTTTGGATGATAACTTAAAATGTGCCTAATTTCTTGTGATGTGGGGTCATTGTGATTCCAGTTGCGTATAGCGGAAAGAGAGGAGAGAATGGCGAAAGCTTCTGCTGTAAATATGGAGTTGTACGACGGGAGCCTACCTCCTGCAATTATTTTACGGTTGCAGTTAACGACCTCAAACGTGGTTGAGTCGGTGACTTTGGAACAATCGGTTTACCTCCAGGTTTTCTTACCAAGATCTTGTGAACTCAAAAAACGTTTTTGGTATTCTAAGCGGTATGTATCCTTTTTAGCAGCATTGTAGATTTGAAAGTTTATGTTTGGCTGTTTGGATCACCAATGTGCTGGCGATTTGAAAGACCTCCTGAGCTCAGGCAGGAGGAGGTTAAGTTGATTGATGCATTTGTTAATATGCATTTAAAATTCAGCTTTTGCTTGAAAATGGTTTTGAAGTCTCTGGATAACAGGCAGTTCGACGTGGTGTGATTGGATACTCGGTAGACCGGATTCTGCCAATGTACATGCTACTGGAGAAGTGGGAAATAGTGCGACCAACCGCTCCGTGGTATGGGGTTTGTAGCTGTTTTAAGTGCGATTTAGCACACCAACCGAAGATTGGTAGACCATAGTCAATTTCAGAGAGTCTATGAAAATCTTACGGGGGATTGAAAAATATTTAGACGACAGAAATTTAATAATAACCGTTCCAGCAAAAGCAACGAACAAACTAGGAGTCAGAATGATTACCCTTTTTTTTATCTTAGCAGAGGCGGAGAACAACCAAGCAGAGTTGGGGCAGGAACCCAACTAAAGCCCCCGGCCTACTTATATAAGCGAAAAAAACTCAAACGCCTTGGTCAACAAAATTGTCGCGCTGGTAGGGGACCATAACTTCCATGTTCTTCCGCTTATTAAAGGGAACATCCACGAAACCAAAGTTCAAACGAAGTCCGAAGAATACTTCCGAGCTGTGTCTAAGTACCTGGAGAAAACGAAAAATAACTTCTACGCTTACCAACTAAAAAGCAGCAAGGGACTGCAAGTTGTATTAAAAAGAATCGAACCCGACGTCGCCCCCTCTGAGACTCAAGAATCCCTCAAAGCCACTGGCTTCTGTGCCAAAAATGTTAGTAACATTACTAACAGAAACAAAAAGCCGCAACCACTCTTCAAGTCGAGCTCGAACCAGATAGCAAAGCCTTAAAGAAAAACGAAAAGCACCCGATCTACAAGCTGCAGCTCCTACTGCATCGAAAGATCACCGTGGAAGAACCACACAAACGCAACGGCTCTGTACAATGCATAAACTGCCAGGAGTATGGACACACAAAGACTGTACACTTAGGGCAGTCTGCGTAGTCTGCGGAGACTTCCACAACTCCGTAAACTGCCCCGCAAACAAAGAAGACCCTTAAAGAAAAAATATGGCAACTGTGGAGGAAACCATATGGCAAACTACAGAGGCTGTGCAAGATGTTGAAGAGTCGCATGAAACGAGCGACAGCTACGCGTCAACAAAATACGCAAAACGCGTATCATAGCCAAAAAAGTAGGCCAGACATATTTTTCGGCAAGGCAGCCAGATCTTCATTCGGTCCGCTAAATACCACTAAGGGAATCTCCTACCCAGAAGCACTACGAACAGACATGGAATATCCACTCCAGCCACACTCAGAAAACGCGCAGCAGGTCCCAAGGCGCCGCAAAGCAATTTGGAAGCGAAGCTGGTCACCATGCAACAAAGTATGATGGAACTCATGTCGTTTATAAAAACAACTATGCAAACTCTTGTCCAGAACCAGAACATGGTGATTAAGTTGCTTGTAACACAACAGTCCAAATAATAAATGGATAAACTACGTATTTCCATGTGGAATGCCAATGGCATTTCACGGCATAAACCTGAAATAGCGTAATTCCTAAATTCATATCACATCGACGCCATGCTGGTTGAAAGGCACCTCACTGGGCGATATAACTTCCATATATGAGGCTACACCTTCTAACGCACAGATCATCCGGATGGAAATGCCCACGGCGGAACCGGCAAACGCCTCGTGACTCCCAAGGGAAAACAATTTAAAAAGGACTTATAAAAGTGAGCAATAAACTGAACTGAGTTTCTTTCTATATTGGCCTACAGACCCCAGAAAGATCCCAGATCTAATGGATTTCGGGGTGACAAAAAACATCGCACGCGTTCTAATAAGCGCCATGGCCCTACCGGATCTCTCAAATGACCACTCGCCTTTGTTGATAACCCTTCTTCAACGCCCAGAAATTACGGAACACCCCTATAGGCTGACGTCGGAAGAATACAGATGAAATACAGAAAGTATGTGAGTTCCCACATTGCTCTAACTCCTCAGCTAAATATAGAAGCGGACATTGACTGCTCTACCGCCGCTCTGGAAGAGGTACTCGTCACAGCAGCCAGGATCTCAACACCAAAACGGAAGAATGTGGAAATTAAGATTAACAGCCATGCTCAAAGCAACGTCCTAATGAAGCCACCCGCAATCTAAACCGGGCTCTAAAGCAAGAGGCTGAAAATGCCCAACTAAACTATATTGGAAAACTCTCGCCATCCAGTAGAAAGCATCCCTTGTGGAGGGCTCACCCAAATCTAAGCTCTCCAATTGAAACCGTCACCCCAAAAAGAAATTCTTCAGGTCACTGGTCCCGCAGCGACAAAGACAGAGCCGAAACATTTGCCTTACATCTCAGGGGCGTCTTTCAGCCGAACCCTTCAGCAAATGCACATGTTCTTCCCCAAATCCTCTCCGGCTTGGAACCAACGCCAACTTAATTTCAGCCGAATGAGATTACAAAAGTCATTAGGGAACTAAAACCAAAAAAGGCTCCAGGCGGCGACCTAATAACTACAGAAATGATAATGAAACTTCCGTACTGTGCTGTTGAGGACATCTGTAAACTCTTCAACGGAATCATAAGCCTCGGCTACTACCCAAGTAAATGGAAAAAATCAATCATTATAATGATACCTAAGCCCGGAAAAGATCACACGATTCCGTCATCATACAGACCAATAAGTTTATAATCATGCCTGTCGAAATTATTCGAAAAATGCCTTCTAACGCGCATAATACCACATATGGAAGCTCACAACATTATCCCAGCCCATCAATTTGGCTTCACAGAATAACATCAGAGATTCGCACAGCCTTTGAGCCTAGAGAATATTGCAGCGCGATATTCCTCGATGTATCTCAAGCATTCGACCGCGTCTGGCTCGAAGGGCTTATGCATAAAATTAAAAAACACGCTAGTTAGGTTATAGTATAAGATTTGTTACACTTATTGTAAGTCTCAAAATTAAAAGCAAAGTATACAAACAAAAAATTTAATAATAAAAATTTAATAATGGTTCAAGTTGTTTTCTTAGAATCTGACAGTGCTGTTGGAAAAGTAGTTTGGATTCGAAGGTTATCCCCAATATTTTTAAAAAATTTAGATCTTTTATTTTGCGGCTGTTGTCTAATAGTTGGCACTTTTCAATGGCAAGAGAGGCCCCAGAGGTTGCTCCCCACAAGTTAATTTCTTGCAGCATGGCGTCGTCTGCATATAGTGAGATGTAAATGTCTTTATGCCGAGTTACGATGCAATTTATTTCTTCTGGATACGGAATAACGCGTCCATCGTGCTGTGATTTCTTTTGAATGCAACTTGATTATGGGAAATAAGATTGTGGGTTTTAATGAACCAGAGAAGTCTTTTCTCTAATATTTTTTCTAGGGCTTTTCTAAGGCAGGATAACAGGGAAAAAGGACGGTAGCTGTTTAGTTCAGAAGGAGGTTGTTAGGTTTTGAGATAGGGATAATGGTAGCCGATATGTGGGTATTTTCCAGTGTTTAGGATTTGATTAAATATATCCACAAGTTTTGTTTTTAGGAAGGAAGATAGGTTTTTAAGGATAGGGTATAATACTCTGTCGGCCCCAGGGCTTTTTCCTCTTGATTTTGCTACTGAAGAATATTCAGACCAAGATAAGGCCAACTCTTCGGCGATATAAAAAGATCCAGTTAGAGTACCTGAGTTGGATTTGATATATTTGAAAGGTGCGGGAGGGACAATGCTGCAGTTTGCAGCTGCTCGAATGATTTTCGTCATTTGTGCGACTTGCTGATTTAATCAACCGTCCGTCCATTTTTCTGCTGATATTTCGCAATTTTCATTGAAGCGTTTCAAGTTTGCTTGGTCTGTCTTGTATTTAGGGAGGAGTAAAGTATTCTCGGGGGGTTAGGTGTGTTTATGTGGATGGTTATGGGAAAGTGGTCACTTCCATGGAGGTTATCTGATATAGACCAGCTGCACATATGGGCTGTCTGTGGAGATATCAGCAAGATATCAATGTGAGTGAAAGTGTTGTGGGTTGAAAGGTGAGTCGGGGAACCGTCGTTAAGGACAATTAGGCTGATTTCCAGGATTAAGCTTTCGATTTTTTTTCCCCTTGTGTTTGTGCGCCTCGAGCCCCTTAGAGGACTCCACGAGTTTAGGTCACCGAGGAGTATGGTGAATCCATTAAGATTTTGTAAAATTTCTGATATATCAGATGATGAAAAAGTTTGACTTCGTGAAATGTAAGCATTAACAATATTAATACCCTGTTCCAAATTTAGCTGCAATGCGGAGCAAAGTATGCAGGAGTTTATGTTATGGTATGAATGTGGGACATTCCTTTTAATAAGAACACCAATGCTTTGTTTGGCTGTGGTGTTATGAGAAAAATTTTGGAAATAACCAGTATATTCTTTAGGGCAAATAATATTTGTAAAATTGCATGGAAGGTGGGTTTCCTGCAAAAATACAATGTCGGGAGCGAGGTCTTTTATAAGTAATGTTCGTTGTAAATATTAAAAATACCGTGGATGGTCCATTGTAAAATAGTAATTGTCATGATTCAATTTTTTTATTGAATATTCTTATTTATTTGAGGTGTGTATGAGTTCGCGTATATAAAAAAGTGAGGGTGAAGAGGATCGGGACTAAAAGTCGAGATCATCCCTAGTATCGTCTGAGTCTGTTGCATAGAAGGTAGGTTTGTAGGTTTGAAGAGTGTGAGTGTTCGTTTGAGTTGTATCTTGAGGTCATTGATCAGCATTTTCTTCCGATCGAAGGGCGCGAGATCGTTCCGTACATATTTTCAGTTTACTTGTTGGGCTTAGGTAAGAGAAATCATTTTTGGCAGAGGTACTTGGTGAGGTAGTTAGATTTTCTTCTTCAAAGAATTGGCACGAGAAGAGGAATGCGTTAATAAAAGATAAGTTGGAAATTTTGTTGAGCTGGTGGGCAGGTCGGTGTTCGTAATCGTGTCTGGTTTTATGGTTTTTGTGATAAGAACGGTGGAAGCTGGGTTTTGGTTTGCGACGGTTGAGTAGGTAAGCTTGGAGTTAGTTGTTGTGTTTTGTTGTTGTTTTAGGATCGTGCGAGCTTTACGTAAACTAAATTTTTTGGGTGAGGATGCTGGGTGTTCGGTGCAGTTTGCACAGAAAATGCGAGTGCAGGGGACGGGGAGATAGGGAGTGAAATTCCATGATACTCGTACACAGGCGGCTGGGTTCTTGCAGTGCTTTGATGAGTGTCCTAATAATTGTCGAGTCTTACATCTCATCGGGTTGGGAATATATTCTGTAACCTTTACTGTGTGCCAGGAAACGATTAGTTTACTTAGAAGAGCGAAACGGCCAAACGTTACGAGAATTTTTCCAAATGGTTTGGGGGTGCCGTCAATCATTTTGGTGAACTTACCAAAATGTACGCTGTGTACATTCTGAGATTTTAGTTCCTCAACAATTTCATTTTCTGGAATGTTATTAGGGCAGGGTGCGTAAATGGTGCCTTTTACAAAGTTAAGAGTGTTGTGGAGCTTGCACTCAATTTCGCATAAGCCGGGTAAAGAGGTCACCTTGGTGAATTTGTCACTAATTTCCCTGGAGTTGACCAGCAGAAGAAGGTTACCATTGCGAAGATTAGAGATGGATGTTTTGCTGATGTACTTAAGGACTCTTGGATGGCAAAGCAGTTATACTCGGATAAGGTTTTCGGAGAGTTTTTTTATGAGACTGCTAAAAATCTCGGATTCATGCACTGAGTTTTAGGGAGGTCGGGGAAATCAATTGCTAATTGCTGGGTAACGCTGAGGTTGGCAAAGCGATTATCCCCTAAATTGGGTGGCCCGGGGGCCAAGGTTAACAAGTTTATTGATATAAAAAACTGTTTGTGAATTTGCACGTGCGCGTTGAAAAGAAGTTCAATTGATAGGCGATAAGCTGGGCGATGGGATTTAGCGATAATCAAACGCAATTGAAAAGACACAGACGTCCGCATTCCAAGAGAGATAATCGGTGACTCAATCTTAAATTCTTTACCACCCAGCGTCTTTAAAAACTGAGCAGGCGTGGTACCGGCGCGACCGAATGTTAAACCGTTTACAATTGAAATTCCTTGCCGAAGGGCCCAGCAAACAGCCGCGCAGGACGGTAGAGTACACTACAAGAGACGCAGAACATCAAAAACGAGCTCGCTGGTACGTTTGGCACGCAGCCCACCACTTTTAAAGAAGGCTTGGATGACACTTTCTTTACTGGACGTCTTGCTACAGGGACTGCGAGTGTCTGGAGCGTCGGTGGAACGGACGTCAACGAACTTCGAGCCAGATTAGAACCACCCTCGTCGTCCTCAGAGCTCAAGCAATACTTAGCCGTTGAATCATGATAACGTCGTTTTCTTGAAGTGCCAGTTGAACGTGGTGATGAAGTGTCGAGTCCGCGTGTACCAGACCCTGTGACAGCAGCACCAAAGGCTATCCGGAGAACAGAAGAAGCTAAGTCGAAAACGGAGCGCAGCGGGATATGCGTGGAAGGCGCCTCGCATACAAGGCGCTCGATTGAAACTGGAAGATATTGTCGATCCATGAGAAAAATACTGTATTTATCGGCACATGACGGGTCACTCCTCGAAAATTCACCGCGGAAACGGGACGTGCTTCGGGTTTGAAGTTCCCCTTAGTTCGGAGCTGCGGGTAGGCTGTACGGATTTTTTGTGGGATTACCTGCATATAAAGTATTAAAATGTTCTACAATTTTATTGATTTTGGAAGGTGTAAAATTATCTGTTTTATTCTACAACTGATGGTTTTTGTATATTTAAAATAATATTTAGTTTACAATAGTCGGTCTCTTTATTAGTTTAAACTTTACAGTTCGAGAGTGGATCGTATGCGGATATGCTAACCTCGACCAGCTGACCATTATTAGTTTTAATAAAATTAATTTAAAATTTAAAAAATTAAATTAAAATTACTTCATTCTTCCTGTACGTGTTGTACTAATTGGTATGTATGCGCGTTTGGTTGCATTTATAGTGATACCTGATAACCTCCCGAATATTTAGAATTTTGTCGTGTTGGGCGGTAAACCTTCGTCAATATAGGAGACTTTTAAAAAGGTTTTTTTTATCAACATTGGTATTTCTGCTAATTTGACATTTACATTCTGTGATGTTTTGCGAATAATTACAGACTCAAATTTGTACTGGTATGGTTATTTCTTGTTGTACTAAGTGCTGTAATGTGTTCCATATATAAGGTCGACCTTATATATCATTATAAATCTTTGAGGATGGATTTTTTAGCAATGACTTTAAAAGTGAAATATTTATCGTTTCCATGTCCAGAGCTGCCCTCCCATACATTTGAATAATATTATAATTTTATTTTGTTTTGTTATTTTGTCTTGCCAAGTTCAATCGGTATACCAAAATCATTTTGACCAATCGCACTGTTACGCTCACAATCCTCCTAGCATTACCTCGTCCACACATTTAAAAAATGTTTTAAATTTCTTGTATTTTCGTATTTTAATTGTTTTGCTGATTTCTATTAATTGTACGGTATTGGGTTCAATTCACATTAAGATTCATAATGTTATTGAGATTGTTTACAAATATTTATATTTTGTATTGGTTTATAATATTTATACCCGTTACTCGTAGAGTAAAAGGGTATACTAGATTCGTTGAAAAGTATGTAACAGGCAGAAGGAAGCGTTTCCATCCATATAAAGTATATATATTCTTGATCAGGATCAACAGCCGAGTCGATCTGGCCATATCCGTCTGTCCGTTCGTCTGTCCGTCCGTATGAACGTCGAGATCTCAGGAACTATAAAAGCTAGAAAGTTGAGATTCAGCATGTAGACTCCAGAGACATACAAGCAGCGAAAGTTTGTCGATTTATGTTGCCACGTCCACTCTAACGCCTACTAGCCGCCCAAAGCTGCCACGCCCACACTTTTGAAAAATGTTTTGATATTTTTTCATTTTTCTATTAGTCTTGTAAAGTTCTATCGATTTGCCAAAAAACTTTTTGCCACGCCCACTTTAACGCCTACAAACCGCCAAAAATTGTCAGTGTTGAAGACTCTCCTGCGCAGTTCCACCAGCTGAGTAACGGGTATCAGATAGTCGGGGAATTCGACTATAGCGTTCTCTCTTGTTTTTTAATTATTTTAATAATCTATATAAAAACAAGTGAGAACGCTTCAGTCGAGTTCCCCGACTATCAGATACCGCAACTCAGCTAGTGGAAATGCGAACAAGAACTTAAAAAATGTTCTTGGCATATTAATATAAATTGGAAAACACAATAATAAAATAATGAACAACAATTTGGGCGGTTTTCTGCAAATCATTTACGAGACTAATACAAAAAACAAAAAACTACTAAAACATTTTCGAAAAGTGTGGGCATTCTGGGCATGTGGGCGTTAGAATTTTTGGCAAATATATACCATTTACAAGACTACTAAAAAATAAAAAAAAACATATTTATAAAAATGTTCAAGAAATATGTAAAAGTGTCCAAAAAATTTCCAAAAGTGTTCGCGTGTTGCGCATACCGTTGTTGCCGGTATGTGAGTGTTTGAGAAGGCGTGGCAACATTTGGAAGCAAACATGCCTCTGTTTGTCATGAGTCAGTCTCTGGAATATGCATGCTTAATCTCGAAGTGCCAGCTAATATAATTTCTAAGATCTTGACGGCCATACATACGGACGAACAGACAGACGTACGGGAAAACGACACTGCCAGATCCAATCGAATATATGTATATACTTTGTATGGTTCTTCTACCTGTTACATACTTTTCAACGAATCTTGTATCTTGTTGTATCTTGTATCTTGTTGTACCCGTAACTCTGCAAGTTGAACATTTTTGGAAAATCGTTAGAAAATGGCAGGAAAAATAAAAAGGTTTGGGCGTGGCCGTTTTGAGAGGTTTGTGGACGTTAGAGTAGGTGTGGCAAATCGAAATTTTTAAAAGTGTAGGACAGGATGTTTTCTGTGGGTTGTGGACGTTAGAGTGGTCGGGACAATGATCTGAAAATGGCGCAGTGCAGGCGTCACTACAATCTGCATGCCTAATTTCTAGCTTAACGACGGATATGGCCAGATCGACGAGGCTAGGGATCAAGAAAATATTAATTCTATAGGGTGAGAAACTCTTCCTTCTGTTCTATTCTTAAACACATCTTTTTAAAAAATCGAATCATTAACGATTATTAAAATGATAATTGTTTCTTTCCGCTTCAAACTAAAAATAAATTTTTAAAGATAACTAAATACTCCCTACAAAACTTCGTTTTTCGTTTTAGAAGAAATTTTTGAAACTCCAGAGGCGATTTGGCCATCTTCTGATGGAACACATTTTATGTACGCACTATTTAATGACACCAATGTTGGAATGATGACGTACCCGTGGTTATCGTCTGGAGCTTTATTCTCTGGAAGCGGGATGTTTTCTGGAAGTATTTTTCCTGAAACAAAAATTGTTAGATTTCCAACTCCAGGAACTACTAATCCGGAGGTGGAGTTGTGGGCTGTTGACATAACTAATCTGAGCCACATTCAAAAATTTAACATTAAACCTCCTGCCTCTATTGATGGACAGTAAGACTTTTAATAACTAATTAATTAATATGCATTACATATTTCTTGATTTGTATACTAGAGACTACTACCTCACATCAGCAGGTTGGATATCTGATACCAATTGCCAAGTATCGGTAGTGTATATGGGAAGATCCCAAAATTACAGTGTGATTTCATTGTGTTCTAAAGTTAAAGACTGGAATTGCTTGGAAGTAAGTTCTAATTTCTTAAAGAAACCATTAAACAAGTTGAAATTATTTTTAAGGTTCACTCTGAACGTGCTCCAGAAGATGAATGGTTGGATATCTTTCCCCACCCGGTATTTTCTTCAGATGGTAGCAGTTTCTTATTTTTGGCTAATATTCAGGAGTCCGAAAACTACCAATTTAGACATATTAAACATGTGACGATATCACAGCGAAGAATTTCGGTTATTTCCCATGGTCGATATGAAGTAAGTAATACTTGAAATGTTTGAACACAATAGTCGTACGATAAGTGGAAAAATGCAGTAAAGAATTTCAAAAAATCGTAGATATGTATGTCGCAACAGAAAAATCTAGTCCGTCAAAAACAATTTAATTATACCCGTTACTCGTAGAGTACACCCTTTTACTCTAAAAGATTACTCAACTAGATTAGTTGTATTATTCTTGACGATCTTGTCATGTCTGTCTGTCTGTTCGTCCTTATGAACGTCGAGATCTCAGGACCTATAAAAGCTAGAAGGTTGAGATTAGGTAAACAGATTTTTGAGACATAGCCACGTCCATTTGCCACGTCCACAAACAACAAAGTCGACTATATCGATCCCTCTTGTTTAATTATTAAACTCTAGTAGAGGTGTCATAATACCCAAAAACATTTTTTTTACATGTCCCGAAAACAACACATCCTCACTACACAAAACACTCAGTAACATTATGCCTAAGCCAACGTTATGGAGCAGAGCTACGGCCCCTGAATGTGGTCAACTGACTCTATATAGCTTATCGATAGGCTTATAATTGCTGCAGAACAACACACGGAAGTTATATTGTCTGTCCAAAGTCTGCCTGAGTTCAAGCTTCATGTAGAGTAGTTCAACGTAAATCGCAAAAGTTAAAAAAATACCCATACTTTTCAAGGAATCTAGTATGCCAGGAAAAAAACTGCTTATATCGAAATGCAGAAAACATTTAACCTATACCTAGTATTTGGCCAAGGAATTACAAAAGCCTTTAGAAGATTATTTCGCTCTATTGCTTAACGTTAAGTATGTAAATATTTTGAGAAATGAGTTCAGTTGTCTTACTTCAACGGTGTGTATTTTTTCTTCTGCTGTATGCATTCGTAAGATTTAATGTTGTTCTGATTGTGTAATTAATCCCCTATTCCATTAATAATTGAAGTCATTCAATAAACTGGAAGGAATGAACCAAATTTAACAGTAAAGAAGTCAAATGTTTCAGTTGTGAACTCCCTGCTTTATTGAACAAATATTCATATACAAATTTTTAATTATGCGTCCGCCACTGCAGAGGGCCAATCGAGATCTAGATCGAAGGTGCTCAAGTGGATAATTAAATCGAACGATATAAAGATTATCTTAACACCATATTCCAATTTAAACTAATACCTTTAACAAAGTTATTAAACATTCACAATAAAGCATCATCACATAGAAATAAAAACCCCACATTAGGGAGCTTGCCGGTAAATATGAGTGATAAGGGAAAACGCTTTTCGACCTGAAAATATACCCAAAAAAACTTTTTAAAAATGCCTTTAATTTCAATCCATCTTGCCGTGTCTAAAGGAAAGATTTTGTGCTTTGCACCAATTCGTATTTGAAAAAGGAAGGAAACATAATCACCATATTGAATAATGTATAGAACTTGGAACAATGGCACCGAATAAATTCTAAGGTCTGTTTAAGTGATTTTAAGGACCAAGCTGTACTAATGGGTTGGAACAAGACACAAAACCTAAACTTTGTCATGCATTTTTTTATTTTTTTTTTTTTTTACGCGCGAGTCCCACGGCCGCACCTCCCGCCCAACCGACCGAGGGGCGCTGCCGTGTATCGTACGGCTCGAATCGCGGGAAGATTGACGCGATATAGAAGACAGTAAAGGGCGAGGAAATATATGTATATAGTAGTAAGATCTAAGAATTCGTTAAGTTCGTTAGTATTGATCGCTTTAAAAACGGCAGAGAGTCAGAATTAGAGATAATAGGATAGAATCTATTATAGTCAGAACATAATACTCTGTAGGGATCATGCAACTCATAGTTAGATCTACAATGATTTAAAATTAGAGGTACGTAATATCTAGTAAATCTGCTTGGAACAGTGAAGTTTAGCCGACTAACCAAGTCGGGACTATCCACTTCACCACGAATAAGGTTTAAAATAAAGACTGTTCCAAGCATCGTTCTACGGTTAGCTAAGGAGGGTAAGTTAATTAACATTAATCTACTTGAATAAGGAGGTAATCTAAGGTTTGCATCCCAATTAAGGCGCCGTAAGGCAAAAAGTAAGAAGTTCTTTTGAACCGATTCAATGCGGTCCGGGTAAACTTCATATTGTGGACTCCAAACAGGTGATCCATACTCGAGGATCGGACGGACTAGAGAAATAAATAAGGTTTTGGTCATGTAAGGATCATCAAATTCCTTTGACCACCGTTTTATAAAACCAAGCACATCCCTGGCCTTATTGACAATAGACGAAATATGGTCTGAAAATTTTAGTTTAGGGTCCAGAAGAACACCAAGATCATTAACATGTGTTATTCTGTCCAAACACGCGAATGATTTATTATTAAGGGAAGGTCGTTAATAAATAAGGTAAAAAGGAGCGGACCTAGGTGGCTCCCTTGTGGGACGCCGGATGTGACTCGGAGAATACAAGAAAGATAATTTTTAAAGAGGACCCGTTGCGTCCTGAAAGTATTTGTGTTTAGCTATTGAGCTTTTTCAATAGCTGTTGCGAGAACTAAGTAGCCGAAGAAAGATCTATCTTTTGTCCGATTCATGATTCATGATTCATTTGTCGGCTTCATGACCCAACAATTTGTGTTGACCAAAAAAGGATTAAATTCTTGAAGTACCCTAAAAGGGTATTTGTTGAGCGAGTTCAGATCGAGTATGACAAGTACACGCAAACACGTACACGTGCTATTTGAGTAATATTTTTCAGAAATATTTGTACCGCATGAAAGATATAAAATCGCGTGGAATTGCTGAAGATTTGATCGTATCCAATATGTGATCGACGGAATTGCAAAACTCTCGTTAAACGAATCCCTGCTTTATGGAATCAAAAATATGCTTAAGTTTTAATAAGCTTATTACCATTTGATCAAAACCCAATACAATAATCAGAAGAACAAGAAAGCTTAAACAGTAGACGATGCTTTAAAATTACCCATAGAGGAAATGGTTTGCTTCTATTGTGGTCAGAAGGGACATCTTCCTCGTGGCTGTTCAATTTTAAAAGCGATAAAGCCACCGTCGAAGAATGCAAGTCCAATAATCGAGTTTTAAATGGGCACAGCAACAAGACGGTTTCAATTCAAAAATAACCACTGCAGTTTCCTGTTCGATACGAGAAGACTTCTACAATGAGCTTGCTTTACCGATGTTGGGGCGGTGCACTGTCTATCTAGTAGAATTTTTTAAAAATCGCAATGCCAATTTGTCGATTGACCACAGGGCAAACGACTTGAACTTGTTTATTGTTCTGTACCGTTTGATTGTAGTGACATTCGAATGGTCATTAGCGAGGATTTATGTTTGCAAGCAGAAATACATTTCGGTCTAATTGGATATTGCATAATATTCGTTTAAAAAAACTTGTCGAAAAAAATATTCCATCAAACTTTTGGAAAACTTTTGAAAAGAACTTGATATTAACGAATCAGCTACAAAATCTAATAATTACACATATTCGAAATCAACAAACACTAAAATAAAAATTATTCTGAACGACGAATCGTCAATTTTCTCGCCATTTCGCAGATTTTCTTTTGCTTTAAGAAATAATAATATATTTTATATCGACTGCTGTACACCGTGTATTTTAGGCAATATTCAAGGTGGCATGCAGGGCTGCTTACATCCATTGCATTAGGAAGACGTTCCATTGCATACATACACATTGATTTCTTGGCTCCACTCGATTCCACAAGTAGGAATTATAAAGAGTAAATACTCGCCTTTATATATTTATTTACAAAATTATACAGTCTTTACCCAACAAAGTCAAAGACCGAAAACGAAGTCATTACGAAGCTACGAGGACAAAGAAATGTATTTGGCAGCCCAACTTGTATGATATTGGACCGGGGATCAGCTCTTACTTCCCAAGATTTTCTACAATACTGCGACGACGAAAATATAAAGGTAGCCCAATCAACGACGAGTCTACCACGAGTCAAAGTATAATTAAAGAGACTAAATACTATAAATATTCCAGTCCTCTCCAAACTCCGTGTGGGTAACCCTAGCATATAGACATCTTAATCGAGTTCAACACTTTTTCAAGAATCACAACGCCACCTTTTGAGTTCAGGATAGGAGTAAAAATGGAAATTCGTGAACCGATTAACGAGGAGTCAATAGCCCCTTTTCAGCTAAAACCAAAATATTGAATCTTTAATCTGAATACAAGAAGACGTACAACTTGCGACGAAAACTTGCAAGGCTTTACAATGTGGGCGATATCGTAGCAATATAAATAACATAAGTTGGAGAAGGTCTCAAGCTTTTGGGTCCTTACGAAATAACGACAGTAAAGCATAACAACGCAGGGGGCAGAATTCGAGGAGATCTAGAACGAAGAGGACGTGCTTAAGTGGATATGAAACTTGATCGACACGAAGATGATCTAAGCCCCATACTCACATTTTAACTAATACCTTTAACAAAGTTGTTATACATTCAAAATATACTATCAATACTTCAAATTCAATGTCCGACATATATGCAAAATAATTACGCAGTGAAGCTGCGAAGATTTTTGCTCGTAGTCCGCGTTATGACGGTAAAAGCCTTTATTATACCAAGTTAAAAATATGAGGCAATTGAAAATTCCAATCGAAGCATATTAGAAAATGCGAGAGTCATGTATGACTCTCACTTCACAGATGGTGAGAAAAACTCACGAAGAGTGGATGAGAGGGTCCGGAAATCTTTCAACAGTGGAGACGAGTGACATATAAAAAGTGATTGCTCAAAAAGAGACAACAAATGTTTCAAATGCAACCAACCAGGTTGCCAGCGCGGTAAAAAATAGCCTGACATGGCCGATGAAGACATAAAATTAGAGGGGATTTTAGGTAGAACTGTTCTACTAATCGAGTTTCTATCAATATCGTCTGGCTGTCTCAGACTGAAACAGCAGGTTCAATATAGAGAACAGGACCAAAGTTTAACCATAAAATTGCTTAACGATTTTCAAAGATTGTGCATGGTATCTATAGAGCTAATAGAAACCAAGCTTAAAGTAGAGCTTACACTAATCAGTTGGAAGTAGATAAACAGGTTCACGAGTGGCTTGAACAAAAGGATATGAAGCCCAGTATTACACAGTAGGCTTTATTAATCATACTTGTAAATGTTTTAGTTCACATAATTATTTGATACTTGCAAACAGAAAACACTACAAAAACAAAGAGAGATGGAATTTTTTTTGTTCTCCTTTGTTTGGTTTGTTAGTTGTTATTAAGCAGGCGTTATTAGACGCAGGAAACTTGAACCCCCCTAAAGGTGCTATTTCACTTTGCGATTAGGCTTTATTACACATTTAAAACTGCAATATAGCTTACGAGAACGCTTAATCCAGTTCCCCGACTATTAGATACCTACTACTCAGCAGACGAGAAATTTCAACATATTTCTGGTATATCGTTACCAGAAATATCACTGTTTCAGGGACATAGCGACCTATTTCCGCCGACATATCTTCGCCTAGTAAACTTTTCGGGCGGAATTATGTACCTTTTTTCTGACGGAGCTTTGTCGTTTTGCAAATGTCATATCTCCGAGCGAAGGTATGACGTTTTCTAAACGACATTTCTTCGCCGAGCTGCGGCGAACCAAGGGCGACATATCTTCGTCCTTTTCTAATTGTCGCTTTCAAAACGATATATCTCCGTTAAACTAAAAACGTCATATCTCCTCGAGAAACTATGTCGTTTTATAACGAAATTATTCCGCGCAGAGATATTACGTTTAAAAAGACAACTCCGCGAGAAGATATAGTTGATTGCTTCTACCGCCTGTACAACATTATTGACGACATATAACTTCCTATTCATAACCCATAGCTCGGAGGATGATGTAATTTTAATGGTTTGTGGTAAATTAGATTTGGACAAAGAAGCATCGATAACCCCTATGTAGTATTACACATTTGGTTGAATCTGATAACGCACAGCATTTAAAAAAATTCATAAAAACCAATCGAGCTTTATGGCTATAGATTCGGATTAAAAATCAATAAATCGTTTTCTGATAGATTCTGACTCCGTGGTATTACTGTTACCTCGATTACTGGTTAAACGGAATGGGTGGCAATGTGTTTTTTATTGCAGCCAACCAACCCAAGCTGGTTAAAACACTTAATTTAGACTTTCAACGCTGTTTCATATGGAATTTTATCATCGCTGACGTTGCGATTGCAATAATTAGTAGTAATTATTAGTATTGTGGCAACAAAATTTTGATTGACTCAAGAGTTTTTTAGAGTCTATCGTCAGGTTAATTAAGAAAATATTATTGCTTATACAATATTTTTTCCCCTATCGATCGCACTATAGATCGACCACTTTTGCAGCTTGAAAAAGGCAAGAGCTTGCTCCTCGTTTCCACGGCTCGAGAGCCTGTCTTGCGCTTGTTTAAGCACCTCTCGTGATTTATACAGACTGCTGCGAACATCGTTTTTTTGTTGTTGTTGTTGTTATTTAAAGCAATAAATAAAAATAAATAAAGCAGTAATGTCGGTCGAGATCGCATTGAAACATTTACTGACGAAACATCTGTCTCAAAACTAGAAACGCCCATTCCGGTAACGCAACCTTATGATTTTGCCTTCTTAAGTTGAAGCTGATTTGCGAATCGGGATGTTAAAAGGTGCAGTTCAGATCCAGAGTCGAGCAGAGCACGGCAAGGAACAAAGATGCCTGAACGGTTCTTCACTAATACAGTGACAGTGGCTAGCAGCACAACAATTTTACTAAGATCCTGTGCAAGAAGCGTAGCAGATGTTCCAGGAAATGCGAGGGGTCAGATTTTTAAAGATTTGACAATAATATATTGAGTACCCAGAAGCATTACAGAAGGCACTAATTCTAATACTTTCCACCTGATTGTCTGGCTTACATTGGCGAACTCCATATTCTCCAGCGTCCTGCATCGCTGCTCCAGAAGTACTTGGACGATGATGCATCCAGCAATTTGCTCCGTTGAGCCTTTTCCACTTAGAGCGCGAATATGAGCGTTAAATTTGTCCGACAGTTCCCTTGTCGGATAAGGGATTTATCCCTTAGCTCCAGAATCACAGTAATGTGTGCATGAAAACCCAAACAACGATTAGCAAATCTGTTTTGTTATAAATCCAAAGCTATATTATACTAGTTGCCATCCGATATTTCTAGTGAGCGAATGATTTCCAAAGCAGTGGAAGCTCAAGAGGGGCAGTGACGTAGATGTTGGCATGTTGTGCTACAAATATTCCCAAAAAGATATTGTTGTATATCATACTTTTCATAATTTTGTATATTGAAATCAAATAAATACTTTGATATTTTTGATAACCTTGAGAAGGCCACTGAAAGCTATCAGTATTTATGATGCAGCGCTACATCAACAGGAAACCCGAAGGAGCGATAACGTAGTTATATCGCCAGAGAGATATTTTTGAAGTCTGGTAAAAGAGGCCCCTTCAGAACCACTGCATTTCAGACGGAAGCCAAGATGGAGGAAGCGGCTGATAACAGGCGGGCCCAAGTCAATCAAACTGAAGCGGATCCATGCCTAACTAAGTTTGAAAACAATTAACAAAAACCCAACAGGGGGAAGTAAAATTATATTCAAGCGTATCCAAATATGGGAAAGCGATGGAAGAAGCAATAGAGTCCCTTTGGATTTGGCTGCGGAGCGGATAGGGCAACGATAGCTTAGGAGTGCCACAGTTGCCTGTAATGTAGAGACGGTAAAAATGACGCGGTAACCGTAGACTGGGCATGGATTTGCATCATCCAGGATGTACAACGAAATGCTTCAGGCATGGGAAAAGGACACAGGGCTTTCAACTGTAAGGCAACTGATCTCTCAGATTGCTGTGTATGGTGTAACGGTTGATTGCAACAGGGCGAGGAGCTGCGATTGACTGCCAAGATGCCTAATATGTAGCAGCGATCTGGAGAGAAACCACCCTACGGATGGGGTTACATGTCCTATCTACAAAGCCAGTATCATAAAATGATCTATGAGACGACGTGATGATGCCGGATAAAATTGCAGCTTTATCTTCATCATTTCGCAGCTGGATAAGCTCGCGTACCATGCGAGACGACGCAGGCCGGTGGTCATCAACGCCTAGGCAAAAGAATGGGGTAACTGAATATCCATATCCAGAGGACGGGCCGTGATTGATGCCATAAACCAACAAGACCTGGTGCTGCTAAGCGATGTTGTTAAGCCGACGTTTAAAAACGATAGGTGTAAATCATTCATCGAAGTCACCTTTGTTAGCAGAACATCAACAATATGCTGAGTGATCATTCTCTAATCTCGGTTTGCGTCCGATTGACAAGCTTCACACAAAGGCAGCTTGCCCTAGAAAAGAAGCTGGACAAGGACATGCTGGCATACCAGACTGACAGATGGAACTTAGAAGTTGCTGGAAGCATGTTTTAAAAAGACGAAACGGTGCCGCCTTAAAAATATTACCCTGTTTGCATCAGCGGTATCGTTCGCAAAGAAGAATTAGCGGCAGCTTCCGTTACTTTGCTATGTACGCGCAAAATATTAACTCCTTATCTAAATGCACTTGCACTAGCTTTTTTTTTTAGCAATTTTCCGAGAAATTAAAAACGATCTCGAATTTTTGTTTTATTCTGCATCGATGCGCATATGCATAAGTTACGAAAGCGATTGATATGAGCGACTCAAAATTCAGATGGAACAGCAGATCACTAAGTCCAAGGATGCTAGCGCGAGAGTACAAGATAGAGAGAGCCCGAGATTGGCGAGCCTAGATAAGGAAAGATAGCATGGCTGAGGTGCCGTAGAGATTACTCGCTGCTGAATTATTAACGAGGTCAGTCGATGCGTCCATAGTACGAGAGTCGTATTTTTTTTCATTTTAATTTAAAACCCTGTGGACATTACCCATATAAATAAACCTAATTTGTATTACTATACAAATTATTGGGGGCTCCTCCGGGAAGTTTAAGGAAAAAAATTAATAAAAAGGCGTTAAAACTAACGGAAACTTACGGAAACCGCGGAAAAATCATAAAAGCAAACTTTAGAAGAATTTGAGGATAAAAACCATTGGAAAGTGTACATGAAGCATTTTCCAACTGAAAATGTGTGCGACGACATTGAAAAGACGAGAAAAACTGCGGAAGAGAGTCGTGAGAAGCGGCGTATTTAAAAAATTTTTTTTTAAAAATTGTTTAACATTTAAATGAATTAGAAATCGGCTTACGCACTAACATGGATGCTAAACAAATTTTCGAATTGACCGTGCCTTTTTAAAAAGCAAAATTAACGGAATTTGGTTTGGATACCAATGGGCGAAAGAGCGCTTTGCAGAACAGATTATTTTAACACTATGGAGACACATATGTAGATGCGGGCGGTGAGGATGAGGATGCAGTAAGTGTTTAAGGTCTGGCCTAAATTAATAACTCCAGAACGGGGAAAGATTTTTAGTTAGTGTTTTTTGTATGGGGTTACACTAGTCCATATCTTTAATGGAACCAAAAATTGTGGGCGTGGCACCGCCTTCTATGTTTTGTAAATTATAACTCTAGAACGAAGAAAGATTTTTAGTTTTTTTTTTTTGCCATAATTGGCGCTAGACCATATCTAAACGTACCCCAAAAACTGTGGGCGTGACACCGTCCCTTATATTTATATTATTTATTTTCGTAAAGCCTTTCTCTAATTTTGTATACTTTTTCTTATCTTAGCAAAAACAACTGATTTCGTGATAGTGTTTGCATACTAAATTATTTTACAGAAGTTTACAACAATAATAATAATAAAAACAAGAGAGAACGCTATAGTTGAGTTCCCCGACTATCTGATACCCGTTACTCAGCTAGTGAAAGTGCGAAGGAGTCTTCAGCACTGACAGTTTTTGGCGGTTTGTGGGCGCTAGAGTGGGCGTGGCAAAAAGTTTTTTGGCAAATCGATAGAAATTTATAAGACTAATACAAAAATGAAAAAATATCAAAACATTTTTCAAAAGTGTGGGCGTGGCAGCTTTGGGCGGTTTGTGGGCGTTAGAGTGGGCGTGGCAAAAAGTTGTTTGGCAAATCGTAAGAAATTTATAAGACTAATACAAAAATGAAAAAATATCAAAACATTTTTCAAAAGTGTGGGCGTGGCAGTTTTTAGCGGTTTGTGGGCGTTAGAGTGGGCGTGGCAACATGAATCGACAAACTTGCGCTGCGTCTATGTCTCAGGAGTCAGTATGCTTAATCTCAACTTTCTACCTTTTGTAGTTCCTGAGATCTCTAACGCCCACAAACCGCCCAAAACTGCCACGTCCACACTTTTGAAAAATGTTTCGATATTTTTTCATTTTTGTATTAGTCTTGTAAATTTCTAACGATTTGCCAAAAAACTTTTTGCCACGCCTTCTCTAACGCCCACAAACCGCCCAAAGCTGCCACGCCCACACTTTTGAAAAATGTTTTGATATTTTTTCTTTTTTGTATTAGTTTTGTAAATTTCTATCGAATTGCCAAAAAACTTTTTGCCACGCCCAATCTAACGCCCACAAAACCGCCAAAAACTGTATGTGCTGAAGACTTTCCTTCGCACTTCAAATATCTGAGTAACGGGTATCAGATAGTCGGGGAACTTGACTATAGCGTTCTCTCTTGTTTTTTTTTTCTATTGAAGGTGGCAAACACTTAATAGTGATTAAAATACTTTTTACAGAATGGAAATTAACGCTTTGGTTCCAAAGATATTATAACTTTTGTAACGAAAGAAAAACTTAACGTAGCAGATTGTTGTTTTGTGTACGCGCAAGAGCTGTTTTTAACAGCTGATTTCTTTGTTGTGGCGCAATCTTTTAACGTTTCTAGTATGCAGCACTAAAGATTGGTCAATTATGAATGCGAACACTAAATATTATTTTAATATTCCGACTTTTACATGGGTTTTGGCCAGAAAAAGGGGTCAAATTTCCCATAGTGTAATGGCCAGAGAAAATGCTTTAAATGCAACAGTGAAGGCCACATTGCCAGAGATTGTAAGGGTGGCATAGTTTGCTATCATTGCAACCAGGGACATATCGAAGAACTGCGCGGAAAAGAAAAATAATATTGTCGTCAAGAATAAAAAGCGAATGACCTGGAAGTCAATGTTGAAAAAGGGTCAATATATAAAATGACATTTGACATTCGTAGCGATGATCAATTCGGGATGCGACTTGTGCTTAGGTTTAGTTTAGGTTTTGCCGGCCGTCGGTTTTATCCGACGCACTTAGACCATTAGAGGTTCATTGTGATACCGTGTGGGTTTTCCCTTTTTACCCGTCGAGGTTCGTGTGAAGTTAACAGTTTCCCCAGCGCTAGTGAATTTTTGTATCCGATGTGGATCGGTGTCGAATAGGTCGGACGTGTCTATCAGGAATCTGCTTTCTAGTTGAGCACGTCTTTTCGCTTGCAGTGCTGGGCAGTGGCACAATAAATGCTCTACCGTTTCTTCCATTTCCTCGTCCCTACAGCTACGGCAGAAATCATTATACGGGGCATTTAGTCTTCTGGCATGGGTGCCTATCAACCAATTCCCTGTGATAACTCTCATGGCAGTGCTGAGGCTTGCTCTGGTCAGCCTTAAAAGCTTTGATGTTCTTTTTGGGTTTATTTTTGGCCATATTTGGCGTGTTAGGCGACAATGTGTGGTATTTTCCCATATTGTCTGTTTGTTTCGGTTTAGGTCTTCCCTAATTAGTAGATTACATGGGGCTAAAGGCATACACATGTCCTCCATCTCTTGTATGAGTGGCGCGGTAGTGCCTTTTCGAGCTAGTTCATCTGCGATGGAGTTGCCTTCTATGTCCCTATGTCCGGGTACCCATATAAGGCTGATTACGAATTGTTGTGTCATCTCGTGTAAAGATGATCGGCAATTCGATACTGTTTTTGAGTGGCTTGAGATTGAGCCAATCGATTTGATAGCTGCTTGGCCATCACTGAAAATGTTTACGTATAAGCTTTCCGGTTTTAGTGCTTTTAAATGCTTTAGGACCTCCCTTATTGCTGCTACTTCCGCTTGGAAGACGCTGCAATGATCGGGGAGTCTAAACGAGATGCGTAGGCCTAGTTGTTCTGATTAAACTCCTCCTCCTACTCTGTTTTGTAGTTTTGACCCGTCCGTATAGAAGCATATTGCATTCTGGGGGCCAGGTGTCTGTGAGTTCCACTCGTCTCTTTCTGGGATAATAGTGTTGAACGGTGTTTGTATGTATTCCGTTGGAGTACAGCAGTCTGTCCTGGAGGGGACTATTTGGGTGTGTTTTAGGATACATGAGTGACCCGCTTCTTGTGGGTTCCACTGTTTGGTATCTCTAAGCCTGATTGCCGCTACTGTGGCCTGTTCCATGCCAGCTAGTTCTGGGCTTGGGATGTTGAGTATGGCGTTTCTCGCGGCTCTTTGCATCTTTGCTAGCATTTTTATGCTGGATTTCTTTTTCAGGGCCGGCCACCATACCACGATCCCATACAGTAGTATTGGTCTGACGATGGCCGTATATATCCAGTTTACTATATAGGGTGTCATGCCCCATTTGAGCCCTATTTCTTTCTTGCACGTGAAGAGTGCTATTGAAGCTTTTCTGTATCTGTCTGCGAGGTTCAGATTCCAGTTTAGTTTCCTGTCAAGTATTACGCCCAGGTACCTAGCGCTGCTATTGAAGGAAAGTCTTTGATTGTTGAGGATAGGTGGGAGTAAGTCTGGTATATTATACTTCCTAGTGAAGAGAACCAGCTCGGTCTTTGAGGGGTTAATTCCTTATCCGTTATTTTTGGTCCAGTTTGACAAAACACTGAGCTTTTCGCGTTTGAGGGTACTTGCCTGTGAAGATGATAGCAACGTCGTCCGCATAGGCTATTATCCTACAGCCCCCCCTTCCATGTCGCATAGTATCGAGTTGACTGCTATGTTCCATAGAAGTGGGGAGAGTACGCCTCCTTGCGAAGTGCCTCTGCTGAAGTGCCTAGTGAGGGTTGACGCGCCTAGTGAAGACATAACCTTCCTGCAGGTGAGCAGTTGGTTTATGAGTCCCACCAAGTGGCGGTCCACCCCAAGGTCTGTCAGAGCTCCGGTAATAGCTGTTGGGATGACGTTGTTAAAAGCTCCTTCTATATCCAGGAAAGCTACTAGCGCATATTCCTTTTGGGACAATGATTTTTCTATCTTGGAGACGAGAGAGTGTAGTGCTGCCTCTGTCGATTTCCCTTTCTTGTAACACGCCTGTCTGTGATGAGACTTGGATTGAGAGTTGATCTCAGATGAAGGCCGATGATTCTTTCAAGGGTCTTTAGTAGGACTAATTGGTGTGAAATCCTTGGGGGTCGTGTGTGATGGTTTCCCTGCTTTGGGGATGAAGACAATTCGGGACTCTAGCCACGATTGCGGTAGGTGTCCAGGAAGTAGGGACCTTTTAAAAATGTCTAGAAGCCAGTTAAGGGCTATGTTTCCCGCATGTTGGATTTGTGCTGGTATGATTTTGTCTAGACCTGCAGATTTGTATGGTTTAAAACTGTTTATGGCCCAATGGAGGACCTTTGGGTCTATGCACAGTTCGATTCTTGCCAGTGTGGCGTTTGTATGTTGTGAGAGCGTTTTGGCTGTTTCCTGGGAAGTGAGTGTCTAGAAGTATCTCCAGAGATTCCTCACTCGAGCTGGTCCAGGAGCCGTCTGCTCTTTTAAGGTAGCCTAGGGTTGTGGCCGATTGGGAGAGCAGTTTTCTAAGCCTGTCTGGTTCAGTTGTATTTTCAACTTCTGAGCAGAAAGAATGCCACGAGGATCGCTTTGCTTTCCTGATGTTTTTTTTGTAATTAGCAAGGGCTTTCTTGTAGGAGGTCTACAGGGCATCCTCATTTCCTGCCTTGGCCCTGTTAAAAAGGGTTCTGCAGTCCATTCGGAGGGGAGATAGTTCTGCTGACCACCAGGAAGGTTTTCTTTTTCTTTTGGGCTTGCTATTGGGGCAGCCCTTTTTAGTGCATAGTTGCAGGCTTCTGTTAAAGTTGAGACTAGTTCGTTTATACTAGAACTTGTTTGAGGGTATGGGGGGGATCCACTGGGATTTTTTCCTTAGAATATTTTTGTATTTATGCCTTGTTACTGTCTCTAATAGTGGTTTAGAGACGAGAGTTAGGTCTATTACCTCTACGGTTCTTAATGATAAAGGTGGAGTCATTTATTTGCCTTTATTGCATATGAAGAGATTTGAACTAAAGATAAAGTTAAAAAGAGACGCACCGCGGTCGTTTGTGTCTGTACTTTCCCATTGTGTGTGGTGGCTGTTGCATCACAGCCTATTAGGAGGCCTATGTTCTGCTTTTCGCTGTCCAGTCTCCTTACCAGCTCATCCGGCGGTTCTTACCTTTCGTAGGCCATGTACGATGACAGCACTCGGAACGGAGATGGCTGACTCTCCACGGTGGCTGCCGCGTTATCTGCATCGCTGTAATTATGGAGCAGAAAAATGCTAAGCTGTTAGAAGCTTATATTCCTTAGTCCTTAATCCTGAAACCTTTCCTCCCACTATCCAAGGTTCCTGGATGAGGACTATGTCGACTCCATCCTCAGCCAGATAGAGTTGAAGAGCAGCGGAAACTGCCTTACTGTGGTGGAGGTTTATTTGCAGAAGCCTCACGGACATCTGGTGTGGGCATCTCCACCACGGTTGTATCGGCTTTCTCCTCGTCCGATGTGGACTCCTTGGCGGAGTCAGATTTGTAGACCTTTATGGTCACTGAACTGAAGCCGAAGCTTAGCTCCCCATGAGCGGCCTCAATGGGAGCTAGGGACTCCTTGTTCAGGATGATGATGGCCTGGTTTGTTGGCCATTCTATTTCGTCGACCTTCACCACTCGCCAGTCCGAGGTGGGAAGGTGTGGGTTGCATCGATGCAGCCTGGTGAGGATCTGGTCCAGCGCCTTGATGGATGCCGGGATCCAGATCCTTGCGCGGGGTCGGCAAGGTACTTCGGACCAGCTCAGCGCTCCTTTACTGCGGCTTTGTACAGCAGCTTTGTCCGCAGAGCGTTCGTCGTCGCAGGCGATCACCTTCACGCCACCTTGAAACCATCCAACGTCTTTGCAGACGGCCTCTGTGGGCTTGGATGGCTTGGGGGCTTCCTTGCCGAAGTTTGGCTTGCCGTCCTTGAGCATCATGGCACTAGGGCCTGGAGATGTTCCCATGGCGACGGCTTTGGGCGGCTTACACTCAGTCGCCTCAGATTTGAGGCGGGGTTCACCCGAATCCGATCCTGTGGTGGTGGCCAGGCAGGTGGGCTCTTCGCCAGCTTCGCTGCCTTGAAATTAGTACGGCCAAACTCCGTCGTCACTGCCGTTTGAGTAGGTTTTTTGGGAGATCCTGACTCCTTTTTGTTTATGTTTTTTGACTCCAAGTAGTTCCCATGAGTTGCGGAGAAAAAGAGGATCCACCCGGGCGGAGATCCGCGACGCCCGGATAAGGCTTCTTAGAACAGGGGGTCGCCAGGTGCCCTGAGCTCCGTTTGAGACTGAGCTATTTTGTGACCCGGGCCCGGCCCAGGACGCCCGACTACCATTTGCCAGCATCCTCTGGCAGGGACATAACCTTGCCAGGAGACCTGTTTCCAGCCGCCCTCGCGTGGAGAGTATAGTCGCACTTCCGGGTGTATGGACAATTACGGCGCGTTTTTCTAGCAAGCTTGAAACTACACGTTAGTCCCCTTGTCCATCACCCGACTGACGGCCGCAACTTGTGCTTAATGAGGGAGGATATTTTCAGAAGCTTTGAAGATTTAAAGCTGAAAGGCATTGTCAAAGATGAGCTAAGGACAATAGGATGCTTTTATATTAGCCTTCAGGCGGATGGCGTATGCTTTACCTCAACTTTTCACGTAGTAAAGCAGAATGAATTGGAGTACGCAGCCATCATTGGAAATGATGTGCTTCAATCTACCGATGTCGTGTTCAGTTCAAAGGGGGTCGTATTTAAAGAAAAAGAGAAGGATTTCGCTGCGGCATTCAAATGAATGCGTGTCACTGAGATCATCGATGAGTCCTCCGTCCTCAACAAAATCGATCTACCTCACCTGGAAAAGAGTCAGAAACTAAAGGTAGAAGATCTAGCTAAAGATTATAGACCAGTAAACCCATTAGCGTCTCCATTTAATATGAAGATCATATTGGAAGATAATGTACCCGTTTATCAGCGCCCACGACGAGAACAAAAGTTTCATAGACAAGCAGGTGCCAGACTGGCTTTCAAAGGGAATAATTGTACCAAGTCGTTCAGAGTATGCAGCGCCTGTGGTACTAGTCTCAAAATAGGATGGATCGAAGAGATTTTGTTGTGACTATCGGAAACTTAACCAGAAAATCAAGAAGGACAACTTTCCAATGAGTCTGATAGACTATGTTCTGGATAGATTGAAGGGGTCGAAAATCTTTATCACTCTCGACATGATGAACGAATTTTTTCACGTGCTGATCGACAAAGAATCAAGAAAGTTCACAGCATTCGTGACACAACGGATATTATGAATTTACGCATGTTCCATTTGGCATCTCAAATTCCCCGGCCGTGTTTTGTCGTTATGTTTCAGCAGTTTTGCGAAATCATTCAAAATCAGACAATCGTAGTATACATGGACGATATAAACGTGCCAAGCAAGGACTAGAACCATGGAATCAAGGCTTTGGAAATCGTATTGAGCGCAGCGTCGAAGGCAGGTTTGCGAATTAAGTGGGAGATCCTTTGCAAGGATCCAGTAAATGAGCTGATAGTTGTTCCCGACTCAATGATGGATGAAATAGGGTCACTTCGGAATTTAAAAAACCTGAGACATTTTGGATAAGTCCTATTACATTCCAGGAATTCTGCCTAAAGTAGAAAGAGTTGACAGAGCATGTGTAGAGTGATGATTATTAACTATTGACTATAAGCGCGGAAAAAAGGATCGCCGATCGACAAGGCTCCAGAACCGCTCGGAACTTACCACATCGACCACGTTGGCCCACTTACCGGTACAAAGAAGAAGTATAACCACATATTAGCAGTTGTGGATGGATTTTCTAAATTTGTTTGGCTTTATCCAACAAAATCAGCAGACACAGATGAGGTTATAGAAAAACTCGAGAAGCAAGCAGCAGTTTTTGGGAACCCTCGCAGAATAGTTACAGACAGAGGAACCGCTTTTCCTTCAGGATCCTTCACTGAATATTGCAATCGCGAAGGCATCCAACTACTCCACATTGCGACAGGTATGCCCAGAGGAAATGGACAAGTCGAACGAATACATAAAATTGTCATCCCGTTGCTCGGAAAAATGTGTCAAGAAAACCCAAATTATAAACAATACTCTACCTCGAACCACTAAGTAAAGTCCTGTGGAGGCACTAATTAATTTGGGCCTAGGGAGAGCAATAATAAACAACCTTTTGTAGCAGTCACTTTATTTTTATTAATTTTTAATTTTTTAATTTATAAATTAATACTTTTTTATAAAAGCGAGCAGCTTTAAAAAATTTTTTTTTCTCCTTCGCCAGTGTTTCCTCAAGTCTCGTACATGTGTTACCCTATCCAATATGCGCATATCATGGGTAACACTTTTACCAAAGGTTTTCAGGGTTACGCCTTATTCGCCTAGTTGGCGGTCAAATTTAAATTACGGCGGTAACAAATCCATTTAGAATTTTGACAAGATTGAATAGATGACTTAGAACTAGAAGAATTAAACGATGAGAAAAAGAAATTCGAAAGAACGCACAGGAAAACATAGAGAAAGTGCAGCAAGAGAATAGAAAAAACTTTAATAAGAAAATTTTTTTTATTTTATATTACTTTGCTTGTAAGTTTAAAAATCTTAACTATAACAAGTTTTTTTTTCTGAACAATTGTATTATTTTTCCAACTGTTCTAAGATTAAACGGCCCTAAAAATTTCTTCGCTGGGTTGGTAGGTCTTTTCGCCGGAGACGGGAACGGCTGCTGAGCTGGGTTAAACCTCTCGCTAGGTGGTTGGGGTGCGAGTAAAGCTTGCTATGGTATTTTTCCTTAAGTTCCGTTATTGCATTGATAACTGATGGGATATTTAAGTCTCTTTGGATGTTTTCATTCCGAACGTACCACGGTGCCCCAGTGATGGTTCTCAGAATCTTTGATTGTGCTCGCTGTATGATGTCAACATTGCTGTTGCTGGCATTGCCCCATAACTGTGAGCCATAGGTCCAGATAGGTTTCAATACAGAATTGTAGAGGCTTCAATGTGCCTGCGCCATGTGAGTCTTCTGTCAAGGTGTACTCCTAGGTACGTTACCTCATCTGGTTTCGGGAGTGGTATGTTGTTCAATAAGAGCGGAGGGCAGTCTTGTCTGTTTAGCGTAAACGTCACGTGCTTGCATTTTTGCTCGTTTACCTTTATTCGTCAGTCAGAGAGCCACTTCTCAATGTCGGTGAGGTGCAATGCCAGCTGTGCTGTGGCTTGGGTAGGGGACCTTGAATGGCTAAGGATAGCTGTATCGTCGGCAAATGTGGATACCGTTAAGCGACTATTTGTAGGGATGTCGGTGTATAATGTGTATAATCTTGGCCCAAGAACGCTGCCTTGGGCGACTCCAGCCTCAATTACATGATCAGTGGAATTGGCAGTGTTGCACCGCACTGCAAACTTTCTGTCATAGAGGTAAGACTTTAGGAGTTTGTGTGTGCTTTCGAGTAGGGCTGTTTTAATTTTAATTGGGTTTTTAATTAGGCCGTCGAGCCAGACTCTGTCGAATGCATGGGATACGTCTAAAAATACTGCTGTACAGTATTCGCGATTTTCGAATGCAGTTCTTATTTCCGTTGTTATACGATTCACCTGTTGAATGGTTCCGTGGCATTCGCGAAATCCAAATTGATGGTCTGGGATTATGTTGTGGGTTCTCAGATGTAGATTAAGTCGGACCAGCAGGCATTTTTCGAATAGTTTCAAAATACATGAGAGTAGACTTATTGGTCTGTAAGATGAAGGGACTGTGTGGTCCTTACCAGGCTTTGGAATCATTATGATAATCGACCTCTTCCATCGTTGTGGAAAGTAACCAAGTTTGGTGATGGCATTAAAGAGCTGGGGTATGTAGCGAACTGCAGAATGAGGCAGCTGGATGATCATTTCCGGTGTTATAAGGTCGCAGCCCGAGGATTTTTTCGGGCTGAGATTGTCTTTGATTATTTTAATTACTTCTTTAGGACGAAACACAATTGGGGTGTGTTGCTGGTGGCAGTTTACGGGTGAGGACGGTAGCGCGAACGTGCTAGTAGCCTGGTTTGGCGTGAACACATTTTGTAGGTGAGCGGCAAATGTGGTGGCTCTGTCTGCATCACTACGGGCCAAGCCGCCTGAGGAATTCCTTATCGGCAAAACGGTTTCAGTCGTTGGGCGAAGAGTTGAGTGGGCTCTCCACAGTGACTTATGTTTCGTGCCTTTTGGTGTGAGTTGCTCTATGTATCGGCGCTGATCGTCTTCCTCTTCTTGTTTTAGAGCGTTGGCCAGTTTTCGTGTGGCTACTTTTAGCTTTTGTTTTGCAGTTGGAGATCTAGAAGATTGTCATTCTCTGTGTAAGCGTCGTTTTACGTGGACGAATAGCTCGATTTGTGCGTTGGTCTTTTTTGAATTAATTGTAGTATTTGTGATTTGGGGTGTTGCAGTAAGAGCTGCTGCAGTAAGGATGGATTGCAATGCACACATGCAGCTCTCTATATCAGATTCGGTATTGAGTTTTGGGCTTAGCTCAATGTGTGAACTTATATATTTTTTATACCTGAGCCAGTTTGTTTTGTGAAAAGTCAATCTGTAGGGTGGTTTCAAGTTTTCTGCGTATCGGCGGAGGTTAATTAGTACAGGCGAGTGATCAGATGACAAATCCGGCAGACATTCAGCTTTAACCAAACTGCGGGGAATATTTTTCGTAACTGCGAAGTCGATCAGGTCAGGCAGCTTATTGAGGTCTGATGGCCAGTATGTAGGACTCCCAGGGGAAACATGGTCATTTTATTAGTGGCTTTTGTTATAGTCTTATAAAGCTGTTTTCCTTTTCCCGCTAGTGTGAGGTGAGTGCTGTCCTCCAGCTGTATGTTGATAGATGTGGCCTGATGATGATTTTCTGCAAATTCTTTGTAAAAGTGGTGCTTCATACGGTTCCTTATGAGTATGGCGGTGCCGCCGTGTGCTTTTCCGTCGGGATGATTTGTACCATAGAAATGGTAGTCTTTTATTTGAAAATGGTATTTGCTTGTGAGATGAGTTTCCGAAAGAAGCATTACGTCGATATGCTTCTCATGTAGGAATTGAGCTAACTCAAGTTTGCGCTGTGAAACGCCATTGGCGTTCCACCTATGCTACCTATGCGTAAGGTAGCCATTATTTATTTGATTGTTGGGCTACAAGCATCTGTATTATCTGTTTGATTACGCAACATGGGTTGTATAGTGGTCCTCATAAATGTCATACATTCCATCATGCTCTGTTGTAAGGCTTGCATCATAGCTTCAGTTTTTGTTTCTTGCTGCGTAGCTGGGTTTTGTTGTGTGTCTAATTTTGTATGCACTTCATGTGGGGTTCGGATATTTTGGGTTGGAGGCGTCATACCTGATTTCAAAACGTTTGCGAAGGTTATCTTCTTAGTGCTGGGTGTAGACCAGGGAGCGAATCTTGTTGCTTTCGAAAAAAGTACTTCAGGATTTGTTTCTGATGGTGTCAGCGTAGCTGTTCCTTGGTGTGCCCGCGCCGTGTTCATTCTTCTGTGAAGACGGCTTTTCAGCTCTTTGTAGATTGGACAGCCTCTGTAGTTTTCTGTGTGGTTACCCCCACAGTTATTGCATTTTTTCTCGTTTGCATTTTCTTTATTAGTTTGGTAGTGTGTGGAGTCATGGAGACCTGCACACGCTACGCACACCGGGCGAAGTGTGCAATACGACCTCGTGTGGCAGTTTGTACATTGTACAGGAGCGTTACGTTTATGCGGCTCTTCTACTGTGATCCTACGGTGCAGAAGGAGCTGGAGTTTGTTAATTGGATGAACCTCGTTTTTTTTAGGATGCTTGTTTTTCTGCTTCAAGCTCAATCTTGAGGAGTGGTTGGGGCTGCCTGTTCCGGTTTTTGATATTGAACGCTTTTGGCGAAAAATCCCTTATCCTTTAGCGCCTCACTTATCTCTTCGGGCGTAACATCAGACTCAATGCCCTTCAGTACTACTTGCAGGCCCTTGCTGCTTTTAAGCTGGTAGGTGTAGAAGCCTATTTTTTGTGCGGTAAGGTAGTTTGTGACTTTTCTGTAGTTGTCCTCCGTTTTCGTTTAAAGTTTGATTTTATTGATAGTACCTCTTACGAGGGGAATTATATGAAAGCTATCTTTCCCAATAAGGCCAATCAAAGTATTTACCAAACCGCTTGTGCTCTTCTCGCGGATATATATTGGCGGAGGCTTTGTTTTCTTCGGTTTGATATCAACGGATCCCAGCGGCACGTTCTCAGCGGTATTAGCCAGCAAGGCAAATCTGTTGGTATTTGCGGGGGCTACATTGTTGAGCAGGGTAGAGTTGTCGCGTGTGCTTGTTTTCCAAATCTGAATTTTCCGGGCTAAGCTTTCGCTTTATTGTAAAGTAGCGGTCCATTCCAGTCTGCCAGTCGACCCAACTTTTTTGTTTACGTTTTCGTTTTGTTTTGCTGGTGGTGCAGCAGTACCGTTTGTTGCTTGCGGTTTTTTAACGAGGTCAGTCGTTACGTCCATAGTGCGAGAGTCGTATTTTTTTCATTTTACAATCATAATTTAAAACCTTGTGAATATTACCCAAATAAATAAACTTAATTTGTATTATCCCTACATACACAGTTTTACCGTTACAAAAACTGTGATGAGCTTGGTGGCTTACGATCGACGTCGGCTTCGCAGCTTTCACGAAATCGGATGATGTTATGTTGGGTGAACAGTCTTCTTAGAATCACATGCGCTAATGGTAGCGGAAGCGATTGCCAAACAGAGTTTTTAATTTTTGGGGAGAATGGCGGTGACTTTTATTTCCATTCCCGGTGTGGGTCCTAGCGGCAAGGCTATACTCCTTTGCCTTTGGCTATAGATGTGCAAACCCTGGATGAGAGTCAGAGCATTGCGAAAGAGCGTTAGGAGGATTATGCTGTTGACCTTTGAATGGGATTTTATGTGATTTAGCTGTCCAATTTTATTTATATGCAACGCTTCCAGTGCTCTGAGTGATATCACCTAAACTCTTTCTTTTTTCTCATCTGTAACCTGCACAATAGGCGTTCCAGGAGTCAAGCCTGTAAGTTTGAAGTTAATAAACCACTTGTTGTTGATAATCTTCGAGTCATTTGATAGCTGATCTGGGAAGGTGCTTTCTAGGTGAAGCTCTTTGTTGTTCCAGGTTATGTTTTCTTTGTAATCGTTTCCTGTATCTTGTAGTAAGCTTGGAACCTTGTCTAGTGTTTACTCTTACAAATATATCTTCCCCAATTTGGCAATTTCGTATTTTCTTTTTCTTCTTATTATGGGATGAAAGGTCGGTTTTCTGTTTATTTTAAAGTCTTTTAATATTACCTTCCGTATTGGTCAGGGTCTGTAGTCATCCACTGCCGGAGAATCCATCTAATTCTTGCTTCTTCTTCTAAAACTGTAGCTCTACTCATAAACTGCCCTTTCAAAAAGTTTTTTAAAATTTCTCTGTGTGCTGTCTTTCTTAAGGCATCACATTATTTCCGAAAGTGTTGAATGAAAGCATTCTAGCTGACCGTTGAAGGTACTTTTGTATAAAGTATACCTGTAGCTGGTCCAGCATGAACTTAATTGATAATTGATTTGACACTAACGATTATGTCATGTAGTATAGAGGCAAAGGAGTTAATCTGGTCTAAAGTTATTCTGCAATAACATTTTCATTTCCGGTTTGCAGTATAATTTCATAATATAGTTCCTCTAGATAAGCCTTCCATCTTCCATATAGCCACCTAGTTAATATAGGGTGGTTATCGTGAGATAGAACTATTCCAATCGGGAAATTAAAAAAAACAGTAATTAAATGGAAATCCTTATTGAAATCGAAGTTCCTATTAAGCTTCTTAAGAGAGTCTAGAGCTTTGTTATCTAGCGAAATTAATTTTTGGATGACTTTCTTTTTGGACATTAATTAATTAATTATTAAAATAAAAGCAATTGTTAAATTCCGCCCAATAGAAGTATAGCCCGTAAAGCTATACGAAACCATAGGATGGAAAATTTTACTATATAAAACAAACATATAATAGCATCACATAAAAAGAAATTTTTTTTTTTATTATATACAGAAAAGGACATAAATGATATACAAAAAAAAGAAAATACATAAAATGTCAAACATGAAACTCACGCATGAATCGTAATATAAATATTAGCAACGCGATTTCAAAATCAGATCCACCACCCATTACAAATTCAGAATTTCCTACAATGTTAGATCACTATTCCAAAGTAGCGGACTCCACCCCACCGCCAATGTAATAAATACAGTCGAGGTATCACAGCCCAAACTGAAAACTATTATAAACACCTTATAATAATAGTAGTATTGTTATGTGCGAGTATGCTAACCGAGTTGTATAAGTTGTATTATAGCTGCCTGAAGAAAAAATAAGTCAGCAGGGTAAATATCTAAATCTATTAACTTAAACTTAAAATTGTTGTTAAAATAATAAAAAAAAGAAAAAAAAAGATAAATCCAATTTACTTAGAATCACTACATTACCAAAGCATATATGAAATAATAAGAATAAGAAAACTAAAAAACTAATATTATGGAATGGAAAGAAATCGGTACCATCTTTATAGAAATTAAAAATAGGTTCGATAAATCTTATAAGTAATTAGCGCAATACAGATTAATTCAAGAAACAACCGTTAACAAACACGCTAAAATATTATTAGAATGCTTTAACTAAGCACGAATACTGATACATGACAATAAGGGAAACCTAAATACTAAAAACTGGTCAGATCATTAATCAGATTTCAATTAAGCTTGAATATTGATATCCCAACAATATTTAACCTCTCTTTAAAAATAGAAACAGTTGAAAAACCTGAATCGATAGACCAGCAAGAGATCGAATCGGAAAACAATTCAGATACCGCAATCGAAGAAAAGGATCTAGACAATCTCAGCTATTTTAACAGTAGCAGATTACTCAGATCAAGACTCAGAGCTCGATTCAAGCTGTTCTAGCTGTTTCGATAATAAAAACAAAGCTAAAGAACGTAGCCAAAAATGTAATCGGAAATTAAACTATTATTACTGAAGTTATTTCCCGATTAAAAAACAATGTCAACGGCGAAACTGTTGAAGTATTGTCAGCCAAGCTGAAACTTACAGCAACGTAGCAAAACTGCATAACAATACACAGCAGAGGTTGAGCAGTTGACAAATGCTTTGGAAGGTGCATACATAACAGACGGCTTGCCCATGGAGTTCGCCAGAAGTTATTCAACTCAGCATGCAGTTAAAGCAATGACTAAAAACTGCGTAATAATTAAGGTTCAACTTATTATGCAAGCTGGTACCTTACATATAATGAATGATGTCATATTAAAGTTTGTAAATAGTTGCACAGAAGCAACTGGACAGTCAAACACTGTTCACTGTGTTAAATAATTAAATCTTATATGATTAGAAAAAAAACAACATAGATATATCAGCAGGTGATAAAGTCTTATTAAGAAATGAAACAGGTCATAAGTTGGAATATAAATATACTGGTCCGTATAAAGTAACGGAAATAGGAGATAGAAATAACGTTATAATAACGAATAATAAAAACAAAAATCAAATGGTACATAAGGATAGGTTAAAATTGTTTATTTCATAATTGTAATTAGTATGGCCATGCTAAGACAAAAATACTTCTTTACATTTGATTTCTATTTGTAATTTATTATATATAAGTTAACACGAGCAAGTCAGAGGGGTGCGACGACCCGCCGAAATGCCATCCAAGACCGGATGGATCAACAATAACATCGGCGACGCTGAGCCAGCCCAGTAACGCATTTCGCTTTAGCGAAAGCGATGTGCAAGGGTCAGCGTAATGCGAGGCGGGCATGTGCGAGCTGGGTGACCGTCGAAGGCACGGAACTCCAGACGGCACGAGGCGCTGGCTAAGCGCTCTGCTGGGTCCGCTGCCTCCAACCGAAGACTTGGCGGCCTTAATAAATTTGATTTGCATTCAGTTCGTAAGATACCAGAATTCAGAGCAGTTGGCTCTAATAAAAAGAACCATTCAATACAAACGTATTTGGTTTAATTGACGCCCAACGCGCTTAAGTGTCGTAAAACCGTAAAATCCGTAGTAAAAAGATCTAGAAATCAAGGTCTTGTAATCGGGTTTTCTTTGAAAACACTTCGGACTCGCGCGCTGCACAATAATAGTGAACAGCAACAAACAAACAAAATTATCTAATACAAAAACGAAACAACGCTGCACAAGCAACAGTGAAAACCGCTGCATATCAACAGTAATCAGCTAAATCAACGACAGCCAGAGGATAAACGGATCAACCAGCTACCGTCTTCGATGCATTTTTATTATACCATTATACCAATATAACATGTAAGTGAGATCTTTATTTTCAATTTACCTCTTTTAACGTCAACCAGACATGTGTGCCAATTTTTGAAAAAAATACACATAATAAGTAACGAAATAAAACAAAAAAAAGAGTGATTGCAATTAAAAGTTCAGGTATAGCGATTTTCATTTACAAATTTTTTAACAAACAAATGATGAAGAAGGAAAATTAAGCTCTTTCTCATACAAATTATAAAAAAAAAATTTAAAAAGTATCATTGTCCGATGTATAGAAACAGTAACGAAAACAATGACAGTGACGAAGACTTAATACAGAGCTATAAAGACATAAGAAATAATAGCCATCAATGGGGTTACATTGACGGTACTGAGACCGACGAAGATATAGAATTAAGTAACTTAATTGACGGCTTTACAGACAAAGTAAAAATGGTTAACGACCAGGAATTTCAAAATCAACATCAGGACCTTCAACAAGAGGCAACAGCAACACAAGAACAGGCGAAAACCTCAGGTACCATTAGTAATAAAGATGTAATTAGACTCATGGAAGCGGCCGTAAATGGCGCACTAGAGCATCAACAAAAAATATTTTCAGAAAAGCTTAAAGAGGTTGAGAATAGGCAGAGAGTAAATGAGGGTGGACCCCTAGTGGTATACGAGCAAATACCACATAACTCTGCTATCTCTTGTAATGAACCGCTAGACTTGGTAAAGTCCATACCAAGTTTTGACGGAAAACAAGATGAGTATGTGGCATAGCGAACCGCAACAGTTAACGCCTATGAAATCTACAAACCATATTTGGGTAGCTCTAGAACCTACCAGGCCGTAGGAATCATACGTAACAAGGTAATAGGCCCCGCGGGAGTAATGCTTACGTCACATAATACAGTACTAAATTTCGATGCTATAATAGCTAGAATGGACTGCGCTTATGCAGAACAAACTCCAATCGAGGTAACGCAACAACAAATGGTTACTATGCGTCAGGGAGAACTTCCCCTAATGACTTTTTATAATGAGATTGAGAGAAAGCTAACTCTTATTATTAGTAAGACTTTGTTGTCTTATGACACAAATACTGCCGCTATCTTAAATAATAGATCACGGCAGGACGCTTTGAACGCTTTTGTGACCGGGTTAAAAAAATCAGTCCGACATGTAGTTCTCTCAGCTGCGCCCAAAGATTTGCCATCAGCATTGGCTGTGGCTCAACGGGCAGAGTGAACGAGCCTGGTTCGTTGCAAGCTTTAATAAAAATTTAGAGGACAAATCTTACAATTCAGAAAACCGTCGCCAGGGTAACCGTTTTCATAACACCCCACAAGGTAATAACCACAACAACTCCCAGGGTGTTTTCCAGAGAAACCAAAACAATAATGCACCGGGCACTAGTAACCAAACTAGAGGCTCTCAATTTTCTAAAAACCAAGGACATAAAGGCCAAACGCAACAGAACAGTGAATCAAATAATCCTCGTAAAAGCTATTCTCAAAATCTAGGTCCTGAACCAATGGACGTTGATCCCACATCACGTTCTAAATTTAGGGGCGAGCACACAGCTCGCAGTCGTCAATGGTTGAACCATACGACCCAAGAGCAGTCAAATGACCAGGAGTATAGGGTAAAGTCATCCTACGAAGCAGCGGAAATCGAGGCAGATAACACGTCCGATTCCGAATCATGTAATTTTTTAGGGGAACGTCCCTGCTCCCGTACATAATTCGTACGATAGCGGGGCGGGAAATCAGGTTACTGTTAGATACAGGAGCCTCCAAAAATTACATAAAACCTGAACATACAAATTAAAACACTTCAAACCGGTGGAAACACCATTTGAAGTTACATCAATCCATGGGCACACAAAAATAAAACAAAAGTGTCTGATCCATCTATTCAATGTTAAGTCATACTTTTTCTTGTTAAACAACCTGAACGGATATGACGGAATTGTTGGACTGGATGTACTAAAAAGGGTCAATGCAAAAATTGATCTAACAAAAAACATCATTGAGCATGATCATGGTACAGAGCAGATTTTTTACTTAAAATGCAGAAATGTAAACTTTATTAACATCAATGACGTGGACGTGCCAAACGCCGTCAACGAAGATTTTAAAAAGATGATCAAAAACAGATCAAAAGCCTTTGCGGACCCAAACGAGTCCCTCCCCTTTAATATAAATACGGTCGCCACGATCCGCACTGACGGGGAACCTGTATATTCAAAACTTTACCCATATCCGATGGGTGTAGCCGATTTCGTCAATTCGGAAGTTAAACAACTTCTAGCAGACGGAATAATAAGATCGCCTTACAATAACCCAATTTGGGTTGTTGATAAAAAGGGTTTTGACGAAGAAGGTCATAGGAAGAAACGTCTCTTTATTGACTTCAGAAAACTGAATCAGAAAACAATTGATGACAAGTATCCTATACCATCCATATCGACCATACTGTCGAACATTGGAAAAGCTCAGTACTTCACGACTCTTGATCTGAAGTCGGGCTTCCATCAAATTTAGCTCGCGGAGCGCGATCGAGAAAAGACAGCTTTTTCGGTCAACAACGGGAAGTATGAATTCTGCAGACTTCCCTTTGGTTTAAAAAATGCCCCTAGTATTTTCCAACGGGCCATAGATGATGTTCTAAGAGATCACATCGGTAAAACTTGCTATGTCTACGTCGATGACGTAATCATTTTCTCCCAAACAATGGAGAGTCATGTCAACGATATAAACACGGTCCTAAAAACTTTGTGCGATGCAGTCATGAGAGTGTCTGTAGAAAAATCTATGTTCTTTAAGGAGAACGTAGAATATTTGGGATTCATAGTGTCGCGAGGGGGAATTAAAACTTCGCCTGAAAAGGTTAAGGCTATAAAAGAATTTCAACCTCCATCAACACTGTTCAGTCTTAGGTCATTTTTGGGACTGGCCAGTTGACCTCTGACGAATATTCTAAAAGATGACAATGGAAAAATTGGTGCAAACCACTCAAAGAAAGTCAAACTAGAGCTGACCAACGAGCAGCGAAAATCATTTGAAAAACTTAGAAACATCCTGGAGTCTGAGGATGTCATGTTGGCATACCCAGATTTCACTCAGCCATTTGACTTGAACACTGACGCCTCTGGAAGCGGCCTAGGGGCTGTTCTTTCACAGAAAGGTCGTCCAATCACCATGATCTCTCGCACGTTACGCGGAACCGAGATTTCAATGGCAACAAATGAACGAGAACTACTAGCAATAGTATGGGCACTCCAAAATCTCAGAAGCTATTTATATGGCGTAAAGAAGTTAAACATCTTCACCGACCATCAACCACTGACCGGTTCAATGTCGGATAAAAATCCGAATCCCAGGCTCAAAATGTGGAAAGCGTTTGTTGATGAACATAACGCACAAGTGTTCTACAAGCCGGGTAAAGAAAACCACGTAGCCGACGCCTTGTCGCGGCAAAACGTAAATGCTTTAGATAATATAACACACTCCGATATCGCTACTATCCACAGCGAGGAGTCGTTGACCTACACTATAGAGTCAACGGAAAAACTGTTTCAGGAACCAAATAGTGATCGAACAGGCAGATTTCCCGTCTATAAAGTCAATCATCCTTTTTAAATCAAAAACGCGTCACATTGTGCGATTTACAGACCGCACAACACTGCTTCGCTCACTAGAAGATTTAGTAAAAATAGATGTCGTCAATGCAATCCACTGCGAGCTACCTATACTCGCCTTCATTCAGCACGATTTAATCGTCGCTTTTCCCTCGACGACATTTAGGCATTGTAAGAGCTTGGTCACCGATATAACAAACAGTACCGAGCAAAGGGAAATTATGACCACGAAACACAATAGAGCCCATAGAGCAGGACAGGAAAACGTAAAACAGGTCCTTCGTGACTACTTTTTTCCCAAAATGGGCCAGCTAGCGGCAGAAATCACCGCAAATTGCAGAACATGTTCCAAAGCAAAATACAATCGTCACCCAGTGCAACAAACCATAGCAGAAACACCAATTCCCGGTTATATTGGGGAAATTATCCACATAGATATATTTTCAACTGATCAAAAGCATTTTCTAACTTGTATCGACAAATTTTCAAAATTCGCTATAGTCCAACCAATCGATTCAAGAGCAATCGTAGATATCAAAACTCCGATACTACAACTAATAAATCTGTTCCCTAAAATAAAAACAGTTTACTGCGACAATGAAAGGTCTATCAACTCACAAACCATACGAACCATCCTAGAAAATAGGTATGGTATACAGGTCTCAAATGCGCCCCCCTTGCACAGCACGTCTAATGGCCAAGTTGAGAGATTTCATAGCACCCTAGCGGAAATCGCACGGTGCATCAAGATAGATCAAAACATAACCGAGACGACCGACCTCATTCTATTTGCAACAATAGAATATAACAGAACTGTCCACTCGGTTACAAATAAAAAGCCTCATGAAATAGTTCACGCTATTCCACCAGATTTTGCGGGCACAATAAGAGACAAGATCAAAGAGGCTCAAGAGAAAAGACTTAGGTACTCAAATGAACACAAAGACAATAAGCAGTACCAAGTAGGCGAAAAAGTCTGGTTAAAAACCAACAGACGCCTGGGTACCAAATTAACACCACTCTGCTCAGAAGAGGTCATTGAGGCTGATCTGGGCACGACAGTGCTTATTAAAGGGAGGGTGGTCCATAAGGACAACCTTCGTTAAGAGGGTGCCCAATTTAATTTAAAATTTTTTTACATTTTTTTATATTATCACTTTTTTATACTTCAGTGACGTTTGTTACTCTCTATATTTTATATTTTTCGCACTTAGGTTAGGAAACTTGCTACTCCCGTTAGTCCTACTGACAACTGCCTCTTGGACCATAAAACTAAACGAATACTCACACGCTAACCACATACCAATAATGGACGGAGATATTACTTTATGGGACGAGTACGATTACATGGGACATACAACGAACGTTACATCGTACGAGACTTACGCAGACGAGACGACACACACGATGGACTTGTTCGTGAAGGAGCACATGAGACGGGTACTTGAAACGGACTTGGAACGAATAGAGACTCTTCTGGACACACTAAAGGTACGTCACCGACATGCCCGTAGTCTTAATTTCATAGGGACTGCTTTGAAGGCAATAGCGGGGACACCTGACTCTGACGACTGGGACCAGGTGAGGCTTCGACAGGGACAGCTAACGGACTCGGTAAATGGACAGATAGAAATAAACGACAAAATACAATTGCAATTAAACACACTGACCTCATCCATGAACTCTATTTTAAAATCGGACAACTTAGACACAGAACATTTGTACGAGACAATTTTGGCAAAAAACCGTGTTGTAATTCAAGAACTTGAAAATTTAATACTTGCAATCACCCTTTCCAAATTAAACGTAATAAGTCCAATAATCCTGAATGACGTTGACGTAAAGGAGATTGAAGGTAAACATACCACAAACGTTAGCGTGTCAGATATTTTAGAGGTAGCTAGCATAAAAACTTTTCAAAATCGAGACCTATTGTACTTTTTAATAAAATTTCCGAAGCCTTTGTTAACTTGTAGAAAAATAAGAATATTCCCAGTACAGCATGAAAATAGAATCTTAGATTTCGAAGACGGTAGCACGGTCGCGTACGGAAACCTTCGCGGTCAAGGACTGCAATGTATCAGCGGGCACCACCTTCTGCAGGAGATCGAAAGCGCCAACCTGCGCACAACAACTCATCTCTGGCATGGTCGCCCATTGCAACACCCAGCCTGGACACTTGGACCCAGTCACCATGATCGACGAGGGAATGCTCATCACCAACGATGTAACGATAAATATCACCGACGAAAAGGGAATAAGCCGGATGATATCAGGAACTTACCTGGTATCATATACCGAAAAAATTAAAATAAACGGCACCCTTTACGTCAACAATATCGGAACATCAAAGAAGAAAGCCGCAGTTTCAGCCATGGCTCAAGTAAACGTTATGAGGCACCTAGAGCGCCTTAGTCTGTCATCAATTCACGGAATGAGCGTTAAAAATCTGCAGCACATCAACCACCTCCAATCCCGACTGCCATCAGGCAACACCTGGATCTTTTGCTCTGTCTCCTCCACAGCCTCAATAACCCTGGTCATCATCTTTCTTATCTACCGTCTGAAAGCCAAACGTCAACAACCATCTAAGACCATTGAATCCGGGGACGACTTCATCTTAAGAAAGGAGGAGTTAACACGAGCAAGTCAGAGGGGTGCGACGACCCGCCGAAATGCCATCCAAGACCGGATGGATCAACAATAACATCGGCGACGCTGAGCCAGCCCAGTAACGCATTTCGCTTTAACGAAAGCGATGTGCAAGGGTCAGCGTAATGCGAGGCGGGCATGTGCGCGCTGGGTGACCGTTGAAGGCACGGAACTCCAGACGGCACGAGGCGCTGACTAAGCGCTCTGCTGGGTCGCTGCCTCCAACCGAAGACTTGGCGGCCTTAATAAATTTGATTTGCATTCAGTTCGTAAGATACCAGAATTCAGAGCAGTTGGCTTAATAAAAAGAACCATTCAATACAAACGTATTTGGTTTAATTTATACATATATGAAAAAAAAATACAAGAAAAATACAAAAAATATAGAAAAATTTTTATTTAAAAAAAAAAGAATATTCCTCTGTTAATTAAAAATTAACCTTTTAAGTAAAACCATATAAAACAACTTCATAATAATACGTTGTTTTTCAAAGGGAGGGAGGTGTAGTATGCGCACATATAGAATACCCAATGTACTAGCCAGTGTACATATACACACTGTAACACTTTTTTGCAATGTTTATGGAAATATTCCACTTCAAGTGCAGATCAACAACTACTAACCTTCTGGAGCTAACCTCCTTCGTAGTACAGGGCTTCAAAAATAATCTTCAAACAGATGTCATCTATACGGATTTTAGTAAAGCATTCGACTCTGTTAATCATTCACTTTTATTTAAAAAAACTTGATTTATTAGGTTTCCCTTTTGAGGCAGGACGCCACGGGTCCTCTTTAAAAATTCTCTTTCTTGTATCCTCCGAGTCACACCCGGTGTTCCACAAGGGAGCCACCTAGGTCCGCTTCTTTTTACCTTATTTATTAACGACCTTCCCTTAATAATAAATCATTCGCGTGTGCTAATGTACGCTATTGATGAAAAATTATGCTTGCAATATAAGGACATTTCTCGCCATTTGGACTTACTGGAAATGTAAGAGTAGGCCAAAACAACTCGGGAAACTCCAAACAACCTTTAGCTGCTCAACAATAAAAATATACAAGGTTAACACAATTAATCTTAATCAAAACAAATTTGTTAATTTTGTCAATGTAGAAACAAATACAGAACTTGTTTTTATATTAGACACAGGTGCAGATATTTCCTTCTAAAATAAAATTCCGATATCTTTCACGATATTCAGGGAAACAATAAAATGAATATTCAAAGACTAGGACAAGAATTAATCCAATCGAAAGGATTAATTTCAATTGACTTATGTTCAATATTTAGCACAGCAATTTATATCTACACTAATAGATTTATCCACAAAATATAGCGATGTATTAGGACTTGAAACCGAATCGATTACAACAAAAAATTTCTTCAAACAAAAGCTAAGATTAACAGATGATGAGCCAGTTTATATGAAAAACAAGAGAGAACGCTATAGTCGACTTCCCCGACTATCTGTTAAATTTACAAGACGAACAAAAATGTGAAAAAATTTCAAAACATTTTGGCAATTATGGGCGGTTTGTGGGCGTGAGAGTGGGCGTAGCACCATGAACTTGCGCTGCGTCTATGTCTCTGGAGTGTGCATGCTTAATCTCAACTTTCTAGCTTTTATAGTTCCTGAAATCGTGACGTTCATACGGACGGACATGGCCAGATCGACTCGGCTTTGATCCTGAGCAAGAATATATATACTTTATATGGTCGGAAACGCTTCCTTCTACCTGTTACATACTTTTTAACGAATCTAGTATACCTTTTTACTTTACTTCATAGTCAACTTGACGAAATTTAGGCACAGATACAAAAATTAATTTATAACAAAATAGTCGAACATATAACAGCCCACTTTTGTTAGTTCCACTGAAATTTCTTTCCGGTTCTGACAAGAAAAATGGTGACTATCGTCAGATTAATAAAAAAATTTTGTCCGATAAATTTCTACTGCCTAGAACAGATGATATTTTAGATCAACTTAGTAGAGCAAAATATTTTTCATGCCTAGACTTAATGTCAGGTTTTCATCACATTGCACCCGAAAAAAGTTCAAGATATGTAACGTCTTTTTTAACGATTTACAATGCAATTTACTGGGCAATATTACATTTTCGACCAAATATTTATGGAAAACACTTTACAATCAAAACAGATTGCATACCATTAATATATCTTTTCTCAATGATCAATCCGAGTTCTAGAATTAGAAGAGTATGATTTCACAGTTGAATATTTAAAGGGAATAGACAATCATGTAGCTTATGCGTTATCAAGAATAACCATTAAAGACCTACAAAACATTACAGAAAATATAATATATTGAAAGTCACTACTAGTGACTTCTCAACGAAGTACGTAAAGTAGTGACCTTGCATGTAAAACATACGCTATGTTTATTTAAACATGGTAGAAAAATTACTGCAAGATACGATGTTAGCGATTTATATACCAATGGAATCCTAGACTTAGGTCAATTTTTCCAAAGGCTTGAAATGCAAGCCGGTATAAACAAAATCAGCCAACTCAAAATGGCACCGTGGGAAAATATCTTTGAACATGTTTCAATAGATCATTTCAAACAAATGGACAATAAGATATTGAATACATTAAGAGTAGCGCTACTCAACCGGGTGACACTTATAGAAAAACAAAAAGAGCAAGAAACCATACTGTCTAAATACCATGACGATCCAATACAAGGAGGTCATATCGGCATTGCAAAAACCTTGGCCAAGGTCAAAAGATATTATTTTTGGAAAGGTATGACTCAAGATATTACTGAGTACATACAAAAATGTCAAAAATGCCAAAAAGCTAAAATAACCAAACACAATAAGACCCCATTGATAATAACTGATACGCCAATAAATGCATTCGACAAGGTGACAGTAGACACTATTGGTCCACTACCAAAATCAGAAAATGGCAATTAATATGCAGGCACTCTAATATGTGACCTAACTAAATATTTAGTTGCCATACCGGTTCCAAATAAGAACGCGAACACTGTCGCTAAAGCAATTTTTGAATAATTTATTCTGAAATACGGTCCTATGTAGACGTTTATTACGGACATGGGAACAGAATATACAAAATTTAATTATAAATGATTTGGTGAATGATTATAACTCCAGAACGCATGAGCCGATTTCAACGGTTTTGCATTCGTTGGAAAGGTCTCGGGCTCCGTTAGGACAAAATTCTGGAAAAAGTCAAAAGAAAAGCGGGAAAATCGTTATTTACATGCAGCGCCATTTTTAAAACATAGGATGACATTCTTCTCTGCTCATTTCGTTTTATTTAATTTATGAGACAAACTTTATTTGGTTCATAAATAAATTGTAACAGCAGGCATTTGTTTTTGAGGTGGTAAGTTGAACTGTGTTAATTATGTGTATCGTGCATTTGAGGTTAAACTCACCACTTCTACCTTCTTCGACTTCCTCATCCTCATCCTCCTTCTTCTTCATCAATTAGAAGATACACGAAGAGGTGGAAGACGAAGGAGGAGGAGGAAGACGAAGAGGGATAAAACGGTGAATTTAACCTCAAATGCACGATCCACACCAGTTACACAGTTCAACTTACCACTTTATTGAAGCTGCAGCGCCATTTCTGAAATATAGGATGTAATTTTTCTCTGCTCAGTTAGTTCTAGAGTGCTATTCTCTTCCATTCAATTTTGTGCTTTTGGAAATCAAATTAGAAATTTTATTTGGAAAAATTGTCATTGAACATAAACATGCGTGTTCAATTGCACAATGATCAATCTGCAGAACGGTTTTCGAAGCAATTATTAGAAATCGGAAGTGGCAAAGTTCCAAATACAAATGGCTTGATCACTTTGCCAAACAATTTTTGTACAATTCTACAATCTAAAGGCGAATTAATAGAAAGGGCTTTTCCAAATATAATTCAAAATCACAGAAATCACGATTGGTTGACAGAACGAGCAATATTGTCACCAAAAAATGTACATGTCAATGAAATCAATTTTCACATTCAAGATAAATTGTCAGGCGCACTGACATCATATAAATCTTTTGATAGTGCAATGAAAGAAGATGATGCAGTGAATTATCCAGTTGAATTTTTAAATTCCCTAGAACCGCCTGGTATGCCACCGCATTTTTTGAACTTAAAAATCGGCTTATCAACTATTTTACTACGGAATTTAAATGCACCAAAATTGTGCAATGGCACAAGATTGGTTGTAAAAAAAATTGATGCCGAATTTAACTGAAGCCACGATATTGACTGGAAAAGCGAAAGGAGAAATGGTGCTCATACCGCGTATTCCGTTGATAGCAACAGATATGCCGTTTGAATTTAAGCGACTGCAATTCCCAGTGCGTCTATCATTTGCCATGTCCATCAATAAGGCACAAGGACAAACGCTTTAAGTATGCGAGTTGAATTTGGAAGAGCCGTGTTTTTCTCATGGGCAGCTATACGTAGCCTGTTCAAGAGTTGGCATTCCACACTCTTTATTTGTATTCTGCTCCAAATGGACAAACGAAAAATATAGTTTATCCAAATGTTTTGGATTGAAAATAACAATTTTCAAATAAAATAAATGACTTTCATATAACAAATACTAGGAATTTTTCATTGAATTTTAAGACTGCATGCGGCGAAGCGCATAAAGCCCACTAGTATAATATAGATGACTATGCTAAGGAAAGTAAATACAGATTATAACTGTAACGAACACACTCATAGAGCGTTGTCCACCTCAACACAATCTGTCTACTATTTTGACCGGCATGCTCAGGGAAAATGGGCGTGGGTTTTGTGTTAAGATGAACAAGGGTGTCACAGCTATAATACTGTAGACAGAGATACGATAAATGCAAAACGATAACCAAACGGTTAAGAACCAGACAAGAAAGTGTACCTATTTTAGATGAGACCCAGATGTTATTGGCCTCATTCTATATCCACCCTACCTGTGAAATCCATTCGGACTCCACCCTTTTACAACCGCTTCTTTACATACCCTTTGGTGTCCAACAAGACATCAGATTAGTTCATTTTCGACCCCATATAATTGAAGATAAAGATAATATTTCGATACATTTTCCTAAACCTAATCCTTAAACTAAAAATTACGTTATTTACGTTAAGGAAATCTCTTATTGAGTAATTTTGCGTATTTACGACAAAAGAAAGGAAAAATAATTACGATAGGAATGCAAATATTGGTATTTAAGTTTACATTAATACTTTTGTTTGTTTGGCTTACTTTACATTAGAATTATGTATGATTAATTGATATTTAAACTTTAAACTTCTTTAAATGAAGTGATCTAGATATACGATTAATTAAGGCAAGGTATTTTTAGCACACTATTTAGGAATATCTGGTTTTATATATCCATGTGTGTTTTTATTATTTTTGTTTGTTCACGGCTATGCCGTATTTACGCACTTTCCATTGATGTCAGCAGGCCTGATGACTGTTGATGATTTGCTATATGTATTAATATAAATTGGGAAAATCACATATATATTTGTTAGATCTCCCACAAGTTAAGCTAAATTAGAATCGTAGAGGTTTATAAGTAAATATTTGTAGGCAAAATTAACACATATATGAAAAACTATTGTAAAGATACTCAAGACTGGACACGATCATTCGTGTTGTGGCTGCTTCAGGTTCGAAGCATACGCAGCGGCATAACCAGCAGCCTGGGGATGAAGAAGAAGTAACGCTGATCCGATGTGTGCAACAAGGACGGCACCGCAATTCAATGTGTGCGGCAAACAAACGGCACAGCAAGCCGATGTGTGCGACAGAGACAGCGCACAAATGTATGTGTGCGAAGAAAACGAAGAAAAGATGCACACCAAGCCGATGTGTGCATAAAATGGGTGCACGCGATCTGCTCCTCGCTTGCGGCGATGAAGAGTAGAAAAAGAACGCCAACTCAGGGGTGGCCTGCGATCTGCACTTGGTTGGCAGCAGAAAGGGACAAGCCCAGCTTTCCGCTGCACGCGGCGGGTGCTCCTGATGCAAGCAGTTGTGAATCTTTCTGCGATCGGTGCCCAATTTAATTTAAAATTTTTTTACATTTTTTTATATTATCACTTTTTTATACTTCAGTGACGTTTGTTACTCTCTATATTTTATATTTTTCGCACTTAGGTTAGGAAACTTGCTACTCCCGTTAGTCCTACTGACAACTGCCTCTTGGACCATAAAACTAAACGAATACTCACACGCTAACCACATACCAATAATGGACGGAGATATTACTTTATGGGACGAGTACGATTACATGGGACATACAATGAACGTTACATCGTACGAGACTTACGCAGACGAGACGACACACACGATGGACTTGTTCGTGAAGGAGCACATGAGACGGGTACTTGAAACGGACTTGGAACGAATAGAGACTCTTCTGGACACACTAAAGGTACGTCACCGACATGCCCGTAGTCTTAATTTCATAGGGACTGCTTTGAAGGCAATAGCGGGGACACCTGACTCTGACGACTGGGACCAGGTGAGGCTTCGACAGGGACAGCTAACGGACTCGGTAAATGGACAGATAGAAATAAACGACAAAATACAATTGCAATTAAACACACTGACCTCATCCATGAACTCTATTTTAAAATCGGACAACTTAGACACAGAACATTTGTACGAGACAATTTTGGCAAAAAACCGTGTTGTAATTCAAGAACTTGAAAATTTAATACTTGCAATCACCCTTTCCAAATTAAACGTAATAAGTCCAATAATCCTGAATGACGTTGACGTAAAGGAGATTGAAGGTAAACATACCACAAACGTTAGCGTGTCAGATATTTTAGAGGTAGCTAGCATAAAAACTTTTCAAAATCGAGACCTATTGTACTTTTTAATAAAATTTCCGAAGCCTTTGTTAACTTGTAGAAAAATAAGAATATTCCCAGTACAGCATGAAAATAGAATCTTAGATTTCGAAGACGGTAGCACGGTCGCGTACGGAAACCTTCGCGGTCAAGGACTGCAATGTATCAGCGGGCACCACCTTCTGCAGGAGATCGAAAGCGCCAACCTGCGCACAACAACTCATCTCTGGCATGGTCGCCCATTGCAACACCCAGCCTGGACACTTGGACCCAGTCACCATGATCGACGAGGGAATGCTCATCACCAACGATGTAACGATAAATATCACCGACGAAAAGGGAATAAGCCGGATGATATCAGGAACTTACCTGGTATCATATACCGAAAAAATTAAAATAAACGGCACCCTTTACGTCAACAATATCGGAACATCAAAGAAGAAAGCCGCAGTTTCAGCCATGGCTCAAGTAAACGTTATGAGGCACCTAGAGCGCCTTAGTCTGTCATCAATTCACGGAATGAGCGTTAAAAATCTGCAGCACATCAACCACCTCCAATCCCGACTGCCATCAGGCAACACCTGGATCTTTTGCTCTGTCTCCTCCACAGCCTCAATAACCCTGGTCATCATCTTTCTTATCTACCGTCTGAAAGCCAAACGTCAACAACCATCTAAGACCATTGAATCCGGGGACGACTTCATCTTAAGACAAGGAGGAGTTAACACGAGCAAGTCAGAGGGGTGCGACGACCCGCCGAAATGCCATCCAAGACCGGATGGATCAACAATAACATCGGCGACGCTGAGCCAGCCCAGTAACGCATTTCGTTTTAACGAAAGCGATGTGCAAGGGTCAGCGTAATGCGAGGCGGGCATGTGCGCGCTGGGTGACCGTTGAAGGCACGGAACTCCAGACGGCACGAGGCGCTGACTAAGCGCTCTGCTGGGTCCGCTGCCTCCAACCGAAGACTTGGCGGCCTTAATAAATTTGATTTGCATTCAGTTCGTAAGATACCAGAATTCAGAGCAGTTGGCTCTAATAAAAAGAACCATTCAATACAAACGTATTTGGTTTAATTTATACATATATGAAAAAAAAATACAAGAAAAAATACAAAAAATATAGAAAAATTTTTATTTAAAAAAAAGAATATTCCTCTGTTAATTAAAATTAACCTTTTAAGTAAAACCATATAAAACAACTTCATAATAATACGTTGTTTTTCAAAGGGAGGGAGGTGTAGTATGCGCACATATAGAATACCCAATGTACTAGCCAGTTGTACATATACACACTGTAACACTTTTTTGCAATGTTTATGGAAATATTCCACTTCAAGTGCAGATCAACAACTACTAACCTTCTGGAGCTAACCTCCTTCGTAGTACAGGGCTTCAAAAATAATCTTCAAACAGATGTCATCTATACGGATTTTAGTAAAGCATTCGACTCTGTTAATCATTCACTTTTATTTAAAAAAACTTGATTTATTAGGTTTCCCTTTTGAGGCAGGACGCCACGGGTCCTCTTTAAAAATTCTCTTTCTTGTATCCTCCGAGTCACACCCGGTGTTCCACAAGGGAGCCACCTAGGTCCGCTTCTTTTTACCTTATTTATTAACGACCTTCCCTTAATAATAAATCATTCGCGTGTGCTAATGTACGCTATTGATGAAAAATTATGCTTGCAATATAAGGACATTTCTCGCCATTTGGACTTACTGGAAATGTAAGAGTAGGCCAAAACAACTCGGGAAACTCCAAACAACCTTTAGCTGCTCAACAATAAAAATATACAAGGTTAACACAATTAATCTTAATCAAAACAAATTTGTTAATTTTGTCAATGTAGAAACAAATACAGAACTTGTTTTTATATTAGACACAGGTGCAGATATTTCCTTCTAAAATAAAATTCCGATATCTTTCACGATATTCAGGGAAACAATAAAATGAATATTCAAAGACTAGGACAAGAATTAATCCAATCGAAAGGATTAATTTCAATTGACTTATGTTCAATATTTAGCACAGCAATTTATATCTACACTAATAGATTTATCCACAAAATATAGCGATGTATTAGGACTTGAAACCGAATCGATTACAACAAAAAATTTCTTCAAACAAAAGCTAAGATTAACAGATGATGAGCCAGTTTATATGAAAAACAAGAGAGAACGCTATAGTCGACTTCCCCGACTATCTGTTAAATTTACAAGACGAACAAAAATGTGAAAAAATTTCAAAACATTTTGGCAATTATGGGCGGTTTGTGGGCGTGAGAGTGGGCGTAGCACCATGAACTTGCGCTGCGTCTATGTCTCTGGAGTGTGCATGCTTAATCTCAACTTTCTAGCTTTTATAGTTCCTGAAATCGTGACGTTCATACGGACGGACATGGCCAGATCGACTCGGCTTTGATCCTGAGCAAGAATATATATACTTTATATGGTCGGAAACGCTTCCTTCTACCTGTTACATACTTTTTAACGAATCTAGTATACCTTTTTACTTTACTTCATAGTCAACTTGACGAAATTTAGGCACAGATACAAAAATTAATTTATAACAAAATAGTCGAACATATAACAGCCCACTTTTGTTAGTTCCACTGAAATTTCTTTCCGGTTCTGACAAGAAAAATGGTGACTATCGTCAGATTAATAAAAAAATTTTGTCCGATAAATTTCTACTGCCTAGAACAGATGATATTTTAGATCAACTTAGTAGAGCAAAATATTTTTCATGCCTAGACTTAATGTCAGGTTTTCATCACATTGCACCCGAAAAAAGTTCAAGATATGTAACGTCTTTTTTAACGATTTACAATGCAATTTACTGGGCAATATTACATTTTCGACCAAATATTTATGGAAAACACTTTACAATCAAAACAGATTGCATACCATTAATATATCTTTTCTCAATGATCAATCCGAGTTCTAGAATTAGAAGAGTATGATTTCACAGTTGAATATTTAAAGGGAATAGACAATCATGTAGCTTATGCGTTATCAAGAATAACCATTAAAGACCTACAAAACATTACAGAAAATATAATATATTGAAAGTCACTACTAGTGACTTCTCAACGAAGTACGTAAAGTAGTGACCTTGCATGTAAAACATACGCTATGTTTATTTAAACATGGTAGAAAAATTACTGCAAGATACGATGTTAGCGATTTATATACCAATGGAATCCTAGACTTAGGTCAATTTTTCCAAAGGCTTGAAATGCAAGCCGGTATAAACAAAATCAGCCAACTCAAAATGGCACCGTGGGAAAATATCTTTGAACATGTTTCAATAGATCATTTCAAACAAATGGACAATAAGATATTGAATACATTAAGAGTAGCGCTACTCAACCGGGTGACACTTATAGAAAAACAAAAAGAGCAAGAAACCATACTGTCTAAATACCATGACGATCCAATACAAGGAGGTCATATCGGCATTGCAAAAACCTTGGCCAAGGTCAAAAGATATTATTTTTGGAAAGGTATGACTCAAGATATTACTGAGTACATACAAAAATGTCAAAAATGCCAAAAAGCTAAAATAACCAAACACAATAAGACCCCATTGATAATAACTGATACGCCAATAAATGCATTCGACAAGGTGACAGTAGACACTATTGGTCCACTACCAAAATCAGAAAATGGCAATGAATATGCAGGCACTCTAATATGTGACCTAACTAAATATTTAGTTACCATACCGGTTCCAAATAAGAACGCGAACACTGTCGCTAAAGCAATTTTTGAATAATTTATTCTGAAATACGGTCCTATGTAGACGTTTATTACGGACATGGGAACAGAATATACAAAATTTAATTATAAATGATTTGGTGAATGATTATAACTCCAGAACGCATGAGCCGATTTCAACGGTTTTGCATTCGTTGGAAAGGTCTCGGGCTCCGTTAGGACAAAATTCTGGAAAAAGTCAAAAGAAAAGCGGGAAAATCGTTATTTACATGCAGCGCCATTTTTAAAACATAGGATGACATTCTTCTCTGCTCATTTCGTTTTATTTAATTTATGAGACAAACTTTATTTGGTTCATAAATAAATTGTAACAGCAGGCATTTGTTTTTGAGGTGGTAAGTTGAACTGTGTTAATTATGTGTATCGTGCATTTGAGGTTAAACTCACCACTTCTACCTTCTTCGACTTCCTCATCCTCATCCTCCTTCTTCTTCATCAATTAGAAGATACACGAAGAGGTGGAAGACGAAGGAGGAGGAGGAAGACGAAGAGGGATAAAACGGTGAATTTAACCTCAAATGCACGATCCACACCAGTTACACAGTTCAACTTACCACTTTATTGAAGCTGCAGCGCCATTTCTGAAATATAGGATGTAATTTTTCTCTGCTCAGTTAGTTCTAGAGTGCTATTCTCTTCCATTCAATTTTGTGCTTTTGGAAATCAAATTAGAAATTTTATTTGGAAAAATTGTCATTGAACATAAACATGCGTGTTCAATTGCACAATGATCAATCTGCAGAACGGTTTTCGAAGCAATTATTAGAAATCGGAAGTGGCAAAGTTCCAAATACAAATGGCTTGATCACTTTGCCAAACAATTTTTGTACAATTCTACAATCTAAAGGCGAATTAATAGAAAGGGCTTTTCCAAATATAATTCAAAATCACAGAAATCACGATTGGTTGACAGAACGAGCAATATTGTCACCAAAAAATGTACATGTCAATGAAATCAATTTTCACATTCAAGATAAATTGTCAGGCGCACTGACATCATATAAATCTTTTGATAGTGCAATGAAAGAAGATGATGCAGTGAATTATCCAGTTGAATTTTTAAATTCCCTAGAACCGCCTGGTATGCCACCGCATTTTTTGAACTTAAAAATCGGCTTATCAACTATTTTACTACGGAATTTAAATGCACCAAAATTGTGCAATGGCACAAGATTGGTTGTAAAAAAAATTGATGCCGAATTTAACTGAAGCCACGATATTGACTGGAAAAGCGAAAGGAGAAATGGTGCTCATACCGCGTATTCCGTTGATAGCAACAGATATGCCGTTTGAATTTAAGCGACTGCAATTCCCAGTGCGTCTATCATTTGCCATGTCCATCAATAAGGCACAAGGACAAACGCTTTAAGTATGCGAGTTGAATTTGGAAGAGCCGTGTTTTTCTCATGGGCAGCTATACGTAGCCTGTTCAAGAGTTGGCATTCCACACTCTTTATTTGTATTCCGCTCCAAATGGACAAACGAAAAATATAGTTTATCCAAATGTTTTGGATTGAAAATAACAATTTTCAAATAAAATAAATGACTTTCATATAACAAATACTAGGAATTTTTCATTGAATTTTAAGACTGCATGCGGCGAAGCGCATAAAGCCCACTAGTATAATATAGATGACTATGCTAAGGAAAGTAAATACAGATTATAACTGTAACGAACACACTCATAGAGCGTTGTCCACCTCAACACAATCTGTCTACTATTTTGACCGGCATGCTCAGGGAAAATGGGCGTGGGTTTTGTGTTAAGATGAACAAGGGTGTCACAGCTATAATACTGTAGACAGAGATACGATAAATGCAAAACGATAACCAAACGGTTAAGAACCAGACAAGAAAGTGTACCTATTTTAGATGAGACCCAGATGTTATTGGCCTCATTCTATATCCACCCTACCTGTGAAATCCATTCGGACTCCACCCTTTTACAACCGCTTCTTTACATACCCTTTGGTGCCCAACAAGACATCAGATTAGTTCATTTTCGACCCCATATAATTGAAGATAAAGATAATATTTCGATACATTTTCCTAAACCTAATCCTTAAACTAAAAATTACGTTATTTACGTTAAGGAAATCTCTTATTGAGTAATTTTGCGTATTTACGACAATGCAAATATTGGTATTTAAGTTTACATTAATACTTTTGTTTGTTTGGCTTACTTTACATTAGAATTATGTATGATTAATTGATATTTAAACTTTAAACTTCTTTAAATGAAGTGATCTAGATATACGATTAATTAAGGCAAGGTATTTTTAGCACACTATTTAGGAATATCTGGTTTTATATATCCATGTGTGTTTTTATTATTTTTGTTTGTTCACGGCTATGCCGTATTTACGCACTTTCCATTGATGTCAGCAGGCCTGATGACTGTTGATGATTTGCTATATGTATTAATATAAATTGGGAAAATCACATATATATTTGTTAGATCTCCCACAAGTTAAGCTAAATTAGAATCATAGAGGTTTATAAGTAAATATTTTTAGGCAAAATTAACACATATATGAAAAACTATTGTAAAGATACTCAAGACTGGACACGATCATTCGTGTTGTGGCTGCTTCAGGTTCGAAGCATACGCAGCGGCATAACCAGCAGCCTGGGGATGAAGAAGAAGTAACGCTGATCCGATGTGTGCAACAAGGACGGCACCGCAATTCAATGTGTGCGGCAAACAAACGGCACAGCAAGCCGATGTGTGCGACAGAGACAGCGCACAAATGTATGTGTGCGAAGAAAACGAAGAAAAGATGCACACCAAGCCGATGTGTGCATAAAATGGGTGCACGCGATCTGCTCCTCGCTTGCGGCGATGAAGAGTAGAAAAAGAACGCCAACTCAGGGGTGGCCTGCGATCTGCACTTGGTTGGCAGCAGAAAGGGACAAGCCCAGCTTTCCGCTGCACGCGGCGGGTGCTCCTGATGCAAGCAGTTGTGAATCTTTCTGCGATCGATGAAGCCACAGTAAATTTCACACGTGGTCAAAAGTTGAGGGCGAAAAACTATGCAAGCCGCCTTGGCGACGCGGCCAATAAGACTTCTACCTCCAAATGTGGGACAGGCAGCAGACGCTATTTGGGAAATCAATTTTTAGGTACTGGAGATCGAACGCACTCGAAATCTTACCAGTTCAATTTAGATCACGATTTAAACTATCACTTGGCAGTATTTGCCTTGAAAAAAATCTCTTATCCGGTCTACACGATGCTCGTGGATTTATAATCAGGAATTTTGCACAAAGTTAAACTGCCCTCGATCACGCCTTCCAGAAAAGAGAACGGAAGTGTCAAAATCAAGTGTGACCGTAGCTTGCCACAATCCCACTCGGGCTTTTTGTGGTATTTTATAGGGCAATATTAAATTTTGCCAGGATTTGAACTTGGCCATAATGGTTCGTTACCAAATGAGTGCGATAGCACATATAAGGTTGCCATTTTGGCTCGACTCCCACAACCACAGATTTGATTTTTAGTCCCTGTGACTTACAATAAAAACTGAAAAAGGAGTCAAAAGCAATTACCAAATGTCTTTGGCATGAAATCTACCAAGTTCCTTGCCGTTCATGTTCTCTAAGAGATATATTGACTGACCAATCCTTTCTTTGACTCAGGCCTTAATACCGCCAGGAGCGAGTTTCGCGTTAAAATTATTCGCTGCATTACTTAGTACGAAATTTCTTTTAACAACTTCTTGACCAACCTCAAAAGATCGGGGTCGTGCTCGGAGATTGTAAGACTTTTGGTTTGTCTCATAAGCCTTATTCAAATGTTTGGCAATGTTGGAGCGAATTCTTCGAAATTCGTCAGTCCTTGATAATTTTACGTCACCTTCTGCGAGTAAATTAAGTTTGCGCAACAGTTTGTAGTCATTACCGTGGGATATCATGTGTTGACCGAAAACAACATGATAAGGCGATATACCAATGGATTGGTGAATCGAGTTACGAAGAGAACAGTTGATGCTACTGAGGAACACGTCCCATTCGCGTTGGTCAGAGCGAATGTTAGCTCTTAAGGCAGCATTTATAGAACGGTTAACTCTCTCAGCTCCATTGGATTGTGGAGCATATGCACCAGTAAACATATGACGAACGCCATATTTCGAAAGAAAGTCAGAGAGATCACGGCATTTAAATTGAGTTCCGTTGTCACTCACGACTGTTTCGGGTACACCAAAGCATGAAAATATTTTATCCCGCAATATATTGATGATCACTTTAGTGTTGAACTTTTTCACACTAAAATTTTTTTTGAAAAATTGTATCGCTTTGCACTTGTACTCCCATTGGTGGTTATTTCGTGGTCTGACACGTCTCGCAATTTCGAATGTAATCACGAACGTTGATAACCATGTTTGGCCAGTAGAAACGCCGTCTAATACGCTCTAAGCATTTAGCCATTCCACAATGTGCAGATGTTGGTTGATCATGAGCCGATCTCATTACGCTATGACGCAACGACTCAGGTACAAGCAATTTCCAGCAATCGTCTGGTGAATCGTCAGTACAATTGGGGAATGTTGCACGATGATAAATATAATCATCAATGACTTGAAAATCAGGTAATTTTAGAGACACTAATTTATCTCTGAGAGCAGAGTACTTTTCCGATTGAAATGCACTGGAAGATAAATCAATTTCGGGATGGATTTCAAGGTCTATTGCAGCAATATCGTCAACATCCTCGAACGATCGAGACAAAGCGTCCGCAACCACATTTTCTGTTCCCTTGCGAGGCTCGATTTCGAAGGAATAACCCTGAAGTTTGATAGCCCATCTTGCCAATCTCCCGCTTAGATCTGATTGGTTCATTAGCCATCGAAGACTTGAGTGGTCGGTGACTACTTTGAAACTATGACCGTCAATGTACATTCTGAACTTCTTAATTGCCAGAACTACAGCCATGCATTCGAGTTCTGTAACTGTATAGTTACGTTGAGCTTTATTCAGCTTCTTAGGCATGAATGCTATTGGACGTTCACAACCGGAATCATCACATTGAGCTAGAACTGCACCCACTCCATGTAGTGAAGCATCACACTGCAGGATAAATGGTTTGTCATAATTGGGGTGAATGAGACAAGGAGCAGAGCATAACTTGTCTTTGATATTGTCAAAAGCTTCTTGAGCATGATCGTTCCAACTGAAGGATTTGCCACTCAACAGTTCTGTAAGATTGAAAATGACTGTGGAATAATTAGATATGAATCGCTGGTACCAACCAGTTATACCAAGAAATCGTCTTAGTTGTTTTTGGGTCTTTGCAACCGGAAATTCGCTCACAGCAGCGATTTTGTTTGGATTTACCAGGTAACCGAGATAGTCTACTATTTTCAGGCAGAACTGACTTTTCTGGACATTAATTGTCAATCCAGCTTTACGCAATTGGGTGGCTACTTCGGACAAATGCAAAAGATGGTCTTCGAAATTGTTTGACAAAACAAGCAAATCGTCGAGGTAGACTAATACATGCGATTTTAATTGATAGGGTATAACGAGGTCCATCAAACGGCACATGGTTTGTGGAGCGTTTGACAATCCAAAAGGCATTCTCTTGAACTGAAAAAGGGGCCTATTTGAAACGGTGAAAGCAGTCTTGACACGGGATTCTTGATCTAAACAGATCTGCCAAAAGGCATCTTTGAGGTCAATTTTGGAAATGCAATGTACCGGTGGAAGACGACTTAGCAGTCCATCCATAATTGGGATTAGGTATGCGTCCTTTACTGTGACTGCATTTAATTTTCTTGCATCGAGACAAAATCGCACCTTGCCTGGTTTGATATGCAAGGTAACTGGAGATGACCAAGGCGATGAAGGTGCCTCTTTAATGACATCCATCTTAATCATGCGATCGATTTCTATACAAAAGTTTTTCTTTAGCAGGCGAAAGTGGATAAAATCGTTGTTTGATTGGTTTCGCATTGGATGTATCGATATTGTGCTCTATCAGGTTAGTCAATTCTAAGCCCTCGTTCTCGAACGATGGGAAAAAGTCTATTACTTTCTGCAATTTTGATTTTTGTGAATCAGACAATCGTACGCGAGTGGAGTCTTCTTCGGGTTCAAAGTTGATTTCGTTGTTCGAAACTGTTTGCTTAATAGAAATTCCAAACGTATACCAGAAATCCATTCCGCATATTACGCTTTGCTTTATGGAAGGAAGGGAATTTGTATAGTGCCTGCAACATTTTGCATACTCCAGCAATCGCAAATGATATGGATTAAAAGTTTGGGTTAATGTTACGACAGGTTGAGTTGAAGGCAGAATGGAATGAACATCATTTGCCACAGAATCTGGTTCTGTTTGTATTTTCGAGGCTAACGGCGGACATCCGTTTTGTTCGCACAACGAATGCCCTGCTGGGAGTTTTCCGATGCCGATTTACATTTTGCACAGTTGGGCTTATACACCTCCGGTGTTCCGCAACCATAACAAAAAATACGGCGTGTTTTAAGGCAATTCTGGTAACCGTGACCTGATTCATCGCATTTTCTCAGAAGACCTAACGACACAAATCTCGTCCTCGACATCCTGTTCTTCCTCAGACTGATCTTCGGAATCATCTTCATGCAGAATTGCGTTAACAAAACGCTTGCTTGTATTCGGACGTTGGATTGGCTTTGTCCGGATGCTACGAAAGAAATCTTCGTGACGATGACATTCCTTACGCAATGTTGCTAAGTTTGGGGTGTCTATGTGCAGTAATTGGTGCTTGATCTCCGGTTTGAGATTATGACGAACTTCTACAGTAATCTCACTGTCCTGCATTGGTTCACGAAGGGAATCTGCAATGGAAAGCATTGCATCCAAAAAGTCATCAAAATTTTCTGTGCTACCCTGTTTGCGGCGACGCATAGCAATTTTAATTTCACGATCAGATCTCTGATATCTTTCCTTTAAACGCCTGCATAACACATTCCAATTCATGTTATCCACCGATCTATGAACAAGCCAATAAAATGCTAAGGCCGGTCCTGCAAACAGTAAATTAGCGAATTGGGAAAGAAGTTCGAAGTTTCCGTTCAGGCTTTGCGAAGTGAGACAATTTACGCGGTAAATAAAATCCTAAATGGCAGTGTCGTTGGCTGAACCGCTGAATTTAATACGCCAATTTGATATAATGTTGGAAATCCTATCAAGTCTATCCAAAGAAAGATCACTTCGATCGCTACGAAAGTCTGGTGAAGTCCTAACATGTGAATTGTTATTTCTTTCTGAGTTTATTTCGGAAACGTCTCGACCGAAATTATTTTGTATGTCTTGCTGCAGCTCACTCTGTCCATTATTTACCAATGTGGATCTATTCAATTGAGTAAACGCCATAGTGATTTGTTCTGTCACTGATTGTAGAATGCTTGCTTGAAAGGCCTGCATTGAACTTTGGACTATTTGCTCAACACGGTCTTCTGTCACAACTCTGGAATCTGAACTATCCCCGCTACAAATTTTCTGTTGGGAATTTGGATCAGGCTTCTCATTCCGTTTGGCTGTATTCCGAGAACCTGAACGGGTCATCATCTTGTTACCTTGAGATTTAGTTGACAGAGGCAAATGAGATCCTAACTCGGATTGAGAACATGGCTGGCCACATATGGGGCATTTGTCATGGTTCTTAAGGTAATTTTCAAGGTAAAGTTTGTGAAAAGAATGTTTACAACGGGTTTCAACCAAATCTAGATTACGTACTGGACCGTTGCAGATGGTGCATGTCACCGAAGCATCAGTCTCTAAGTCAACTAAATTTTCATTACTTCGCATCATCATTTCCGAAGATTTTAGAATACAAACTGGTGAATATATAAAGTCTAACAATTCCTCTCGTTAGAACAAGAAAGATAAGCGATAAGATCAAACGATCAATCGTAGGCAAAAACGGTAAGATCCAACGATCAAAGGTAAGCGAAAAAAGGTAATGAGTAAGCGCTTAGATCCAACGATTAACGCTAAGCGAAAAAAAGATAAAAGTTAACCGACCAAAAAGGTAAATGCGGGTCTTACCCTGAGTAGTAAAGCAGTAGGTTGTATAATTCAATAGGTACGAAAAGCTAACGGGGTGTGAATACAGAGTTGTAAAATAAATGTCATTCATTTATTTATGAACTCTTACCAATTAGAAGAGTAACTAGCCGAATCTATCCAGCTAGAAAAATCTCGATCCTAAATGATAAGAAGGTAATTTTTGAATAGTGAAATCCTGGTATAGAACCGACAGATCGATAGAAATTTACAATACTAATAAGAAAATGAAAAAATATCATAACATTTTTCAAAAGTGTAGGCGTGGCAGTTTTGGGCGGTTTGTGGGCGTTAGAGTGGGCGTGGCAACATGAATCGACAAACTTGCGCTGCGTCTATGTCTCTGGAGACTGTATGCTTACTCTCAACTTTCTAGCTTTTATAGTTCCTGAGATCTCGACGTTCATACGAACGGACAGACAGACGGACAGACAGACGGACAGACAGACGGACAGACAGACGGACAGACAGACGGACAGTCGGACGGACAGACGGACATGGCCAGATCAACTCGGCTATTGATCCTGATCAAGAATATATGTGGGATTGGTTTTTGGCTGTTTACCCTAATCCCACTAGTATGAAACAGCTGATCCCTAGACAACGACAACGACGAGATGAAGATGATGGCGAATTAGCGAGGTGGCGAATTCGCAAACACGACGATCAACGAGGAGAAAAAGCGCAACGCTACGAGGGCGAAGTGCTTTACGACAGCGGCAGAAAGAGAGTTGTTTTTTGCTCGGAGAAGAAGGAAGTTGTGCGTTCTGCCTGTGTGGCTACGAGATTGACAACAATACAACGACAGTGACGATTAATTTCAATATCCTATATTATTTGTTACAAAATTCAAATAAAACTTATATTATAATAATAAAACCCCACATTTTGGGCGCTCGTCCGGAATTGAGCAAATGTGAACGGGAATGAACAAATGTGAACAAAATTGATGATATTAAACAAAAGTTGAACGTGTAAAACAAAAAAGTACAGTCGCAATTTTTTTTTACCATAATGGCGTGTTTAAATAATTTCATAAGTGCTAGTTTACGCTCAAGTAAGAAGGAGAGCATTGCTGCACTGCATAAGTTTGTGTTCGAGAGTGAAGGAAACAGAAGGAATCGCCAAAGACTACGGGAATTTACTGGTTTCGATTTTGGTGAAAATGACCAGAGATATGGTGCAAAGAAGGAATACGCAGAAGATAATTTGACGCAGGCTGACCTTGTGGCAATATGTAACGTGCTAGGCATAGGGTACAGAGACGAAGATTTGCATATACACATTTTCCGGAACTTGAAGAAGAACAGTTTACTGGCGTCAACCGAAGCCGACGAAACAGACGATGAAACAGACAGTGAAGCAGAAAACGTTGTATTCCAGACGCCGAACAGAGCAACGAACGCCGAAAGAAGTGATGAAAATGTAGCGTATGTAACGCAACGTATTTACTGAAAACGACAGTATGTCGACGCCACGCTTTGCGATCAGTTTTCGCGACGTTGAAGAGAGCATACGCAGTTATGATGGCACTAACACTATTCCAATCGAAGTATGGATAGAAGAGTACGAAGAGCAAGCGACGCTTATGTATTGGAATGACTTCCAGAAGTTTCTGTTTGCAAAAAAATCACTTAAAGGAATTGCAAAATTGTTTGTGTTGAGCGAGAGAGGTCTAAATTCGTGGAATTCTCTCAAAGTAGCATTGCTATCCGAATTTAAGTCAAGTGTCAGCAGCAAGCTAGTTCACGAGCAACTCGCGCAAACGAAACGTGACAACAACGAGTGTGTTTTCGAGTACTTTTATAGAATGAAAAATATTGCTTCTAGAGGTAAAATTGCAGATGACGCTTTCATACAGTATTTAATTGACGGCATCGACGAAAAAAGTGTAAACAAAACAATATTATATGGTGCCAAAAATATGAGTCAATTTAAAGACAAACTAAAGTGTTTCGGAACAATGATAGCAAAGGAAAATCAGAGTGAGAAAGACAGATCGAAGCGCAATGAGAACATTGTGAAAGAGAAAGACAAAAAAAATCTGAATGTAAACAAAGACGCGAAAAAAGAGCTGAAATGTTACAACTGTGGTGAAAAAGGACATGTGTTGAATAACTGCCAGAATAAAGAAAAAGGCAGAAAGTGTTACAAATGTAATAAGTACGGACATATTTCTAAAAAAATGCGCAAATATTGACAAAAATGTTTTAAACACGAACACTAGCAGTTTGATTTCAAAAAACGGTTTGACCAGCAAAAAAGTTTATATTGCAAATAAAAAGTGTACGGCGTTATTCGATAGGGTAGTAAATTCAATATCATACGGGAAGATTTTTATTGTGATATTGGAAAGCCGAAGCTGGAAAGCTGCAATGTCGTTCTAATTGGATTCGGGAGTGACCGCGACTCCAATAAAATAAAACCAATTGGACAATTTAAACAACGAATTCTGATTGATGAAGAGGATTATTTGTTAGATTTTTACGTCGTTCCAATCAAATTTCTTGATATGCAATTAATTATCGGAGAACAGCTATGTTTACAAGCAGAGATTGTTTTTAACTGTAACGGCTTACAAGTGCGAAAAAATAAAAGAAATAATGAACAAAATTTTCTAAACATTTGTGTTGAAGTGGACAATGAGTTGTTTGACATTAACGAGGCTGCGAGCGAATATGCCAAGCAGAGGTGCGTGAGCTAATTTCGAATTATGAACCGGTCAAAACAAAAACAACAAATGTAGAAATGCGTATTGTGCTAAATGATGAAGCGCCAATTTTCTCACGTCCACGCAGACTAGCTTATTCGGAAATGCATATTGTTGACGAACAGATTAAAGAGTGGCTTGAGAATGACATAATTGAAGAGTCAACATCCGAGTTTACAAGTCCCATAGTACTTGTAAAAAAGCACGACGGTTCTGTAAGGCTGTGTGTAGATTATCGCAGAATTAACAAAGTAATTGTTAAAGACCATTTCCCATTACCGCTCATTGAGGACCAGTTGGATCGTCTGCAAGAGGCAAAAATATTCAGTACAATCGATTTGAAAAACGGATTTTTCCACGTACCAATTGCTGAGCCCAGCAGAAAATATACATCATTTGTGACACACCGAGGACAATATCAGTTTTTGAAAGTACCCTTTGGATTTTCAAATTCGCCAGGCGTTTTTCAGCGTCACGTTAATGCGATATTTCGGGATCTGTCACGCAGAGGAATCGCATTGCCCTATGTAGATGATATTATTATCCCCGCTAAGACGGAACAAGACGCTGTACAAAACTTGAAGGAAGTTATTGCGACGTGCAAAGATTATGGTCTGCAGCTTAATTTGAAAAAATGCAATTTTCTGAAGACGCGCATTCAATTTCTGGGCCATGTTATAGAAAATCGCAAAATTTACCCCTAACCGAGAAAATCGAAGCTGTATCCAAATTCAAGATGCCACAAACTATTAAGCAAGTCGAAAGTTTTTTGGGCCTGACGGGCTATTTCAGAAAGTTTATACCAAATTACGCAGGAATAGCTAGACCTTTAACTGAGTTGACAAAGAAAAACACTAGATTCAGATTTGATTTGGACGAAGAGAATGCAGTTAATATTTTGAAAAAGTTACTAACTGAGAACCCTGTTTTAAGTATTTATAATCAGACTTACGAGACGGAAGTGCATACAGATGCGTCTATTGATGGATTCGGAGCAGTTTTATTACAGATGAACGTCGACGATGGTCAACTGCATCCTGTGTATTTTATGTCAAAAAAGACCACAGATGCACAGCGTAAATACAGCAGCTATGAGTTAGAAATATTGGCAGTCATCGAAGCTTTGACTAAGTTTAGGGTGTATTTGTTAGGCATTCATTTTAAACTAGTAACAGACTGCAACGCTTTTACGAAAACTTTAGAGAAACAAAGCTTATGCACCAGGGTGGCTCGCTGGATTCTTTTTCTACAAGAATATAACTATACAGTTGAACATCGATCTGGCGTGAGAATGAAGCATGTCCATGCTCTCAGCCGGTATCCAGTGATGCTCATAAAAGGAGATAGCATAAGTACTGCTTTGAAGGATGCGCAAGCACGCGACGAGAAGATAAGAGCCATCAAAGAAGTTCTAAGCGATGAAAATAAAGTATACGATGACTACTTTTTAAAAGGAGGTGTGCTGTACAAACTTGTAGGTGACGATGAGCTGGTAGTAGTGCCAAACGAAATGCAAAAGCGAGTAATTAGCAGTGCCCATGACAGAGGTCATTTTGCTGCTAAGAAGACAAAGGAGTTAATCTGCCGAGAATTTTTTATACCACACGTTGAAGACAAGATTACAAAATATATCGAGTGCTGTATTCCATGCATTTTAACGGATCGCAAACGAGGCAAGGAAGAAGGACTACTACACCCACTCCAGAAAGAAGACGTCCCATTGTTTACCTACCATATTGACTTTTTGGGTCCGCTGGAGTAAACGCATAAAGACTACAAACACATTTTGGCCGTAATCGATTCTTTTACGAAATTTTGCTGGCTCTATCCTACGAAGTCAACCACAGCAAACGAGGTGATTGTGAAGCTCAGCAACCAAAGTGTTAACTTTGGCAACCCAGCATTCATTATTTCGGATAGAGGCTCAGCATTCACATCGCAAGACTTTGTGAAATATTGCGAAGACGAGGGAATAAAGCTAGTGAAGACGACTACTGGCTTGCCAAGGGTAAACGGACAGGTTGACCGACTAAATTCTATTATCATTTCAGTACTCTCAAAGCTAAGTGTCGATGACCCCACGAAATGGTACCGCAATGTCAACAGAGTGCAACAGGCGATCAACTCAACATTTACCAGAAGCATTAATACGACGCCTTTTGAGCTACTGGTTGGTATTAAAATGAGAACGAAAGATGATCTTCAGATACGAGACTTGATAAACAAAGAGGCCGTAGCAGTTTTCAATGAAGAACGCAACGAGTTACGAGTAAAGGCTAAGTCTCAGATATTGAAGCTGCAGAACGAGAACAAGAAGGACTACAATCTTCGACGCAAGCAAGCAAGACGATATGATATTGGCGACCTAATTGCTATTAAACGTACCCAGTTTGGTAGTGGCCTAAAGCTGAAACCTAAGTTTTTGGGGCCTTATAAAGTTGTAAAGGTGAAGTACAATAACGCCTATGATGTCCAAAAAGTAGGCAACAGCGATGGACCAAAGAATTCTGCAACGTGCGCGGAATATATGAAGCCATGGCCGATTGGCAACGATGACAGCGATGACGATGAAGCATTCGGGTCGAAAGCTTAGTCAGAATGGCCGAATGTGGGATTGGTTTTTGGCTGTTTACCCTAATCCCACTAGTATGAAACAGCTGATCCCTAGCCAACGACAACGACGAGATGAAGATGATGGCGAATTAGCGAGGTGGCGAATTCGCAAACACGACGATCAACGAGGAGAAAAAGCGCAACGCTACGAGGGCGAAGTGCTTTACGACAGCGGCAGAAAGAGAGTTGTTTTTTGCTCGGAGAAGAAGGAAGTTGTGCGTTCTGCCTATGTGGCTACGAGATCGACAACAATACAACGCCGGTGACGATTAATTTCAATATCCTATATTATTTGTTACAAAATTGAAATAAAACTTATATTATAATAATAAAACCCCACATATATATACTTTATATGGTCGGAAACGCTTCCTTCTGCCTGTTACATACTTTTCAACGAATCTAGTATACCCTTTTACTCTACGAGTAACGGGTATAAAAATACGTCTTTACATTTGATTGGTATTTGTAATTTAATATATATATAAGAAAACAAGAGAGAACGCTATAGTCGAGTTCCCCGACTATCTGATACCCGTTACTCAGCTATTCGAAGTGCGAAGGAGAGTCTTCAGCACATACAGTTTTGGGCGGTTTTGTGGGCGTTAGAGTGGGCGTGGCAAAAAGTTTTTTGGCAAATCGATAGAAATTTACAAGACTAATACAAAAATGAAAAAATATCAAAACATTTTTCAAAAGTGTGGGCGTGGCAGTTTTGGGCGGTTTGTGGGCGTTAGAGAGGGCGTTAGAGTGGGCGTTAGAGTGGGCGTGGCAACATGAATCGACAAACTTGCGCTGCGTCTATGTCCCTGGAGTCTGTATGCTTAATCTCAACTTTCTAGCTTTTGTAGTTCCTGAGATCTCGACGTTCATACGGACGGACAGACGGACGGACAGACGGACATGGCCAAATCGACTCGGCTTTTGATCCTGATCAAGAATATATATACTTTATATGGTCGGAAACGCTTCCTTCTGCCTGTTACATATTTTTCAACGAATCTAGTTTACCCTTTTACTCTACGAGTAACGGGTATAATTACTCTACGAGTAACAGGTATAAATACATAAAAGAAAAAATACAAAAAATATAGAAAAACAAAATAGAACAATTTTTATTAAAAAAAAAAGAATATTCCTCTGTTAACTAAAAATTAACCTTTTAAGTAAAACCTTATAAAACTACTTCATAATAATACGTTGTTTTTCAAAAGGAGGGAGGTGTAGTATGCGCACATATAGAATACCCACTGTACTAGCCAGTAGCACATATACACACTGTAACACTTTGTTGCAATGTTTATGGAAATATTCCACTTCAAGTGCAGATCAACAACTACTAACCTTCTGGAGCTAACCTCCTTCGTAGTACAGGGCTTCAAAAATAATCTTCAAACAGATGTCATCTATACGGATTTTAGTAAAGCATTCGACTCTGTTAATCATTCACATTTAATAAAAAAACTTGATTTATTAGGTTTCCCTGTTGAGGCAGGACGCAACGGGTCATCTTCAAAAATTCTCTTTCTTGTATTCTCTGAGTCACACCCGTCGTTCCACAAGGGAGCCACCTAGTCCGCTCCTTTTTACCTTATTTATTAACGACCTTCCCTTAATAATAAATCATTCGCGTGTGCTAATGTACGCTATTGATGAAAAATTATGCTTGCAATATAAGGACATTTCTCGCCATTTGGACTTACAATCCGATCTAGATCGCTTTCAAACCTGGTGCCGTGCTAAAATGGCTCTAAGTGTAAAGTTATGACCTTTTGTCGTACCAACTCAATGGACGCGACTTACACTTTAAGTTGGTGCTCTTTGGACAGAATAACACATGATGATGACCTTGTTGTTCTTCTGGAAATACAACCTAAAGCTACATCAAGAAAAATGGGACACAAATGCACTGATCATGGAATCTTGACAAATGACAAAAAATATGACGTCATCAAAAATTTTCCAGTCCCACATGATGCGGACAGCGCAAGACGATTTGTTGCATTTTGCAATTACTATAGACATATAATAAGATTATGTAAGAAAGGTGTTTATTTCGAATAAACAGCTGAGTGTCAGCATGCCTTCGAACATCCGAATACCCGAATTTTCGCAAAGAATTTTGCATACTAATCGATGCAACTAAGCAAGCTTGTGGAGAAGTATTAACTTAACACATAAAAGTGGACTCCAACTCTGCATCAAGAGCGTTTACTAAGGTAAAATTAACGAGAGCACAACAGAGCATAAATTGTCATTTTTCAAAAGTGTGTCGTGGCAGTTTGTGGGCGTTAGAGAGGGCGTGGCAAAAAGTTTTTTGGCAAATCGTTAGAAATTTACAAGACTAACACAAAAATGAAAAAATATCGAAACATTTTTCTAAAGTGTGGACGTGGCAGTATTGGGCGGTTTGTGGGCGTTAGAGTGGGCGTTAGAGTGGGCGTTAGAGTAGGCGTTGCAACATGAATCGACAAACTTGCGCTGCGTCTATGTCCCTAGAGTCTGTATGCTTAATCTCAACTTTCTAGCTTTTGTAGTTCCTGAGATCTCGACTTTCATACGGACGGACAGACGGACGGACAGACGGACATGGCCAAATCGACTCGTCTACTGATCCTGATCAAGAATATAAATACTTTATATGGTCGGAAACGCTTCCTTCTGCCTGTTACATACATTACATTCGTTTTCAACGAATCTAGTATACCCTTTTACTCTACGAGTAACGGGTATAATTACTCTACGAGTAACGGGTATAAATACATAAAAGAAAAAATACAAAAAATATAGAAAAACAAAATAGAACAATTTAAAAAAAAAAAAAAGAATATTCTTCTTTTAATTAAAAATTAACCTTTTAAGTAAAACCTTATAAAACGCCTACATACTGGCCAGCAGATCCTAAAAAGCTTCCAGACTTGATTGACTTTGCCATCACCAAAAGGATATCCCAATCAATGATTACAGCTGAGGCACTTTCAGAACTTTCATCTGATCACTGCCCGGTGCTCTTTAATCTTTTGTACCAACTGCAACACATCGAGCGGCCGTATAGACTCACAAGCAACAGGACCAACTGGGAGAGGTACAAAAAATATGTTTGTTCACATACCGACTTCTCTAGCTCATTGGAAACCGAGCAAGACATCGATCAGTTTGCTGGTAGCCTAGAATCAACACTAGCTGCAGCAGCAAAAGCGTCAACTCCACAAGATACCCGCGGATGCAGTAAAAAGTTCAACATGACAAGTCGAGATACCGAACTCCTTGTGCTTGAAAAACGTCGACTTCGAAGCTTCTCGCAGACTTACTAAAGCGCTTAAGAAAAAAGAAGCGGACGCACAACTGCGTTACATCGAGAATCTCACGCCCACCAGCACAAAAAACTCATTGTGGAAAGCCCACAAGAATCTGCAGGCACCAGCAGAAACTGTCGTACCCCTCCGTAACTCTACCGGAAACTGGTCTCGTAGTGACATGGACAGAGCAAGAGTCTTCGCTGATCATCTCAAAAAAAGATTCCAACCAAATCCAGCCACTTACTCATTTACTCTCCCACCCTTAACTGCATCTGACTTAGCACCACAAGATCCCATAGAATTCCGGCCAAGCGAAATAACGAAAGTCATTAGAGAGCAACTGAAGACTGGAAAATCGCCTGGCTTCGATTTAATAACACCGAAAATGATCATCGAGCTTCCAATGTGTGCAGTTCTACAAATCTGCCTACTCTTCAACGCTATTACCAAAATTGGATACTTTCCTTAAAAGTGGAAGAAATCAGTTATAGTTATGATCCCTAAGCCTGGGAAAGACAAAACACAGCCATCATCATACAGGCCCCACCTTAAAACACACGACACACTCCCATCGCGCCAATTTGGTTTTCGGGCAAAACATGGAACTGTTGAGCAGGTTAACCGCATCACAACGGAAATTCGCACTGCATTTGAGCATCGTGAATATTGTACAGCTTTATTCTTAGACGTTGCACAAGCATTCGATAGAGTATGGTTGGATGGACTTATGTTTAAAATAACCAAGCTGCTGCCTCAAAACTTACATAAGCTTCTAAAGTCTTACTTATACAAAAGAGTGTTCGCGTTTAGATGTAGTTCAAGTACTTCAAGCGATTGTACTATAGAAGCTGGAGTGCCCCAAGGAAGTGTACTAGGTCCAATTCTATACACCCTATACACGGCGGACATCCCAACAGACTACCAGCTAACAATATCCACATTCGCTGATGACACTGCAATACTGAGTCGATCCAGATGCCCAGTAAAAGCTACGATGCAACTAGCACGCTATTTAACATGTGTAGAGAATTGGCTTGCAGATTGGCGCTTACGAGTAAACGAACAAAAATGCAAACAAGTTACGTTTACCCTTAACAAACAAAGCTGCCCGCCCTTGGCTATGAACCACACGCACATCCCACAAGCCGATGACGTAACATACTTAGGTATTCATCTGGACAAGCGGCTCACCTGGCGGAAACACATAGAGGCCAAGACGACGCACCTGAGACTAAAAGCAAAGGATCTACACTGGCTTATAAACGTTCGGTCTCCCCTAAGCCTGGAGTACAAAGTCCTTTTGTATAACTCCGTTCCTAAACCCATATGGACCTATGGCTCCGAGCTATGGGGCAATGCATCGAGAAGCAAAATCGACATCATTCAGCGAGCACAGTCTAGGATTCTGAGAATCATAACTGGAGCTCCATGGTATCTTCGGAACGAGAATATACACAAAGACCTAGAAATAAAATTTGTCATTGAGACAATAACAGAGAGAAAAGAAAAATATAATGCAAGAAAACTCCTTCGAGTATGCAGCCAAAGTCGACTGCACCGCAACGATCAACCAGCCCAGCGTTAAATTTGTTAGGCCACATAGCACAAATCATCTCATAAAATGATAATTAGCTAGCTTAGAATAAGATTTGAAAACTTATTGTTAGTCTCTTAAGTAAAAGGGAAGATTCAATAAATAAGAGAAAGAAGGAAAAAAAAAAAAGTAAAACCTTATAAAACGACTTCATAATAATACGATGTTTTTCAAAAGGAGGGAGGTGTAGTATGCGCACATATAGAATACCCACTGTACTAGCCAGTAGTACATATACACACTGTAACACTTTGTTGCAATATTCCACTTCAAGTGCAAATCAACAACTACTAACCTTCTGGAGCTAACCTCCTTCGTAGTACAGGGCTTCAAAAATAATCTTCAAACATATGTCATCTATACGGATTTTAGTAAAGCATTCGACTCTGTTAATCATTCACTTTTATTAAAAAAACTTGATTTATTAGGTTTCCCTGTTGAGGCAGGACGCTACGGGTCATCTTCAAAAATTCTCTTTCTTGAGTCACACCCGTCGTTCCACAAGGGAGCCACCTAGGTCCGCTCCTTTTTACCTTATTTATTAACGACCTTCCCTTAATAATAAATCATTCGCGTGTGCTAATGTACGCTATTGATGAAAAATTATGCTTGCAATATAAGGACATTTCTCGCCATTTGGAATTACAATCCGATCTAGATCGCTTTCAAACCTAGTGCCGTGATAACGTATTAAACTTAAATGGCTCTAAGTGTAATTTTATGACTTTTTGTCGTACCAGCTCAATGCACGCGACATACACTTTAAGTGGGTGCTCTTTGGACAGAATAACACATGATGACAATCTTGTTGTTCTTCTGGAAATACAACCTAAAGCTACATCCAGAAAAATGGGACACAAATGCACTGATCATAAAATCTTGACAAATGACAAAAAATATGACGTCATCAAAAATTTTCCAGTCCCACATGATGCGGACAGCGCAAGACGATTTGTTGCATTTTGCAATTACTATAGACATATAATAAGATTGTGTAAAAAAGGTGTTTATTTCGAATAAACAGCTGAATGTCAGCATGCCTTCGAACATCTAAAATCGGCACTAGTTAATCCCAATTTATTACAATACCCGAATTTTCGCAAAGAATTTTGCATATTAATTGATGCAACTAAGCAAGCTTGTGGAGCAGTATTAACTTAACACAAAAAAGTGGACTCCAACTCTGCATCAAGGGCGTTTACCAAGGTAAAATTAACAAGAGCACAACAGAACATGAATTGTCAGCAATTCAACGGGCAATAACTCATTTCAGACCATATACTTATGGTAGACATTTCATTGTCAAAACAGACCCCAGACCAGTTACATACCTGTTCTCTATGATAAATCCGAGCTCTAAACTAACTCGTATGAGACTTGAATTGGAGTAGAATAATTGAAAGTTGGGTAGATACTCAAAAGATAACTATGTAGCTGATGCGTTATCAGGAATAATCTGATATTTTCAAAATAATGGGCAATAAAACATTAAATTCATTCAGAGTAGTGCTTCTCAACCCAGTGACCCTAATAGAAACAAGAGAGAACGCTATAGTCGAGTTCCCCGACTATCTGATACCCGTTACTCAGCTAGTGGAAGTGCGAAGGAGAGTCATTAACACTGTCAGATTTTGGCGGCTTGTGGGCGTGGCAAAAAGTTTTTTGGCAAATCGATAGAAATTTACAAGTCTAATACAAAAGTGCAAAAAATATCAAAACATTTTTAAAAGTGTGGGCGTGGCAGTTTTCGGCGGTTTGTGGGCGTTATAGTGGGCGTGGCAACATGAATCGACAAACTTGCGCTGCGTCTATGTCTCTGGAGTCAGTAGGCTTAATCTCAACTTTCTAGCTTTTATAGTTCCTGAGATCTCGACGTTCATACGGACGGACAGACAAACAGACAGACAGACAGACAGACGGACAGGCAGACGGACATGGCCATATCGACTCGGCTATTGATCCTGATCAAGAATATATATACTTTATATGGTCGGAAACGCTTCCGACCATATTGCTTTTTTGGTTTACGGTTCTATTTTCTTCACACGCTTTCTGTGCGGTCAGAGCTATTAGCTAATAGCGTGGGAACGGTTCAACTAGTTGGTGTCTGAAACTCTCTGTGATACTATACGCTAAGCTTAATGAAATATCCGAGTTTAGACGCAAAATAAATTAAATACTATTTTATATACGTTCTCATTTTCACCTTACGACTGGCCAGTTACAAAGGACTTAATAAAAACAGCTTGCTATTATACTAGCTTGCTATTAAACTATTTGCTAGGAATACTCAGGGCAAAAATGCAAGCAAATACTGTGACTTCGACGTCGTCTAAGAACTTTGTTGTCTGTTTGAGAAAGTTTGAGACATAGCTGCGAATAACCACTTCTGGTCAAAATAGGTGACGTCTAATTCAATTCCATATTCAATCATTTTATTTCTCCTGATGTATGCAGAATCGGCGATAACATTCTCTGTTCTTCGTAAATGAAAATCCTTGTAAGGAAATGGACCACCTGGCTAAATGTCAGAATTAGTCTTCTTTTTTTTGGCCGGTGAAGCGAAGCATGGTCTGTTAAAACGCCCAACTTTTGTCCGTCGATGTAAGCTTAAGCTTGCATCGCATGGCAGTATAAACGACTTTTTGAAATTCGGTGTCATCCAAACTGGAGATACGATCAGCTTGGACTTAAGCTCTGCCTCTTGAGTCCATGTAAAAACTTTGCTTTTCTTAAGCAGGTCGGTTAGTGGAACAGCAATTGTAGCAAAATTTGTCTACAAAACGTCTGTACCATTTGGCGAGTGCGAGAAATCTACGCAATTGTTTGATAGTGGTAAGTGCAGGAAATTTCTCCAAGAAAATAGTAAATAAAATATGTTACGTCGGCGTATTAGTGCCCGTGTCCTGGGTAAAGACTAAGGCCGAGGGAGAGGCATCCGATGTTCAGGCACCATGATGCTAGCGTAAGCTCGTCGATTTTGGGTCGTGGGGTCTTGGTAAGGCCCTCACCTCTCCAAGATAACGAAAATAAATATTAGAAGTGCCTGTAAAAGTTCGTACCGTTCGTCAGTCAGCAGTCCTTACTGTCCCGCAAGCTGTAGCTTGATCGTAAAACGATCGGGCAATGTTTCGGCCACGTTCCCACCCCTTCATGCGTCCGCCTGCCTGATGGATCGTCACGGGCCACGCAATACGATCCCCTTTCGTCAAGGTTTTCCGTCAAACGTTATGTCATCGTTTTTGACCTACTTCACTTCTCGCGTCAGCACCCCTTTTGGAAATGTTTACCTACTCATTTTGTTGTAGTTAAAATAGCAGCATAATTGTATTGAGTAATAAATTGTTGGCTAGTGCCATGTGTAATGTGTAATACAAAAATTAAAGGCTAAAATACAAATATTATGAGAAGTTGACTACAATTGTTTTTAGCGGGGTGCGCACGTCAACAATAAATTGTTGGCTATTCACGACTACAAACGTCGCTCTGAAGGCTCTTATTTATGCATAACAAAAACAAGGCGGATACTAGCCGCTGAAAAGTAATTTTTATTTAAAACAATATCGAACATTAAATATTTAATTTCTATCAATGAAATACATTGCCTGGAAGAGGCTTAAAATATTTTTCTCTGTATCTGACACCCTTCGGTTACCATTGTTACAAAAATATATTTATATTTACTAAAATAAGCAGGAGAATATATGCATATATAAAAATATAGAGAAAACTTAGGAACAGTGTTTCGTCAAACTTACCCCTTACTCTTGCTATATATAGTGATGGAGTTATACATACATATACATTCGTGCACCAATAATTTCTAACCAAACAAGAAAATATACACAAACAAATTAAAAAAAAAAGAAATACACTAAGTAAAGGTCATTCTTCTTTAGATATATACATATATGAATGAATGATTGAGTTTTTTTTCTGCGGCACGCTTCGGCTGCTATCCGACTCTCAGATTATTTGGATTATGCACTTGTTTGGAAAGTCCACACTGTTACGTTGTCTTTGCTGATATCCAAATTAACTAAAATGCACCGGTTCACTTATTCTTTGTTTTGCCGTTTGCGTTTTAATTATGTACTTATTGGGGTTGTGGGAAACTGGATGCGATTCTTAACAGGGTATGGTGATGGTCCCGTCTCCGCTGTACTGATCTTTTGTACATTTTTACTAGCTCCAATAGTTTCAGCAATATTAATAGGGCGGCGATGAACTCCAGAGTATGCTGCACACCTGCTATTTATTCATTGTGGTCGAGGCTTTAGACTCCTTGTCGCCCATCTTGAGACTTCTTTAGAATTTTCTTTAGTTTTTCTTCAAGTGTGTTCCTTGTATTATAGGGGTTTATAGAGTCCTCGCTCCTCGACACTTTTCCTTTGACTGAAGTTATTCTCCAGTATTGGCTTTCGGGTAGTCAGTTCGAGCCTTCCCGGATATTCACTTTCGGGTATTTACTTCGAGTCTTCCCGGTTATAGACTTTGCGGTATTCACTTCGAGTCTTACCGGTTATAGACTAACGGATATTCACCCGGTTATTGACTTACGGGTATTCACCCGGGTATTGACTATTTTATCGGTGAGCCACGGTCTTTTTATACCGGCTTAGATCTTTTCTGAGCTATTGGTATTATATGCCACCTCGGAGTCATTCTAAATTTCTCCTATTTTGGGAGTCAATACCCCGGTGAACTGTGCCCGTAACTGGAGTAAGTTTTTTTTCTGCTACCTATTACTGCCGCTGAACTGGTCATCGGACACTCGTTTATTGTCGACTTTTTTTAAGTTTATTTTCTTTCCCTGTTCTCATCAGGCGCCCACGTGTGGCTTCGACCCACCATACTCTGCTGACTGGGCTAGCCGGGCTATTATTTAAAGATAGATGTTATCGGTTGTGATCTGTTCTTTTTTTTTCTTCCAGAATGCTTCTGCTACATTTCAAATACAACTCGTACTAGCACCGGTATCTAGTAGCGCCAGTATTTTAATTCCTTCACCCTTAATTATGTCTTGATGAACGCTCATCTCCGTGTCCGCGACTTTCTGTCTTAAGCGTCGGTACTCGATTATGTTTTCATAAAGTTTTTGTGTTCTGCGAGCGTTCCGTGCGATGTTGTCCTCTTCCTCGGTGCTGTGAAAAATGCGCTATCGTGCCAATGCATATTCCTGCTGTCGTTGTTTTAGGTTCTTATGTGATGGGTAATTCAGCTTGAGCTTGAGGTCATTTACGGGTATGACGAATTCCCGGTCTTGTTTGGCGGACTCCGCGGAAAACCCGTGTGTTTATCATTACCTGACTTCTGGCAAAAACGACAAGTGGACTCATGGAATCGAGAGATGCATGGATTCTCGATTGCGGGGTGTTGGCGGTAGAAATCTACTCCGTATCCACACACATAGCAAATCATATCGTGCAAAGGATTTTTGCACCCAGGCGCTGTTCTGTTGGACTCGCTGCTGTCTCCCGGCTTGTGTTGGAATTCTTCCACAAGGACACCATCGGGAATACGACCTTGCACGTGTGAACGTTGGAACTCATATACTGGTCTACTTTGCATCGGTTTTCGATTGTTTTTTAACCACCGATCCACTCTGAGCCCCTCCTTTTTAAGCTCTACCAGAGATCTTATTGGGGACCACCCATTTGGGAGTTCATGTTGTGCTTTAAAAGCTCTACAAATTCATCCTCGGCGATCTTGTATTTCAATTTAAAGTGCAAGTTGTGCATGTCAGAGACATAATCGCTGAAGGACTTGTTATACCCTTGTTTCCTCTCCATCAATTCTTTGACCTTCATTAAGTCTCTTCCAGTTGTGGAAAAAGCACGTTTCATTTCCCTGGCTAGCGAATAGTAATCAAAATCATAATCTTCAGCTCGATTAGTTGCCAATACCACTTGCTGGCTGCTCCGATCAGCAGACTATGAAATTTTCTGAACACTTGCTGTTAACATATTCCATATAATTCTTGTAACTGTTCCACACGGAATAAAAAACTTTCAACGGTCATACCGCGGCCGGTCCCGTCAATTTTTAAGCTCCATTTATCTAGCCGAACCCCCTTTGGTGGTAGCGCTTGAAACGTTACACTACGATCTAACTCGGGGTGTAATTGGTGACTGCAGCTACGCATTGTTCAGGAATCTGCTGCGGAGTGGCCGTTCATCTGGGCTCCCTCAATCGATGCATCTGACTGTTAAAACACTCTTGCGACTGTTGATCTTGTGTCGGGGTGTCTTGATGCCCTTAAAAAGCTATCCGTGTGGTTTCTGGGAAGTCCAGGTGGTGGTGCCATCCTTGGTTGTTCCGTAAAGGTTTGTGTGGCTTGCTACTCCGCCACTCTCTTTATTAGAACGTCTATTTGAGCGCTTATTTTCAATTGAGTATCCCTACTTTGTCTCACTAAATGTATTAATTCTTTCTCCCGCCTATCGGCAGCCTCCCACCGATCTCTCGCACTTGCCTGGTACCGCGGAAGCATGCTGGAGCGACCCCTAGGAGTTCCTAGTGGTAAATCCATTCCTCCGGCTGCTTCATCCATTGTGTTGTCAATCTGATCGGTCAAGTGTCCTATCTCTTTCGGCTGGTTCTCGAAGTTTTGATCTAGTGCCTCATATAATCGGGGGGTGTCTCCCGCACTTGCACTTCGCGGTGCACGACTCTCTTCTTGTGTTCGCGATCGGGTTACTCTCCCGGTGGAAGGTTGAGAAAACACTTCCTTTTTTTTTCCTTCTTCATTTATGTATTTGGGTTTTTCTATTTAAGAATGGTTTTCTGTGTTCTGCCTGTTATGTAGCTAAATATATGACACGATCTACCGTGAACGTTTCTGCCTACAACTTGTTATAATAAGATAGGTAAGTAGGGGTGCTGTTACGCCATTAATAAGTCTCTCAAAAAATAAAAAAAAAATCACCAGGAGATGTTCGTCGTTGCCCTGACATGGTTACATCCGGCCAACATGCCTCCGTCTTCCACTGCTTAGGGAACTTTTACTAGGTTCCGTACGTGAACTGGCCCACCATTTCCTGGGGAGTTTTTAGGTGGTTCCGTACGTAAACGGGCCCACTTTTTCCTGGGGAGCTTTTACTTGGTTCCATATGTGAACTGGCCCACCTTTTCCTGGAGAGCTTTTTCGTGGTTCCATATGTGAACTGGTCCACCTAAGACAGTGTATGTCCGTATGTTTTCCGATCAGTTCCCCCACCCCCTCTGTACTGGATCGTCAAATAAACGATGTACACGCACCGCACCGCTAAATGCGTAACCATTATATCTGCGCTTCTATCTTCGTTGGACTCAACCTTCTTGAACGACCTGGCTACTTAGCCTAATACATTGGAAGCGTGAGCCACCAACAAATTATATTTACGTTAATTACAAAAAACGTCGATCGGCACTTAGTTTCTTGATATTATAAAAAGGAAATCTCCCATATTTTTGATTTAAGGAATTTTTACAAATCAATTTTTCTAATGACAAAACAAAGGACCTACGATTTGAAAGGGATGATAAACAAGAGTGATCTCAAAGTCATACCTCTATTCTGAACCATTTTCACGTGATCTCGGTTGAGAAGTTGGGGACTTTAATTTATGCTAGTCAGTAAAAGAATTATTAAGCGTTCGCTGACTCTACTTACGTCCAATATTCTATGAATAGTCAAATTAATTAAGACATTAAAAGATGGAAGTTATGTCTATTTAGGTTCCCTAATCTCCCAATACAGAAATCTAGTTCGTTGAACCTAATAACACTATTCCTTAATGAATACGAAAAAACCTCCCTTTGGGCGCCAATTCTGTTACGTCGGCGTATTAGTGCCCGTATCCTGGGTAAGGTCTAAGACCGAGGAAGGGGCATCCGATGTTCAGGTATTATATTATTATATATTATATTATTAGTGCCTGTAAAAGTTCGTACCGTTCGTCAGTCAGCAGTCCTCACTGCCCCACAAGCTGTAGCTTGATCGTAAAACGATCGGACAATGTTTCTGCCACATTTCCTCCCCTTCACGCGTCCGCATGCCTGACGGATCGTCGCGGGCCGCGCAATACGATCCCCTTTTATCAAGGTTGTCCGTCAAACGTTATGACATTGGTTTTGACCTACTGCACTTCTCGCGGCAGCACCCCTTTTGGAAATGTTTACCTACTCATTTTGTTGTAGTTAAAATAGTAGCATAATTTAATTGAGTAATTAATTGTTGGCTAGTGCTATTTGTAATGTGTAATACAAAAATTAAAGGCTAACATACAAAGATTATGAGAAGTTGACTACAATTGTTTTTAGCGCCAAAAACTGTCACGCCTACACTTTTGAAAAATGTTTTGATATTTTATTTATTTTTGCTTAGTCTTGTACATTTCTATCGATTTTCCAAAAAACTTTTTGCCACGCCCACTGTAACGGCCACAAACCGCCCAAAGCTGCTACGCCCACACTTTTGAAAAATGTTTTGATATTTTTTGATTTTTGTATTAGTCTTGTAAATTTCTATCGATTTGCCAAACAACTTCCTGCCACGCAATTCTGCAATCATACAAAGCCCTTTAAAGCTTAAACTTTGCTGTTACTGCTAAGTGATATATATATCACTTGTGCAGAAACAACATTTGTCTACAATAATTGCATATTAAAGCCAAATAACGAAAGCCGCCGCTGATTCTTCTTTGCGCTCATCTTCCCGCTCGAACCTAATTGTTGCTGTTGCCATGGCTGCTAAAAGTTCAAAAAACGTAACCGCTGATGCAAACAGGCTGACATTTGAGGTGCAAGGCGACTGCTATATATAGGAGAGTGTAAGCTGCAACAAACATTTCGGAAATTTCTTAGTTAGAGTTAGTCTTAGAGTTTGAAGAGCTTGATTTGGATTAAATTGAAAGCGATTTGAGTGAGAAAATTTATAATGTTCTCATAACGTTTAAATCCTCAGTTAGTGGGGAGATATCAAAGCGCGCCTCACAAATCCACGCCTATTCAATCCTAGCTTACGGCATTTCTCCGTGCGATTTTAGCCATCACTCAAGAATAGTGCTAACTGACTGAATTTGTATTCTATGTTTATTGTTATTATACGATAATAGATAGCCATCCTGACCTCACAGACATAGAAAAGCTGCAGCATTGACGATCCTGTTTGAGGGACACGGCGTTAGAAACCGTTCGCTTACTAGAAATTTCGGAGGGCAAAACAGATTTGCTAATCGACGTTTAGTTTTACAGGCGCATGTCACTGAGATTTTGGGGCCACTGCCACTGTTTTAGTAAAAAACCGTTCAGGAACCTTTGTTCTTTGCCGTGGTGTACTCGACTCTGGCTCTCAGCTGCACTTAATAACGTCCCGATTTGTAAACTTGCTTCAGCTAAGAAAAACAAAGTCGTCCGCTTGTGTTAGGTGACTGTAGTTTCAAGACAGATGGTTTGCCAGTTAACTTATCAATGCGATCTCGAACTTCCGAGTACTTGACTTCTATCACTGCTGTCATTGCAGTCGTTGAGCTGCTGCCTGGAAGATATGGAGTCCCCGAGTTGCTGTGCTGAGGACACAGGATTGACAAAGCGGACAGTTAATAAGCTGTGTCTGCTTCCCCTTATGGATGGGGTTGAAAGCCACGCTTCCAATGGGGGAGTATATCGGGTCTCGCAACCGCCAGCAGCACCTAAATTTATGTCCAGTTTTTGTCAACATTGGAAAAAACAATTAGTCCACGGCACCTCAGCTTTAGCTATGCGGATTATCTGCAGATCGCGCTTTCTTGTTGGGTTATGCTGTTCGTTGTTGTAATATTCTTACTCTCGTTCTCGTACCCCATGCATGACATCGCTGCCAAGTTTCCCGAAGAAAAAAATAAATTCGCTACCATAAAAGTCGTCATTCATTTGCTAAAAAGGCTAATAAAAATACTTATTAGCACAACAGCTACTGTTTATGGTTTCCCAAAGATCCATGTTAATATCGCTTTCTTTGAATTTATTCCGAAATTCCCTAACAAACTCTATCTATTAAACTGATTACACGACCGATGGTACTTTCAGTACCACTCCCTTGCCTAGCCAACGAAAAACTAATGTAAATGGTCACACAGAATCTGACGATCTCCATTAAGATTCTTTTGTGCTAACGCCTGTACAAGCAGTCTCTGAATCCGTCAAACCGAATGTGTCAGGGCTGAATTATACTCGGCACTTTCTCTGGTTGCACTGTAGAACTTGATCTGTTCACGCGCTGAGCATTTTGATGAATATCCTGGTAAACTGTTTCTGCAGTCAGCTTGTGTTGCGATGTTTCCAGATTGTTTGTAACTGCAAGAGCATTTTCAGCTTCATGTATGCGTGCTAAATAAAAAAGGCTACGAATGGGGGGAATGGGTATTGCTGAGGTACCATAGGTCACGGTGTTGAGTTAAGATAGAGTGTCTGAACCGGTTTCCCTCCACAGAATTATCTAAAAATTCCTGTCGTGCTTGTCAACGACATATTGGCAGTACATTTTTAAGATGTCACCTAAGAGAGTCTAGCGTATAAGTGGAAATGAAAACCAGTTCGTACTTCGCCCAAAGCGGACTATAATAACTCAGAGGTACTGTATTTTCGTAATGGTCTCTGATAGCATCGCATTGTGGACATTGTGCTTCTACGCAATACCCTGCCAAAGATTGTGTCGATAAGCATAAGTATGTGTGTAGCTATTGTGCATTTGCCAATGCGGTTGACATTGGCTCTGTGTTCTTACGTCGTATGTTGTTGCAGGACACGTGGTTGAAATCACTGATTAGGTAAGCCAAGACAATTCTGGGCGCTTTAAGATTTGAGATTAACGGACCGACCAGTATCGCCCTACTTTGCATTCGTATATCCGGCACTGCACTTTTGCCTTTACTTATAATATAAATATTATTTACGTATAATACTTTTTTGGAACGAATTATATAATAGAAATTAACACTATTATGTAGTTTAGTTCAGACTTTAATTACTTAATTAAATTAAAATTGTATATCACAAATTATATATTTTTCTAATTTTTATTATATTATACTAATTCGTCTGGTTAAACCAAACAAAAAAAGGAAAGGCAAGAACAATTATTTAGCCGACGTTATTACAAAAACCTCGTAGTGTAGGGGATAGCGCAACTACCTGTCAAACACGAGGTCGTGGGTTCAAAGCCCACCCATGACGGGAGCATGGCCACACAATTTTTCCTCTCAAAAAATTACTTTTATAGTTTTTAGAAAGTAATATTCCATCCAAAATGCCTAATGCAACAATCTTGGGCAACTTCCTCTTGCCCCACCGCCTCACCCCCTATCCACGCTATATGGAGTAAAGCGGGGTCCCCCCATAGTTACCAAGGGCACCCTGTGTTCTGCGAACAGCAACAACACCCAGCAGAGCCTGACGCGCGTTACCAGACTGTTCGCTTTTCTACGACTAGCAACATCACCGTAGACGCCACTCCCCGATGATGTAAGGTGGCAGCCCCACCAAAGGGATAAGCCGCATCTGGCCAATCACCAGATCGGTCGAAAAACTAAATCGATTACCGAAACTAATATGAGAAATTTAAACATAAACGGCCCCCCAAATTCGATGACGACTATAGGCATATCAAAACGGACACAAATGAGACAATGGAAATTTTGAACTCTGAGAGAACCATCTAGATTAGCACAGTTCGAGGCAGAGATGGAGAGACTCCACATTGCAATAGCCGGAATCAGCGAGATGAGGTGGTCTGGCAGTGGGGACACAACAACATCAAATAGCAATCAAGTCCTACATAGTGGCAACAGTGACGGCAGCAGATACGAAGTGGGGATTTACGTGTCCAAACGCATAAAAAAGACACTGCAAGCCTGGGAACCCATTTCTGATAGACTCATGACAGCCAGATTCAGAAGTAGAGCTAGACATATAAATATCATACAATGCTATGCCCCGACGGAAGACGCCAACGATTTCATCAAGGACGACTTCTACACTGCCCTCACAGCAACCCTCAACAAGACGCGGCAAGGATACATCAACATCCTCATGGGTGACTTTAATGCGAAAGTAGACCCCAACAACACCGGACTAAAATCTGTCATGGCCCAACATGGAACTTGGACTCGAAATGACAACGGAGAGAGATTAGTGGAACACTGCCAGCTATTCCAACTGGTCATCGGCGGCACAGTATTCCCACACAAAGATGTCCACAAATACTCCTGGACATCTCCTAGTGGAAACACGCGCAACCAGATCGACCACATTTGCATTAGCAGGAAATGGAGACACTCACTACTGGACGTACGGAACAAAAGGGGAGCATCTATAGACAGTAATCATGAGTTAGTGATTGGAGAACTTAAAATAAAGCTGAACCGTAACTACTACCTTCTTAGCGACTCCACTATGAAGACGAGAATGACGTCCACATTGCGGGAACAGCTGTTCCCTCTAGAAGACCACCCATGGGAGCACACCTGCAGACAGCTAAGGACCACAGCTGAACAAATAATTGGGCTGCAACAACGCGGAAGAGCAGACTGGATATCTGAAGGGACCTGGGACCTGATTAGAAGGAGGAACAATCTGAAGCCCCTGGCGGACCAGCTCACACAGAACAGTGATGAATATCGCGAACTGTGCAGAGCTATGAAAAGAGCGGCCAGAAAGGACAAACGAGCGCTACTGGTTAGATCTGCGACAGACGCAGAACGAGCAGCCGGCGAGAACAACATGCGCTCGTTATACCAGCAGATTGCACGGATTGCCGGAACCCACCACAGAAGGAACCACCCAGTCAGAGAACTAGAAGGCAACCTCTTATCCAATGATGATGCACAGATCCGGAGGTGGCGCCAACACCTCATGGGAATTAGCCACACCACATCACCAAACGTGGCTACGGACTACAGAAGCATTGCGCCACCAAGTGGGAATACTAGGATACCCTCTGCACCCCCAAATGTAAGAGAGATTGTGAATGTAATAAAGAAGCTGAAGCACAACAGGGCAGCTGGCGAGGACAACATACCAGCCGAACTGCTTCAAGTTACCCTCAGCTGATGGCTGATACGCTGCATCTGCATTTCGCACGCATATGGGAAGGCGAGACTGTGCCTGACTCCTGGAAAAGCGGAATCATCGTGAAGCTCTCCAAGAAAGGCGACCTTAGCGACTGCAACAACTGGAGAGGGATAACACTGCTCAACACTAGCTATAAAATCCTAGCTACACTACTGAACGAACGCCTCCAGGAAAAAATTGAGCAAACAATCCGAGACGAACAGGCAGGCTTCAGACCACACAGGAGTTGCGTAGACCAGGCAAACACACTACGCATAATTACCGAGCAAGCTGTGGAATGGAGAGCCCCGCTTTACCTCCTGTTCATCGACTTCAAGAAGGCATTCGACTCAGTTGAAAGGGCAGCTATATGGCGATCACTTGCAAGGAAAGGAGTACCTCCTAGTCTCATCGCCATCATCAAATCGATGTATGACGATGCCAACCTGGCGGTACTGCACAACGGGAAACACAAGTGCACCTTTCCAGACAAACACCGGAATTCGGCAAGGATGCCCGCTATCTCCTCTACTCTTCAACATCGTGGTCGAAGTATGCTCGTCCAAGCTCGGAATTACTTGGAGCCTCACCAGACACCTTGAGGACTTGGACTATGCAGACGACATCTGTCTTATCTCTCACAGACTCGGCGACATACAGAGGAAAAGTGACAACCTCGTCAGGATAGCCAGTAGCGTAGGACTCGAGATAAACGTAGCAAAAACAAAGGCTATGCGCTTCAACCACTCCAACCAAGGAAACATCAACATAAAGGGGAACCCAATCGAGTTCATCACCAGCTTCCCATTCCTTGGCACCATCATATCCAACTGTGGAGAAGTGGATGATGATGTCTCGAGTCGTCTTGGCAAAGCCCGCTCAGCATTTGGGAGACTATACCGCATATGGAGAGACCGACAAATCAGCCGACGAACAAAGCTCCGGATCTACAATGCGTGTGTGAAATCCATACTGCTATACGGAAGTGTGACATGGCTTGCAAAGAAGAAAATAACGCAGAAGCTGCAGGTTTTCAGCAATAAATGCCTGAGAATCATATGTGGGGTATTCTGGACAAACAGAATAGCCAACACAGAGCTGTGGCGCCTTACGGGCGAGCCCCCGATACACACCCAAATAAGGAAGGAGAAATGGATGTGGATAGGACACGCTCTCAGGAGAAACCCTAGTAGCATAGTAAGGATGGCACAGGACTGGAACCCACAAGGAAGCAGGAGGGTAGGAAGGCCAAGAGCAACATGGAGAAGACCCGCTCAACAAGAACTTACCCAAATAAACATCACATGGGAAAATGCTAAACAGACAGCACAAAACAGAGTTAGATGGAAAGCTCTCGTAGAAGCCCTAAGTTCCAGAGAGGAATAACAAAGGAATTAAAAAGGTCTTTCCGTTCTAAACATTTTTTTTCGGATTGTAAAATCAATTTCAGTTTCGGTTCTAGTAAATATGATGTTTAAATCTGATCCAACTGGGCTAGGCCACTTATTTAATTATACAAAACAAAACAAGACAGAACGCTACCTGAGAACGCTGATACCCGTTACTCAGTTAGTGAAAGAGCGCAGAGAAATTACAACACTGACTGTTTTTGGCGACTTGTGGGCGCGGCAAAAAGATTTTTGGTATATAGAGTTAAATTTACACGACGAACAAAAATGTGAAAAAATTTCAAAACATTTTTCAAAAGTATGGGCGTGGCAGTTTTTGGCGGTTTGTGGGCGTTAGGGTGGGCGTGGCAAAAAGTTTTTCTGCAGATCGATGAAAATTTACAATACTAATAATTAAAAAATATCAAAACATTTTTCAAAAGTGTGGGCGTGGCGGTTTGTGGGCGTAAGCGTGGGCGTTAGAGTGGGCGTTAGAGTGGGCGTTAGAATGGGCGTTAGAGTGGGCGTTAGAGTGGGCGTGGCAACATGAATCAACAAACTTGCGCTGCGTCTATGTCTCTGGAGTCAGTATGCTTTGTCTCAACTTTTTAGCTTTTATAGTTCCTGAGATCTCGACGTTCATACGGACGGACAGACAAACAGACAGACAGACAGACAGACGGACAGGCAGACGGACATGGCCATATCGACTCGGCTATTGATCCTGATCAAGAATATATATACTTTATATGGTCGGAAACGCTTCCGACCATATTGCTTTTTTGGTTTACGGTTCTATTTTCTTCACACGCTTTCTGTGCGGTCAGAGCTATTAGCTAATAGCGTGGGAACGGTTCAACTAGTTGGTGTCTGAAACTCTCTGTGATACTATACGCTAAGCTTAATGAAATATCCGAGTTTAGACGCAAAATAAATTAAATACTATTTTATATACGTTCTCATTTTCACCTTACGACTGGCCAGTTACAAAGGACTTAATAAAAACAGCTTGCTATTATACTAGCTTGCTATTAAACTATTTGCTAGGAATACTCAGGGCAAAAATGCAAGCAAATACTGTGACTTCGACGTCGTCTAAGAACTTTGTTGTCTGTTTGAGAAAGTTTGAGACATAGCTGCGAATAACCACTTCTGGTCAAAATAGGTGACGTCTAATTCAATTCCATATTCAATCATTTTATTTCTCCTGATGTATGCAGAATCGGCGATAACATTCTCTGTTCTTCGTAAATGAAAATCCTTGTAAGGAAATGGACCACCTGGCTAAATGTCAGAATTAGTCTTCTTTTTTTTGGCCGGTGAAGCGAAGCATGGTCTGTTAAAACGCCCAACTTTTGTCCGTCGATGTAAGCTTAAGCTTGCATCGCATGGCAGTATAAACGACTTTTTGAAATTCGGTGTCATCCAAACTGGAGATACGATCAGCTTGGACTTAAGCTCTGCCTCTTGAGTCCATGTAAAAACTTTGCTTTTCTTAAGCAGGTCGGTTAGTGGAACAGCAATTGTAGCAAAATTTGTCTACAAAACGTCTGTACCATTTGGCGAGTGCGAGAAATCTACGCAATTGTTTGATAGTGGTAAGTGCAGGAAATTTCTCCAAGAAATAGTAAATAAAATATGTTACGTCGGCGTATTAGTGCCCGTGTCCTGGGTAAAGACTAAGGCCGAGGGAGAGGCATCCGATGTTCAGGCACCATGATGCTAGCGTAAGCTCGTCGATTTTGGGTCGTGGGGTCTTGGTAAGGCCCTCACCTCTCCAAGATAACGAAAATAAATATTAGAAGTGCCTGTAAAAGTTCGTACCGTTCGTCAGTCAGCAGTCCTTACTGTCCCGCAAGCTGTAGCTTGATCGTAAAACGATCGGGCAATGTTTCGGCCACGTTCCCACCCCTTCATGCGTCCGCCTGCCTGATGGATCGTCACGGGCCACGCAATACGATCCCCTTTCGTCAAGGTTTTCCGTCAAACGTTATGTCATCGTTTTTGACCTACTTCACTTCTCGCGTCAGCACCCCTTTTGGAAATGTTTACCTACTCATTTTGTTGTAGTTAAAATAGCAGCATAATTGTATTGAGTAATAAATTGTTGGCTAGTGCCATGTGTAATGTGTAATACAAAAATTAAAGGCTAAAATACAAATATTATGAGAAGTTGACTACAATTGTTTTTAGCGGGGTGCGCACGTCAACAATAAATTGTTGGCTATTCACGACTACAAACGTCGCTCTGAAGGCTCTTATTTATGCATAACAAAAACAAGGCGGATACTAGCCGCTGAAAAGTAATTTTTATTTAAAACAATATCGAACATTAAATATTTAATTTCTATCAATGAAATACATTGCCTGGAAGAGGCTTAAAATATTTTTCTCTGTATCTGACACCCTTCGGTTACCATTGTTACAAAAATATATTTATATTTACTAAAATAAGCAGGAGAATATATGCATATATAAAAATATAGAGAAAACTTAGGAACAGTGTTTCGTCAAACTTACCCCTTACTCTTGCTATATATAGTGATGGAGTTATACATACATATACATTCGTGCACCAATAATTTCTAACCAAACAAGAAAATATACACAAACAAATTAAAAAAAAAAGAAATACACTAAGTAAAGGTCATTCTTCTTTAGATATATACATATATGAATGAATGATTGAGTTTTTTTTCTGCGGCACGCTTCGGCTGCTATCCGACTCTCAGATTATTTGGATTATGCACTTGTTTGGAAAGTCCACACTGTTACGTTGTCTTTGCTGATATCCAAATTAACTAAAATGCACCGGTTCACTTATTCTTTGTTTTGCCGTTTGCGTTTTAATTATGTACTTATTGGGGTTGTGGGAAACTGGATGCGATTCTTAACAGGGTATGGTGATGGTCCCGTCTCCGCTGTACTGATCTTTTGTACATTTTTACTAGCTCCAATAGTTTCAGCAATATTAATAGGGCGGCGATGAACTCCAGAGTATGCTGCACACCTGCTATTTATTCATTGTGGTCGAGGCTTTAGACTCCTTGTCGCCCATCTTGAGACTTCTTTAGAATTTTCTTTAGTTTTTCTTCAAGTGTGTTCCTTGTATTATAGGGGTTTATAGAGTCCTCGCTCCTCGACACTTTTCCTTTGACTGAAGTTATTCTCCAGTATTGGCTTTCGGGTAGTCAGTTCGAGCCTTCCCGGATATTCACTTTCGGGTATTTACTTCGAGTCTTCCCGGTTATAGACTTTGCGGTATTCACTTCGAGTCTTACCGGTTATAGACTAACGGATATTCACCCGGTTATTGACTTACGGGTATTCACCCGGGTATTGACTATTTTATCGGTGAGCCACGGTCTTTTTATACCGGCTTAGATCTTTTCTGAGCTATTGGTATTATATGCCACCTCGGAGTCATTCTAAATTTCTCCTATTTTGGGAGTCAATACCCCGGTGAACTGTGCCCGTAACTGGAGTAAGTTTTTTTTCTGCTACCTATTACTGCCGCTGAACTGGTCATCGGACACTCGTTTATTGTCGACTTTTTTTAAGTTTATTTTCTTTCCCTGTTCTCATCAGGCGCCCACGTGTGGCTTCGACCCACCATACTCTGCTGACTGGGCTAGCCGGGCTATTATTTAAAGATAGATGTTATCGGTTGTGATCTGTTCTTTTTTTTTCTTCCAGAATGCTTCTGCTACATTTCAAATACAACTCGTACTAGCACCGGTATCTAGTAGCGCCAGTATTTTAATTCCTTCACCCTTAATTATGTCTTGATGAACGCTCATCTCCGTGTCCGCGACTTTCTGTCTTAAGCGTCGGTACTCGATTATGTTTTCATAAAGTTTTTGTGTTCTGCGAGCGTTCCGTGCGATGTTGTCCTCTTCCTCGGTGCTGTGAAAAATGCGCTATCGTGCCAATGCATATTCCTGCTGTCGTTGTTTTAGGTTCTTATGTGATGGGTAATTCAGCTTGAGCTTGAGGTCATTTACGGGTATGACGAATTCCCGGTCTTGTTTGGCGGACTCCGCGGAAAACCCGTGTGTTTATCATTACCTGACTTCTGGCAAAAACGACAAGTGGACTCATGGAATCGAGAGATGCATGGATTCTCGATTGCGGGGTGTTGGCGGTAGAAATCTACTCCGTATCCACACACATAGCAAATCATATCGTGCAAAGGATTTTTGCACCCAGGCGCTGTTCTGTTGGACTCGCTGCTGTCTCCCGGCTTGTGTTGGAATTCTTCCACAAGGACACCATCGGGAATACGACCTTGCACGTGTGAACGTTGGAACTCATATACTGGTCTACTTTGCATCGGTTTTCGATTGTTTTTTAACCACCGATCCACTCTGAGCCCCTCCTTTTTAAGCTCTACCAGAGATCTTATTGGGGACCACCCATTTGGGAGTTCATGTTGTGCTTTAAAAGCTCTACAAATTCATCCTCGGCGATCTTGTATTTCAATTTAAAGTGCAAGTTGTGCATGTCAGAGACATAATCGCTGAAGGACTTGTTATACCCTTGTTTCCTCTCCATCAATTCTTTGACCTTCATTAAGTCTCTTCCAGTTGTGGAAAAAGCACGTTTCATTTCCCTGGCTAGCGAATAGTAATCAAAATCATAATCTTCAGCTCGATTAGTTGCCAATACCACTTGCTGGCTGCTCCGATCAGCAGACTATGAAATTTTCTGAACACTTGCTGTTAACATATTCCATATAATTCTTGTAACTGTTCCACACGGAATAAAAAACTTTCAACGGTCATACCGCGGCCGGTCCCGTCAATTTTTAAGCTCCATTTATCTAGCCGAACCCCCTTTGGTGGTAGCGCTTGAAACGTTACACTACGATCTAACTCGGGGTGTAATTGGTGACTGCAGCTACGCATTGTTCAGGAATCTGCTGCGGAGTGGCCGTTCATCTGGGCTCCCTCAATCGATGCATCTGACTGTTAAAACACTCTTGCGACTGTTGATCTTGTGTCGGGGTGTCTTGATGCCCTTAAAAAGCTATCCGTGTGGTTTCTGGGAAGTCCAGGTGGTGGTGCCATCCTTGGTTGTTCCGTAAAGGTTTGTGTGGCTTGCTACTCCGCCACTCTCTTTATTAGAACGTCTATTTGAGCGCTTATTTTCAATTGAGTATCCCTACTTTGTCTCACTAAATGTATTAATTCTTTCTCCCGCCTATCGGCAGCCTCCCACCGATCTCTCGCACTTGCCTGGTACCGCGGAAGCATGCTGGAGCGACCCCTAGGAGTTCCTAGTGGTAAATCCATTCCTCCGGCTGCTTCATCCATTGTGTTGTCAATCTGATCGGTCAAGTGTCCTATCTCTTTCGGCTGGTTCTCGAAGTTTTGATCTAGTGCCTCATATAATCGGGGGGTGTCTCCCGCACTTGCACTTCGCGGTGCACGACTCTCTTCTTGTGTTCGCGATCGGGTTACTCTCCCGGTGGAAGGTTGAGAAAACACTTCCTTTTTTTTTCCTTCTTCATTTATGTATTTGGGTTTTTCTATTTAAGAATGGTTTTCTGTGTTCTGCCTGTTATGTAGCTAAATATATGACACGATCTACCGTGAACGTTTCTGCCTACAACTTGTTATAATAAGATAGGTAAGTAGGGGTGCTGTTACGCCATTAATAAGTCTCTCAAAAAATAAAAAAAAAATCACCAGGAGATGTTCGTCGTTGCCCTGACATGGTTACATCCGGCCAACATGCCTCCGTCTTCCACTGCTTAGGGAACTTTTACTAGGTTCCGTACGTGAACTGGCCCACCATTTCCTGGGGAGTTTTTAGGTGGTTCCGTACGTAAACGGGCCCACTTTTTCCTGGGGAGCTTTTACTTGGTTCCATATGTGAACTGGCCCACCTTTTCCTGGAGAGCTTTTTCGTGGTTCCATATGTGAACTGGTCCACCTAAGACAGTGTATGTCCGAAAACCCCTTCCCGCCAGTCGTCGGAAAATCAGGCTGTTTGACCGATATTTGCGGACTCCACAACATGCTGCTATTTGACCGATACGTTCGGAATCCACCACCCGCGGTAGCTTGACCTATGCGTTCGGTATCTACAACAGTTTTCCTATTTCCCTGGCCACGAGCCTCACAAACGACCTGGCTACTTGGCCTAGTACGTCGGCAGCGTGAACGAAAGAAACTAAAATCGTCCCCCGCCCAAAATAAGTCATTGAAAGCCGTAAAGACTCGAGCCTCTCAAACGTTTTCCGATCAGTTCCCCCACCCCCTCTGTACTGGATCGTCAAATAAACGATATACACGCACCGCACCGCTAAATGCGTAACCATTATATCTGCGCTTCTATCTTCGTTGGACTCAACCTTCTTGAACGACCTGGCTACTTAGCCTAATACATTGGAAGCGTGAGCCACCAACAAATTATATTTACGTTAATTACAAAAAACGTCGATCGGCACTTAGTTTCTTGATATTATAAAAAGGAAATCTTCCATATTTTTGATTTAAGGAATTTTTACAAATCAATTTTTCTAATGACAAAACAAAGGACCTACGATTTGAAAGGGATGTTAAACAAGAGTGATCTCAAAGTCATACCTCTATTCTGAACCATTTTCACGTGATCTCGGTTGAGAAGTTGGGGACTTTAATTTATGCTAGTCAGTAAAAGAATTATTAAGCGTTCGCTGACTCTACTTACGTCCAATATTCTATGAATAGTCAAATTAATTAAGACATTAAAAGATGGAAGTTATGTCTATTTAGGTTCCCTAATCTCCCAATACAGAAATCTAGTTCGTTGAACCTAATAACACTATTCCTTAATGAATACGAAAAAACCTCCCTTTGGGCGCCAATTCTGTTACGTCGGCGTATTAGTGCCCGTATCCTGGGTAAGGTCTAAGACCGAGGAAGGGGCATCCGATGTTCAGGTATTATATTATTATATATTATATTATTAGTGCCTGTAAAAGTTCGTACCGTTCGTCAGTCAGCAGTCCTCACTGCCCCACAAGCTGTAGCTTGATCGTAAAACGATCGGACAATGTTTCTGCCACATTTCCTCCCCTTCACGCGTCCGCATGCCTGACGGATCGTCGCGGGCCGCGCAATACGATCCCCTTTTATCAAGGTTGTCCGTCAAACGTTATGACATTGGTTTTGACCTACTGCACTTCTCGCGGCAGCACCCCTTTTGGAAATGTTTACCTACTCATTTTGTTGTAGTTAAAATAGTAGCATAATTTAATTGAGTAATTAATTGTTGGCTAGTGCTATTTGTAATGTGTAATACAAAAATTAAAGGCTAACATACAAAGATTATGAGAAGTTGACTACAATTGTTTTTAGCGCCAAAAACTGTCACGCCTACACTTTTGAAAAATGTTTTGATATTTTATTTATTTTTGCTTAGTCTTGTACATTTCTATCGATTTTCCAAAAAACTTTTTGCCACGCCCACTGTAACGGCCACAAACCGCCCAAAGCTGCTACGCCCACACTTTTGAAAAATGTTTTGATATTTTTTGATTTTTGTATTAGTCTTGTAAATTTCTATCGATTTGCCAAACAACTTCCTGCCACGCAATTCTGCAATCATACAAAGCCCTTTAAAGCTTAAACTTTGCTGTTACTGCTAAGTGATATATATATCACTTGTGCAGAAACAACATTTGTCTACAATAATTGCATATTAAAGCCAAATAACGAAAGCCGCCGCTGATTCTTCTTTGCGCTCATCTTCCCGCTCGAACCTAATTGTTGCTGTTGCCATGGCTGCTAAAAGTTCAAAAAACGTAACCGCTGATGCAAACAGGCTGACATTTGAGGTGCAAGGCGACTGCTATATATAGGAGAGTGTAAGCTGCAACAAACATTTCGGAAATTTCTTAGTTAGAGTTAGTCTTAGAGTTTGAAGAGCTTGATTTGGATTAAATTGAAAGCGATTTGAGTGAGAAAATTTATAATGTTCTCATAACGTTTAAATCCTCAGTTAGTGGGGAGATATCAAAGCGCGCCTCACAAATCCACGCCTATTCAATCCTAGCTTACGGCATTTCTCCGTGCGATTTTAGCCATCACTCAAGAATAGTGCTAACTGACTGAATTTGTATTCTATGTTTATTGTTATTATACGATAATAGATAGCCATCCTGACCTCACAGACATAGAAAAGCTGCAGCATTGACGATCCTGTTTGAGGGACACGGCGTTAGAAACCGTTCGCTTACTAGAAATTTCGGAGGGCAAAACAGATTTGCTAATCGACGTTTAGTTTTACAGGCGCATGTCACTGAGATTTTGGGGCCACTGCCACTGTTTTAGTAAAAAACCGTTCAGGAACCTTTGTTCTTTGCCGTGGTGTACTCGACTCTGGCTCTCAGCTGCACTTAATAACGTCCCGATTTGTAAACTTGCTTCAGCTAAGAAAAACAAAGTCGTCCGCTTGTGTTAGGTGACTGTAGTTTCAAGACAGATGGTTTGCCAGTTAACTTATCAATGCGATCTCGAACTTCCGAGTACTTGACTTCTATCACTGCTGTCATTGCAGTCGTTGAGCTGCTGCCTGGAAGATATGGAGTCCCCGAGTTGCTGTGCTGAGGACACAGGATTGACAAAGCGGACAGTTAATAAGTTGTGTCTGCTCCCCCTTATGGATGGGGTTGAAAGCCCCGCTTCCAAGGGGGGAGTATATCGGGTCTCGCAACCGCCAGCAGCACCTAAATTTATGTCCAGTTTTTGTCAACATTGGAAAAAACAATTAGTCCACGGCACCTCAGCTTTAGCTATGCGGATTATCTGCAGATCGCGCTTTCTTGTTGGGTTATGCTGTTCGTTGTTGTAATATTCTTACTCTCGTTCTCGTACCCCATGCATGACATCGCTGCCAAGTTTCCCGAAGAAAAAAGTAAATTCGCTACCATAAAAGTCGTCATTCATTTGCTAAAAGGCTAATAAAAATACTTATTAGCACAACAGCTACTGTTTATGGTTTCCCAAAGATCCATGTTAATATCGCTTTCTTTGAATTTATTCCGAAATTCCCTAACAAACTCTATCTATTAAACTGATTACACGACCGATGGTACTTTCAGTACCACTCCCTTGCCTAGCCAACGAAAAACTAATGTAAATGGTCACACAGAATCTGACGATCTCCATTAAGATTCTTTTGTGCTAACGCCTGTACAAGCAGTCCCTGAATCCGTCAAACCGAATGTGTCAGGGCTGAATTATACTCGGCACTTTCTCTGGTTGCACTGTAGAACTTGATCTGTTCACGCGCTGAGCATTTTGATGAATATCCTGGTAAACTGTTTCTGCAGTCAGCTTGTGTTGCGATGTTTCCAGATTGTTTGTAACTGCAAGAGCATTTTCAGCTTCATGTATGCGTGCTAAATAAAAAAGGCTACGAATGGGGGGAATGGGTATTGCTGAGGTACCATAGGTCACGGTGTTGAGTTAAGATAGAGTGTCTGAACCGGTTTCCCTCCACAGAATTATCTAAAAATTCCTGTCGTGCTTGTCAACGACATATTGGCAGTACATTTTTAAGATGTCACCTAAGAGAGTCTAGCGTATAAGTGGAAATGAAAACCAGTTCGTACTTCGCCCAAAGCGGACTATAATAACTCAGAGGTACTGTATTTTCGTAATGGTCTCTGATAGCATCGCATTGTGGACATTGTGCTTCTACGCAATACCCTGCCAAAGATTGTGTCGATAAGCATAAGTATGTGTGTAGCTATTGTGCATTTGCCAATGCGGTTGACATTGGCTCTGTGTTCTTACGTCGTATGTTGTTGCAGGACACGTGGTTGAAATCACTGATTAGGTAAGCCAAGACAATTCTGGGCGCTTTAAGATTTGAGATTAACGGACCGACCAGTATCGCCCTACTTTGCATTCGTATATCCGGCACTGCACTTTTGCCTTTACTTATAATATAAATATTATTTACGTATAATACTTTTTTGGAACGAATTATATAATAGAAATTAACACTATTATGTAGTTTAGTTCAGACTTTAATTACTTAATTAAATTAAAATTGTATATCATAAATTATATATTTTTCTAATTTTTATTATATTATACTAATTCGTCTGGTTAAACCAAACAAAAAAAGGAAAGGCAAGAACAATTATTTAGCCGACGTTATTACAAAAACCTCGTAGTGTAGGGGATAGCGCAACTACCTGTCAAACACGAGGTCGTGGGTTCAAAGCCCACCCATGACGGGAGCATGGCCACACAATCTTTCCTCTCAAAAAATTACTTTTATAGTTTTTAGAAAGTAATATTCCATCCAAAATGCCTAATGCAACAATCTTGGGCAACTTCCTCTTGCCCCACCGCCTCACCCCCTATCCACGCTATATGGAGTAAAGCGGGGTCCCCCCATAGTTACCAAGGGCACCCTGTGTTCTGCGAACAGCAACAACACCCAGCAGAGCCTGACGCGCGTTACCAGACTGTTCGCTTTTCTACGACTAGCAACATCACCGTAGACGCCACTCCCCGATGATGTAAGGTGGCAGCCCCACCAAAGGGATAAGCCGCATCTGGCCAATCACCAGATCGGTCGAAAAACTAAATCGATTACCGAAACTAATATGAGAAATTTAAACATAAACGGCCCCCCAAATTCGATGACGACTATAGGCATATCAAAACGGACACAAATGAGACAATGGAAATTTTGAACTCTGAGAGAACCATCTAGATTAGCACAGTTCGAGGCAGAGATGGAGAGACTCCACATTGCAATAGCCGGAATCAGCGAGATGAGGTGGTCTGGCAGTGGGGACACAACAACATCAAATAGCAATCAAGTCCTACATAGTGGCAACAGTGACGGCAGCAGATACGAAGTGGGGATTTACGTGTCCAAACGCATAAAAAAGACACTGCAAGCCTGGGAACCCATTTCTGATAGACTCATGACAGCCAGATTCAGAAGTAGAGCTAGACATATAAATATCATACAATGCTATGCCCCGACGGAAGACGCCAACGATTTCATCAAGGACGACTTCTACACTGCCCTCACAGCAACCCTCAACAAGACGCGGCAAGGATACATCAACATCCTCATGGGTGACTTTAATGCGAAAGTAGACCCCAACAACACCGGACTAAAATCTGTCATGGCCCAACATGGAACTTGGACTCGAAATGACAACGGAGAGAGATTAGTGGAACACTGCCAGCTATTCCAACTGGTCATCGGCGGCACAGTATTCCCACACAAAGATGTCCACAAATACTCCTGGACATCTCCTAGTGGAAACACGCGCAACCAGATCGACCACATTTGCATTAGCAGGAAATGGAGACACTCACTACTGGACGTACGGAACAAAAGGGGAGCATCTATAGACAGTAATCATGAGTTAGTGATTGGAGAACTTAAAATAAAGCTGAACCGTAACTACTACCTTCTTAGCGACTCCACTATGAAGACGAGAATGACGTCCACATTGCGGGAACAGCTGTTCCCTCTAGAAGACCACCCATGGGAGCACACCTGCAGACAGCTAAGGACCACAGCTGAACAAATAATTGGGCTGCAACAACGCGGAAGAGCAGACTGGATATCTGAAGGGACCTGGGACCTGATTAGAAGGAGGAACAATCTGAAGCCCCTGGCGGACCAGCTCACACAGAACAGTGATGAATATCGCGAACTGTGCAGAGCTATGAAAAGAGCGGCCAGAAAGGACAAACGAGCGCTACTGGTTAGATCTGCGACAGACGCAGAACGAGCAGCCGGCGAGAACAACATGCGCTCGTTATACCAGCAGATTGCACGGATTGCCGGAACCCACCACAGAAGGAACCACCCAGTCAGAGAACTAGAAGGCAACCTCTTATCCAATGATGATGCACAGATCCGGAGGTGGCGCCAACACCTCATGGGAATTAGCCACACCACATCACCAAACGTGGCTACGGACTACAGAAGCATTGCGCCACCAAGTGGGAATACTAGGATACCCTCTGCACCCCCAAATGTAAGAGAGATTGTGAATGTAATAAAGAAGCTGAAGCACAACAGGGCAGCTGGCGAGGACAACATACCAGCCGAACTGCTTCAAGTTACCCTCAGCTGATGGCTGATACGCTGCATCTGCATTTCGCACGCATATGGGAAGGCGAGACTGTGCCTGACTCCTGGAAAAGCGGAATCATCGTGAAGCTCTCCAAGAAAGGCGACCTTAGCGACTGCAACAACTGGAGAGGGATAACACTGCTCAACACTAGCTATAAAATCCTAGCTACACTACTGAACGAACGCCTCCAGGAAAAAATTGAGCAAACAATCCGAGACGAACAGGCAGGCTTCAGACCACACAGGAGTTGCGTAGACCAGGCAAACACACTACGCATAATTACCGAGCAAGCTGTGGAATGGAGAGCCCCGCTTTACCTCCTGTTCATCGACTTCAAGAAGGCATTCGACTCAGTTGAAAGGGCAGCTATATGGCGATCACTTGCAAGGAAAGGAGTACCTCCTAGTCTCATCGCCATCATCAAATCGATGTATGACGATGCCAACCTGGCGGTACTGCACAACGGGAAACACAAGTGCACCTTTCCAGACAAACACCGGAATTCGGCAAGGATGCCCGCTATCTCCTCTACTCTTCAACATCGTGGTCGAAGTATGCTCGTCCAAGCTCGGAATTACGTGGAGCCTCACCAGACACCTTGAGGACTTGGACTATGCAGACGACATCTGTCTTATCTCTCACAGACTCGGCGACATACAGAGGAAAAGTGACAACCTCGTCAGGATAGCCAGTAGCGTAGGACTCGAGATAAACGTAGCAAAAACAAAGGCTATGCGCTTCAACCACTCCAACCAAGGAAACATCAACATAAAGGGGAACCCAATCGAGTTCATCACCAGCTTCCCATTCCTTGGCACCATCATATCCAACAGTGGAGAAGTGGATGATGATGTCTCGAGTCGTCTTGGCAAAGCCCGCTCAGCATTTGGGAGACTATACCGCATATGGAGAGACCGACAAATCAGCCGACGAACAAAGCTCCGGATCTACAATGCGTGTGTGAAATCCATACTGCTATACGGAAGTGTGACATGGCTTGCAAAGAAGAAAATAACGCAGAAGCTGCAGGTTTTCAGCAATAAATGCCTGAGAATCATATGTGGGGTATTCTGGACAAACAGAATAGCCAACACAGAGCTGTGGCGCCTTACGGGCGAGCCCCCGATACACACCCAAATAAGGAAGGAGAAATGGATGTGGATAGGACACGCTCTCAGGAGAAACCCTAGTAGCATAGTAAGGATGGCACAGGACTGGAACCCACAAGGAAGCAGGAGGGTAGGAAGGCCAAGAGCAACATGGAGAAGACCCGCTCAACAAGAACTTACCCAAATAAACATCACATGGGAAAATGCTAAACAGACAGCACAAAACAGAGTTAGATGGAAAGCTCTCGTAGAAGCCCTAAGTTCCAGAGAGGAATAACAAAGGAATTAAAAAGGTCTTTCCGTTCTAAACATTTTTTTTCGGATTGTAAAATCAATTTCAGTTTCGGTTCTAGTAAATATGATGTTTAAATCTGATCCAACTGGGCTAGGCCACTTATTTAATTATACAAAACAAAACAAGACAGAACGCTACCTGAGAACGCTGATACCCGTTACTCATTTAGTGAAAGAGCGCAGAGAAATTACAACACTGACTGTTTTTGGCGACTTGTGGGCGCGGCAAAAAGATTTTTGGTATATAGAGTTAAATTTACACGACGAACAAAAATGTGAAAAAATTTCAAAACATTTTTCAAAAGTATGGGCGTGGCAGTTTTTGGCGGTTTGTGGGCGTTAGGGTGGGCGTGGCAAAAAGTTTTTCTGCAGATCGATGAAAATTTACAATACTAATAATTAAAAAATATCAAAACATTTTTCAAAAGTGTGGGCGTGGCGGTTTGTGGGCGTAAGCGTGGGCGTTAGAGTGGGCGTTAGAGTGGGCGTTAGAATGGGCGTTAGAGTGGGCGTTAGAGTGGGCGTGGCAACATGAATCAACAAACTTGCGCTGCGTCTATGTCTCTGGAGTCAGTATGCTTTGTCTCAACTTTTTAGCTTTTATAGTTCCTGAGATCTCGACGTTCATACGGACGGACAGACAGACGGACAGATAGACGGACAGACAGACGGGCGGACAGACGGACATGGCCAGATCGACTCGGCTATTGATCCTGATCAAGAATATATATACTTTATATGGTCGAAAACTCTTCCTTTTGCCTGTTAACTTTTCAACGAATCTAGTATACCCTTTTACTCTACGAGTAACGGGTATAAATATGGAGCTTTCGTCTTCATTCGTGGCAAAACTGAGGACTGTTATAAGCTGTCAGTGTTGGTCCCAAAACAAAGTTACGACGATCAATACTAATATGTTCCAAAGTACGATCTATGACCGCTCCCCTCTCGCAGATTTCTTTCTCGGAATCAAACCCCATTTATACGTCCACATCGAATAAATAATATATAATATATAATTAATAAATAATTCAGCAAATATTTTATGAAGAACCTTCGACGTCGAATCAATTAATCAGTCAATTTGATTTCCTAGATTGTCGTTCTTGCAAGATCAATTCAATCAACAAATGCACATTTTGTTGTAGATGAAGGAGTCACAAATAATAAATCACTCTGGCCGCCACTGCACACTGGGCAAGATTTAATTTTTTTGGCATAAAGTCTAATATTTAAGCTAGAGAGCTGTATTTTTGTAGAATTGGTGCATTTGACATTTAAAATACATGTGTTTAATTTCAATCGGACCACGCCTACCCATAACGCCCATATAAGGATATAAAGTTAAGGAGTAGATTTGGCATGATTATTATACCCGTTACTCGTAGAGTAAAAGGGTATACTAGATTCGTTGAAAAGTATGTATCAGGCAGAAGGAAGCGTTTCCGACCATATAAAGAATATATTTTCTTGATCAGGATCAATAGTTGAGTTGATCTGGCCATGTCCGTATGAACGTCGAAATCTCAGGAACTACAAAAATTAGAAAAAGTTGAGATTAAGCATACAGTCTCCAGAGACATACACGCAGCCCAAGTTTGTTGACCCATGTTGCCACGCCCACTCTAACGCCCACCAACTGCCCAAAACTGTTACGCCCACATTTTTTTTATTATTTTATTTTTATTGATCTGCAGAAAAACTTTTTGCCGCGCCCACTTTAACGTCCCCAAACCCCCAAAAGCTGCCACGCCCACTTTTGAAAAATGTTTAGTAAATAGTGCGTTGGCTTAATTTTATTACATTGTTGCCTGCATAGATTTGTGTAACATTTCGCAATCTTGTTCAGTTTGCGGTATACTTAAATTATATGTTACAATCTGATGATAATACGAGTATTAGGCTCTATATATTTTATAGATTAATTTTCAGATACAAATGTGTGTTGGAATTTCACTAATTGATTATTAAGGATTTTAAATCATTTTTGATCAGTGACTTTAAATTTTTGGGTTAATATGTTTGCTAATGAATTTGGTAATTACATCATTACTTATAAATACTTATTGTTATTGTGCATGTTAATTTGACGGTCTATGTGTTGTATGTATTTTATAATTCTGTATTTTTGGGCTCCTTAAAATTATGTTGGGCTATATGTGCTTGAAGTCTGGCTGCTTAGCCAATGTAATGTTTGGTTTCTTTAACTCGTCGTTTTTTAATATTTAAGTATTAAATTTTCCTACTCTTGTCAATTGTATACTCGTCTGCAGGTCTTTAATGTTTTCAAGAAAATTAAATTAATTAATATCTTTTACGAGTCTGTTTATATCTTTGAGTTGTTTATTTATAATTTTATTATTTTATTAAATTCTCTGTTTACAATTATTTTTTCCTCTGTTTTGTAGTTTATCTTCTAACTCTTTTTATCATCTTCAGCTAATAGATATTTATAATAATATTTATAATATTGTGACAAAATGATTAATTTCATGTTTTAATTGTAGTATTAAGTTGTATTCAATAACGTCGAATTGGATTTCGTGTTTCATACAATATCGATATATTTTAAATATTTTTGGTTTGATTTGTTTTCATCATCTGATGTTCATAGTTAAGAGATAATTTTTTAGTCCCTGGGTGCAGTACTAATTTGTTAAGTTGATGTCAATGGTATTTTTGTCCATGTCACAATCGTTATCAATTTTAAAATCAGGGTCAGAAATGTCAGTTTTCCTGGAATGACGAGAAAGATTTTGAATTTTAGCTTTTTTAAATTTACTTTTGTGGCTTATAACTTAAAGACCCCTATTAGTTTCTAGCCATCCTAACTTTGTGTATTCAAGATCTACTTCTCGTTCCTATCGCTTTTTTATGTTATCTATATTATTTTTATATTTATACCCGTTACTCGTAGAGTACAAGGGTATACTAGATTCGTTGAAAAGTATGTAACAGGCAGAAGGAAGTGTTTCCGACCATATAAAGTATATATATTCTTGATCAGGATCAGTAGCCGAGTCGATCTGGCCATGTCCGTCTGTCCGTCCGTCTGTCCGTCTGTCCGTCTGTCCGTATGAACGTCGAGATCTCAGGAACTACAAAAGCTAGAAAGTTGAGATTAAGCATACAGACTTCAGGGACATAGACGCAGCGCAAGTTTGTCGATTCATGTTGCCACGCCCACTCTAACGCCCACAAACCGCCCAAAACTGCCACGTCCACACTTTTGACAAATGTTTTGATATTTTTTCATTTTTGTATTAGCCTAGTACATTTCTATCGATTTGTCAAAAATCTTTTTGCCACGCCTTCTCTAACGCCCACAAACCGCCCAAAGCTGCCACGCCCACACTTTTGAAAAATGTTTTGATATTTTTTCATTTTTGTATTAGCCTAGTAAATTTCTATCGATTTGCTAAAAATCTTTTTGCCACGCCCTCTCTAACGCCCACAAACCGCCCAAAGCTGCCACGCCCACACTTTTGAAAAATGTTTTGATATTTTTTCATTTTTGTATTAGTCTAGTAAATTTCTATCGATTTGCCAAAAAATTTTTTGCCACGCCCACTCTAACGCCCACAAAGCCGCCAAAAACTGTATGTGCTAAAGACTCTCCTTCGCATTTCGAATAGCTGAGTAACGGGTATCAGATAGTCGGGGAACTCGACTATAGCGTTCTCTCTTGTTTCTTTTTAATATAATAAATTTAAACTGAGTTTTTTCTTATGTATCTATATAATATATCAATTAACCAATATATTAATCATAATTTTCTACGTCCGAATCCGAGTCGCTATTATCGCTTTTATTTTAAGATAACCTTTTGTTTATATTTAGTCTTGAAAGTAAAGGATCCGGTGAATCCATGGAGCGGTGAAATACGTTCGTTAAATTGATAACACGAGAACTTTGTCTCGTATATGATCGTCTATCGCGCTTGTAGAATTTATTACGTGCTTCAGATGCGTTCTCGAGAATGCTATTATCTGAGGACTGTAAATCAAAACATTGTGGACAGTTGCTGACATCGGATACCATTTATAGTTATCCATATACAATGATACAGTTTGTTATCAGAATGGTTTGAATTTGGAAATATTTATACGGAATTCGGAAGATATAGCTACTAAAATAATATAAAACCTGTGCAAAATATCATAATTTAATATTAATATTGATGAAAGTTGCCTTGTGTTTTTAAATGCTCTTCTTTTGTTTTGTTTTGTTTTGGCTTATCGACATGTAATCCCATTTGAGTCATACAAATTTGTTGTAGCTCTTGTTTACGGCATGTTATTCTCTCTCTTTTTTTTTATCCCGAGTTTGCCACTTTTCCAATTAAAGTTTGTATGAGATTTTAAGTACAAACTCGAAAAATCTGATCCATGCGTGCAGAGGACTGGTCCCATAATTTAGATTTTCTAATTTAGCCTTAAAGTTTGATATTTCAGCGGTTTTCATAAAATCCTTTGGACTGGCTCCACAGATAGGACACACCTGTTATTATTGTAAAGAACTGTTTTCTTGGTTTCTGCTCGCTACGAATTGCAACGGCTAGCTCAGAGAGTTTGTTTGTTCGTCCCACCAAATTTATGATTTGTGTGATTGCCCGACTAAAAAGAAGACAGAGTTTTTGATTTTAACCACCTTCGGATGCGCGTCGTCGCTCCTTCGCCGTCCTTCTTTCGTCGTCCTGCGTCGCTCTCGATGGCGTATCCGTGCCGGCTCGACTGGGGCTTAGGATGTTATGGTGCCAGGGTGTATCGTCCGTGAGATAAGCTAGCGCTCCTCCCCTAACCACCTTTGCCGACCACTGACTCCACCGTCCCTTCTTGCGTATGCCAGGCACTCTCCTTGCCAAAGGACCACCTGCGGGCTCGAACGGGGCTTAGGATGTTATGGTGCCAGGGTGTATCGTCCATGAGATAAGCAAGCGCTCCTCCCCGAACCACCTTTGCGACCAATGACTTCACCGTCCCTTTCTGACCACGCTAGGTCCTGGGGTTGCTTGTCCTTGCTTGCTCTCCACGCACTTTTCCTGATCCACCGTCTGCCTGTATGGCCCTCCGCGCACTTTCTTATTGACCGTCTGTGTACTCCGCGTACTTTTCCTGATCGACTATCTGTGTGGCACTCCGCGTACTTTTCCTGATCGACTGTCTGTGTGGCACTCCGCGTAGTTTTCCTGATCGACTGTCTGCCCGTATGGCACTCCGCGATCTGGTCGCACGCCCGTGTCCGGACTGAGCGACTCGCGCCCGTACTCTGCGCTTGCACGTATGGCCTACGCGTGTTCAACTGACTGACTGTCCCGAGCTGCGTCTGCGCCGCCCTTTTATAGGCCGCGGGGATCCCGCTATTTCCCTTTTTGCGCACGGCTCGCTCGGGTACAAGGTCCAACTCATGTCCCGTTAGTTCACGGTGCGTCCTCTTTGTGCTCGTCCAAAGTCCTCACCGTTTCCGTTCGACATTTGTGTCCTTGGCTGGCTCGAGTTCAAGGACCAGCGCGGTACCGTTAGTTCACGGTCTCTCCGCTTTGCCGGGGTCCAAGGTCCATTATTTCCCGTTTGACCTGACCGCCCTTGACTCCTCTCGCATTGCAACCGTCTTCTCTGTTGCTATGCCGATCTCCGGCGCCCGGATTTGTGGGGAGTTTTATGACTCCTCACATTATATTCAATACCTTTTCGTCAATTAATGTGAGATGGAGGGAAAAAGAGACAACTATTTTTCTGTCGACTGAAAAATTGTAAGTAAAATCTGTGAGGTTTTGAATTTGTGACTCTAAATTCGACTTTTCCGCCAAAATAATTTCTTTTGTTTCTTTAGCGAATTCAATCTTTAGGGGTTGTGAGGGCGGTTTTAAACGGATTTTCAAGAATTCAAGATTTCGATTTATTATCTAAAGCGATAACTAGTGGAGTTCCTGGTAATTGAATCTGGCAGCCCTATAACTTTTGTCTAGGATAAGTAATTAACATTTCCTAACGCGAGATCACCCGAAATGCAACTCTGCTGTTGTTAAAAGCTTACCGCCTTTAATGTCTGCGTCAGTTCGGTCTCTTGTTATACTGATCTGAAATAAGAAAGACGTATAACGTAGTGCTTGCGAATTTAATTAAAACCTCGTGTTCATCTAAGCCACGTGCAAATAGTAAAGACCAGCTGGAGCACCGATTCAGACAGAATCTGGTGATTCTTATTTTCAACTGAATCAGGTATGTGGATTTGGTACAGTATTGGGATCAGCCTTCTAATTAAGGTTTCCAATGGACACAGGAATTGAAATTCGAAAATCGAGGACTTCTCCTCGGTTGCATCTAGCGCGTCACGCGCGCACCCCACGCGGCAGCGACTTCGGCGCAGACCACGCTACCATCTTCAACAGGCGCAACTAGGAGACCTCTGGTCCGCATTCCACGTGCGGATCGCCCTACGAACTCCGCATTCCACGTGCGGATCATCAGCGGACGCCGCATTCTACGTGCGGATCATCAGCGGACGCCGCATTCCACGTGCGGATCATCATATCGGACGCCGCATTCCACGTGCGGATCTCCAAACGGACTCCGCACTCCACGTGCGGATCTCCAAACGGACCCCGCATTCCACGTGCGGATCATCATATCGGACGCCGCATTCCACGTGCGGATCATCTGTCTGCGACATGTAATCAACTGAACAAGCTCTGTTTCGTTATTAAAATGTTTTAATTCAATTAAATTTTCGCACTCGGTTTAAAGTTAAAAGTTGTTTGAAATGGAGTGGGCGGAGTTGTTTGATCAGGATAATTTGGCTTCAGCGTCGTTGTTGTTGCTGTTGTGGCTGCTGCTGCGGCTGTTGCTGATAATTTCCTCCAGAAAAGAAAAAGTCTCGGGATCGACTTCAATGTGGCACTTTATTTCAGCACTTGTAAATTAAGACTAACTTAAAACTAACATTGGGCATTAACATTGGGCAGTGGTGAATAGAGCGAGAGGAGAGAAGGAGAGCGCGAGGAGAGAAGGAGAGCGCGAGCAGCGGTGCTTGCGAGCCGTGGAGGAGCTTTACACTGCTTACACTGCCGCTCAATTGTTTGCGCCCTTCTGGCGTGAACATTCTCCCCCCCCTTGCGTAGGCAAAGGTATCCCTGGCCGGCTAGACAGCAGGATCGGCCTATTCACTCCGTGCACGCTCCAGAAACGGTCCATCCGAACACCGTGTTCTGCGCGACGGGCAACCCATCCTCAATCTTTAGGAACCCCGGTTGGATCAGATTGGCATATACATCTGACCCCAACACGAGGGAGATGGTGGCCGGCCGGTCGGTGGAAGCGCTCGTCCGCGAGACGAACACCGTCAAACTTGGCCCTTGCGGCGTCGCTCAGAGCTCGGATGGGTGTCCGGATCCTTAGGCTGGGTTCGATCTTCAGGACGACGTTGAGTTGGAAGGTGCTTGTTCGGGACCGGAGTGTCACCGAGCAGACCTCGTCGTCTCCCAGCCGTGTGATGGGCAGCCGGAACGCAGCCGCCAACGACCGGTCGATGCTGCTCACCGGCATGCATGGGTCGATCATGGCCCCGGTCTCGAAAGTCTTCGAGCCCGTGTCCAGCACGACGACGGCTGTAGGCAGGATGGGGACAGCCTTCTGCTGCCCCGTTGCCACCGACGGAGACGCGACGGAGACCTTCGGACGCGGGCGATTGTTGGCGACTGGGGCTGGTGGCGGAGTGCCGGAAATCCGGACCGGACGAGGTGCAGCGGGATGGCGCTCTCTGCGCGTCGGAGCTGGTAGCGCTGCCGGGGTCGGAGCGGGGAGGACCTCGTGCATGTGGAGTAGGGTGTGGTGGTCTCCTCCACACTTCTTGCATCCGTCTTGGCTGCGGCAGTCTCCTCCTGAGTGCTGATGGGCGAGGCAGTTCGAGCAGTACTCATTAATAAGTACTGCCCGAAGGCGCTTTTAAGCGCTCAGTTTGTGGAACCTCTTGCACTTCCGAAGAGGATGGATTCCAGAGCAGACTCGGCAGCGGTAGGATTTAATACCTCGAGTACGTCTGCTCTCCAACGACTGGGTGGCACGAGGACGAGGAGCCATTATTTTTAGGAAGTGAGTAGTAAGTCTGCCAATAAAAGAAATAAAAAACTTAGTATGAGCCGACTACTATTTGGGCCCCGGAATGGGGGAAGTGCCCTAATCCCTAGGAACGGAGGACTCTTTGTCCTCCATCGGTAGAAGGATAACCTTGTGGACCGGGCGTTTTATGGTGCCGCGAGACGTACGGATCTTTCTCCTGGAAAGGCAGAAACGATTCTGCCGAGCCGCCATTCGTTCGGTGGTAGATTGTCCTCCTTGACAACTACCATATCGTCGGCTTGGAGGTTCCTGGTCGGAAATTGCCATTTGTTACGTTTATGGAGTTCTTTAAGATACTCCTCTTTCCACCGTGCACTAAACTGCTGATGCTGTGCCTTGAGGTGTTGCCATCGATTTATTATTGACTTGGCTTCGCCCTTTATCTCGGGTTCCGCCGTGGAAAGCAACGGCCCTCCAATAAGGAAATGGCCTGGTGTGAGGGCCAGCAAATCTGAGGAATCTTCGGACATAGGGGAGAGGGGTCTAGAGTTGAGGCAAGCCTCAATCTTAGCGAGAAGCGTCGCCAGCTCCTCAAATGTGTATTTGCGGGCTGACGTCGATTTCAGGAACAGGGTTTTGAAACTTTTCACCCCTGCTTTCCACAAACCCCCCATATGTGGAGCCCCTGGTGGGATGAACCGCCATACGAGTCCCTGATGGCTATATGCATCAGTCACGGACTCTTTGGTAGCTTGGAGAAAGTCCCTGGAAATCAAAGTTGCCGCCCCCACAAAGGTCTTACCATTATCCGAATGGACCCGCTGAGGACAACCGCGCCTTGCGACGAAACGAGCAAAGGCCGCTAGAAATTTCTCGGTTGTTAGATCGGAAGTGGGTTCCAAATGGATAGCCTTCGTGGAAAAACACACAAACACACAAACATATCCCTTCGTTATGAGACACGCTCTCCCTGTATAATTTTTTATTTCGAACGGGCCGGCATAGTAGACACCCGTGTAGGTGAACGCCCTCGAGAAGGAGACTCTATTTGTCGGGAAATCGCCCATCAGCTGTGTTTGGAGTCTCTTCTTGTAAATCGTGCAAATCTTACACGGATTGACCACAGCCTTCACCAGATTCTTGATTTTAGGAATCCAATACTTCGATCGGATCAGGCGTACGATCAATTGACTGCCGCCATGAAGAGTAATCTGGTGGGTAAATTGGACGATGAGGCGCGACAGTCTACAGTCATAGGGGAGAATAATCGGATGACGTTCATCATATTGCAGGGTTTTGGAGGCAGTGAGACGGCCGCACGCCCTTAAAAGGCCGTGTTGGTCAATGAACGGGAACAAATTCACCAAAGGACTTGACACTGGAAGAGGCCTTTTCTCGGTCAGATGCTGAAGCTCTTGGCCATATGCTCTGCGCTGCGCAATGGAGGTCAGAGTTCGTTCTGCCTCCCGGATCTCTTCACTTGTAGTGCGTGAATTGGGCAAGAACGAACCTTTGCGGCAGCGTTTAAGGAAGCGTTGAACATAGACCAGAACTCGCAGGGCCTTGTCCAATTTGGAGAAACGTTCGAGAAAGTCGATGGACGGGGCCTTGACAAAATGCACTTTGACCGCGCGCTGCTCTAGCTCTGTCACTGGAAGAGTGTCGCTTTGTGCTGGCCATAGCTCTCGTGGCCCTTGCAGCCACTCTGGTCCGTGCCACCAGAGATGGTTTTCGGCCAATTCATGTAGGGATACGCCTCGACTGGCTAGATCGGCGGAGTTTTGTTCTGAGCGAACGTGTGCCCAACAGTCGACTGGCGTCGCCTGCGTGATCTTGGCAACTCTGTTGGCCACAAATGTGGTCCAGTTGCACGCAGGCTTTCGTAGCCAGGCTAAGACGATTGTGGAATCTGTCCAGCAGCGGATATCTGAATTGGCGGAGGGCATGTGCGGAAGGATTGCTGTCACCATTTCGGTTAACAGCACGGCACCACAGAGCTCTAGCCGAGGAAGGGAGACGGTTTTTACCGGGGCCACTCGTGTTTTGGCTGTAAGCAGGCGAGTCAGGATCTTTTGCCCCATCTCGACGCGGATGTATATAGCCGCTCCATAGGCTCTCTGAGACGCGTCACAGAAACCGTGGTGCTCTATGATTACCTCAGGCTGGTACCAGATCCATCTCGGAACGCGGATCTGGTTGATCGACTGTCTGTGTGGCACTCCGCGTAGTTTTCCTGATCGACTGTCTGCCCGTATGGCACTCCGCGATCTGGTCGCACGCCCGTGTCCGGACTGAGCGACTCGCGCCCGTACTCTGCGCTTGCACGTATGGCCTACGCGTGTTCAACTGACTGACTGTCCCGAGCTGCGTCTGCGCCGCCCTTTTATAGGCCGCGGGGATCCCGCTATTTCCCTTTTTGCGCACGGCTCGCTCGGGTACAAGGTCCAACTCATGTCCCGTTAGTTCACGGTGCGTCCTCTTTGTGCTCGTCCAAAGTCCTCACCGTTTCCGTTCGACATTTGTGTCCTTGGCTGGCTCGAGTTCAAGGACCAGCGCGGTACCGTTAGTTCACGGTCTCTCCGCTTTGCCGGGGTCCAAGGTCCATTATTTCCCGTTTAACCTGACCGCCCTTGACTCCTCTCGCATTGCAACCGTCTTCTCTGTTGCTATGCCGATCTCCGGCGCCCGGATTTGTGGGGAGTTTTATGACTCCTCACATTATATTCAATACCTTTTCGTCAATTAATGTGAGATGGAGGGAAAAAGAGACAACTATTTTTCTGTCGACTGAAAAATTGTAAGTAAAATCTGTGAGGTTTTGAATTTGTGACTCTAAATTCGACTTTTCCGCCAAAATAATTTCTTTTGTTTCTTTAGCGAATTCAATCTTTAGGGGTTGTGAGGGCGGTTTTAAACGGATTTTCAAGAATTCAAGATTTCGATTTATTATCTAAAGCGATAACTAGTGGAGTTCCTGGTAATTGAATCTGGCAGCCCTATAACTTTTGTCTAGGATAAGTAATTAACATTTCCTAACGCGAGATCACCCGAAATGCAACTCTGCTGTTGTTAAAAGCTTACCGCCTTTAATGTCTGCGTCAGTTCGGTCTCTTGTTATACTGATCTGAAATAAGAAAGACGTATAACGTAGTGCTTGCGAATTTAATTAAAACCTCGTGTTCATCTAAGCCACGTGCAAATAGTAAAGACCAGCTGGAGCACCGATTCAGACAGAATCTGGTGATTCTTATTTTCAACTGAATCAGGTATGTGGATTTGGTACAGTATTGGGATCAGCCTTCTAATTAAGGTTTCCAATGGACACAGGAATTGAAATTCGAAAATCGAGGACTTCTCCTCGGTTGCATCTAGCGCGTCACGCGCGCACCCCACGCGGCAGCGACTTCGGCGCAGACCACGCTACCATCTTCAACAGGCGCAACTAGGAGACCTCTGGTCCGCATTCCACGTGCGGATCGCCCTACGAACTCCGCATTCCACGTGCGGATCATCAGCGGACGCCGCATTCTACGTGCGGATCATCAGCGGACGCCGCATTCCACGTGCGGATCATCATATCGGACGCCGCATACCACGTGCGGATCTCCAAACGGACTCCGCACTCCACGTGCGGATCTCCAAACGGACCCCGCATTCCACGTGAATGTTTTAATTCAATTAAATTTTCGCACTCGGTTTAAAGTTAAAAGTTGTTTGAAATGGAGTGGGCGGAGTTGTTTGATCAGGATAATTTGGCTTCAGCGTCGTTGTTGTTGCTGTTGTGGCTGCTGCTGCGGCTGTTGCTGATAATTTCCTCCAGAAAAGAAAAAGTCTCGGGATCGACTTCAATGTGGCACTTTATTTCAGCACTTGTAAATTAAGACTAACTTAAAACTAACATTGGGCATTAACATTGGGCAGTGGTGAATAGAGCGAGAGGAGAGAAGGAGAGCGCGAGGAGAGAAGGAGAGCGCGAGCAGCGGTGCTTGCGAGCCGTGGAGGAGCTTTACACTGCTTACACTGCCGCTCAATTGCTTGCGCCCTTCTGGCGTGAACATTCTCCCCCCCCTTGCGTAGGCAAAGGTATCCCTGGCCGGCTAGACAGCAGGATCGGCCTATTCACTCCGTGCACGCTCCAGAAACGGTCCATCCGAACACCGTGTTCTGCGCGACGGGCAACCCATCCTCAATCTTTAGGAACCCCGGTTGGATCAGATTGGCATATACATCTGACCCCAACACGAGGGAGATGGTGGCCGGCCGGTGGAAGCGCTCGTCCGCGAGACGAACACCGTCAAACTTGGCCCTTGCGGCGTCGCTCAGAGCTCGGATGGGTGTCCGGATCCTTAGGCTGGGTTCGATCTTCAGGACGACGTTGAGTTGGAAGGTGCTTGTTCGGGACCGGAGTGTCACCGAGCAGACCTCGTCGTCTCCCAGCCGTGTGATGGGCAGCCGGAACGCAGCCGCCAACGACCGGTCGATGCTGCTCACCGGCATGCATGGGTCGATCATGGCCCCGGTCTCGAAAGTCTTCGAGCCCGTGTCCAGCACGACGACGGCTGTAGGCAGGATGGGGACAGCCTTCTGCTGCCCCGTTGCCACCGACGGAGACGCGACGGAGACCTTCGGACGCGGGCGATTGTTGGCGACTGGGGCTGGTGGCGGAGTGCCGGAAATCCGGACCGGACGAGGTGCAGCGGGATGGCGCTCTCTGCGCGTCGGAGCTGGTAGCGCTGCCGGGGTCGGAGCGGGGAGGACCTCGTGCATGTGGAGTAGGGTGTGGTGGTCTCCTCCACACTTCTTGCATCCGTCTTGGCTGCGGCAGTCTCCTCCTGAGTGCTGATGGGCGAGGCAGTTCGAGCAGTACTCATTAATAAGTACTGCCCGAAGGCGCTTTTAAGCGCTCAGTTTGTGGAACCTCTTGCACTTCCGAAGAGGATGGATTCCAGAGCAGACTCGGCAGCGGTAGGATTTAATACCTCGAGTACGTCTGCTCTCCAACGACTGGGTGGCACGAGGACGAGGAGCCATTATTTTTAGGAAGTGAGTAGTAAGTCTGCCAATAAAAGAAATAAAAAACTTAGTATGAGCCGACTACTATTTGGGCCCCGGAATGGGGGAAGTGCCCTAATCCCTAGGAACGGAGGACTCTTTGTCCTCCATCGGTAGAAGGATAACCTTGTGGACCGGGCGTTTTATGGTGCCGCGAGACGTACGGATCTCAACGACTCGAATGCGGTCGTCGGCTCCTGGAAAGGCAGAAACGATTCTGCCGAGCCGCCATTCGTTCGGTGGTAGATTGTCCTCCTTGACAACTACCATATCGTCGGCTTGGAGGTTCCTGGTCGGAAATTGCCATTTGTTACGTTTATGGAGTTCTTTAAGATACTCCTCTTTCCACCGTGCACTAAACTGCTGATGCTGTGCCTTGAGGTGTTGCCATCGATTTATTATTGACTTGGCTTCGCCCTTTATCTCGGGTTCCGCCGTGGAAAGCAACGGCCCTCCAATAAGGAAATGGCCTGGTGTGAGGGCCAGCAAATCTGAGGAATCTTCGGACATAGGGGAGAGGGGTCTAGAGTTGAGGCAAGCCTCAATCTTAGCGAGAAGCGTCGCCAGCTCCTCAAATGTGTATTTGCGGGCTGACGTCGATTTCAGGAACAGGGTTTTGAAACTTTTCACCCCTGCTTTCCACAAACCCCCCATATGTGGAGCCCCTGGTGGGATGAACCGCCATACGAGTCCCTGATGGCTATATGCATCAGTCACGGACTCTTTGGTAGCTTGGAGAAAGTCCCTGGAAATCAAAGTTGCCGCCCCCACAAAGGTCTTACCATTATCCGAATGGACCCGCTGAGGACAACCGCGCCTTGCGACGAAACGAGCAAAGGCCGCTAGAAATTTCTCGGTTGTTAGATCGGAAGTGGGTTCCAAATGGATAGCCTTCGTGGAAAAACACACAAACACACAAACATATCCCTTCGTTATGAGACACGCTCTCCCTGTATAATTTTTTATTTCGAACGGGCCGGCATAGTAGACACCCGTGTAGGTGAACGCCCTCGAGAAGGAGACTCTTTTTGTCGGGAAATCGCCCATCAGCTGTGTTTGGAGTCTCTTCTTGTAAATCGTGCAAATCTTACACGGATTGACCACAGCCTTCACCAGATTCTTGATTTTAGGAATCCAATACTTCGATCGGATCAGGCGTACGATCAATTGACTGCCGCCATGAAGAGTAATCTGGTGGGTAAATTGGACGATGAGGCGCGACAGTCTACAGTCATAGGGAGAATAATCGGATGACGTTCATCATATTGCAGGGTTTTGGAGGCAGTGAGACGGCCGCACGCCCTTAAAAGGCCGTGTTGGTCAATGAACGGGAACAAATTCACCAAAGGACTTGACACTGGAAGAGGCCTTTTCTCGGTCAGATGCTGAAGCTCTTGGCCATATGCTCTGCGCTGCGCAATGGAGGTCAGAGTTCGTTCTGCCTCCCGGATCTCTTCACTTGTAGTGCGTGAATTGGGCAAGAACGAACCTTTGCGGCAGCGTTTAAGGAAGCGTTGAACATAGACCAGAACTCGCAGGGCCTTGTCCAATTTGGAGAAACGTTCGAGAAAGTCGATGGACGGGGCCTTGACAAAATGCACTTTGACCGCGCGCTGCTCTAGCTCTGTCACTGGAAGAGTGTCGCTTTGTGCTGGCCATAGCTCTCGTGGCCCTTGCAGCCACTCTGGTCCGTGCCACCAGAGATGGTTTTCGGCCAATTCATGTAGGGATACGCCTCGACTGGCTAGATCGGCGGAGTTTTGTTCTGAGCGAACGTGTGCCCAACAGTCGACTGGCGTCGCCTGCGTGATCTTGGCAACTCTGTTGGCCACAAATGTGGTCCAGTTGCACGCAGGCTTTCGTAGCCAGGCTAAGACGATTGTGGAATCTGTCCAGCAGCGGATATCTGAATTGGCGGAGGGCATGTGCGGAAGGATTGCTGTCACCATTTCGGTTAACAGCACGGCACCACAGAGCTCTAGCCGAGGAAGGGAGACGGTTTTTACCGGGGCCACTCGTGTTTTGGCTGTAAGCAGGCGAGTCAGGATCTTTTGCCCCATCTCGACGCGGATGTATATAGCCGCTCCATAGGCTCTCTGAGACGCGTCACAGAAACCGTGGTGCCCTATGATTACCTCAGGCTGGTACCAGATCCATCTCGGAACGCGGATCTGGTTGAGGTCGGAATATTCGTCTAAAAACGATTGCCACCGCTGACTCATTTCAGTGGGAAGCTTATCGTCCCAGCCTAAGTTCTGCAACCAAATCTCCTGCATGAACATTTTTGACCGGATTATGAACGGCGCGAGCCACCCGGCAGGATCGAACAACCTAGCGATTTGGGACAAAACTTCTCGCTTTGTATAGGAGGGTTCCGCAACAATTTCGGGGGGAACGAAATAGAATTCGTCGGACTTTGCCCTCCACCGAATACCGAGCGTCTTGGCCGTGCTTTCGGCATCGATGTCGAGGAACTCGCTATGAAGGAGGTGTTCGGCCGGGACGTCTTTAAGGACGCTTTTGTTGTTCGAGGTCCACTTTCTTAGCGGAAACCCGGAGGCACTTAGGGCTGCTTGCAACTCTCGAATCGAACTTTGGGCTTCGTTTACGGAATTCGCCCCTGCCAGAACGTCGTCGACGTACATGTGCTGCTGGATGATGCGGCTGGCATTTGGAAATGGCACTTGGATATCCTCTGCCAGCTGTTGCAAGACTCGAATGGCGAGGAAGGGGGCGCAGTTGACCCCGAAGGTAACTGTTTTTAGTTCAAAGTCTCGGATATCTCCTTCCTTGTTTCGGAACAGAATTCTTTGAAACGGGGTATGCTTTGGATCGACCCAGATCTGACGATACATTTTCGTAATGTCTGCACTGAAGACGTATTGAAAATAACGCCATTTCAGGACCTGGATCGTTAGATCGGATTGTAGGACTGGACCAGCATGAAGGATATCATTTAAGCTGGTCCCATTTGCCGACGGACTTGAAGCGTTGAATACAACGCGAAGCTTTCTTTTTAAACGATTTTCGTTTCTAAGAAACTGAGCTAACGCAATGGACCTTGAATATCCTAAATCGGATCCGGTATTCTCGGGGTCCCGGAACGGGAGCGTCACCACGTACCTCCCGCTTGCGTCTTTTGTTGTTGTTTGGAGGAAGTTCCTTTCACAATAGGAGTCCGACTCTTTTACCATCTTTACTGGTAGATCCTCCACCTCCCAGAACTTGCTGAGAAGCGTGTCGAGCGAATCAGGGTCGCCTATTTGGTGCACCTGGGTCGTGAAGGATGCGACCCGTTTCGGCTTACCCTTGGAAATCGGCCCCGTTAGCACCCACCCGAAAATAGTTTCTTGGCCCAGGAGCGAGCCGCAAATATTTTGTCGGGTGCCATCCATCATTATGGATGGTAGAATGTCAGCCCCGATCAGTACGTCAATTTGAGAGCTCTCAAAAAAGGTAGGATCTGCCCAGCGGAGTGCGGGCAGGTCCTTCAAAGAATTCCGAGGGATCGGATAGGAGGGCAGTTTGCCTGAGAGCTCCGGAAGGACGTACGCTTCAGTGTCTAACTGTAGACCTGGCTTAGTAGGAGAGCGAATCCCGAAGTGACACAGCTTCGAGGATTTCGCGGAGACCGAATGATTTAGCCCGGAGACTTGGGTCTGGGTGTTGCGGAATGGCAACTTGATGAGGTTCTGAAATGAACGTCGCCTCGGATCCCGAGTCGATTAAGGCTCGGGCTCGGTAGTTCGTCCCCAAATGGCACACGTCAATGATCGCTGTGCTCAGTAGGACGGCTGAAGTGCCGGTCGCGAAAAAAGTTTGCACCGCTGAGGTGCTTGCCGATGCATTTCTGCTGGAGGGTCTCGGAGGTTGCTGTGTAGGGGGCGAGGTTGAGGAACTCGCATTTTCGGAATTTGGGGGGCTGCGATGCAGCAGCGTATGGTGCCTGCCCTTACATGTAAAGCAGCTGTGTGTGCTTGTGCAGTCGCGTAGCTGGTGACCTCTGGCAAAACAATTCAGACATAGCTGCTTCTTTTTTATATAGCCGGAGCGCGAGTCAACAGACATTTGAAGAAAACGCGGGCACAATCTGACTGGATGGTTCTCCTTAGAACATAAGTCACACCCTTTCTGTTTGGTGCTGACCTTTGTCTCGAAGGATTGAAGCCTTTTTGGAACTGCCTGAGTCGGTTTCATATCTTCGATGGCTTCCAATGTCCGATACCTTTCGCTCAGGAAGGCATTCATTTCTTCCCAAGCTGGGATCTCGGATTTGGCAGTTAGCGACTGTTCCCATAAGGACAGGGTCTGCTTGGGCAGTTTGCTCGCGCAAAGGAAAACCAAGAGACAATCCCAGTTTTCTGTGGATACCTGGGAATGCGCTAGTGCTGTTAAACACCCCTGAATCGTGGATTGTAGCTCTTTTAGAGCATGACCAGATTCTTGCGAAATTGAACTCAAGTTAAAAAGGAGCTTGAGCTGGCTGTTGACTAAAAGTCGCTTGTTTTGGAACCGATCTCGAAGCGCCTCCCACGCCGAAGCAAAACCATCATTCGTGAGAGGAGATTTCGCCACGATAGCTTTTGCTTCGCCACTTGTTTTGGTTAGGAGATGGAATAGACACTTCCGTGTCGCATGGAGGTAATCGGCAGCCGGACGAAATTAGCGGCTGAGAGGGTGCTTGCGCGACTTGAGGCGTCGCTCTGTTGATCGTTTCGCCAATTTGTGCTGCACATGACTCGTATACTGAGTAGCAGTAGTCATATTTGGCCTGGAGAATAGACACTGTGTCGAGGGATCCTTCTTGGGCCATTAGGTCAGAGCATGTTTCGTATTCTCTTTCCACTTTGTCCCATAAGGCTCGCACCTGTTGCAGACGGACTTGTAACGTGTGTAGGGACGGAGAGGCTTGATCAGGAGTGTTGATCTTCGCTTCGAAAAGGCTTACGCGATCGCTGACGGCGATGAATTTATGCAACGCTGCGGTTGCGGGCGTTGGCTGCTCAGAGGATGCCATTTTCTTTGTGGTAGAGCGTGTGACGCGGAGGAAATCAGTCCCGACAGCGGAGGGACTCTCGGATTTTCTCGATAGAGAAGACTCACTAGACGCTCGCGTCACTGGTCGGGAAATGACAATCCTAGGAGTTGTCTTCGAACTGGTCGATGGCAAAACCTTTGCTTTCGGAGTGAGAGTCGCGGTTTTGACCCTGGGACTAACGGACTTGGGTGCTGGCTTACCGCGAGTGGATAGCGGAGATTGCGGGTTGAACTTTTGTTCTTTTCCAGGTGCGGGTGTCTTTTTCTTGTCTCCCTCTAGGGGCATGCTCAGCTATGCCCTAGGAGAAGGAAGTCAAGAAGGCCTGCCCGCCGCAAAAAATGTGGAATCGAAAAAGAAACAGACACAGAGAGCACCCAAATCTGGAAGGACAAAGAATCCCGTCGGAATTCGGGAGAAAGTTGCAATTGGGATCTGGAGATTGGAGCACGAAAGGAGAAAAAAAATCCCAATTTTTGTGAAATAAGGCCCCAATAGATCTTCAATCAACTGGAAAAAGCTTAAATGAAGCACAATATAGCTAAAATTCAGTGCGAAAAATAGCTAGGAGGATTCTCAAAAAACAGCTAGAGTGAAGTCCACAAGAAGATATAGCTATATTGGAGTCTAGAAAAACAATAGCTTAAATTTATAAAAAAGAAAAACTATGAATTGCAATTTCTAGAAAAATAGCCAAAAAATAGCTACCAGCTGGAGTCTGGATAATAGCCAATGATTTATAAAAAATCGCTACCGACTTGAGATCCCGAAAAAATAGCTAATATATAGAAAATAGCTATAAATTTGAATTTATGGAAAAAAATAGCTAAAAAATAGCTACCAGATGGAGTCTGGGTAATAGCCAATAATTTATAAAAAATCGCTACCGACTTGAAATCCCGAAAAAAAATAGCTAGTATATAGAAAATAGCTATACATTTGAATTTATAGAAAAATAGCTTAATAATAGCTACCGAATGGAGTTCGGATGATAGCTAATAATTTATAAAAAAATCGCTACCGACTTGAAATCCCGAAAAAAAAAATAGCTAATAATAATGCGCCGGTTTTTGTCAGGGCAATAAAGAACAAAGAGGAGACGAAAGAACTTGCACTTGGCAAGCCTATGTAAGTCGCGACTGTGTGTATGTATGTATGTAATTTTTGGAGTTTAAGCATATATATGTAATGTAATAACGGAAGAAAAAGTCAGATTTTATTTTATTCTGTATGTCGAGATTTGTGTTTTATTTTGAGCCAAGAGATAAAATTTGTTCTCAGTTCGGATTCGATATTATTTATTATTCTTTGGAAATGTGTTTTATTTGTGTATTAAACTGGTTAAATATTTTATATGGAGTGATTTTTATATATGTATGTAGATGTAAATTTTATTGGAATATGTATATGTATATTTATATGGATATGTATATTTATATGTGTATGGATATATATGTATGGATATGTATTTATGGGTATGTGTAATTTTATGTGTATGTAAAATTTTGCTGAATATGTATATGTATATTTGATTTAATTTATTTGAAATTGTGGTTTGTATTTTATATTGAGGCAAAAAACAGCAGTTTAGCAGCGGACGATAATAGTGAATTTTGGACAGTGTTTTAAAAAAATGTAAATATACATATGTATATGCTTTTGGATACCAGCGGATCACCGTGAGACGAAGTAGGGGGCCGGTATTGGCAAAGTGCTTTTTTATGCACTTAAAAAAGAAGTAATCACGGTGGCTGGGCGCATGTACTTATATATTTGCACTTAATTTTCACTTTTCACTTGATACGGATGAACGGAAAGAATAACGCCGTTGGAAAAAAACGAAAATGGCGACCACGGACGGAATAGGATATAAAGCCGTACTTATCTTGATTTTTTCCGCAAGGAGCGCTGGCAGGATCACGATGTGTCGCGGACTCGAAGGACCATGAAATGGAGTGGGCGGAGTTGTTTGATCAGGATAATTTGGCTTCAGCGTCGTTGTTGTTGCTGTTGTGGCTGCTGCTGCGGCTGTTGCTGATAATTTCCTCCAGAAAAGAAAAAGTCTCGGGATCGACTTCAATGTGGCACTTTATTTCAGCACTTGTAAATTAAGACTAACTTAAAACTAACATTGGGCATTAACATTGGGCAGTGGTGAATAGAGCGAGAGGAGAGAAGGAGAGCGCGAGGAGAGAAGGAGAGCGCGAGCAGCGGTGCTTGCGAGCCGTGGAGGAGCTTTACACTGCTTACACTGCCGCTCAATTGTTTGCGCCCTTCTGGCGTGAACATTGTTTAAGCCGAAGATTAGATGTAGCCCTAATGTGTACATGTTGTTGGTCTTCGAGCCTGTAGAAAGCATTTGTTCATAAAATCACAATTAACGCATAAATCGACCTAACATCGGACGTCATCAGGCCAGCTGACTTCGTGGGATCTTTCGTAAATACGGCATAGCCGCGAATATTATTATGTTTCCTCCAGAAACTCGCGTCCGACAACGGTTCACTTGAATTCGAATAAAAACATTAATTATAATATGAAAATAGTTAATCGATTAGAATTAAGCGTCAATTAATGGAATAAATCTTTGTATAGTAGGGATAGTTTTGAAGCAACGAATAAAATTTGAAATTCGATGAGAACCCTTTTATTTTATTCTTATTATTGGTAAGTTACTAGAATGTATTCAAAGATTAATTAAATGGAGATTATCACAATGGAGATTAATATGATTCAGTAAATATATGGAAGGTCGATTGAGGGAAGAACGGTTTACAACAAAGGGGAATTTATGACTGATTTTAACATAATTCCATTAGGGCGGGTATAGACCGGAAGAAACCACCATCTAATTCTTCCACTGCTAGCTGAGCTACCTTCCTGTCAGTCTGCATCTATGACTTCCCGTCCGCTTCTCATATTGCTTCTGTCTACATATTGGTAATGTGACGACTGCGATTCGAGAGTCACAAACACCCCCCAGGCCTGAACCTAGCCGGCAAGTTAGTTAGACAGAGAAGACTCTCGGGCGTAGATAAACAGTCGTGTTCGTTACATACTAACTGGCGCCCAACGTGGGGCACACGAGCGAATTAAATTTCTCGAATGAATATTAATTTGGTGGATAAAACTTAATTAAACAATCGAATAGTCCAGTTCCCGAATAACCCTACGAATACCTACACATCCCAGTATTAGATGCCCACCCAAAACTTTGTCAACTTTATGCTGGAATTGGCAAATTTTCGTCAAACCAGACCGGTCATAATACTATAAATAACGAGGTTATTATTACGGCAACCCGAAACAAGAAGCCAATAAGGAGTTCTAGTATGGAATGATAGTATTGTATTATTACAACTCTATACCTTCAGATTGACGACGTATTTTGGATGGTTGAAATCGAGACTGTTTGATATTGGATTCTTTCAGATCACTCCTCTTTTAACCAGACCATATTTTCAAAAACCTTAAGAGTAGAATCAGAGTATACAACTTGGAAAGAAGGATAACCTCAGATAGCTTGAAGTTGTTGTTTACCGTATCCGAACTAGGCCAAACCCTTAACACGTTTATTTCTTTAATATCGTTATTTCAAGAAGATTTTGTTTTACCAATATGCCGATTACAAGAAGCAGCGACAACCTTGCTGTTAGCAATCCTAAATGCACCATTTGTAACGATACAGTAGCTAGCGAATGATCGGAATTATCGGAATGATCGGAAGATCATTGAAACCACCTGCCGACACAGATTTCATAGCGAGTGTATATCGCAGTGGCTGCTTAACAATGACATTTGTCCCAACTGTCGTAGAGCCTGTAGTTTAGACGAGCTCAATATGTTAGCCACGACCAATAGCAGGAGCTTAGCGCAACAGTCGACCACCCCGTCAATTCCAGTTAGTGCCAACAGCGCCGCGGACACGATTACCCGCGCGAGACCAAACATTCGAAGTCACATCCATGATAATTCGGGTTCCTCCAATGCTAGATCAGGACCCCCAGCACGAGGTTTAAGGAGAAATCCGTCAAACGCAACCCAGCGCACCCAGACCGCTGCAGTCTCTCGTCTGCCACGTGCGTCCACAGGAATTTTGTCGAACAACATCGCAACTTTATCTGAACAACGAGTTCACAACCTTACTTGCGAATCTCTAACTATTTCAAGAGACAATCTCAGCGTGGTTTACCGAACAAATTACGGTTGCCCTAAGAAACCTTAATTTCCCGTCGCAAGTTCCACCTGTTAGAGTGGAAGAGGTGCCACTTGAGTGGGATAACGTCATTCCGGATCCACAGATGTCATTTAAATCAGAACTCCCGGAGATTTCCAATAATAGAGATAGTCGTCCCGATAAAGTCTCGAGTCTCATTGTTAATTGGCATCTTAAATTCAGCGGATCACAAGGCGATATGCCGATCGAAGATTTTATTTACAGAGTGGACTGTTTAACTTCTTGATGTTTAAATGGCTTTGACCTCTTGTATCAATTTGCCTATCTGTTATTCTCTGGACCAGCTTTGTTATTCTACTGGCGCTCTCATCGACATTCGGCTGATAGAAATTGTATTACTCTGTGTACCCGACTCAGAGAAAGATACCAACATCAACGCTCAGATGACGACATCAAAGAGATTATCAGACGACGAAAGCAGAATCCGAATGAAAATGTCGACGATTTTTTGGACTCGATGTTGGCGATTGCAGATACCCTGCGTATCCGATTGTCGGATTCCGACTTAGTAGATGCGGTCAAGAGAAATCTGAAGCCCGAGCTAAGACACGAACTCTTGCATGTTGTCCAGATTGTAAACCAACTACGGAAAACTCCAACGTGGATGTCCGGAGCCGTCCGAGACTAAAACCTAATTCGGATTATTGGAATGTTATCTTGGAGCCCAGCCTCGGACAGAAAAAAAAGACGACGAGCAGAAATCTTTATAGACGAGGTCGACTTGCGTCCGAAACGCCGGTCCACTGATCGTGTAAGACGTGTGCAAACAAGTATTATTTTCCTCTCTAGACCACAAAGGAAATGACATCCGACCGTTTACATACATATGTATATTACTCTTTTGAATGAGCGTTACTTAGCCCTACTAGATAGTGGTGCGAATAAAAGTGTCATCGGCGGTAAGCAAGCAAGAATTTTAAAGAAAGGGTTAACCTTCACCAAGTCATATGGGAATGTTAAAACGAGAGATGGAACAAAGCAGGCAATATCGGGCATTATAACTCTACCAATCGAATATAACGCACTTAAAGCCAATTTCCAATTTTTTATAGAGGAAACTCAAGACGTAATTTGTGGAATTGATTTTTGGAAGACATTCAAAATATCTTTAAGCTTTCAGGTCAGCGAGATCGGAGAAGAATCAACGGACGTGACCCAAATTCAGCTAACGGCTGCCCTCGTTTGAGCGAGATGGACGGGGTTCTATCCAATATCGCAGGCCAAAGAGAAGCGGTTATGTGCGGAGGTCGATCGAATGTTAAGTCTAGGAGTAATCTAAGAAGCAACAAGTTCCGCATGGTCCTCACTAGGGTTATTGATAGTAAAACCAGGCAAGGATCGCTTCTGTCTAGACTCGCGTACGGTGAATGAGGTAACAAAGAAGGATGCGTATCCAATGCCGAGTTTAGAAGGTTTGCTTAGTAGATTGCCTCCAGTACATTGTATCTCTAAAATCGATCTGAAGGGTGCATTTTGGCAGATTTGTCTCGATGCTACGTCCAAGCCTCTCTATCAATTCACACGCATGCCTTTTGGCCTTTGTAAATCTCCATACACTATGTGTCACCTGATGGATCAAGTAATTCCCTACACAATGAAGGATCACGTTTTCTTATATTTAGATGACCTTTTGGTCATGTCATCTACGTTTGAAGACCACTTAAGCCATTTAATTGTAGTCGCCAAGCGCTTACGAGAAGCCGGATTAACCATCAATATTCGAAAAAGCCAGTTTGGATTGAAAAAGGTGGAATACCTCGGCATATCGTGGGCGAAGGAACTCTTCAAGTCAATCCAGAGAAGGTACGAGCGGTACAAGAGTTTTCGAGACCACAAACAAAGCGTCTGTTACGTCGTTTCTTAGGCATGACTGGCTGGTATTTACTCAGCACTGCTGATTTACTGCGGCACTCTCTGACCGGCTGAAAGGAAAAGTCTTCGAATAGACTGAAGCTGACCAAGAATCTTTTGAGGCGATAAAAATCAAACTGTGTTCGGCACCCTTTCTTCGGCATCCCAATTACCACCGACAACTAATGCGATGCGTCTGCCTCTGGTATTGGTGCAGTATTAGCACAGCTAGACGAAGAGGGATATGAGCATCCGATGGCTTACATGTCGAAGAAACTAAACCAAGCTCAGCGAAACTACTCGGTGACTGAGTTGGAATGTTTGGCAGTGGTACTGGCCATAAAGAAATTTCGTATGTACATCGATGGACACCCGGTTAAAATAATCACCGACCACGCCAGTCTTAAGTGGTTAATGAACCAAAAGGATCTCAGCGGGCGTCTGGCGCGATGGGCCATCAAGTTGCAGGGTTATAATTTTTGTATAGAATATAGGAGAGGATCACAAAATATAGTGGCAGATGCGCTCTCACGAGCCCACGAAGTAGAAACCGATATCTCAGCCATCGACATTAAAAACGTCCCTGCAATCGAATTAAACTCTTCCGCGTTTTTAGACATGGAATATCTAGAGCTAAAAGAAAAATTCGTAAAGGCTGCTATTCCCGATTATCAAGTTATTGATATGTATTTATACCATCGTCCCAAGTTTCCATCTCCGGAAGGAGATATCGACACCGAGCGGAAGCTGTTTGTTCCGGTTGGTCTTAGACAATCCGTTTTGGAATCTGCGCACAGTCGACCAGTAGCTGCCCATCGCGGAATTGCTAAAACTCTGGGACATATCCGAAGGTATTTATACTGGCCACGTATGGTTGTCGACGTACGGGATTTTGTAGGCAAGTGTGAACTGTGTCAGACTTCAAAATATCCCACGCGATCGTTAAAGCCACCGATGGGATTCTCCAGTCGTTACGCATCGGCCCTTTTAAAGGCTGTACGTTGATTTCATTGGACCCTTCCCCGCGATCTAAACGAGGAAATATTGGAATCTTTATAATCTAGATCACTTTTCGAAATTTACCTTCCTCAAGCCTGTAAAGAAATTCACATCGAAGCTAATTATTCAGTATCTTAGAGTATTTTCTCTTGCATAGGAGTGCCAAAAACATTAGTAAGCGACAATGGCACTCAATTTAAAAGCCCAGAGTTCGTTTCGTTCCTGGCCTCTTATGGGATCACCCAAGTGTTTACTGGAGTCTATTCGCCGCAAAGCAATTCGGCCGAGCGAGTCAATCGATCTATTATATTAACGCGGCCTTGCGTACGTACATCCGATCGGACAAACGGGATTGGGACCAATATATAAGCAGCATAAACTGTTCCCTGCGTAATAGCATACACCAATCGATCGGACAGTCACCCTATATGGTAGTGTATGGCCAACACATGGTCACTCATGGAAATACTCTCACTCATGGAGGATAATACGGCACAAGTAAGGCGGCCCGATGAGTTCGACAAAATTCGTTCAAGCATTCATCGCCACATGGAAAAGGCTTATGCGCAGAATAAGAAAGTTTATGACCTTCGCAGCCGACCACGATGTTTTCAACTAGGACAGCTGGTAATTAAGCGGAACTTTTCGATAAGCAAACTGGCAGATCATTTCAACGCCAAATTAGCACCCATAGGTGATAAGGCAAGAGTAAAAAAACGAATAGGAAACTCGTTGTACTTATTGGAGGACCTAAACGGAAGAAAGCTTGGCACCTTTCACGCCAAGGACATTTGCGAATGCAGAAGCTAACCACCCTTTTTCCAGTTTTAAACTCGAGTCAATAGACTGCCTTTAAATCTGTTGGTGTGAGGGCGGTTTTAAACCATTTTCAAGTATTCAAGATTTCGATTTATTATCTAAAGCGATAACTAGTGAAGTTCCAGGAAATTGATCTGGCAGCCGTACCACTTTTGTCTAGGATAAGTAAATAACATTTCCTAACGCGAGATCACCCGAAATGCAACTTTGCTGCTGTTAAAAGCTTACCGCCTTTATTGTCGGCGTCAGTTCGGTCTCTTGTTATACTGATCTGAAATAAGAAAGACTTATGACGTAGTGCTTGCGAATTTAATTAAAACCGCGTGTTCATCTAAGCCACGTGCAAATAGTGAAGACCAGCTGGAGCACCGATTCAGACAGAATATGGTGATTCTTATTTTCACATTGAATCAGGTATGTGGATTTGGTACAGTTTGGGATCAGCCTTCTAATTAAGGTTATCAATGGACACAGGAATTGAAATTCGAAACTGGGACCGAGCCTTCGCTCGGTCCGAGAACTTCTTCTCGGTTGCATCTAGCGCGTCATCTCCAAACGGACCCCGCATTCCACGTGCGGATCATCATATCGGACGCCGCATTCCACGTGCGAATCTCCAAACGGACTCCGCCTTCCACGTGCGGATCATCATATCTCTGCTTGTACATACTCTGCCCGGTAGTACCGTCAAATTCATAGCTTGCGATCAGTTCAAACTGATATCTTCTTATGCCTCTTAAATACCTCCTCTTGCATAAGAATAACTCGACTGACCGTATGATTCAGTAAATTTTGGAGAGATACTTGGGCTCTGGTTTCTGTCACATGAACTCCCGCAGGTCTTCAAGTTAATTTAGCTTCTCTGACTTTATTATACAATGGATAAATGTTGCTAAATTGTGTTTTATTCAAAGCTCTCATGTCGTTGTATTGGGGCTTGGTTAGAGAGCTGTCAATAAAAAATGCAAGAGCCTGAATTGGTGTGACCGGTACTGGCTCTGAGAATATGAATTTCTTTCTAATTTTAGTGGATGCAGTTGAAGTAAAAATGGTATGCTTTAATACAAAGGCAGTATCGCCCATTTTTTCCTTTTTGGCTGAAATTGATGCTGCATGGACAAGAAGACTTGTATTATTTCAATATAAGCCAGATCTGTTGCCATTTTTCTTTTGAGCCGTGATCCTGCATCACTGTAAGGGAGTCTTGGTGGTCTCATTTGACAGTCTGAAGCGACTTGTTGTTGTTTTGGTCATCATGATGGATGAAAGCCAACTGGAATTTTTTTTTTAAATGCTTCAATTGTACGGTTACATTTAGCCAGATTTTTCATAATATAGAGGTGAAAGCTTCTGATTTGCTTAGCAATTTTAGCTTTCTCGTCAATAGTAATATCAATTAATTTAAATTCGCCAACAACCCAGTCAACTAAGGCTTTGTCATTTCGACCTCCTCTGATCCACTCATCCAGCAGAACCGCTTTAACGGCAAAATATAAAGAGCTTAGGCTAATTTAGGCAAAAGGCGTTACTAACATCAATTTAATTACAGTTTTAAATATCGTTTTGGTGTCCCTAATGTATGCTCTTTCATAATTAATAGTTCATTTCAAAATAGAATTTTCGAAATTTTTCGACTTTATGCCAAACAAGAGAGAACGCTATAGTCGAGTTCCCAGACTATCTGATACCCGTTACTCAGCTAGTGGAAGTGCGAAGGCGAGTCTTCAACACTGACAGTTTTTTTCGGTTTGAGGGCGTTAGAGTGGGCGTGGCAAAAAGTTTTTTATCAAATCGATAGAAATTTACAAGTCTAATACAAAAATGAAAAAATATCAAAACATTTTTCAAAAGTGTGGGCGTGGCAGTTTTGGGCGGTTTGTGGGCGTTAGAGTGGGCGTGGCAAAAAGTTTTTTGGCAAATCGATAGAAATTTACAACACTAATACAAAAATGAAAAAATATCAAAACATTTTTCAAAAGTGTGGGCATGGCAGTTTTATGCGGTTTGTGGGCGTTAGAGTGGGCGTGGCAACATGAATCAACAAACTTGCGCTGCGTCTATGTCTCTGGAGTCCGTATGTTTAATCTCAACTTTCTAGCTTTTGTAGTTCCTGAGATCTCGACGTTCATACGGACGGACAGACGGACGGACAGACGGACAGACGGACAGACGGCCAGACGGACAGACGGACAGACGGACGGACAGACGGACATGGCCAGATCGACTCGGCTACTGATCCTGATCAAGAATATATATACTTTATATGGTCGGAAACACTTCCTTCTGCCTGTTACATACTTTTCAACGAATCTAGTATACCCTTTTACTCTACGAGTAACGGGTATAAAAATAGGGAATCTGGCCTAGTGTGCACTGTACAGAATTCGGACTAGCTAAAATTATTGAGGGATTTTGTCATACATTTTGTCCCGCTTCAACTGAAGAAACAACATTTTGTAATTTGTAGTTTATATAAAGTTTGTTAATTTAAACTCAATTCGGCGTTGCGGTTTATAGGCGTTAGAGTGGGCGTGAGAGTGCCTTACCTATAAAAATTGAAAAGATGAATAATAATTTTTAAAAATGTCATAAAATTTTTCAAAAGTGTGTGCCTGGCATTTTTGGGCGGTTTTTGGGCGTGGACGCTTGCGATGCGTCTATTTTTTTGAAATCTGCTTGCTCTCAACTTTCGTATTTCCTGAAATCGAAGCGTTCATACGAACATGACCCAATCGACTCGGCTATTGATTCTTATTCTGATAGGAATCATTTCCTTCTACCTATTACAATCTTTTCAACGAATCTATTTACTTTATGGGTGACAGGAATAATAATATACGTATAAGAATTAACTCAGACCAATAGAATATGTTGTAAACAGAGAAAATAATCCATCAGACACAGTTTTAGTTTCAAGAACATTGAGTGAAACATATGATGCAGTTAAAAATTACCAGTTGAAATATTCTCCCATTTATATAAGAGTAAAATTCTGAAAGATGCTTCAGACAAAATTTATTTTATATATAATAATAAAAAATTAAATAATTTTTAATTTCCTACAGTAAATTTACTCGGAAAAAAGTAATCAACCCTTTTTGAAAGTAGTAGACGATGACGAATTTAAATATGCCTTGCAAACCGACAATAATATTAGAACCGATCATTTAAGTAATGAAGAAAAAACTGAACTTCATTATGACGAAATATTTTAAAATTAAGTATGATGATTTCGACAATGATATCAAACACGTTATGAAAACAAACCACAAGGAACCAATTTATAGAGGACCATATGAAGTCGATATAGAAGACCCTACACTTACGACACAGAAGTAGAAAAACAAATTAAATTAATAATAAAACAAGAGAGAACGCTATAGTCGAGTTCCCCGACTGTCTGATACCCGTTACTCAGCTAGTGGAAGTGCGAAGGATGGTCTTTAACACTGACAGTTTTTGGCGGCTTGTAGGCGTTAGAGTGGGCGTGGCAAAAAGTTTTTTGGCAAATCGATAGAAACTTACAAGTCTAATAGAAAAATGAAAAAATATCAAAGCATTTTTCAAAAGTGTGGGCGTGGCAGTTTTGGGCGGCTTGTGGGCGTTATAGTGAGCGTGGCAAAAAGTTTTTTGGCAAATCGATAGAAATTTACAAGACTAATACAAAAATAAAAAATTTAAAAAACCTGTTTCAAAAGTGTGGGCGTGGCAGTTTTGGGCGTTGGAGTGGGCGTGGCAAAAAGTTTTTTGGCAAATCGAAAGAAATTTACAAACTAATACAAAAATGAAAAAATATCAAAACATTTTTCAAAAGTGTGGGCGTGGCAGTTTTGGGCGGTTTGTGGGCGTTATAGTGGACGTGGCAAAAAGTGTTTTGGGAAATCGATAGAAATTTACAAGACTAATACAAAAATGAAAAAATATCAAAACCTTTTTCAAAAGTGTGGGCGTGGCAGTTTTAGGTGGTTTGTGAGCGTTAGAGTGAGATCTCGACGTTCATACGGACAGACGGACAGACAGACGGACGGACTTGGCCAGATCGACTCGGCTACTGATCCTGATCAAGAATATATATACTTTATATGGTCGGATACGCTTCCTTCTGCCTGTTACATACTTTTCAACGAATCTAGTATAACCTTTTACTCTACGAGTAACGTGTATAAAATTGAACAAGATCTTAAAATTGAACAAGAAACTGAATTTTTAAGACATAATCATAATATTAAACCAAATCCAAATAAAATTCAAGCTATTTAAGGTTTTAAAATCCCAAGCTCTTTCAATAAAATAATTTGTAGACATTTGTACCAACCCATAAAACAATTAACGATAAGCTGAGAATTATTATACCCTTACCAATGCTATAGATAAATTATTAAATAATGGAAAAATGTTTATAATAACCCATGATGCCACTGCTAGTGATCCTCTTCAAAAATTTATTTATAGTATGAAATCAAACAAAACAGAAGAGAATGGTATAGACATGTTTTCCCAAAATCAGCTAGTGAAAGTGCGAACGAGAAATTTCAATATATTTCTGGTATGTTAATATAAATTGGAAAAAAAATATAGGGAAAAAAATGTTGGGCATGTCAAAATCAGTTAACTAACTGCGTCTACGTCTCTGTAATTTTTACTTACTAGCTTTTATAGTTCCTAAGATCTCGACCTTTATAAGGAAGGACATACGGACATGGCCAGATTGACTCGGCTATTGATCCTGATCAAGAATATACATATATACATTATATGGTCGGAAACGTTTACTTCTACCTACTTTGCAACAAGTGTACTTTTACTCTACGAGTAGTGGGTATACATATGCAAAAAAAAATTATAAAACAAGAGAGAACGCTATAGTCGAGTTTCCCGACTATCTGATACCCGTTACTCAGCTACTGGAAGTGCGAAGGAGAAATTTCAACACTGACAGTTGTTGTCGGTTTGTGGGCGCTAGAGTGGGCGTGGCAAAAACTTTTTTGACAAATCAACAGAAATTTTCAAGACTAATTCAAAAATTAAAAAATATCAAAACATTTTTCAAAAGATAGAAATTTACAAGATTAATACAAAAAAGAAAAAATATGAAAACTTTTTTAAATAATGTGGGCGTGGCAGTTTTGGGCGGTTTGTGGGCGTTATAGTGGGCGTGGCAACATGAATCGACAAACTTGCGCTGCTTCTATGTCTCTGGAGTCTGTATGCGTAATCTGAACTTTCTAGCTTTTGTAGTTCTCGACGTTCATACGGACGGACAGACGGACATGGCCAGATCGTCTCGGCTATTGATCCTGATAAAGAATATATATACTTTATATGGTCGGAAACGCTTCCTTCTGCATGTTACATACTTTTCAACGAATCTAGTATACCCTTGTACTCTACGAGTAACGGGTATAAATATAAAAATAATATAGATAACATAAAAAAGCGATAGGAACGAGAAGTAGATCTTGAATACACAAAGTTAGGATGGCTAGAAACTAATAGGGGTCTTTAAGTTATAAGCCACAAAAGTAAATTTAAAAAAGCTAAAATTCAAAATCTTTCTCGTCATTCCAGGAAAACTGACATTTCTGACCCTGATTTTAAAATTGATAACGATTGTGACATGGACAAAAATACCATTGACATCAACTTAACAAATTAGTACTGCACCCAGGGACTAAAAAATTATCTCTTAACTATGAACATCAGATGATGAAAACAAATCAAACCAAAAATATTTAAAATATATCGATATTGTATGAAACACGAAATCCAATTCGACGTTATTGAATACAACTTAATACTACAATTAAAACATGAAATTAATCATTTTGTCACAATATTATAAATATTATTATAAATATCTATTAGCTGAAGATGATAAAAAGAGTTAGAAGATAAACTACAAAACAGAGGAAAAAATAATTGTAAACAGAGAATTTAATAAAATAATAAAATTATAAATAAACAACTCAAAGATATAAACAGACTCGTAAAAGATATTAATTAATTTAATTTTCTTGAAAACATTAAAGACCTGCAGACGAGTATACAATTGACAAGAGTAGGAAAATTTAATACTTAAATATTAAAAAACGACGAGTTAAAGAAACCAAACATTACATTGGCTAAGCAGCCAGACTTCAAGCACATATAGCCCAACATAATTTTAAGGAGCCCAAAAATACAGAATTATAAAATACATACAACACATAGACCGTCAAATTAACATGCACAATAACAATAAGTATTTATAAGTAATGATGTAATTACCAAATTCATTAGCAAACATATTAACCCAAAAATTTAAAGTCACTGATCAAAAATGATTTAAAATCCTTAATAATCAATTAGTGAAATTCCAACACACATTTGTATCTGAAAATTAATCTATAAAATATATAGAGCCTAATACTCGTATTATCATCAGATTGTAACATATAATTTAAGTATACCGCAAACTGAACAAGATTGCGAAATGTTACACAAATCTATGCAGGCAACAATGTAATAAAATTAAGCCAACGCACTATTTACTAAACATTTTTCAAAAGTGGGCGTGGCAGCTTTTGGGGGTTTGGGGACGTTAAAGTGGGCGCGGCAAAAAGTTTTTCTGTAACAGTTTTGGGCAGTTGGTGGGCGTTAGAGTGGGCGTGGCAACATGGGTCAACAAACTTGGGCTGCGTGTATGTCTCTGGAGACTGTATGCTTAATCTCAACTTTTTCTAATTTTTGTAGTTCCTGAGATTTCGACGTTCATACGGACATGGCCAGATCAACTCAACTATTGATCCTGATCAAGAAAATATATTCTTTATATGGTCGGAAACGCTTCCTTCTGCCTGATACATACTTTTCAACAAATCTAGTATACCCTTTTACTCTACGAGTAACGTGTATAAAAATATAAAAGAATATAAAATAATATTATGTAACACGAATGTTTCTATATATAAACCAATAGAATTGTTAAACCTAAAAAAAAGGTATTACTCATCATCAAAAACAGCAATGAATTTATAAGTTGATAATATCTATAGTTCTAATTTTAAACAACGCTCCTTACATCATATTGACAAAAAAATACGTTTTTGAATTCAATTCAAAGGATGTTGATCTTCTAAAAGCAAATACCCTGGACATCAAACCCAGCCAAAAACCTGTATATCCCGAGATACATATTATTCCATTTGTAAATAACATAACTCCAGAGCCAACAATAGGAGTTATTCATATCATTTCTATCGATCTACGCGTCGCACTAATTGTAAACATTTCATACGTCTTTACCGACAATTTAAAAAAGGTCCAATCTTTTATTATACCCGTTACTCGTAGAGTTATAGGGTATACTAGATTCGTTGAAAAGTATGTAACAGGCATAAGGAAGCGGCATAAGGAAGGTCCGACCATATAAAGTATATATATTCTTAATCAGGATCAATAGCCGAGACGATCTGGCCATGTCCGTCTGTCCGTCCGTCTGTCCGTCCGTCTGTCCGTCCGTCTGTCCGTCCGTCTGTCCGTCCGTATGAACGTCGAGATCTCAGGAACTACAAAAGCTAGAAAATTGAGATTAAGCATACAGACTCCAGGGACATAGACGCAGCGCAAGTTTGTCCATTGATGTTGCCACGCCCACTCTAACGCCCACAAAGCGCCTAAAACTGCCACGTCCACAAGTCTTGTAAATTTCTTTCGATTTCCCAAAAAACTTTTTGCCACGCCCACTCCAACGCCCACAAACCGCCCAAAACTGCCACGCCCACTTTTGAAAAATGTGTTGATATTTTTTCATTTTTGTATTAGACTTGTAAATTTCTATCGATTTGCCAAAAAACTTTTTGCCACGCCCACTCTAACGCCTACAAGCCGCCAAAAACTGTCAGTGTTAAAGACTATCCTTCGCACTTCCACTAGCTGAGTAACGGGTATCAGATAGTCGGGGAACTCCACTATAGCGTTCTTTCTTGTTATACCCGTTACTCGTAGAGTAAAAGGGTATACTAGATTCGTTGAAAAGTATGTAACAGGCAGAAGGAAGCGTTTCCGACCATATAAAGTATATATATTCATGGTCAGGATCAATAGCCGAGTCGATCTGGCCGTCTGTCCGTCCGTCTGTCCGTCCGTATGAACGTCGAGATCTCAGGAACTACAAAAGGTAGAAAGTTGAGATTAGGCATACTGACTCCTGAGACATAGACGCAGCGCAAGTTTGTCGATTCATGTTGCCACGCCCACTCGAACGCCCACAAACCGCCCAAAACTGCCACGCCCACACTATTGAAAAATGTGTTGATATTTATTCATTTTTGTATTAGTCTTATAAATTTCTATCGATTTGCCAAAAAATTTTTTTGCCACGCCCACTCTAACGCCCACAAACCGCCCAGAGCTGCTACGCCCACACTATTGAAAAATGTTATGATATTTTTTCATTTTTGTATTAGTCTTATAAATTTCTATCGATTTGCCAAAAAACTTTTTGCCACGCCCACTCTAGCGCCCACAAACCGCCAAAAACTGTCAGTGCTGAAGACTCCTTCGCATTTTCACTAGCTGAGTAACGGGTATCAGATAGTCGGGGAACTCGACTATAGCGTTTTCTCTTGTTTCATTTTTGTATTGGTCTTGTAAATTTCTATCGATTTCCCAAAAAACTTTTTGCCACGCCCACTATAACGCCCACAAGCCGCCCAAAACTGCCACGCCCACACTTTTGAAAAATGTTTTGATATTTATTCATTTTTGTATTAGTCTTAAAAATTTCTATCGATTTGTCTAAACACTTTTTGCCACGCCCACTCTAGCGACCACAAACCGCCAAAAACTGTCATTGCTGAAGACTCCTTCGCACTTTCACTAGCTGAGTAATGGGTATCAGATAGTCGGGGAACTCGACTATAGCGTTTTCTCTTGTTTCATTTTTGTATTAGTCTTGTAAATTTCTATCGATTTCCCAAATAACTTTTTGCCACGCCCACTATAACGCCCACAAGCCGCCCAAAACTGCCACGCCCACACTTTTGAAAAATGTTTTGATATTTTTTCATTTTTGTATTAGACTTGTAAATTTTTATCGATTTGCCAAAAAACTTTTTGCCACGCCCACTCTAACGCCTACAAGCCGCCAAAAACTGTCAGTGTTAAAGACTATCCTTCGCACTTCCACTAGCTGAGTAACGGGTATCAGATAGTCGGGGAACTCGACTATAGCGTTCTCTCTTGTTTTAAATAGAATCATTTTTTAATTTACTTATTAAATTCTTTATCCCTTATAAATATATTGTTTTCTGCTTAAAACCTAAATCAAATTCTTTAAATTTAATTAAGATATAGAAGATTGGGGTTGCGTAATATTTTCTTCTTTCCGTTTCGAATTATTTGATCTTCAATTGGTCATATTATTAGGCACACACACAAAAATAATATAAATGAAAATAATATTCAGAAGTTAGAGGTCCGGCCAAGCAGGTTCGGTGGGCCCATCGAAGACGCTGTGCTAAGTTGCTTATTTAAAAATATATCGTTGTAAACTTCTGAATAAAATGAAATTTGCCTTGCTCTTTGGCCATCTACAAAATCAGTTCAGAATCCACAATCCTAACATGTCAAATTCTCCTAATCAGCTACTTACATACAAAGGGATAGACGACAGGTCTGTCCTCTCTTTGTCGTTCAATAGCTATGCAAGGCTATGGTGCTGCACGTGGCACGTGCGGCCACTGTTGCGCTGACACTCGCTTCTCTTCTTCTCCTTCTCTGCTTGGCGGCTTGAGCTGCACTTTGCTCGACGTATAATTTTTCGTCGTCAGGTTAGGGTCTCACGTGGCGATCTCTAGGCCGCCTCGATATCTGTCCCGAACCTGGCCAGAAATCTCCGAAGAACTTACTCAGCCGGTGGCCAACGCTGATGTGACTCTACTCTCTGGTGCTGCTATGGCCGGCCGGCTTCGACGGATCTTCCGGCTCTTTCTTCCCTCTTACTGGGGGTAAAATCCCTCGAAAACACCTCCTGTGCCTGTTGGCTTCTTTTATCGGACAAAATGAACACTTAAAAATTCTCGGTAAAAAATTTTGCACTCTTATTGTGACGATCGGCAGCAAATTGCATGCGAACGATTTGGGATCACAAAAGAAATGAGCGAGAACTCCATCGCGAGAAGTTGTCTGTGAGTTGCGGTGTTGCCTAAATTTAATCTAACGAAATACTTTTAGGCGCTCTTCTCCTTTTCCGTCTTTACACGCATTCGGTGCACACGAGAAAGGGTTAGCGCTATGCAGGTAGGCTGTGTGCGGGAACGGTGCAGAACTTTTCGTTGCTCGCGTTCTCCGCTATACCACTCTATTGCTGTGGTCATAAGCGGATTTAAATGCGATTTGAATTTCTGCATGTATTAAATTAAATTATTTATTTAGAATATTTCTGTTTGCGACTGGCTAACACAGAGTCTAAAACGAGACAAAAAAAAAACAAGAAAACAAGAACTGCTATGTGTTGTTACTGGTAACCAGGTGATCACGTTTATTATAATTTTGATTGGATGAACACACAAAATCTTTGTGAGCTAGTCGTACGTAACTCGTAGAGAGAAGCAGACCAACAAAATTAGATCGTTGCACTTCTGTACCAACCAACTTAAAAGCAGGGCTGATGTAACGCCCTAAGAGATAAGCCCTACAGGAAAGGAGATTCAAAATTAAAAACAAATCTGTCAGCCGCAACCACTCTTTAGGGTTGATATTGAACCAGAAAACAAGTCTCTTAAAAGAACGATTTACACCCTTTTGGCTGAAGTTATAGAATGTAGAATGTATTGTTTTTTGTATGGAGAAAACAAATTTTGAAGTCTGGTGTAAGTTAGTTTAGGGCGAATGCGGCAGCATAATAAAGCTCTTTGCGAATTCGACCCGCCTTCGCCTTTGTTAAGCTAGGCTCTAAGTATAATCATATGGAAATATAAGTTATGTCGAAATTTAAAACCATCAAGCGCACACGTATTTCCTTCGTCGTCGCAGAATAAGGTAATTATTTTTGCCACCATCTAAATAAACTTAAAACAAATTGTATGGCAAATATAACTAAATAAAAAAACGGCAACAAAAATAAAAAGTGCCAGTGATACAGATACATACAAAACAAGTGCAATTTAAAAGTTTTTTTTTGTGTTCCAACCTCAAATAATAATTGTTGCCGCGACGTTGTTGTTGTTTGGCATCATTCCCATAGATACTGCGTGACTTGTTTATCAAGTTAAGTAGTTTTTCGTGGTTGTTCTCATCAAAAAAATTTATTATACTTTTTGAACAATAAATGAATAATTTATTAAATTAAAAACAAGAGAGAACGCTATAGTCGAGTTCCCCGACTATCTGATACCCGTTACTCAGCTAGTGGAAGTGCAAAGGAGAGTTTGGCGGTTTGTGGGCGTTATAGCGGGCGTGGCAAAAAGTTTTTTGGCAAATCGATAGAAATTTACAAGACTAATACAAAAATGAAAAAATATCAAAACCTTTTTCAAAAGTGTGGGCGTGGCAGTTTTAGGCGGTTTGTGGGCGTTAGAGTGGGCGTGGCAACATGAATCGACAAACTTGCGCTGCGTCTATGTCCCTGGAGTCTGTATGCTTAATCTCAACTTTCTAGCTTTTGTAGTTCCTGAGATCTCGACGTTCATACGGACGGACAGACGGACGGACAGACGGACATGGCCAGATCGACTCGGCTACTGATCCTGATCAAGAATATATATACTTTATATGGTCGGAAACGCTTCCTTCTGCCTGTTACATACTTTTCAACGAATCTAGTATACCCTTTTACTCTACGAGTAACGGGTACGGGTATAATAACCTCTTTTCAAAGGTTATTAATTTCCATTGTTGTCGGTCTGAATTGAATAAATTTAGTTTCGGCCATTATAATTATTATACCCGTTACCGTAGATTCGTTGAAAAGTATGTAACAGTCAGGAGGAAGCGTTTCCGACCATATAAAGCATAGCTCGCAAATAACTGTCAACCGTTTTTCGTTTCGCGGTCTGCACTCGAACACAACCGGAATAGACGACGCGCGAGTGCTCTCGCTCTGAACAGAACTTTTCGTTTCTCTTTGTTTTGGTTTTCGGTCAACTGTTCTCAGTCGCGTGGTTCTTGTTATGCTCACTCAACAACAACTCAGAGAGAGCGAGCCAGCTGAACGCTCGCTCGTTGAGGGTCAGCAGAAGACCGAAAAAACGAAAATTTTTTTTTTTTTTTGTCACAAAAATTAAAACACTCCAAACGCACCGAATCCACAAGCACGTGTGACTTACAAGTTGACTGATAATTCGCATATACATACACAAATGCAAATGCAAAAGACTTTTATTTTCTTCGCTCGTTGCAAAACGGTCAGCGAATAAGCAGAGCAATAGGGAAACACGAAATTGGTTTTTAGTTGAGCACAGACCATTCGTTCAAGAGACACTGGTGAACGGTTCTTGTCTGATTTTTTGCGCAAGTGGTGCGCATAAAACAGTTATTTGGTGACTGCAAGAAACGGTCAACTGTTATTTGCGAGCTCTGATATAAAGTATATAAATTCTTGATCTGGATCAATAGCCGAGTCGATCTGGCCATGTCCGTCTGTCCGACCGTCTGTCCGTCCGTCTGTCCGTCCGTATGAACGTCGAGATCTCAGGAACTATAAAAGCTAGAAAGTTGAGATTCAGCATGCAGACTCCAGAGACATAGAAGCAGCGCAAGTTTGTCGATTTATGTTGCCACGCCCACTATAACGCCCACAAACCGGCCAAAGCTGCCACGTCCACACTTTTGAAAAATGTTTCGATATTTTTTCATTTTTGTATTAGTCTTGTAAATTTCTAACGATTTGCCAAAAAACTTTTTGCCACGCCCTCTCTAACGCCCACAAACCGCCCAAAGCTGCCACGCCCACACTTTTGAAAAATGTTTTGATATTTTTTAATTTTTGTATTAGTCTTGTAAATTTCTATCGATTTGCCTAAAAACTTTTTGCCACGCCCACTCTAGCGCCCATAAACCGCCAAAAACTGTCAGTGCTGAAGACTCTTTCGCACTTTTACTAGCTGAGTAACGGGTATCAGATAGTCGGGGAACTCGACTATAGCGTTCTTTCTTGTTTTAATCTTATAATTCCATACTCGTAATTCCTTAAGTCTGATTCCGTATTTTTCTAAGTTTTGCTCCTTATTTTACATTGTTTATCTTTATTTATTTTTCGCAAAAATCTCTATTCATTTTTATTTTTTTATTGATTTATTTTTTTTTTTGTTTTATTTTTATAGTGCCAAGCTTTTCTTTTTCTTGTTTGTTACCAACAAAAGAACATTGAAGTGGTGTGGGTTTTTTTTTATGTTGTAATTGTTAAGTATTATTATTAATCCTAAACAACTATTAAGTGTTTTTCTTTTTTCTATGGGGTTAATTTATTTAATCGCATCATTGAAAGAAAAAGCTTTCTATTGCTAAAAGGGAGAAAATATGTAGGTGCCAATCATGTCAATATTAATTTCATTCAGTGTAGTCGTCAATGTTTACGTTACATTATAGTGCTTTAAATTACCATGTTAGAATTTGGATAAGAATCAAAAGAGTAATTGACAAAATAGACAAATCAATCGGCGCGAGCGGTTGATAAGCCTTAACTCAGGTAGCCAGGCTCTACACTGAACTACATAATTGCAATTTAGTAACTTGAAGTTTTAGTTTTGTTTTGGTTATATATATAATATTTTATTTTTTAATTTTACTCACCCACTGTTGGTTTTTTGCTGTGGATAATGATTGCTACACCAAAAGGTTTTATTATAGAGTCCCTCCTGAATTTACACAATGAGACGATCCTCATATGAACGAACAGCGGAAAAAAAACAAATAACACTGTCTCAGTTTCTTCTTTTAAAAAATTAACAGCAAGCGAAACTTAATTAAACTACAATGTGAGAGAAGGAAGCACGAATTTGGATGTAAGCCTGGCGGGGTGGTTTTAGACTACTATTAGACCACTATCATTACCCTCCCAACCATAGTCTTCAGTGTAACCTTTTTTTAGAAGACCCCAAATGTAATTAAATATGCATCATTTAATTATGCTCCCCTGCCATGAATAAGAACTTAGAGTTTCATCTTTACAACAATTTTAATTTTCAATAAACAATTTCTTCTTTCTTTTTGAGTGCATTTCTTGCAGTGTACATATTTCGAACTAATTAGCCTTACTAGTTATACCCGTTACTCGTAGAGTAAAAGGGTATACTAGATTCGTTGAAAAGTATGTAACAGGCAGAAGGAAGCGTTTCCGACCATATAAAGTATATATATTCTTGATCAGGATCAGTAGCCGAGTCGATTTGGCCATGTCCGTCTGTCCGTCCGTCCGTCTGTCCGTCCGTATGAACGTCGAGATCTCAGGAACTATAAAAGCTAGAAAGTTGAGATTCAGCATGCAGACTCCAGAGACATAGAAGCAGCGCAAGTTTGTCGATTTATGTTGCCACGCCCACTCTAACGCCCACAAACCGGCCAAAGCTGCCTCGCCCACACTTTTGAAAAATGTTTTGAAATTTTTTCATTTTTGTATTAGAGTTGTAAAGTTCTATCGATTTGCCAAAAAACTTTTTGGCACGCCCACTTTAACGCCCACAAACCGCAAAAACTGTCAGTGTTGAAGACTCTCCTGCGCACTGTCACCATCTGAGTAACGGGTATCAGATAGTCGGGGAACTCGACTATAGCGTTCTCTCTTGTTTTTACTTTGCATTTGTTTATTAAATCTTCGGAATATGAACTAATAATAAGTTTAAACATCATAACTATAACAATTATAGGAAAGGAGTTTGAATTGTATTTTATATTTAAACGTCCCTAAAAATTTCTTCACTGGGTTGGTAAGTCCTTTCTGAGGAGACGTTAGACCTCGCTTGGTGGTGTAAGAAAGCTTGCTGTGGTACTTTTATGACTGGTGGAATGTTTAAATCTCTTTGGATGTTTTCATTCCAAATGATGCCCCAGTGATAATTCACTAATTTTTGATTGCGCTCACTGTGTGATGTCAATGTTACTATTGCTGGCATTTCCCCATAGTCGTGATTGTTAGGTACAGATTGGTTAGAGGACAGAAGTGCATAGTAGGATCTTGTGGTCCAGGCTATGTGGACCATGTTATTCAGCCAGTGTAGATGGTTGGCTTTTAGTTTAAGATGAGATTTTGTGAGTTCAATATATTACATGCTTGTGGGTGATGTAGTGAAGACCACAAAGTGGCATCACAATGATCAGAATTATAAAATCGCAGCCGTGAGATTTTTTCGGGATGAGGTTGTCTTTTATAATTTATGTCAATTTATTGGGGTAGCTGAGCGGCAAGACTGTCTGCCTGCATTCCAGCGAATTCTCAATGTGAGAACTTATATATTTTCTATACCTAAACCACGTTTGCTGAGTACGATTGCTGCGTACCGATGAAGGTTAATTAGTAAAGGCGAATGATTGGATGACGGGTCTGGCAGGCACTCAGTCATTATCAAGCTACGAGAAATTGCGAAGTTGACTAAGAAACCTGATCAAGTATATTGGTGGGTTTATTATATGTAGTCTTCTAGATCTGGTTTTCTTTTAGGTTCACGAGGCGTGATCCCCAACAAGTATGAAGTTTTCTGCTGCTATGAAGTCCTAGTGCTTTAAAGAATTCCTCTAGCATTGTGGCACGGTGGGCAGTATACGGCCGCTAGTAGTAGGTGATTGGTGCTCTCCAGCTATACGTTAATGATGATGTTTAGCAAGTCCCACCATGTGCTTTACCATGTGCCATAGAAGTGATAGTCTTTTATATAAATTATGGATTTTTTTGTAAAATGCGTTTCCGAAAGATGCATTACGTCGATGTGCTTCTCGTATAACGATTAGAAATGCCATCGGAGTTTCATATAGGTATGCGTAAGGTAGCCATGTGGTGAAAGAGCGCCGTTGAAGAAGAGAAACATTTAATGGGTATCCTTGTTGGCGATTCGATTCCAAAATGATCACCCTTTTCAGGCTTGTCGACCATTAACCATCAGCTGAGCGGGACCCATTGATTCCTAGCTCTAGCGGGAGATGTGGGGGGTTTTTTGCTGTGGATAATGATTGCTACACCAAAAGGTTTTATTATAGAGTCCCTCCTGAATTTACACAATGAGACGATCCTCATATGAACGAACAGCGGAAAAAAAACAAACAACTCCACTGTCTCAGTTTCTTCTTTTAAAAAATTAACAGCAAGCGAAACTTAATTAAACTACAATGTGAGAGAAGGAAGCACGAATTTGGATGTAAGCCTGGCGGGGTGGTTTTAGACTACTATTAGACCACTATCATTACCCTCCCAACCATAGTCTTCAGTGTAACCTTTTTTTAGAAGACCCCAAATGTAATTAAATATGCATCATTTAATTATGCTCCCATGCCATGAATAAGAACTTAGAGTTTCATCTTTACAACAATTTTAATTTTCAATAAACAATTTCTTCTTTCTTTTGAGTGCATTTCTTGCAGTGTACATATTTCGAACTAATTAGCCTTACTAGTTATACCCGTTACTCGTAGAGTAAAAGGGTATACTAGATTCGTTGAAAAGTATGTAACAGGCAGAAGGAAGCGTTTCCGACCATATAAAGTATATATATTCTTGATCAGGATCAGTAGCCGAGTCGATTTGGCCATGTCCGTCTGTCCGTCCGTCCGTCTGTCCGTCCGTATGAACGTCGAGATCTCAGGAACTACAAAAGCTAGAAAGTTGAGATTAAGCATACAGACTCCAGGGACATAGACGCAGCGCAAGTTTGTCGATTCATGCTGCCACGCCCACTCTAACGCCCACAAACCGCCCAAAACTGCCACGTCCACACTTTTGAAAAATGTTTCGATATTTTTCATTTTTGTATTAGTCTTGTAAATTTCTAACGATTTGCCAAAAAACTTTTTGCCACGCCAACCTCCCAACCATAGTCTTCAGTGTAACCTTTTTTTAGAAGACCCCAAATGTAATTAAATATGCATCATTTAATCATGCTCCCCTGCCATGAATAAGAACTTAGAGTTTCATCTTTACAACAATTTTAATTTTCAATAAACAATTTCTTCTTTCTTTTTGAGTGCATTTCTTGCAGTGTACATATTTCGAACTAATTAGCCTTACTAGTTATACCCGTTACTCGTAGAGTAAAAGGGTATACTAGATTCGTTGAAAAGTATGTAACAGGCAGAAGGAAGCGTTTCCGACCATATAAAGTATATATATTCTTGATCAGGATCAGTAGCCGAGTCGATTTGGCCATGTCCGTCTGTCCGTCCGTCCGTCTGTCCGTCCGTATGAACGTCGAGATCTCAGGAACTACAAAAGCTAGAAAGTTGAGATTAAGCATACAGACTCCAGGGACATAGACGCAGCGCAAGTTTGTCGATTCATGCTGCCACGCCCACTCTAACGCCCACAAACCGCCCAAACGTGGACGTGGCAGCCACACTTTTGAAAAATGTTTCGATATTTTTTCATTTTTGTATTAGTCTTGTAAATTTCTAACGATTTGCCTAAAAACTTTTTGCCACGCCCACTCTAGCGCCCATAAACCGCCAAAAACTGTCAGTGCTGAAGACTCTTTCGCACTTTTACTAGCTGAGTAACGGGTATCAGATAGTCGGGGAAAAACTTTTTGCCACGCCCTCTCTAACGCCCACAAACCGCCCAAAGCTGCCACGCCCACACTTTTGAAAAATGTTTTGATATTTTTTCATTTTTGTATTAGTCTTGTAAATTTCTATCGATTTGCCTAAAAACTTTTTGCCACGCCCACTCTAGCGCCCATAAACCGCCAAAAACTGTCAGTGCTGAAGACTCTTTCGCACTTTTACTAGCTGAGTAACGGGTATCAGATAGTCGGGGAACTCGACTATAGCGTTCTTTCTTGTTTTAATCTTATAATTCCATACTCGTAATTCCTTAAGTCTGATTCCGTATTTTTCTAAGTTTTGCTCCTTATTTTACATTATTTATCTTTATTTATTTTTCGCAAAAATCTCTATTCATTTTTATTTTTTATTGATTTATTTTTTTTTTTTGTTTTATTTTTATAGTGCCAAGCTTTTCTTTTTCTTGTTTGTTACCAACAAAAGAACATTGAAGTGGTGTGGGTTTTTTTTTATGTTGTAATTGTTAAGTATTATTATTAATCCTAAACAACTATTAAGTGTTTTTCTTTTTTCTATGGGGTTAATTTATTTAATCGCATCATTGAAAGAAAAAGCTTTCTATTGCTAAAAGGGAGAAAATATGTAGGTGCCAATCATGTCAATATTAATTTCTTTCAGTGTAGTCGTCAATGTTTACGTTACATTATAGTGCTTTAAATTACCATGTTAGAATTTGGATAAGAATCAAAAGAGTAATTGACAAAATAGACAAATCAATCGGCGCGAGCGGTTGATAAGCCTTAACTCAGGTAGCCAGGCTCTACACTGAACTACATAATTGCAATTTAGTAACTTGAAGTTTTAGTTTTGTTTTGGTTATATATATAATATTTTATTTTTTAATTTTACTCACCCACTGTTGGTTTTTTGCTGTGGATAATGATTGCTACACCAAAAGGTTTTATTATAGAGTCCCTCCTGAATTTACACAATGAGACGATCTTCATATGAACGAACAGCGGAAAAAAAACAAACAACACTGTCTCAGTTTCTTCTTTTAAAAAATTAACAGCAAGCGAAACTTAATTAAACTACAATGTGAGAGAAGGAAGCACGAATTTGGATGTAAGCCTGGCGGGGTGGTTTTAGACTACTATTAGACCACTATCATTACCCTCCCAACCATAGTCTTCAGTGTAACCTTTTTTTAGAAGACCCCAAATGTAATTAAATATGCATCATTTAATTATGCTCCCATGCCATGAATAAGAACTTAGAGTTTCATCTTTACAACAATTTTAATTTTCAATAAACAATTTCTTCTTTCTTTTTGAGTGCATTTCTTGCAGTGTACATATTTCGAACTAATTAGCCTTACTAGTTATACCCGTTACTCGTAGAGTAAAAGGGTATACTAGATTCGTTGAAAAGTATGTAACAGGCAGAAGGAAGCGTTTCCGACCATATAAAGTATATATATTCTTGATCAGGATCAGTAGCCGAGTCGATTTGGCCATGTCCGTCTGTCCGTCCGTCCGTCTGTCCGTCCGTATGAACGTCGAGATCTTAGGAACTATAAAAGCTAGAAAGTTGAGATTCAGCATGCAGACTCCAGAGACATAGAAGCAGCGCAAGTTTGTCGATTTATGTTGCCACGCCCACTCTAACGCCCACAAACCGGCCAAAGCTGCCTCGCCCACACTTTTGAAAAATGTTTTGAAATTTTTTCATTTTTGTATTAGAGTTGTAAAGTTCTATCGATTTGCCAAAAAACTTTTTGGCACGCCCACTTTAACGCCCACAAACCGCAAAAACTGTCAGTGTTGAAGACTCTCCTGCGCACTGTCACCATCTGAGTAACGGGTATCAGATAGTCGGGGAACTCGACTATAGCGTTCTCTCTTGTTTTTACTTTGCATTTGTTTATTAAATCTTCGGACTATGAACTAATAATAAGTTTAAACATCATAACTATAACAATTATAGGAAAGGAGTTTGAATTGTATTTTATATTTAAACGTCCCTAAAAATTTCTTCACTGGGTTGGTAAGTCCTTTCTGAGGAGACGTTAGACCTCGCTTGGTGGTGTAAGAAAGCTTGCTGTGGTACTTTTATGACTGGTGGAATGTTTAAATCTCTTTGGATGTTTTCATTCCAAATGATGCCCCAGTGATAATTCACTAATTTTTGATTGCGCTCACTGTGTGATGTCAATGTTACTATTGCTGGCATTTCCCCATAGTCGTGATTGTTAGGTACAGATTGGTTAGAGGACAGAAGTGCATAGTAGGATCTTGTGGTCCAGGCTATGTGGACCATGTTATTCAGCCAGTGTAGATGGTTGGCTTTTAGTTTAAGATGAGATTTTGTGAGTTCAATATATTACATGCTTGTGGGTGATGTAGTGAAGACCACAAAGTGGCATCACAATGATCAGAATTATAAAATCGCAGCCGTGAGATTTTTTCGGGATGAGGTTGTCTTTTATAATTTATGTCAATTTATTGGGGTAGCTGAGCGGCAAGACTGTCTGCCTGCATTCCAGCGAATTCTCAATGTGAGAACTTATATATTTTCTATACCTAAACCACGTTTGCTGAGTACGATTGCTGCGTACCGATGAAGGTTAATTAGTAAAGGCGAATGATTGGATGACGGGTCTGGCAGGCACTCAGTCATTATCAAGCTACGAGAAATTGGGGAGTTGACTAAGAAACCTGATCAAGTATATTGGTGGGTTTATTATATGTAGTCTTCTAGATCTGGTTTTCTTTTAGGTTCACGAGGCGTGATCCCCAACAAGTATGAAGTTTTCTGCTGCTATGAAGTCCTAGTGCTTTAAAGAATTCCTCTAGCATTGTGGCACGGTGGGCAGTATACGGCCGCTAGTAGTAGGTGATTGGTGCTCTCCAGCTATACGTTAATGATGATGTTTAGCAAGTCCCACCATGTGCTTTACCATGTGCCATAAAAGTGATAGTCTTTTATATAAATTATGGATTTTTTTGTAAAATGCATTTCCGAAAGATGCATTACGTCGATGTGCTTCTCGTATAACGATTAGAAATGCCATCGGAGTTTCATATAGGTATGCGTAAGGTAGCCATGTGGTGAAAGAGCGCCGTTGAAGAAGAGAAACATTTACTGGGTATCCTTGTTGGCGATTCGATTCCAAAATGATCACCCTTTTCAGGCTTGTCGACCATTAACCATCAGCTGAGCGGGACCCATTGATTCCTAGCTCTAGCGGGAGATGTGGGGGGTTTTTTGCTGTGGATAATGATTGCTACACCAAAAGGTTTTATTATAGAGTCCCTCCTGAATTTACACAATGAGACGATCCTCATATGAACGAACAGCGGAAAAAAAACAAACAACTCCACTGTCTCAGTTTCTTCTTTTAAAAAATTAACAGCAAGCGAAACTTAATTAAACTACAATGTGAGAGAAGGAAGCACGAATTTGGATGTAAGCCTGGCGGGGTGGTTTTAGACTACTATTAGACCACTATCATTACCCTCCCAACCATAGTCTTCAGTGTAACCTTTTTTTAGAAGACCACAAATGTAATTAAATATGCATCATTTAATTATGCTCCCCTGCCATGAATAAGAACTTAGAGTTTCATCTTTACAACAATTTTAATTTTCAATAAACAATTTCTTCTTTCTTTTTGAGTGCATTTCTTGCAGTGTACATATTTCGAACTAATTAGCCTTACTAGTTATACTAGATTCGTTGAAAAGTATGTAACAGGCAGAAGGAAGCGTTTCCGACCATATAAAGTATATATATTCTTGATCAGGATCAGTAGTCCGTCTGTCCGTCTGTCCGTCCGTATGAACGTCGAGATCTCAGGAACTACAAAAGCTAGAAAGTTGAGATTAAGCATACAGACTCCAGGGACATAGACGCAGCGCAAGTTTGTCATTCATGCTGCCACGCCCACTCTAACGCCCACAAACCGCCCAAAACTGCCACGTCCACACTTTTGAAAAATGTTTTGATATTTTTTCATTTTTGTGTTAGTCTTGTAAATTTCTAACGATTTGCCAAAAAACTTTTTACCACGCCCACTCTAACGCCCACAAACCGACCAAAGCTGCCACACCCACACTTTTGAAAAATGTTTTGATATTTTTTCATTTTTGTACTAGTCTTGTAAATTTCTATCGATTTGCCTAAAAACTTTTTGCCACGCCCACTCTAGCGCCCATAAACCGCCAAAAACTGTCAGTGCTGAAGACTCTTTCGCACTTTTACTAGCTAAGTAACGGGTATCAGATAGTCGGGGAACTCGACTATAGCGTTCTTTCTTGTTTTAATCTTATAATTCCATACTCGTAATTCCTTAAGTCTGATTCCGTATTTTTCTAAGTTTTGCTCCTTATTTTACATTATTTATCTTTATTTATTTTTCGCAAAAATCTCTATTCATTTTTATTTTTTTATTGATTTATTTTTTTTTTTGTTTTATTTTTATAGTGCCAAGCTTTTCTTTTTCTTGTTTGTTACCCACAAAAGAACATTGAAGTGGTGTGGGTTTTTTTTTATGTTGCAATTGTTAAGTATTATTATTAATCCTAAACAACTATTAAGTGTTTTTCTTTTTTCTATGGGGTTAATTTATTTAATCGCATCATTGAAAGAAAAAGCTTTCTATTGCTAAAAGGGAGAAAATATGTAGGTGCCAATCATGTCAATATTAATTTCTTTCAGTGTAGTCGTCAATGTTTACGTTACATTATAGTGCTTTAAATTACCATGTTAGAATTTGGATAAGAATCAAAAGAGTAATTGACAAAATAGACAAATCAATCGGCGCGAGCGGTTGATAAGCCTTAACTCAGGTAGCCAGGCTCTACACTGAACTACATAATTGCAATTTAGTAACTTGAAGTTTTAGTTTTGTAATATATATTATTTTATAATATTATAATATATTATAATATTTTATTTTTTAATTTTACTCACCCACTGTTGGTTCTCGAAGAAGGCCTTCTTGTCGATGCGGTGTTGGGGGTTATTAGTAAGAAAACTTCAAACTATAAATGCACTATTTAGTTTTTTTCATAAGTGATAATTAAAATATAGGATTATTTATTTCATTTTTTGTATGCATTTTTTTCATTTCATTTTTTGTTTATATTGTCATGATTAATTATTTTTATTTTTGATTTGAAGTATTTTATTTTTGGCATTGGCAACGAAACTTTCTTTTTCTTTCAGTGTACGATTTTACATTGGGTTGGCCAGCTTGTATTTCTTTTTTTCTCTTATTTTACTTTTCACCTGCACACACTCACATCACTAACAAATGCTTTTGTTTTATGTAATATGTAATATGTTTAACTTCAATTAATTTTTGGGTTTTTAGGCACTGAAGGTATTTTAATCTGTTTTTGTTTTACACTAGTTTTGTAACGGTTTTTATTTCTATGTAGGTTTTCTGTAGATTTTTTCCTGCGACCTCCGAACAAATTGTCTCCCAGCCGAGGTAGCTGACTCCAGCCGAACTTTTGGGTCGGCGTGGAAGAGTTTAAAATTCAGCTTCGTTTCCTCGGGTAACTGCGGGAATATAACTCATTCATTTCGGGCAATTTTTTCCCAGAATTACTTGGATATTTACCCAGTGATTTTCTTTTTTAGTGGAATCGATCGACCTGGCGATTTCTCGCTGTGTAGTCGACGATAAAAATAACACGCGTGACCTAAACGTGCACAACTGTTATTATAATTTGGTAATTTTTTTGAAATTTTCATTTAAATATATACACTGCCGACACGGCGAACCACGGGCATTTATTAATTGCCTTTTCTTTGTGGCCTTTTAATCTTGATGCCGAAATAAACGCTGGATTAAAGTTGGGAGCACATGTGATTGTACTCTCCAGTTCTTTTTTCTTGATTTGCCTTTTTGCTAGGTCTTATCTCTGTTGGGACTGAACTTATCAGCTTGACGATCGTCGTAAGAAAAGATCGAATCTAGATGCTGGGGATCCGAAGAACCCTTATCCGAATCAATATTCACCAGCTGGTCAATTGCCATTTAGATGACGTTGCCAGATAAGGTTCCGATAATTATTATCGCTACTAACTAAGGCGCGAATTTCGGTGATTTAAAAAAAATCTTGATATATGGGGACATTACACCACCAGATAATCTAACGAGAGGGTCGAACGAGGCACGATTAGCTGGAATTAGCTTCGTAAGTCCTTAGCGTGGTATGTACCGATTTCTTTGCCTTGTAAATTTTCTAATACATAGTAGGCTGTTCCTATTTTTTTCTTCACTCGACACTTTGAAAACTGAGGCCCTAATTTCTTATTAAAATTCTTCGAGAAATTACTTAGGTAAAATTTTCTCTTAAACACTTCTTGGCCTTCTTTGTACGAGACCGGCTTGGATCGCAAATTGTATTGTGTCGCATTACGTTCATAAGCCGTACGGCTATTTTGTTGTATATTTTCTCTTAACCAATATAGTTTATCCTGGCAATTTAACAGCGGAGATTCTTCTAAGAGGGATAGCTTTCTTAACAATTTATAATCGCTGGCATGATTAATCATATTGAATCCGAACAATGCCTTATAAGGTGAGCATCCAAGAGCTTGATGCAGAGAGGATCGTAATGACGACGAAATGCTAGTTAAATTGATATCCCATTCAGTCTGATCCGCTCTCAGGTAGGATCTTATCGCAACCAATAAAGAGCGATTAACCCGTTCCGCAGCGTTGCTCTGAGGGGAGTATAACGCTGTGAAAGTATGCTTGATTCCAAACTTGGTTAGAAAGGCTTCAAACTCATGTGACTTGATCTGAGATCCTTTGTCGCTTACGATGGTCTCGGGTGTTCCAAATTCAGCAAAAATTCTATTCCCAAGAAAATCGATAACCGCGGAGGTAGTAAACTTTTTTTGTGGACATAACCAATGGTAACGACTGAAATGATCAAGGACAATAAGTAATCCTATGTGACCTTTCTTGCTTCTTGTGTAGGGACCTAAAATGTCAATGTAAAGTTTCTGAAAGGGTCTGTCCGAAACACTTTGTTGACCCATGGGTGGCCGTAATGTTGTGTTCGGGGCTTTAGTCTCTTTACAAACATCGCAGGCTCGAACGTATTCTCTAACTTGTTTGGACAACCCTGGCCAAAACAAGTGTCTTCGCAGCCGTTCGATTGTTTTCTGCATTCCACCATGCGCAGTTACAATACAGTCATGTGCTTGGCGGATCGCTGCTATTCGTAACGCCTCCGGCACCCACAGTTTCCAACAATCCGAGTCCTGGATGGTATTTCCCGAAGGGTGTTCGGTGCGTATGTACACAAATTGGTCTGCCGTTCGCAGATCAGGAAATTTTTCGCTATTTTCTTCTATTGTTTTCTTGAGCTGAAGATAATCAGAATCTTTGAAAGATGACGATTCTAAGTCAATTTCTGGACCTATCCATTCAACACTATCAATTTCAGGGTCACAAAATGTGATCTTTCCCTTTCCGGTGCGAAATGGTGAACTTGAAAGCTTGCAATCTAAAAATCCATCGGGCCAGTCTTCCAGATACATTTTGCTGTCGCATAAGCCAGAGAATGCTTGAATGATCTGTCACTACTTCAAAAGGCTGTAATTCCAAATAACACCGGAATTTTTCGATCGCTAATATCACCGCCAGACATTCGCGTTCGGTTACGCTATAGTTCCTTTGCGACTTTGACAGTTTTTTGGACATAAATGCCAATGGTCTTTCCTCTCCGGTATCAGAGACTTGTACCAGCACAGCACCAATTCCATAATCACTAGCATCACAGTGTACAAAAAATTTACGGGAAAAATCCGCATTTTGTAACACCGGCGCAGACGTTAGTAACTGTTTTAATTTCTGCATGGCGTCCTGGGCTTCAGGAGACCATTTAAAACATTTTTTTGTTTTTAAGACTTCCGTAATGGGACAGGTTATATCTGCAAAGTCTTTTATAAATCGCCTGTACCAACCACATACACCTAGGAAACCTCGGACTTGTTTCATATTTTTGGGTGTGGGCCAGTTCATTACACATGATATTTTTTCTGGATTAGTGGCTATTCCACCACTTCCTATCACATAACCTAGATAGTTCACCTTAGTAACACAGAAGTGACTTTTTTTTATGTTCAGTGTAAGGTTTGCTTTCTTGAATTGATCAGCAATGCGAACTAAGACAGTTAAATGTGACGCAAAATCTTCTGAGACAATGCATAGATCGTCGAGATATCCGAAAACGCAATGACGTAAATCTGGCGGAATTAAGTCATCCATTAGACGAGACATCGTCGAGGGAGCATTACATAAGCCAAAAGGCATGACAGTAAACTGATATAATGCTCGACCTGGGACTGTAAAAGCGGTCAATGGTTTCGCTTCCTCTGTCAACTCAATTTGCCAGTAAGCATCTTTGAGATCTAATTTCGAAATTATATTTGCCTTTGGCAGACGAGCAAAAATGCCTTCGATGCTTTGCAGAGGATAGGCATCTTTTTTTGTAGCTTCGTTTAGTTTGCGTGCGTCAAGACATAACCGAACTTTGTTTGGCTTTACCACCAGGCGCATTGGAAAACTCCAGGCACTTTGCGAAGGTTCGATGACTCCGAGGCTTAGCATTCGGTCAATTTACGCGTACATTAGTTTTTCCACTGCAGGACTCACCGGATGTTTGACCGGCTTGCTTTCATCTATGTCAATACTATGCTTGATTATGGCCGTGCGACCTAATTCTTGTTTTTCAAAATTTGTAAATAATTCCTTAACAATCTCAAGTTGCTGTCTTTCATTTTCTGTTAATGGGTATTTTTCCTCACCTTCCTCCACTTCTATTCAGAATAGAGCTAATGATCCCTGGAGCTAATTCAAAAGCGCGCCAGAAATCTATACCTAATATCAACCTCTGTGCTATAGAAGGAATAATAAATAATTCTAAATCTTTCTCCTTATCTTGATATTTCATTTTTACGCTTAGACTTCCAAGAACTTTGTGAGACTTGGCGTCCGCGGTTCGAACTTTCGACAATATGGGCTTAAAATTTGTATATTTCGAAAAGTCCACAAGCGCTAGTGATGATCCGATACAACTTATGTTTGCACCAGTGTCGAGTAAACCTAGTTCAGAAAACTCCATAAACTTTACACTAGCATAACTACGACGATCAATGTTGTCTTGAAAAACAGTTGACACAATCCTAGTTCTCTTCTTTTTTAACGAACGATAGTAATTTCGCATTCTGCGGGTATTTCGTTTACTTTCTTTCCCGAGCCCGAAAATTCGTTCTCTCACTAAATAATATATTATAGTTTCTTAACCTCTCATGATACGGCTTAAAAGGTATGTTAATTTCATTATTCGACTCTTGAGCTAGCTTACTTTGTAGAATTGTAACTCTTTCAAAATCTATTCTAGCGCTATTTTCTACTTTTGGGACACCCTTCCTGGATTGGATGTCCCCCCTTGCCGGTTTTCCGTCTTTCGCTTGCAGTTCTGGCAATTGGGTTTATTTATTTGCGGGGCTCCGCAACCATAACAAAAAATACGTCTCTCGGCCAAGCAATTTTCCCATATGTGGCCAGGAGCCTCACAATTCCAGCACAACAAAGGAGTGTTACGTTACATTGCTGCAATTTAATTTTCCTCATCACATTCTTGAGTCTCTTGTAGTTGGCCGTCATCCATCGCGTATACGCGATATGGACCGGGCTTAGTTTGGGGGAGCCGCACTCGGCCTGTTTCCTTAAGGAAATTTTCTCGCTTATGAACCAACCTACGCAACTCTGAGATAGATGAAATATTTTCAAATAACAGTCTCTCTTTCACGTCGATTAGTAAATGTCCTTGGATCATCTCTACTAACTCATCTTCTGCAAAACTCACTGATAGTTTATCCATGAGCTTACAAACACTCTCATAAAACGTATCGAACGACTCTCCTGGCTTTTGCTTCCGCGAGCGAATTTGTTCACGTAACTCAGTTGCCGTTCTACTCTCTCTCCAAGTAAATGTTTGAACTCTTTTATGGTATCTCCAGAACCAACTGCTGGCTTTGCCAATTAAAAGATTATGAATATTTCTGCTGATAATTTCAAGATCACCGTCAAAATGTTCAGCTGTCAATATCTTCACGCGATATAGAAATTCTTCTACCGATAACCCTTCAACTGTGCTATCAAACCTTACTCCCCATTTCTGTAAGACGTCGGCTATTTTATGTGGACCAAGAGGATGTATACCGTGGGCTGACCTATAACTACGTTGAGTACCTGGACTCCCATGTCCAGCTATTTGGTCGGGTGGTGGTGCAAGGCTACCACTTCCGGAAATTGATGACAGAACACGAGTTACTGTCTCTCGAACGATAGATTCGATCTCCGCTCTCGGTACGCTATTGGCTACTGGCGGATTATTCTGTCTTCTTTGCCTTGGTGGCCGACCTCGTCTACCGGGTGCATTGGCGGCTTGATACGCTCGTGGCCTGACTCCTTGATTCTTGGAGTACTACCGGGTGGATGTTGATTTTCTGTAATTGGTGAATTAGACTGATCATGGACTCTGATCAGGACCTCGGCTTCTGTTGGTGCCGGTTGGGTAAGTGATTCTTGTTGATGTGCTATAGAACGAGTACACGGACGGGAACCTATTACAACGGGTCTCTTTGGAGGATAGGTGACCGTACTCCTTGCCTTCGGCGAATGGTTACCTACAACTACTTTCCAATCCTTGGGCTGTACTGTCTTTAAGCAGCAAGGACACTCCTTATGTACTTGTATATGTGATTCTAAACAACTCTTATGAAAAACGTGATTGCAATGCGTTATAACACAAGGTTGTGTGTTTAACATAATTTCTTCGCAAATAATACAACAATTTGCTGCAGCATCTGCTTGGTGCTGAGGTTGGGTTGACTCAAAGCTATGTTCTAGTGGCATACTAAATAAAAATTCTTTTATATTTTACTTCGATGGCATTCTCAGGGAGACATAATACGGATAAATATTTCTAGGCTTTCTACTAATTCTGTGCTTAGCGAATTTACTTAAATTGGGCTATGGCAATTAATAAGTGTTACTTCTTTGTATGAACATCCATTATCTACTGTACTGTGCAGACTTCTACGGACAAATAAACACAAATGCATTTATATTGTATTCCAGTAGCTTACCTCTAGTCAGTTTTCAAACACTGATCACACCAAAGAACACATAGGACTAAGAATTTCTCTTACTTTACTTACAAAAATCTGTGTGACTGCCTGCTGGACTAAAATATATGTAAGGAATAAGCACTTGCCCCACGTTTGGGCGCCAAAAATCTATGTGGTGAAAGAGCGCCGTTGAAGAAGAGAAACATTTACTGGGTATCCTTGTTGGCGATTCGATTCCAAAATGATCACCCTTTTCAGGCTTGTCGACCATTAACCATCAGCTGAGCGGGACCCATTGATTCCTAGCTCTAGCGGGAGATGTGGGGGGTTTTTTGCTGTGGATAATGATTGCTACACCAAAAGGTTTTATTATAGAGTCCCTCCTGAATTTACACAATGAGACGATCCTCATATGAACGAACAGCGGAAAAAAAACAAACAACTCCACTGTCTCAGTTTCTTCTTTTAAAAAATTAACAGCAAGCGAAACTTAATTAAACTACAATGTGAGAGAAGGAAGCACGAATTTGGATGTAAGCCTGGCGGGGTGGTTTTAGACTACTATTAGACCACTATCATTACCCTCCCAACCATAGTCTTCAGTGTAACCTTTTTTTAGAAGACCCCAAATGTAATTAAATATGCATCATTTAATTATGCTCCCCTGCCATGAATAAGAACTTAGAGTTTCATCTTTACAACAATTTTAATTTTCAATAAACAATTTCTTCTTTCTTTTTGAGTGCATTTCTGGCAGTGTACATATTTCGAACTAATTAGCCTTACTAGTTTTAATCTCATAATTCCATACTCGTAATTCCTTAAGTCTGATTCCGTATTTTTCTAAGTTTTGCTCCTTATTTTACATTATTTATCTTTATTTATTTTTCGCAAAAATCTCTATTCATTTTTATTTTTTTATTGATTTATTTATTTTTTTTTGTTTTATTTTTATAGTGCCAAGCTTTTCTTTTTCTTGTTTGTTACCAACAAAAGAACATTGAAGTGGTGTGGGTTTTTTTTATGTTGTAATTGTTAAGTATTTATTAATCCTAAACAACTATTAAGTGTTTTTCTTTTTTCTATGAGGTTTATTTATTTAATCGCATCATTGAAAGAAAAAGCTTTCTATTGCTAAAAGGGAGAAAATATGTAGGTGCCAATCATGTCAATATTAATTTCTTTCAGTGTAGTCGTCAATGTTTACGTTACATTATAGTGCTTTAAATTACCATGTTAGAATTTGGATAAGAATCAAAAGAGTAATTGACAAAATAGAAAAATCAATCGGCGCGAGCGGTTGATAAGCCTTAACTCAGGTAGCCAGGCTCTACACTGAACTACATAATTGCAATTTAGTAACTTGAAGTTTTAGTTTTGTTTTGGTTATATATATAAAATTTTATTTTTTAATTTTACTCACCCCCTGTTGGTTCTCGAAGAAGGCCTTCTTGTCTATGCGGTGTTGGGGGTTATTAGTAAGAAAACTTCAAACTATAAATGCACTATTTAGTTTTTTTCATAAGTGATAATTAAAATATAGGATTATTTATTTCATTTTTTTTATGCATTTTTTTCATTTCATTTTTTGTTTATATTGTCATGATTAATTATTTTTTTTTTTGATTTGAAGTATTTTATTTTTGGCATTGGCAACGAAACTTTTATTTTCTTTCAGTGTACGATTTTACATTGGGTTGGCCAGCTTGTTTTTTCTTTTTTTCTCTTATTTTACTTTTCACCTGCACACACTCACATCACTAACAAATGCTTTTGTTTTATGTAATATGTAATATGTAATATGTTTAACTTCAATGAATTTTTGGGTTTTTAGGCACTGAAGGTATTTTAATCTGTTTTTGTTTTACACTAGTTTTGTAACGGTTTTTATTTCTATATAGGTTTTCTGTAGATTTTTTCCTGCGACCTCCGAACAAATTGTCTCCCAGCAGAGGTAGCTGACTCCAGCCGAACTTTTGGGTCGGCGTGGAAGAGTTTAAAATTCAGCTTCATTTCGGGCAATTTTTTCCCAGAATTACTTGGATATTTACCCAGTGATTTTCTTCTTTAGTGGAATCGATCGACCTGGCGATTTCTCGCTGTGTAGTCGACGATAAAAATAACACGCGTGACCTAAACGTGCACAACTGTTATTATAATTTGGTAAATTTTTGAAATTTTCATTGAAATATTTACCTTGCCGACACGGCAATCCACGGGCATTTATTAATTGCCTTTTCTTTGTGGCCTTTTAATCTAGATGCCGAAATAAACGCTGGATTAAAGTTGGGAGCACATGTGATTGTACTCTCCAGTTCTTTTTTCTTGATTTGCCTTTTTGCTAGGTCTTATCTCTGCTGGGACTGAACTTATTAGCTTGACGATCGTCGTAAGAAAAGATCGAAGCTAGATGCTGGGGATCCGAAGAACCCTTATCCGAATCAATATTCACCAGCTGGTCAATTGCCATTTAGATGACGTTGCCAGATAAGGTTCCGATAATTATTATCGCTACTAACTAAGGCGCGAATTTCGGTGATTTAAAAAAAATCTTGATATATGGGGACATTACAGTCATTATTTTGTATTAGGAATAGATTTATGCGTATGTATCAAAAGATTTTGATTACGCAATTGTCTTGCATGGTGGTGCAAAGCTTGCAACATAGATTCAGTTTTTGTTGTTTGATGATTTGATACCCTAACATATTTTTGTTTGTCCAGTTTTGAGTAACTTGGTGGTTTTATATTATATATGGGAATGAATCATTCCCGATCGTAGGGCGCTTAAAAATGTTACTTTGTTATTGCCGGGTCTTGATGTGGGGCTTGATGAATTGAGAAGAGTACTTCAGGATTTTTTTTTCGATGGTGTCAGTGTAGGTATAGCTTGGGCTGCCTCTGTAGTTTGCTGTATGATTAGCAACACAGTTACCGCACTTTTTCTCGCTAGCATTTTTTTGTATTTATTACGCAGTGTGAAGATCTCCACAACACACACGTAGCAAAGTGTGCAATATGGCCTCGCTCGTATGGCCATATTCCTGTAGTTATTCGGCGGCGACGAAGAGAATACGTGTGCGCTTGACGGTTTCGAATTTCAACATAACTTTCCACATGATCATACTTAGAGCCAAGCTTAACGAAGGTTGGCGAAGGCGGGGCGAATTCGCAAGGAGCGAGACAGAGATTTATAATGCTCCGCCTTCGCCCTGCACTAACTCCCACTAGACTTAAAATGTTTTTTTTACTCCATACAAAAAAAACAATAAACCACTAAATGCAGCTTGTGAATCGCCTTCTGAAACACTGCTGCGTCGCTCCTTCTAGGGACGACGACTCTGACCATGATGACCATGATGCGATGCCCCTTTCAGCAGCAACTGCAGAGGCGGCCTGTAAGTGGCGACTTGCTCCGACGAAGTTCGACGCGTTGTCGCAATGAACCGTTTGCGGACATCCTCGTCGACCAATAAACTTTTGATAAGCGAATAAAAAAAATGAGTACTAAGATCTGATACAATCTCTAAGTAAACCGCCTTGGACCCAAAAAAAAACAAACAAATAAAGCACTTGTACGGAGACCTTCCTTGAATTTTCAATGTCGTATATACAGGGCCACATAATGTAAATGGGCGGTGAGCTCGGAGTCTATCTGCGGGTAGATTTCCTTATCTTATTACAGTCGAGGTTTGCATTTAAAACAGCGCAAACACGATCGAACTGTCTGTCTGCAGAGATCCTGAGCGTTTACGATCCAAATACACTGTCGTAGGATGCTATCAGGCGCTCGAGGGCCGATATGAAAGTTTGAATGGTGCTGTACAAATTGGGAGCGTTTCGTCATCGTCTTGGCATCGTGTGATGCCAAGACGATGGCATCAACTCACAACAACGAAATGTTGTCTTCATGAATGAATGGGTTTAATCGTTAAATACTTGGGCCAACCTTGGGGCCATTAAAAACTTTTTAAATTTTTATTTAATACGCGTGCTTTTCAACTATTTCGATAATTTTATGAAAAGCTTTAATTTATTCAGTCGGTGACAGAGTTTCTTTGAAAACTATACTCTTGTCTTAGCATTTTCTTATAAGTCAAAAAACTGTTTAGATTTTCGCTTATATGTGAAAATCTAAGCAGTTTTCTGACTTATAGAAATAGGGGTCTAATAATGGTAGACCCAATCACTGACATTCACCGAATGATCAGGATGGTAATCGGATATAGATTTTAAGATCTAAAAAGCCAGTTCTTCTGTTATACAATTAATTTAAGACCCAGAGTCCAGCAGAGCTGGGGATAAAACGTATTCACCCACGCTAACGATTGACGTAGCCAACATCGCCCTGTCAAATGACGTGCCATAACATGTGACGTCGAAGACTGATCTTAATTAAAAGGAGTAGAAATGCTGTCTTGGGGGGTGGCAACGCTAAACTGTTCTCAGGCACTGTGTATCTATGTAGAAGAATGTGGGGTGAGCGGTCACAAGCTCGACACTTTTTCACTTTGCATTTTGAAAAACTATTGCCTTTTGGCAGACAACTAATATATAAGGAGGCAGACTTAACAAACTAAAAGCTTTGCATCACAGAGAGAAGCCCAAACGGGCTACAGTTCTGTACTAAATGATCTGCTAAAAGATCTGTTTGTGGTGTTACACGAAAATGAGGTACGATTATGTGGCTTGCTTGACAATAATTTGCCTTGCTTCGGCTTTGTCGATTCTTCACCTGATAAATGCTGATATCGGCGATCTAACATTTTCTCGAAATCGGGCCAAAGCGGCAAAGTCTCCCATTTTTGTTTGGTCACTGGGTCGACTCTATTCAATAACAAATAAATAAACATTGCATTCAAAATTTTTGTAATGACTAATGCGTTACTTTCGGAAGGCTAAACAATGTTAAAATGGCCAGTGCCTTTTCGTAACTGGATCGTCGATTTGGTAAGCTTTAATTTAAGAGACAATAAATTAAATGGTTACATTTTTCAATAAATGGAATGCTGGCGTCTTCATGAACCAAAGTATCGAAAAGGCTGATGAACTTCAAAAAATCTGCTCTACATTTTGGCAATGCCAAAATTACGAAGTCGCGGAAGAGCTATATTTACTTAATTCAGACCAACAATGGAAATTAATAACCTTTGCAAATAGGTTATTTTTAATTTAATAAATTATTCATTTATTGTTCAAAAAGTATATTAAATTTTTTTTTGATGAGAACAACCACGAAAAACTACTTAACTTGATAAACAAGTCACGCAGTATCTATGGGAATGATGCCAAACAACAACAACGTCGCGGCAACAATTATTATTTGAGGTTGGAACACAAAAAAAAACTTTTAAATTGCACTTGTTTTGTATGTATCTGTATCACTGGCACTTTTTATTTTTGTTGCCGTTTTTTTATTTAGTTATATTTGCCATACAATTTGTTTTAAGTTTATTTAGATGGTGGCAAAAATAATTACCTTATTCTGCGACGACGAAGGAAATACGTGTGCGCTTGACGGTTTTAAATTTCGACATAACTTATATTTCCATATGATTATACTTAGAGCCTAGCTTAACAAAGGCGAAGGCGGGTCGAATTCGCAAAGAGCTTTATTATGCTGCCGCATTCGCCCTAAACTAACTTACACCAGACTTCAAAATTTGTTTTCTCCATACAAAAAACAATACATTCTACATTCTATAACTTCAGCCAAAAGGGTGTAAATCGTTCTTTTAAGAGACTTGTTTTCTGGTTCAATATCAACCCTAAAGAGTGGTTGCGGCTGACAGATTTGTTTTTAATTTTGAATCTCCTTTCCTGTAGGGCTTATCTCTTAGGGCGTTACATCAGCCCTGCTTTTAAGTTGGTTGGTACAGAAGTGCAACGATCTAATTTTGTTGGTCTGCTTCTCTCTACGAGTTACGTACGACTAGCTCACAAAGATTTTGTGTGTTCATCCAATCAAAATTATAATAAACGTGATCACCTGGTTACCAGTAACAACACATAGCAGTTCTTGTTTTCTTGTTTTTTTTTTTGTCTCGTTTTAGACTCTGTGTTAGCCAGTCGCAAACAGAAATATTCTAAATAAATAATTTAATTTAATACATGCAGAAATTCAAATCGCATTTAAATCCGCTTATGACCACAGCAATAGAGTGGTATAGCGGAGAACGCGAGCAACGAAAAGTTCTGCACCGTTCCCACACACAGCCTACCTGCATAGCGCTAACCCTTTCTCGTGTGCACCGAATGCGTGTAAAGACGGAAAAGGAGAAGAGCGCCTAAAAGTATTTCGTTACCGAGAATTTTTAAGTGTTCATTTTGTCCGATAAAAGAAGCCAACAGGCACAGGAGGTGTTTTCGAGGGATTTTACCCCCAGTAAGAGGGAAGAAAGAGCAGGAAGATCCGTCGAAGCCGGCCGGCCATAGCAGCACCAGAGAGCAGAGTCACATCAGCTCGTGAGCGTTGGCCACCGGCTGAGTAAGTTCTTCGGAGATTTCTGGCCAGGTTCGAGGCGGCCTAGAGATCGCCACGTGAGACCCTAACCTGACGACGTCGAAAAATTATACGTCGAGCAAAGCGCAGTTTAAACCGCCAAGCAGAGGAGGAGAAGAAGAGAAACGAGTGTCAACGCAACAGTGGCCGCACGTGCCACGTGCAGCACCATAGCCTTCCATAGGTATTGAACGACAAAGAGAGGACAGACCTGTCGTCTATCCCTTTGTATGTAAGAAGCTGATCAGGAGAATTTGACATGTTAGGCTTGTGGATTCTAACCTGATTTTGTAGATGGTTAAAGAGCAAGACAAATTTCATTTTATTCAGAAGTTTACAACGACATATTTTTAAATAAGCAACCTAGCACAGCGTGGTTCGGCCCACCGAACCTGCTTCGCCGGACCTCTAACTTCTGAATTTTATTTTAATTTATATTATTTTTGTGTGTGTGCCTAATAATATGACCAATTGAAGATCAAATAATTCGAAACGGAAAGAAGAAAATATTACGCAACCCCAATCTTCTATATTTTAATTAAATTTAAAGAATTTGATTTAGGTGTTAAGCAGAAAACAATATATTTATTAGGGATAAAGAATTTAATAAGTAAATTCAAAAATTATTCTATTTAAAACAAGAGAGAACGCTATAGTCGAGTTCCCCGACTATCTGATACCCGTTACTCAGCTAGTGGAAGTGCGAAGGATAGTCTTTAACACTGACAGTTTTTGGCGGCTTGTAGGCATTAGAGTGGGCGTGGCAAAAAGTTTTTTGGCAAATCGATAAAAATTTACAAGTCTAATACAAAAATGAAAAAATATCAAAACATTTTTTAAAAGTGTGGGCGTGGTAGTTTTGGGCGGCTTGTGGGTGTTATAGTGGGCGGTATAGTGGGCGTTATAGTGGGCGTGGCAAAAAGTTTTTTGGGAAATCGATAGAAATTTACAAGACTAATACAAAAATGAAAAAATATCAAAACCTTTTTCAAAAGTGAGGGTGTGGCAGCTTTGGGCGGTTTGTGGGCGTTAGAGTGGGCGTGGCAAAAAGTTTTTTGGCAAATCGATAGAAATTTACAAGTCTAATACAAAAATTAAAAAATATCAAAACATTTTTTAAAAGTGTGGGCGTGGCCGTTTTAGGCGGTTTGTGGGCGTTAGAGTGGGCGTGGCACACATATTTCTGGGATACCGATAGATATTGGCAAAACAAAAAGAGAAATTAAAGAATATCACCACATTTTTCAAAACTCTGGGTGTGGCAGCTTTGGGCGGTTTGTGGGCGTTAGAGTGGGCGTGGCAAAATGTTTTTTGGCAAATCGATAGAAATTTACAAGCCTAATACAAAAATGAAAAAATATCAAAACATTTTTTAAAAGTGTGGGCGTGGCAGTTCTCAGCGGTTTGTGGGCGTGGCAGAAAGTTGTTTGGCAAATCGATAGAAATTTACAAGTCTAATACAAAAATGCAAAAATATCAAATCATTTTTCAAAAGTGTGGGCGTGGCAGTTTTAGGCGGTTTGTGGGCGTTAGAGTGGGAGTGGCAACATGAATCGACAAACCTGCGCTGCGTCTATGCCCCTGGAGTCTGTATGCTTAATCTCAACTTTCTAGCTTTTGTAGTTCCTGAGATCTCGACGTTCATACGGACAGACGGACAGACAGACGGACGGACAGACGGACATGGCCAGATCGACTCGGCTATTGATCCTGATCAAGAATATATATACTTTATATGGTCGGAAACACTTCCTTCTGCCTGTTACACACTATTCAACGAATCTAGTATACCCTTTTACTCTACGAGTAACCGGTATAAATATCGAACTCGAACAATTTTCTGATATGATTGAACTTTTGAAATACTTGGATATAGAAAATTTTATTCTTTGAATATGTTTAGATAGAGTTTAAAAAAATAGTTCCGTGAAAGAGAAACGATGCTGCCGCAATATGAATTTAACTTGAAAAGACATATTTGAAGTTGTGAATAAACTTTGATTAAGGGATAACCATAAATCTATTCTTACACGTTATCATGGTAGGGAGGGTACAGAAAGGGGGCGAACAACACCCTTACTTCTTGTGTCTTGATCAGCTTTAATAGCCCAGTCCGTCCGTATGAGTCCAACCACCTCCTTGTTGTCTAGATCAGCAGTTTATAGAAAGGGCATTTAAAACACTTTTTCGCGTAGTGCGGTGTGTGCATATAAGGATGAGGAGGAAAAACCCATAAGCTTAGTACAGAGCAATGCTAGGAGTGCACGAAACCGAATATCTCCTTATAGTCTCTATTATATACAACTAAAGGAACTAGCTGTCTACTACAACTCTGATTTGTTGCTCCGCTGTGGGCTTCTCCTCCATCAGGGAAGTGCTTGCTTACCCAGGTACTGCCACGGCCACGCGTACTTCGTGGCGAGAGCGTCGGCTGTGGGCTTACCGTTCCCAGACTAGGGTAAACAAGTGCTGGGCTCTTAAGGAGAACGCCGTGCTAGACGCATTCTCCTATCCCTTGCTCTCTCACGGCCGGTCCCGCCAGACGCCTTTTCAGTTCCTACAAACACTTCGTGCAATCGCACGGTTTACGCCGCAGTCCCTGCAGCAAGACGCGTAGTGAAAGACGATCGTTCCACCCTAACCTTTCCTCAAGCTGGGATGTGGACGGGCTTGCTCGACGACCTTGTTTTTGCTGTCCTGCCGCTCTCGTCGACCTGCGCTACTGGGGGCTTAAAACTAGGGCTAGGAACTAGGAACGTATGCAGACTCACGGTAGCTAACGCCTGCGTCCACCAGGCAATCGCCGGGTGAAACAACAACACGTCAACCCCACGTCTGCTCTGACCGGTTCTTACGAACGCTCCGGGCAACCGCCTGGTTTACGTACGCAATCTCCGATACATTCGACCGGGTCTTCTCCACGTTCACCCGCCACGCACGCCGGTCCTTGCTAGGAGGCCTGTTCAAACACTATCGGACTCCCGGCCAATGCTGGGGTCTGGTCTCGAACAGTGGTTTTGGAAGGTGTCTCTGACTTAGTCGTGCTTTGTCTTAGTGAACCTCACCTATCTGTGTCTCAATTCAGCTGCAAACGTCGATGTGAAAGCATGGTTGATGTTCGGTTATATTGGAAGCAATTGCAGCAGTGATGGAAGTCAAGTATTCAGAGGTACGAGATCGCATTGTTAAGTTAACTGACAAGTCATCCTCTTCGAAACTAGATCCACCTATTCCGGTAACACAAGCGGAAAATTTTGTCTCCTTAAGTTGAAGCTGATTTACGAATCGGGTAGTTATCAGGTGTAGTTTGGAGCCCAAGTCAAGTACAGAACGGCAATGAAGAAAGGTTCCTGTTTCACTAACACGGTGGTAGTGGCTAGGAGTACAAAATCTTCACCTAAATCGTGTGCAATAAGAGCTGAAGAAGTGTCAGGCAATGCAAAGGGTTTCTTGGCATGACTAAATGAATCTGAGACCACCGTTACAATAAGCTGTGTTTTTTAAAGACGAAGACGCGGCTATGTTTCCCAGCTAAAGAAGAGTGTGGTGCTCCATATCCATATGCACGGCCTTTGCCGTAGTTACACTGTCTCGATTGATGACCATTCTTAAGGCAATTTAGACAAAGTGTCGTATTACTTTTTAAAATCGATTTTTACAGGTCGGAGGGTTAAGATTTGTCACGCCCACAAACCGCCAAAACTGTAGCTGAGTAACGGGTATGAGAGAGTCGGTGATATCGACTATAGCGTTCTCTCTTGTTTTTATTTAATATCATCCTTGTTTTTGTATTTTGCTAAGTTTAAACAAAAAACTTTTTGACTCTTCCGCAAATTAAGCATACAATAAATAAATAAATATAATAAATTATTTTACCTCTGTTTCAGGTGACCAAAATTTTGTGTTGGGATACAATTAACCACAAAGTATATTTTTTGGCTACTCAAGATAAAAAGCCTGGGCAACGACACTTGTATTCTGTTCAAGATCCCATACACGATGATATAAGAAAGTAAACAAACAATTGTGCATTATGTACTCATATATATATTTATTTATTTTAATTGACAGAATTGAACCACAGTGCATAACATGTGATTTGGGTGAGGATCTTTGGAGTAGTCGATACTATTACACAAACTGCACGCATTTTGAAGCCTTCATAACGCCATCATTAAGTGTTGCCACTAACTATGGAATTGAGTTTTACATTTTGGAATGCCAAGGTCCAGGACTACCTGTATCAGGAGTTCATATGCAGACAACTCACAGTTTAGTCAAAATTTGTATGATACAAGGCCTTTTTATACAGAAAGGTTACAAAAGCTGGCTTTACCAACCCAGAGATCTTTCGAAGTGCCATTACCGCATGGAGGACGAGCTCAAGTTCAATTATTACTTCCTCCCAGCTGGAGAGAGGAGTTACGTGATGCTGCTTTTCCAGTTATTGTTGAAGTGTACGTAAACAATGCTTTAAGTTATTTTTTAGAACCTTTAATGTTATTGTTAATTATGGACGGAGATCAGAGAAATACATTGAGTATAGTGCAGATTTCATGAATATCTTCTAAAACCGTCCAAGTCTATTGATATGCACAGTGGCAGATAGGCTCCATATACTTCAATTCAAATTCTCATATGACACGGACAACGATATGTTTGGAATAAGAAGATAAAAGCATGACAAGCATGCTAGATGTAACCACATTGTATTTGTTTATATTTAAAGGCAGATTATTTTTAACGCACCATTTGCAAATTCTATCAAAATCGTCCTGAAGCAAGAAACTGTCAAAAAAATAATGGAGAGCAAAGGGCCCAGAGAACTACCTTGAATAAGTGCAGAAGTAGCTTCATATGGGTCGGAAACAACTCCACTGATCTCGACATAATAAGTCCTATTTACCATATATGATGTTATCCAATTTAAAAAAAAGGGTAAAACCAAGCTTAGAAAGTTTGCCCCACAAAGCGAAATGGCAAACTATGTCAAAGGTTTTATCTAAATCAGTTTACCCCGAATCCATCTGAGAAAGGTATGCATGCTTAGAGAAGATGGCTAGGTTGGTAGTAGTCAAGCGCCCGGGCATAAACCCAGGCAGATTTTTTTGTTGTATGTTTTTTTTTTAATTCCTTGCTATTCCTCTCGGGAACTTAGGGCTTCTACGAGAGCCTAATTTTCTCGTATTTGTTTCGGTAATCGGTATTTAGGTTTTTCGACCGATCTGGTGCTTGGCCAGATGCGGCTTATCCCTGTGGTGGGGCTGCCACCTAACGTCATCGGGGAGTGGCGTCTAGGGTGATGTTGCTAGTCGTAGAAAGCGAACAGTCTGGTAACGCGTCAGGCCCTGCTGGGTGTTGTTGCTGTTCACAGAACACAGGGTGCACTTGGTAACTATGGGGGACCCCGCTTTACTTTATATAGTGTGGAGAGGGGGTGAGGTAAGGCAGTTTGGCAAGGGGAAGTTGCCAGGCTGAATAGGATCGATATAAGTATGATTAGAATGAGTAGTATTGCTGATTTTAGCAGTTGCCTTGTAGATGCAGACGTCAGGTTTACTATTATGTTTGTGAATCGACATGATCTTACCAATTTTTCCTTCTAAAAATAAGTCACCTGAGATAATGATGACGAAAAAAGCACACTAAGAGAAAATAGAATGTTCGAAATAAAGTTCTAAGAGAAAAGGAGGAAGTATAGCTGTCAAGAGTTGATATGAGGGCCAATAAGAAGTTATACTTAAGTTCAGACAAGCATTCGATTCAGACCCAATCTTATGATAAAAGGAAATTTTAAATTTCCGTATTTAGATAAAATTTTGGAATATCATTAACAAACGATAAAAAATTTAGAACTCAACATAGATGGAGTAAAGTATCGGTCCTAAGACGCTTCCTTGAGGTACGCCAGCTGCAATGGCAACATTTACAGAGGTTGCGTCTCTGGACTGGACGCAAAACTCTCTGTTTGTGAGAAACGATCTGATGAGCTCAAACAGGTTGGCTGGCAGCGCTGTTTTGACTTTGGCTAGTAGTCCCGGGATCCAAACTCTATCAAATGCCTGTTGAATGTCGAGGAAGATTCCGTTGCAGTATTCTTTATGGTCATAGGCCTTCAGGATATGATTGACTACACGGTGCAGTTGCTCAATCGTACTGTGGCCAGCTCTGAATCCGAATTGGTGCATTGGGATAGTATCATTGTCTTCTAGATGTATTATAAGTCGGGAAGCTATCAGCCTTTCCATTACCTTCGATAAGGAGGGCAGGAGACTGATAGGCCGGTAGGAGCTTGATCCTGTTCCGGCTTCCCTGGCTTTAGAATATACTGATTCTAGCACTCTTCCATTTTTTGGGAAAGTATTGCACTCTAAGTATCGCATTGAATATCAATGTGATAAGTAATAGTGCTCTCTTGGGAAGGATTTAAGTACTGCGTTGCTTATTAGGTCGTGACCTGGCGCCTTTCGTCTTTTGAGGGTACGTATCATGTTTGAGACTTCTTCCAGACGGATAGGTCTTATTGGAGGTGACATCTGGAATGGGCGCTGTAGTACTTCGTTTAACTGTTGATATCCCCTCGGATGCGAAATTAAACGCAGTGAATCTGTCGCCAAGGTGTTCCGCAAATGTTTGTACTTGCTCTTCTAAGGAGCGACACCAGTTACCATTGCTGTTCTTCAGAGGCGTAACTTTCTGTGGCATTCTTTTTACTTTTTTGGTAAAGGACCACATATTAAAAGTGGAATCATTAGAATAATCCATATTGGTTAGCATATGTTCGAATTGCGCATTTTTCAATTCAGCCATGGCAACGTGAAGCTCTCTGGCGCATCTATGCCATTGAGCTTTATCCTCAGGACTGTGCGTTCGAATATCAGATATCCCAAGCCAAGCAATTATGAAATGACTATGACAACAGCAAATGCTGTTGGCCAGCTTCGTGACGACGTCTGCTTTCTCAGCTCTCGAACAGTGAGACCGAGTCGTCACAAATGCTGCAAACTTATCTCAACGAATTCGAGAAATGGGCCATGGCGAACAACATCAAAATTAACGAAAGCAAATGCGTAACGTTTGCTTTACGTTACGCCGTAACACAACTCCTGCGGTACACATTAATAATGTGGACATAGAGCAAGCAACTAAGGCGAAATACCTAGGCCTCACACTGGACAAACGCCTAACCTTCCGCGATCATATAGCCAGAGTCGTCAAAATGTGCAACCTAAAGCGTAACCAACTATTCTGGATGCTAAATAAGAAAAGCAAACTACCTTTTAAGATGCAAGCGTCAGATTTATCAGCAAATCATCGCACCTACTTGGAGATACGGCATCCAAATTTGGGGAGTGGCGGGCTGCGTCCCACGAAACGATTCCAAACCGTCCAGAACAAAACATTAAGACAAATCACTGGCTGTGACTGGTTCGTTAGCGGCCAAACGCTTCACAATGATTTAAACCTGAGCCTTGTTGAAGACCAAATCTCGTTCTTCTCAAGCAGATACAACGACCGACTAACTGCCCACCGTAATCGTCTCGCCAGAGATTACAGGGGGCTATCCAATTCGCAGGCTCAAAAGAAGACATTTTGGGCTGCTTCTAAGATGCTAGTATGAATATATTATTTACCTGAAACCTCACTACTCGAAATTTGACCTATTCCTATATATTAAGATGAAAACAATTATATTTTATAATTAAGAGATTATTTACTTAAGACAACATTTAGGTTAAAGGCTTTAATTGACCTGTTCCTGAATAATATTAAATAAAGATGTTAATTAATTTAAAAAGAACTCAACATAACGGCCGGTGTTGTATATCACAACATGAATAGTAAATTCAGCGAGAGCAATTGAGAGATTAAGAACAGAAGTGGAATAAATTAAAAAAGTAATTTGCGCGAAACATTTGAAACATTATTAATTTGGGTGAGGCTTATGCTATAAAAATCACCAATAACAATAATTTCATTCGACTCGTGTACAGGGCTAGAAACCATGGATGAACGAATCAAATGTCCATACAACAGAGTCCAAACTAAAGTCAGCTGCTACAAATAAGCCATCGGACTCCTCCAAGTCGGCATTAATATGGAGATGTTATCCATGTCGGCCTGATAAAGAGCAGCGTCGCTTCAACAAGGTATTCTGAAGCCACAATAAACAATTTGCCATCCTCAAAGAGGCCAAAAACAACAAAAAAATTCTGCCGAATTGAAGTTAGTGCTAAGACAAGTTTCAACCAATACGTTTACGTTACCTTATTCCGAACAGCCTTACTCTTACGCGGTATCAAAGTAGAATTTAATATTTTGTCCCACTCTAAACGTCTATTCGCCAGGCCCCGACGGAAGCCCGGCTTAGTGTTTATATTCTCTGCGGAAGCCTCTACTGATATTGTTTACCTAATCTCTGGAATCTTCGCAGTTTCCCCATATAGGATTTCTTTGTGATCCCTCTCCATATCCTATGCTTTTTGAAAATTATCATTCCTCATTTGCAGTACCTTTGTAGGTCAATTATATCACCATAAACCATGTCAGCATGGTTTTATGAAACGCAGGACGCAATGAGTTCTATTAAAAAATTCTCTTTCTTGTATTCTACTAGTCACATCCTGTGTCTCACAATGGAGCCACCTTGGTCCGTTTCTTTTTACCTTATTTATAAACAACCTTCTCTGAGTCACATTCAGGTGTACTTATGGACGCAGACGATGTAAAATTATGCTCCAGCATAAGGACATTTCTTGTCATTTGGACTTACAATCAATCTTGATTTTTTTAAATCTTTATTTACAAATGACCAGTGTACATGTAATTAAATCGTTGATAATATTGGCTTTTGAGTAAATAGT